>NC_141135.1:112182472-113629347 GCF_053477565.2 Lygodium microphyllum
GGAAATGATTTATAAGGGAAAGATGGTGATAATTATGTGGGGGGAAAGGAAGAGGATTAAGGTCCTTTCTTAAGGGGGGGATTTTTATAGGGGAGGAGAGAGGTATTATTGGGGGGGGGGGGGGGGGGGGGTGTGACATGAGGCCCCCTCCCTTTCCCTTCATTCAGGCAACCAGAACAGCCTTCCCACCATGCAATAGTTTTTGGAGGAGAAGGAGAGATAGTGGGGGGTGTTGGAGTTGGCACACGTGTGCCCCTCCCCCCCATTGAATTTGTTGTTGTCCACTTGCCCTCTCTCGATGTCGATGCCCACTACAACTCTGTGATCTTTGTCATGCTCTTCTCCTACCTCAACTATATGTTCAGCTCCCTCCTCTCCCTTCTTTACCTTTGTCGTCTTCTCCCTCACCCACGTCGACTCGGAGTTCTACTCTCTTCCTCCCTTTGCCAACCAACAACGCTGACGGGGGGGTCGTTTTAATATTAATTCTTTTAAAGGGGGGGCATTGCGACGAGACAGGATATTACACCCTTCCCCCCTTAGGGAATCGAGATGTCCTCATCTCGAAAGGAATTGGGGGTATTGTTGGTTGAGAGTACTCTCAGCAATCCACATGGCATCCTCTTCTGGATAGTTCTTCCACTGGACAAGATACTCTTTGAGGGTTCTACTCTTCAATCTCTTTTCTCAATCGTCTAGGATTCTGTTTGGCGAAAGCTCAAGGACTCCTTGGCTTGGCATTACAACTTGTTGATCATTGAGTACATGGCTAGGATTTGATATATATTTCTTTAGTAGGCAAACATGGAATACATTGTGAACTTTATGTTAGGGAGTTGAAGTTTGTATGCGCTGGGCCCTAGGTACTTGAGGATCCTGTAGGGTTCGCAATACCTTAGACTCAGTTTCTTAAATTCTCCCAGCGATAAGGAACACTTCTTGGGTCGTACTCGAATAAAAACCATATCCCCTTCTTTGAAGAGTCTCTCTTGTCTATTTAGATGCGCATAGGCTTTCTGCCTATCCTTTGGCAGCTGTAATGTCTTGTCTGATGGCCTTGACCTGCTCATTCATCTCCTCAAGCATTTTCTTGGAAGCTTCTACCCTCAAGGTAGGATCTGAAAGTTCAATGAAGTATGGCAATCATGCCCATACAATGCTTGAAAAGGTGTCATTTGAATGCTTTGTTGGAAGGAAGCGTTATAGGCGAACTCTACCAATGGTAGATATTGGATCCATTTCCTGGGTTCACGACAGCAATATGGCCTAAGAGTGTCTTCAATGACTTGGTTGACTCTCTCCGTTTGGCCATCAGTTTGAGGGTGAGAGGTTGTACTAAAACATAGTTGAGTTCCAATGGCCTCGAATATCCCTCTCCAAAAATGAGATGTGAAGAGGGAATTGCGGTCACTAACGATCCTTCTAGGCAACCCATGGAGTCTGAATATCTCCTTGACAAATAGTCTAGCAATATCTAAAGCTTTATAGCTTGTCTTGACTATAATGAGGTGTGCCACCTTAGTGAGCATGTCTACTATAATCATAATTGAGTTGTATCCTCCTTGGACTGAAGGTAATCCAACAACAAAGTCCATGCTGATAAATTTGCACTTCATTTAGGGAATGTCAAGAGGTTGCAGCTTCCCAGGCATCTTGACATGTTCTGCCTTAATGCACTGGCAAGACAAACATTCTGTGACATATTTTAGCACATACCCCTTAAGCATTTCCCAATGGTAGCTCTTCCTGATCGTGTTAAGGGTCTTGACATATCAGGATGGTCTGAAAAGGGGGAGTCATATGCTTCCCAAAGTATTCTCTGTTTGAGTTTCTTACTTGAGGGTATGCATAATCTTGTCCTGAAATAGACAAGTCCCTCATTGACTGAAAATTCCTGATACCTGACTTTAAGTTTAGGGTCTTGGTCCTTTTCCAAAATCTCCTTCAACATCTTTAGATATTCTGGGTCATGGCTAGCTTCCTCCTTTGCTAATTCAAGGATAGGGTTGCTAGGCATTGACACCATGGTTGCCAATGATTTTGCCATCGAGGGTTCCTCCATAATAAGAGAGTTGAGGAACTCTTTGCAACTTAAGGCATCGATGACTACATTCTCTTTGCTAGGCCGATACCTGATCTAGGCATTGACACCATGGTTGCCAATGATTCTGCCATCGAGGGTTCCTCCATAATAAGAGAGTTGAGGAACTCTTTGCAACTTAAGGCATCAACGACTACATTCTCTTTGCTAGGCCGATACTTGATCTTAAAGTCATATTCTTGCAAAACTTCAATCCAATGATGTTGCCTCATATTGAGGACAATCTGGGTGAAGATCCATTTAAGGCTCTTATGGTCCGTGACCAAAGAGAACTTGTTTCCAAGAAAATAGTGCCGCCAAAGCTTGAGAGCATGAATAACTGCTAGTAGCTCTAGGTCATGGGTAGCATGAATAACTGCTAGTAGCTCTAGGTCATGGATAGCATAATTCCTTTCATGGGTTTTTAGCTTTCTCAAGGAATAGGCTATAGGATGATCTTCTTGCATTAGTACACAGCCTAGTGCAAGTGAGCTAGCATCCGCATGACAACTTTAAATTTCTTGCCCAAGTCGGGGAGTTTTAGAATCGGTGTTGTCACTAACCTATGCTTGAGTCGATCAAAACTTGATTGTTCAGTGGGCATCCACACTATGGCAACCTACTTTTTCAGCAAATTTGTGAGGGGTGCTATGATTAAGGCATAGTCCTTAATGAAGATCCTGTACCAACCTGTTAATCTAAGAAAGGTACGCACTTCTTTAACAGTAGTTGGTGGAGGCTACTCTTGGACATCCTTAACCTTTGTAGGGTCTACAAAGATTCCTTCATTTGACATAATAAATCCAAGATATTCGATCTGGCTCTTGAGAAAGACACACTTTTTCTTCTTAGTATAGAGCTTATGAGTCCTCATGGTCTCAAGGACGATGCGAACTTGGGATTCCTAATTCTCCTCTTCCTTGGAATAAACCAAGGTATCATCAAAGAAGACAAGCACAAAATCATCAAGGTACTGGTGTGCAAATCGGATGTTGTATGCACGTGTAATGAACTTTGAAAGGTCCCCAAGAACAAAGAACTCTACAAAAGCTCATAAAGCGAGAAGAAAGGTTTGCACGATATGAGACAAAAAGACAAATTGGGTATAATCTCCTCCCATGCCTTGTGTGAGTGATTCACAAGGCATGTATTTATACATTTATTAATCTCCAAGCTAAAAAATAGCCTAATTTACAATTAGCATGCTTTTGGCTTTTGTATTTGCTTTTGCCCAAATAAAGAGTAAAGCATTTGGGCACCCCAAAAGTCACTGATTGCGCCCAAATACAATGTCAAATAATGAAATATTTAACCGAGCACCTATGCGCATACAAAATAATAAATGTTTGTCAAGCACTTTAATAAATAAGCGTGCATAAATAAATATTGACACCACGTCTTTAGTGATAAAGCATGCGCCCATATAAAAACGATAACTTCTTCTAAGTAATCTGAATACACGCCATCACCTGATGCTTCCCAACACCACCGTAGCCTACTTTACACATCAACTGAAGCATTCACAATTGTTAGAAAATAATAAGATAAAACCCATAAAAGTGAATACTTAGCAATCTTAAGCTACAAAATAATTAAATAGGTTGAAACTCTGTCCTAACCTTAATTTAATACGAGTGCACTCTAAACTCATAAACGTCCATTAATTTAAATATGTATTTTGCAGAATCACCCGCTATGGAATCACCCACATGCACATTAAATTAACATGACACCTGAAAATGACAGGCGTCCCCATCAACTTCTCGCACAAGGAATCCACCGAAAAACCTCACGGAATCCATCGTGGAATATGCCTCCTAGCATCATACCCCCGAGGTGGGATAGCAATTGTCCTCAATTGATATTAGCTCAATGTGGAGCAAGCAATGAGGGGTGAGCACTTAGGTTGTAGGCATGCATCCATTGGACTTCTTCACAACATGATGATTTTTAAACTTAACCAAATATCTAGAATATCTATGGCCAGTTCTAGTGGTCATAAAGTCGATGTCTAGAATAGTTTTAGATTCAAGGATTTCAATTTCTTCTTCTAACAAAGGAGGGTTTTCATAGACAGGCTGGATATGTAATTGGCCTCTAAAAGATTGTAACAAACTGATATGAAAAGTATTGTGGATTTTTCAATGTTGGGGTAGTTCTAATTTAAATGCATTGTCATTGATCTTGTGAATTATTTTGAAAGGTCCATAAAATCTAGGTGCTAATTTAACAACAGGGTGTTTCTCAACACTTTGCAATCTTCTCTTTTCAAGTGTGTAACCAAACATAATCATCAATATTGAAACTCGTGGCTTTTCTTTTATTATTAGCTTGTTTAGTGTATGATTGCTAGGCTTTCACAATCATATCTTTAACTTTAGCAAAAATAGTAGCATGTATATTGACAATATCATCAGCAGCTTTAACTTTGTTCGATAATGATGTGACAAGTGTGGGCAATCTATGGCAATAAATGATTTCAAAAGGTGCTTTTTGAGTAACTGTGTGGCTATATTATTGTATGCAAATTGAAGTAGATGCAAGTGTGTATCCCATGTTTGTGGTTTTGAAATTGTGTATGCACGCAAAAGATCTAGAATTGTATTGTTAGTAGCTTCTGTTTGCCCATTGGTTTCGGGATGAAATGCAGATGAGAAATCAATCTTAGTACCCAAATTAGCAAACAAAGTAGTCCAAAAATTGTTATAGAATCTAGAATCACAATCAAAAATAATAACTTTTTGGCAAACCATGGTTAGTGAAAACAGTCTTCAAAAACAATTGTGCAGCTTGAGATGCAGTTAATGTTTTCTTGCATGGTAGGAAATATGTTTGTTTGCTAAATCCATCTACTATAGTTCACATCATATCATGATTAGCTTGTGTGTTAGGAAAACCAGTTATAAAATCCATTGAAATATGTTCCCATGGACGTTCAGGATTTGGTAAAGGCATTAACAAACCATATTGCTTACCATGGTGTCGCTTGACTCTTTGACAAATTAAACACTCAAAAACAAAGTTAGAAACATCAGATTCCATTTGTGGTCAGGAAAAATCTTCAACTAATGTTCTTAAAGTGGAAATAATACCTCTATGGCCTTGATATGGGGGACAATGAATTTCGTGGAACACAAATGATCTAAATGGAACAGTGACACACAATCTTTTCTTATAAAACAACCCTACGGCCAGCTCTACCCGGCTAACAGGCCACAGCCATTCTACGGAAGGGGAGCTCCTCTTGCCCTACCAGCACCTAACGACACGAAGCCGGCAGTCCCTAGGCTGGACATAAATCCTACTGGGATACCTAGACCGCCTGGTCCCTATGTGACCCACCCACCGAGCGATGCTCCTGTGCACTACGTAGAGGAGCCCAGTGACGAAGAGACCTACATGTACCCTTACATCTCGCATGATGACGAGGGCAATGCAATCCTCATGGATTACCGACCAGTACCGGTGATGGCACTCGGACGAGGACGGGGTAGAGGCCCGGGAGGGCAGCCACAGGATCCAGTCACTTGTTGGACATGTGGACATCCCGATCACGTTTCATCACGCTGCCCAGAAAGAGAGCAGCAAAGTAGGGACAAAGCTGACCAAAGGTGTGCAGAGTGCGGAATCACTCATCTTTTCATAGATTGCCCAAAATGGAAGCCGCCTTCTGGTACAGCTAATTTACCGTTTGTCCCACTGGGACTGTTTGGTGTTGAAAACCCCGATGGGGAGGCCACACCTATCCCCCTACGAGTGATGACCCGAGCACAAACGAAGCAGGCCGGCGTCTCTCTGCCAGGACCTAGCAATCTCGACGCTACCTCAGTAGGAAAGAAAAGCCGTAGGTGGAAAAAGAAGAGGTCAGAGGCTAAGGTCGCACTAAAGACCGACAACATTACGACCTTACCCCACGGAAAGAAAGTCTCAGATGCAGAGGCAGAGACTTCAGCCCCTAGAACTGCCCAACAGGAAAGCGCTAAGGTAGGGGAATACCCACACCCCAGGCGGCAATTGGAAGCCATAGAAAAGGTGAAGGAATGGGTGAAGGAGGCTCAACAGCACCTCAAGGATGTCAAGCCCATCATGGAGGATGAGATTGAGGACCTCTCTAGCATGAGTGCGCCGTTATCGCTACCCCAACCTAAGTCTGCCGAGGCTGCTACACCACAAGCAGTGCCAACAAGGCCAAGCCTCGACGTAATAGAACCACAGGACAGCCATGGCCATTGGCCTGGACAGTCTGAACAAAGGGAAGGACGAGTGTTTAGCAATCTCCTAACCACACTAGTGACCACACCTGTAACAGTTGGATTGGGAGAGCTGCTCCGGCAGCACTCTACCCTATGGCAGGACCTCAAACAGTGGGTCGAAAGACCACACGAGCGAGCTCCGGCAACTGCTCAAGACCAGGACACGGAAACACACTTACCAAGTTTGACGCTACACTCAGACCCTAAATCCTTGCACGTCAACGCCTTCTAGGAGGGCTCAGAAATGCACGCAGTCCTGCCAGTCCTAGCTCTGGGGGATGCAACGAGAAAGGGGATCGTAGACACGGGAGCTGGGGTCAGTGTGCTTAACCATGCGGTGCTACAGAAGTGGGGAAACCCACCTGTCGAGGCTACTCGGTTTAACGTCACGCTAGCAAATGGCATGCGAGTGAGACCATTCGGGGTCTTGAAGAATTGGCCAGTGAAGATTGCAGGAGTCCAGTTCTCTGTCGACTTCATCGTCATGAAGGGAGTGGACTATGATGTCTTATTGGGTCGACCCTGGATGCGCAATGCCAGAGTTATCGAAGACTAGGGTAACAGCCTGATCTTCCTGGGCAACCAAACTGACGCTGTGAGAATAGAGATGGACACCTGGAAGACCTCACTAGTCGACCTGGATGCCATCTCTACTCTACTCAAGGGAACCGCCCAGAGCAAGGAACCCTATGGGTCCTTGACGAGGTATATCCCTTGCCCAGAGGACGAGTGGGATTGGATGCACGTTCTCGCTACACTTGACATGCCGTTCTCAGATCATGAAGCATATGAGCAGGCTGTCAAAACAGTTGGCAAGCCAAGAGAAACACAGCCTGCACCTGTCTACATGATGGCAGCAAGCCTCCATGACGGGCCTAAGCCTGTCGCCTCCCAAGTGCCAACCAACAGGAAAGAACTCCAGGGAATACTGGGGCACCTAACGGACCGACTGGCACGCAACACAGCCGCCAATCTCAGGCCACTCCAAGACCTCTTGGAGGAACCAGAATGGAAGTGGACCAGAGTGCACGAACTAAATCTCAGATACAACTAGGCATTGGTCCCCGACCAACAAAATGAGGCAGAGCATGCCTTGGGGGACGATGAGCAGACCAGCGAGGCGGATTCCGGCGATGAATATGAAGATTGCCAACCCTTCGATGAAGGAAGTGAGGGTGAGATGGACACCGTAGAATATGACACCGAAGGGCGAGAGATTGAGCAAATCCGAGCAGATGCAAAACCGTAGCCGAGGCTGGCCCTTAGACTGGACCAAGGAGTCATGTGTGCAAAATGCGATCGTGTTTGGTTGGAACAGATAGGAGCTGTGGATTTTAAGCAGGCCGGCCTGACCCAACCAAAAACGGCAGCCATGCTTAGAACCGAGTCGCCATCCGAACTGCGGTCGCCAGGGGAGACCGCCTCCCCTAGTGAAAATGGGGAATTCGACTCTGAATCTGAAGTTACTTCAGAGGATGACCCAGAAATCCCTAGGCCACCCATGACCAGACGCACCAGGGGAGACTTACCCATCCACTTGAGGCGCCGACTGTACGGCAGAATGAAGCAGAGCGTCCCGACAATGTGCGATTGGAGGAGCAAAGGAAGCCACAAGACCTTCCTAAGCGCTTTTCAAAATTCAAAAGAGGGGATAGGGTGGTGGTTCTGCTAAGTGCCAAGCGCCAAGGGCAAACCCGCGAACCCATCGAAGGGCCAGCCAAGGTCAAGGAGATAAACCTAGCCCTGGAACGAGAAACACCCCGACCAGTGTCCATTGCCGAGGACCTGACCACGGAGGAAGAATCCAGCCTCATCACTCTTTTGTGGCAGTAAAGGGATGTGTTTGCTTGGTCTTTAGATGAGCTACGTGGGGTAGATCCGAGTGTTGTGACTCACAACATACCCATGACAACGGATGCAACGCCGGTCAAGCAGCGACCGTACCCCATGAATCCAAAGCACGCCCATGCTGTCAAGGAGGAAATTGACAAGTTGATGCGAGCCGGATTCATTTACGAAATTGAGCACACGGACTGGGTATCACCCATAGTCATTGTGATGAAGAAAAATGGCAAGATTCGAGTGTGCGTCAATTGCAAGAAAGTAAACGCAGCGACAAAGAGAGATAACTACCCCTTACCGTACACCGAGCACATGCTTGAGAGGGTGGCAGGTAAGGAAGCCTACAGTTTCCTGGATGGCTTCTCGGGATACAATCAGGTGCAAGTGCACCCTGCGGATAGACACAAGACTGCCTTCGCCACTGAGTGGGGCGTCTTTGCCTATGTGGTCATGCCATTCGGGCTAACCAATGCCCCCGCCACTTTCCAACGCCTCATGTGCACCATATTCAAGGACATGCTTCGCAAGGAGTTAGAGGTCTTCGTCGATGACCTGTGTGTCCATTCGACCTGGAACCAGCATCTCGAAAAACTCCGTGTGGTCTTCGAACGGTGCCGTTTATATCGTCTCTCTCTCAACCCCCTGAAATGTCAGTTTTGGGTAAAGCACGGATGCATTTTGGGACACGTGGTATCCAAGAACGGCATTGCCACGGACTTCTCAAAGGTCAAGGTTATCGCGGACCTCCCACCCCCAAGTAATTATAGGGGAGTTCAATGCTTCTTAGGTCACACAGGATACTACCAGCGGTTTGTACTGAACTACGCGCTGATCGCTAGGCCACTGTACAAGCTGCTAATTGCCTTCGAGTGGACCGAAACTTGCCAACGAGCCTACGAGGAACTGAAAAAAGCCCTAACCACGGCACCTATCCTACGACCCCCAGATTGGACTATGTCGTTTCACGTACACATCGACGCCTCTAAGTTCGCCGTGGGGGCAGTGCTGTGCCAACCTGGTGAGTATAACTTAGATTACCCAGTGAGTTTTGCGAGCAGGCATCTCACTGAAACATAGATGGATTATTCGACAACGGAAAGGAAGGGATTAGCCATGGTATTCACTGTGAAGAAGTTTCGGCATTACCTGCTAGCCACCCCCTTCACCTTCTTTTTCGACTTCTCAGTGGTAGTACGGAAGGGAAGACAACACTACATGGCTGACCATCTGTCTCGAGTACCCACAGGAGAAGCTGCTGGACAAGGCATAGTGGACGAATTACCGGACAGCCACTTATTCCGCGTATTCAACGAAAAAGACCTATTCAGGGCCGACCTGACACCATACTGGGCAGACGACATAGTCCAAGTACTCGAGCATGGGCTGCCCGAACGACCGATAGAACGGGCACGGCTTAGGCGATTAATCCTAAAGATCCAACCCTATCAGTTGATTGCAGGCCAGCTCTATAGGCTGGGGCAAGACGGTCTGCTACGTAGATGCATGTGTGAGCATGAAATGCACGATGTGCTCTCAGAGGCGCACAACGGTATTGCAGGAGGACACTTTAGCGGGGATACTACAGCATGAAAGGTGTTGCAGTCCCAGCTATGGTGGCCCACTCTCTTCCGTGATGCCTCACAATTTGTCAAACATTGCAACGAGTGCCAACGGACAAGGGTCCCGGTCCGTAAAGATCAGATGGAGTTAACCCCGGTCATCGCTCGCCAACCCTTTGAAAAGTGGGGAATTGACTTCATAGGACCCATTAGCCCTGCGGCACAATATTCACAGGCCAGATACATCATGGTGGCCACGGACTACCTCACCAAATGGGCAGAGGCGAGGGCCACATGGAAAAACGACGCTAGGACGACTACCAAGTTTTTATGGGAACAAGTAATCTCGCGTTTTGGGTGCCCCATCGAATTGGTCAGCGACCAGGGAACGCATTTCATCAATGAAGTGATAGCCCATCTCCTATCCACTTTCCTCATCATCCATCGCAAATCCTCACCATACTACCCTCAGGCTAACGGCCAGGCTGAGTCAACCAACAAAATTCTCATCACTGTCCTGACCAAAGTAGTCTCAACCTCACGAAGTGACTGGGATAACAAGTTGATGGCAGCCCTGTGGGCCTACCGAACAGCTTATAAGACGGCCGTCGGACAAACGCCTTTTAGGCTCACCTATGGGACCGAAGCTATTCTTCCACTAGAATTCTTTGTCCCTAGCCTGCGGATAGCATTCCAAGAACGATGGGAGGGGAGGGAGGCTTGGACGCAACGCTTAGTCGAGCTAGAACGCCTATCAGAGGTACGTCTCCTAGCACCCATGCGCTTATTTGTGAGAAAGCTAGACGCAAAAGCTGGTTTGACAAACACATCAAGCAACGAGAGTTTGAGCCGGGAGACCTAGTGCTCCTCTATTCAATTAAAGGACACAAACAGAAGATGAAATTCAGAGGTCTCGGGCCCTTTAAGGTCCGCGCAATCAGCCGAACTGGTAATGTCGAGCTGGAAACACTGGATGAAGAGGGAATGGGCTTCGTTAACGGCAATCGAATCAAAAAGTACTATCCGCCCACTCACCCACTACATGAACAACCAATGGTGGAAACGCACGTTAAAATATGAGTAGCCACACTTACGGAAATCGGCGAGAATGAGGACGAGCTTGTAGAACCCGCCTACCTCCGCATCATGGTCACGGCCAAGCAGATGTGCTCCTTCAACGCCCTGATCGACGAGGGGGCAGATTTTAACATTTTGATGCATGAGTATTGGACCCAACTTGGCGCACCAATGCTTCATCCCACAACAGCCAGATTGAACCCATATGGGGCCCAATCCTACCCGCTCCTTGGCACATGCAGGGTTGCCATTTCTATCGAGACTGAAACTATACCCATGCTATTCTATGTCCTACCCGATGCCAGGGAGGCAGGCACAGAGTCATTGCTCGGGCAAACTTTTAAAAAGCAGACCCGTTGCAATGTTGATTATGAGTCACAACGCATCCACCTAACAATCGGGAATGTGGCTATTGTCACGACTTTCAGCCAGCACCTCGTAACCCCAGCATCACTCAATGGGCCACCAATAGAAATAGCCGCACCCAGGACTAAGGCGCAGGGCCGTGCATATTTACTACACCCAGATCCCCATGCACCGCAACCCGCCAAACCTAAGGAAAAACCCCAACAGGCTCGCTTGCATTGGGTACCCAAGAAGCCTCGAGATCAGCCTAGAACTAGACACACGGGTCCGCGAAACACCTACAAACCTAAACCTAGAGGACCAAAACGCCATCATCACAAGCGCCGCGTGGTTAAACAAATATGGGTCCCTAAAATCCTGCTACGTGCACAAGGCTACTATGAAGGGAATGCCTTGCTGTGGATCCCCAAAGTCCCAACTGACACGGGCCCTGCTCCTACGTCAATCGCAAGGCCTTGTCCTCTAACACTTCAAGACCACGAACCGCAGAGTCCACCCCAGTCATCCGACTCCTTTGCGAGTCACCCCACAGGCGTCACACATGCCCAACGGCCCAAGCACCGGCCACCACCACCGGCGGTATCACCCAACCACCCTGGCCCGCAACCCAGCAGCCCTGCCGACCGCCCTAGCATGGTCCCTAAGATCAACCCCGACCCATCCATCTGACCATTGCCCGAGTTGCTGACTCAAACAGGCCCCCAGCAGCAACTCAGTACCGACAGAACCTCTAGCCCCAGCAAACCTCCACCACCTCCCGGCCTTAAGCCTTCCTATGAACGGAAGTCATTCCTAACGCTGGCCGCTGACCTCGCCGAGGACACGGGGGATGACGTTGTGGACTGCATCAAACAACTCGACGCCACCTTTGTGGCACTGGCCCTTAGCTATGACCGCCTAGACTTGGGACTGTTAGCGGAACCCCTTGCAACGGATGTGCGCACCATGCCTTGCTCTTGGGAGACTTTTGAATTCGCCTTCGCACAAGCTTCACGCTCTGCCGCCGCTGAGCTACTCGCTTGCGAGGTCTCCAAAGAGCAAGCCATTAAGCAACGCCTCATCCCATCGTTTGACCCGCGCACGACGTCCGGCCTCACTAGCCAAGAAACAGCAACGTTGTCCCACCTCGCGGACACCGAATCTCCCTTCTTGAAGTAGTGGTACACTCTTCGATTAAAATGGGCAGTGGAAGGATGCCGCATAATGATCAACGTCGAACAACGCCGAGCCATCAAGACAGCCGAGTATGATCCCACATACGTCGCGCCCACCTCGTATCGAGTGTTAACCACTCTTCGAGGTCGCGATCATATCTTAGGACACCCCTATCTCGATCGCATCCTGACAGAAGAAGAGCTCCACATCGCAAGTCGGATCAACTCAGGAGATTTCCTCACCGATGTCCTCACATACATCACCCACGTAGGCATCCGACCCTGTGATCTGGACCACTCTGCACACCTCGAATATAACCCCAACTTCTACGATTGGCTCCTCCACAAAACAACCTGAACGCCTTGGACCCACACCCCAATCCTAGGACGGATTTTTCTTTTCCACAAGGGGGATGGGGCAGTAAATCTAAAAAGCAAACCAAGCATGAATGTTAAAACTAAAAAGTGAACCACGCATGAAAAGGCTCCAAATTAAAATGCCATGCAGAAATAGGTGATAGAAGTTTGAAAGGAAAAAAATCATGATTATAAATGATAAAATCTGCTATGATCGTCCTACGAATTGGTTGCCAAAAATACTAAGGAATGAATTGACTGAATGTACAGGTAGCGACCATGGCAGGTCAAGATAAAGCGGGCAAACTCCCTTTCTCGGAGGAGGAACAGGTGCGGTACGGCCTCACGGTGGAAACCAGAGCATTCAATCAGCTGAAGTTCTGCCACATATTCAACTTGGAAGATGTGGTGATCGAGGAACCAGCGGTACGACGGATCATGGAGCAATGCCACTTACAACGGTATCTGGAAGCAGTGGGCCAGAGGATAGACTATACCCTGTGTGCCGAGTTCCTACGCACCTTCAACAAAAACAGGGGCACCATCACAGTGCAGGACGCGGAAGCCACCAAACAGGTGCAGGTTGAACTGACCCCTGAGCTGATAGAAAGAGCACTGGGGCTTCCGAACAAGGTGGAGAAGAAGCCGAAAAGGGACGTCTACGCCATGTTGGGAATGGACAAAGTGAAAGTCCACACCAACGACGGAGTCAACTTGGCAGACATCCCTGATCCAGAGATTTAGCTGCAGGCAAAAATGATGCATACTCTATTTTCGAGTCAACGGTACAATAGCATCATGTCCAGGATAAATGTGCCTTTACTCGAAAGCATCGCGGCTCAGGCACTGGATGAGGTGAACCTCAACGGGTTTGTGAGAAGGACGATTGAGGCCTCAGCAAAGGCCCTGGCAACAGGAGGAAGGGCCGTAGCAGGAGAGTCCCCCTCACCTCGATCAACCCGCAAGGCCTCATCCTCCAAGGCCTCCACCGTAGGTTTTGGAGGTGCCCTCACTGCGATTCTCCACGAGGCAATAGGGCAGGGATGTGCGGGAGAGGACAAACGGGGAGATGGCGGAAAAGGAGGCGAATCGCCGTCGCAGTCCGAGCCCCAGGCGGAGGAACAGTCGGATGAAACAGAGACGGACACCGACAAGGAGGAAGAACGCCAGGCTGCACCAGAAAGGGAAGTGGAGCAACGGACCAAAGCCCTGCACGGAAAGAGAGAGGAGGAGCGAAGGAGAAAAGAGAAAGAGGAGCTCGAATGGGCCCGACGAGAGTCTGTAAGAGAAGAAGAGGAAAGAAGAAAAAGGGCTGAGGAAGAGCTGAGGAGGCGAGAAGAAGAAGAATTGGAGCTGGCGACACGTCGCTCCATCGAGGAACAGCTGAGGAAAGACATGGAGGGAGCGGGCAGGGCATATCAATCCGAATCTGAAGCACCCGACCCCAGCACTGGTGCATCAGAACCTGTGCCGCCGCCTCCTACGGAAGGGAAGGGAAAAGACCCGATCAGACCCGTCTCCCCTCTCCTCACACCAACCATGCAAGCCACTCCCCTCAAGGTGACGCCCCCTGACACAGCTGCCCTGATGCACACACCCCAAAGGTCGATGAAAGCAATGTAGTCACCTGGCTACAATTCTTGGTGGAAAGAGAATTGGCAAGGGAAGTAGCCGGGGCCACCCCAATCTCAGGGGCCAAAAGGGCAGCGACGGCCGAGTTGGAGCTAGGGCCAGAGAAGAAAAGACAACAAGTGGAGGAGATTGCCACCACTACGACCATGCCCCAATCCCCACCCTCAACATGCCACTATGATGACTATGTAAAGGAGCTGCTCGCGCAGTTGCAAACAGCCAGGCAGGAAAGGAGGGTGGCGGTGGAAGAGTTGGCAGCGGAGCGTGAATCGCAAGCTGCCCTCCAACTGGACAGAGTAAGGCAAATAACAGAATATCAAAAAGAAATTGTTGTGCTTAGGGAGGAGGCCAGCACCAAGGAGGCGGAGGAGCTGAAAACCCTGAAGGAGCGCGACGCTACTTGGGAGGGATGAAGGAAAATCCTAATGGAGCGTCTCACCAGGGAGAGGGAGACAAATGCCCACCTTTAGCGCAGAAATGACCAGCTATCGGCAACCAACTTGGAGGTGCAGAGCTAGCTTGAAAAAATTAGACAAGACGTTGCAGAGCTGGATCAACTGAGGGTAGAATAGGTGCGCAGGTTGCAGGCGACGCGGGACCAACTCAACGAGCAGATTGCAGAGCAGCACCGAGAGCAGTCCCGCTTGCACCAGGAGCTCGAAGCCCAGCAACAATAGTTTATGGAAATGACCCTCCGACAGGGGGAAAGCCTAGAAGACATGGAGAGGCGAACAAAGGAATGGTCAAATCATAACGAGCAGAGGGTGTGGGACCTAACATGCCGGCTGGCCAAGGCGGAGGGCGACAAAGTGATGGCTGAAAACCAGGCAGAGGCAGCCCAACTTGCTATGATGGCTCAGCAGCGCACCTTCATCAACACGCTGCTCCACACCACCCACTCAGAAACAGAAGAGGCCAATGATCATTTGCAGAGAAAGCTAACCATTGCGCGCAGGGCCCTTGCGGCAGGCCTGCACGTACCACTGCAGCTAGGAGGCCCTCCGCAGAGCCTAGAGGAACAAAGGAAATATCTGGCACAAGCAGGACTGACAACACAGGAGATGGATGACCTGGGGTTCACTGAGGAGAAAATATAGGAGGAGGAGCAAGCGAAAGGGGGTGAGCCCGAGCTTGAATTAGGGCCTCAAGACGAGGAATATGCCCTGCCACCCCCTCAACCCCAACAAACCGAAGTGCCACCCCATGACGCATCCGCCGAACGAAGAGCGGCCTACACCACCCGAAGGAAGGAACTGATGGAGACGGCAAGAAGAAAACTGAAGACCAGACCCGCCCTGAAACAGCCTGCCCCTTTCTCGCTGCACACCCAAGACTCCCCCGCTGAGTACCGCGCTGAAATGATTATCTGGGAGCAGCAGGAGTATAGCCGAGACCCCTTCGACCTACGCTTCGAGTTTCCCACCGCCTTGAATAGGGTGCTGCCCATTCAGTTGGTGGAGGATGTCATTGCCATGGGGGCCCGGCTCAAGGCTAGATGGTCAGAAGAGCGTGAGGCCCACCCAACTGCGTGGGGGACCGAGGACCGCGAATTTTGGCAAGACAAAGTCCTCCAAGTACCTCGCACAGTGGAAGGCTATAGTTCCCAACCCACCTGGAGGCAACGCATTTTTGACGTCAACCTGGAGGCGTGGATGGCGTTTTGCAACACCCTCCCTTCGGAAAGGAACGACCCCACCTTTATGCCGTTTCCTCGAAGGGTAGGAGTGGATTTTAACCCGTCCATCCACGGCAGGTTTGACTTTCCCGTCATTTATAATGCCAATACCACTTCCCATAGGAACGCTCTTCTCTTCACCCTGCCTGATTTGTATAGCTCCATAAATAAATTCCTTACTGAATTCACTTCTTGCCCTGACCCAGCCTTCATCACCACCTGTAACTACCTTAGATTAATTCGAATCCTAGTACACTAGGAACTTGCACCCCAAGAGCGCCACCTTCCACCCCTCTATTTTGACCCCAACGCCATAGACAGCACCACCATGACTCGTCTCATGATGCGTGCTACTCTTTTGCCATCCTTCTGTGGTGCACTGCTGGAAGACATGAACGACAGCAAATTCACACAGTGCAACCACCCCTTTCTCTCCACCACCACCCTCAAAACCCGCCTCCACACTAAAGGCTACTTGCTAAGCCGAAAATTCCTTACCAAGGCCCCCCGCCCTCTGCCCACCCTTCCCCACCATTCGGATGATGAGGAGTAGAACTCCCGTCATCCCTTGTACTGCTGCCCCATGTAACCATGGCAAAAAAAAAAAAGAAAGAAAGAAAGAAAGAAAGAAAAAGAAAAGAAAAAAAGAAAAAGAAAAAAAGAAAAGAAAAGACAAGAAAAGCAAGCAAGTCCCGAACACAATGGGACACCCTTAATGACGCCTCCACACAATGACAAAGGTGTACTTCATCTCCCCATTACCACAATTCTGCTCCACACGGCCCCCGCCGCCCAGTCTTCTAACTACGTAATATTTAAATATGCACACGCACGGCACTCATATAATACCTACACAGAACTAATTCACAGTTTGGGTCCTCAAGTGCAGGACAACACTCTCAGCTTGCTTAGAGTTCGACCTGTCTCCCAAACTACGTCTTGTGCACAATACAGAGACTGAGCACTACCCCTAGGGAGAGACCACCTGACAGGTTTTCAATTGCAGGTGTCGACAACCACAACCCAAGAGGCATTCGTTCTTCATCGACCTCCAATGCTAATTGCCCACCCAGCATCCAGCCAGCCGAAAAAATCATCCTACGCGGCATCCCCAACCAACCTCCACGTAACCGGTCACCAGTGCAGACCCCAAGCCCCTGTCCCCCCGAAGTCTTTAGTGCATACCGCCACTTGCCCCTTGCGCCAGTAAGTGCCATGGGACTGGCACTCGTCTAGGAGGGGGGTAATGTTAACCCCAACACGAAGGAAGCGAAAGAAAGTGGAAAAGACGCAGGGCAAAGGCGGAAAAAAGGCAACCCAACGGAAGGAAAAGAAGGAGAAAAGGCTAAAAGCGCAAGGACAACCGTTAAAGACCAAGGCAACCACGAAAAGGGAAAGGCGCATAAAAAGCACACCCTAAAATCTTGTAAAAGAGTGCCGGGCTCTCACCCGTGCTATTTGTAAATATAGAAGGGTAGTGAAAAGGAAGCAAGGAAGATAAAAGGACAATGGAAAACAGGGCCTGCCGGCCATGTAAAAAAGGGAAAAAGGGAATGACCGCCCAAAAGGGAAGTAGGGTTTTGTATATAAAGTTGAAAAGTGAATGAAGAGCTCATTCTTTGGTGTGGCAAAACTAGTCTTCTTCTTCTTCTCTTCTTCTCTCCTTCTTGCTTGTGTGTGCTCTTGAGAGAGGGAGTGTGAGAGTGTGAGGGAGTGAGTGTGTGAGAGAGAGGAATCAAGAGGGTGAAGCTCTCCACCATCTCCTCTCCCCTTCTCCTCTTCTCTTTTCTTATCTTCTCTTGTGCGCGCGGCTATGGAGGGTGAGGCTTGGAGATGGAGGAGGCTTGAGGATGCTTGAGCTAGCATCAAGAATCGTGGAGCTACCGAAGTGAGAGAGAGAGGAGGGTACTCGATCGAGCATCAAGGTAAGTTCACTGCATTCGTAGGATTGACGGTGCGTCGGCTAGGTGAGAGATAGCCATGAGAGCTCGCTTGGAACGCTTGAACCAATAAGCGGTCCATGGGTCTTGGCGGTTGAGAGAAAGCTCCCACAACATGAGAATTCAGATACTTGAGATTGGGATCTTCACTTTGGATGATGCTTGGCTTCTAGTATTTGGTCCACTATACTTGCTTATGAGCTGACTTGGGTCCATTTTTTTGTGAGCTGCCACCTACTTGTGTCAAGTCTTGGCAGTGGTAGGTACATTTTGCTCTATTGATTGGGAGGTGTACCGACTCATTGGCAGATGTTTGTATGACATGTTTGGGTGTTGGTTTCATGATTATCGACTGTCATATGCCTATGCTATGCCCGCATGATGCTGGCTTTGGACTTGGTAGTATTTGATTGACTTGGGATTCGCTTTTGGCACTATCAGCTCTCATTTTCACAGTTATGTAATTTATTACAGCAAGCAATTATGTATGGACTAATGTGGAATTTTCATGCCAAATCATCTTGATTTAATATATTATTGATTGTACTTGGTTGGCAGCATCATTAGCTATCAGTTCGTGGTCATTTTGCCTTGGTTTTGGTGGTATTTTGGTTGTTTACAGCAGCAGAAAACAACAAGCAATTTTAAACTATCTATACTATTTTAGCTTGCAATATGGCATCTTCTTCCACTGATAGTGCTATCTTAAACATTACTAAGCTTGATGGTACGAATTATTTCTATTAGATGAGTCAATTTTGGCAGGTTTTGGTGCAAAAATCACAGATAAAACCACTAAGGCTGCATGGAGAGTAGCTTGAAACTATGATTCATGATGGATGGATGGAGCTTGGTGAGCTATGCAAGTCCACCTTCATCTTGTCTCTCACTGAACAGGTGCATTACAATGTGGTTGAGGGAGCATAGAGTGCTTGGCAACTTTGGGATAAGATCAAGAACCTCTATGATAAGAAATGTCTAGCAAGTCAGATGTACATGCTAAAACTAACTTATGGACTTGCGCATGAAGGAGAATGTGATGATGTCTGCTCATTTGAGCCAATTCCATGCTATTATCAAGAACTTGACTTTGCAAGGCATTACTTTCAATGATGAGAATACTCCATTGTTTTCGCTTGGGACTCTGAGTGAGTTGTGGGATGTATTTCACATTGCCATATGTGCTTCTACTACTATTTTGAACTTACCTGATGTAGAGAGTGCTCTTCTGCAAGAGATCAACCATAATAACTTGGATGCCTCTCGTGTGTCACATGCTTTCACTATTAGAGGCAGAGATGGTAATGGAAAGAATGACTGTGGGAATGTCCGTGACAAAGACTCGCAGAAGGCTAGGTCTAAGTTGTGTGGTAACTCGCGCAACAAGTCTAGTGGGAGAAATGCTAATGTGACATGTCACCATTGCAGCAAGAAGGGTCATATACGCCCACGATGTCATGAGTTGCGCAATAAGAAGCGCAAAGAGAAGGGAAAATACAAAGTACAAGAAAAGTCCTTTGATTATTGCAGCATTGTGCCTACGAAATCTAGTGTGAAAATTGATGAGATAAATGTCATGTAAGTTGATGACTCCAATTGGGAGTATATACTTGCAACTAGTTCTTGTGATGATACGCCATTGATCGAGGTTCACTCTATGCATGTGTAGTGCTAGCTTTTGGATTCTGGTGCTTCATTTCATGTTACACCATGCCGTGAGTGATTCCATTCCTACCGCACTATCTCCGGTTCAGTTCGCTTGGGTGATGACAGGTCAATTGCTATTGTTGGCATTGGGGATGTATGGCTACAGCTCTCTACTAGCAGTACTTTTCTGTTATAGGATGTACATCATGTAACTGCACTTATATGTAGTCTTATGTCTACAGAGGGCAGCTTGATGATGCTAGGTTTCATGTCTCTTTTGGGGATTCTTCCTGGAAGATCACACATGGCAGATTTGTGCTTGCTAGAGGTGCCAAGGTTGGTAGCCGCTATCCTCTTGTAGTTGATGGGTACTCTGTTGACCATGTTTTGTCAGTGGGCTCCATCCCACATGTATCTCTTTGGCATGCCCATTTGGACCATATGTCCTTGAAGGGAATGAAAAAGATTTTTGGTTTGCAATACTTATGCCCCTTGACTATGCATGTTTTGATTCATGTGAGCATTGTCTTTATGGCAAACAGACTAGGAATACACATAAGAAGTCTAGTAGGACACGCATGAGTGAGCCCTTGGCCTTGGTACATTCAGATGTCTGTGGGCCCATGCCCTCTTAGTCTATGGATGGTGCAAAGTATTTTGTGACGTTTATTGATGATTTTTTGCGTAAAGTCTAGGCTTATCCCATTAAGATTAAATTTGATGTCTTGGCTGTGTTGTTTTAGAGATGGCTTGCATTGGTTGAAAACCAGACTGGGCATAGGCTGAAATGCCTTAGGACTGACAATGGGGGAGAATATGTCTATGCCTTTGAGTAGCTATGTGGCGAGAGGGGTATGAAGCATTGGTTGACTGCCCCCTATACCTCACCCCACAATCGTTTGGCTTAGTGGATGAGTAGAACCATCGAGGAGCATGTACGCAATATGCTTAACCATGCAGGCCTACCACCACAGAACTTTTGGGATGAGGCAATCAGTACATCTGTGCATATCATAAATAGATCACCTTCCAGTGGTTTGGATTTCTAGGTTGTAGAGGAGGTATGGATTGGGAAACCTCCATCTTATGCGCATCTATGTGTCTTTGGATGTGAGGCATACTACCATGTGCCCAAGGACAAGCATAGTAAGATGGAACCTAAGAGTGTCAAATGCATTTTCCTTGGCTATGGAGATGCAGGTGAGATGGATTACCACCTCTAGGATCCGCAGGCCGTGGAAAGTCATCCGCGGCCATGATGTAGTCTTCCATGAAGACAAGATGCATCGGTAACTTGAGAAGGTAGTAGAGATACATAGGGTTATATTCCAGGAGGAGCCAAGTACTCCTGCACAGCCAGTTGGACAGCTTGCAGTGCAATTGGTACACATGGCCAAGGTGTTAGACAAGATGTTGGACATGCAACAAAGCTTGTAGTGAGATGGTCTACTAGAGATAGACGTCCCCCTGATAGATTTGAGCCCTCGATACATTATGTCTTGGTTACAGATGCATGAGAGCCTCTCATCTATGATGAGGCTATGCAAAGGGGTGACAGTCACTCCTGGGAGAGGGCTATGTAGTTTGAGATGGACTCCCTGCATAAGAATATGACTTGGGATTTGGTTGCATTGCCTAAGGGCAAGAAGGCTTTGCCGTGCAAATGGGTATACAAGCTGAAAAGTACCCCTAGGCACCCCAAGCTGGCTTATAAGGCAAGGCTTGTTGCTTAAGCATTTTAAACAGGAGCATATAGTTGACTTTGATGAAGTTTTTTTTCCTGAGGTCAAGATGACCACCCTATGCTTGGTTTCAGCCTTGGTCGTGAAACTTGACTTGGACATGTATCGGATGGATGTCAAGACTGCATTCTTGCATGGGGATTTGCATGATGAGATTTACATGGAGCAGCCTAAGGGCTTTGCGAAACCTAGTAGGGAGCACCTAGTGTGCAAGTTGAAGAAAATACTTTTTGGCTTGAAGTAAGCACCTAGGGAGTGGTATCATAAGTTTGATGCCTTTATGCAGTCATAGGGCTATACTAGAAGTGCTATGGATCCGTGTCTTTACACAAAGAAAGCCCATGATGGCTCATTGCTTATTTTGGTACTTTATGTGGATGATATGCTGATAGCAGGGATAGCTCATGATGAGTTGGATGCTCTTAAATCTTAGTTGAAGAAGAGCTTTGAGATAAAGGATTTGGGATAGGCCTCACACATTCTTGGTATACGCATTAAGTGCGATAGGCATCATGGACTACTCTACCTTTCATAGAGGAAGTACATTCATAAAGTCCTTGAGCATTTCCACATGCAGGATGTGAAGCCTATTGGATGCCCATTACCTTCATATGTGAAGGTTTCACAGGCCGATTGTCCGTAGATAAATAAGCAGAGGGCCGAGATGGCCAAGATCTTTTATGCATCAACCATGGGTAGTTTGATGTATGCCATGATAGCCACTTGTTCCGATATTTCCTTTGCAGTTGGTGTTGTGGCACGCTATATGACTACACCTGGAAAGAAGCATTGGGATGCCGTGAAGGGTATCATGAGATACCTGAAGGACACAACATATATATGTATTTGCTATGGCAGCTAGGATACAGGAGTTGTGGGGTAGACATGCTCTGATTATGCAGGACACACAGATAGTACGAAGTCCACTTCTGGCTATGTATTCACCTATGTTGGAGGTGCTATCTATTGGATGTCTAGGGTTCAGAAGTGTATGACTCTATCTACCACTGAGGCCGAGTATGTTGCAGCCATCGAGGCCTGCAAGGAGGCCATATGGTTGGACCGTTTGGTTCATGACCTTGGGATTGATGCTATACCTACGTTGCATTCGGATTTTATGAGTGCTATTCAGCTAGCCAAGAATACGGTCTTCCATGCAAAGACAAAACACATTGAGGTGAGGTATCACTTCATATGTGGGGTCATGGAGGATAGGTCTGTAGACCTTGTCAAGATCTCCATTTACAAATTTCCTATAGATTGATCACGAAAAGCCTCACCACTGAGCGCTTTGCCTTCCTTCGGAGATTGATGGGCATTGAATGACATGACATTTTTCCTCATCGTGTTGTACATGTGTACATGGTACTGTCTTTTCTTTTTTCTTTTCACTCCTCACTAGGGTAGATTTTCCTTTAAGTGGGAGGTTTTTGGGGGTAAAGGTGCCTTCGCCTAGCCGCATGTGTATTACTACACCCACCATTTGTCACAACTCTATAGAAACATAATTTGTATCCTTTTTCATTAATTTGTCTATATAATAATTTATTAAATTTATTTCCTTTGCACTAATTAGACATAAAGAAAAGTGCATTGGAGCTGGCCACTGATGAGTGGTCACAGGTTATGGTGGACCCACGCGTCGGGTTAGAGAAAAGATAGTTCACACTTCCACCTATATGGCCCGATTGGGCGCCTGTGACTAGAACTCACACATATCAAGGTTAGACTCGCACACACAGAAAGGATTGATGCCTTGAAGTGTGGGCTAGATCCACCAGAACAGACAGTTACAATCAACAAGATGGCACGATCATGAAATGCTTGTATAATGTGCATGTGTGGGCTGAAAGCTTGAAATGCACATTTCTTTGCATAGGAAAGTCACATGAAGATTTGGATACCATTTTTGCGATGTACACGGAAAAAGCTTTCATATGACACCCATATTGGGGGGGGGTCCCTAAATTTTAGGAGCCTCGAATTAGCCTAAAAATACTAGTCTTAAAAAATAGGAATGTCATTCTAAAAATAGTAAGTTCTGTACTCTGACTGTGCTTACTAAATTTGGTTGTTTCTATTCTTAACAGTATTCAACCCAAAAAGGAAGGCCATAGAGAAGAGACAAGTGTCAAGACACTTGTCACACAAGTTTCCAAGTGTCCCACCACTTGTCACATCTCATGACATGTGGCTGGACACTTGTCTTGTGCTACTCCACTTTCCCCTTTTGTACTAGCTCTCCCCTCTCCTATAAATAAGAGCTCGTTTTTCTTCATTCAAGATCATTTTTCTTTGTTGTAAACTCATGTACAACACCCACAGATAGCCAGAAACTGGCCCCATCCATTCCCATCATCATCCCCCACTTCTCCATTATTAAATTCCTCCATATTTCCTCTTCTATCACTGCTGTTTTATAGGACATCAAGCCTGTAAATTCATTACAGCACCTCCTTCTCGAGCTCTTTCTTCCATTTTAGCAACAAGAAGCAAGCCCTATCCATGTACTACTGTTCAACGATGGAGAAGGCTGATTTCCCCTTTTTCTTCTCTCATACTGTAAAGAAATCAGTTCTTATCATTGCATAATAGATAATGCATGTGTGTTTGTACATCTTTGCATGATCTTGTGAGAGTGAGAATTACTTCTTCTCACTCTCAGGTTGATTGTAACTGAGCTCTTCTCTAAGGGACTTGGGTTGAGCAGAATTACATTCCTTCGGGGGGGGGGGGGGGGGGGGGGGTTGCCCATCTTCAACCCTCAATCTTGTCTCCATTACTTTTACATTTTCATGGTTGTAATTTTGTGAGTAATTTTCATTTTCAGCTTTAAGTGTTCATTCTCTTTTATATTAAATCTCGAAAACAAGCGAATATCATAATTGTTAAGCATACTACGTTGTTCGGGGAGTTTACAGTGGTATCAGAGCTTTGGCTCGGTCCTCACCCCCAACACTGGTAGTGCTTACAATTATATGTTTGTTTGTTTTCAGCCCTTGCATTGAGTGCTTGAGCATATTTTTTTTTCTTAAGAGTCTCAATGGATCAGTCGAGTGCTATCCTTCAAGCCATTCAAAGTCTTAGAGAGGAGAATCAGCAAATTCGTGACCAACTTCTCAAACTAGAAAAAGTTGAGAATCCCAAAGAATTCAAGGAAAGAAGCCCATCTGCTTCAAGGAGGTAAAGCCATACCAATGAAAGGAGCCGATCAAGAAGTCCAACTACTTCTAAGAGGCAGTCCCATTCTACTTCAAGACAAAGAAAGAGATCGTGTCGAAGCTCATCCTCTTCTTCAAAGTCATCTGGCACCTATTTTGATGGATCCTCTTCTAGTAATGAAGAGTCACACCCTTCTTGTGGAAGACCTCATCATCGTCAAAGGCATCGACATTCTTCACCCTCGTCTCCATCTTCATCCCCATCAAGCACTTCATCATCTTCAACCTCAAGATCCGAGCATGGACGAAGGCATAAGAAGAAGAACAAGACTAAGTCACTATCTCAACTTGAAAAGAAGATCAAGTTCAGTATGTATGACAGTTCCCGAGATCCTGATCTTCTTCTGAAGTTTATTCGTCAATTTCAAATTTTGTATGGTCGTGACAAGTATAAAGAAAAAGAAAAGATTAAGTTTGCAGCTTTACATTTAACCGACTTAGCCCATACTTGGTGGACGGGGTTGGAATATGATCATGCTACCCCAAAATCATGGCGGTCCTTTGTTCGCATAATACAAAGCCAATTTCTTCCTGTTCATTTCAAAAGAGATGTAAAAATGGAATGGGATCGGCTTTGGCAAAGGAAAAATGAGTCACTTAGTGACTATACCAAGAGATTTTGGGAGCTACTTTTGAAGGTCCAACATTTCAAGAAGATCAGCAGTTCGGAAAAGCTTAGGAAGTTTCAAGGAGGTTTGCATTTTAAACTTCGTACTGCTCTTAATCATTATCATTGTTCTAGTCTCAGGGAACTCATTGACCATGCTGAGACATGGGAAATGGAGCACAATGGCAATAAATCATTCCAAAAGAATGATAACAAGAGAGTAGCTGACGATGAGGAGTATTCAGCCCCAAATGAAGGACAAAAACAGCGGCAAAAGCAGCGATCAAATCAAAAGAAGATGAAGCCCATGCACCTCCTAATGCTCCTCAATTTCGCTCCAATCTATACCCACAAGCAAAGCAATTTTCCGAAGAAGAAAAGCAACGCTTCATGAAAGAAGGGAAGTGCTTTAAATGTGGACAAACATGCCACATAGCGAAGCAATGTCCAAACAAGGGACAAAGCAAGGTTTTTGACAACAAGCCTAAGTCGCCAGTGAAAATCAATGCTATCAGTGATGTAGTTGCAAACACAACTCACACTCCAGAGACACACAAATTATTAAAAGCTTGGGGACAGTTGCAAGGTAAGCAAGCACTATTCTTGATGGATCTTGGGGTGAATGAAAATATCATTTCCTTGCAATTAGCTAAAGAGCTTGGATTAAAGAATGAAGAGGTGGACACTCCGGCAGAAGTTCGCCAAGCTTTAAATGCTGATGAAGGTGACACAGTGAAGACTGTGATACCCTACATTGGCAAGCTCAAGTTTCAAATTCAAGGCTACAGTGACAAAGATACCTTCTGTATCGGAGACCTTGATGGTTGCGATGTGATTCTTGGCATGCCCTGGAATCATAGAGTAGATTCAACCATCTTCTCTCAGAAAAAGAAGGTAGAACTCACCAACAAAGGCAAGAAGTACGAGATCCAAGCTGGAGTTTCTGGAGACACCATACCTATGGTAAGCCATATGCAAGTCTCTAGAGCAATTACGGATTGTGTTCAATGTTGTCTGCTTTATGTCACTGATGTAAAAGATAATATGAATGCTGAAAACAAAGAGCAACTTCAGCTCTTGGAAAAGTATAAAGATTGTTTTTCGGAAGATCTTCCTTATCAGCTTCCCCCAGAAAGGTTAGAAGACCATCATATTGATATTATCCCGGGCAGTTCTCCTCCTAATATAGCACCATACCGTGCGAGCCGTCCTCAACAAGAAGAAATCAAAAAGCAAGTTGAAGACCTACTCAATCGTGGGCTAATTAGGCCAAGTAGCTCACCATTTAGTTCACCGGTTCTTCTTGTTCAAAAGAAAGATGGCACATTCAAGATGTGCATTGATTATCGAGCCCTCAACAAAATCACTATGAAGAATTGGTTTCCTATTCCCAGAATTGACGACATTTTGGATCGTCTAGGAGGCTCAAAGATTTTCAGCCGCATTGATCTAAAGAGTGGTTATCATCAAATTAGGGTAATACCACAAGATGTACACAAAACTGCTTTCCGCACTTCATATGGTCTTTATGAATTCTTGGTGGTTCCTTCTGGATTAACCAATGCACCAGCCACCTTTAATCGAATGATGGAGCGCATCTTTAGAGAGCATCGACAATATGTCGGTACTTTCTTTGATGATATTCTTGTCTTTAGCAAGAATGAAGAGGAGCATCATCAACACTTGGAAATTGTTCTACAATTACTACAACAAAATCAACTCTTGGTAAATGGTAAAAAGAGTGAATTTTTCATGTATAAAATAAATTACCTTGGGCATGTCATCTCTTCTGAAGGGATTCAGATGGATCCTGAAAAGATCAGGATAATCCAAGAATGGCCTCATCTTCGTGATGTACATGAGGTGCGATCGTTTCTTGGCTTATGTTCTTATTACCGCCGCTTCATCAAGCATTTTGCACATATGGCTTCTCCACTTCATGACCTTACAAAGAAGAAGATCTCTTTCCAATGGAAGGAAAAAGAGAAGGCAACCTTCACAAGGTTGAAAACAGCTCTTACTTCTGGACCTGTTCTTATCATTCCAGATCTGGTAAAACCATTTGTGGTGGAAGCAGATGCTTGCGGTGATTGTATTGGTGCAGTGCTAAATCAAGAAGGCCATGCCGTAGCCTTTGAAAGTCGCTGTCTAAATGATGTGGAGAAAAGGTATGACATTTATGAAAAGGAGCTCTTAGCAGTGGTTCATGCTTTAAAGATATGGAAACATTATCTTTTAGGCAATGAATTCCTTATTAAAACCGATCATCAAAGCTTGAAGTATTTCAAGACTCAAAAGCATTTGCAGGAGAAACATGCAAGATGGGAAAATTTCTTGTCTATGTTTCATTTTCAAATTATGTACACTCCAGGGAAACAAAATGTAGTTGCTGATGCACTTTCTAGAGTGCCTCGCATTGCAACTATTACAGTGGCTCATCATGAAGATTTTCAAACGATGAAGAATACTTATGATGAAGATACTGATTTTGCAGCAATTTGGTCAAATTTACAGCAAGGAGGTTCTCATCCAGATTATTCCATCAAAGACGGTTACCTTCTCATGAACAATCGCCTTTATGTCACTCTTCCTGTTCGACAAAAGGTGCTTAAAGAAAGTCATGAACCCCCTTATGCAGGGCATAGAGGGAGGGCAGCCACTCTAAGTGCAATTGAGCGCTACTTTTATTGGCCAACATTACGAAGAGATACACATAACTTCATTGAGGCTTGTCTGGTATGCCAAAAATCCAAATATGATAGGCAAAAGATTCCAGGATTGTTGCAACCTCTTCCAGTGCCCAAAGATCCATGGGAATCTATCACAATGGATTTCATCTCAGGTATTCCAAGAACACCTCAAGGTCATGATATGATTTGGGTCATAATTGATAGATTCAGCAAACAATCACATTTTATTCCATGTCATAAAACATTGAAATCTGCACAAGCTGCAAGACTTTTCATCAACATATCTTCAGATTACATGGTATGCCTTCTGAGATCATTTCAGATAGAGACTCCAAATTCACAAGTAACTTTTGGCGCGCTTTATTTGAGAATTTGGGAACCTCTTTAAAGTTCTCCTCAGCTTTTCATCCTCAAACTGATGGCCAAACAGAGGGAAAGCTCCAAATGAAATAGTGCAGGGTAAAGTGATTCCTCCTCCAATTATTCGCACTAAAGATAAGATTTTTGCTGCTAATGAGTTTGCTTCAGATTTAAAAACCGCAATGGATCAAGTTCGAGCCACTATCAAAGTTGCCCAAGAGTGACAAAAGAAGCAAGCAACCAAACGAAGAAGACATTTGGCTTTTGAAAAAGGTCAATATGTCTTGCTAAAGTTTGATAAAAGTAGGCTCAAACAAGGTTCTGGTCAAAATTCATCTTTTCCAAAGCTCTCCAGTAGATACTTTGGACCCTTCAAAGTAATTGAGAAAATAAATGAAGTTTCTTATCGACTTGAGCTTCCTGCTCATTGGAAAATACACAATGCTTTTCATGTAAGTTTGCTAAAACCTTACATAGGACTAGAACCAAAGGAACCCATTACTAAAGATCCCCCAGAAGTTGAAGAAACAGAGGAACTCTTGGAACCTGAAAAGATTTTGTTTCTCAAGGATTGAACCACGAGAAGTGGCCTTGTGACACGAAAATTCTTACTAAAATTCAAGAATCTACCCACAACAGATGCACATTGGGTAGATGAAAAATTCATGAAGGATTACCCAAATATTCTACAGTAATATCAAGAAGCTTTTCAGCTGAGGACAGCTGAATAAAAGCCAGAGGGCTATCACAACTCTATAGAAACAGAATTTGTATCCTTTTTCATTAATTTGTCTATATAATGATTTATTAAATTTATTTCCTTTGCACTAATTAGACATAAAGAAAAGTGCATTGGAGCTGGCCACTGATGAGTGGTCATAGGTTATGGTGGACCCACGTGGTGGGTTAGAGAAAAGATAGTTCACACTTCCACCTATATGGCCCGATTGGGCGCCTGTGACTAGAACTCACGCATATCAAGGTTAGACTCGCACACAGAAAGGATTGATGCCTTGAAGTGTGGGCTAGATCCACCAGAACAGATAGTTATAATCAACAAGATGGCACGATCATGAAATGCTTGTTTAATGTGCATGTGTGGGCTGAAAGCTTGAAATGCACATTTCTTTGCATAGGAAAGTCACATGAAGATTTGGATACCATTTTTGCGATGTACACGGAAAAAGCTTTCATATGACACCCATATTGGGGGGGTCCCTAAATTTTAGGAGATCCCTAAATTTTAGGAGGTCCCTAAATTTTAGGAGCCTCGAATTAGCCTAAAAATGCTAGTCCTAAAAAATAGGAATGTCATTTTAAAAATAGTAATTTATGTACTCTGACTGTGCTTACTAAATTTGGTTGTTTCTATTCTTGACAGTATTCAATCCAAAAAGGAAGGCCATAGAGAAGAGACAAGTGTCAAGACACTTGTCACACAAGTTTCCAAGTGTCCCTCCACTTGTCACATCTCATGACATGTGGCTGGACACTTGTCTTGTGCTACTCCACTTTCCCCTTTTGTACTAGCTCTCCCCTCTCCTATAAATAAGAGCTCGTTTTTCTTCATTCAAGATCATTTTTCTTTGCTGTAAACTCATGTACAGCACCCACAGATAGCCTGAAACTGGCCCCATCCATTCCTGTCATCATCCCCCACTTCTCCATTATCAAATTCCTCCATATTCCCTCTTTTATCACTGCTGTTTTACAGGACAACAAGCTTGTAAATTCATTACAGCACCTCATTCTCGAGCTCTTTCTTCCATTTTAGCAACAAGAAGCAAGCCCTATCCATGTACTACTGTTCAACGATGGAGAAGGCTGATTTCCCCTTTTTCTTCTCTCATACTGTAAAGAAATCAGTTCTTATCATTGCATAATAGATAATGCATGTGTGTTTGTACATCTTTGCATGATCTTGTGAGAGTGAGAATTACTTCTTCTCACTCTCAGGTTGATTGTAATTGAGCTCTTCTCTAAGGGACTTGGGTTGAGCAGAAATACATTCCTTCGAGGGGGGGGGGGGGGGGGGGTTTGCCCATCTTCAACCCTCAATCTTGTCTCCATTACTTTTACATTTTCATGGCTGTAATTTTGTGAGTAATTTTCATTTTCAGCTTTAAGTGTTCATTCTCTTTTATATTAAATCTCGAAAACAAGCGAATATCATAATTGTTAAACATACTACGTTGTTCGGGGTGTTTACACCATTGCATAGTGCATGTGGCGGGCGCCCACCACCATCACTTTATTCTTTATTGTCTTAGTGATAGTTTGAATAAAGGAAGGCCCGGTCACACATTGTGACTGTTGGGAGTTCCCATTTTGCGTCTCTCTCTTTCTTGCTCTTGCTCTCCCGCCATAGCTCTTCCAAGCAAGCTTCGATCCTTCTCACCTTTTTCAATATGCATATTGCAAAGGTGGCTTGACCATTTATGCTTGAAAGAAACTTTCCTCATTACTATTGGATTGAATCACAATTGATGTACATGGTATGACACTTAAGGAGAAGTATACATGCAAGAACTAAATTTTTTCAGAGAGAGAGAGAGAGAGAGAGAGAGAGAGAGAGAGAGAGAGAGAGAGAGAGAGAGAGAGAGAGAGAGAGAGAGAGAGAGAGAGAGAGAGAGAGAGAGAGAGAGAGATTAGCACTTGAGGTAGTTAAGGGCAAGACTTGAGGTAGTTGATAGGTGGGAGAAGGAGACTTAGTAGCAATGTTTGTTGTGGTATTGATGTGAAGAGTAGGCACGTAAGATGTGGTGGTGGTGGTGGTGGTAGAGGTGTTGGAGAAATGGAGAAGTAGTATGGAGGAGGTGGTGGTGGTGGTGGTAGTGGAGGAATAACATTGGTGTTTGATATATGCCCAAAAGAATGGGAGGACCCAAGTGGACCATGTGGAATAAAATTGGAGGTTTCCCAAAAAAGCTCACTCAAAAAGCTCACTTCTTGCCCTTCCCTATCCAAGCCAATAAGTGGTAAAGCATTGGCCAATGCAACCTCAGCTGAATAGGAATGTGAAGGAGCTTAAAATCAAAGCTCATATCCAATATAACTAGCAATGATAAGCATGCATATGATCCAAGAGAATTCTCGAGTAGCAGAAGAGCATGTATTTCATTGATATTCAATAAATAAGCTTGTTCTCCACTATTTATGATAGAAATAAACCTTCCAATGGACATAAACAATGTAAGCCCTAATTAATCTGTAGAGAATCCCCAAGCATTAATACATCATCCCAACATTGAACCTTTAGTACATAATCATCAAAGAAGCATAGATATTCAAAATTTTATTGCCCCAACTGTGAATAGCAAGGCTATCCACAATATTGAAACAATGGCTAACCATTCTCTACTCAAATAATGCCTAAGTTAGAGTCTAATATGTCAAGGAGAACCCCAAAGACTATGCAAGAAGTAAGAGATAAAGGCTAGAGAAAATGGTCAAGTGCAGGGGCAAGGCAGGCCCTAAAATTGCATTGAAAATCGTGGGGCTACTCTTGGGTTCTCTCTTATTGTGGCTGATGCCCGTGTGGTGCTTCTTTGGCACTGATCAATGGTGCCTTGGAAGTTGACAAGGAAGCCACGAAGATGGAAGATGGAATGGATACCATAGAAGCACACATGAATCTCTCTTTCTCAGGTTGAAGTAGAATAGTTGAAGCTCCTTGAATGCCTGCTCTAATACCAATTGAAAGGGTGAGCAAGAGTGAGAGTGAGAGAGAAGCACAAGTAGAAGTAAGAGAGCAATGGCTATGGAGGTTTGAAGGCAAGAGAGCAAGACTGATACGAGGGAACTCCAATAATAGAACATGTGATCTACCTTCCCTTTATTATTTTGTTGTAAAGAATAAACTTGATAGTGATGGGTGGTTGCCACCTGTAGTGTACAGGTGTGTGGGGCACTAAATACATTATAAACATAGCTAACTAGGCACATGTGGCATTCAACCCTCAATACGCCACATATGGTTGTGTAGCTTGCTATAAAGGGTAAGCCCTACTCAAACTACATGGATATTACCATAACAATGACCTATTGTGGATTTCCAAATAGATCCAAACTATCAAAGCACCCATGCAATAGGATCCTAAGACCAACCCATTCTCAAGGAACATTCTACAAAGCTAGTGGTAAAGAATACAAGTACAAAACCAACAGTAGTCTCTTAGAAGCCCATAACACTTACAATGGTGTAGAAGGACAAGGAAATATCAACTTTATAGCCATAATTTTTGACCATCTAAATCAACTCACCCTTGAATATTTGCCTTCTTTTGAACATCTGAGAGTTATTGAAAACCAATAGTTTGATGTCTTGCATACAATGCTTTGAATATTCCTATTTTGAGCACACATCTTGACAATTGTTTGCATCTAAAACTTACTTTAATTGCTTCAAGATGAAACTATATCATTAGTACTAATATCCAATATGCTAAAACTATCACTACCCTTAAAATTTATAGCAAATGGTGCTATAATCTGTGCTTGGGGAACGTTAGGTACTCTTCCATAGCATGCTCCTCAAAGTCCAAATTCTTTATGGCATTGTCTTGCTCACAATCCTGGGGAGTCCACCTATAAAAAATCATCTATATAACGTGCGTTCAAAAGCTATTGAGAAATACCATTTCTTTACATGCTATAAGGCCTTAAAATGACCCCTTTTACTTTACTAAACTTATGGATTTTTTTCAAATTGTAATTAAAAAACCCTTTTTGTAAATATAATCTTGTAAATTTTACTAGATATAATATCCTTTCTTTTGAACTCACGTGGTATCTTACATGTTCTATACTCGGGCTCACAATATCTAACAAAGAATGTTCTACAAATTGACAATCACCTAATACTTCTTTTGAATACTAAAAGTGTTTTCTAGAATGCTTTGATTTTGATTATGGTTACATTTGTCTATTCCAAACTTTTAAAATAGACCAAAAATAGGAATTACTGTGGCTTTATTGATGCACAAGGTGCGATGCTCAACTCTATGATTGGTAACCTCACACTTGGATTGGAGCCCTTGATGACTCATGCTAGCTTTGATTCCTATGCTCTCTCACTCCCATAGCTTTAGTCTTGGGGGTAAAATCATGGTTGGAGGGCATTGATCATCATCCTTTTAATCTCCACCTAAACTTGAATCAAAATCCAATACATGTCCTTCAAGCTTGTAACCACTTTTTCCAACCTTTTGATGTGCTTCAAACTTGGGAAATGTGGTTTTTTTGAACATATCCTCATCATCATGCCATTCACATTATGCTACTTCAATATAAATTTGAAAAGAATCTAGCTTGTCACAAGCCTTGTCCATCTTTGAATTTGAACCCTTCTTTGATGTGAAAAGAGACTTCTCACAAATATCATGAAACTTCTTGGCCGATTTTCTTTTACTTTTGTATAATAAAATGACTTAAATTGTACATTTTTGGTTTATGTGCACATGGTAGGACATGAGCCTATGATTGCCACTAGGGACAATGAGAATGAGGACAAAAATTGTATTTATATTGGAGTAGCAAACATGATTTAACATAAAACCACACATATGCTTCCAAACGCTAAAATTATGGGCAAAAACAAAATGTTGATGTGGAGATTGCTAGTGACAATAGAGTATGATGGAGCAAGGAATCTTCAATATCTATGTGAAGGTGCTAGGAAGACTAGTCAATCATGTAGCATGGCATCAATTAATTAGAAGTTATGATTGGACCTTAAAATTGGATTCATTCTAGTTCACACCAAGTGGAGTGGTCTTGTGTGGCATCATCATCACAACAAACCTTGTGGAAAAGTACTTGTGGCATAATATAGAGTGACTCCAGTTTTACTAAATAAAGATTTTCACTTTTTTCACATGACGTTTGAAAATAGACAAGAGGGGAAATAGGCGAAGCACCAAGAGCACACACGCATAAAAGCAGTGGAGACTTGAGAACATAGAGAGATAGAGCTGAAATATTCTTCTTCTTTCTTCTTCTTCCACACAAAAGAACTAAGTCTACAACATGATAAAAGACTAATATAAAAGTACCACAATGTATGTACATGCAATCACTAAGTGAAAACCCACTAGGAAAGAAGAAGTGGCACAATGACTCTGCCATAACCATTGATAGAATATGTGGGTGTAGTACAACTACTAATATAGAATCACTAGTGTATCATCATATCAGTCATCTAACATGTCAATGAATAATATTGTGCCACATCACCAAGATACGTAGTGGATGTGAGCTCATGTAGAGATCAACATTTAAACACTCCCACTTGAGCTTAGCATGAGCTCGTGAATTCCAAGCATAGTCCTAAAGCATTGAAGCTTCTAAGTTCACAAGGCCTAGGTGAAAATGTCAGCAACTTGATCCTCTGTGGTGACATAAACTAAGTCAATATCACCTATCATAACCCACTCTCAAATGAAACGATAATGGACTTCTATGTGTTTGGTCCACACAAGCATGATACATTAGGTTTCTAGCCAATTGAATGCTACTAAGGTTATCACAATACATGATAATCTTCTTATCCAATTACATCCCCAGACTACCAAGTAGCTTGCATAACCAAGCTACCTCATATGCTGCAATTGTAGCATCTTTGTCCTCTATCTTTGTACTATATAAGGAAATTGTTAGCTATTTCTTGTTGCTCCAAGTAACAACATCACTCTCCCAAAGGAAAACGTAAAATCATTGGTAGATCTCCTATTTGAAATACTACCAGCCCAATCTGCATCTATGTAAACATGCAAGTCCAATGGTACACTTGTACCATAGATTAAGGCATAGTCCAATGTGGACTTAACATAGCAAAATGTGTATTGCACTGCATCCAAATGTGGCTTCCATAGAAGCTGCATAAACTAACTCTCCAAACCAATTGTGTAGTTTAGGTCTGGCCTAGTAATCATCAAATGGATAAGAACGTCCACAATCTTTCGATACATAGTGACACCCTTAATCAAGTTACCCTCATGTGCACTAAGCTTAACATTAACATCCAAAGGTATAGAAATAGGCTTGCAATCAGCCATACCATACTTATTTAATATATCCAGTGCATATTGTCTATGACAACCATATACCCTCTAGAGTCTTGATGATCTCTATGCTGAGAAAATAGCATAGCTCTCCCAAATCCTTCATCTAAAGTTCATCATCTGAAGTTCAATCTTGAGGAGACCCTTCACATTGTCAATCTCTATTTTACTATCATCCATAATGACCAAATCATCCACAATATAGTAGTGACCACAATACATGCATCACTCTCACATACATAGAGTGAGTGATTAGCTTATGCTCTACAAAATCTAATGCTTACAAGGTATTCTACTATACTATCATGCCATGCCCTAGGTGCTTGCTTTAGCCCATATAAGGCCTTACAAAGCCTGCATACATAATCTGGATGATTCTCATTCACATAACCATGTGGCTGCTCTACATAAACTTCCTCTTACAACTCCCCCTACAAGAAGGCATTCTTAACATCCATTTGATGCATGATCTAAGATCTTGATGTAGCCACTGCTATGACTTTTTAGCCATTGGAACAAGGGTAATAGCTTTCTTGCCTTTAGGTAAGGGTACCAACTCCCATGTGTCATCATCCATAAGTGCAACCATTTCTTCATCCCCATAGCACAATCCCAATACTCATTACCCATTGCATTCTCAAAACAAGTGAGTTGCACATCCTACACAACTTTAGCCATGTGTGCATAGTGGTGAGATATGTAGCTATCATATATCAAATGTTGCATTGGCTTTCTCACTCTACTTGACCTGCATGGACCTCTATCAATACTAGCTACTTTAGTATCCTCTTATACCTTCAATACACAAGGTATTTTAATAGATGGAATCCCAAATTTCTCATCCAAGCTATTAATAGTATTTTGAGAAGGCTACAGAAAGTGCAAGTGTCGGCTATTATTTTGTACTTATGGACACCATCAAATCATCATGGTTGTATTACTTTGTGAGAGCCAACCTCACTCTCACCGTGCACATTGTATTTATCTCTAGTAGTTGTATTTAGGCTAAGGTTGAAGCCATGATTCAAAAAATTGACCAGGCTAGAGCCCGCTAAGTGGGTAGGATGCCCAATAGAGGGTGCAAACCCTAATTCACAGTTGTGGAAATCTTAAACGCAAAACGAAAAAGGGATGCAAACCCTAAACGCAAAAGGGGCGCAAACACTAAACATAAAATGGGTGCAAATCCTAAATGCAAAACACAAACCTAACCCTAACCCTAATTCTACGAAAGCTCTATTAGTGTGACTACTCAAGATTTCTATTCTCTCTTTCCATTCTATCATTTGCTTCCATTGTGTTGAGAGTGACTGAGAGGGAGAGAGTGAGAGGTGTGCTAAGTGAGGGACTAAGGGAAGGTGAAGCTCTTCGTTGTCTTGATTTTCTCGTTATCTTTATTAGCTCTTTGACTTGTTGGTATGCTCGGTGGTGGATGCGAAGGAGTGACGACATTGTATCATGTTGATCGTGGTCATGGAACCATCTTCGAGGAGCCTTCGAAAGGTAAGTTAGGTGAGTTCGCTACAACTTGAAGCTAGTCTTGTATTCTTGCTTTCTTGGATGGAGAGGAGGATGCTTGGATAGTTAGAGCGGCGTGTCAAGAGACAAGGTGAGAGATTGTTAACGAAGTGAGTTGCTACTTTTGAAACAATAGAATTCTGTCCAAAGTCTCGATTGTTGGTGTGTTTGGCTCAACATTTTAGTTTTGTTGTTGGGACCTAGGACAGTGCAACCGCCAAGGTTCTCACACTCCTATTGCATGGCAGAATAGGAGGCTTGTGCATGGGAGCAGATGGGATCGATGGGGTTCTGATCATCCGCGTTTGTGGCTAGCATGTCGAAACCCATGTGGCTAGGTTAGGAAGGTCGAATCGGAAGAAATCAGTTCGTTGGATTGAGATTGTGAAGATAGGCATTGTTAGGGTAGAAAAAAATACAAAACACAAACTCTTATAAAAACACACACAAAAAACTCAAACTCAAAATGCAAAACTCAAAACCCTTCTTGCTTGGACAACTTGTGTGGCAACATTGCGATGATGTTTTATTTTGCTTGCCCTTGTGGTCGGTTGCATATGTATTCATGATTGACAACTAACCAAACGCATAGCTCACTCTTGTGGTTATCTTTTGAAGCTTTTGCATCATCGATGTGCTAAGGAAGCCCAATCCCTACACACCCCACACCCCATTCTCACTACCCCAAACACACGCACACAACCACCACACTCTTTACCCACCCCCTTTTCACATGTCACTCACCTTAACACACATTAAACCCTAACCAGTTCACTCTCACTCACACCCATCATCCTAACTCACATACCCCTATTTTTCTTTCACATCCAAATCCTAACTCCCACACATATAATACCTAACTTCCACACATCCATCCATCTCACTCCCACACATGAGCATTCATTTCCATACATCAAATCACCCTAAAACCTCATTTCCACACTAAGCCACTTCCATAGATCACTTGCACACATAGATCACTCGCACACATTGGAGTTCACTTGTATATAAAGGTGTTCACTCGCACACATAGGAGTTCATTCACACACATAGATCACTCGCACACATAGGAGTTGACTCGCATACATAGATCACTCACACACATTAGTTCACTCTCACATATTAGTTCACTCCCACACATAGGAGTTCACTTGCACACATTGGTTCACTTGCACACATAGATCACTCACAAACTCTTCCACACACATGCATAATAGTCCTTGAAACACACACAATTCCATACATATACTTGTCTACCCTTGCACAACCTCCATTCCTTCTCATTGTATCTAGGTGCATCCAGACATCTTGTTGTCTACCTTTTCACAATCTCCTCTAGGAGTCTTGTCTTTGCCTCTTGCATTAGGTTGGTCTTGATATTTTTCCATCTTTGTCATGAAAGTGTGGCTTTGCGGAATTGCTTGCATAAGTGCACTTTGAATTTTGAAGGGAATAAAGCTTGATTTTGCACGCCTCACTCTTGCAAGTTTTTGAATGAAAGTGTTGCAAAGTGCCTTGATAAACTTGTGGGTTTTGAATTCAAGCATTTGAAGTAAATATCTTAATGACTTAAGAACTCAACAAGGAGCTTGTTAAACTAATTAACCACCTCATCATATTGCAAGGATGTGGCACACATTGCACTCAACACCTAGGCAACCATGGCAACACACACTCAGCTGACATTACCTTAGGTCCTTTAGGATCATAGTACACAACCACAACAATCACTTTCACATCTACATATAGGACACACTGCAATTCATTAGGGGGGAATTCATCCAACCAAGCCGCCATAATCATGTGCTCCTTTCCAATCATTACAAGGGCCCGATGAGTAAAATATTATTAACCAAGCTACCATAGGCCCTAAACTAACAAGCCCAGAGAGTTGAACGAGAACACCCACACCAAGAACCACAGAAGACCATTGCAAAAAGAGTTGAAGGGTTTGTCATATGGCTATTAAGAGCCTTACACTCTGTTGACGTGCCTCATTGTGGGAGCTTTCGCTCAACCGTCAAGACCCATGGATTGCTTATTGTTTCAAGCATTCCAAGCCGAGCACTAATGGCTATCTCTCACCTAGCTGACGCGCCATACATATCTACGGGTGTAGTAAGATTACCTCCATGCCGTTATGAGTTACCTCCTCTCCCGCGCACTCCAGTAGCTCCACGATCCAAGTGCAAGCTTCAAGCAAGCTCCATCCTCAAGCTCCACGCTCCAAGCTCCATAGCCGCGAGCAAGACAAGAGAAGAGAAGAGAAGAGAAGAAGAGAGGAGAAGATGGAGAGCTTCTCCTCCCCGGTCCCTCACCCTCACACACTCACTCCCTCACACTCTCACACTCCCTCTCTCAAGCACAAGCTCAAGCAAGCAAGAAGAAGAAGAAGAGAGCCACTTTTTGCCACACACAAGAATGAGCTTCTCATTTACTTTTCAACTTTATATGCAAAACCCTAAATCCCTTTTTGGGCGGTCATCCCCTTTTCCCCTTTTTTACATGGCCAGCCGTAGCCTAGGCCCTTTTTCCCATTGTCCTATTTTCCTAGCCTCCTTTCCACCGCTCGTCTACATTTACAAATTGCACGGGTGAGAGCCCGGCGCTCCTTGAATTAAACCATGATGCGCTTGCGCTCTTTTACAAAAGTTTTGACTTGCTTTTCCTTGTGCGCCTTTGTCTTCCGTTTCTCTTTGCCTTGGCCTTTGTCTTTATCTTCTGTTTTAGCTTTCCGGATTTTCCACCGCTTGGCACTCTTTTACAAGATTTCACGGTGTGCCTTTGTACTTTAAAATGCACCTTTCCCCTTTTGCATTTGCCTTGGACATTTTAAGGTTGCCCCTACGCTTTTGGCCTTTTATCCTCTTCTTTCTTCTGTCGGGCTACCTTTTTTCCGCCTTTGCCATGTGTCTTTTTTATTTCCTTTTGCTTTCTTCGTGTTGGGGTTAACATTACCCCCCTCCTAGACGAGTGCCAGTCCCATGACACTCACCGTCATAGGTAGTAGATGTTAGCATGCACCGAAGACATGGGTGGCAAGGGCATATGTGGTTGCCATGGCGGAATGTTAGTAGAGGTGGGGAGGAAGACCATTGAGGGTATGTTGGTGGGCTAAGTGGTAGGTGGTAGGGCAATGGGAGTTGGGGATAGGGCTATTCTTTGGGGGGGTTGCCCCGATGGAGTACACTGGCAAGTTTACAGGGTGATATGGAGAGGAATGCAGAGTTGAGTGTTGATGAAGATGGAACGACACCCTCGTTGGAGTCTTTAATACCTGCAATTGAAAACCTCTCGTAGGTGATTTCTCCCTAGGGGCAGTGCTAGTCTTTTGTATTGTGCACAAGACATAGTTTAATTAGTTTGGGAGACAGGTCGAACTCTAAGAAAGTTGAGAGTATTGTCCTGCACTTGAGGACCCGAACTGTGTATATACTTTGGTGCATATATTATGCGAGTGCTCGTGCATACTTAGATATTATATAGGTAGAAGACCACAGGCTGGTTTCTCATAACGTCGTGTGGATGAAGCAAAGTGGTCCATGGTGGGAAGAAGTACACGTGAAGGTGGGTGCGACATCTTGTGCACTATGATTGCACGACGTAGCAGGATAGAACACAGGGATAGTGTACTATCCGTAGGTGGTAGACATTGGGCCTGTGCAATGAGGACAGTGTACAGTTCATGGCCATTCGTGGGTGCGTGCCCCAATTGATTGCCATGGTTTTAAGGTAGAGTGTAAGAGGGAATTGTGTGAATGGGTTAGGGTGACATGTCTAACCAAAGGTGAGACAAACTCCATAGGTCTGTCTTGCCCTTGATGTGCCCTGAAATATTGTGGGGGGTGCTAGGGGGCTAGGGGACTAGGGACAGAGCCAGCAGACCAAGGGCACTAGACGCACCTAATTTGAGGACCCCTAGGTGCGGTGTTGTGATCCTGGGTGCTTTTTATTTTTTCATTCTTTTGTTTTCTTCTCTTTTCTTTTCTTTTCGTCCCTCTTTTTTTTTTTCCACAGTACAACCATTGCAATATGCGGAGGCTATAAGCCTTTCAATGGGTCGGGAAATGTCAAGCCTCAGAGGCTCAGGAAATGGATATGATCATGATGATTTTGCCCTAGCCTCGTTGTTAGGGGAGCCATTGTTGCAATATTGGTGCGATTGCAGTGACACCCATTGTGAGCTCACTGTAGAGCTTGGCCCAAGAAGAGAGTGTAGCCCATGACTATGCTTTGGTTTGTGTGATGTGGGCGATGTGGGCACTCGCAAGGGTGATTTTTCGCGCTCAATAGCGTGGCTTTGTTGCGGTTCTTTGTGCAGTTGGTGGTCTTGCGGTGGCCTGGCCGTTGAACACGTTTGCACGAAGACCTGTGTCATCCTGCATCCACTTGTCACTTCGTGAGAGTATATGCTTGCTTGCGTTAAGTACATCGGACAAATGCAATCATGTTAAGACATAATTTTTCAGAATGCTATGATGTCTATTGCGATGCCTATTCCATTGCTTGTTAAGGTCACATACATTAACGATAGGTAAAGGGAGTGTGTACAAGTGGGGAGCTTGCCCCTTTACTCATCAAAAGACAAAAAGTTATGGCATGATGACTTGTCAAGCTACTTGTACATCATAGGGGCTTAGTCGATTTGCACTAGGTGGGGTGAGTCCGGGTGGTTAGGCGACTGGGGCTTTGCTGGTGCGGGGCTCCCGTGAGGTTGAGTAGGGAACATGTCGGCCAGGACATGAATGGTGTAGTCTCGAGGCACCACCGTTTCCAAAATGCCTTTAAATAATTCATTGAATTCTTCCCTGTCCCGAGCTGCCCTTTCTGCCCTTGAACACCTGGTGCCCGAGCGTCCGTTGGGGGTTTGTGCAGCTGGTGCCACCGCATCTTGTGTGCTTCTTTGAGCTTCGACTTTCCTGGCTTGAGGATTCTTCAGCCTTCGTTCGGGGCGGTGTCGCTTAGGACCTCATTTCTTTGCATATCTTTTGAGAGTGGGCACGTAGCACACCGGCGGAGGGGCATGTGCTGCATGTTCCCGTCGTCTGCGGAGAGCATCTCTGCAAGCCAGCTGCCCGAGGTTCTCCATGTTTTCCTTGTGGGGGGCTTGCAAGATGCAAACCAAGGGTTAGGCCTTGATACGGAATAAGATCGTTTGCATGGGAGGGATTACAATGTGGGTTATCAAACACATATGGCTAGAAGAGGAGGGGTGGAACGTGTTGTGCTCGTTGTAGAGGAATGGCCCCCATGATGATGTCCATTTAGCCTCTAGCCATTAGCAGATCTTGGCTCATGCCGAGTTACATTTGCTGGTGGTCATGGATTTGGGCAGGGCTCATCCTCGGAAGGATAGACCGGAAAGGGAAAGGTGTACAGAAAGGGACTGCACCCTGCTTACATCATCAGAGATGTTGGTCAGGGCTTTCCATGGTGGCAATGCGGGGTGCATGCCCTTCGCCCGGAAGGGGAAATGGTCATGTGAGAGGGGGGCCAGACGAGCCTAGCCTATTGGCCCCATGTCTTTTGTCTGCGCTTGGCTATTATTGCTTGTATGTGTTGACAGTGTCTATTCAGGGTGACAAAAGTTATTGTTCATTTATATACATATCCCTGGATCCATGTCGCTTTATGAGGATAAAAACCAGTTATAGAACTTCGGATTGTACTGGAGCATGGCACACACATCCAGTACTCATGGCAGCTTACTCAATACTGATAGATATTTTGCAACATCGAGTAGCCTGGAAAGAAAAGACAATGTACCATCTCATGAGGAAAGACCTCTAGGATCTATTTGAGGATGATACATGAGATGTAGATGGCAAGAAGGAAGATGATGAAGATGGGTTCGTTGAAGAAGTTCAGCTCAAGACAAAAGAGTGAAAAAAGATGAACAACAAGGCTCTAGGCATCATTGCCTGGGGACTATCTAATGATGTATTACACCATATATCTAGCATCAAAGATGCAAAAAAGGCACGGGATGAGCTTGACAAGATCTTTGGAACTCAAGCTAAAAACTCAAAATTAAAATTACTCATGGAGTTCTATAAGCTAGATGTAAAGGATAGTTCTTCTATGACTATGCACATTAACAAGTCGCCATTAAAATTGGCTATTTGCTCAAGTTTAGACATTTTTAAGGAGGTCTTACCATGAGTATACTCGGGCAGTGTCTATCCTTTTACAATGAGATTGAGGCTTACAAGGGATTTAATAATTGGGCATTCCACATAAAAAATATTCATGCTTATCATTGCAAGAATTGAGGTAAAACCAACAAATGAGTTGTTCTTAAATGTGCTAAGAACACAAGTGCCAAGAAGCACTAGGTTAGTATTAGGAAGTATCAGGAGATACTAGCTTGATGTCCGACTTTATGATGCCTAATTTAGGTGGTCTTTTTGATCTTCAAGTGGAGTGCTTGAGTTCAGGGTGGTTGCTCCAAATCTTCTTCGTGAGGTTTGACTTGCTAGAAACTTCAGATTTGAGTGATAGAACCTTCAATGTGCTGGATTCAGTGAGAAAATGAAGTGGAAAAGAGCTTAAAAAGTACTTGGCTATGGAGTCTCTCTATAAGGTTTTCTGTAGATTTGGCTTTTTCCTGGTAGAAGCAGGAGCTGTAGTGCATCATTTGAAGAACCCTCTAGTGGGGAGAGATCTCATACAATGGGCTTCAAATGCCATATACTCACAAGATGTATCATGACACATAGAGGTAGGATCAAGCCATATGATAGTAAATAGACATAGATATGACAATGAAGACAAAATCGTGCAATGCTGTGGGGTTGGTCTATCATCAATCAACTCAATTTTTGTGATGGGATGAAGCGCCCTAGATTGAAGAGAAAATATCGAGAAGAGTTCAAGTTGAGATATGGTTTGTAGAGAGAGTTATGAAAGCTTTGGTCTAGTCTAGCTATGGTAGACAAGAAGGTAAAATGGAGATGGAGGCGAGAAATGAAATCATGAGCTAACAATGAGCTAAGGAGAGGTAAAGAGAGATTGGAGGAGCAAAGTAGAGCTAAGCCATTCTCAGTTGAGCTCTGATACCATGTCAAAAAGATGGATCTAGAGCATGGCAAGAGCTATGGAGATTGGAAGATGAATACAAGACTCATGTTGACATACACAATGGATTGATTGTTACACAAGTGAATTAGGTTCCAAGATGGAAGCTTGGACTCATAAACATAATCTTATGTAAAACATTGACAATGACACTAATTGAAAGAAGAAAACATCATGATATATTGCATCAACCCTTGAAAGTGATAGTCAAGTACAATGCTTTATAGTAGTTGGGTAGTGACATTCTACCTTATTGTGCCTATGGGATTCATGCATCTCTTCCTAGAGCATACATCATTTGCCATATCTTTCAACAATATACATTTTTCTGCTTTGGGATCCAATTTAGTTCGCAACCTATTAAGAATATGCACGTAAGCAATATATCTAAATACTTTCAGATAGGACAGATTTGGCTTTCAACCCGTAAACTTGTCTTCAGGTATCATGCATATACAATAGTAGTGGGTGTCTTGTTCATAATATATACAATAGTAGCAAGTTCTTTATCCCAATACTAATAAGGCAAGTTTCTTTCTAACATCAGTGCATGAGCCACCTCTGCAATATATATGTTTTCCACTCAACTCCATTTTGTTGCAGAGTATATCTACATATATGTATACTACCTCTATATACTATTTTTTTGTAAAAAATTAGAAAACTTATTGGAGAAATATTCTCGCCTCCATCCAACCTTAGATATTTAATATGCAACCTTATCTCCCTCTCAACCAAATCCGTAAATATTTTAAAGTGAGAAAACACCTCACTTTTCTCATTTATAAAGTAAACCCATACTTTGCAACTATGATCATTGATGAAGAAAACATAATATTTGAAACCACTCAAAGCTGCAATCTATGTAGGATGCCACACATTAGAATGTATCAATTCAAGTGGTTTCTTGCATATATGCTTTTCATGTGGAGACACATATCTTGTTTACTTTCCAAATTGGCATGCTTCATATACTTTAGGCATCCAATCAACCCTAAACTTGGTAAGCCATCCACAATTTATTTTGACTGCATGTCTTTCAGCTGCCTGCTGCACATTCACATGACCAATTCTCTTATGCCAAATTTCAATATAAGCAAATAACAATACCTAAACCTTGTGCAAACATGGTAGCATCCATTTCACACAAACTTACATCAAGAGTAAACAATCTGGCAGCACATCTCCCTTTTGGAATCAACCTACAATCATTTTTGAGATCTTCTACATAACAACCATCGAACCTACAATCCTTGTTCTACCATCTGACCAACAAAAATCAAGTTTTTTGTAATATTTGTTACATGCAACACATCAGCCAAACACTTAGTTTTGCCATCTTGTAGACCTAAAGAAACATTTTCAACATGAGTAATGGGGTGAGCTCTGGATTGCACATCTCTCCAAACCACTCTCCATGATAAGTCATGTGGTTAGAGGCACTTGAATCTACATACCATACATCATTTTTTAATGAGCCACCATTAGCAGTCATAGTATTCATAAAATGTTGCATAACAAACAACTATTCACTTCTATCATCATTAATTTTGCTACTTGATGCATAATTACCTTGATTTTTTTTCATTTCTAATTTTAGCCTCTTTTAAAGAAATTTTTAGAAGTGTGGTCTTTTTAACCACAATGCCAACACTCTTTGCTAACGCTAAAATTCTGCTACCTATTAGAATGTGTAACTTTCTCTCTTTGACTCCCCCTTCCTTAGGATTGTCCTCCTCTATTTTGCTATGCATTATAACCTTGGCCATGACCATCACCTTGGTCTTTGTCATGACCTCTATCTCTAGTAGTAAAGTAAAACACTTAATTAGACTTATTTTTACTTTGAGAAGAAGAGGAATCCAAGCCAAGGTTTTTCTCCTCAAGTATCAATATAGAAGTCTACAAAAATCACAGTCGTCATTCCTTGTATTTATAGATGACCTAAAGCTCTTGTATTCCATCTAAGCATGCATGTACAACAACATCATCATCAACTACTACACTGATAGATCCAAGAGCTTCCACAATACTCTTGATCTTCAAGGCATAATCATCAATGGACAGGTTTCCTCTTTTCACTTGGTTCAGCTAACTTAAGCTATAGCTTTCTAGCCTTTGTATTTACTTCAAATAGCCTTGCGAAAATCTTCCATGTGATAGTGGGGGTTTTAGATTCCTACAAATAACCCATCATGCTATTTGTAATGCTGATAGTAGACAACCAATACATGACTTTACTCTATGTCTGCTCCTAATCTTTCTTAGTCTTTACATGTTCTACAATAGCATTTCATGTAGGAACTTTAGGTGCTACTACCACGTCTCCTTCATTGTAATTCCAAACACCTTTACCCTTTAAGAAAATTTTCATCTTGAACTTCCATGCATGGTAATTGTTCTTATCAAGCTTCTCAGTCACAATTTGGTTGAAGTTGTCAAATATTTTGACAAAATGCAAAAACTTGCAAAAAACTACAATATGTAAGCAAGTTGATATTAGGTGCACCATAATTAAACATGCATCCTTTTTCACTGAGTCCACAACAATAATTGCAATTTGCAATTTGTATACAGACTCCTTTTATGTTTGCAACCCAACAAACACTTGAAACCTTACAAATTCAAAATTTGTAACATGTGCACTGGTGCATCTATAAATGGTCGACATAGTTGAAACTACAGTATATCCAACAACTACTATTGAGGCCACTGTTGAGTGTTGAAATGACTTGTTTTTTGGCTGATTTTTGTTGTTTTGGAGAGCTGAATGGTTGATTTTATGGGATGATTGATTGATTTGGAAGTGGTTTGAGAGTGTTTTGGATGATATTGATTGTGTTTTGGAAGTTCATGATGTTTGTTGATGGTTCTGTGATGTTCTGATAGGTTCTGAATGGTTCTGTATACCTTCTGTTTTGCTCTGTTTTGGTCTGTTTTGTTCTGATTGTCTTCTGTAAGGAGGGATGAAGTATTCATTGATGAAGAATGAGATATTGTGAAAGTTTATTGAATGGTTTGTGAGAGTTTGGAATGATTTGAGAGTGAGTTATGAGGTTTTGATGACCTTTTGTAACCTTCTGTAGGTCTTCTGTAGAGCTTCTGCTTCTGTTCTGTTTCTGTTCTGTTCTGTACTGTAGCTGTTCTGGTACTGTTCTGTAGACTGTTCTGTATGCTTCTGTAAGTGTTCTGTGGAATGTATGTGTGACTTTGGGAAAGTTTTCTAGCCTTGGAAAGAGGTGAATACAAGTGCAAAAGAGTTGAAAGAAGTGGAAGAAGTAGCTGCTGAAGACTCAAGAGAAGACTAGAGTGAAGTGACAGTAGTGAGCTATGAAAGGACACTGTAGTGGCTCTGGTGACTCTTCATATCATACATACCTCTTGGGAGGGGTATCCACGACCTAAGAGTGATTATTGAGAGCGATTTTGAGAGATTGTAGTGAGGATATGATGTATTATTGATGGAGTAAGAGAGAGAGAGTCAGAGATAGCCAATTCTACTGAAACAGAGTGATTGTATATGAGAGATTGAGAGAGAAGACTATGAAGATATTGAAGATGAATACTATGTGATGTATTTCCATTTCAAGATGGTGTATTCCTTTGCTTTCTTTGTTCTATTGATGGATTTTGTGAAGATGTTGAAGAATATGGTTGATTCTATTAAAATCCGTGGGAGATTTATATGATGCTGCATGAAGATTTGTTGTGCCTGGTGTTCTTTTCTTCATTGTGATCATATGAAACATGATAAACAAGCTTGTTGATGTTACAAGATAGATTTTCTTGCAAGAGAATTCCCTTTTCCTTGGTGTTCCTCTCGGGGCTCCATGTTTTTGGTGCGCAGCCGGGGAAACTTGCCATCAACAAGCACCAGAAGAGGCTGAAAATGAAGGAAATGGCATTGTCAAGAATAGAAGAATTAAATGGATGTTTGTAAAGTTTCTTCTTCCACTGAAGAGTTGGAATTCCTCATAATCAAAGCCACTTTCCACAAGAAGTTCATCCCACAATGGCGGAAACACATCACCATCATGATGCATGCTCTATGTGGTGGACAGTTTCCTCTCCTTGTTGAAGCAGCAGAAACTTGCATCTTGGTGGCAAACTGTTTGGGAACAAACTGAAGAGCAGAAACAGAGAGAATGACCATCCATGGAAGATTTGGCATTCGTTGAGAAGTTTCCAGACAACATCAAGTGGGAGATTGTGAAGAAGCTTCAGGAGTCTTGGTCTGTAGAGGTTCACAAAGATAAGAAGGAAAAGAGTTGAAATTTGTTTGTGGATGCTCAACAGCAAGATACATGGGATGCTTGGTGTACTGATAATCTTCTGTTTGTTCAATTAGCAACCCACTGGAAGTTGGTAGACAAAGTATTTTTCAAAACATACACTGTTGAAACCATCAGAAGCTGGCATTACTATGATGATGGCACCACCACAATGCTCAGACGTATGCATTTTGACACCTTCAGAACCGAATACCTTCCTCTGTGCAGTGGCATGAAAGCAGAATTTAGGGACGTTGAAAAGAAAGAAGTAGAAGAAATGTTGGCCAGAGAGTCCTCCAGAGACTGAAGCCTTTTGTTAACCCTCTGTGGAGCACTAACAACATAGTGGAGTCAACCCCCTGATGAATGACGCAATAAAAAGGCAAGCGTTAGAACGAGTCCAGAGATACGTGAGAAGAGAGAAAGCAAGAATCAGAGCCGAGAGCGAGCTCGCAGCAGAAGTCGCCTTTGACGCCCTCGCAGAACTCTTTACAGAAGTCCCAATGGCACATCAAGCCCTTCCTCCTCCTGCTGGAGGTCCCCTTCCAAGCCAGATCCGTCCTGGAAATATTGATGACAGGCCAGCGAATGTAGTTCCATTGCCAGTTTTTAAGGGAGAGTACAATGAAGACCCCGATCTTCATGTAGTAGAGTTTATGGTAGCGTGTGTGGCTAACAATGCCAGAACCCCTGAGCATTGGTTAGCGATATTCCCCGCCACTTTTAAGGGCGCGGCGTTTCAGTGGTATGAGAGACAAGCAGCAGGAACTTTTGGCACATGGGACAACCTGAAGTTGGCCTTCCTCACTAAATTCAGGCGTGAAGGTTTTGAAGGGCGGATGAGAGAGGAATTCATGAACCTAAGTCAGTCCTCTGGAGAAAGAGTAGAAGCCTATGTCTCACGAATGGAATCCATCCTGAAGAGATGGACTAACCATAATCTAGATGATGGCATTCAGAAGGGGGTGTTTCTCAGAGGATTACAACCAGAAGTCCGTAAGTTTGTGGAGCTGCAAAGACCAGCCACACTACAAGCTGCAACAGAAGGTGCAAGACTGTACGATGAAGTGGAAGCTAGACTAGCAATGAATACAGGAAGAGGAGTCCTACCTCCTCTGGTGTCAGGAATGATGTACCCACCAAATGCAGTTGCAGGGACTGTTCCCTACCCCTACCAACAGATGCCCCCGGTATCACAGTACAGTGCACCAAATCCACAGTGGCCACAATCCATGCCTCAAATGATGGCTCAACCACAACAACAATGGTCCCAACCAATTTCCTCAATGCAAAATCAGCAGCAACAGTGGAACCCTACCAACTGGAGTCAACAGCCAACAGTTCAAACAGGAGCACTGAATCAGAACCAGAACAGAGACCCCTCTGTACCAGCCCAACCCGTTTATGCAGTGATTACAGAGACTCCTCAAAACCCTCCTGCCAGTACGTCCGGAGGAGAAAGCTTGAAGGATTATTTATCCAACTCAGTTGCAAACATTAAGAAGGAGTTGATGGATGTGATTACAGAGCAACTATAGACTCTGAAAGTGAACACAGCGAGCATATCCAACGTTGCAGGAGCAGGAAGAGATGTGATGCGGTCAAATACTTGGTGTGGTAAGTGTCATCAAGCAGGCCATTTAGCCACTGAATGTACACGAAAACCAACCATCCCTGGAGCCTTCTGTTCCTACTGTTTGCGGAAGAACCATACAGAGGACATTTGCTCTCTGAAGGAGATGCATGATAGGAGAAGAAAGGAAGAATACGCAAGATTCAACTTGCTGGAATCCAAAATGACAACACAAGATATTGGACCCAAGCCTAGAGAGTTTGGTCCTAATTTCGGACCCAGAAGATTTCCCTCTCAAAGTTACAGAGGAAGACAGTCTGGCGGTGGTCAGAGATCAGAAGTGGAGTGTTACAGATGCGGAGAAAAGGGACACATCTCACCAAATTGTCCAAATCCTCGAAGGTCAGTGGATTACAAGCCCTTATGCAGTCGATGCAAAGGAGAAGGCCACACTGCAAAAGACTGTCCAAGCCCAGCCCCAGTGAAAAACAATGCTACTGATAGTCTGTCCAAGGCCCAAGAGCCTACCTCCAATTTGGTAGAATTGGAAGTTGCTGCCATCACGCGTGCAAAGCAGAAGGAACCACCTATCCAGAAAGAAAATAACCCTCCTGCCAGAACAGTGAAGTTCAATCTTCCACCAGAAGAACAGAACAGAACAGAGTCTAACAGTGCCGTACAGAGCCCTACAGTGCCACAGAGAGTTACAGAGACAGTTACAGAGACAGGACCAGAGGTCCAGGATACAAAAGAGGAGGAAGTGCCACAAGTGGCAGAAGAAGTTCCTGTAATTCCTCTGATGGAAGAAAGAGGGAAAATGAAAATGGGTGTTGCCCCATTCCCTAACCGATTAGAGAAGCCAGTGGATCCTATTAAGGAATACGATCTAGTTAGAGATCTAGATACCTTTAGACCAAACCTCAAATTTCGACAATTATTGATGTTGTCTCCCAGTTGCCGAAAAAGATTCAAAAGTATACTGACAAGAAGACGTGGCTTAAGGATTGCTCCCTCAACAGCGACAAAGTCCAACAAGGCTCCAGAGCCTGTAAAAGAAGTGGATGTGGCTAATGCTTTCCTAGATCCAGGTACTCCAGAGACTGGCGTATGGATAAAAGGTTGCTTTATTGCAAACGCACTGATTGATAGAGGTTCATCAGTAAACATTATGACGGATGTGACAATGAAGGATCTAGGCTTACAAGGTGTGCAACCCACCCAATGGCTCATCAGACTGGCGGATCAGAGTAGAATCAAGCCTTTGGGCATTCTCCCATATGTGAAGACTACAGTGGCTGGAAAAGATTATTGGCTAGCCTACTTGGTGGTGAAGCCAAACTCTTATGGTACATCCTATCCTCTGTTACTGGGTAGACCATGGCTTTTTGAAGCCAGAGCAAGGACGGATTGGTTTAAATGAACTTTGACCTTGGGCAGAGGACCCAACAAAGTGGTGCTGAAACTGTATGGTTCTAAAAAAGGACATGGATCCACCTCCTTGGAATTATTTTCTGATTCCCCTAACGAGGCTACAGATGGAACATCAGCAGACGAAGATGCTGTCAAACAGATCCTTCCCAAGAAAACAGTGGCACATTCCTTAACAGTGGATACTGTAAGCCGACTTCCAAAAGATGCAAAGCCATTATCAATGGGTGAATACTTCCTGCCTGAATCAGGAATGCCTTCTGAAATCACTTCTGACAGTGAGATAGAAGCATGGATGTACTGCTCTCCCTGTTACATGGTCACAGCAGAAGCAGAAGCAGAGACAGAGGCAGGAGAGGAAACAGAGAATCTGTTCTTCTGTTACAGAGCTCCTACAGAAGCAGAAGCAGAAGCAGAAGCAGAAGCAGAGACAGAAGCAGACGTAGAGGCAGAAACAGAGACAGAAGAGGATGGATATGATATGGACGAAGAAGACTATGAAAGTGAAATGGAAGAGTCTATCCCACCTGAAGAGGATACATTTGAGGAAGAAGTTCCAGAAGCATCAGAAGCCGATGAGCTCATGCTATGGGACAGAATGGCGATGGTACCATTTGGTATGGTAAATGGATCTTCTCATATGCAAAACCTTTATAAGACGTGGATTAAGAAGAACAAGCCGTCTTTTAGCAGTGGCTCCTGCCGTCCTAACCTATCCTTGCCAAAGAAAGATGATGATGATGCACCGTGCCACCAAGCACCAGTCCCACAAACCCAACAAGCATCAGAGGGTCCCTGTTATGTGACGTTCCTGGATGTATCATCAGAAGATGAGTCCTCAAGCCAAGAGGTAATTAATTTTGACACCAAACCCGAAACAGCTCTAATCCCATTCCAACGTCTTAAGGAGCAACCTAAGTCTCTACCAAAAGAAGAAGTTGGTTCTAGTGGGACATCCGAAGAGGATATCACTCCCTTGAAGGAGTCGGATCTCTACCCAGAAGCAGTCCGCGGGACCTTCATTCGTGAAGTAGAAGGTGAAAGGCAGTTAACCTTTGTGGATGCAGAAGGCACTGAACGCCACTTGAAGGTGGGTAGCAGCCTCCCAGAAGAGGAGTTGTCAACCTTGTACAACTTGTTGAAAGAAAATTTGGACGTGTTTGCATGGTCTTACAAAGACCTAAAGGGGATTGATCCCACAATATGTCAACATCATATTGACTTGGAGCCTGATGCCAAGCCAGTACGGCAACGACAGAGGCGAATGAACCCGAATTATTCCACATTGGTGAAAGCGGAGCTGCTGAAGCTTCTAGAAGCCGAGTTCATTTATCCAGTGGCAAATAGTGAATGGGTTTCACCCATCGTGGTTGTACCCAAGAAGAATGGCAAATTGCGAATATGTGTGGATTTCCGAAAGCTTAATTCCAAGACGAAGAAGGATCATTTTCCTATCCCTTTCACAGACCAACTGTTGGACACAGTGGCAGGACATGAACTTTATTCCCTTCTGGATGGATTCAGCGGATACAACCAAGTGCAAATCGCAGAAGAAGACCAATCCAAAACAACCTTCACCACAGAATGGGGGACCTACGCTTACCGAGTGATGCCATTTGGGCTCTGCAATGCCCCTGCTACTTTCCAACGAGTCATGATGGCTGCATTTCAAAATCATCTGCACGATTTTATTGAGGTATATTTGGATGACTTCTGTGTCTATAGTTTGATCCGTGAACATTGGGAACACCTGGAACAATGCTTTGACCGATGCCGGGAGTATGGGATTTCCCTCAACCCCGACAAATGCATCTTTGGGGTCTCTTCTGGAGTCCTGTTGGGCCACATTGTCTCAGCACAAGGGATATCAACAGACCTTGCAAAGATTGAAAAGATTGCCGCTCTGACAGCACCCACCAACCTCAAACAGTTGAGGGGATTCCTAGGCCATGTGGGTTACTACAGAAGGTTCATAGCCCACTTTGCAACAAAGGCAACTTCCTTGCACAAGCTCCTGAGGAAAGATGCAGAGTTTACTTGGACAGAAGAATGTGACAAAGCCTTCCACACTCTGAAGCAGTGTCTGATAGAGGCACCCATTCTGCAACCTCCTGATTGGGCGAAAGAGTTCCATGTACACACTGATGCATCAATTGAAGGCTTAGGTGCTGTCCTCTGCCAAAAGGGCTCCTCGAAGTTGGATCAACCGATCTATTATGCAAGCCGAAAAGTCACTGATAGGGAACGGAACTATACAGTGACAGAGCTGGAGTGCTTAGCAATGGTGTTTGCCCTGGAAAAGTTTCGCCATTACCTCCTATCTACCCACTTTAAATTTTATGTGGATCATGAGGCCCTGTCCTTCTTGATGAACAAAGCAGATGTGAAAGGACGATTGATGAGATGGCTCCTTTTATTCCAGGAGTTCGACTTTGAGGTGATTACTAAGCCTGGTCGTTCCCATGTTCTGGCTGATCATCTGTCGCGTATCCCACAAACTGCAGACGAGGAGCAAGATGATCCAGACCTCCCTGATGCTTCCCTATTCTTGGTAGAGACTGTAACTCCCTGGTATGCAGACATTGCCAATCTGTTGGCAACCCAACAGTACCCTCCTGGTATTTCTAGTCGGGAAAGGAAGAAGCTCATGCTAGAATCAGCCCCCTACACCCTGCTAGGTGGTGCACTGTACAAGAAAGGCAAAGATGAAGTACTCAGAAGATGTGTTGCAGGAAAAGAGATTGGGATTGTTTTGAAGGCTTGCCATGACGAGCCATGTGGAGGTCACTTTGCAGGAGAAGCTACAGCTAGGAAGGCTCTGCTAGCGGGATATTGGTGGCCTACCATCCACAAAGATTCCTATGATTATTGTAAAAGATGTGATGCTTGTCAAAGAATGGGGAAACCCAAGAAGACAAGTGCCATGCCACTGCAACCTATCCTTCCTTTGAAGCCGTTTGAGAAGTGGGGTATCGACTTCGTAGGTCCGATCGACCCTCCCACCAGAAGGAAATAGAACCGATACATCCTCGTATGTACGGATTATGTCACAAAGTGGTGTGAAGCTAAAGCCCTAAAGCGGGACGATGGTAACATCGTGGCCCTGTTCATGTACGAGAATATCATCACCCGTTTTGGCAGTCCCTTAGAGCTGGTAAGTGACAGAGACTCATTTCCTTAACAAAGTCATGGAAGAGTTGACAGAGTTGTATAAGATCCGCCATCGCAAGTCCACTCCTTATTACCCAGAGCCAACGGCCAAGTCGAAGTCACCAATCGCATCCTCTGCTCGATTCTGACAAGAACAATTGCCGCACATCATCGTGATTGGGATGATCGACTTACAGAGGCCCTCTGGGCGTACAGAACCTCCCATAAAGCAGCAACGGGACAGACACCTTTCCAGTTGGTGTATGGTACAGAAGCTGTTTTTCCTGTTGAACTGGAACTACCCTCTTTGAGAGTGGCTATCAAAGAGCGTTTGGGGGATGATGATTCACTGCAACGCTGTCTCCTGCACTTGGAATGTTTGGACGAAATTCGTCGGATGGCTCTACAGTGCATGGAAGCCACGCAAGCTCGACGTAAGGCTTACCATGACAGTTTCATCAAGCACAAAGAGTTCAAAGAAGGTGATTTGGTCCTAGCCTATGATTCACGCTTTGGCAAGTTTCCTGGCAAGCTCCAGCAGCGGTGGATGGGCCCCTATAAGGTACTTGCAGTCAACCCTAATGGTTCTGTTCAAGTGCAGACTGTTGATGCCTCTGATGATCCCTTTCTGATCAATGGATATCGCCTGAAGAAGTACTTCCCTCCTTGGGGATCTTGACAATTACGGACACTTGATCCTTCCCCTCGTTGGCACGGCATTGTACTTCTTATGATGCTACCTTTGATAGCCGTTCTTCAATCACTTCTGATGAAGAGGGTGCAACCCTCTATCCCCTCCAAACCCCCTTCCAGTCTTGATTTCTTATCCTCTATTTTCCACCAGCGACAGTGGCGAGGTTGGTCTTGAGGCATGGTTTCTCTACCATTCCCTTGCTCAACTGGAAGAGAGAGAAAAAAAAGAGAGAACAACAAAACAAAACAAAATATATCGGTTATGGGAGAAAAGGACTAAGGTCCCTGTCATGCCGACCTATTCTTCGAGAAAAGGTGGAAACACCCTCGGGAATAGGGGAAAATAAGAAAAAGGAAAAAAAAACCAAAGAGAAAAAAAAAAAACAAATAAACAAATCTGTTATGAGAGAAAAGGAAGCAATTCCCTGTCATAGCGGGCCTCGTTCCAAGAAAAGGTGATAAACACCCTTGGGCGAGAAGCTGGCTGTGGAAAAGGTGGTAACACCCAGCAGTCCAGAAAGTGGATTCATTAATTGATATCCCTAGGATCCAATTCCGATGCTGCCTCCCTTGGTACGCTGTGTCCTGGGTTTCTTTGCAAAGTGGCTAACTGTCCTCTAGCAGATGACATGTTCCTATCCAACACAATGTTCGATTTGATGGCTACCTCCCTGGGTACGCCTCTTCAACAACTGATGACACGATCTTCATCGACAACCCCTTGAGTGATGTGAGCTTTCATCCTAACCGGATGGGGAAGTGAGTACAGTTGCCCTCTGTATCTATCAACAGAGAGTGAGACAGAGGGTGGGGCGAGAGACCAATCTTTTCCCTTCAAATCAAATGAGAGGTGAGAAGTGTGAATGAAGTGTTGCACGCACGGGAGGGGCCTCTCAATGCACAAAGCACAATTTGTTTCTGTGCAATGCACCATAAGGCTCCCTTGCCTTCCTTCTTGCACCGTATGCCGGCACAGGGCGGGATGCACAGTTGCACCATCAAATGCGCACAAGGCATACAACCTTTGCACAAGCGACTGTGAGGATTACATCAATGGGTTTCAGGAAAAGGCTGCCCTCCTGTATCTATCCACAGAGCGTGAGACAGAGGGTGGGTTGAGTGTGACTGGAGTTTCTTCAATCATTTACCGAGAGGTGAGATTGAGGGACGTTACGACACTTGGAGTCAGGTATGTTTCCGTTTCCCTATGCACCCACGGGATGGGTTTTTACCGTCAACACAAGACGCGTCACCCTGTTCTGTACACGGCACTGTAAGGCTCCCTTGCCTTCCTCCTTGCACTTATGCCAGACGGGTTGGACGCACTACTGCACCATCAACTGTGCACCCTGGCATACTCCTTCGCACCATTTTCCCTTTGTCGATTCCTCAACCGGGTATGAGATATGGGTTTTAATCATTCTTCCTCGAGTGATATTAGTCATGGGGCGAATGACTGATCTTTCATTCCAATTGAGTGATTGTGAGTTGAGTGTAGTATCCCTCATCATCGACGAATTTCCTGCGATTCCTTCCATCAGCTACCTCTCTGGGTGCTGCCGCGTGGTCCCTGCCATGACGAACGTGTGCTGTAAAGATGCCTTGGTCTCTCCAGCGCCGACAACAACACTGGACGTGCCATCGATACTCAACCTTGATTTTTGACGAAACGGGCCAAGTTTTTCTAACCCTACACTTTGGTTTCTTCGTGCCGGTCATGTTTTAAGTGTGGGGAAGTTAGTGGATGGTCTATGGCGTGGTCCTAGGTCCCTGTTGCTCGGTTAACCCTATCCGTTAAGGTCTTAAGTGTGGGGACGTGTCCCTACGCGTCTATGTTGCATACCCCTCTGCATATGCCTTAACCTGTTCATGCATGAATGCCTTGCCTTGCTTTTACCCTAATGGGATTCCTTCCCACCCAACCGGTTATGTTCCGCCCACCCTTGGGGCTGTTTCCCTACAGTTTTCCTTCATTCCTTGATTTTGAGATTTTTCCATGTGAATGCACCCTACGTTCACCAAAGTCCCCATCCAACCTTATAGCCCTGTTTCTCTCTTTGAACTGATCATTTTTCCTTTTTACCTACCCCTGTTCCGGTGCACGGTTTTTGAGTTATTAATTTTTGAAGCATTTTATGCAATTTAGACGGTTTTCCATGTGAACGCGCTTTTCTTGCTTTGGAACCGTGATCTGATGTCATAGCCTTGACCAGCACTTTTCCCCTGACATTTTTTCTTTTTATTCCGCATCATTTCAATACACGGTTTGTCCGTTATTAATTTTCCGGTTTTTTAAGACTTTTTCATGCATATTTTTGCTATTTTTCCATGTGAACCTGCCCTGTTTGCATCGGAATTCCAATTTGATTTGACAGCCGTGTCCCCTGTGCTGTTCCCCACCTTTTTCCTTTTTCCTCCAGCCTTTTCCGACTTCTGGATTTTTACTTATTAATTTTTAAATGAGTTTTCGGGTGTATTTTTGGAGTTTTTCACATGTGAACCCCTCCTATTTCCGCCGGAACTGCGTTTTAACATGATAACCCTGTGCCACCCCTTCCTGCGGACATTTTTCCTTCTTACTGCATGTCATTCCGGTGAATGGTTTGTTCGATATTAATTTCCGATCCCATTTTCGAGTTTATTTTTTGGGTTTTTCCCATGTGAACGCGTCTTCTCTCAGTTGGGATTATGTTTTGATGTGATAGGATTGTCGGGCACATCTTTCTGCACAGTTTTCCTTTTTTCTACACCTCATTCCGATGCACGGATCTTTCGATATTAATTTTTAAATTGTGTGTTTGGTTTGTTTTTTGTGTTTTTTGCACGTGACCGCCCTTTACTCCTCCCGGAACCCCCGTCCCGTATTTTCCTTGTTTTCCCCCTGTCGTCCTGCCCACTTTTTGTTTTTATGCTATTTCGTTTTGACGTCCGGATTGGGAGTTATTAATTTTTCTTTATTTTTACGTTTTTTCTCGCGCCCGTTTTGCGCGTGAACGCGCCCTTTTTCGATTTTACGCATCTCCACGCGCACCGGTCGTGTCCGGATGACCCGTACCATCATCCCGGTTCCATTTCAATCCCGTCATGGCAAATTTTTTTACCCCGCCCCGCGCACGTGCGCGGGACGAGGATACACACCCATTTCCCCCTGCCCACCCCTACCCTACCCTCCCCTTGTCCATGCCCATCTCCTCCTTTGGGTGCCCCAACCTTCGGGCACCCCCCATCCCATGGGCCCCTACCCACCCCATGACCCCTATCCCTACCTTTTCCCTTGGCCACCTCCCATGGGCCCCTCCCGCCCATAATCCTACCCCTACCCTTCCCTATCCCCCCCCTACCCTGACCCGTTTCCTCCCTAACCGCCTCCCCCCCTCTCTCCCTCTCCTTTCCCTGCGTACTCCCTCTCTTCCCCTCCTCCTCCATTCCCTCCCTCTGCGTGTCCTCCTCTTCCGTCCTCTTCTCCTCCTTCTCCTCCATTTCCTTCACCCTCCCCTCCTCCTTCTCTGCTCCTCTCCCTCTCATCTTCCCCTCCTTTCCCCTCCTCCTCCTCTTTCTCCCCTCCTCCCTTGCCTCGTCCCTGTGGACCGCCGCCGCCCGTGCCTCCTGGCCCTGTGGACCGCCGCCGCCGTCGCGTCTCCTCCCTTGCCTCCTCCCTGTGGACAGCCGCCGCCCGTGCCTCTTGGCCCTGTGGACAGCCGCCGCCGGTCGTGCCTCCTCCTTGTGGACCGCCGCCGCCGTCGCGCCTCCTCCCTTGCCTCCTCCCTGTGGACAGCCCGCCGCCGCCCGCGCCTCCTGCCACGCCCAGGCCACGTCCCCTCCTGCCGCCTTCCCGCCTTTTTTCCCCTATTTCAAACCCCCCCCCCCCCCCACTAGTCCCCCTTCCTACCCGACATCCCCCACCACCCTCTTCTACACCCCCCCACTAGCCCCCCTTCCCCCCAAATACACACACCAACTCTCCCACCCCCATTTCCCCACCCAAGCCCCCCATCATACCTACCCACTCCACCTCTCTACAGGCCCTTCTTTTTCCCCTAGCAAACCCATACCCTACCACACCCCTTCCCACTAACCCCCCTTCCCACCCATCATAACCTCACCCCCATTCCTAAACCCACCCCTCCATAAGCCCCCCATCCCGCACACCCGCAGCTCACCCACACAAAACCACCCTACCCCCCTGTAAGTCCCCTGTCCTACCTTGCAGCACCGCAGAACCGCAAAACCACCGCAACCTCCTCCATCAACCCCAGTCCCACCTGCAACCACCCTTGAGCTGTCGACACGCGTGCGGGTGTGTACGCGCTTGTGGTTGATCGTGCGTTTGTTCGTGCGCGAGTGCGAGATTTTGATCATTGGTTGCTGACCACGTAGCTGCTACGCAGCTTGTTGCTGGGTATTTTTCCCACATTTTTCATTACCACACCCGTAACTCCTTTTTTTTCCATTTAAATAACACCTAAAAACACACACAAAAACATTGAAAAATATAAATAAATCATTAAAAACCACTTTCTATTCTGAAAAATTACAGAAAATCTAGAAACCTTTCCTTTTATTTTTGCAATCCATGGCCCTCTTTTTCTCAACCTTTAAATTTCAGAAAAAAATATTTTTGCCTATTTTAAAATTCCAAAATCTTTCAAAATACCCAAAAATATGCTAAAAATTCATTTAAAATACTAAAAAATTTCAAATTAATTTTTGAAAAATTCCTAACACTTCCCTTCACATTTTTATTTATTTTTGGTATCTTTTTCTTAGCTATCATAATATTTAATTTTCCCCCTAAATTCCTTAAACATACAATACAATAATCAGTCAAACCTTTTTCCTTCAACACACCAACTAACCGTCTAGCGAAAAAATCCAGATATTTTTGGCTAGTGGAGAAGCGCATTCTTTGCATTTTCATACACCCACTACCAGGTATTGTCCTTTTTCTTTGTTTAAAAATAAAAAACAACATAAAACATACACACAAGCTACCCCAAAACCCACGGTTAATATTGAAAAAAAAAAAAACAACCAGAAAAACAAAAACACACAAACCAACAAACCAATATTTAACCTAAATCAAACCTAACTACCACCATGGCACGCGCATTCGCGCTAAAACACACATACTTTTTTAATTAAAATGAACCAGCCGTTCACTTAGCACGCGCTACGTGCGCTAAAGAGGCACTTTAAATTTTAAATTAAAAAGAACCAGCCGTCACATGAGCACGCGCTGGCAAAAAAGCGCTCCACATCACCTTAATTTGTAATCAATGAATTGCATTTAGAGACTCCGTCGGGAATCGAAGTCCGGGAATCGAATAACTGCACCGCTTCACCTAATAATTGGTAATTTAATTTATAATAAGGAACCGCCGTTTTCTTGTTAAGGTTTATTACCTAATAAAAATTCACCCATTTTTATTAATTAATTAAAATCAACCCTTCATTAAATTAATTCCCCCCTCACTGCACTTAATTCCCTTTTTAATGAAGCGTTTCGTGGGATGGGTTTGCGCAGTCATTAGTGTTATTTTCCATGGTCCAGTCTTGGTTCTATCACAGATGTCGTATTGATATGTGTCGGATATGGTATGGTTTTGGTTTCATGTCTTTGATACGGTTACAGGTACGGTATGCAGTTTTTTTTTTAATTGCCTGATACGGGGTTCAGGGTGTTTGTCTGATGCATCGCATGAAGCTTTCGGTCGCATTTGTCTCGAGGTCATGTCAAATTTTTTCTAGGATGTGGTTTGCTTGGGGTTAGTAGGTCGAGTCACGTTTGATTGGTAATTCTCTTATCCTTGGTTTTTTGTCTGTTGCTTTGCAGGGATTCTCCTTGATTGTCTGTGTTTGTGGTATGTGTGTAACCATCTGAATGGCGCCTTCTCATGCTCCTCCCCCTATCCAGTACGTCCCATTAGTTAGTAGGGATTACTCTTCCCTACTTACTTTTGAGCCCCTCACGAAGGCCGGACTTGCTGCTTTTGTGGCCACTCCTTTTTCCCTGCTTCCAGAGGATCCGTCCTTATGTGATGAGTTCCTGGCCTCTTACAGCAAGAAGACAGGAGTAGTCCAAGGCATGTCTATGACATTGACATCTCGAGGCTTAGGGAAGGCTCTATCTTTACCCTCCAAAGGAGAACCTTTTGTAACCACTCATCAGCTCTTCTCTAATGAAGAGATTCTCAAGCTGTTGCAGAAGCAGACAAGGGAAGTCCTTGATGTTAAGAAAGTGATAAACTCTTCAGGAGTTTCGTTTTCTATGATTACTGATCCCGTATGGAAGACGATGTGTCAGTTCCTTCAAGACAGGTTTATGCCTGCCAAAATGCCATCCCACTATTTGTCCAAAGAGCTTTTCACAGCTTCCAGGATGGTGCTGAAAGGCGTTGCTATTGATTGGAGCACATACCTCCTTACTAAAATGGATCAGCATTTTGTTGAAGTCACGAGGGGTAATGTTACCAATGTTACATATGGATCATATTTGTCTGCCTTCTTGACCTATTCAGGTTTACAGAAGACTGTACCTCCACCTCCTCCATCAGATCCAGTACCTCCTCCTCCCCTGGTCAGCACCTATTGACATTGAGGATGATGATTCTCCGCCTCCCCTGGTCATACAGCACAAACGCTTGAAACGGGTAGCGGATAAAGCCCCTGCTGTACTTCCCTCAGTGCCTATCCCTGCTACTTCTGGCAGTGAACTCCCTGGGTATCTCACTTGTAATAACCTGTTCCGAGCACATCGCGAAGGATCCTTGGAGATCTCAGTTCCCTCCCTGAACAGTCTCGTTTCAGGAGATGCCATTCCTTTCCTCTACAAGGATATTCAAAGTTCCATTGAGTTGTCAGTGACAGCTTGTGTTCAACAGCTGTACGCATCTTTCTATGAAGAGCTCATGCAGTCCAAAGACCAGTTGCATAAGGCAACATCTGAGTTAGCTTCTGCTAAGGATACCCTAGCAGATCTATTTAAGCAAATGGAACAGCAAACCCAACTGGTTGCCACTCAAAGCGATGAGATTTCTTCATTGAAGACCCAGTTATTCGAGGCTCAGTCACAGGTTACTAGCCTTTCAGCAGAGAAGGAGAGGATGTCCAGCGAAGTGAAAGAATTCCAAGTTCTTTTCGATGACAAGCTTTCAACTTTACAGATGGCTAATGACACAGTGGCCAACCAAGCCTCCCAAATCCAGCAGTTGCAAGATCAGCTTGCAAAGTCCCACTCTGTTCCTCCAAGCCCTCCTGTTCCATTAATTCCTTCTCTTTCACAACAGGATTTGGCTGCCCTACAGAGACAGACTACTTTGTGCCCTCTATTCCAAGACAAAGTGGAAAGATTGCAGTCCAGAATGGACTTGTTATGGTCTACCTTTGAACAGTTTCAGGACTTTGTCCTACCAGACCATTCTTTCTTTGTCCACTACCACTTACAGAAGTTGTTCTTCTATATGAAGCTTTCCACGATGGATTTACCTTTTCCAGAGGATGGCTGGAGTGGGGCTTGGTCTGCTGAGTTGTTGACAGAGGTAGTCCGAATGGTCTTTGAAGATTCTGTCACGCCAGACACCATGTTGATGTCATACATGTATCTCCGAGGAGATTTGTTAATTCCAGATGAGGTAGATATGGCATGGTATGTGGGGGATGTGATCTTACAGGCTGTTTTATATGTCAATCATTTGGAGTTGCGCATAGCTGATATGTTCCAGAGTTATTCCTCCAAAGTGGTTGATTGTCAGGATAGTTCGTGGCATCCCATGATTGATTCGGTGGTCCTCAATCAAAGACAAAACACAGCTCCTACCTTTGCCCAGAGTACTAACCAACTGCGGATGGATCTCTTAACCTATCTTTCCAAACATAATCCATTTGATGCTACCTTCTTTGATGCCTATCATAGACGATCTCTTTTAGGACCTTCTGTTCCTACCCTCCTCTATTACCAACAAATGGCTCACCGCTATGCTATATATATTTCCCTTTGTCAATCTAATTCCACAGTAATTTTACCACTTCTTTTCCAACCTTCATCTTTCCCTCAAATTCCTATTTTCACTTATTGTTCCTTTATTGAGGATAGGGTATTTTCCCCTTCTCCACCCTGTCCTTCACCCCTCATAAATGTACCCTCCACATTTCCTATTTATCAGTTAACACCGTTCCTTAGTGATTCCCTACAAATTTCTGCCACTCCTTCTTTAACCTTTTCTTCCTTTTATGATTTTTCCTATCCTTCCCTACATCCACTTTCTCTTATTTTATTACCCTCTCCTAACACTTCCATATCTCAACCACCTCAGTTGGTTAGTGACTGTGACGGGTTTGATAATCAGATTTCCAGAAGAAGGGGATGGAGTTCGGATGATTGCCTTACAGGACCGCAGATTAATTGGCCAGTAATTCCAGGGGAATGGACAGCTTCTAGTCAAGCTTATCAAAACTATGTTCATTTTGCCCAACAATATTCACAGTCTGCAGATCCCTCAGTGAGATTAACTGCTCACTTTGCTTGGTACCTGGCGTATATGCATAGGCACTCTCATACTGATTCAAAGCCTATTCCAAAGTTGTGCATGAATGTCAATGTTAGCATTGATTCCCAGCAGTTGGAGATACTGTATTTTCATGCTCTCTGTTTGCCTAGCAGATACTTGGTCCTATTGGAAAGGATGTGCTGTCTCCAATTTTTCCAAAATCCTCCTAAAAACTTTGTAGATGAATCCTTATCTATGGATCGATTCCGACAGCATCAATCTTTTAAGAGGGATCATCTTCATTGATGCCTTTCCAATGTATGGTGGAAGCTTTTAATGAACAACTCTCTTTTTGAAGAAGTCATTCAGATGGTTGTGTTGTGTATTAGTGTTTGTGTTGTGAGTTCCTTTATGTCAAACGAACGTGGTGGTTTCCTATTGGATTTTGTGTACGAGCTATGTTTTGGAGATTTGTAGAGATGGGGTCGTGGTTGGAGAGTTGAAGCTGATGCTGATGAAGAAGAAGAAAACTTTTATATCCTTTACAAATTTGTGATGATTTTTAGTTTGATAAGAGGTATTAATTTCAAAAGAGTTTTCCTTTCTTTGTATTTTTATATCAGAAACATGTTATAAGATGGGGTCGTGTTGGATGGATTCTTTGTGAAAAGATATTGAAGATCAAAGTTGAGCTTTTCCCTGAACTTGTATTCCCTTTTTCCTGGGTCGCGAGGACGCTTCCTTATTAAGTGTGGGGATATGTTGAGTGTTGAAATGACTTGTTTTTTGGCTGATTTTTGTTGTTTTGGAGAGCTGAATGGTTGATTTTATGGGATGATTGATTGATTTGGAAGTGGTTTGAGAGTGTTTTGGATGATATTGATTGTGTTTTGGAAGTTCATGATGTTTGTTGATGGTTCTGTGATGTTCTGATAGGTTCTGAATGGTTCTGTATACCTTCTGTTTTGCTCTGTTTTGGTCTGTTTTGTTCTGATTGTCTTCTGTAAGGAGGGATGAAGTATTCATTGATGAAGAATGAGATATTGTGAAAGTTTATTGAATGGTTTGTGAGAGTTTGGAATGATTTGAGAGTGAGTTATGAGGTTTTGATGACCTTTTGTAACCTTCTGTAGGTCTTCTGTAGAGCTTCTACTTCTGTTCTGTTTCTGTTCTGTTCTGTACTGTAGCTGTTCTGGTACTGTTCTGTAGACTGTTCTGTATGCTTCTGTAAGTGTTCTGTGGAATGTATGTGTGACTTTGGGAAAGTTTTCTAGCCTTGGAAAGAGGTGAATACAAGTACAAAAGAGCTGAAAGAAGTGGAAGAAGTAGCTGCTGAAGACTCAAGAGAAGACTAGAGTGAAGTGACAGTAGTGAGCTATGAAAGGACACTGTAGTGGCTCTGGTGACTCTTCATATCAGACATACCTCTTGGGAGGGGTATCCACGACCTAAGAGTGATTATTGAGAGTGATTTTGAGAGATTGTAGTGAGGATATGATGTATTATTGATGGAGTAAGAGAGAGAGAGTCAGAGATAGCCAATTCTACTGAAACAGAGTGATTGTATATGAGAGATTGAGAGAGAAGACTATGAAGATATTGAAGATGAATACTATGTGATGTATTTCCATTTCAAGATGGTGTATTCCTTTGCTTTCTTTGTTCTATTGATGGATTTTGTGAAGATGTTGAAGAATATGGTTGATTCTATTAAAATCCGTGGGAGATTTACATGATGCTGCATGAAGATTTGTTGTGCCTGGTGTTCTTTTCTTCATTGTGATCATATGAAACATGATAAACAAGCTTGTTGATGTTACAAGATAGATTTTCTTGCAAGAGAATTCCCTTTTCCTTGGTGTTCCTCTCGGGGCTCCAGCTACTTTGCAGGTCTAGAACAGAGGTCAAAATGACCTCAGATACCAAAAATCATATTGGAAAATCCCCAAAGGAATAATTTGTTGTATATATGCCATTCTTTCCACTCACCAAGTTTCATTGCAATTGAAGACTGTAGCCCTGCTAGCCTCAAGAGCCTCATGCAGCTAACTTAAGGAAAATCAAGCAAGGTGGAAAATCTTCTTATTCATTGCTTGCTTACTTGCTTTTATGCTTTGACATATTCACCTTAGCCTTCAATCAAGCTCCTTGAAGTTGTGGGATGGCTTTGATACCATGAAAATGCATAACAAGGGAGAGAGATGAAGCTCCCAAGAGCATACATACACAAAAGCAATGAAGACTTGAGAACACATAGAAATAGGACTGAAATCTCCTTCTTCCAAACAAAAGAACTAAGTCTACAACATGATAAAAGACTAATATTAAAGTACCGGTCACTAAGACCCACTACGAAAGAAGAGGTAGCACAATGGATATGCTATAACCAAGGATGGACTACGTGGGTGTAGTCCAACTATAGAGTCACTGGCATGTCCTCATGTTGGTCACCTAACATGCCAGTGAATAATGTTGTGCCACATCACCAAGGTACATAGTAGATGCCAGCTCATGTAGAGCTTGACATCTCAACAATGTTCAGCTACATAATGCCCAATATGCATGTAACAAAAACTTTGAAGAGCCTTATGGAAGATGTGGTAACTACAAAAATTGTTAGTTTCAACTTGAATGATTTGCTGATTGATGAGATTTGTGAGGCCATTGTCAATCCCAAAAAGGCTATGATTAAACATCCAAAACTTAAATCGATAGATAACACCTAAGGAGTTGTGATCACTTGTGGAAGTGCTCTATCTAAGGTCATTCAAACAACCTTGGATAGAACCAGTGTACCATCACCTCTTAGGAAAACTTAGGAAGATCCATCTATCTATAGGCATCCAAACAAAACCACTCGCCTACCAAAGGAGTGCTCATCAAGAGAAGGATCTGGCTCTAACATATGCAACTCCACTGCCTCAAATACAAAGAGGAAAGAAGATAGGAAAATCAAGAGTCCTTATTAGCAAAAGAGAGTGAGAAAAGGAAAAAAAATAAAAATAAAAAAGAAGATAAGAAAAGTGGAAGTAAAGAGATTGGCCAAAGAAAACAAAAGCAAGAATAAGGAAAAAGAAGAGACAATTTAGGAATGGAGAAGTAAAGTAGGCCAAATGAGATGAAAGGACTAAACAGTCTACCATGAGGAATTATCTTATAGAAGAGGTGGAGTATAGAGCTACAATAGAGCAATTACATAAAGATTTTGAAGCCAGAGAAGTGGATTGTGCCAAAGAGCATGAAAACATCTTGGTAGCCCTAAGGTTATCTCATAATGAGGACATGAGAAAACAAAGAGAGTCTCTAGCAACAAGTCTAGGAGAGATTGTCAAAAGTGTAGGAGGAAACATGTTCAAGGAGAAAGTTGTGGAAGACTCCCTATGACCCCCAAGGATTGCACTAACTTGGTTTATAAAATTACTTGAAACTGTGTAGAAGCTAAAGGAAGAGATGACAACATTGGAGGAAGATGGAAAAATATAGAATTGTAACCTCTCTTGCCAAATGGTCTACTAAGTAATCCACTAACTCATTGGAACAACTACCAAAGTGAGTCATAGTCCTTGAAGTGTAGCCACATTTCTAATCCTTTATGATGAGCTAACAAAAATATAAGCTAATCAAAAAGCTTAAGAGATCCAACTCGATCTAGATGAAGATAAGAATCTTCATCCAAAATATATATAGAGCTCTACCTAGGAACTTTTGGTAGCATAAAATGAGATTGAAACATTAAAAGCCACACTAAAGGAGATTAAAGAGACAAAGGCCAACCATGAAGAAGATAATAATAAACTAGTTGAGTTCATGGTGTCCAATATTTCAAGTAAATAGGTAGAACACATTTGTCAATAACGTGAGCAACTAAAGGTCACCTTCATGGGGCTAAAAATTAATATTGGAACCTCATTGAAAGTGAGAATTAAGGATATGGAAGAGGAAGCACATAGAAGACAAAGGGATACGATGTACCTAATATGCCAAGTGGCTTCAAATTTAGTAAGAGCATAGCTTGAGAGCCATCTAACCAAGGATGTTGTGGTCTACACGCACATTGTGGCCATGCAATAGGTTTTCTACATGAAGGCCATCCGCATTGCCACTAAGACATTGAATATTGATGTGGAAGATCTAGAATCCAAATTATCCCTAGCCACATTAATCCTTCTAAATGGCATGGCCAAGAGATCTCGAAACAACTAGTTATGAGTAGGCCAAGGAAGACTTGGTGGAGTGATTATAGAATATTCATGATATATCAACCATGTGCTATATGATATGAGAGTGTGAATGCCTATCTCTTTACACAAACCTTCTATATCAAGCATCCAACCCACACCTCAAGAGAAAGTTTCCCAATAACCCTTAGAGCCTCCTCAAGTGGTATCACATCTAGCAATGTTTGGATACCCATGGAAGGTTAAGTCCTCACATGTCCACAATGGAGGGTCCTCTAGCTCAGCCAACTTGCCATCCATCCCATTGGGGTTGTTTGGTGTCGAAAACCCCGATGGGGAGGCCACACCTATTCCCTTGCGGGTTATGACTCGAGCCCAAACAAAGCAGGCCGGCATCTCTGCCGGGACCTAGCAATCTTGACGCAACCTCGATAGGAAAGAAAAGCCGCAGGTGGAAAAAGAAGAGATCGGAAGCTAAGGTCGCACTAAAGACCGAGAGTGCCATGACTCTACTACGGGAAAGAAGGTCTCGAACGTGGAAGCAGAGACTTCAACCCCTAAGACAACTGAAAAAAGAAGCGCTAAGGTAGGGGAATACCCGCATCCGAAGCGACAATTAGAGGTCATAGAAAGGGTGAAGGAATGGGTGAGGGAGGCTCAACAGCATCTCAAAGACACTGAGCCCATCGTAGAGGACGAGATCGATGATCTCTCCAGCGTAAGCATGCCAATATCACCGCTTCAACCTAAGTCGATAGAAGCAACTATGCTGCAAGCAGCGCCGTTAAGACCAAGCTTAGATGCGACAGAGCCATAGATCAACCGCGGCCATTGGCATGGACAATCTAGGCTAAAGGAAGGACGAGTATCTAATGACCTCTTGACCACGCTAGTGACCACCCCTGTAACACTTAGCCTGGGAGATCTGCTTAAGCAGCACCCTACCCTATGGCAAGACCTTAAGCAGTGGGTCGAAGGATCACAGGAGTAGGTCACGGCAAACCCTTAAGACCAGGATGCAGAAACGCAATTCCCAAGTTTGATGCTGCACTCTATGCCTAAATCCTTGCACGTCAATGCCTTTCGGGAAGGCTCTGAGATGCACGCAGTCCTGCCGGGGTCCTAGCCCTGGGTGACACAACAAGGAAGGGAATCGTAGACACGGGAGCTGGGGTTAATGTGCTTAGCCACGCAGTGCTTCAGACCTGGGGAAACCAGCCTGTCGAAGCTGCTCGGTTCAATGTCATGCTAGCAAACGGTATGAGAGTGAAGCCATTCGAGGTACTGAAGAATTGGCTAGTGAAGATCGCAGGTGTCTAGTTCTCTGTGGACTTTATAGTCATGAAGGGAGTGGATTACGATGTCCTATTAGGCCGACCTTGGATGCGCAACGCTAGAGTCATCGAAGATTGGGGTGACGAATTGATCTTCCTTGGCAATAGAATGGACGCCGTAAGAATAGAGATGGACACTTGGAGGACCTCACCAGTCGACCTAGACGCCATCTTTGCTATGCTCAAGGGGAACACTCATGTCAAGAAGCCCTATGGGTCCTTGACCAAGTATATCCCATGCCCAGAGGATGAGCGGGATTGGATGCATGTTCTCGCCACAATCGACCTGCCATTCTCAGACCATGAGGCTTATGAGCAGGCCATCAAAACGATCAGCAAGACCAACGAAGCACTCTCTACACCAGTCTGCATGATGGCAGCAAACCTCCATGGAAAGCCTAAGCCTGTCACCTTCCAAGTGCCATCCAACAAAAGAGAACTCCAGGGGGTGCTGGAATACCTAACGGACCAGCTAGCTGGCAACCCAGCTGCAAACTTCAAACTACTCTAGGATCTCTTAGAGGATTCCAAGTGGCAATGGACCAGGGTGCACGAGTTAAACCTCATGTATAACTGGGCCCTGGTTCCTGACCAATGACACGAGGCATACTAAGCCCTAGGAGATGACGAGCAGTCGAATGACAAAGATTCCAGTGATGAATACGAAGACTGCCAATCCTTCAGCGATGAGAGCGAGGGTGAAGTAGATACCATAGAATACGACATTGAAGGATGAGAAATTGAGCAGATACGAGCAGACGCCAAGCCGCAGAAAAGGCAGGCCCTTAGAATAGAGCGAGGGGTCATGTGCTTGGAATGTGATCGTACTTGGTTGGAACGCATAGGAGCCATAGACCTTGAGCAAGCAGGCCTAGCCTAGCCAGGAACGACATCAATACTTAGGACCGAATTGCCAGCTGAACTGCGGCCACTAGGGGAGACCACCTCTTCTAGTGAAGATGGAGGGTTTGACTCTGAATCAGAGGTTACTTCGGATAGTGACCCAGAGATCCCTAGGCCGCACATGACCAGACGCACCAAGGGGGACTTACCCATCCACCTAAGGCGCAGATGGTTAAGGCTTGATAAGGCAAAGCACCCCAGGGATACAAGATCAAAAGAACAGCGGAAGCCGTAGGACCTCCCTAAACGCTTCACAAAATTCAAAAAAGGGGATAGGGTGGTAGTTTTGTTAGGTGCTAAACGTCAAGGGCAGGCGAGCGAACCAATCGAATGACCAACCAAGGTCAAGGAGGTAGACCTAGCCCAGGAAGGGGAAACACCCCGACCAGTGTTCATTGCCGATGACTTGACTGGTAAAGAAGAAATGAGTCTTGTCACTCTCTTGCGGGAGTACATAGACGTGTTTGCTTGGTCCTTAGAAGAGCTACGGGGGGTAGATCAGAGTGTTGTGACTCACAACATACCCATGACGATGAACACAACGCTGATCAAGCAGCGATCGTACCCTATGAATCCAAAACATGCTCATGCTGTCAAAGAGGAAATTGACAAGCTGATGAGAGCTGGATTTATTTACGAAATTGAGCACACAGACTGGGTATCACCCATAGTCATTGTGATGAAGAAGAACGGCAAAATTCGAGTGTGTGTCAATTACAAGAAGGTGAACGCTGCTACGAAGAGAGACAACTATCCGTTGCTGTACACCGAGCACATGCTTGAGAGGGTGGTAGGCAAGAAAGCCTACAGTTTTCTGGATGGCTTCTCAGGGTACAACCAGGTGCAAGTGCATCCTGCAGACAGGCATAAGACCGCCTTTGCCACGGAATGGGGCGTCTTTGCATACATAGTCATGCCCTTCGGGTTGACCAATGCCCCCGCCACCTTTCAACGTCTCATGTGCACCATCTTTAAGCACATGCTTCGCAAGGAGTTAGAGGTCTTTGTCGACGATCTGTGTGTCCATTCAACCTGGATTGAACACTTAGACAAACTCCGCGTAGTCTTTAAACGGTGCCTCTTATATCGTCTCTCCTTGAACCCCTTGAAGTGTCAATTTTGGGTGAAGCACAGATGCATCTTAGGACACGTGGTGTCGAAGAACGGCATTGCCACTGACTTCTCGAAGGTCAGGGTTATTGTTGACCTTCCATCTCCAATTAATTACAAGGGAGTTCAATGCTTCTTAGGCCATATAGGATACTATCGGCGGTTTGTGTTGAACTACGTGCTGATCGCCAGGCCATTGTACAAGCTACTGATTATCTTTGAGTGGACCGAGGCATGCCAACGAGCATACAAAGAATTGAAAAAGGCTCTAATAATAGCACCAATATTGCGAGCCCCAGATTGGACCATTACCTTCCACATGCACATCGATGCTTCTAAGTTTGCCTGGGGGGGGGGGGGGCAATGTTGTGCCAACCTGGTGAGCATAACTTAGATTACCCAGTGAGCTTGTTAGCAGGCAACTCACTAAGACATAGATGAATTACTCGACAATAGAAAGGGAGGGATTAGCCATGGTGTTCGCAGTGAAGAAATTTTGGCATTATCTATTGGCTACACCCTTCATCTTCTTCGTGGACATCAAGCCCTGCTCTATTTAGTGAACAAACCTTGTGCTACAGGACGCATAGCTCGATGGCTGCTCCTGCTCCTAGAGTTCAATTTCTCCGTGGTGGTACGAAAGGGAAAACATCATTACATGGCTGATCACATGTCCCGTATACCCACAGGAGAAGCTGCTGGACAAGGCATCATTGACGAGTTACCTGACGCCCACTTATTCTACTTGTCCAGCGAGAGAGATCTATTTAAGGCTGATCTAACACCATACTGGGCAGACGACATAGTCCAAGTGCTCGAGCACGGACTACCTGAGCGACCAATAGAAAAGGCATGACTTAGGTGCTTGATCCTGAAGATCCAGCCCTACCAGAGCTGATTGCAGGCCAGCTCTATAGGCTGGGGCAAGACGGATTGCTGTGTAGGTGTGTGTGTGAGCATGAGATGCATGATGTGCTCTCAGAGGCACACAGCGGCATCACGGGAGGACACTTTATTGGAGACACGATAGCACGGAAGGTGCTGCAGTCTCAACTATGGTAGCCCACACTTTTCCGCGATGCCACGTGATTCGTCAAGCATTGTGATGAGTGCCAACGGACAAAAGTCCCGATTCGTAAGGATCAAATGGAGTTAACCCCAATTATTGCTCGCCAACCCTTTGAAAAATGGAGAATTGACTTCATAGGACCCATCAGCCCTGCGGCGCAGTACTCACAAGCCAAGTACATCATGGTGGCCATGGATTACCTCACAAAATGGGCACATGCAAGAGCCACACGAAAAAACGTCGCTAGGACGACTGCCAAGTTCTTATGGGAGCAAGTGATCTCGCGCTTCGGTTGCCCCATCGAACTGGTTAGCGACCAAGGCACACACTTCATCAACGAAGTGATAGCACATCTCCTATCCACATTTCTCATCATCCATCGCAAATCCTCACCATACTACCCTCAGGCTAATGGCCAGACAGAATCAACTAACAAGATTCTTATCAATGTCCTGACTAAAGTAGTCTCAACCTCACGAAGCGACTGGGACAACAAGTTGATGGCAGTCTTGTGGGCCTACTGCACAGCTTATAAAACGGCCGTCGGCCAAACCCCCTTTAGGCTGACCTATGGAACTGAGGCAATTCTACCGTTAGAATTCTTCGTCCCTAGCCTGAGAATAGCACTCCAAGAACAATGGGAAGGGAAGGAAGCATGGACGCAACGCCTGGTCGAGCTGGAACGCCTATCAGAGACTTGTCTTCTAGCCACCCATGTGCTTATTTGCGAGAAAGCCCGACGCAAGAGCTAGTTTGACAAGCATGTCAAGCAACGTGAGTTTGAACAGGGTGACTTGGTGCTCCTCTACTCAGTTAAAGGACATAAGAAAAAGATGAAATTCAGAGGTCTCGAACCCTTCAAGGTTCGGGCAATTAGCCGAACTGGCAATGTCGAGCTTGAGACCCTAGACGGTGAAGGAATAGGCTTCTTCAATGGCAGTCGTGTCAAGAAGTACTTCCCTCCCACTCATCCTTTGCATGAGCCACCAATGTTAGAACCGCCGGTCAAAATACGAGTAGCCACAATCACTGAAATCAACGAAGATGATGAGGAAGCTGTAGAACCCGCTTACCTTCGTGTCATGGTCACTGCCAAGCAAACATGCGCTTTCAATGCCTTGATCGATAAGGGAGCAAACTTCAATGTCTTAACCCACAATCATTGGAGTTAACTTGGCAAACCATTGCTTCAACCCACAACTGCCAAGTTAAACCCATATGGAGCTCAATCATACTCACTTCTCGGCAAGTGCAGGGTCGCCGTTTCTATCGAGTCTGAGACTGTTCCAATGCTTTTTTTACGTATTGCCCAATGCTATAGACGCAGGCATGGAGTCGCTACTCGGGCGAACCTTCAAACAATAGACTCACTGGAATGTTGATTATGAGTCGCAGCGCATCCACCTAGCAATCAACAACGTGCTCATTGTCATAGCTTTCAGCAAGGGCTGTGCGACACCATCACCGTCCACAGGGCCACCGATAGAAACATCCGTAGGCAAGACTAAGGAGGGGGGTAGTGCGCGGCTGCCACTTCCCGACTTCCATAAACCGCAGCCCGCAGTGACCAAAGCAAGGGCCCAATAGCCTCGCCTCCAGTGGGTGCCTAAACAACCTTGAGAACCGCCTAGGACTAGACGCGCCTATCCTCATAAGACCCAGCACTCTAAACCTAGGAGGCCAAGATGCAATCACAGGAAGAGTTGCGTAATTAAGCAAAGATGGGTCCCTAAATCCCTCTTGCACATGCAAGGCTACTATGAGGGAAATACCACACTGTGGATTCCCAAGGCCCCCACGGCCAAAGGCACTAGTCATACGCCACCCTCAGGCTTGATCAGCCCACGTCCCTCGGCACTGCGAAACCATAGGCTGCAGCGCTCTTCAGAGTCCCAGCCATCCGACTCATTTATGCTCCGGCCCAAGGAAGTCGCGCAAACCTATCGGGCCAAGCAACAGCCACTGTCACAGGAGGCATCACGCGACCAAGTCAATCCCACTCCCCAAAGCAAAGCTGAATGTAGCAGTCCATCTATTAACGCTGACCCTAATCCACCCATGTCCCAAACAGCCCAACCACAAGCTCAAGGAAACTCCCAACCGCAACTATGTATTGTCAAGGCCTCTAGTTCTAGCAAACCTCAACCGCCCGTCAGCCTTACACCCTTCTATGAACGAAAATCATTTCTAGCACTAGCCGCTGACCTATCCGAGGACACCGGAAATGATGTGGTGGACTGCATCAAACAACTCGACACCACCTTCGTGTCGCTTGCCCTTAGCTATGACCGCTTGGATTTGGGTCTATTAGTAGAACCCTTTGCAACAGAAGTGTGCAATCTGCCTTGCTCTTGGGAGACTTTTGAATTTGCCTTTGCAAAGGCTTCTCGCTCTGCGGGGCTGAGTTGCTCGGTAGCGAAGTCTCCAAAGAGCAAGCCATTAAGCAGCGTCTCATCACATCATACGATCCACGGACCACTTCTGCTATCATTGACCAAGAGATCGCAAGGTTATCCCACCTTGCTGACACTGGATCCCCTTTCTTGAGGCAGTGGTACACTCTTAGGTTGCAATGGGAGGTTGACGGATGTCGCATAATGACCAACGCTGAGCCATCAAAACGGCAGAGTATGATTCCACATACGTCGCGCCTACCTCGTATAGAGTATTAACCACTCTTCGGGGCCGACCCATGGATGAGTATATCAAAGGGCATCCCTATCTTGACCGTCTCTTAACAGAGGAAGAGCTCCACATCGCAAGTCGGGTCGACTCTGGTGATTTCCTCACAGATGTCCTCACATACGTCACATACGTAGGAATTCGACCCTTTGATCTGGACCGCGCCGCTCAACTGAAATACAATCCAAATTTCTACACTTGGCTCCTTCACAAGTAACTCCCACCCCAACAGGCCCAAAGCCCCTAACCTTTTGACCCCCAATCCTAGGAAGGATTCTTTTCTAAGACGGAAGGGGAGGGGGTATGGTGAAGGTGAAAGGAATCATATGGGAAATGAATCAAAAGGGATACAGTAAAGTAAAGGTAGTGAAAAGCATAAGCATATAGTATTAAAGGCTTCCTGAGAAATTCATTCAAGAGTTTTTATTCTCACGCAACCAGCGAAGTGATATGTGGAAAATGCTAACGAAAGTTACGAATTATGGCAGGAGCATAAAATGTCACAGCAAGACCATGCCCATCGACTCCCATTCACAGACGAGGAAAGGGAGCAGTATCGCATCCATCTAGAGAACTGCGCCTTCGGCCAGCTCAAGTTCAGAACCATCCACAACATAGAAGTCGTGGTGGCCAAGGAGGAAGCAGTCAGGAGGGTGGTGGAACAATGCAACCTCACAAAGTATATTGAAAAATTCTCGCAGGAGCCGAACCACCTAAAGTGCATATAATTTCTCAGAACATACAACCCAGACCAAGAAGGTGGTATTGTAACAGTGGGCAGAAGAGAGGGTGCAAAGCAAGTACAAGTCCGGTTGGATCCAGCCTTGGTGGAGAAGGCTTTGGGATTGGTACCAAAGACAAAAAGGAAACAAAAAAGGGATGTTTATGCCATGCTGAAAATGAAGAAGGAAGAGGTGCTCACGAATGACGGCATAAGCATCCAGGACATCCCTGACACAGAAGCCAGGTTGTAGGCCAAGTTGGTACATGTGCTCTTCTCCAGCCAGCGTTACAATTCCTTAATGCATCAAATTAGTGTACCAGTACTGGAGAATGTAGCAGCCCATACCCTAGACGAAGTAGATTGGAATGGGTACGTGCGGAAAACGATTGATCAAGCGACCAAAGCGCTAGCCCTAGGAAGTGCACCAACATGAGGAGAATCTCCGGCTTCTAAAGTTACGGAAAGGAAGAAAGCCTCCTCCAAAGCCTCCTTCATTGGGTATGGAGGAGTCTTGACTGCACTCATCCAGGAGGCAGTAAAGGAAGCACAGGAGGTGGAAGAGGGAGAAGGAGAAACGCCAGAGAGGTCGCCTCCTCGCCAGGACAAAGATAGGTCCACCGACAGAACTGAAACAGAAGAAGAAGGGGAGGGACATACTAGCAAAAAGACAATCAGAAAAACCAAGAAGAAGGCGACGCAGAGGAAGAAGAAGGATGACGAAGTCAGGAAGAAGGAGAGAGAAGACTTGGAAAGGGCAAATAAAGAATCCATGAAAGAAGTAAAGGAGAGAGAGAGGACGAAGAGACAGGAGGAGGAGAAGGAAAAAGAGGAGTTACAGAAAGCAAAGGAGGCATCGAAATAAGAAACAGAGGGGAAGAAAAGGAGGGAAAAAGAACAAAAAGGGAAAAAGAAGGAAGACCAGAGAAAAGCGGAGGAGGAAAGGAAGAGAAAAGCGGATGAGGAAGAGGAAGAGCTATGAAGGAAGGAGGTAGAGGACCTGGCAGAAGCCACCCGCCGGTCCATCGAACAACAGAGCCGAGTAGATGAATTGAGGAGCCTGAGCCCGTGTGGAGAAGAGGGGCCAGAGTCTAGCACGCAGGTGTAAGAGTTTGTGCCACCTCCAGTCCCTGAGGGCAAGGGCAAGGCCCCGCTCCATCCGATTCCTATCCTCCTAGTGCCTTCCGTTGAACTCACCACCATCACCCCCAGCATCCTGACCAGTGCAGATGTGTCAAACTTCGTGGCGTGGATGCAGTATTTCATCAACAAAGAGACGGGCTAGGGACAGAGCACAAAGACTACGGCCACAGGACAGAAGAGACCAGCTACGGATGCGGAGTCCAGGCAAGAGCCCAAAAAGCAAAAAGTCGAAGCCTCAACCTCGCCCATCCACACAACGATGACGCCATCGGCTAATTACGACGAATGCGTCGCCGAGCTACTCTCCCAATTGGAGAAAGCTAAGGAGGAATGCAAGATAGCTGTGGCTGAGTTGGCAGCCGAGAAGGAATCAGTGGCCGCCTTCCAGCTGGATAAAACAAGAATGATAGCCTTGTAGCAGCGGGAGATTGCAGATCTCAGATAAGAAATGAAGGCTAGGGATGAGAGGGAGAAACACTGGAGGCAGCTGCTCGAAAACGAGACACAGGAGTTAGTAAAAATGCAAAGAGAACACAAGATCCTAATAGTGCAATACCAGAAGCTTGCTGCGAAATCTGCTTAGACTGATGCACTCGTGGCGGAGCTGAATGCTAGGGACGAAGAAAGAAAACGAGGCATGGAGGAACAACAGGAGGAATTCGAGCGCCTGACAGACCAGCTGACCTCTGAAAGAGAAGAACAAGAGAGGCTAGTCAGGGAATTGGAAGACTATGAGCAGAAACTTATGATGCTAACCCTAAAACAGGGAGAGGGCTTGGAAGTGATGAACAAAAGAGTAGAGGAGTGGGATGCACACAACGAAAAGAGGGTAAAGACACTGGCGTGGCGCCTTGCTCTGGCAGAAAAGGAGAAAATCATTGCAGAGAGCAAGGCAGAGGTAGTCCAAGTGGCCTTCAGCACTCAACAAAAGGCCTTCCTCGACACCATCCTGGACGCCACCCACGCAGCGCAAGGAGAGCCATTGGAGGTGATGCAAAGAAAGCTTGGCATGGCACGAAGAGCCCTACATGCTGGACTGCAGATGCCACCATTACCTGCGGAGGTTAGATTGAGCTTGGATGAACAATGAAAATACCTAATGCTGGCCGGCCTAACCCCCCAGGAGATCGATGCCCTCGGATTCGAGGAAGAAGTAGCACACGTAGAACGGTAGGGGGAAGAAGCAGAACTGGAAATCGATATGAATCAATTCAGGGAGGATGTAGTCCCACAACCCCCCTCGCCGTAGTCACAAGAGCCGCCACAAGAGGACCCATCTGCGGAAAGAAAAGCCGTCTCTAGGGAAAGACGCAAAAAGATAGTGGAGAAAGCCAGAAAAAAACTGAGAGCCAAGCCAGTCGTGTTACCGTCTGCACCTCTCCCACCGTGCCCTGACGATCTTCCCGTAGGATTCCACGTAGAACTGGTGTTGTGGGAGATACAGGAACTAGGAAAGGATCCATTCCCCTTTAGTTTCCTCCTACCCAACAGTCTGCGAGGGTCCTACCGCTCAAGGTGATGGACGAGGTAATCGCGGTCGGTGGCCGGTTAGGGCAAAAATGACTGGAAGAGTGGAAAAAGACCCCGACCTCTTGGGGCACAGAAGTGGCTGACTACTGGCAAGATAAAGTTTTTGAAGTCCCATACTCTGTACAGGGCTACAAAAGCCAACCCCTATGGAGGAGGCGAGTATGCGACATCAGCATGCTCGCCTGGATGGCATTTTGTAACACCCTGCCATTCAAGCGGAACAACCCTACCTACATGGTGTACCCTCGAAGGGTAGGGGTAGATTTTGATGCCACCCTCCATGGGCGGTATGACTTTCCCATTATTTATAACTCCACTGTAGTATCCTTTGAGCATGCCCTTCTTTTTACCGCCGAAAGCCTAGATGAATCTATGATGCGCTTTCTTGCGGATTTCTCCTCATGTCCTGACCCCGCTTTTGTTACAACTTGTAATTATCTTAGGTTACTTAGGCTACTTCTTAAGCGAGACCCGACTCCACAAGAGCGCGGCCTGCCTCCCCTATTCTTTGATCCTAATTCTATAGACAACTGCGCCATGGCTCGTCTCATGATGAGGGCTAGTCTCCTTCCCTCTTTTTGCCTAGCCCTCCTAGAAGATATGAACGACATCCAATTCACTAGGTGCAATCACCCCTTCCTCTCCACCACTTCTCTTCATGTCCGCATGAATCTGAAAGATTACATGCAAAGTCACAAGTTTTTGAGCAAATCTATCCGACTCCCTTTTCCTCCTCATTCCGATGAAGACAATTAGGCCTATTTATCATTTCCCAAAAAAAAAAACCACAGCCACTGCACCTAGGGTTCTACCTAGCCCCTTTCCCACTTCATGCTTAGGGCATATCAAGGGCAGGACTTTCAGACTTGTCACCCTAAGACCTGCACCGTACCTCCAATGACACACTAACTGGGTTCTCAAGTGTGGGACATTACCAAGGGCGGCCCATCTCCTAGTTCTACTGCCACGGACACCATGCACTCCACAGAGAGGTAGACACACCCCTTAGGGAGTGCACAACTTTTCTTGCAGGTTATGTTCAAGTTTCAAGAAATGGCTACTCCACTGAAGAGGATCACCCGCGGCACCCTTTAATCACCAAAATTTTTTCCATGTGCCAATGTCCAGCCACTTGCTTGCTAATGGTTCCCAGAATTGAACCAAGTCACGATAGGTCTGCCATTGGCATAGATCTTGGAACCTCATCTTCTAAAGATGCATGCCCAACGCCTCAAGATCTACGGATCGCTTATTCATTCCACAAGCTTGAAGACCTTCAACTCAAAGATGAAGACCTTCAACTCAAAGACAAAGATCTTCAAATCAAAGACACAGATTTTCAATGCAAACAAAGTTCGGGGGAGCTTCTCCAGAATAAATCCCTCCAATACCATCGTCCTAAGGGATTGGTTATTGCTTCAAGTGTTTCTGATACTCGAGGGACGATCGGCTACATGAGGGGCACCACAACAGTGTGAAAGACGCCGAGTATCTTCATGGAGCCTAAAGCACGCCGGAATCTCTCGTGGTCATCGTCCTTAAACTCCATCACCTATCATTCGCCTAACCACCTTGAAAGCAGTGTCATCCACCTACCTATTCCGCCTAGCTGCCGACCTAACTAGCCACTATGTCCCACCGCAGTGCCATGGGACTGGCACTTGGCTAGGAGGGGGGTAATATTACCGTGTTTCCCGCAGCATAGAGGAGTGGAAAATGAAAAAAAAGGAAATAGAAAAAAAGGAACAGGATAAAAGCAAAAAAAGGCGCCTTGACCGGTAACTAGTCCTTGAAAAATTTAAATGTTCGGGCACGACCCTCAGAAAGCCTCGGTGTTGCCCCGAGACAACAAAAGAGTAAAAGGGCGCACCATTAAAATGTGGGAGCACCCCCGAATCCTTGTAAAAGAGCACTAGGCTCACTCCTGTGCAAAGTGTACGGATTAGTTGGGAATATGATAAATTAGAATGGTGGGAAATGGGAAAAAGGGCCTAGGCTACGGCTGGCCATGTAAAAAAAGGGAAAAGGGGATGACCGCCCAAAAAAGATTTAGGGCTTTGTATATAAAGTTGAAAAGTGAATGAGAAGCTCATTCTTTGGTGTGTGGCAAAAAGAGTCTTCTTCTTCCTCTCTTCTTCTCTCCTTCTTCCTTGTGTGTGCTCTTGAGAGAGGGAGTGTGAAAGTGTGAGGGAGTGAGTGTGTGTGGGAGTGAGGGATCAAGAGGGTGAAGCTCTTCACCATCTCCTCTTCTCTTCTCTTCTCTTCTCTTGTGCGTGCGGCTATGGAGGATGGAGCTTGGAGATGGAGGAGGCTTGAGGATGCTTGAGCTAGCATCAAGAATCGTGGAGCTATCGGAGTGCAAGAGAGAGGAGGGTACTCGATCAAGCATCAAGGTAAGCTCACTACACTCGTAGGATAGACGGCACGTCGGCTAGGTGAGAGATAGCCATTAGAGCTCGCTTGGAACGCTTGAAGCAATAAGCGGTCCATGGGTCTTGGCGGTGAGCGTGAGCTCCCACGCCACATGGTTCATCATGGCATGTTTTCAATACTATTCCGATTTCATCCCCTGTAACACATCTTCGCAGCACTTCATCTTTGCCTTTCTTGTACAGGGCACTGCCTAGCAAGGTGTAGGGGGCTAATTCTAACAGAAGCTTCTTCTTCTCATGGCTTGAGATGCTAGGAGGATACTGTTGAGTTGCTAGGAGATTGGCTATGTTTGCAAACCAAGGAGTAACTGTTTCAACTAGAAAAAAGGAAGCATCAGGAAGGTATGGATCATCCTGTTCCTCTTCTTCTGTTTGAGGGATCCGTGATAAATGATCGGCTAGGACATGGGAACAGCCAGGCTTAGTTACCACTTCGAAGTTGAACTCCTGGAATAGGAGCAACCATCTCATCAGTCGTCCTTTAACATCTGCTTTGTTCAACAGGAAGGACATGGCTTCATGATCCACATAGAACTTGAAATGCGTTGACAATAGATAGTGTCGAAACTTCTCTAGTGAAAACACCATCGCCAGCACTCAAGCTCTGTCACTATGTAGTTCCATTCCCTATTAGTGACCTTTTGGCTTGCATAATAAATGGGTTGATCTAATTTAGAGGGGCCCTTTTGACATAGGACAGCACCTAGCCCTTCAACTGATGCATCTGTGTGCATATGGAACTCCTTCGTCCAATTAGGAGGCTGTAGAATAGGTGCTTGGATAAGGCACTGTTTTAGGGTATTAAAGGCCTCTTCACAGTCATCAGTCCAAAGGAAGTCAGCTTCTTTCCTTAGGAGCTTGTGCAGAGGGGCTGCCTTCTGTAATAGCCCACATGGCCAAGAAATCCTCTTAATTGCTTGAGGTTTGTTGGTGCTGTTAAGGCGGCAATCTTCTCAATCTTGCCGGGTCTGTTGCAATCCCTTGTGCCGAGACAATATGGCCTAGAAGAACTCCTGAGGAGACGCCAAAGACACATTTGTCAGGGTTGAGAGAAATCCCATACTCACAGCATCTGTCAAAACATTGCTCTAGGTGTGCCCAGTGCTCACGGATCAAGCTATAGACATAGAAGTCATTAAGATACACCTCAATGAAATCATGCAGATGATTCTGGAAGGCAGCCATCATTACTCATTGGAAGGTGGCAAGAGCATTACAGAGCCCAAATGGCATCACTCTATGGGCATAGGTCCCCCATTCTGTGGTGAAGGTTGTTTTGGATTGGTCCTCTTCTGCAATTTGGACTTGTTTATATTTGCTAAATCCATCCAGGAGAGAATACATCTCATGACCTGCCACTGTGTCCAACAGTTGGTCTGTAAAAGGGATAGGGAAATGATCCTTCTTTGTCTTTGAATTCAGCTTTCAAAAATCGACACATATTCAAAGTTTCTCGTTCTTCTTGGGTACTACCACAATGGGTGAAACCCATTTACTATTAGCCACAGGATAAATGAACTCTGCTTCAAGAAGTTTCAATAATTCAGCCTTCACCAGAGCAGAATAATTAGGATTCATAAGTCTTTGTCTTTGCCTTACAGGTTTGGCATCAGGCTCTAGGTCAATGTGATGTTGGCATACTGTGGGATCAATCCCTTTAGGTCTTTATATGACCAAGAAAACACATCTAAGTTTTCTTTTAGTAGATCTCGCACGACCACTAGTTCTTCTTCTGGAAGATTGAGACCCACTTTCAGGTGACATTTGATACCGTCAATATCCAAGAATATCACTTGTCTTTCACCTTCCACTTTGTGGAGAAATGTCTCACGAATTGCTTCGAGATAGAGGTCAAGCTCATTCAAGAGAGTAGTATCCTCGTCGAACGTTCCATTAGAACTAGTGTCCTCCTTCTGAACAAATGACTCATTCGTCTGTTTAGGTTGCTGGAAGGGTATCAGAGCTTTGTTTGCTTCTGTGTGAGTGGTAAATTCTTCTAGACTTAGGGATTCATCTTCAGAGGATGCATCCAGGAATGTCACATAGCATAGACCTTCTAGAGGCCAGGGCTCTAATGGCTCTAGCTTCTGTTGGCACAGGGCATCATCATCATCTTTTCTTTGGACTGAACAGTCTGGGCGACGAGCCACTGGTGAACTTAATTTTTATGCTTCCAATCCATTGCTTATACAGATCTTCTTCCTCTGCATCTGCTTTTGCTTCTGTTACCGCTTCTGACTCTGGCTCTGGCTCTGTATCTGTCTATGTGACTATCTCTGTATCCGCTCTGTCTCTGTTCTGTAGCCGCTCTGTATCTACTCTGCCTCTATACTGTGTCTACTTTGTAACTGTACTGTCTCTACTCTGTCTCTGCAACTGTCATGTAATAGGGAGAACAATACATCCATGCTTCTATTTCACTGTTAGAGGTGATTTCAGAAGTTAATTCTAGTTGAGGTAGGAGGTATTCACCCATGGACAAGGATTTTACTTCCCTTGGCAGTTGGCTTACAGTGCCCACTGTTAGGGACTGTGTCTCTGTTTTCTTAGGAAAGATTTGCTTAACAGCCTCTTCATCTCCTGTTGTACCATCTGTTACCTCATTAGAGGAGTCAGTTATGACTTCAATGGATGTGGATCCATTGCCTTTTTGTGATCCATACAGCTTCAACACCGCTTTGTTGGGTCCTCTGCCTAGGGTTAGGGTTCCTTTGAACCAGTCAGTCCTGGCTCTTGCTTCAAAAAGCCAAGGTCTTCCCAACAGCAGAGGGTATGAGGTCCCATAAGAATTTGGTTTGACCACCAGATATGTCAGCCAATAATCTCTTCTTGCAAGGGTTGTTTTTATGTATGGGAGGATGCCCAACAGTTTGACTCTACTTTGGTCTGCCAATCTGATAAGCCACTGTGTAGGTTGAATTCCTTGCAACCCTAAGTCCTTCATTGTCACATCCGTCATTATGTTTACTGATGAGCCTCCATCAATCAATGCATCTGAAATGAAGCATCCTTCTATCCATACACTAATCTTTGGGGTTTCAGGATCTAGGAAGGCATTAGCCACATCCACTTCCTTTACAAGCTCCGGGGCCTTGTTGGTCTTGGTCGTTGTTGAAGGAGCGATCCTTAGTCCACGTCTTGTTATCAAGATGCTTTTGAATCTCTTTCGGCAGTTGGGAGACAACATCAGCAACTGTCGGAATGTTAAGTTTGGTTTAAAAGTGTCTAGGTCTTTGACCAAGTCATAATCTTTGATAGGATCCACAGGCTTCTCTAGCCTGCTGGGGAATGGGGCTACAACCATTTTCATCTTTCCTTTTTTCTTCTAATAATTGCAGCATCGGCACTTCTTCTATCTCTGGAAATGCTTCTGTCTCATCTATCTCCTGGGCCTTTGATCCTGTCTCTGTAGCTCTCTGTGGTGCTACAGTGCTCTGTACTACACTGTTCTGTTCTGTACTACTCTGTCCCTCTGTAGGTAGGTTGAACTTCACAGTCTTGGCAGGAGAGCTATTTTCGTTCTGAACAACTGGTTCCTTCTTCTTTGTGTGCGTAACAATAGCAACTTTCAACTCTACCAAATTGGAAGTAGACTTTTGTATCTTCTGTTGGCTATTAGTGGCATTGGCCTTTACATGGGCTGGACTTGGATAGTCCTTTGTAGTGTGGCCTTCACCTTTGCACCGACTGCATAAGGGCTTGTAATCCACAAATCGTCTAGGGTTTGGGAAATTCGGGGAGATAGATCCCTTTTCTCCACACCTTCCACCTCTGATCTCTGACCATTGCCAGACTGTCGTCCTTTGTAACTTTGAGAGGGAAACCTCCTCGGACCAAAATTAGGACCAAACTCCCTAGGCCTTGGTCCAATATCCTGTGTTGTCATTTTGGATTCCAGCAAATTGAATCTTGCATTTTCATCCTTCTTTCTTCGTTCATGTATCTCTTTTAGAGAGCAAATATCCTCTATATGGTTCTTTCACAAACAGTAGGAACAGAAGGCTCCAAGAATGGTTGGTTTTTGGGTACATTCAGTGGCTAAATGTCCCGCTTGATGACACTTTCCGCACCATGTATTAGAGTGCATCACATCTCTTCCAGTGAATATATTGACAGTATTCACCTTCAGCGTATGTAACTGCTCTGTAATCACATCCAAAAGCTCTTTCTTGATACTTGCAACTGAGTTGGATAAGTAATCCTTTAAATTTTCACCTCCTGAAGTGCTTGTAGTAGGATTTTGGGAAGCGTCTGTAATTACTGCATACACTGGTTGGGTCGATCCAGAAGGTCCTGTGTTCTGGCTCTGATTCAGAGCTCCTGTTGAGACTTGGGGTTGTTGATTCTAGTTGGTAGGGTTCCACTGTTGTTGAGCCACCATTGGAGAAACTGTTTGAGGCCACTGTTGCTATGGTTGAACCATCATTTGAGGCACTGTCGTCTGTGGTGACTATAGTGGATTAGGTGCATTATACTGCGGCACTGTTTGCATCTGGGGATAGGGGTAGGGAACTGTCCCTGGGATTGCATTTGGTGGGTATACCATTCCAGGCATGGGAGGAGGTAAGACTCCTCTTCTTGGAGTCATTGACAGCCTTGCTTCAACTTCATCATACAATCTTGCACCTTCAACTGCAGCTTGCAGATTGACTGGTCTTCTCAATTCTATGAACTTGCGAACTTCTGGTTGTAGATCCCTGAGAAACACTCCTTTTTGGATTCCTTCATCCAAATGATGGTTAGTCCATCTCTTCAGGATGGATTCCATTCGTGAGACATAAGCTTCTACTCTTTCTCCAGAGGACTGACTTAGGTTCATGAACTCCTCTCGCATCCACTCTTCAAAACCTTCACGGCTGAATTTAGTGAGGAAGGCCAACTTCAGGTCGTCCCAAGTGCCAAAAGTTCATGCTGCTTGTCTCTCATACCACTGAAACGCCGCACCCTTGAAAGTGGCAGGGAATATTGTTAACCAATGCTCAGGGGTTCTGGCATTGTTAGCCACACATGCTACCATGAACTCTGCTACATGAAGATCAGGGTCTTCATTGTACTCTCCCTTAAAAACTCGCAAGACTACATTTGTTGGCCTGTCATCAATATTTCCAGGATGAATCTGACTAGGAAGGGAACCTTGAGTCACCATGGGGACTTCTGTAAAGAGTGCTTTTAGGGCGTCAAAGGAGGCTTCTGTTGCGAGCTCGTTCTCAGCTTTGATTTTTGCCTTCTCTCTTCTCACGTACCTCTGGACTCATTCTAATGCTTGCCTCTTTATTGCGTCATTCATCAGGGGCTTAGCTCCAACCAGTTGGTCTGTACTCAACAGGATAGTATCAAAGGGGGCTTCAGACTCTGGAGGATTCTCTGGCCAACATCTCCTCTACTTCCTTCTTTTCAACATCTCTAAATTCGGCTTTCAAGCCACTACAGAGGGGAAGATATTCCATTCTGAAAGTATCAAAACTCATTCTTCTTAGGATTGTTATTGCATCATTATAATAATGCCAACTTCTGAGGGTTTCAACAGTGTATGTTGTGAAAAACACTCTATCTACCAACTTCCAGTGGGTTGCTAATTGGACAAACAGAAGATTGTCAGTGCACCAAGCATCCCATGTATCTTGCTGTTGAGCATCCACGAACAAATTCCAACTCTTTTTCTTCTTATTTTCGTGAACCTCTACACAGACCAAGACTCCTGAAGCTTCTTCACAATCTCTCACTTGATGATGTTTGGAAACTTCTCAATGAATGCCAAATCTTCCATGGATGGTCATTCTCTTTGCTTCTGCTCTTCACTTTGTTCCCAAACGGTTTGCCACCAAGATGCAAGTTTATGCTGCTTCAATAGGAAGAGGAAACAATCCACCACATAGAGCATGCATCATGATGGTGATATGTTTCTGCCATTGTGGGATGAACTTCTTGTGGAAAGTGGCTTTGATTATGAGAAATTCCAACTCTTCAGTGGAAGAAGGAACTTTGCAAGCTTCCATTGAATTCTCCTCTTCTTGGCAATGCCATTTCCTTCATTTTCAGCCTCTTCTGGTGCTTGTTGATGGCAATTTTCCCTAGCTGCGCACCAAAAACATGGAGCCCCAAGAGGAACACCAAGGAAAAGGGAATTCTCTTGCAAGAAAATCTATCTTGTAACATCAACAAGCTTTGATTTCATTCTTTTGATTATCAAAACAAAGAAAACAGCAAATCTTCATGCAACATCATAGTAGATATCTCCACGGATTTGATAGAACCAACCATAATCTTCAACATCTTCATAGAATCCATCAATAGAACAAAGAAAACAAGAGAATACACCATCCTTGAATGGAAATCAATCACATATTATTTATCTTCAATGTCTTTATAGTACGCTCTCTCAATCTCTCATATACAGTTACACTGTTTTGATAGAATTGACTATCTCTGGCTCTCTCTCTCTCTCTCTCTCTCTCTCTCTCTCTCTCTCTCTATCAATAGTACATCCTCTCCTCACTACAATTATCTCATAATAACTCTCAATAATACTTCTTAGGTCGTGGATGCACCTCCCAAGAGGTATGTCTGATATGAAGAGTCACCAGAGCCACTACAGTGTCTTTTCACAGCTCACTACTATCACTATCACTTAGTCTTCTCTTCAGTCTTCAGCAGTTGCTTCTTCCACTTGTTTTAGCTCTTTTGAACTTAGATTCATCATTTACAAAGGTGAGAAAACTTTCCCAAAGTCACACATACATTCTACAGAACACTTAACAGAAGGTCTACAGAACAGTTACAGTACAGTACCAGAGCAGCTATAGTACAGTTACAGTATAGAGACAGAGCATAGATAGAGGCTCTATAGAAGGTCTACAGAGGGTTACAGAAGGTCATTAAAACCTCATAACTCATACTAAAACCATTCCACACTATCAAAAACTATTCAATAATCTTCCAAAAGATTTCAATCTTCATCAATCATCAATCCATGTTTCATATAGAAGAAAATCAGAACAAAACAGAAGCTATACAAAAGGTATACAGAACCAATTAGAACCTCAACAGAACATCATGGAGCTTCATATCTCCACTAAGAATCATCATAAACTTCCAAAACATAATCAATATCATCCAAAACACTCTCAAATACTTTCATTGACAACCATACATCACTCTAAATCCATCAAAAATCAATCATTCAGTCCTCAAAAGCAACAAAAATCAGTCAAAAATTCAGTCTTTTTCCACTCTCAACAATGGCTAATGCTAGCAAAAGGAAATCCCCGAGTCATGCCTCTGGTGTGCGTGCATTGCAAGGTGTTGTAGCTGGCAGTCCTTTGTATGAGGAGCCCACAATGCAAGGTGATAGGGAGACTATGCATAGAAAAAAGCAGGGAACTAGAGCAGTTGCAAGTTGCCACAAGCCAAGATACGTGATTGAGTCAAGACAATGTAAAAATAGGGGCAAACCACGAAGTATGCAGTTTGATGATGGTGAGTTGGAAGAGATATATATTCAAGATGTTAAGGAGAATGAAGACCTACTAGCCAAGTCGGTGGAAAGTGGAGTAAATGTACCAAACGCAAGAACATTGACTTATGTAGAAGAGGTAGAAGTGGCATAGGAGGAGTGGGCTTTACGAAGGATGCCAGCTAACTGTGTGAGAAAATGTTTTGGTATGGAGGGTAGAAAGAGTTGTAGCAACAAGTTACAAAGTTGGCAAGTGGGGCTAGTCACACCATGCTTTTGGTTCGAGAGAGCCTATAAGGACAAGACCATTGCACAATGGATATGATTTTGCAATCATGACATCACACATATAAACGCTGTGCAGAAACAAGTGATAGTATCACCAATAGTTCCTTTTTTGTGGCCATTTATTATAGGGAGAAATATAACAAAGGAAGAGTGTAGCAGTCTAAAATATGTTGGTTTCAAGTTTGCCTACTTTGCAACATCATCAAAGAATGAGAAGAGAAAACCTCTTACTTCTGTAGAGGGTGGTTCAAGTGGGAGGAGACACGAATTTCCAAAGACGTACAAAAGAGAATAGAGACAGCTGGTTGCATGGTTGCAACCTTCTTAGAGGAGGTAGTGAAAATTGAGAGGCAACATTCAGTATTTCGAGTCTTGATAGAGAGTTGTTATGATGTGCACATTAAAGAAGAGCCTAGGTGTACTTGTCCTAATTTTCAAAGATGAGAATCTACCCAAAAGGAATTTCTTGCCTGCAAACATATGTATTATGTGTACGTGCACATTACATAAGCGTGCACTAACTCCCGCTGGCCTTGCCTTTTATGTTAGGGCAATCACGTAAGATATGCCCTGTCATGTGGAAAGCCCAAAAATAAGCATAACTCATTCATTGTTTTGGCCCACTCGTCATCATTCTCACATCAGTAGGGTGTGGCATGTCCTTTTTTATTGCAAAAAGATTAGGGTGTAGCAATCTTGGAAAATTTCTAGATATTGTACTCTTTTTGGGAGATACAGAAGTTCTCCATTGCTCACTGGAGGAAGGTTGCCCATACTCTTTCTAGATATTGCACTCTTTTTGGGTGATGCATAAGTTTTGGTTGTAGCAATCTTAGACAATTTCTAGAATTTTGTACTGCAGCTTCCTCAATTCTGGATACTATACATCTTGTTGCAAGCTTGAAAAAGCTCGAAAAATCAATTTCAATTACAAAAGCACGAAATCGAAAGCTCGCAAAAATAACACACTTGGTTATATGTAGTTTGATTTTCATCCTAGTCCTCGGCTGCAATGTTTTCGGGTTTGGCACTCCCATTTTTGAGTGGTCTAACTTGCAATTTCTGCACTAAAACCTACCATATCTAGGTCTTTCAATAGCTATAATTGGTCCCATCTAGTTTCTCAATATTGAAGATAGCATTGTCGCAAGAACCACTAGCCATAATGAGACCAAGCATGTACAAAGAAGGGCAAGATGGGGGCTACTATAATACCCTATAAATCAGCCCCCAAACCACTACAAAATCAAGTGAGAGATAGGAGATACTACCAAAGTTATGAGTTGTCCATAACCTATGATAAAAAGACTATCAAGTATAGGTGACTGCCATCAAATAGAGTGCATAAAAGTGAAATGACAAGTTGATGTAATAAACTACAACAACATGGCAACAAGTAATTGTGAGCAATCAAGAATAAAAAAGCCAGGAGCAACCGTTATAGAAGATTGCCAAAACCGCAGTATATTAGAAACCATACATGCAATAGGCATAGATGTCATGCATACGATAGGTCTCAAGGGTAAATGAAGAGAATTGCTAGATGCGTAACCCATTGAGTAAAAGCTCAATAGGTAACATAAGTACCAAGTCCAAGCCACCAAGAGATCAAATTATCCCATGATAGGGTAACTACATCCAATAAATATCAAGAGAGCATGTACATATCACAAGGAGTCCCATTGTCTCATTGTGATAAGCTCAAGCTCAACTGTATAAACCAAATTCTCTGTAGTACATCCAAGTGCTAATGTGGCTTAGTACATAAAGCCTAGTAGCTCTCCCACTGAAGCAAAATTCGAATGCTAAATGAGCAAGCAAAGCTCAAAACATCATGTCAATGACATCCGAGTATCCAAGTTACATGAAGCATTAGGAGCATAAAAGCTAATAGATAATTCAAGCCCGTAATTGCACAAGTCATTGAAGTAACCAATGCATATAACCATAGCCAATATCAATGTGGCATAGCTCAAATATAAGCTCAAAAGTGTGCCATAGCATATCAAGAAGTATACATAACAATCAAAGTAGTAGTACATCCATTGAGTATCCTGTAAAGCATCAATGAGCATTAGGCATAAGCTTTTCACTGATAAATTCTTGTTGCCTTGTTATTATATCACTAAAATGATAGTAAAATATGAGCTATTTCAAGCTCAAATCAGTTCCAAATAATAACCATACCATCTGGGCACCAAAATAGCATCCTTGAAGAAGCATCAAACATGCATTATGGAAATTACTATTTGCTGTCCAAACCAAATTCTTTTTTGTGTCAAATAAAAAATAAAAACTACATAAAGTCAACTCTATGAGTGCCCATATTTGTAGCTCTTGTCCCGCTCTTTGCTTCTAGCTATAGAACACCTAAATCCGATACCATATGCAAAAGTTATGGACAAAATACAATAATGCTATCAAGTTGCCATAGTTGTCCACAACTTCTACAACATGCTATGTATCCACTCAAAATGGATGGAATGGTTGCTCCTCAACTCAATAAGCACTCAACAAGGCTTAGTTAACCCTTGGGGAGCTCCTCAATAAGAGCAGAGCAAGCTAAAACAAGCCGAAAGAAGAAAATACTCAATGCAAACCTTGAGAGAAAGAAACAATGGCTACCATAAAACCTTGAGTTGAAGCTTTGAATTTGAGCTAAAGCAAAGGATAAAGAAGATCCTCGAATGGTTGGCTATGATACCAATTGAAGGGGATGAGCTTAGAGTGGAAGCATACAAGCAAAACTAAGAGCTATGGTGGAAGGAGAAAGAGCAAGCGAGAGAGGGACACACAAGATGTGAGAACTCCAATAGTCACAATGTGTGACCAGCCTTCCCTTTATTCAAATGTCATTGAAAGAATAAAGAATGGAATGATCTTGATGGGCACTCGCCACTTGTAGTGTATAGGTGTACGGGTACTATCAGTATAATAATAGATGGGCGGCTAGGCACATGTGCCTTTATCCCCAACATGTCATTCCAATCTACTCGTCTTCTTAAAATATAATGCACATAGCATTGTTGGATGAAGTAGATGACTATCTAATCTTTATTCAAAAACTTCTTTGTTGTCATGAACTTAGCTAGAAGAACTTGAGCTAGTCCCATGCACTGTAGATCTAAAAGTTTCAGAGGAGCAGTCTCTTTTGTGTTGCTTGATGTGTGAAATAATGCACCACACAAAAACCAATTCAAACAAAGCTTTCTAACCTCCTTTAGGGAGAGTAGCTCCCCTTCTATATCACTCGCCTAAGTTCTCAATATGTTCTACATTCGATAGATCTTGATTCTCCCATCTTGTTTGCTCTTCATTTCAACATGATCTAGATGACAAATTTACATATAATGTCAGTTGCAAATTCATCAACATTAGCCATGATATAAAGGAAAAAACAATAATGCCTACATGAATGGATTGTGGTAACATCATCAATTTAATTGAATATGATTTAAAAATAATAAATATGGTTGAAATGAGTGCTTCATGGTACACTGATTGAAATGAGTGGTGATAATATTACCAACATCAATGCTATGAAATTTTATTATTTATATAGTGAGTGTCAGTACAAGTCTCTAACAATATACAACTACAAGTATTATAGTCTAAATTTGCTTTTGAACTGTGAGGCAAGCTTCTAACACATGCAAAAATGGATGTTTTATTGCTTGGACTTACTATTGGACGTGAGTGTGAGTGCAAGCCTCCAACACAACATAGCATAAATGATGAATCCTAATATCTCAATTTTAGAGTGTGAGATAAGCCACTAACACACACAAAAAGAGTGACCAAATAAAAAATTACTTTTGAAGTGTGAGGTAATCCTCTAATGTAATAAAATTATAACCAAATATAAATAAATATAAAGAAAGTAAAAATATTTTAAAATGTGAGATAAACCTCAAACACAATAAAGTATATAAACATAATTAATAAGATTAACAAGTAAAACATACTTTGAAAGTGTGAGGTAAATCTCAAACACAATAAAGTATTTCAAAATAAGAAATAAGATCAAAACATTAAAATAAGAAAAGTATTACCTTAATCGTAAATGAGGAGGATGTTAATCAAAAAGCACTTTGCAAGAAGGTTAGTGAAGCAAAGACAACAATTGAAAAGCTTTTGAAATGAAATAAAAAATTTTAAAGACTATTTTATACTTGTGGGTTTTCAATCAAAAGGTGTTTTATTCCATTATTTGCCCAATTTAAAAAAAGTTAAATAATGGGGTAAAATATGTTGAAAAGTCATTATTTGGACTGAACAATGCTACCTACCCTTACACTCTTCCTCTCACCCTCTAAGTTCTACGAGAAGAAGGGAAATACGATAAGAAGACAAGATAAGAGAGAAGCATCACTGTCCAAATCCTTCACTTGCCCCACACTCTCACTCTCCCTCACTCTTAACAACATGAATAAGAAGATAAGATGGATACAAGAAGAGGGTTGCTTTTAAAGTTGCACACACGAGTGAGTTCATATATTTACTTTTTAGCTTAAATACATAGGTTTGGGATTCAGGGTTTCCCCTATAAGTTGGGCACCCTACCCACTTTCTAGGCTTTGATTTGGTCCCCCTTAATTCATGTATTTCAATTGCAAGAAATAGATAAGTTAAACTATGGTTTCACATTACAAATGATGTTGTCTAAATTAATATAATGCATCTTTTAAAAAAATCATTCCTAAAAGAGTTTCAACACATTACACTTCCACTTGACTTTGCATCCTTCTTTGCTATTTTAGGTTAATAGAGATGATATAGCTTCAAGTTATTGGTTGATTTGGATATGTAGGTAGATGGTCTAGGTGTCATTCATTGTAACAATGTGTAGCATACAACTATCATGACAAAACATATTGAGGTGCACTACTGTTTTGTTAGAGAGAAGGTACTTGCAAATGAGATTGACATGGTGTATGTTAGCATACAAAATTAGGTAGCTAGACATTTTTATGAAGGGCTTAGCTATGGAGAAACTTCAAAAAAAAAAAAAGTTATTTGGAGTTGTAGAGATGCAGTTGAGCTTGAGGGGGATTGTTGACATGGCAAGCTCGACATGTGCAAATATTGATGATAGACTACTTGGTTAGATGGATTTGCACATTTACACTTAGGAGGATGGTGGTTCTCATGGTTATTACATGACCATTGACTCACAATTTATTGTATCCATTGAGTTATATCTACTTACAACTACTGAAGTTATAACACTACTAGAGCTGATTATATAGTTGGTTATGTATTGTTTGATTTAGTAGGCCACTTTCCTTTATATTGTATCTTACCTATACTTTTTGTACATTACTTTGAGAGAGGAAGAAGAAATACAAAATATAAAGAAAATGTTTTGTTCTCCATCTCTCTTCTTGTGTTCTTGAGTCAACTTCTCCTTGCATCTATTGTGTGTTTGATACAATAGTTTGAGTAAGTCTTCCACCAATGTGATTTTTGTCAAAAGGGCCCCTTCTTGGGGCCAAAATTAGCATGTCCTACTGATATGGTACTTTTGAGAAAAGTAATGGAGCATCAAATAGTTATATAACTACCTTTAGTGGATCCCAAGCACCAGATGTCTAGATTTTGAAAAAGATAATATTGCTTTGGATACCTTATTATGCAAAATACAAGATAAAAAATGATATTTCAAGATATAATATTATTGGGAACCTTTTAAGATAAAGAAGCTTTATTGGAGAAATGAAAAGAAGGCATTTTTTGACAAAGATTAATTTGACATTTGCTTAGGTGGCACTTTTAAGGAAGTGATAGAGGTATTTAACTCCTTTGGAGCATCCCAACTTGGAGGGTTTAAAGGGCAGTTTTACTATGGTGAAAAAAATGGGTAGATCCCATACTTTCTAGGTGGCCCCCCCAATAAAAAGTTGGGTGGAGCCATGAATGTAGGGGGTCTAGGGAGACTTTCAACAATGACCATTGCAAGGGACTAATCCAAGGTTAAGGTCTTCTATGCCCTTCCTTACAAGGACTCCATATTCTTTCTAATGGACCTTATTGAAAGTTTTGTGTGAAAGCTTGGTTTTTGCATATAGATCTCTAGCATCCCATCTTCGGACTTGAGTTGTAATCTTGGGGGTTTGAGAGCCCAAAAATTTAAGCCTAAAGTAGGAAAAATAATTTTAAGAAGGGCTTGTAGATTAGGAAGAGAATAGTGCTAAAGCTTTGGCTGATTTAGTGTGCTATGTTGCACTTAAGGTCTCTCTAGTTATTCTCTAATTTCAGAATGCTATAGGGTTTGGTGGTAGCTTTAGGACTTGCACGAAGAATAGCCTTCTATGATGGCTATCAATCTACAAAAAATATTGTTCTATACACTATCACTCTTCTGGTGGCCAACTCCTTTTATGTGGTTCCACCAAGGTAATTCTATTCAAGATTTTCTTATGTGCAAATTCATTATTCATGATTAACTCCTTAGGTTGGTATCTATAGAGTTCTTTTGAGTACTTGAGTTAAAATAATTACTAAGCTCCCATTTGAGTTAAACATAGTGTTGAGGCTTTATAATGTCATGTATTAGTTTTGGCTCTCATTTTGATGGTTTACACATTGTACTTCTCAAGGAGAAGTTGATCTTATGTGCACAAGTTATCTTCTAGGTTTGTTGGTGATGGAGAGAAAGAATATTGGTGTGGTTATCTAAGAATAATAACAATAGTACTGATGATAATAAGAACAAGAAGCTCTATTTGTTACCTTGTGGCATGAGAGATCATATCAACAAGGAGTGCTCAAAGAAGTGGAAGAAAGGTAAGAAGATGAATGGTAGCAATTCTATATTGGATTTTGGCTTGGATTCACCTTGGGTGTGCATCTCTAAAAATGTGTGTATCATATGTGATTACTAGAAGGATTATTTTATTTGACCAAACCTACATAAATTTGAAAATTACATTTACATAAGATACCTTTATTGATATGAAAAGAAAACAAAGGAAAATGGGTCATTTTATTGGCTTAAAACATGAATAAATGGGGTCTTTAAATATTGTTAGAATTCAAGTGATATACATAGTTTCTTATAGGTGCGCTCTTGAGGATTTAATAAGGTTCAATAAGACCATTGCAATTGAGGAGGTTCCTTTCTATGAGTTCACCTCCTTCATGTTCCTCCTATTGGAGAGGGGCATGCTAGAAAGTGAGAGGAGGCATGCTTGCATTGGTCCACCTCAGATTTTCTAGAAATTGAAAAGTTAATAAACTCTAATATAACGCCTTTTGTACTCCATATTTTCACTAAAAAGCATAGTGTGGAGAGCCACTATTCAAACTCTAACTTCTAAGAAAATCATGGTTTTGAAATCAATGTAGATGCCCCTCATTGTAGCTCTTAGTGATTCTATTAAGATATATGTCATATCGTACAAGGAATGTAGAGGTACAACATATACTACAAGGGGTGTGGAGGTATCACCTCTCCAAAATATAATGGTACCTCTCTTGTACTCTTCTTTTTCTTCCATTTGTTAAGCTACAAAACTCTTGGGATTTGTAATTTTTCTAGACCTCCATGTTTACATGTGGCTTTGCATAGTTAAGGTGTTGTCATTTCAAACCTTTATTTAAAGGTAGTTCCTGTGGGCCTTTGATAGCATAAATCTTGATCATAACCACTAAATTGTGTAGTTCAATTCTAAAGGTGAATCTTGTGAGCACATTGAGGAGGTTTGTGTGGACTTGCATTTCTTGATACATTGTCCATGTGTACTAAAATACCCCATTATATCCAAAAGGGGGTTGTGACATGACCCTTTATAATGGACCTATTTTCATTGATTTAATTGTTGGATATTTTTAAATTCCCATTTATTTTGACATTTTCATAGTTCACATACTATTGCATGAAGTAATGTACTCGTAGAAGCATGTTAGATGCAAAAGCATAATAGCTAGTAGTAGAAGCTTCATGGGCATGACCTTTTCTTTTGTTAACATTGAAATATTGGCAATTTACTCATGTTCTTTTGCAATGAAAGATTCTCTTCTCTATGATGATTTAAAAGAGTACTGGCTATGTAGGAATGTAAGTATCCAACAATTTGATTAGTAAAAGAGTATTGGCTATGTAGGAATGTAAGTATCCAACAATTTCGCCTCATAACACATTATCATTGTTTAACAATCGACAACTATGCTTAGTGTGTTCATATTATTTTGCATGTTGTACATGTCAATAAGCATAACATCAATTGTGCCTTCTTATGAGGCTAGTGGATTTAGTCACTGATACTTAATGTTCTTTTGGTAGCATGATAAAGAGTTGTGATTATAGAAGCCTTGCTTCTTAAGAAAAACCTTGGGTATCTAGTGTTAGTGGCTCATTCATGGTTATGACTAATTGGACATGAGAGTTTCTTATCTTCGTCATGGTTTTTTTTATAGGCTTGGATTTCCCTTCATTTCCCATGTTGTAATTTTGGGCCTTGTGTGATTTTGGTGTGAGCTCTCCATGTTTTGAAGTGCATTTGGGTGGGGCTCATGTTTGCGAATCGCAATCTTAGTAACTTGATCCAAACATAGAAAAGCTTAAAGATCCAATGCTTGGATCTCAGGACATCCAACACAAAAACTCAATCTTCAGTACATGAATGGCACTGTCAGGCTTGATCCTACCCTGAGACCCAAACTCAATCTTCCATAAGAAGCTGAGGGATATGGCCTAGTGCCAAGTGGCATCTAATTGATGTTGTATGTAGTTACTTATTTGACTTGCTTAATATTATACGCATTACAAAAAAAAACTTGATCCAAACATATCCATAGGTTTTCTCCCCAAGAATATGGTTAGAAGCTCAAAACTAACATGAATTATTATATTTCTCATTTGGTGGGATCTTTTGAGATTACTAGGCTTCTTTAACTATGAGTTGGCTAGAGACTTGTCGACATTAGAGTGCTTAGGTTTTTTGGTTTCTTGTTTATATGCATTGGTGAATTATTAAACTGCTCGTATCAAGTGTCTAGGAAACTCTTCTTTTGACCTCGTAAGGTGCCCCACATGTATTTATCTCCTTTCTATTTAGTGCATCGTTCATTAGTACCATTACTTTTCCTTCTTTGCCACACTCCTTGTGTTTGCCTTCTTGTGATTCCATAATCTCTTCTAGTGTTGTATTAAACTTCTCTTCTACATCCTATCCTTTTGATAAACTAGGTCCACATAGTAGGTTTTTAAAACTAAAGATCTCGTCTCATAAATTTTTTTCCTTAAGCTATTCTTAATATAGGTTACATGATTTTCCGTATAGGTTTTAGATAATTGGATAAGAAGTAAGTAGAAATTTAAAACATGTTACTTTTACTCTCCTTGAGTTCTCTTACATTTAGTGCTTTAGTCTATCATAGGAAGTATCCAATTGATGAGAGTAATGATAACATACATCTTGTGATTTAGACAAAACAAAAACCCTATTAGAAGTCAAACTAAGAAAACACAACAGACAATATGGAAGATAGACAACACTCTTCAATGACAAGATTGGACATATCTTGTAAATACATATACATATATATGAAAAAGAGTCTAGTTAGTTTTTCTAGAAAGTATCCATTGATGAGAGTAATGTCAACATGCAATTTGTGATTTAGACAAAACAACAACCCTACTAGGAGTCAAATCTAGAGACAGCACAACATACAAAATGCAAGATAGGCAATACTACAATCACAATATTCGACATAGTTTGTTTAAGCATCTACTTCACTATCATATCTTTGTAAGTAGTTAGAAATAGTACGACTTATAGAAGAGAGTCTAGCTAGTTTCTCAAATTATTTTGGAGAGTTACAAACATACATTTTAAAGATAATTTTCCTATTATTGAAACTTACACAATGATTTTTGCACTATGGACTACAATATGATATGTGTACATTAAACCAACTAAAAACATTAAATTTATTTTGAGCAATTATTTTAGTTAGATTTTGAAATCTTGCAATCATTTTTGCACTATGGACTACAGTATGATACGCCTACATTAAATGAACTAAATACATTAAATTTATTTTGGGTAATTATCTTACTTAGATTTTGGAATCTTGCTAATGAAGATGGAGTTTGAAGTGCAATGCAAAGGACTACAAGTAATTAAATAATCTCAATGATAAGAACCCATGTATGAGGAAATGGAAAAGCTTCTGAACAAGAACTCTATTTTGGTCCAAAATCCATTGATGAAAAATAAACAATATTTCCTAGCCTCAAAATCTAAGACAATGCTAAGAAGTCTTGGCAAGGCTTTAAGAATAAATATCACCTATATGATACTAACAAGTGACATCCTAGTTCAAGGGGTACGTGCATGCATTTTATGGGATCTTTAGTTTAATTCCCCATAATAGTTTGATCTCAACCACATATGTCCTTCAAGTTGATTGGCACTCACGTGACTATTAATTTTGTGTCCACAATGACCTCAAATACCTTGGGTTAAAGAAAATAACTCATATTATCTCAATTCATAGCCTAAACATGCAATACTACTCCCTTTGGACAACCTAGAATGGTAATCGTTATTTTATCTTTTGGTATTTGGGATATTTTAGGGTAAGTGGTTTGGTAAAATAATAGGTCCTAAATTAGTGATTCTTCTTTATTATATGAGATGCAAGTTCAAGAAATATAAAAGCGGTGGAGTATCCCACGCTAGGTGGTGGAAGAAACTCTCAAACTAGCCACACTAATGGTCCCTCTTTGGCTTTTTATCAAGTCTCTCTTTTGTCACAAATTTGCAAGCTATATTTGTAGCAAAGAAGGGTTTTTATGTTAAGCACAATTGTGAGGGCAAAATGCAATCAAGATCATCCCTTCTTTTTGGGGTTGTGTTTTCTAAAAATTAGGAGCATATATCTATAGGTAGATTGGTCATCTACCATATCTCACTTGAAATCAAATTGGGGTCACCACACAAAGTTTTAGATAAGTTCTCACTATAATTTGCACATTGTGAATTACAAGGTCATAAACTTTTGCAAGGGAGGGGGGGGTAGGCACTTGTCGGCCGCCCCATTAACCTCGTTAATTTGTATAGTGTTTAACATTACGAGCTTCTACTTGGGAGGCACAACATACCTAGTTGTATTTCCTTCTAATGTTCAACATCATGAGCTTTTGCTCAGGGAGGGCGTCGCATACCTAGTTCTTGTTTTTCCCTATAGTATTCAACATCACAAGCTTTTGTTGGAGAGGTAGCATATACCTAATAGAAGCTTGGGGGAGAGTAGAAGCTTTGTGATGTTGAAGGTGATAAGGAAAAACAAGGGCTAGGTAAGGAGTGCATGTTGAGCAAAAAGCTCATGATGTTGAGGAGTATAGGGAAAAACAAGGGCTATGGATGGGACGCTGTCTCCTCGTGAGGAGAATCTCATGATCTTGAAGGATAGAGGGGAAAAGGGCTCCCTTGCTGCACATGGGAGGTGTAAAGAGCTTCTCGTGAATAGATGTTATAAAGTCGGCCGCTTTAGTGGCATGCAAAAATTACACTAGTAGGAACGGGGCTGTAGGAAGGGGAGTGGAGAGGAGGATGGATATGTGGTGGAGGGATGAGGTCCCGTGATTCTTCATGAATCACCATGATAGAGGCTTGTGTGATTGTAATGCCAAGTGGCAGGGGCAAGCCTCTGTTTTTTCTGACCCTCCACCTAACCAAAGGCTCTTCACATGCGACGCCAAAAAAACAAAAAAACAAAAATAAAATCGCCAGAATATGAATGGGTCCTGCCCGCGCGCGCTCTCTCTGTGACTCATAATTCATTCAGATATTCGTATGAGGAGGTCATTCATGACGATGAGCTCGTCTCGTGTGCGTTGCGTTTGATCGAGACAAACATGAGCTTGCCAACGTGGCACAATCCGAGATTGCCTTTGCCTCTGACGCCCGCACGCAACGTGCAAAGAACCTGACACGTAAGTTGACGTAGGCCGTGTATATCTCATTCCTCTTCAACTCATCGAGTCATCATTGACGGTGAACCCACAAAAAAAAAAAAAAAAAAAAAAAAAACTCTATCATTGTTCATGAAAAGCACTTTTGGTAGCACATCCATTACAAATCTAATCGAAAATTTTTGAGGGATTTTAAAATTAAATTATATGTATTTTCTATTTCTTTTTTTTTCCATCAAAGCAGAGAATTTATATTAACAGAAAAGAGAGGACAATAATATAGAAAAGAGAGAATTTCTATCTATTATTGAACATTTTTCAAGGGCTCAATGTATTTACTTTACATTAAACCTCAATTTTTTGTGAACACTCATTCACTGTACATTGTAGAGTTTACACACCTCTCTCTCTCTCTCTCTCTCTCTCTCTCTCCCCATAATAACTCTTTTGGTAGTGGATACAAAACTCTCAAGCTTAAAATTTTACAATGAATTTTTAATCAAATTATACATATTTACCTTTTCTACAACTAAAAAGTTTTGTAAAGTTCTAGGTTGTAAACTTTCTTTATTAAAATTCAAAAGTTTGTTTTGCAATTCATTCTACTTTAAATCTTAGCTTTTCATGAACATAGAAAGACATGCTCACTCATACATATTCATTCTACTTCAGTGTTCACAAAAAATATTTTTTATAGGCAATACAAAAACCTTTAGACATGTGTAAATGTAGGTTTTTGTCAATATTTATAATTCACAAATTTATTAGTTAAAAGTTTAAAGTATTTTACATTCAAATTCAAAATCTAACTATCAATAACCTTGTACCAAATAATCTTGCATTCTAAACATTTTAATTTGTAAGATAGAGCTTATCACAAAATGAAGTGATTTTGTATTATAGTTGGCATCCTGAATGACAAACAAGGATCCAAGATAATAGAGAGTGAGTGAATGAATCATACAAGGTAGCTCTATTCATACTACAAAAAGAAGCTGCTATCTTCAAGCTATATCAAGTGCATCCTAGTAGCTTAACTATTGTCTTTCGACATTGGATGAGTCACATAGTCCCCATACAAATTTTCTTATACAAAGTAAGATATGCAAATGTCCCAAAATTCCATGTTAGGAGTCATCTTCAAGCAAAAAAGCATCATCTGCACATAAAAAAGAGAGGCTGTGTGAGCTTCAAAACACCTTTTTAAATATCTCAAAAGTGTATAAAGAGAATGGCAAGACTCAACTCCTTAAGTAGGAGATGAAGAAGCCAATCAGTGAGCAAGTCCATACTTGCAAAACACATAATTTGAAAGCTCAAACATAAATAATAGTTACATAAGTATACTTTTAAATAACATGAATGTAAATACAACAAAATATAGAGCATTAAAAACCTTACTAATTAAGGTTGAGGAGCACCATAGATATGCCTTGATGTGTTGCAATTTTTCCATGCTTCCATTGCTTTGGTAAAGTCCATTTCTGGTAGAGTACCACCCTCAATAGAAATCATCATTAAAGCTTCCATATGTGCTATATCAAGCTGATTTCTATTGCATGTCTTGATTAGGTTTTGAATGGAAAAGCCTCTTTCACAAATGGCAGTGCTTGAACACTGCAATAATGCAATTTGAGTAAGCTTTAATAAGTTTTGATACTTCTCGCATAGCACTGGATTGAAGCTAATTTGAGTCCAAGTATCTTTTAAAGCTAGGTTTTTCCAATCCAAGGAACCTTGAACTCTGAAAATATGAAATTCCCTCCTCAAGCTCATATCATCAATCACACCTTCATATACATGACTATCAATTGCTTTAGGAGATGCATAAAAGTCAATCAAGGCATTCACTTCTTCAATCCCATACATCTTAAAAAGCTGTCCGACGGAGAAGGAAGAGGGACATAATATGTTTAAGTTCTTCAAGATGGAGTTGTCTTCAAACCTCTCTCTCAAAGTAGTCAACAATTGAGAGCAATACTCTTTTTGAAAAGTAAGGGCAATATGCAAATCAGTCCCTGTTGCACATCTTTGTAGCTTCAGACCACGAAAACAATTACCTTTTATAGATGACCTCAAAGATGCCAAGTGACCGGTCTTAGAGCCATAATCAGGAATAATAGGATATCCTTTGCTATCATGATTCCAAGCATTAACATCCACAACTGGGTCAACAATAAACTCTAACCCAATGGCCCCAATAGCAGCATTAATAATACTAGGAACTTTTGTGACATCCACAAAATCACTTTGAAATGTATAGCTCAAATGTGATACATGTTCCAACAAATCAGCAAGAAAATGTACACTGTAGACAAACTCAAAGCATGACACCTGCTCATAAAGAGATGGATTTTGAATGCGTAGAAATTCCAAAAGTGACTCAAAAACCTCGCAAATGGTTTGAAGAACTTTGTGCCGGCTTAGCCATCTAATCTTATGAATGTTCTTTACATGAAGTGTAGAACAATCAAACTCTTGCTCTGATTGTTCTCATATTTTTATACGTGAAGGACTTCATTTTATGAAGGTACCAATTTCATTAAGAATCATATCTACTTTGCGTGCATAATCACTTCCCCTCACTGCATCACCTGCACATAGATGCACTCGATGTGCAACATGATGGATTGCAGTAAGAAATGGACTACCTTTTTTCAACATAGTAGCAAGGCCATTTTCTTTTCCCACCATTACTGATGCACCATCTGATCCAAAACTAACCATCTTTGACACATCAACTCCATGTTTTACAAAAAATTCTAAAAGCAATGCATATAATCCTTTTGTTGACTTGTCATATACTTCTAGCAAACCAAGAAAATAAACATGTGGCTCATGTCTCCATGTGTAGCTGACATACATAATCATATGCAAAGTAGCTGAGACATCCGTAGACTCATCTACATATAGCCCAAAGAAAGAAGATTGCTTTACCTTATCCATAAGGTCATTTTTCATGGAATCAACAATAAAAGACACAAACATGGCTACAGCCTTGTCATTGTTATACATGTATTCTGGAACAGTTTCAACACCACAACAACGCAATAGTTCCAATTGTGGAGAAAATTTCAAAAAAGACATATTATGCTTTGCAATGAAATAAGCTACTCTGAACAAACATAGCACACTATCATCTGCATTATCTTGTTGTCTTTCTAACACATTTTCAAATGCCTTTTAATTGTGTCCTTGCACATAAGCTACAAACTTATGTGCCTTGGAGTCTGCATGTTGCTTTATTGTGCACACTCTTCCTAATGATTTATCAAAACATGCCCACTCAAAGAGAACTGCCCAAGATTCATTCCATGTACATCTTGCCTTTTTAATACGAATTGCCTCTTCCTCACCCACATTTTCTATAATACATGCATCTACCTCCAAGGTACTACCATGGTTTTCAACATTCGAGTGCTTAGAATTCTCTACTTTCATTGAGGTAAAGCCTAGTATAGTTAAGAGTGATGTTTGCCTTTGCTTGTTTTTCTACTAAGTATCTTTTATTTTCTACAATTAAATAAAAGAAAATTAAGATTGCTATTATTTTTATTTCAATAGTTTACCCCATGAGTATTAAGGTCTCCTCATAAGATCATTGGAGGCCATTGTAAAAGGGGTGTAAGCTACTATACAAACCTTTTTTCACAAACACATGGAAGTAGACAAATATACATCCTCTATCACTTGTCTCTACATTATTTGTGAATCATACCTAAGATTTCAAGGGTAACAATAATTATTAACTCCCTAGGGCAACGCTAGTATATTCAGTACTAGAGATGAAGAAATTAAAATTGCTTTTATTTTTATTTCAAAAGTTAACCCCATCAATATTAAGGCCTCCTCATAAGATCATTGGAGACCATTGCAAAAGGGGTGTAAATTATGTAAACCTTCTTCCACTTAGATTAATGGATAACTAGCAACATTCTCATCAGGCTTTTCCCTTCTTTTATTGATTTTCCTGGTCCACCACCCTACAAGTCTTTCTCCTACAAGTAGATGCATCCCTCCCAAGTGTGTGACTCCAAAGATGTAATGTTCTCAATTCTTGAAGGTGTTGACATCCAGGTTGACTTTAGATTCCATTTCAAGCTCTTACATTGCATAAAAGAACAATTAAGCTTAAAGGGGGTGGGCTTGACTAACCTTGTCAAGGGAGACACAAATTTACATGCAAATAGGATGAGAACATGATTGAGAAATGAGATTTACTTTCCAAGAGGAGGCAGTGTCGCTTGGTGTTGCTGAAGGAGGAGCAAAAAGTGCCGCCTACTAGCGCCTTCCCTGAAGGAGGAGGAAGCGCCCACCGCTCTGATGAAAGCGCCGCTTGATGCCCTGCCTGTGCTTGCCTCGATGACAAAGTGTGCCGCCTCGGTCTGATGCCTGCCTAGATGCCCACCTGGTGGATGCCCACTAGTACCGCCACTGGCCCGCACCACCTAGTGGATGCCCGCCACTGGTGGCACACCTAATGCCCGCTTGGTGGATGCCCGCCCGTACCGCCACTGTCCTGCCTAATTCCCGCCACCTAATGCTCGCCGCTGGATGCCCCGCTTGGATGAAGTGTGCTGTCTAGGTTCCTATTGCTGGCCCTCCTGGACAAAGTTTGCCGCCTCGATTGGCCCGCCTAATGCCACTAGCCACTGTGGCTGCTTGGATGCTCACTGCGCCCCTTGGTTGCCTGCCTACAAGCACTAGGGCCCCGCTTTAGTGCATGTTATGCTCGTCTAGATGGCCTGGAGGTTTAAGGGGGAGATAGAAAAATTCAAGGAAGGCAAGAGAGGGAGAGATGACTGAGTAGTTAGAGCTAGAGGGGCAATCGACGGTGAGGAGGGTGAGAAGGAGGAGCGGCATGTGAGATGGAGAGGGAGCTCAATGGAGCGGCTCGTGAGAGGGAGCTCAATGGACGACTCATGAGTAGAAGAAGAAGAAGATAACTTTATTTTAAAAAATTTTGGGCTCGTGAGTCGATGGTCACTCATTAATAACAATAAATTAATCAAATTTTACACAGCCTGAACACTAAGTATTCTCACACTCCACTCATAACTCTGAGTCCTAGTCTTGACTATTGAGTCTTGATGACTGGCAAGTTGTAACTACCTCTCATGACTCATGAGTTATGCCTCATAACTCATGAGTCATGAGTCAAGAGTCTTTAATAATTTAAAATTATTTATTAAATAAATAAAAATTATATTTATGATACATGTAATTTAAATAAGTTTTACTAATATAATGTCAAGTTAAAAAAATTATAGTCAATAAATTTTTTATTTATTTATTGTTTAAAATATTATTTTTAAGTGCAAGTAATTTGTACCCTATTTTTATAAAATTCACTAAACCTTTTACTTAAATTTTTAAAGGTGATTTTTTAAAACTTGCAATTCATTTTACATTAAACCTCAGTTTTTTGTGAACACTGTTCTACCTTAAACCTCAGCTTTTCATAAATATAGGAACACATACTCACTTATACACACTCACATGTACAAAGAGAGAGTTTGTGTGTGTGTAGCTAGTATAATGGAACATGGCTATGGTAATTATGAAGGGTAAGGGGGACCAATACTATGGGGTCCATCATAATTAGGGCACTTTTGGGGATTTTTTTGCATATCACAAATGAGTGAACCCATAATTAAGAATGTACACATGTAAGGGAGACCATAATTACCATTATAGGGCTCCAAAGTTCAACTAATAAAAAATTAAGCAACATAATTAAATTACATTCCTCATCTATCACTAGTAATTGGTTATGTTGGATGCCACATCACCCAACACCTCAACTTGCACCTAAAGATATCTCGATATCCTCTGTGAATGTAAGTGCTCAAATAAAGTTAGAATGAGGGTTGTACATCAATCCATACCTATCAAACAAATGTATAACAAGTGAGTTACTAGTAGCTACCATTGATTTTTTGTGGTGCAAAATATGCTCAATCAAAATGACTAATGGGAGCATGGGTAAAAGGACACATAAGTTTCACAAGGTGAGAGGGAATTTAATCTTGATAGTGAATATAAATGCTCCACACAAGCTTCATATACCATAAACAAAATTGAGGCTTCAATGTTATTGGCCCCTATCTCAAATTTGTAGCATAAAAACTTAGTATTTCTACAAGCTGCTTCGTTACTAGCCCCCTTCACCCTATATTTATGGCTTGAGGCCCTACAAGTAGAGTGTTTCACAATGGAACATTTAGGAGGGTGCCATGCCCAAGCACTTAACAAGACCTTCAAGATTCTTACAAGTAAAGGTAACCAAATTTTTAGTAGGTAAGGAGGCAAAAGAGCATGCCACATTGTGTTCACTTTATTTTCAAGACTTTCACAAAGTTGGGCATAGTATCACACTCCCCTTCACATTTCCTAATTCATGTTGTGTGTCCACTCCTCACTTAATCAAGTTCATGTTACGGGTAAAGGTGCCTCCGCCTAGCCGCTCGACTGCACACTGCAGGTGGCGGGCGCCCGTCACAATCACTTATTCTTTATTCTTTTAGTGACAGTTTGAATAAAGGAAGGCCCGGCCACACATTGTGGTTGTTGGAGTTCCCACTTTTGAGTCTCTCACTCTCTTGGCTCTTGCCCTCCATCCGCCATAGCTCTCACTGCCAAGCTTCTTCCTCCTGGGTTCCACTTCCCTTTCAATTTTTCTATTAGAGCAAAGGCATTGGAGCTTGCTCGGCATTCTCTTCAGCTCCGATTTGAAGAGCTTCAACATGACCTTCAATGGCAGCCATGGCACCTTCATTTGCAGGTATGTTTTGATCTCCTGCCTCCTCCTCGAGCTTTCGGACCTTCATCGGCTTCTTCCTAGGCTGCATTGGAGACCCCTCGACATTGCTAAGTGTACCCAAGGACTGTTGAAGACCCCCCAGTCTCCAGGAACAGCCTGCGTAATTTTGGGTGCATTTTTAGAGGGCTGGGATGACTTGCTCCTAGCGTTTCCCTACTCTTCCTTGGCTTTCGGGCACTCTTGGCAACCTTCCCGATCATTGTTGGACTCCCCGGCATCACTGCTTGGCTCTCGGTGATCGATTCGAGTGCCCCCCCTTTAGCCTTCGTTATATATATAGTCCAGGACTGTCAAAACAGGGCAACACTTGACATTTACTGTTTGATGCTTCTTGGCATTGCCCGTTTGATGCCTATTGATGCCCAATGATCCCCGGATGTTATGGGATGCTGTGTCTATGCTTTGGGACTGATTTGGAGCAGATTTGAGCACTGTTTGAACTTCATTTAATAGTAAATTTCTTGCTGTAATACAATGTGTTGAAGCTCATTTACTTGGTGTATGCATTAGTTCATGGATATGGGGTGCTTACTGGAGGTTTGAATGATCATAACGATGTATTTGGAGGTTGTCAAATGCTTCTTCTTGGTTCCAGAATGCTTTTGAGCTTGGACTAGGCTACAACTTGGTCGTTCTTCACTGGCATTTGTCTTTAGTTTGCATGCTTTGGACCAATCTATGCCTATTGTCACTGGTTGACATTTAGGCTTCTTACACTTATGCTTTGGTCAGATATGGATGCCACTTGGTTTGCCCATGCTCGACAGCTACTTGGAGCTTCATCTTCAGATATATTTAAGCATTTTGGACCTACTGGGCATTACACTTGGTTGTCAGTTACATACTCTTTGAATGCTTTTAGGTTTTTGCTTTACGGGTCTGAGATAGCTTGGGATTTATGCTCCGGATGTACTCTACTAGGATTTGGCATGTCTGATGCTATGTATTCAATGTATTAGAGCGTTGCTTACTCTTTTTGCATCTGACTTTACTTCCAGTGGGAGCCTCTTGGTATACTCATATGTACACAGAGTCTTATTTACACTTGAGATTGAGCTTGTGGGACAGTTACATGCATTTGCTCTCTTGAGAGCTTTATGTCTGTAGTTAGTCTATAGTGGGCTGATTTGATACGCCTATTGGGGCAGGCACCTATCTCTGTCACAGGTTTGTCAGTTTTGTATGCATCTTGGATGGTTATTTATTGAGATTCTTGCTCTATCAGTTGTGCTTGTGCTTGGTCTCTTCTCTTACCCTGAGACCCATTACATGCGGCTTTTGAGATACATTCTATGTATGCGCAGTGCTGGCTCTTGGATTTGGGTGCATCCTTTCATGTGACATCTTGTAGAGATTGGTTTTATACCTATCATACCATGTTTGGTTCTGTGCGTCTTGGTGATGACAAGTCTCTTGACATTGTGGGCATTGGAGATGTTAGGTTGCAGTTTCCTTCTGGTAGTTCTTTTGTTTTGCATGATGTACGCCATGTACCTATGTTGACTCGCAGCCTTATGTCAGCTGGACAGCTTGATGATGCAAGGTATTTTGTGTCTTTTGGAGACTTTGCATAGAAGATTACTCGTGTGGCAGGCTTGTGCTTGCAAGAGGTGCCAAGTCTGGCAACCTCTATCCCTTACTTGTATCTAGAGCTACATTGGATCATGTTTTGTTTGTGGGTTCTATTCCCCATGTATCCCTTTGGCATGCTCGTTTGGGGCATATTCTCTTAAAGGAATGAAAATGCTCCGTGCTTTGTAATATCTTCCGCCTTTTGACTCTTTGCATTTTGATTCTTGTGATCATTGTTTGTATGGCAGGCAGACTAGAAATACGCATAAAAAGTTTGGTAAGAAACGCATGGGTGAGCCCTTGACTCTTGTGCACTCTGATGTTTGTGGACCCATGCCTTGTCAATCACTTGGTGGGGCAAAGTACTTTGTTACTTTCATAGATGATTGCTCACGTAAGGTTTGGGTTTATCCCATAAAGAGAAAATCCGATGTCTTAGACACATTTTAGCGTTGGCTTGCATTGACAGAGAACCTGTTTGGAAAAAGGCTAAAATACCTAAGGTCAGATAATGGGGGTGAGTATGTATCACGTGCTTTTGAGCAGTTTTGTGATGAGCAGGGTATTAAGCATCAGTTCACCGCCCCTTACACCCCTCCCTAGAATGGTATGGCTGAACACATGAATAAGACCATTCAAGAAAGGGTCCGTAGCATGCTTAGCCATGCTGGCTTACCGCAGCACTTTTAGGCTAAGGCAGTTACTACTGCAGTGCATCTCATTTACAGGTCTCCTAGCAAAGGCATTGACTTTCAAGTTGCAGAGGAGGTATGGGCAGGCAAGCCCCCCTCTTATGATCATTTGCGTGTCTTTGGATGTGAGGCATTATACCATGTGCCCAAGGACAAACACAATAAGCTGGATCCTAAAAGTGTCAAATGCATTTTCATTGACTATGGAGATGCAGGAGAGATGGGCTACCGTCAATGGGATCCGCAGGCGAGGAAAGTGATCCATAGCCATGATGTCATCTTTCATGAGGACAAAATGCATATGCATCCTGAGAAAGTGGTTGAGGTATACAGATTTATCTTTTAGGACGAGCCACCTGCTCTCGTTTAGCCTGCCGCTCCATGGTGGCCAGCCTGATGCTCATGACCCAGATGCTAGACATGCTAATGTCAGATAGGATGTCGGTCAGGCAATAGAGCCTAGGTTGAGGTGTTCAACTAGAGATAGACGGCCTCCTGACCGTTTTGCTCCCTCTATGGATTATGTACTGGTTACAGATGCAGGAGAGCCTCTCACTTATGATGAGGCTATGTGCATGGGTGATTGTCACTCTTGGGAGAGGGATATGTAGTCTAATCTTGACTCATTTCATAAGAATCAGACTTGGGATTTGGTTTCCTTGCCTCAAGGTAAGAAGGCTTTTCCGTGGGTGTACAAGCTAAAAAGTACCCCTGGACACCCCAAGCCGGCACACAAGACTCAATTGGTTGCTAAGGGTTTTAAGCAAGAGCATGGTGTTGACTTTGTTAAAGTCTTTTCTCCTGTGGTCAAGATGGCCACCCTATGCTTAGTCTTGGCCTTGGTTGCACAACTTGACCTAGACTTGTACCAGATGGATGTCAAAATGACCTTTTTACATGGGGACTTGCATGGTGAGATTTACATGGAGTAGCCTAAGGGCTTTGCAGACCCTGGCAAGGAACACCTAGCTAAAGAAGAGTCTATATGAAGCACGCACCTAGGGAATGGTACCACAAGTTTGACGCATTCGTGTAGTCATAATGCTATAGCCGCAATGCTATGGATCCGTGATTGTACACGAAGAAAACCCGTGATGATTCTTTATTGATTTTGGTACTCTATGTGGATGACATGCTTTTAGCAGGGACAGCTCATGAGGAGCTAGATGCTCTTAGGTCTCAGCTCAAGAAGATCTTTGAGATGAAAGATCTGGGAAATGCCTCTCATAAACTTGGTATGCACATTACATGCGATAGATCTCAGGGACTACTCTATCTATCACAGAGGGAGTACATTCATAAAGTCCTTGAGCGCTTTCGCATGCAGGATGTTAAGCCTATTGGCTGTCCATTACCTTCTCATGTGAAGGTTTCACAGGCCGATTGTCCTCAGACAGATGAGCAGAGGGCCGAGATGGCCAAGATTCCCTATGCATCAGGAGTGGGTAGTCTTATGTATGCCATGATAGCCACCCGTCCAGATATTGCTTTTGCAGTTGGGGTTGTGGCACATTATATGGCTACACATGGCATGAAACATTGGGATGTCATAAAGGGTATCCTGAGGCACCTGAAGGGCACAGCAGATATGTGTGTTTGTTATGGCAGCCAGGATATAGGAGTCGTGGGGTACACTGACTCTAATTATGCAGGACATGCAAATAGTAGGAAGTTCACTTCTATCTATGTGTTCACTTATACTGGAGGGGCTATCTCTTGGATGTCTAGGGCATAGAATTGTATGGCACTTTCTACTACAGAGGCCGAATATATTGCAGCCATAGAGGCTTGCAATGAGGCTATCTAGTTAGGCCGTTTGATTGCAGACCTTGGTATGACAGATGCTATGCCTACACTACATTCAGATTCTATGAGTGCCATTCAGTTGGCCAAGAATCTGGTCTTCCATGCAAAGACAAAACATATTGAGGTGAGGTATCACTTCATTCACGAGGTCATTGAGGATAGGTTTGTTGACATTGTCAAGATTCCGACTAAGCAAAATCCTGCATACTTGCTCATGAAGAGCCTCAGTACCGAGTGCTTTGCCTTCCTCAGGAGATTGATGGGCATTGTATGAGATGACGTCTCTTTCCTCATCCTATTGTACATGTGTACATGTTGTACTATCTTTTCTTTTTTCTCTCTCACTGGGGCAAATTCGCCTTAAGTGGGAGGTTGTTGAGGGTAAAGGTGCCGCCGCCTAGCTGCCCATGTATTACTACACTGACAATACTCGCCATTGCACACTGCAGGTGGTGGGCGGCCGTCACATTCACTTATTCTTTATTCTTTTAGTGACAGTTTGAATAAAGGAAGATCCAGCCACACATTGTGGTTGTTGGAGTTCCCACTTTTGAGTCTCTCACTCTCTTGGCTCTTGCCCTCCATCCGTGATAGCTCTCACCGCCAAGCTTCTTCCTCCTAGGTTCCACTTCCCTTTCAGTTCATAGGATAAATGTTTCCTACTTGAATTTCCCAGCTATAATTAGATTGGGCCATAATTTTTAAAGGCCAAATTTAGTAAGGTTATGTATAACTCTTGATAAATAAATACTAATTAAATGTAGATTTTGGCTATATGATTGGACAACAAGAGGACAATCGAACAAGGGAAGAATTATTACTCTCGTATCCCCCTTTGTTCTTTGAATTTCTTAAGCTAAAAATGAAAAATTGCAAATACACTTGCATAAGGCCTAGTCTTCTTGGCCTTTTTGTAACAATTAAATAAGGTCTTAATTTTAAAGCCAAAATTACAATAGTTTAATTCAATGCTTCCACATCCAGGAGCCACTTTCATCAAATGAGCATGTCATCCACTTAAAGCATCAAGATCATAAGGCTACCATCTATAGCCTTTTGTATGTGCAAGTAGCAACTCATCTCACTCCTAGTGCATACTTGAGATACAGTGAAGGCATAAGAATTATGAATATACCACTCCCTAAGAGTTTGTTTCAACCCATATAGGCTCTTATGGAGCTGGTTTACCAATTATTTCTTGCATTTCACAACAAAGTCCTCTAGCTATTGCATATAAATAATCCTGATGCAAATCTCCATGAAAGAAAGTTGTCTTAACATCCATTTTCACAAGTTCAATACCTTCCTTGGAAGCTAATGCAAGTATTGTATGAAGAGCATTCATCTTGACTCCTAGTACGAATATCTCATCAAAGTCTATGTCCTCTTACTTGAATCCCTTGGCTATTAATTTTTCCATTGTACTTAGGCAATGCATCACACAGAGATAATTTTTAGCTTGTAGACACATTTTGTGGTATTGAATGCTCTTGGGGGGTCCACTAGGGTTTATCGTATGGTACCACGTGAGTGTAAGGGAGGGGGGTTATTTAAGGGAAGGAATGTATATTTTATAAGGTAAGGTCCCATAAATAGGGGGTAGATAATGGGTATTTTCATATATTTCTTGTATGCAGGTGATGTCTCATTATTACAACTAGTGAATCCCCCATGTGAATGCTTTCCCTTAGCAAAAAGAACCGATCTCCAAGTAGCATTCTTGACTAAAGAGTCCATCTCTCATTGCATAGCCTTCATCCACTTACAATTGTCATCCATACTCCTAACATCATCATAGCATGAAGTCTTACCGTAATCTATAATTATGAAATAGTTAAGGGACAATGTGAATCTCCATGGCAGTCTAAAGACTCTTGTAGAGCATCCTAACATTGGGTCAACTTGAGCCCCTCCTTTTTCTAATATTCTATCTTGCTTAATATAAGGTTGCTGACCTACTTGTGGCACTCCCACCTAAACAGTTTTTGGTTGCATAGGCCCTACATGATGTAGGGTAGGTCATAGATTTTATATATGTGTTGGTTGTCCATCCTCTTGGAGTACTACCTTACTTATCTCAATTGAATTGATGGGTTGTTTATGTATCTTATTCTCATTAAGGATAACATCATAGTTGCACACTATTTTCTTAGCTTCAAGATCCCAGAGATGGTAACCCATCTCCATTGAATCTCCATATCCAAGAAAAATGCACTTCTTGGATTTTGGATCAAGCTTATTCCACCTGCCCTTAGAGATATGCATGTAAACCTCATAGCCAAAGACCCATAAGCAATCATAAGAGGGTTTCTTGCTAAACTAGACCTTTTCGAGAATCTTTCCATCTAATGGCTTATTAGGCAATTGATTAATCAAATAAATAGTTATCTTAATTGCTTAAGTCCAAAAACCATAAGTGAGACCCTTATTAGATAGCATAGTTTGAACCCTTTCTTGGATGGTTTTGTTAATCTTTTTAGCCACACCATGTTTTGATGGGGTTTTTGGAGTAGGTAACTCTCTTTTGATGCCACACATATCACAAAATTTTTGAAATGCATGAGACATATACCCTCCACCATTATTAGTCCTCAATCATTTTAGCTTTTTTCTTGACTAATTTATGGAATGGATTAATTTACCTTCTTTCTTGACTAATGATTAGTCCTCAATCATTTTAGCTTTTTTATTGACTAATGTTTTGCATAGCCAAGAACTTTTGGAAAGCATGAAAGACTTCACAGTTCTTCCTACGAATAGGAGACACCTATACTTTCCTAGTAACATCACCAATCAAAGTAACAAACTAAGCAAGATGCTTCACCTAAAGAGACTATAGGCATAGGCCCACATACATCACTATGTACCAATTCCAAACATTCGAATCTTCTAGTACCAACACCCTTTTTATAAGACACTTTATTCTATTTCCCATACATACAATGCTCACACACTCCAAGAATCTAAAAAAAGTTGAAAAATAGAATACTAAAAATATAAAATAACTTTCATTCTCGTGATACACATATAGGCTAAATAGGTATTGCCAAAGCACCACCAAAATGATAGTTACATTGTGGTCTGTTATGCTATATACATATACAGAGAGTATAAGGTGCCACATTTTGGCCCTTTAGTAACTACAAGGGACCCTTTGCATATCTTACAAACATGATCACCAAAGATCACACGGTAAACACAATCATAGTTGTCTAGCACTTACCAAATTTTTCTTCAAGTCTAGTATGTGATGGACATTCTTAAGTACAAATGAGGAACCACTAGCAATGGAAAAATGCACATCTCCCACTTCAATTGTGGTGCAAGCAAGTTATTTTCCAAATGGATACATCACTTTCTTCCAACACCATATATAACAAAGGATTCAATATAGAGGGAGTAATATGAGATGATGCTTCCAAATCAAGAATCCAATCTTAACACATGTTGTCATTGATAGTAACTAAGAATGCATTCCAAGTGTAAAGACATATAGCACATCACCATCATCACTACTTATGGTGTTGATCTCTTCAATCTTTGCCTTCTATTTTTTCTCCTTCCATCACTTATGGTGTTGATCTCTTCAAAATTTCCCTTCTATTTCTCCTCCTTATTATCATCATCATCATCACTCTTTTGCCTTCCTTTATTCTTGATTTTCCTCTTGAAACAATCGTTGATGTGACCCTTTTTGTTTTAGTAACAGCATTCCATGTCTTTCCTTGTGCAAGTCTTGCTCCTTGAGCTCCCCCCCCCCCCATCATGAGATTTTTTGAGTTGCATTGGACCTCTCTTTAATGGTACTTGCACTAGATTTTTTGAAATCTATATTATTTTTTAGTTCATTTCTTTTATAAGCAATCTACTTTCCACATTAGCACTAGTCAATTTGTAGCTCTAAAAGTACCACAACTTCCATGCAAAGTAATAATATAAAAAACAAAGCCTTCATCAAGTCCTTAAATGTAACAATTTCTATTGACAATGGACTAGTGCCCCTCCTCTATGGAAAGATCAATGAGTTTCTTTACCTACTATACCTACAATACAACACTTTCATTCTCACATAAGTCACACAACTTTTTCTAGACTCCATATGCATCACCATTTGTATCCTTTACATTGAATTACATCGATTTAGAGAGAGTAAACATAATGGTAGAGCATACAAACTCATTTGTCTCATCCCATATGTCTATGTCCATGTTCTCAGGCTTTACATTAGCCAATTTAATTGGCTTACTCTGCTTCTTTTGTACCAATGCATTGTAAATCTACTCTTTCAAATATTAAAAATATTTACACATCCAATTTTGTGATATTAAACAATGCATTTTCTAAAGCAAAAGAAGAAGCCATAACCATTACACTATTTGTCAAGCAACAAGCAACAATGACAATATCAATTGCAAGTCTAATAAGACCAATGAACTTCAGCACTCACCACGATGGCCAACTAATCATAAAAGTATTACTAAATAGCCTGATTACTCTTCAATACATAGCAAACTTTTTGTAAATGTTTCCTATACCTCAAGTAAAATAATCTCCAAAATATCTATATATTCCTTTTATAGTATGAAAATGCTTCTACCTTGTTTGACCATAACCAAAGGTTATATAAAAGGGTTTCTTTGATAAAAATACTAAATAGCTCCTAGAACATTAAAAATGTGGAGAAGATAGTGTGAAAAAATTGGCCTTTGAAAATTCATCACAGGTGAGAAATAAGAGTTCTAAAAAATGAGAATTTTTTAAAAAAGACCATGTGGTTAATGCGAAAGGACTGTGGCCGATGCATGTACACTAGATCAACAAAACATGCCATAACAAGACATGATTAGAATGGGTCTTTTGAGGTACCATGGTGCCATTGAGAGTACGAGCTAATGAGTGAACTTCATAAATGAATGCCACATCAGCAAGAATAGTAACTTCAAGCATCCAGTTGACTTGCATAGGCGGGCAATGAGTGGGGAACAAAATCTGGAATTTGATTGCAAAGGAGTGGTAAGGGAATCTGGTTTGGTAGGGAATGGGCACTAGAGACCTTCAACATGATACTGACACAGTCGAAATCCATTGATAGGCTTCGATAGTAGCCTACTTTGTAAATCGGTTAGGTGGAATGAGTTAGTACCAAAATCATGAAAGACCTAGAAAGGACCACTCCATCAAAATTTGAGCTTTCCCGAAAGCTTGCCCATTCAAGTATTAAAGAGACGAAGATGACTTGGCCCTTTTGGAAAAGCAATTTCTTTGACAGTTTGTCCACTTGGTGCTTTTGTTGAGCTTGCTGGAATGTAAGTGATTCCTTTGGGATGAGGCGATCTTATATCGTGAGTCGAAAACTTGGTACTACATACTCCAGGGGTATAATGGCTTTTAGAACAAATACTAACTTGTATGGAGTCATGCCGGTAGTGACCTTGAAGACATTCTAGAAGGCCCATAGTACTTCGGGGAGCTTTCCCAATCTTTTCTATTTTGATCTGCTAACTTGGTTAAAACTTTACATAGGATCTTGTTGGTTGATTTGGCTAAGCCATTAGCTTGTGGATAATAGGGAAAAGATCTTTTATGCACAATGAGAAAAAATGAGGCGAGCTCTTTGATGACCTTATTGAGAAAGTGCATACCTCTGTCATCACTGACCAATTCAATCAAAGTTCCATACTTGGTGAAGATATCCTGGAATAAACATTTGACAACTGATTTGGCAGTGTTGTTTGGTAAAGCCCATGCTTCTACCCATTTTCTGCAATAATTGGTTGCAATCAGAATATACATATTTTTTGTGTAAGCAATGGCTAGAGAGATCAGACCAATGAAGTCTAGACCCCATTCTTGGAAGGGTTCTAGGTGGAATTGGACAAAGTGGTAAGAGGTCTCTAGTTGTAGGCTAGCCCGAATCATAGTGCTAGACCCACTTGTGGGTATCACCAAGCATGGTTGGCCACCACAAGCCAGCTTGTTGTATTTTACAGATTGTTACTTCAGTAGTGAAGTGACCATTGGCAATCCCTTGATGAGCTTCCTCTAGGACAACAGGAGGCTACTCCATTGGGAGGACTACTCTTTGCAACACTCCAGAGAGAGTGTGGTAATACAACTTGTCCATAATAACCTTTGAAAATGTCGGCTCCGGAGTTCCAATCATTTTCGTTGGTCCTTTCAGAGATGGGCCAGAGGTACTTCGATCTTCAGGAAAGCCATCATTTCTTCATACCATGACCACTGAATCATCTTCAAGATGTGATCCTTGAAAGCTGAGACAAGATTCAAGAGGTCACCTAATGGCATAGTAATATTCATGGGTCCCTATTTAGTTGATACTTTAGATGGGCCTAGAACAGCCGAAGTGCTTGGTGTGTTCCCTTCCACTACTGGGGGCGTATCATTAGTCTATTGGGTTCTACTTCCTAGCATCCAGGTTTTACTTTGTGTTTGTCCGAGGGGTGATCATCCGGCTTCATCTTCCGATCTTTACCGAGGTTATCATCCGGTAAGTGGATTTTTTGCTTGTTGAGATAAACATCTAGTTACTTCCCTTTACGAATCCCAAGGTGACTATCTAGATTCTTCACTCCCCGGGGTTGAGGATCCTCTCTCACAACTTGCGTTTTTTCCTTTGATTTGGGGGTTGTTGCTCCCCGTGCAAATTCCTGTTGTGATTTGAACTTTGTAGACTCCAAGCCTATAGCCAATTTGGGGTTTAAGTAACTCCATGTTGGGTGTGGTTGTGTCTTCATACCATGTTGCATTCCTTGAGCTGGCAGGGTATGCGCATTCGACTGTGAATGTTTTTCCATGCACGAGCTATCAAACCAATTTTTGGGTTTAACCTTCAAATTAGAGCTCAAAGTCGAATATTTCATTGCCGTCGGACACTCTTACTGACCATCTTGCCACTTGATGGCAAACTTTCTCTTACTCATCCCACAAAGTTCTTTTGGGTCACAATGCAACATCTTTGTAGGTTTTGTCTGACCAGGTTATCACATGAACATCGATTCTAGGAATTCCTTCATTTTCATTGTGTTAGTGCCAGACATTTGTGCCAGGCCTTGTCCTTGTCTTTTTTGAGCATCATACACTTGAGCATATGGACACTTCATATGGACACTCTAATCTTGAATGTCCTTCCTACATGCAAAAGAAATAGTGTTTAGAGAAGGGTCAAAAATTTTATTGGTCTCTTCCACCTCTACCATGCATCCTATGGCCATCACTAGGTTTCTGGTATTTCTGATTTGTATAAGAAATAGCCAATGTAGGATCTTGATTGGCCTGGAGGGTGGTCCATTAGCCGAAGGGGAATGCTCTAGTACCTTGCCATCCTCTAGCATGGACCATCTGGTACCTACTATTATACTAGTAGTACTCGATGTTATACGTAGCCATATTGTAGATATTGCACCATCTATGAGGCTCATTGACTTGACCATGGAAGTTAATCATGTATGCCACATTAAATTGACAAATAAAGGCATATGGATCCTCATTGGAAGATCCAGAGAACTTTCGAAAGGAGATATTGGGTGGATGAGCCATTGGAAATAATACAATTGTATTAAATACATGTTTATATGTGCATTTATGAGATTTTTTAGAATATTTTCATAAATATAAAATTAAAGGGGATTTTAGTTGTCTTGAGTTCATAAATTATTTGTGTAGTTTAGCTATCTTTTTTGTTTGTTTTCTTAAAATATAAAACAAATATTTCACATAAATTTGCCATGTTTCTTAGACAAGCTTCTATTGAGTTTGCTTAATAGTATGCTAATTTTTTAGTTTTTGTCTATATATAATAGTGTAGGTAATACTAGAAATAAGCATGCCGATAGTAGCACAAGCAAACATCAAGATAATAGTGTAGATAATAGCATAGATGAATGTATAGGTAATAGTGTAGATAAAGGTTAAAATAAGGTATTCTTTCTCTATTATATTAATTTGTTACATGGACTTTAAAATTATCACTAATGAAAATATACAAGCATAAGAAAAGTAAGATAGGAGGCATTTTCTTCTATCTCAATTAAAGGAGGGTTCTATGCATTGAAAGAAAGTGGAGAAGGTTCGAGTCTTCAAATCCAATATGAGGCATTGTTTCCCTTCTTTTCTTTTTACTTCTCTCCTTCTTGTTTATTCAATTCCTTGAAGAATATGGATTTTTATTGATCTTCCTCCATATTCTTTCATGGATTTGGTAGTTTAGTGATGTATTCTATTTCTTTTTCTTATGTAAATGCATAGCATCTATCCTAGTACCTATAGTCGTGCACATAGATGTGCTTTGAGTATGACCAAAAACTAGGAACGAGATGCTCTTTCTCCATATTCCTTAGTATACATGGGCTTGAAGTTTGTCATTGATTGAAACCTACAAACACAAGATAGAGATGGGCTTGAATTTTGTCTTTGAGTGAAATCTATCCCAAGTGAAGGAGTGTTGCATGCATTGACAATAAAGTAGGGTAGGTCATTTTTCAACTTTGAAATTAGGTATTTCTAGTAGTTCTAGCCACATTTTCGCAACCAATAGCTCTCTATAGCACATATTATATAAGTGCATTTATGTACATGTAAAACTTATAACTATGGCATGTATAAAGCCATGTTTACAATGCTATGAAAGTTGGAGTTGGATTGCATGATCTTAGACACATCCATAACTTTTTTTCAAAGTTTATAAAATGTGTCAATATCGCCGCCTATGGTCCTTATATTGCATGATTATATTGAAGATTCTTAACAAAATGATCATGGCAGTTAAACTTAATCTATAAACATTGGTCAATCATTCTATGAATAGAAACAAGACCCTTTGTAATTGTTGGCACATGTTATACATTAGCCATATACTTTGTCTCCCCATCATGCATAGACAATGGAAGTACTTTTAAACATGTACAATAGGATGGATGGAATCATCCCTTGTTTCCACATAACTTGTTCAAGCTGGCAAGTATCTCAATAAACTAGTTTTTGTGAATCATGCATCATATGATTTGATACACCTAAAACCACAAAACATACAACACGCTTTTACATTTTGTGATGTAGCACTTATTGTATATTCAATAACTAAGAGAAGTTCATCATCTCCTTTAGAAGTGAATGCATAATTACCATATTGCTATATATATCTAGGATTTCCAATGCTTGGTCTTTGATAATATTGATATGCAAAATGACATATTTTTCGAAAAAGGCTAGTAGCTTGCAACATTATCACCTTGTCTTTTTTGCCATCCACTTTTGCTTGTATAACTCTCCCTTTCTTTTATATCTCCTTTATCTCTACTACATGTTGCATGTTCCACAATGTGCTGATTCTAGATATATTATTCATAACCAAGTGCTCTTCCTACACAACATCCTCTTTAAGATCTAGACTCCTTGCCAATGTTTTTTTTTTTTCAAAAACCTCTCTCAAAAATTTGAGCATGATTTGATGACAAGGTTCTAAACTTGAGAGGTGCATTATCACATGTTGCTTTATGCATTTGGATGGATGTTTATGGATACTTTTTCTCTATAGGAATAGCCATTTAAGTCAATCATTTTAAATGTAATGCCAAAATTTTTAATATAGGGAAACCATTAAGATTTTGGAGGCTAAAAAATGACCTCTTGCTTTTCCTCCATTTTTTTGCAATATCTCTATCGAAGTCTTATGCTTATGATATTACATCTCTTTCAATTTTCTCCATTATTTCCATACATTCTCATCTCTTCAATAATCATGAGGAAGATTAGATCTTTAACTATTATTAAGGGGAGGTTTGGGGATTTGCCACATGGCACACATGCATGCCCTTCTTGAAACCTCCAATTGCTCTCTCTCTCTCTCTCTCTCTCTCTCTCTCTCTCTCTCTCTCTCTCTCTCTCTCTCTCTCTCTCTCTCTCTCTCTCTCTCTCTCTCTCTCTCTCTCTCTCTCTCTCTCTCTCTCTCTTTGCGGGCTCCAGTAGTGGGTGTGATGCCTCACCAAAACTTGAGATGATTACACAGTTGTCATTTATAGAGCCATTGCTCCCATTGGCATCATGTTGCCTTGTTGTGTTGTCATGACATGCTATTGACAATTGTAATTGTGCTTGTGATGCCTCACCAAAACTTGAGATAACTACATAGTTGTCATTTAGAGAGCCATTGCTCCCATTGGCATCATGTTGCCTTGTTGTGCCATCATGATATGCTATTGACAATTGTAATTGTGCTTTGCGTGGTGTTCATGTCCAAGTTGTCATCGTATCCTAGTGTAAAGATTCATCATTGCTATCCTAGCCTGCTCCTCCCAATCATCACACTTCATTGCCATTAGCATCATAAACAACACACTAGCTACGTGACACCATAGCTGCATGCCATCATTGCTGCTTTGGGACAAAGGCCGCCATTAGATCTGGACAACAAGGAGACTGTGCTGTGATCTTCAAGAATAGGGAGAAGAGGTTGGAGTAGTGCTTAGAGCGGCGTCAGATAGAAGTAGTGGCTGGAGCAGCGGACGTGATAGTTGGAGCAACTAGAGTGGCAACGGAATTAGCACAAGGAACTTTAGACACTAAACTAGATGGTAAATAGGCTTATATCTAGTAAATGCAAAAATGTTTCTAGTTAGTAACTAGGATTTTTTAATTTGGAACTAGGTTTTTAGTTTTACTAGATAGATGTGAAACTATAACTAGCAAAATAAGTGTCTATATGGTAAAGAAAGGCGAATTTCTATATATCACCTAATATAGCCATGTTTATTGGATAAAATTATGAAGCTATTGATCATAGGATAATGTGCATGCACAATAAATCAAAACAAATTTGTATATAACATCTAACATTGTCATGCTTATATAGTCATGTTAAGTAATATACATTACAATTGATAGGCCTAACCATCAGCCATGTAATCAATCTCAAATAAGACAATGTTGATACACACTTGTAATTGATATGTTTGTATGCATCCAAAATGTACATGTGTTGTAAGATACATTTGTGCATTTTGATCACTTTTAATTCTTGCTCACATAGCACAAATAGTTTACACATCCACAAATAAAATATCATTTTTAACAATATAACTATTTCCTTGTCACATTAAAACAAAGAATAATCTCATTCAATTCAACTCAATGCCATGGCTTTAAATCTTGAAATTCCCCTTAAATTCCCCCTAAAGTGTGGGATATACCTAACATCCATATAAGCGTAAATAGTTATCGAAAGTTATTTGAGCCCCTACAAACTAGGAGCATATCCATGCATTAGCAAAATAGAAACAGTTCAAATTGTAATAGCCGTTTCCTTAAATGAAAGACATAAAATCTCTTTGAGTATGTGGAAATTTAAAGAGGGGAGCTCTCAATAGACAGTCATGGCACATGGTCTATTGACTAGGGTAGATGTATTAAGTTCATTAAAAAAGAAACATTTCCTACCAACATGTGGTATATGCTCCCCCTTTCATGCATGTAGCATATTCAGGGGGGTGAACAAGGAGTAAGAGATAATGGAACACATAGCACAAACATAAAGCAATAGAAGCAAGGCAATGGGATGGAGATGGATTATGCTAACATTGTTATTGCTAGCATGAACATGGAAGAGCTAGAGAAGAAGATGTGGGTCTTTTTTGCCATGCATCAGCAAAGCAATGCTAAGTATTCTCTATGCAACATGTATATGCATTTTTAAGGGAAGGTCCCCCTTGAGGATGAGTTTGCTAGATTGGAGGTGCTCACATTGTTTTGCTTGCCATGAGGTTTCTTTTGGGTCTTGCTTTCATCTACAGCAAAAAGAGATTGGGTTTTGGGTTCAGTTGTTTGGCTTAAAGTGAGCCTTGTTTACATGCTTCCATGGCATGTTGATTTTATTCCTGAGGAGGTCTTGCAAATTGAATGTCCAATATGGGATAGTTTTCATGAACTTCCTATTTTGCCAGATAGAGAAGTTAATGTGCTAGTAGAAGTGCTAGCTAGAGCGTTCTATGTTGTTACAATAATATCAACTAGTGGAGCAAGTGGCCTCTCGTACTTTGGGATAAGAGAAAGAATATCCTTGAGATGTTCTAGCTTTTTGATCCTAATGGGATTGAGTTGTTGGTCAATGTCAAGAAGATGGGTGCTTTGCAAAGGAATGCCCAAAAAGGAATTGAGCTAAGAAGAACCCAAGGAGAAAATAGTGGAGATAAGGAAGTACTTCAAAAGAAGTAAAAAGAAAGAAGCATAGGTTGAGGAGGGTAAATTCAAGGAAACAAACAAGCCTCAGAAGGAGGAACCTAAGGAGCAACCTAATTGTCAGTCGCAATCCTAGAGATGCCAAAGTTAAAGCATGATGGAAACAAATAAATTCAACTACCAAATTCTTTGAAGTCTAATGGAGGTAAGAATTCCCTTTAAAAGCTTCTTGCAAATGTTTTATTGACAAGGCTATTTGCTATTTTGGATTATAGAGGTTCAAACAAATATATAATGTTAATTAGCTGGCTCACTATGATCTCTTGGAATGTGAGGTGCCTAGGAAGTCCATCCAAGAAGGATGTGTTTAGTAGGAGAAAGAAATGGAAGCCCCTCTCTTTCAATAGCTCCTTTTCTAGAAAAGGAAGGATTCAACCTATAGTTGAAGGATGCTTGGAAAAAAACCAACAATCCAATGGCTAATCCAATGTAGAATTAGATGAGATCCATAGCTATCATAATTGAGATTACCAAGATGTATGGCTAGTTTTCTTGTATAGGAAAATTTTACTATATGTATGGTTTCAACTACTTTTCTTATCTAGGAATATTTTACTAGATCATCAACTAGGAATTTTAAAAATTTTCTATATAGAAATATTTTACTAGATCACTAACTTGTAAAGTGTTCCACTTTTACTAGTTGAGACTTTTTCTAGATACTTTGATAAGTATCTAGAAAATTTCTCTTTTTTTTCTATATGGATAGGTGTCTAAAGTTCCTTGTGTAGCAAAAAGAGGGTGGTAGGCGATAGTGGCGCAGGAGGTGGCACGCCCATCAAACGTGAGAGAGAGAGAGAGAGAGAGAGAGAGAGACTCTCATTCTCTCGATATAATTATTGGGATGTTTTACACACACACACACACACATATATAGATATTGTATCATTATATATATATTATATTAATATATTAGAAATACATTAATATATATGTATCTAATATACAATATAATCTCTTGCTATTAACATATTATATGTGTGTGTATGTGTTATAATCTATACTAATCTTTTTTTAAAAAATTCCCGGGCGGGGGGGGATATGGAAGCCCCTTCTAAAGCTTGATGATTCCACCATTTCCTGCACGATTAAGACTGCCCATGCATCTATGGCTTCCCCTAGAGAGAGAGAGAGAGAGAGAGAGAGAGAGAGAGAGAGAGAGAGAGAGAGAGAGAGAGAGAGAGAGAGAGAGAGAGAGAGAGAGAGAGAGAGAGAGAGAGAGAGAGAGAGAGAGAGAGAGAGAGAGAGAGAGTACACATTTGGAAAGAGAGAGGGTGAAGGAAAGAAAATTAGAGAGAGACAATAAAAATTTGAGGAGATAATAAAATATGTGAAAAGAGGGAGGGTATAAAATTTTGGAGAGAGAGGAAGAGGGGAGGGAAGAAAGAAAAACTTGAGAGAGAGAGAGAGAGAGAGAGAGAGAGAGAATAAGAAATTGAAGAGATAATAAAAGATGTTCAAAACATTATTCATTTCTTTCTTCTGTATGTTGAATCATTGTGAGATACATGTGTATTTTTAAAATCAAGTTATTATCTCAATAATTGACATGGAAGTGCAATACATTAACTTTAATAATACAAGTACTTTGCAATGGTTTTGGGGTCTCTCATGGTTGGTTTCTTAGGGACTCTCTTGGCTATGAATCATATTGTTGCATAAGACATGCATCAAGACGTGAAATGCATTAACCAATAGTAATAGTGGTGCTTCTTTGTGCCAAACTTAAGCTAGCATGTAGGGTTAGCCTCGGTGTGAAGCTCCAAGAAGAAACTAGGCATGGAGCACCTAGTACATATTTGCAGATATGAAGAATAGGATCTTTTTATCTTTCTCATTCTAGTTATTCCATGTCTTTTTCTATTCTTTGGTTGGATCTCTGAAGAGCACTAGCTCTTTCTCATCTCCACCTCACATATCCCCACAAGCTTTTTCATGTAAGAAAATGCCTCATCCTAGACTTCCAAGGTTGATAATTGCCTTTATCTAACTAGTGACATTGTAGTTGCTCTCACCATGCATGCAATAATCTAGTTACCCTTTTAATTTGAGTTTTGCAAATGGAGAGATATTCCATAAACACTTAAAATCCCAAATCTATGTAAATACACAGTGTAGATTGTAATGCCACATTGTGTAACACACAATAATTATGCAAAAGCTACACAATTTGTAGAACAAGTAGAAACTTGCAATTCTACCAAATATGTAAAAATGCCACGTGAAGACCTTGCAAGTGCAAAACGGAAGCCAAAATTGCCTCACATGTTGAAAGAAGCTATGGAAAAGCTATTATGGAAAAATGTGTAAAAGTTAGCACCCACTCTATGCTCATATCAAATTTTGTGTCAATTTGAGGGATAGATAAGAGAAGCCTTGGAAGAAATGGAACAAGCTATTGTACTTATGCATGCTTGCCTTTTTAATCTTCACAATCTATGAAGCTTCCTTGTGCTTGACTTGCTTTGAAATCATGATAAATGATAGGAGACATATACTCCATTGTGCTTTTGCTGTCTCTCTCACTATATGCAAGTGCGCACACACAAAAGAAGCTCTCTTTCTATTGCACCCTTGCAAAAAAGGATCACATTGATTAGCCCTATGTTGTTACAATCATACATTGGAGTAGCAACAACCTTCCAAGTCTAATTATCTAAGTTGACACATCCCCTATACTCAACCTTGCACAAACAGCCTTGCATCTAAGCTTCAATGCTAGTTTTGAATGGCTTTAATGTCAATTATGTTGTACTTTTATTTAGTATTGTGTTATTTACAAACTCCTAGGGCATATGCTACTAATTATAATCATTGAGTAATCACCACAATCTTTTTTATGCTAGCACTATGGTTTTTAATGTATCATACAGAGATCTATACTATGGTTTCTAATGTCTCATGTAGAGATCTATCACTTAGCACTGCATTTTCAAAAAACAATCCCATGGTATATCAGCATATGTGTTGCCACTAGTAGTAATTAGCATGCAATATGTATGTTATGCTTGCACATTTGTCTTAGATAAATGATTTAGAGGTTTGCCATGCCACCATAAGTATTATATCTATTTAAAATCCCTTATATATTGTACTTCCTTACTTACCTCCACTCATTACCTTAGGAACTTCAAGTGACAATGTGGATTATGTCTTATCAAATGGCCCTTGGCTCCTATGCTACCCATGATCATGGACCCCCTAATTGATTGCTCTCTCATAGTAGGAAGAAACATGGCCATAGTAGCCATGTATACATAATAGACATCATGCATTATCCCAGTGACTTGCCCTTACAATCAACATCATCTAAATGTAGCACAATTGGGCACTCTAATCCTTTTGTATACCAACTAATGCATATCCCTCCTCCCATTACAAAGAGAGGTCTCTACATAGGCCCTTGTATATGGTCTTTGATTATCCATCTTGGTCTACATACTCTATTAATTGACCCTCACTTAATGATGACTACAACTATGCTACTCATGGCCTCAATCTACCACTAAGCAACTATTATTATACTATCATTTGGTAGCAAAGTCTTCTTCCCTAATATTTATGATCAAAAGAATGTGTATCCCAACATCTTCATGTAACACAAGCATATCACAAACTTAATTATTTATACGGGCCAAGAACCATTTCCTCGGGAGGTTCACTATATGTACATTCTCTACATTGTGCATTCAAGGCCTATTTATAAATATCCTCATCTATGAATTTTTATGAAATAAAACACAACCCTTTTCTATTCAATATGTAAATAACCCCTTTCTATTACACCCTTCTCTATGTAAAAAATGTATAAAAATGGTATTTTAAAAATACCTTATTTTGAACCCACGTGATGCACACATATATTCATGAGTGACCTCCTTGACCAATCCCCACATAGTTTGCATTACTCAACTAAGACACATTACTAGAGTGTTACAACAATGTTCCACTCATTCAAGATTACATCCATGGAGTCTAACAAGGTAACTTTGTTAGTGTTGGTGATTGTAATAGCAATCAAGTTGGGTTGTTGACATCTACATAGGAAAATTAGTTTAGTTCTCACAAATTGATTTCATGTTCTACTTCATAGGTACCTATCTTGACCCTTGCTTCTCTCACATATCACTTTTGATTAGATTCCTTTGTTAAAGATTTTGTTTCCTAATTCAATTGCAATTTGATCTCTTATCATGTATGTGAAATGTAGCAATATTGTGAATTTTTGAATATTGTTATTGCAATATTGCTCTTTGGATCCTTTAGTCATTCAATTGCTCAATTGTTATGTTATCTTGTGTATTCTCTCTCTCTCTCTCTCTCTCTCTCTCTCTCTCTCTCTCTCTCTCTCTCTCTCTCTCTCTCTCTTACATACATGTGTGTTTGTAGATTTAAAACTTGAGATTATTTTCACATATTTTGTAATCATCACATCATGTCACAGTTGGTAAATTTTCAAAATCAACATTGAAACTTTCCATGATCCTCATTCTAAATTTTTTTCAAGGATGTTGGAATTTATAGATATTTGAAAGTATAACATATCTATTGTAGGAAACAAGAGATCACATTTTTCCCCATTGCAAAACACATCTTAATCTCATAGTTGATTTGCATTAAGAGGGTTATCTAGGGTTCTTTTGAGGGCCCTAAATCATGACTTAAAGATGTCTAGGGTTCTTTTGATAGGGTTATCTATGGTTCTTTTGAGGGCCCTGAATCATTACTTGCAAAAAATGGTGTAGATTTTTTCCAATTTCAAATACAACTTTTTTTATTTGTATCTTTTGATGTACGTCGGGCCAATTCATGACTCAAAGATGACATTAATTAGAGGAAACTCATGAAAATACGCATCCCGAAATGGTAGCTACTTAATTAAGGTTATCTTTCCATTTATGTACACAAAGGCATCATCACTAACTTATCATCCTTTCATGGTCGTTATGCTTATATGGAAAGGATTTAGACTTTGAAGCACTAGAAGTCCAAGAATATTAACAATAAGGGGATGATAGGGCACAAGTATTTTTAACCTATACAAGTTTATGTGCATTTAAAGTGTCATTTACATTTCATTGTGGCTCCATTTTTGGGTACACAGACTTTGCTCCCTCATCTCTATGACCATTAGCTTTGTTAGGTATCAGATGTCAACATTGCATTGCTTTAATGATACTTAGAACAAAAGACTAGATAGCTACCAATTGGCCTTCTCTTGGCCTTAGTGTTTTAATGCATATCTATTGGAACATGTAAAGATTAGTGCTCATCACAACTATATATGAGTACAACACACTTGGGGGGTCTACCTCTAAGAAATTTTCTATATAACATGCATTCAAAGGATATCAAGAAATATCAATTCTTTACACGCTATAAGGCCTTAAAATGATCCCTTTTATATTACAAACATACATAAAATTTTCAAATTGTAATTTAAAAATCTCTTTTGTAAATATAATCTTGTAAATTTTATAAAATAATACCTTTTCTTTTGAACTCGCGTGGTATCTTACATGTTCTATAAGATGGACTCCTCAGGACAACACATTACTTATGAATGTTGCAATGAGGGCTTGTTTGGTTCATAATCTCTTCAACATACATGTGAGATCTTGATGTCCATGTATAATGAATGACTTTTCAAGTCTATACGCAAGGAATGGAATTTCTAACTTCTTATCAATGAAAATACCTCCTAGTGTTGAATGTTTCCAGAGTCCAATGGGCCCAAATTAATTGAAAGTCGAGAATCCAAGACTCTGAGTTCATATTTGTGTTCATAAAAGGCTTGAAATGATCACACAATATCTTTTATTGACATGAAATAGTGTAAAACAACATATAATATAGTACCTTTTATTGGCATGAAACAATGTAAAATAACACATAACATGATTACCACAATCTCATCAACCTGTACCACAATCTCATAAAAGGCTTGGAATCATGGGAGCTCCCTCATGTATAGACTATTTATATGTATCCCACTATGAGGTTCATGTGCCATGAATGGTAATTTAGTAGTGTTGACCCATCCAATGCTATTTCTTTGAACATTCAAAATTGCCACATGTTTTACCTTTGGCACTTTTTTTTTTGTTTTAAGTGCATGAGGAAACCCTTGCTAATTGGGTAGATTGTGGTATATTGCTACCTTTAAGCCTTTGTAAAAGTTTTTATTAGTTGCAAACTCATGCAAATTTGACTTAGGTAGACAAATTATGAGTACCACACCCTCCTCTTGATGGGTGTCTTTGGAATGTCATTGTAAAGTTGCACAAAATTTTCAAACGTGTTCATCTTATATGTTCATTGTTTATCCAACTAGTTCTACACTCAAAGGAAGCCTTCTAGAGATGCAGTGACAAAGGGTAGTCTGTTGAGAGATCGAGCTCCACTCGTGATATGCCAGGGTGACCGTTGTGCATTTATGTCACCGACTTGTCAGTTGCAGATGCGGTTGGTACACCGCCCATGAATAATAGCTAGATGACAGTTATCCTTATCTACTCTAGTTCGTGGCTCAGTTAGTATGCCACCTTAGTTATTTGAGTTTGGTTTGAGACCCATATATAGGGTTCTTCTATTTCTTTGTATGAGAGTTCTTTTTGGCTTACACAACTAAGAAGAGGAAAACTATTTTCAGCCCCCACCTCTGTGTGTATTCCCCCATTGTGCAAGCAAGAAAGCTACAAGTGAGACTCCTTCCTTCTCTCCCACAATCTTGACATGATGAATTTCCTTATGGGAAAAGGATATTGGGAATTTGTTGCAGGAAATGAAGAAGAACCAGTTCTTCCTGATGTTCCCAATCAACAGCAAATGCAGGCATTTAAAGCATGGCATGAGAGAGCCAGGAAAGTTATGTACTGGCTGTCTATCAGCATTTCAGACTCTATGATTGTGCATATTCAGGATGCAAGTACGCCAAAGGAGGCATGGGATACTTTTTCAAAAATGTATAGCACAAATACGCAAGCCAGGAAAATGCAGCTCAAGCAAGAGTTGCATAATGTGCAAAGAGAAAGTATAAGCATCAATGACTACCACATGAAGGTGAAGAAGATTGCAGATGCACTTGCTTCCATTGGGTCGCCAGTGGAAGATGATGATTTAGTTTCTGTGACCTTGAATGGTCTAGGAAAGGATTATGCACAGTTTCGAACATCCATTTCAGTTCGTGAAAGATTTCCTGATTTTGAGGAGTTGATTGCTCTTCTAATTTCTGAGGAGTAGAGAAATGGTGGTGCATCTTCTTCAGGAGGAACTTCAAAAGAAGCTGTCTTCTACTCAAATGCTGGAAGAGGTAGAGGCAGAGGTAGAGGAGGCCGATTTGGAGGCCGTGGTAGAAATCAGAATATGTAGCAAACTCAAGAAAACCAGTCCTATGGAGGAGGACGTGGTAACTCTAGAGGCAGGGGGAGCCAAAGAGGTCGTGGTGGATGGCAAAGAGGCCAAAATGCAAACAGTAATGTTGAATGCTACTACTGTGGTAAAATGGGTAATATGGCTAAAGATTGCTATAAAAAGCAGAATGACATCATGAATGGAAAACTGCAACAAGGAAATTATGCATCTTCCAGTAGACAGGGTGATGACAGAAATGAGCATTTGTTTATGGTGCAGCACATGAACAATTCTGTGACAAGTGCAGAAGAAAGCAATGATGTATGGTATGTTGACTCAGGTGCATCAAACCACATGACAGGTCATGCAGAATGGATGGAGGATGCAAGGAAAATGGAAAAACCAGGATTTGTGGAGACTGGTGATGATACTGCACATCCTATTGTGCAGATTGGAAAATTTCCTTTGTCTATGCAGGATGGGAAAAAGAAATACCTGTCCGATGTATTTCATGTCCCGAATATCACCAAGAATCTAGTTTCCGTTGGTCAAATGGTTGAACATGGCTTGCAGGTCAGATTTAATCCTCATGGATGCTTTGTTGAGGATATGAAAAATAAAGGTCACTTAATAGCAAAAGGAAAGAAGAAGGGCAGAATGTTTACGTTGGATGCAGACATGTCTGAATTGAGTGCAGCAATGTTTGCACATGGGACCGGTGTAGTTGCAGATATTGATATCTGGCATAAACGCATTGGTCATGTTAATGTACAGCGACTTAAATCAATGCATGCCCAAAATATTGTTGCAGGATTGCCCAAATTCAAGGTTGCAGAAATGCATAAGATATGTGAAGCCTGTCAATTTGGAAAACAGGCAAGGAAACCATTTCCTAGACATGTTCAAGAGAGTAAGAAGCCATTGGAATTAATCCACTCTAATGTGTGGACTACTAAAGATGCATCTCTTGGAGGCTGTCATTATTTTGTCACTTTTATTGATGACTATAGTAAAAAAGTTTGGGTGTATTTTATGAAAAAGAAAAGTGAAGTTTTTGGGCATTTCAAAACTCTTAAAGCTATGGTTGAAAAAGAAACAAGTTTGCAAATAAAATGCCTAAGGTCAGATGGAGGGGGAGAGTACCTCTCAAATGAGTTTGCAAGGTTCCTACAGGAGCATGGCATAAAGCAGCAATATTCATGCAGTCATACCCCACAACAAAATGGAATTGCAGAAAGGAAAAATAGGCATATTGGAGAGGTATCTCGTGCCATGCTCAATGAAAAAGACTTGCCAGATTTTTACTGGGCTGAAGCAGTTGCTACAGCAGTCTACATAATGAACAGGACTCCCACTGCAGCAATACATGGGATGACTCCAGAGGAGAGGTATACTAGTAGGAAACCAGATATTTCTCATTTGAAAATTTTTGGTTGCATTGCCTATGTACATGTGCCAGATGAGTTGATATCCAAGTTGGTTCCAAAAGCTGAGAAGTGCATCTTTATTGGTTACTCTCTACAGCAAAAAGGGTATAGATGCTATAACCCTTCTACTCGTAAGTTTACAGTGAGCAGAGATGTTGTTTTTGATGAGATGAGTAGCTGGTATAAACCAGTAAATGTGATTGATGATATAGATGCACAAAATGGTAATGCTGCACAGAATTCACAGCAGCAATCACAAAATATTAGTGGACATGGAGCGTCCTCTAGCAGTGGTTCACATTCTTCGCCATGGACAGGCAGATTGAGATCAGGAGAATCTTCTCAAAGCAATGCAGATAGTGGTATGCAGGTATCACGAAAAGGAAAAGAGAAGGTTGATCAACCCATGTTTGATGTGAATGCAGGTCACTCTTATGTGGATGGTGAATCCAGTGGCTCAGAACAGAGCATTGATGATGAGTTGGGTATTCCTTCTATTGTTACACCTAGAGTAAGGAAGACCAGGGATGTTTTGAGAGCACCTGGGAGTGAACCTACTTTGCGCAGGTCAACCAGAGTTAGGTATCCTATGGATAGGCTGAAATATGATGGATTTACAGCCATTCACTATGCATATATGGTCAAAGTGATACAGGAACCAGAACCCACTTCTTTTGAGCAAGCCATGGGAAAAGAAAAATGGGAGAAAGCCATGGATGAAGAAATGGATGCCTTGGAAGCAAATGCTACATGGGAATTGGTACCTTTGCCTAAAGGTAAGAATGCAATTGGCTGTAAGTGGGTTTATAAGGTGAAGCACAATGCAGATGGTTCTGTGAACAGATACAAGGCAAGATTAATAGTCAAGGGGTATGCACAAACATATGGCATTGACTATGAAGAAACATTCAGTTCGGTTGCAAGGATGGCAACCGTAAGAGCAGTCATTGCTATAGCTGCATCAAAGGGATGGTCTTTACATCAGATGGATGTAAAGAATGCCTTCTTGCATGGTGATTTGCAAGAAGAGGTCTATATGGAGCAGCCACCAGGTTATGTGCATGCTGTTCATCCTGAGTTTGTTTGCAGGTTGAAGAAAGCCTTGTATGGCTTGAAGCAAGCACCTAGAGCATGGTCTGACAAGATAGGACAGTATCTTGTCACTATTAGCTTTCAGATTTCCAAGGCAGATTTCTCACTTTATGTGAGAAAAACAGAGAAATGTATTATGCTACTTGTCATTTATGTTGATGATTTGATTATGACAGGTGACAGTGATGAAGATATCCTTCATGTGAAAATGCTGTTGAAGCAGAAGTTTGAGATGAAGGATTTGGGAGAGCTGCGTTATTTCTTGGGCATTGAGGTGATTAGATCACCAAGTGGGATACAGCTCTTGCAGAGGCAGTATGGATTGGACATGCTGTCCAAATATGGGATGACAGGCTGTAAGCCTATTTCAGTTCCTTTGGAGCAGAATGTGAAGCTAAGCGCAGATGCAGGTGAGCTTCTGGAAGACCCTACTATGTATAGACGCATAGTACGAAGTTTGATTTATATGACTATTACCAGGCCAGATTTGAGCTATGCTGTTGGATTGGTAAGTCAGTTTATGCAGGCTCCAAGGAAACCACATTTGGATGCGGCTAGACGCATACTCAGATATGTGAAGTCCACATTGCAGTATGGACTATTTTATAAGACTGGGGTTCAGATACAGTTACATGGATACACTGATGCTGATTGGGCTGGTAGTATTTTTGATAGACGATCTACCAGTGGATATGTGTTCTCTTTTGGGAGTGCTGCAGTCACTTGGAGCAGCAAGAAACAGCCTACAGTTGCCTTGTCGAGCACAGAGGCTGAGTACAGGGGTGTAGCAATGGCTGCATGTGAGGTAGCTTGGTTGCACAAGCTACTTTATGATATGCATCAGTCTACAGATGGGCCAGTTGTCATTTATTGTGACAACATGAGTAGTATACACTTGGCAAATAACCCAGTCTATCATGCTAGAACAAAGCACATTGAGGTGCATTATCACTATGTGCGGGAAAGGGTTTTACTAGGTCTTATTGATCTAGTTTATGTCAACACAGAGGATCAGGTAGCTGACATATTCACGAAGGCATTGGGCGCAAAGAACCTGCGCAAGTTCAGAGACCTGCTTGGTGTGCAGGAATTGGGATTGAGCTCGAGGGGGAGTGTTGAGAGATCGAGCTCCACTCGTGATATGCCAGGGTGACCGTTGTGCATTTATGTCACCGACTTGTCAGTTGCAGATGCGGTTGGTACACCGCCCATGAATAATAGCTAGATGACAGCTATCCTTATCTACTCTAGTTCGTGGCTCAGTTAGTATGCCACCTTAGTTATTTGAGTTTGGTTTGAGACCCATATATAGGGTTCTTGTATTTCTTTGTATGAGAGTTCTTTTTGGCTTACACAACTAAGAAGAGGAAAACTATTTTCAGTCCCCCACCTCTGTGTGTATTCCCCCATTGTGCAAGCAAGAAAGCTACAAGTGAGACTCCTTCCTTCTCTCCCACAATCTTGACATAGTCACTATGAGCTCTAGAATGTGATCATGAAGTAGGTTATATGTTTTTATATGGAGTGGAATGTTGCACAACACATGAAAAATGCACGTTCTAACCACAATTGCATTCACATCACATCCAAATAGGTTGTGTAGGCAATTTTATGATCTATTACAACAAGAATGAGAGGACTTCCCAAAGATCATCTCATTTAGAGTTCCTATGTAGTATTTATGCAACATCATCTATACTATACTATTATTTTGATTGTGGCTTTGGTAATCATCAAACCACTTTCCTACTAGTGTTTTTTGAGCCAAATTTCAAATATCCATCCAAATTCCCACATATCAAGGTTTCAAATGCATCCACCTATTTAGTTAGAGAGGGTAGGATATATATATATATATATCTCTCTCTCTAAGTAGTAATGGTGGCCGAGCAAGGAGTTCTCTCTTTGCCAAGTGCGCAGATCGGACGCAGGTAGCTCACGTAGTGAATTCCCAAAGGTCCCCAAGAACAAAGCACTCTACTTTTTAGCACAAAAACCAATGTAAAAACAAGCACGACATGAGACAAGAGACAAATTGGGTTGAATCTCCCCCATGCCTTGTGTGAGCGCTTCACAAAGCATGTATTTAATATATATTTCCAATCTTTTTGCTCAAAAATAGCCCAATTACAAAAATATGACAAGCTTTTAGCTTTTGAGTTTGCTTTCTACCAAAAATAGGAAAATAAAGCTAATGGACGGTGCCCAAAGAGTCTGGCACGCCCAATCTCAATGTCCAAATAAAAATAACATATCCAGGCGCATAAGCGCATACAAAATAATAATAAATAGTCGATGTCTCTATAGACATAATCAAAATATAGGCGTGGCGCCTATCAAAATATAGTCGAAAGGTCGAAAACCCGCTAGACTCCAATGCTTTCCTCCGCCACTGCTGCTATCTCTACACATCAACTGAAGCATTCACAATCGTTAGTAAAATAACACAATTAAACCGACAAAAGTGAATACCTAGCAGTCTTCAGCTACATAAATAAATCAACTGGTTAGAAATAAATCCTAACCTTAATTTATTATGAGTGCGCACTCTAAACTCATAAACGTTTATTAATTTAATATGCATTTTGCGGAATCACCCGCTATGGAATCACCCATGTACACACTAAATTAATGAAACGCCCGAAAAGGATAGGCGTCCCCATCAACTTCTCGCACAAAGAATCCTCTTTGTGTATGAGCCCCAGTCATCTAAGTTTACGGAATCCACCGTAAAACCTCACGGAATCCACCGTGGAATATGCCTCCTGGCATCATACCCCCGGGGTGGGATAGCAATTGACCTCAATTGCTATTAGCTCAATGTGGAGCTAACAGAGTGGGGAAAGCATTTAGGTCTCTAGCGTGCATCCATTGTGCTTCTTCTACAGGATGATTCTTAAATTTCACGAGATATCTAGAGTACCTTCGGCCAGTTCTAGTGGTCATGTAATCAGTGTCTATAATGGCTTCTGGTTCAAGGATTTCAGTCTCTTCTTCTAATAAAGGTGGGTTTTCATAGACAGGGTGGATAGGTAATTGTCCTCTAAATGGTCTCAATAAACTAATATGAAAGGTATTATGAATTTTCCAATGAGATGGCAATTCTAACTTGAATGCATTGTCATTAATTTTATGAATGATTCTAAATGGTCCGTAGAATCTAGGGGCTAATTTGACAACTGGATGTCTATCTACACTTTGCAGTCTACGCTTTTCTATTCTAAGCCAAACATAATCATCAACTTTGAAATTCATGGCTTGTCTTTTCTTGTTGGCTTGTTTGGTATATGATTGTTGGGCTTTAGCAATCATATGCTTTACCTCATCAAAAATAGTGTTATGCATAACAGCAATATCATCGGCACTTTGTATTCTATTAGACAAATATGCAACAGGTGTAGATAATCTATGTCCATAAATAACTTCAAAAGGTGCTTTCTTTGTAGATGTGTGAGGTGTATTATTATATGCAAATTGTAATAAATGTAAATGAGTATCCCATGTCTGAGGTTTAGAGATAGTGTATGCACGTAAAAGATCTAAAATAGTGCTATTTGTGGCTTCTGTTTGTCCATTTGTTTCTGGATGAAATGCAGATGAGAAATCAATCTTTGTGCCTAGATTTGAAAACAGTGTAATCCAGAAATTATTACAAAATCTAGAATCTCTATCTGAAATAATCACTTTCGGCAATCCATGGTTAGTAAAAACAGTTTTCAAAAATAATTGTGCTGCTTGTGATGCTGTTAAAGTTTTCTTACATGCAATGAAATATGCTTGCTTACTAAATCTATCTACAATTTTCCAAATCATGTCATGATTAGATTTAGTATTTGGTAATCCAGTAATGAAATCCATAGATATATGTTCCCAAGGTTTAGATGGAATAGATAAAGGCATTAATAACCCATACTGTTTACCATGATGTCTCTTTATTCTTTGAAAAATCAGACATTCAGAAACAAAATTAGACACATCTGCATCCATATGCGGCCAATAAAAATCTTCAGTTAACATGCGTAATGTAGAAATGATACCTCTATGACCTTGATATGGGGGACAATGAATTTCATTTAAAACAAAAGATCGGAATGGAATAGTAACACACAGTCTCTTTTCAAAGAACATGAATCCATCATTATATGACAATGAATCAACAGGAATGAAATTATTTTGAACTAATTTTTGCCAATCAGAATGAAAAGTAATATCCTGGTGATATGTGTCTTTCATAGCAATCAAAGAATCAAAAGATATGATAGAAATGTTATGAATTGCAGGTCTTCTACTTAATGCATCGGCAACTACATTTTCTTTTCCAGGTTGGTATTGAATGATAGGATGGAAACTTTGAATGAATGAAGCCCATTTGATATGACGGTCAGAAATTTGGGGTTGGCTAAGTAGATGTCTAATGCTTTGCTGGTCGGTCTTTATCATGAATTCTGAACCCATTAAATAATGCTTCCATTGTTTCAATGCTTGAACAACTGCTAAGAGTTCCTTGTCATAGGTGGAATATTTAAGCTCAGAGGGTTTTAGCTTAGAACTAGAATATGCTATTGGATGGTTATCTTGCATTAACACGGCTCCTATTCCTGATCCGCTAGCATCAGTCACAACTAAAAAGAATGGTCTGTTAAAGTCAGGCAATTGTAGGACAGGGGCATTGGTCAATGCACGTTTAAGTAAATCAAAGGATTTCTGCTAGTTTTCAGTCCATTGATAAACAATGCCTTTCTTAAGAAGTTTGGTCAGTGGTAAAGCAAGTAATGAGAAATTACGTACAAACTTCCTATAGAAACTAGCAAGACCAAGGAATGAGCGTAATTCATGTACATTTTTAGGAATAGGCCAATGCAATATTGCGTCAATTTTCTTAGGATCAACTTTTATTCCTTCTTCTGATACAATATGACCTAGATATTCTATTTCTGTCTTAAAGAATTCACTCTTGTCAGGATTTGCAAACAATTGATTTTCTTTCAGTAATTGAAAAACTATTGATAAATGCTCGTAATGCTCTTTTTCACTTTGACTGAACACTAAAATATCATCAAAGAAAACAATCACACAATACTGATATTTTAGAAAAATACGGTTCATCATTCTACTGAAAGTAGCAGGTGCATTAGTTAATCCGAATGGCATAACTAAGAATTCGTAATGGCCAAACTGTGTCCTGAATGCAGTCTTAAATATGTCAGATCTATCTAACCTCACCTGATGATATCCAGATTTAAGGTCAATTTTACTAAATATAGAAGATCCTTGTAGTTTGTCCATAAGGTCATCAACTCTAGGTATAGGATACCTATTCTTTACAGTGATCTTGTTTAATGCTCGGTAGTCAATACACATCCGATAAGTATTATTCTTTTTCTTGACTAAGAGCACAGGTGCACCGAATGGAGAACTGCTAGGTCGAATTAAACCTCTATTTAGTAATTCTTCTACTTGAGTCTGGATTTCTTTTTGCTCTATTTGATTGTGCCTATATGGGGCTTTGCAAGGTGGTTGTGTGCCAGGTATTAGGTCAATCTTATGGTCTTCTGGTCGTGATGGAGGTAAACCTGGTGGTAGGTCTTCTGCAAAACAATCCTTAAAATATGCAAGAAATTCCTTATGCCTAGGGTGCATATGAGTTTCTTTTGCGTGCAATTCATTCACCCAAATGAGATATGATTTAGTATTCTTGCGTAGTGCACGTTTTGCTTGAGTATGCGAAAGCAGTGGAAACATATGAGATGCATGCATACCAAATAATGTAATAGATTTTCCTTGAAAATTTATATTCATTGTGTGTGTGGAATAATCTATATTGGGATTATGTTGGTGTCTCCATGGCATTCCTAGAATAATGTCGCTAGATTGTAATGGGACAACTAAGAAGTTTCTTCTTTCAATATATGGACCAATTTGAATTTCTAAATCTTGAACTTCTTGTGTGCCATTGTACCTAGTACCTAAAAATGCAGCTTTTATGCGATAGTGCGTAGGTACAGTATGCAATTTCAATTCCTTTACCAATTTTGCTGAAATAAAGTCATGCGTACTACCGTCATCATGCAATATAATTCTTTCTTTTCCATGCACCATACATTTCATAGTCAACAATGAATGTAAAGTAGGCATACCTGGTAAAGTGTCGGAAGTAGTAGTAGGATCATCTTCTTCTTCAGTGAAATCCGGCATATCCTCATGCTCGTCTTCGTCCATAGCTCCAAGGTAGTTGATATGTGCTGATGGCTTCTTTGAATGACAATTTGCTGCGAGATGGCCTGGCTGGTGACACTTGTAGCATATGATAGGCTTGGCTTTGGTCACATTATTTGCAATGGCTGGGAGTCTGGGTATATTTGGATTTTCTTGTTGGATAGGCTTAGGATTTGGATTGACAGTGGATGGTAATGCAGGTGGTTTAGGCCAATTCTTGCGGAAAGATGGTGATGAAAAACGACCTGGATTAAACCTTCTGAAATTTGAATTGAATTGTTTAGATCCATAATTACCGTTTGCTTGGAATGGCTGTGGTCGTCGATCTCTTCCACGTAACTTATCTTCAGTGTCGTGAGCTAAGGAGATGGCGTCTTCAAGGGTAGCAGGCTTGAACATATTCACCTCAGCGTAGTAATGTCCAAGAAGTCCAGACATGTACTTCCGCTTATGTGTCGTCTCTGGTACGTCTTCAAGCATGCGTAGCTGTAGGAGTGCATTCCAAAAACGCTCTGTATACTGTGGAATAGGCTCACGATCGCGTTGTTGAAGTAAATCCCATTGCTTGATAGCCTTCTCATGAAATTGCGGTGGAAGGAAATTTTGCATGAACTTCTTCTTGAAATCTTCCCATGTAGCAGGACATTCTATACTCTTGCGGACTACAGTCCACCAAAGTGATGCTCTATCTATCAGATGATTAGTAACACACTTGATTTTATCTTTCTCAGGATAAGTTTCCTCATGGAAATAGTCATCAAACTGGCTAATGAATGATAAAACAGTCTTTCCTTCTCTTATGCCATTGAAAGTGCGAAACTTGAAACTTCGTTTACTTATCTTGGATTCCTTGCGAATGGTTTGTGCTTCAAGAGTGGCATCGATGGTACGGCGAATCAGATCTTCAGCTTGAGGTTCTTCTTTATCAGTGGACGCTCCTTGTAGCTTTGTCAATTGCGCTTGCAAGGCTTGCCTAGCTCTTCGCTCTTCGTCCAATTGCAACATGATAAGATCCAGCTTTTGCTCCATGGTAGGCTCGGGTAGGTCGTCTTCAGCCATAGGATCATCCATAAGTGGGGTAGTCATCCTGTAAAACTCAACAAACCTTTCTCACTCAAAATCAGTTAGCGGGATGAGCGTAGCTCAAATTTGGGGTTACAAGGCTATGTATTTTGGGTATTTTCTTCTTCAATTTTCAGAAATTCTGAAATATTTCTGTCTCCGTTTGCTGAAAGTACTTCAACGAACTTGTAGATAGGTAAAACAGCTTGCTGCGAACAACTTTCCAGTTCTGAGTTTTTGCAAACGAACAAGTCTTCTAGGAGTTTCGAGCGTTAGTCAGTTCTGATTTAGTCTGACTTGCAGAGTTGCAGACTTAACAGACTTGCAGGGTTGTTGACTTGCTGAACTTAGCTGATTTGCAGGACTTGCAGTACTTGATTAGTGTCGACTTGCGAAACTTGTCTTCTGGAGTGCGTGACCCGGAGTTTGCAGACTTATTGGCCTTCACTGACTTGCAGAGTATGGTGTGTCTTAACCTTAATTGAACTTAGTAATTAAGCTTAATAGCTTAATTGTTGACCACAGAAGCCGCCGTTTTTGATCGTGGGGGGGGGCGGGCGTTTTTGATTCCGCGCGATTTTCGGGGGCTTCCTCCTCTTGCCACGATTTGCCACGATTTGTAGATTATGAAGCTTTTAAGCTTCTTAAGCTTAAAACTAAGCTTTTTTTAATGAAGAAGATTAGAAATTTCTCACTGTTTGATCACGACTTGTTCATGGAGTTGAGGGAGTGGTCCTCCGCCGACAGAGAGTGGTCCTTCGCGATCTGAGAGTGGAAACAGGGGTTCTTGATCGCCAGAAGTCTGCCTGTATCGACGGTTCGCGACGAGATTGACTGTAGAGGCCGTTTGTTCTTGGAGCTCCGCCTTCGCCCGAGATTGGTAGCGATTGGAAGCCCTTGATCTCTGCTCCGCTCTGATACCACTGGTGCGCAGATCGGACGCAGGTAGCTCACGTAGTGAATTCCCAAAGGTCCCCAAGAACAAAGCACTCTACTTTTTAGCACAAAAACCAATGTAAAAACAAGCACGACATGAGACAATAGACAAATTGGGTTGAATCTCCCCCATGCCTTGTGTGAGCGCTTCACAAAGCATGTATTTAATATATATTTCCAATCTTTTTGCTCAAAAATAGCCCAATTACAAAAATATGACAAGCTTTTAGCTTTTGAGTTTGCTTTCTACCAAAAATAGGAAAATAAAGCTAATGGACGGTGCCCAAAGAGTCTGGCACGCCCAATCTCAATGTCCAAATAAAAATAACATATCCAGGCGCATAAGCGCATACAAAATAATAATAAATAGTCGATGTCTCTATAGACATAATCAAAATATAGGCGTGGCGCCTATCAAAATATAGTCGAAAGGTCGAAAACCCGCTAGACTCCAATGCTTTCCTCCGCCACTGCTGCTATCTCTACACATCAACTGAAGCATTCACAATCGTTAGTAAAATAACACAATTAAACCGACAAAAGTGAATACCTAGCAGTCTTCAGCTACATAAATAAATCAACTGGTTAGAAATAAATCCTAACCTTAATTTATTACGAGTGCGCACTCTAAACTCATAAACGTTTATTAATTTAATATGCATTTTGCGGAATCACCCGCTATGGAATCACCCATGTACACACTAAATTAATGAAACGCCCGAAAAGGATAGGCGTCCCCATCAACTTCTCGCACAAAGAATCCTCTTTGTGTATGAGCCCCAGTCATCTAAGTTTATGGAATCCACCGTAAAACCTCACGGAATCCACCGTGGAATATGCCTCCTGGCATCATTGCCATAATAGAGGCAATACCATATCTATAGTGGTGGTAGCAACAACAAGAGGGGTGGTACTGGCAACTACAGTTTTCTCTCTCTCTCTCTCTCAACATGGCTATAGTAGGGGTTGTAGGCAGCAGAGAGTGGTGGGATGGCATGTGTCTCCTCTCTCTCTCTCTCTCTCTCTCTCTCTCTCTCTCTCTCTCTCTCTCTCTCTCTCTCTCTCTCTCTCTCTCTCTCTCTCTCTCTCTCTCTCTCTCTCTCTCTCTCTCTCTCTCTCTCTCTCTCTCTCTCTCTCTCTCTCTCTCTCTCTCTCTCCCCATGATAGTGGTGGGTAGCCATGGGAGGCTTCGGCCACACATTTGGTAGTGGGAGGTTGTAATGACACATCTGGCCACGAAAGGATATATATGTATATACACACACACAAAAATACATACTCACATACAAAGGAAAATAGAGGATAGAGAAAATTTAAAAAATGATAGAGGGGGGAAGAGAATGAAAATAAGAGAATGGAGAGAGAGAGGAGGGAATATACTTTATACATAGAGAGAGAAAATAAGAGAAGAGAAAAGATAAAAGATAAAAGATAAAGAGGAAAAAAGAGGAGAGAGAAAAGAAAAGACAAAAAGAGAGAGAGAGAGAGAGAGAGAGAGAGAGAGGTAGGTCGAGATAACAAAAGAAAAGAAGAGGGAGATTGCGAAGAAAAGTTTTAAGAGAGAGAGAGAGAGAGAGAGAGAGAGAGAGAGAGAGAGAGAGAGAGAGAGAGAGAGAGAGAGAGGGGGGGGAGGGAGGGAGGGAGAAAAGAGAAAAAAGAGGAGAGAGAAAAGAAAAAAGAGGGAGAGAACAATGGAAGAAGCAAGGGAAGTGAAGTTTGCCTACCTTGCAAGGCTAGTTCATGGTAGCTTCGAGTGCAAAGCGGCCCTGAAGCAACCTAGTATTCCTTATGCATGAAGTAGCACACAAGGAACACTAGTTTAACTAAATGAGTCACTTGAAACAAATAAGAGCTCTTTTGTTTTACATGTTTTAACAAATGTTGGAAAATTTTGCCAATGGTGCTTGAATGGTTACTCATCTTGGACTCAATACAATTACACTCATTTTCCCAACCTCTGAGAAGGATTCACTCTCACCTTGTGCTAGTAGCATGGAATGGTAATTTAACATTTTACAACTACATGGCGTACTTTCATCTCTATTCATTCGTTGGTTGTTGGTTTTGAGTTCCTCTTTATTGCAAATAATTAGAAAGGTCATGATTGATAAGGGTACTTACAACAAGTGGTTATCTACATATTTTAAGTGCTTTGACTATTTTCCCCTTTGACATCTGTGTAAAACTATAAGTCATCATACACTTTTAAGAATTGGTGCATGCATTATTGAATGAACACAAATGATAATTATGCAAAAGAAAAATCACTTTTGTGTGTTAGATTTTATTGTATGTATTGTCATGATTTGATCACATATGAATCAAAACTTTTCAGTTGGATAAAAGTCATACTATTACATATGAAGCTTGTAGAAGGATTCTTTATCTTTGCTTGAAAGTGGATGGATGTTTTGAAGTAAATTGTCAATAATGTGATCATAGATGTCTATATTGTGATGCAATATGAATTGGGATTGATGTAAGAGTATCAATACTAGATAACATTTAGCAAGGGATTGAATGCAATTGTATCTTCAACTCTCCACAACCTTGTTTAGTTAAAATATGAAAGCTTGCTACTTGAGGCCATGCACTTAAACATTCCTTTAGCATGGAGATGGACATTATCTTTTAAATAGGAAATCAAACATCCAAAAGTCCCTTTAAGAGGGCATGTGAAAATCTACTCTTTCCATAAGGACTTCCTTAAACCATGTCATATCCAAGCGAACCATCTACCTGTGTACTCGCGATATTCTCCCTATTGTGATACCCAAAATAACTCTAACACCAAGCATTAAAGTTGGAGTTCTAAGATTTTAAACAAAGATGGACTTGGCAACTAAGTTTACAATGTAAAAATTATTAAAATATCCCCTAAATTGGGTAAAATTTAGTTGTCCAAGAGCAAAACCTATCATTGTGCTATTAACTATTGAATGCCTCAATGTAAGCTTAAAGAGGATGAAATAAATTTTCATTCTTATTAAACATGTTACATGTGCAAACATGATTAGCAAATAATGGAAATCCCTTATGTCAACATGCTACGAAGTCCATTAAAATTCCATAATGCTAAAAGGTTACTTATACTTATATATTTGACCCACTTTTGTTGTACACATTTGGAGGTTGCTAGTCATTTGGTATGGACTTGTATCATGTGTAGGAGAGAGCCATACAAACTCAGATGTTGTACAATACTATAGGGGTTTCCATGAGACCATGTTATATATTGATATGGGAAAGTTGCATGTGGGAGGGCAAAGTATATATTTTGACCATAAACATAGAAAAACTATGTCCTTCTTTGAAGCTTGCTTGAATAGAAAAGTTTGTTTCATGAATGGAACCTTTCATGTATCTACAATCTATTGCTAGTTACTCCATTTGTTTCAGGTGAAGGGAATCTTTGAACAATTCTTCGAGAAAACTTCAATTGGATACTTGAGAAGGATGAAGCAATAGAAGCACAACAATTTCACACTAGTTGGGGTTGGTAAGGAAAGCTTTTTTTGTTGATCATAGTGGGAAAGCCTTTTGTTGATCATGAGAGCCAATGAAGGGGTGACCAAAAGTGCAAATTTTCTTGAATCTACCCCTTCTCATGGTGAGTTTGGGAAGGAATCCCATGAAAATAGAGAACTCTATTCTTTTTGTAAAACTTTTGCTAAATAGCAAAAGCTATGAAATAAATAATTGCCTAGAATGGAGGTCATAGAACCTTTTTAGCTTCCCTTGACCACCACTTGCACACACACATCAGTGATTGTTAATGGTGTGGGAAGGTGCTTCCAAACTTCATGCTTTGTGTTTGAAACTTTTGCACCCTTTCATCATCGCTTTTTAATCTCATTGTGAGAAACCCCTTTAAAGACCCTCATACAAGGGTGAGACAAGTTTACTCAAAGTCTGTAAGGATGACTGTTGGGCATGTTAGAGTGCAGTCACGAGTAGACTTGCTAGATATTTTAGATCATATCAAATAAATCCAGTTCCTATTATGTGGCATGCCCTTTTTTTTTAATCTCCTACTTACTAAAATTATAGTCACCTTTACTTTCAAATGCAACTACTAAACCTTTGGCACGACTCTTAGCTTTCAATGGGAAAAGCCTTGGGTTGATAATGAGAAGCCGTTATAAGGGTGTAAAAGAGTTGGGTGAGGACCATAGTGGTGGCCATGGGTTAGGAAAGCATGGAGACAAGGGGGGGGCGATGGGGGCCACTTGTTATGGGGGAGGATAACTCCAAGAGGGGAGGTTTCTCTCTCTCTCTCTCTCTCTCTCTCTCTCTCTCTCTCTCTCTCTCTCTGCTCTTTGTGAATGCGACCCTCTCAAATGTTGAATGTGACTCTCTCAACCAACATGAGAGAGAGAGAGAGAGAGAGAGAGAGAGAGAGAGAGAGAGTTGGCGAGAAATAGAAGAGGCAGCTAGGCCTAGTCTCTCCAACAGCCGCCCTAGCCCCCCCCCCCTTCTCTCTCTCCATTTCTACTAGCCTAGGTCTATTAGTCTCTCCAACAGACGCCCTCTCCATTTCTTGGCTCTCTCTCTCTCTCTCTCTCTCTCTCTCTCTCTCTCATCAACATCTGTCTCTCTCTGCTATATTTCTGATCATCATGCATCGCTGCAGTCCCGTTCTACCCATCATCTTATCCAATATACTCATCCTCGTCTCCTTGTTAATTATCACTATAATCATCGTCGCCCCCTCCCCCTCAGCTGGATACTCGTCTTCATTAGACCAATGGGCTACCAAGTCCCGGATCAACCTCGTGGACATCGGCAGCCGCTTCCAGCCCCTCTCCTTCCACGAGGCGTACTCGGTCATCTGGGGCGACCTCGCCATCTCTGATGATGGACAAGCCGTCCAGCTCAAGCTAGACCAGCACTCAGGTATATTAACCCCCACATCGATTAACCTATAAAGCCCACTCCTTGATCACCAAATTAGCCACCCAATTCACTACTAAATCTATTACCAGGATTAACTGTTTCATTTTCTCTTGCATTGTATCCCCATGATCACATAGTATCAGGACTGTATACTGCCCTCTTTAATGATCACCAGGATTAACCAGGCATTCATTGTATTCAATCGCTGCATATCATATGAGAATTGTATGCTAGCCTCTTTCATCACCAGCCTGGGTTAATTAACCAGATATGATCCGTTGTATTTGCATAATTATATATCATATCAGAATTGCATATTAGCCTCTTTAATCACCAGGATATTTAATCGCTATGTTTGTGTTGCATATCATATTGTGATTGTATATTAGCCTCTCGAATTACAAGGATTAATTAGGCAGGCCGGTCACTATATTTGTGTCTGTAACGCTTCCATGGATTTATGGCAGGTTCCGGATTCGTCTCGCAAGACAATTACCTTTACGGTTATTACAGCGCGTCGATTAAGCTTCCTGCAGATTACACAGCAGGAATTGTTCTAGCATTTTATGTGAGCTCCACCAATCCTTTAACGGTCGAGTGGGAATTAACATGCAATCCAAACCCATGATTAAGGGGATTGATGCACCTCCCCTCAATATTCATTAAACCTTTGAGAAAATAATCAAGTCCTGATTAAGGCGATCCCCATCAAATTAATTGAATCGAATCGAATTACAGTACTGTATTACAAATCAAGTGATGAATTAAGGGGAGCCCCATCAATTAATCGGATCGGATTATAGCAAATCATGAATTGCAAATCAACTCGAGCTGATGTTTAGCCCAATTCGGAGTACTGATCAAAGGAATCTACATCGAATATCTGAATGGAATCGATTTCTTTGTAGAAAATCAAATTGACCCCCTAATTATCACCTCAGCTGATAATTGAATTAAGTAATGAATAAAATCGAGGCTTCATTAATCATAGCGATTGATTAATTAACGAGCTGATCGTACACTGATCAATCTAGATTATTCTCAATTCAATTATGTAATGATTAAAATCGCGGCAGTATTAATCATAGGGATTGCTTAAGAAACGAGCTGATTGTACAATGAATCTTATATATTATTCGCGATTATCTGTGCAGACATCCAACGGGGTTGAATACCCGAAAACCCACGATGAGCTCGACTTTGAGTTTCTGGGCAACATCAAAGGCAAGCCATGGCGCATGCAGACCAACATCTATGGCAATGGAAGCCTCTCCAGAGGCCGCGAGGAGCGCTTCAATTTCTGGTTCGACCCAACCGCAGATTTTCACAACTACAGCATCCTCTGGAACGAGAAACACCTAGTGTAAGTCCTCTCTTCCTGTCAGCTTCCTATAAAGTCATGGCCAATGCTTATCATCATCCATCCCTAATCTAATTAGGGTTCAAAATAAGGGGGCAGATGTTCATAACTCATCATCCATGGACGAATGACTACTTGGTCAAAGAATTAAGACCTTAGCAAAATGAGGCGAAATTGTGCTTAAAAACCTTGAGCTTAAGGGCTTTAAGGTTGGTTGGACTTTTGGGAACTTTGGTTAACATCTCAAAATTTTTGTCTACATGGTGACCTAAAATCTAGACTTCGTTAATTTGACATTGGGTGTTGTTTGCTTATGTAGATTTATGGTGGACAACGTGCCTATTCGTCACATGAAGAAAACTGAAGAGTTAGGAGGAGACTATCCTTCCAAGCCTATGGCCTTGTACGCAACCATGTGGGATGGATCATCATGGGCAACCAATGGGGGTAAATACCCAGTAGACTACAAGTATGCACCCTTCTTTACAAGCTTCAAAAACTTGCGAATGGAGGGGTGTGCATCAAATCCAAATTCAAAAGAGGAATACGATGATCGTCTTGATTATGCGCATGGTATTGATTCTTGTACAGATGAAGAAATCAATCCTGTGCAAGCAAGTGAGCTATTCTCCCTCACACCCCATCAAGAAGCTGCTCTTAAGTGGGTGAGGAAACATTATCTTTATTATTCTTACTGTGATGACAAGGCTCGCTACCCTATCCCATTGCCTGAGTGCAAAGATAGCCTAGGTCAGTCAAGACCATTGGTCACTAAACATGGTAGGCCCCATGGTAAGAGAGAATCTAGAACCCGCACATAAACTCATGTGGATTGAGTAAACTACACAATTTTTTGTATTAGATATCCATTCTCACAACTCTAAAGCTTACATACCTTGAAAACATGTACATGATTCATTAGGTTTTTGCATTCACAAACTCCTTGTGTAAGCATGCAATATAATCCTAGAGTGAGGCAACATTTGTAATATCTATTATGGCATACCCCTCAAAAATGCAAACACTAGCATGATCAAGCTTTGATTGAAATTTGTTACACATGTTCCTTGTTAGCAGCCTAATCTCATGTTTATGAGGATTGCATTATGGGTGCAAACTATAGGAATGACATAAGATCTATCAAATTGTAAGGAGAATCAAAAGAAAAACTATATGGATGAATGATCTTTAAAAAAGTTTCTCTCATTTGCACAAACATTTTTCATAATATTTTCAATGATTTCCGCAACAAGGCGTAACATGCATAATTGTCAAATGTTTCTAGAGATGAAATCTCACCATGTCACTTTTGACCAAATGATATGAAAACAGTAAATATTACAAAGTGAGTATCATATTCCCTTTCTAGTTTATGCTGTAGTCATTTGAACTTATGAAGAACATGCATTGAAAACATCCTACAATCTCGAACTATTAAGTTGTGCATTGTTGACTCTTGAGTACTTCTATGTAGCTAATAGGATCCTTGTGATTTATACTTTATGGATACTCATTTGCACGCTTTGTATCTTTGCAACTAGGCACATTGGGCACATGTTACCACAAAAATCATACATTCACTCAAAATACATATGTACACATAGAGTAATATATTATTTTTTGTCTTTTTAATTCTAGTAAATATGATCATTTGATTAGGTTGTCTTACAAATTGGGCTAAGCTAAATTGTAACAATTATGTGGTTGATGAACCAATTATGAACATGAGTGACAAAAGAAAAGTTCTTACGTGGCAATTAGGTTGTTTTAGCTAGTAGTTTTGCAACAACCCTCTTACTTCTTCTACCTTTAAGGCATTTCAAGATAACAATAAGCTCTTGGATACAAGCTTTAGTAATCCCTCCTAAACCACCATTGCAATTCTTGCACCCCTTGAAGACTACCTCATTTCACTAAAACAAAAACTTGTCTATCATTTAGTGACTTCATCGAGTTTGGGACTCAGGCAAGAAAGTAGGGATCTTGATAAATAAGGACGGTAATATTCACAAAGATCTCCGTTGAAGAAGAAGAATATGAAAGGGGGATTTAATTTCTTTTGCATATGTACATTTTGCAATTGGTACACTCCAAAATAACTACACAATCCTTTTTATATTTTCTTCCTTCTACAAATGGTCCTCTAATATGTGAACCTAGTAATCGTTTATAACTTGTAAAAAGATTTGGCTATACATGCATTACAAAACCAAGAAAAAAACACATATTCTTTCTAAATATACTAAAAGACTAGTGAACAATAATATTATACTAGTGAATTATATAAAAAGGTTCAAGATAAATAAGAGGGAACATCAAATGGTGGAACATTGGCATATGGTAGTTTTTCCCCCCCTTGTGTTTATTTCATTAATGTGTGTGTGTGTGTGTGTGTGTGTGTGTGTGTGTGTGTGTGTGTGTGTGTGTGTGTGTGTGTGTGTGTGTGTGTGTGTGTGTGTGTGTGTGTGTGTGTGTGTGTGTGTGTGTGTGTGTGTGTGTGTGTGTGTGTGTGTGTGTGTGTGTGTGTGTGTGTGTGTGTGTGTGTGTGTGTGTGTGTGTGTGTGTGTGTGTGTGTGTGTGTGTGTTGGAGTCACTCATTATAAGTATGTGAGCATATTACATGCGTTCAAAAAGATGGATTTTTAAAACACCATTTTTACACATTTTTTATATATGTAATGGTGCCATATAAAGGAACCATTTTCACATTGCATAGAAAAGGGGTGTGTTTTATTTTGAAAAGTTTAAAAATAAAGGTATTCAAATAGACATTAAACACACATGCTATAGAGGGTTTACATATGGTGAACCCCCTAATATTTCAATGTTCATAAGAGAAAAAATAAAGTACTTAAGAAAAGAAAAAAAGAATGGAAAATACCATAATTATTTGTGGACTATTCTTCCCTCAAGATAGGCAAGATTCCTTTAACCATTACTACAACTTAGCCTCATAGGCAATTATAATAAATGTGCAAGAAGAGGTGAGTTGTTTTCTATAGCTTTATTGTGCTTGTAGAACACAATAATGAGTACGTATATGTGTATGTGTGAGTGTGTACAATACACATGGGGAGAGAGAGAGAGAGTGTGTGTGTGTGTGTGTGTGAGAGAGAGAGAGAGAGAGAGAGAGAGAGAAAAAGAACAAATGAACATAGAAACAACAAATATAGATATATATTATACATTTACACACACACACGCATGAAGTTTTATTAATTAAGAACTTGTAGTGGGAGACTAAGATATCAATTGGATATTACCCTTGATCCCTACAACAAAAAATTGATTATTTATTCCTCACTAATAATCCTCCTATTTAATTTTGCAAGTATTAGGGTGGTGCCCTTCCTCCTATTCCTTTTTTAATTTGTTGTGCTATGGCTATCTGCTACGAATTGAAGTTGGAGTCTAGTGGCTATGTAGCCAATTATTATCCTAAAATTATCCATATTGAAGTCTGGTGTATCTAATCGTTTTTAAATGTCTGGTGTATCTAATCATTTTTGAATTTTATCTTTTCTTTTTCTTTTACTAGTAGTAGTTATGTAGTATTAAACGTGTTATCACACACACACACACACACACACACACACACACACACGTGCGCGCGCGTATGCACGCACACATGCATGCATGCACACATGCATGCGCACACACGCACCCACACGCACCCACATGCACATGCACATGCACACGCACACAAATGCAAATGCAAATGCACATGGATGCATACACACAATTCCCCCACACACACATGTCACACACACACATAGCATGTGCTGACACCCCCACTCCCCATACACAAGAATGCAAACACACACATGCATACAAATGCGAACACACACATACATGCATATCCATGTATGCATGTATGTGTGTGTTTGGATTCATGCGGCACACACACATGCATATCCATGTATGCATGTATGTGTGATTACATTCGCACGGCACACACACATGCATATCCATGTATGCATGTATGTGTGTTTGCATTCTTGTGTACGGGGGGTGGGCGTGTCATGAGTACGCGCACTCACACACCCCCTACATGCATGCACATGCATAAGCACACATATGTATGCACATACACACATGCACACACACCAATACATCTCAAGAAGTTCATTTATGTAAATTCTCCCTATCATGTGCATTCAATGCCTATTAAAAAAATCCCTTATTTGTGAATTTTCGATGAATACATCATACTCTTTTTCAATTCAATTTGTGAATAGCCCTTTTGAATGATACCCTTCTATACATAAAAAATGTTTTAAAAAAATGAGAATTAAAAAGCCCCTTTCTTTGAATCCATGTTATAGACTTACATATTTTTGGTGACTATGCCGCCCCCCGCCCACCCCCCCAACACACACACACACATACACACAATGACAACAAGTGCAAGGGACAAGGTTTCATTTCTCTCCCTATACTATAACATGATAGGGCATTGTACATTAGACACATGGCATGCATTTTTTGGTTTGAATGTATAGTAGTATCGTTAGAATATTTTGATGTCACTTTGTATACATATTTTGGTTACAAAAGTACTCGTTATGTAGAAAAGATGGTATGATATGAATAGAACACTATCAAAAAAGTTTTGGATCTTTCATATAAAGCATCAACTTTTGACGAGCTAACATGGTAGCTAAAATCTTATTCTTGTTTATGGTATTGTTGATGATGGACATAAATGTCATCTTGCATAATAACATTGGATTTGGTAAGCAAGGAATGGTTTGCATGATTAAATATCCATATAAGTTTCAGATATTAGAAAAGGGTTTTATTAAGAGATTTGAGAAGAATTTTGGAACCATCCATAAAGGTTCCAGGTAATATAAAACAACATATACATGCTTTGAACATTTGCACCTTCTATGATGCAAAAACAATGCAGCTGTTAAAGAATCAATGTTTGATTGGTAATGGTGCTAAATTTTCTCGAGATCTACACTTTTGTAATATGGACTACTATAAAGGGAGCAAACAAATATTATTGTATATGTAGTCATGCGAATAACAATTCATGAAGCATTATTTTGATCACTTTTTCCACACATTGAACATCCTTTATCAATCAAGATAAGTTATGAGCTCACTCTTACATGTTTTCTTATCAATAGTGACAACTATTCATGTAGTAAACTATAGGTTGTATTTGTTGCCACTACCGAAAATGTGTGTTGGCATCATAGTTAAATAACATGTGTACGTATTGCTTAACCATGCTCATGCCTACTACATATTTGAAATTCCAACAACTTAAACCAGTTACAATCCATACACATGAATCACAATCACTACTATCGAAACCATAAGGGGTGCATATACTACCCCCTAAATTTAGTCTCTAGCCTTCTCTCCTCACTTCATCTTCGTTCCTTGGCCCTTACTCAAACTACCATCTTTTGTCTAGCTTGCCACCAATGTTCTATCTCTACCACCAAGGCATGCAAATGTGTGTGGGTGTACGTGCGTGCATGCGTGAGTGCGTGAGTGTGCGTGCGCGTGCGTGTGCATGTGTGTGTGCGTGTGCGTGTGTGCATGCGCGTGCGTGCAGGGCGGGCATGGGCGCAGGTGCGGGAACGGGTGGGCTCATGGGTGTGTGCGTGTGCGTGCGTGTGTATGCGTGTGTTACCATCAACCTTCAAACTACAATAGTTGCACCTCTTAGCATGTCGCAATGTCTTGGGGTGTTATCACATGAGGCTATGGTGGAGAAAGAGCCACCCACTTTTTGGACCACTCAAGGGGTAGCTATTGATGTCCAACCCAAGAAATAACATAATGAGCATGCAACATCATGCATGATGTGGCTTGTTTATGATCCATGTGGCTTCCATCATAATTTTTTTATGTGAATGGTGGGAATAACACTCTTTGAACTTTAAAGGAGCATGTAACAACCCTTAGTATGAAGCTCATTGAAGCATGAAATGACTAGCTATTTATTCGTTAGAAGGCTATAGCAACACATGAGGTTATCTTGGTGCTTCACACTTGTTCTAGGCTAGTGTTTCACACCATTATAAATATTAAAGAATATCAATACATAAGAAAGATAACATTGAATCAAAGACATAGAGTGTGTGTGCATGTGTGGCAGCTTGTCACACACATACACACACACACACGCGCGCGCGCGCATGCACACGCATGCATGCATGCACACACGCACACACACAAGCACGCACGCACACAAACGCACGCACGTGCACACGCACACATGCACACACACGCACACGCACACGCACACGCACATGCGCACACACAAGCACGCACGCACGCACACGCGCGCGCGCACACACACACACACACACAGGTTTCAGAGGCGCTTGTGCATGTGCCACTAGGCAATCCCCGAAAACCTCTTCTTGTGTAGGACAGTCTTCTAAGTTCTTGATACCACTTCCTATTTTTGAAAGTTCATAACGCATAAGAAAATAAATTGTAGCATGCTCAATGTAGCTATTTATCCACCCTATGATAATGTTCTATCAAAAGAAAAGGTGCCTTTAATATAGCCATTTCTCATTACTTTAATGAAAAAAAAGGGCCTATCTAGAGCTACGTAGAGTAGATAAGAAGGTAGACATAACATGTAGAAGAACTCTGTAGCACCCAACATTCCTTCAATCCACCATACTAAAGCAATCCATAAGAACAATGTCAAATTAGATAATAATATAAAGGCATGGATAAGACAAAACTAAAAGTCATATTCTTAAAGAGGCTTGTATCACTTGATAGGATTTAAAAAGAGACAAGATTACCCTCTATTCAAAAACTTGGCATGTCTAAAGCTAGAAAAAGCAATGATGGATAAAGACATAACATTGCATGTATAAGAATTTAGCCAAATTATGCAATGATAGAAAGATCGATACAAAATAGAAATATCAAGTGGAATTATCCAAAGATGATTGTAATGTGTGACATGTTTCTTTGTGTATATATTCACAAGTGGCCTTTCTTTCTTTTCATCATTACTAGCATTCTTCTCCTTGCAAGGCTTCATTGTGAAAAGTGAATTGGATTACACCGCACTAGGTAAATCTTGAAGTTGTATAGGTGTCACAATGTATCCTTTAATAATTTATAAGAGTGAACTTAGAGAAGTTGGTATGCTTGACCCTTTATTGAGGCCAACAAACACCAAAGTTTCCCTCACATCAAATAATTATTAGGTCTGTTAATCAGTTCAAAAAAGACATCATAGCCAACAACATCACCTTTTAGCATCAATTGTGTCAAACATTCAAGAGTTAGCGTAGGACCATGTGAACTTCTTGAGTACATTTATTTGATGTTGTAACTGCTTTTGTTTGAGTGCATCATATTATGTATGATGGAGAATTGCATAGAAACGCTCTTTGGGTCATGGAAAAAGGCAGATTGTCTTTACATATAACTATCATCATTCGTTAGTATGTGAGAATGATGGGACATTTTATTGATTTGAACCACCATTGATAAATGAAAACTGCTTTCATGAAAGCTCTTGTTGTAAATGATACAAGTGGATCAAGTTGTCACTACAATGTCATCCAAATGTGCAAATTTTTCATTATGATTCAAGTTTCTACTTGTGAACACTAGTTTTTTAGATATAGATATTGGATATTTACCAATTATTTGAAAATGTTAAGTTGTATTATGTTGTATTGTGATACATCTATGTATAAATTCAAGAATAATTTGTTATAATTCGATTGCAATTGTGGAGCACATTACATTTGCCTACAACTATGCCCTTTCCTCTAAATTATGACAACTTTGTATTAAACATAAAAAACTCAAATGGATATAGTAAGCTATTTTGTTTTTCGTGATTGTTTTTTCGTTGAATCAAAGCACCCATTGTATAAACAAAATTTCCTACTCCTTTTTGAAGATAAAAGACTAAACAACATACCAATCCTCGACATTCCAGATTCTTTGGAACGAGAACCATAGGTGATACTGGATAAATCTAGTTAGATGTTTTTCTTGCAGATGATCGAAAGACTCATGATATCTACTATATTTAACATTAATATTTTTTTTAAATATATAACAATCGCTTTTGTGAAGCTTACGGTAAATGAGGGGTATGTTCAAAACAACCAAAAGCCATGGCTCAATTCCTTATCCATCTGGAAATACAAAAGGGTGAGGTACTGAATTTGTAAAGTAAATTTCTATCTATATGAATGAATATTACTTCATGTTTAAGACACTCAAATCAACAAAGAAATCTCTTTCTCCTCATTACTTCTTTAGAATGCCTACAAGGAACATTGAGCCCAATGCAAATGGCTAAGATATCTCCACTTCTACAAATTCATCATATCCAAAATAAGTTGTTATATAATTACAACATTTTACAACACCCTCGCCAATTGGAAATGCCTTTCATGCAATATATGATGTTATAGTCTCTTCGCTCATGTTGACATTGGACATATACACTACTAGAATTCTGGGCCATAGCAACACCATTTTTCATCACTTAAACATCATTCCATCTTGTCACTATGCTTGCCACTTCTGTAAGTCTCTTATGTCATGTTTTTAGTGATGCATCACTTATAGGATGGCATGTGTCTTTTGTATGGCGGTTGCCAATAAATGTAATTTAAGCACTCTAGTGGGCTTTTCTTTTGGGCCTGCAAAACTTCAACATGCTCTTGGTCCTCTATTTTTGCATTCATGTTGTCTCTATCATTTCTTCAAACATCTACACACGAGTATTCTTTCAAGAAGTGGCAATCCCAATATTTTAATTCCAAAGACAACATTACTAAGAATTTTTATGAAGATTTTTGACAAATTTCCAAAATATTTGCACATGAGTATCCTTTCAAGAAGTGGAAAATGTAAGCTATTCTTTATTTGCAAGAGGTAACAGAAGACTTTGTCATTGAATTTATGAATGATTCATATATTATTGTTACCCTTGCAAATAGGGTTACTTTGATGGACAAGGAATTTTCCATGGTAAACATGTTGAGATATTGATTTGACAAGTTTTTGAAGCCCTTGCCCACTACACATGCCAAAGCTTATCAAATCTTGAATGTTTCCCCAAAATTGTCTAAGAAGAGGAAGGAGAGAAAGAGGTGCAAATTGAGGACATCACCCATGAATACAACACAAGGACTATAGCTAAGTAGAGGACTCGCTATAAAGATTATATCACAGGATCACTTGAAAGGCAAGAAGAGTTTTATAGATAGAAATTTAATGAAGTTGCTCCAATCAATTATAAGGGGAAGGGGAAGGTCTATGGTCAAAGGTTGTCAATGTGTCTCCTCTTATAGATAGAAAGAGCTATATCAATGTATCTATCAAGGATAAGTACATGCTTAGAAAGAGTAATATCCAACTATTTGATTCAGTTGTGTTCTATTCCCTTGTGTAAATTACCCTTATCTCTCTCCTAATTTTGGAGCAAAATGTCTCTAGTTGGAAAGGATGATTTCCCTCAATTATGCCATGTATTCATCCATGATTTTCTTTGCAAGGCATATGTTTCTTCCCTCAATCTTGATATTGCAAAAAGTATATTTGTTGTTGATCCACTCTTCTCAATAGACCTCTTTTTAAAGATAGGACATAAAATTTTAGATTTTTTAATCCTGATATGATTGTGTGACAAATTATCATGTTTTTTTCCCCTTATGTTGAAAGGTAACTAGAGCTCAAAGGCTATAATAATTTTTGGCTCTATGTTTGTGGAGGATTTTCTTTCTTTTCGGGGGTATTGAAGCTTAATATATATTGGCATAATTGACAAATAAGTAATATTAGTTGGTTCTCTTTTTGGAATACATGAACAAGCCAAGATATATAGTGTGCTTCCCTTTCTTATTACTCTTATCCCACCTAGTGTAAATATTCTTGTTTGTGACATCAACTTATTGGTTCCATTTCATCTTGCAATGCTAGTAGACATTACAGAAGCTCTTAGAGAGGAGTTATGAAGATATTGCTAATCCTATAAGGTCATTCAAGAGGTGCCACATCAAGGTGATAGTACCAATTGAGGTTGAAGACTTATTACAAATGCTTGCAAGACTATAGATGCAAAGTGTCTAAACTAGAATATGAATGTAAAGCCTCTCTTTTCTTTTCTTTCCTTTCCTTTTTTGAAGGCTTTAGCTTTGTAAAAATATTTTTAATGGATTTCTCTAGTGCAAGGAATGCCATGAAGCATACATATGGTGGATTAGAGAGAGATGTATAGAATCGATCCTGACTAGGACAATTACCCCATAGACCTAAACTCCACTCTTCCATCAAAAGCAGCCACAACCAAACAGGGACCAAATGGAGCCTAGATCCCCTCCAAAAGCAAGCATTAGAAGCAAGGGAAAAACCAAGTTGAGCAATACCAAGTCTACTACCAAAAAGAAGAGCACAATGGCAACTTGAAAGAAAAAGGATCGTCGCCCAAAGATCTCTCCACTAAAGTTCAAGGCATACCCTCTTAAGTCCAATGAGAAAAGGATTCCCCTTGAAGTTCCACACTTTCCTAAAACCAAGGAAACTACTACAAAGAAATCTCTCATCTTTGAGGAAATCTTGGAAGAAGTCTGTGATCTAAACAAGGTGAAAAAGGACACTGAAAGAGCAAAAGAAAATTGAAGTGTAGATGTGTTTCTATACTTTCCTACTTCAATAGAGCACCCATTGTATTATTTTGTACGTTTATCTTGACAACCCACTTAAATGTATATTCAAAAACTATAATAGTTGAGATGTATGCAACCTCTACAAGGCAAAGAGCATTCAACTCTTTTGTCACAATGGTATATACCATTGAACTTGAATTATATTGGGGACTTGTATTAACTTGTCAAAAGCTCCAATACCTTCCAATGTCTAGTTGGGGGCAACTTTAACATCTGTCCTTTCTTCATGTTGAATAACATTTAGTTCAAGTTTGAAAAGCATCTAACAATGAGTAGGAATAAGTAAAATTATTTACACTGGGGAATGTTAGCTATCAACAACTAAGCAATGCTTTTGAACATCTTCCACTTTTAGCACTTTCTATAACGTACCCACCTTTATTACGTGATGAATAACGTTTTAGTAGTCGCCCAAAGTTTATCTTTCTGCCATCGCCATTCGTACTCTAACTAGAATAATCTTTTTTTTTTTGCTCTATAACCTTAGGTCTACCCTGCAAGGGAAGAGTCCTGTCGTTACCCATGGAGGACTAACCTGAAGGTTCCTTGGAGCCCAAGAGAGACACCAAGGAAAAAGGGTTTCTACTACAAGAAAATCTATCTTATACCATCAACAAGATTTTGTTTCATTCTTTAAAGAACCACAATGGAGCCCCAAGAGGAACACTAAGGAAAAGGGTTTCTATTGCAATAAAATATATCTTGTAATATCATCAAGCTTTTGTTTTATTATTTAGAGAACCACAACAAGGAACAGAAAGTCATCACCAAAAACACTCACATTTGAGTAGCAAAAGATTTAATTGTGTCAAGAGACACTAGGAATGTAGTGTCAAATAACACTTATCAATAGATATTATGCTTTCAGGCACCTGAGTTTGATGCTTTGGTGCTTGGATTTCTGCCACCTCCTTGTTGATTTTATGGAAAATGCTTGCTAAAAATAGCTTCAAAATGGCTTCACTTGATTGAGGTTTATTAGTAACCAAGTTGACTTGTAGTGTGTTGAAAAACACAAGCAATGGTAGCATAAAATTTCACTATGCTTGATGCTTGTACTTTAGTGAAATCTTCAAATCTTCAAAAGCTTTCCAAGGCTTGCTTGTTGGATATTGAAATATTGCTGGAAACTTTGATAGAATTGGCTATCTCTGACTCTCTCTCTCTCTCTCTCAATCAATGGTACATCATCTCCTCATTACAATACTCAATAATGACTCTCAATAATCCTCTATTGGTTGTGGATGCACCTCCAAGAGGGATGGGAGGTATGAAAGAGCACCAGAGCCACTATAGTGTCTCTTCATAGCTCACTACTATCATTTCACTTCAGTCTTCAACAGCTGCTTCTTCCATTTGCTTTAGCTCTTTTGAAATTAGATTCATCCTTTCCAAAATTTAGAAAACTTTCCCAAAGTATATCCTCATATCACTGAACACATAGAGAAGATCTATAGAACAAAACAGAAACAGAGGCTCTACAAAAGGTCTACAGAGAGTTACAGAAGGTCAACAGAGAATAGCATAACCTCATAACTCATACTAAAACCATCCCAAACTATCAAAAACTATTCAATAAGCTTTCTAAATACCTCAACCTTTATCAACCAGCAATCCATGCTTCATACAGAAGAAAATCAGAACAAAATAGAAGCTAAACAGAAGGTATCAGAACCTATCAAAACATCATAGAACCTCATATTTCTACTAAAATTTATCATGAGCTTCCAAAACATAATCAGTTATCCAAAACACTCTCAAAAACTTCCAAAACAACTAAACATCACTCAAAATCCATCAAAAATCAACCATTCAGGCCTTAAAAACAACAAAAATCAACCAAAAAATCTAGTCATTTCAGCATTCAACATATCCCCACACTTAGAAAGGAAGCGTCCTTGCGACCTAAGGAAAAGAAGAATATAAGTTCAATAAAGAGCTCAATGTGATCTTTTTTCTTCAACAACACTTCATAAAATCATCCAATCACAACCCCAACAAGTAACCTATGTATCTGATAAAACTACAACAAAAGAAAAACACCCTTTTGGATATTATGTCCATTTTCTTAAAAATTTGATAGCAACACAAACGCATAAAGGGTATAAGAGTTTTCTTTAAATCAACATCATCTTCTGCTAGTTTTTAATCCAATATCTTCTTCATCAATCCAGTGTCAACTTCAGCTCCATTCAACAAAGATAAACAATATACACATACCACAACTCATACCACTTGCACAAACAATATCTGAATGGCACCTCTTTGGAAGGAAAAAAAAATAGATAGATGTATTATAATCAAGCATCAAAGTTAAAAAGGATAACGGATCAATGAAGATGATCCCTTTTAAAGAATTGATGATTTGTAAACCTTTCTAGGGATAAAGATTCATCCACAAAGGTTTTTGGAGGATTTTGCAAGAATTATAAGAATACATTCTCTCCAGTAGGATAACAAATCTTCTTGGCAAGCAGAAAGCATGAAAATAAAGCACATCCAACTGATGGGTATCCACATCTATATTGACATCCAAACATAACTTTGGCACTTGATTTTGATCACTATGAGAGTGACGGTGCATAAAGGCTAGATACCATGAAAAATGGGCACTCAGTCGCACTGATGGATCCAAAGATTGAGAATGAAGCTAAGAAAAATGTAAATAATTGTGAAAGGATTGATTTGTAGTCATCCATTCTCCTAGAATCACATGCCAGTTAATTTGGGGTCCCGTCAAAGAATCTCCAGTACTCCAACTTCTTCTTCTCAAGATTGTTTGATCAAAACCTTCATATTCTGTAACCAACTGAGGGGGAGTCTAAATAAAAGATGAAAGAGACGGGAATGGAATAAGAGATAAAGGATGAAGATAGGATAAGTGAAATCATAAAAAGAATAATAAGATAAGGTAGGAGAATTTGGTAATTTAGCAGTATTAGAAAGGAAAGGAGTAAGGAAATGTGGTGGGAACATGGACAGGAAATGAGAAGATGGGAGAGAACAATGAAGAAGGGGAGAAAATACCCTATCAATTATGAAAGGACATTGCGTAAAAATAGGAATATGGGGTGCATCTTTAGGTTGAAATAGAAGGGGGTAAAATGACATGCGGGGTATTCTGGAAAAGAGACTGATACGCGTCATACCTATGAGTCATGTGTTGATAGTAGGTCAAGGATGGAACTAATGGTCCTAAGGCAGTTGTCTAGCATAGGCCTCAAAAAATAAAGGATCAAAAGGAGGTTGCTTGGAAAGATAGGATAACAAATCCACCCTTAGTTGGTTGACATTTTGCACATGAGACAAAGCCTTTAAGTGTCTTTGATTTAAAATCACAGAATCCAGCATAGGATGCCAAGAATCCTCTGGACAATCAGCTACTCTAGAAGAATAATTTTGAAACATTTCATCAATCTTAAGCTCCAACTAGTGTACACATAGTACTGCTTGCAAGACTACATCTCCAACATACCAAGAGAGGTCTTCATCATCTGGAACTAACAAGTCACCTTTGAGGTACATATAGGACATCAACATTGAATCTGGAACTACCGAATCCTCAAACACCATCCTTACCACTTCAGACAACAGATCCGCACACCAAGGTCCACTCTAGTCATCCTCTGGAGGAGATAAATCCATGGTTGAAAGTTTAACATAAAAGGCCAACTTCTATTGTTGATAATGAACAAAGAAAGAGTGGGCGGGAGCAACAAACTCCATAAACTGCTCAAAAGTAGTCCATAAGATATCCATTCAAGACTGCAATCTCTCAACCTTGGCCCAAAATAAAGGACATAAAGTGGCATTCCGTTGAAGAGTAGCCAAGTCCTGCTGAGACATAAAAGGAATCATGGGGACACTAGGACTTGGGGGAATGGATCGTGACTGCGCCAGTTGATCCTTCAACTGTTTAATCTGGGAGGCTTGGGATTCCACTGTATTATGAGCAGTTTGCAAGTCTGACAGTGTCGTATCCAGAAGAGTCTTGAACTCTTGAGCTTCTTTGGACATTTTCCCTTTCTCATCATAAACTCTAGTGACCTCAGGACTAAGCTTCTGCTAATTGATTTTTCAAAGAAGATATTTATTCTCTCTAGGTCTCAATCATTTTTGTCTGCCACTCCATCTACTTAAATAGATCAGAAAGAGTGTCTTTGGCAGAGGCTAGCTCTGTGGTTGCCTTATTCATCTAGTCTTTGGATTGCATCAATTCTTCATAGAAAGAAGAATATAACTGTTGAGCACAAGCTATCACTGAGAGTTCAATAGAACTCTAGATGTCTTTACAAAGGAATGGGATAACATCCCCTGTCACTAAGCGGTTCAGCGAAGGGACTAATATATCCAAAGAACCCTCTCGATGTGTCCTGAATAAGTTGTTGCATGTGAGGTAGGTAGGGAGTTCACTTCCAGAGGTAGCAGGAACTGACACTGAAGGAATGATTGGTGGAATTGTCTCTACTACACACTTCAAGCGCTTCCGCTGAATGCCCAATGGAGGAGGGAAATCAGTATCCTCTATGTCAATGGGTTCTGAATCTTCTGAAGGTGAAGAGGGAGGGACTGGATCAGATGGGGGAGGAGGTAAAACACCCTTCTTAAGGCCTGAATATGTCAAAAAAGCATATAAGTATGAACCAAAGGTTACATTGGTAACATTCCCTCTAGTCACCTTGACAAAATGTTGGTCCATCTTCGTAAGAAGGTAAGTGCTCCAATCAATGGCAACCCCTCTTAAAACCATCCTAGAAGCCATGAAAAGCTCCTTGGACAAGTAGTGAGATGGTGCCTTGGCAGGCATGAACCTGTCGTGAAGGAATTGGTAGACTAACTTCCAAAGAGGATCAGTGATCGTTGAGAAAGATACTCATGAAGTGTTAATCACCTTCTTGACATCAAGGATCTCTTTAGTCTACTTCTGTAACAACTTGAGGATATCTTCATTTGAGAATAATTGTCTGGCTATGACAAAGGGTTCCCCTTTGTAGGGAAGGGACAAAGCCTTCCCTAACCCTCTAGGTGTTAGGACAATGGAAGTACCACGAACCAAGCCCGATTTCTTACTGTATGACACAAGAAACTCATCACAAAGAGCTGGATCATCTGGAATCAGAGGGAGAGGAGCAGCCACAAAAGATGCAAGGCCAACTTTCGCAATAGGCTCAAAAGTCAGAAAGAAAGAATAATCCCTACTAATCAATGGGATGTACTGAACAAGAGGAGGCGTGCAGGGTGTCATTCAGATAGTGAACACACTACACAACTCACAAACAAAAGAGATACTTGCAAAACTAGTAGAAAAGATCAAAGATAAGATATCAACCAAGGTTCCGAAATGAGACTCAACCACTATCCCCAAGCAAGGCATATCCTAGAAAAAATTCGACATGACCTCTAGACAAATGGGACCGAAAGCTTCATACTATGCAACACACATGCACCCGAGACCTCGTATCAGGCAGATAAATTGAAAAATAAATTCAGATCATACCCTTAATCATATAAATCAACCAAATCAATAACCAGACACAACACAACCAGAACATCATTGACCATCAGTAACAAGAAGGACCATTTTGAAGACTATACGTGCCCATCCCGCGAAGCATGTTTATTGAAAAAATGAAAAAAAAAATGTGCAATGAGGGAAATTATTTTAATGATGGGTTTTTTTAAATAAATTATTTAAAATGGATGAAATTTTATTAGGTTGTAAACCTTAGAAAAGAAAATGGTGGTTCGTTTTTGCATTAGTATTTACAATTTATTAAGGTGGAATAGTGCTTTTAACGAACCTTGGACTTCGATACCCAGACTGGGTCTCTAAATGCAGATTCATTAATTAAGAATTTAATGTGCCTGAAGCACTCTTCTTTTTCAGCGTGTGCATTTTCTATGAAAATTGGTTCATTTTATTTAAAATTAAGGTGCCTCTGAAGCGCACGTAGTGCATGCAAAGTGAACGGCTAGTTGATTTGTATTTAATTAAAAAGAAGGTGTATTTAGCGCAGATGCACGTGCCATGGTAGTGATTAAGTTTCATTTTAGAAATGAATATGTGAATTTTAGGGTAGCAAGAAAAATAAATGAGAAGGAGAAAGAATTATCTGAGAGAGAGAGAGAGAGAGAGAGAGAGAGAGAGAGAGAGAGAGAGAGAGAGAGAGAGAGAGAGAGAGAGAGAGAGAGAGAGAGAGAGTGTGTGTGTGTGTGTGTGTGTGTGTGTGTGCAAGGATACTGAATGCGCACATATCAATCCCACAATGCAAATGAGTCTCAAAAGAGAAAAGTCAACAACACTGAAAAAGATTTGAACATGGTAAGCTCAGAAAAAACCAAACTAACACCTTATTTTAAAAAAATAATCAAGAAACATGTGTTTGGTTAGATTTTTGGTAAGACAATACTAGATTTTTCCAACATTTTTCCATTTATGTTTGGCATTTAACATGCTTTTTTCAAGAATTTACCCAAAAATAAGAATGTGACCATTTTGTAAAGCATGTTCAGCTTTTTTTAAAAAAATCAAAACTAAAGAAAAAGGTGAATGAAATTTTTTGATATTTTTTTATTTTTATTTATTTATTAATATTTTCAACCAATTTTTAATAGATTTTAAATGAATTTTGAAGTTTTTGAATTTTTTACAAATTATTTGTGAAATTTCAGCTTTTCAAAAAGTGTCTAGTTGGTCAAATGAATTTTTAGTTATTGTTTATAAATTTTAAGGATTTTTAATTACTTTTTTTTATGTTTATGTGTTTTTTAAGGGTTTTTTAATGAAAAATGGAGTACTCAACTGCATGTGAACAGTAGCTACACACAACCATGAATGAGGCCGACATGTGTCCTCATTGTGTGAACACCCGCGAAGATGACGGCCACACCAACCATGAACCAAAAACCATGTGCAACGACGTCTGAATAGCCGTGACGACCCTCAAACGCATCCCCGCGCACGAATCCACGTGTACATCCGCTCACGGTTGGGGGGTAGATGCGGGTGTCATAAGACAAAAGCGCGCAGCAAGGGAAAGGGGGCGAAGGGGGTGCGTTTTGTGAGGGGGGTGGGGTGGTGGGAAGGGAGGGGGTTTAGTTGGGGGGTTGGGGTGAGGTGGGTGGAGGTAGATCTAGTTGGGGAGAATTAGGTTTAGTGGTAGGTTAGGATAATTGGGGTGGGGTGGAAGGGTTTTAGTGACGGGGAATTTAGGTTTACGAGGGGGATAGGTTAAGGGGTGGGGGGGTTAGTTAGTGAGAAGGGGGGTTAGGGGGAAATGGGGTAGGCAAGTAGGGGAGGGGGGTGGGGTAGGGGGTAATGGGGGCGGCGGGACAGGTGACAGTGGGTGGGCAGGGTAATGGGGGTGGGCGGGACAGGTGACAGTGGTGCGAGGACGGGCGGCGCGGCGGGCTAACAGGCAACGTGGCCTGGACGTCAAACGATGGGGACACGCGGAAATGTGTGGAGGCGTAGCAGATGGCGGGTAGCCGACGGCGTGGGAACCAGGCGGCACGGCAACCAGCGGATGGCCAACGAGTAGACGACGAAGGGGCGTCGACTACGTCACGCGTAGGCCGGGACCAACGGCGTGGGGAGAAGGAGGGGGGCAAAGGAGTGGAGGAGGAAGAGGAGATGGGGAGGAGGAGGAGGAGGAGGAGGAGGAGGAGGAGGAGGAGGAGGAGGAGGGTGGAAGAAGGAGGAGAAGGTGGGGGAGGAGAAGGAAGGGGGGGAAAATGGAGGGGAGAGGAGGAGAGGGAGGGGAAGGAGGAGGTGGAGGTGGAGTCGGGGAGAGAGAAAGAGAGGGAAAGAGAGAGGAGAGAGAGAGGGGAGAAGGGGAGAGGGGAGGAAACTGTCGGAGAGGGAGGGGGTTTTTATTTTTTAATGATTGGTAAATAAATAAAAAGAAGGAAAGAAATGAAAAATGGGGTACCGCCCTCATCCCGGGCGCATGCGCAGGCGGGGGTAAAAAATTTTGCAGACCCTCAAATTGAACAAAAAAAGTCATAAAACTCAAACTGTGTGCCAGAACAAAATGTTGTAAAAAGGAAAACTATACCGAAAGTCAAGGGGGAGACAGTGGAAAAGTGCAACGAGGTGTCTGGGAACAATGCAATGCAGTTACATGGGAAAAACACAAAAATCGGGTCCAAACACACATACGAAAATTAATACCAAAAAATCCGATTGTCGAAATGAAGTGTGGGAAAAAGGAAAAATGTGCCAAAAGTCATGCCGAATAGGTGGATTAGGTCAGGACACAATTTTGATGAAGATAAAACCCGTTCACATGGAAAAAACCAAAAAAGCATACCCGAAAAGGGATTCAAAAATTAAAATAAATGGATTCGAACACTAGAACAAAGGGCACTAAAAAGAAAAAAGGTCAAAACACAGATGATCTATAGGGATGGCATATTAGAATGCAGTTCGAATGGGGTTAGGAGGCGTTCACATGGAAAAAACAACAAAATAGAGTTCGAAAACATCAATAAAAATTAATAACAGAAAGTCCAAAGGTCGAAACAGGATGGAGGAAAAAGAAAAAATGGGCAAGAAGGAGGGCTAGACAAGGCTATCCAGTCAAAATTGAATTCCGAGGAGAATATGGCAGGTTCACATGGAAAAAGAGTGAAAATACGCACAAAAAGACACGAAAACTCGCAAAAATTAATAATGGACAAACCGAGCAGCGGAATGACAAAGTGTAAAAAAGAAAAATGTCATATGGTAGGTGTAGAAGAGGGCTGGTACATAAGATTGATGTTCCAAAGTGATAAGGGCATGTGCACATGGAAAGATATCCAATTATGTGAGAAAAGCTTCAAAATTTAATAACTTGCAATTCATTACACGGAACATGGGATTGTAGAAAGGAAAAAGGGGTAGTTTAAAGAGATAAACATGATAGTAAAGTTGAATTCGGATTTTGGTGAACGTAGGGGTTGGTCACACGGAAAACGATCAAATACCGTTTAAAAAGAAAGAACCATGAGAACCGCCACTAGGAAAGGTAGACAAGGGCTGGTGGGTGGGCCAGGGACCCATTAAGGTAAAAGGAAGATAGGGGATAGACGCAACTTGTGGGAATCACAAATACAATATGTATGCTCGGTAGATGCGCAGGGACGCATCCCCACACTTAAAACCTTACTGGGTAAGGGTAAATGACGCCACATAAACACAAGACTTGTCATCGGAGTGTACTTTAAGATCCCCACACTTAAAACATTGACCATCATGTGCAAAAAAGGTGTATGGTTAGAAAAACTTGGCCCATTTTGCTGAGAGGTACGATTAACAGTTGACGGTGCGTCCTGTGTTCATAGTCGGCTACAGGAGGTACCCAAATGTCTTCACAACATATGTCCAATGTGGCATGGACAACGCAGCAGTACCCATGGAGGTAGCTTTACTAATGAAGGCACAGAAAATCCAATGATGATGAAGAAGGTTACACTCAGTGCACAATCACTCAAATGGAAAGGGAGGAACAGTCGCTCGCCGCATAACTTGCATCTCTCGCCCCATAACTTACATCACTCAGTGCACAATCACTCAAATGGAAAGGGAGGAATAGTCGCTCGCCCCATAACTTACATCTCTCGCCCCAAATGGAAAGGGAGGAATAGTCACTCGCCCCATAACTTACATCTCTCGAGGTAGTATTTATGGAAACCCAGATCTCACACCCAGTAGAAATCGACAAGGAGGATGGTCCAGACGGAGTATGCCAGGGTGTATAACTGATGGTGCATTAGTGCGTCCAACCCGGTTTGGCATAGGTGCAAGCAAGAAGGCCAAGGAGCCTTGGTGTGCAATGTACAAAAGAGGATGACATGTCCTGTAATGACGGCAAAGACCCATCCCATGGGTGCATAGGGAAACAAAAACGTATCTAACTCTAATTGTCATAACGTCCCTCAATCCTCACCTCTCGATGATTGTTTTGAGGACACACCAGTCACACTCTGACCCCCCTCTGTCTCACGTGCTATTGATGAATACAAGAGGGTAGCATGTTCCTTACACCCATTGATGTAATTCCCACAGTCACTTGTGTGAAGGTTGTATGCCTTGTGCGCAATTGATGGTGCAACTGTGCATCCTGCCCTGTGCTAGCATACAGTGCGAGAAGGAAGGCCAGGAAGCCTTATAGTGCAGTGCACAATAACAGATCATGCTTTGTGCATTGAGAGGCCCAACCTGTACGTGCAACACTCCATTCACACATTGCACCTCTCATTTGAATTGAAGAGAAAGGACTGGTCACTCACCCCACCCTCTGTCTCATGCTCACTAATAGATACACAGGGCATACCATACTCACATCCCCATCCGATTAGGATGAAAGCTTGCATCACTCGAGGGGTTGTCGATGAAGATTGTTGGTTGGTTGTCGACAAGGTGCTGATGAAGAGGTGTACCCAGGGAGGTAACCAACAGATATGGTACGAGATTTTTTCTGTAGAGCATGTCATTTGAAAAGGTAATCTATTGTAGGGAATTAGTCCTTTGAATGAGACTGCTGATATAGCACACCAAGGGAGGTGGTGCTAGAAAGTTGTGTATGAAAAGGTTCGGCTAGTGATTCAACTACTCTAGACTGAAGGGTGTTTCCACCTTTTCCATAGCAAGCTTCTTGTCTGAGGGTGTTTACCACCTTTTCTTGGAACGAGGCTTGCTATGACAGGGAATTGCTTCCTTTTCTCCCATAACAAATTTATTTTTATTTATTTATTTTCACCCTACTCCCGAGGGTGTTTCCACCTTTTTTGGAAGAGTAGGTTAGCATGACAAGGACCTAAGTCCTTTTCTTCCATGACCGATATATCTTTATTTTTTTTAATTTAATAAAGAGAATGGTAGAAATACCATATGTCAGGACCATCCTCATCACCACAGTTGGATCAGACAAGAGGAGAACAAAGTAAGGATGGAAGGTATCTGGGAGGGGCTAGCAGAATGAGACCGCCTCATGCGGAAGATCATAAGGGCTATCATGAGCACGAAGAGAAGGGCAATGCGATGCCCAAAAGGGAAAACGTGGGTTGACTGTGATTGTCAAGTTCCCTAGGGAGGAAAGTACTTCTTGAGACGATAGCCATTGATCAGAAAGGGATCCTCAGAAGTGTCGACGTCTTGCACTTGGATAGAACCATTTGGGTTGACAACAAGTACCTTATAGAGACCCATCCAACATTGTTGAAGCTTGCTAGGAAACTTGACAAATCGATAATCATAGGCTAAGACAAGATCACCCTCCTTGAACTCCTTGTGCTTGATGAAACTGTCATGATAGGCCTTGCATCTTACTTGAGTGGTTTCCATGCATTGTAAGGCCATTCGTCGAATCTCATCCAAACATTCCAAATGCAGCAAGCGCAACGCTGGAGAGACTCATCATCTCCGAGGCATTCTTTGATTGCCACTCGCAAAGAGGGCAACTCCAGCTCAACAGGAAAGACGGCTTATGTGCCATACACCAACTGGAAAGGATTTTGTCATGTAGCTGCCTTATAAGAGGTTTTGTATGCCCAAAGGGCCTCTATAAGTCGATCATCCCAATCATGATGATGTGCGGCAATTGTCCGGTGTCAGGATCAAGCAGAGGATACGATTCGTGACTTCGACTTGGCCATTGGCTTTGGGATAATAAGGAGTGGACTTCCGATGGCCAATCTTGTATAGCTCTGTCAACTCTTCCATAATCTTGTTAAGGAAATGAGTATCTTTGTCACTTACCAGCTCTAGGGGACTACCAAAATGGGTGATGATATTCTCGTATAGGAACAATGCCACGATGTTGCCATCATGCCACTTCAAATCTTTAGCTTCACACCACTTGGTGACATAATTCGTACATACCAGGATGTATTTGTTCTACTTCCATCTGGGTAGGCGGATCAATGGGACCCACGAAATCAATCCCCCACTTCTCAAACAGCTTTAGGGAAAGAATGGGTTGCAAGGGCATGGCACTGGATTTGGTAGGCCTTCCCATTCGCTAACAAGCATTGCATTGCATCTCTTGCAGTAGTCATAAGCATCCTTATAGAGGGTTCGCCACCAATATCCTGCAAGTAAGGCCTTTATGGATGTCACTTCTCCTGCAAAGTGTCTAGCACATGGCTCGTCATGACAAGCCTTAAGAAGAATCCCGATCTCATCTCTTGCAACACATCTTCTCAATACTTCATCTTGCCCTTCTTGTACAGTGCACCGCCTAGCAAGGTATAGGGGGTTGATTCCAACAGAAGCTTCTTCCTCTCTCTGCTAGAGAGGCCAGGGGGATACTGTTGAGTTGCCGTGAGGTTGGCTATGTCTGCATACCAGGGAGTTACAGTCTCAACCAAGAATAAGGAAGCATCAGGGAGGTCTAGATCATCCTGCTCCTCTTCTAGAGTTTGAGGGATTCGTGATAGATGATTGGCTAGGACATGGGAGTAGCCAGGCTTAGTGACCACTCCAAAATTGAACTACTAGAACAAGAGCAACCATCTCAGCATTCGTCCTTTGACATGTGCTTTGTTCATTAGAAGGACAGGGCTTCATGGTCCACGTAAAACTTGAAATGGGTCGATAGTAGATAGCATAAAAAATTCTCCAATGCAAACACCATTGCCAAGCACTCAAGCTCTGTTACTGTATAGTTTCATTCTCTATCAGTGACCTTTCAGCTTGCATAATATATTAGTTGATCCAACTTCGAATAATCCTTCTGTCATAAGACAATGTCTAGCCCTTCAACCGATGCATCTGTGTACACATGGAACTCCTTTGTCCAATAATCAAGAGGTTGTAGGATGGGTGCTCTGATGAGGCACTGTTTTAGGATATTGAAGGCTTCTTTGTAGTCATCAATCCAAAGGAAATCTGCATCTTTCCTTAGGAACTTGTATAAAGGGGCTGCCTTGGTTGCAAAATGTGCAATAAATCTTTAGTAATAGCCCACATGGCCAAGAAATCCCGTTAATTGCTTGAGGGTTATTGGTGCTGTCAGTGCTGGAATCTTCTCAATCTTCATCAGATCTGTTGCTAACCCTTGTGCAAAGACAATGTGGCCTAGAAGAACTCTTGATGAGACGCCAAAGACACATTTGTCGGGTCTGAGAGAAATCCCATACTCTCGGCATTTGTCAAAACATTGCTCTAGGTGTCCCTAATGCTCACGGATTAGGCTATAAACACAGAAATCATCGAGATACACCTCAATGAAATCATGCATATGGTTTTGGAAGGAAACCATCATTACTCATTAAAAGGTAGCAGGAGCATTACAGAGCCCAAATGGCATCACTCTGTAAGCATAGGTTCCCCATTCTGTTGTGAAAGTTGTTTTGGATTGGTCCTCTTCTGCGATTTGGACTTGGTTGTATCTGTTGAATCCATCCAAGAGGGAATACAACTCATGGCCTACCACTATGTCCAACAATTGCGTCTGTGAATGCGATAAGAAAATGATCATTTTCTGTCTTCAAGTTCATCTTTCGAAAGTCCACATATATTCGAAGTTTCCCGTTCTTGGGTATGACCACAATGGGCGAAATCCATCACTGTTAGCCACGGGATAGATGAACTCAGCTTCTAGAAGCTTTAATATTTCAATCTTCACTAGAGTAGAATAATTAGAATTCATACGCCTTTGTCTTTGCTTCACAGGTTTGGCATCTGGTTCAAGGTCAATGTGATGTTGACAGACTGTAGGGTCAATCCTCTTTAGATCTTTTATACGACCATGCAAACACATATAAGTTCTCCTTTAGTAGGTCTCGCATGACCACTAGTTCTTATTCTGAAAGATTTAGACCCACTTTTAGGTGACATTCAATACCATCAGCATCCAGGAATGCCAATTGCCTTTCACCTTCCACTTCATGGATAAATGTCCCACGGATTGCTTCTAGAAAGAGATCTGACTCCTTCAAGGGAGTAGTGTCATCGTCTGATGTTCCACTAGAATCAGTGTCCTCCTTCTAAACAGATGGCTGAATTGTCTGTTGGGACTGCTAAAAGGGTATCAGAGCTTTGTTTGCTTCTGTTTGAGTGGTAATTTCTTTTGGACTTAGGGATTCATCTTTAGAGGATGCGTCCAGGAATGTCACATAACACGAACCTTCTATAAGTCGTGGCTCTGATGGCTCTGGCTTCTGTTGACAAGGGGCATCATCATCATTTCTCCATAATGAATGGTTAGGGTGACAGGAGCCAATGGTAAACTTAATTTTTATACCTTTGATCCATTGCTTATGCAGATTTCACATGCTTTGTGGTCCATTGGTCAACCCAAATGTAACCATGGTCATCCCAATCCAACACCCCGAGATCCTCGGTCTCTGAGGTCTCTGTAGGGACATCAACAAGATCATCTGCTACTATCAGAGAAACTTCTTCAACTGGACTTTCATAACCTGCTTCTTTTTCTTCCTCATCATTTTCATCCTCTTCCTTTAGAGGCCCTGTCTCTACTTATGTAGAGGCTTTGTAGGAGAAGAATAGGTCCTCCGTCTCTGTGTTTGCTTCTACTTCTACCCCTATCTCTGTCTCTATCTCTGCATCTGACTCTGTCTGTGACTCTGGGAGTGCCATGTAACAGGGAGAATAGTGCATCCATGCTTCTATTTTGTTGTCAAAGGTGATTTCAGAAGTCAATCCAAGTTGAGCCAGGAGGTATTCTCCCATGGACAAAGACTTTACTTCCTTCGGTAGTTAGCTTACCGTGCCCACTGTTAGGGACTGTGCCTCTATTTTCTTGGGAAATATCTATTTGACAACCTCTTCATCTCTTAATGTACCATCTGCTACTTCATTAGAGGAGTCTATTATGACTTCGATGGATGTGGATCCATTGCCTTTTTGCGATCCATTCAATTTCAACACCACTTTATTGGGTCCTCTGCCTAGGGTTAGGGTTCCTTTGAACTAGTCCGTCCTTACTCTTGCTTTGAAAAGCCAAGGTCTTCCTAACAACACAGGGTATAAGGTCCCGTAAGAATTTGGTTTGACCACCAAATATGTCAGTCAATAGTCTCTTCCTGCAAGGGTTGTTTTTACGTATGGGAGGATGCCCAACAGTTTGATTTTGCTTTGGTCTACCAATTTGAGAAGCCACTATGTAGGTTGCATTCCTTGCAAACCTAGATCCTTCATTGTCACATCCGTCATTATGTTTACTGATGAACCTCCATCAATCAATGCATCTGAAATAAAGCATCCTTCTATCCATACACCAATCTTTCAGGTTCCAGGATCTAGGAAGGTGTTGGCCACATCTACTTCCTTCACAAGTTCTGAGGCTATGTTGAACTTTGTTATTGTTGAGGGAGCAATCCTTAGGCTGCGTCTTCTTGTCAAGATACTTCTGAATCTTTTTCGGCACAACTAGGAGACAACATCTAACTGTCAGAATGTTAGGTTTAGTTTAAAGGTGTCTAGGTCTTTGACCAAATCATACTCTTTGATAGGATCCATAGGCTTTTCCAATCGACTGGGAAATGGAGTCATGCCCACTTTTATCTTCCCTTTTTCTTCTAGGAGCGACAACCTTTGCGCTTCTTCCTCAGGAGGAGGTACTTCTGCATCCTCTATTTCCTGGACCTATGGTCTTGTCTTTACAACTATCTCTATAGCTATATGTGGCTCTATAGTGCTCTGTACTTTCTTATTCTGAATTGCATTGTTCTGTTCTTCCCCAGGGAGGTTGAGCTTCATAGTCTTGGCAGAAGAAACGTTCTCTTTTGGAACTACAGATTCTCCTTTCTTTGCACGCGTTATTGCGGCCACTTGCAATTCCACTAAATTGGAAGCAGGTTCTTAGGTCTTCTATTGGGTTTTAGAAAGTAGATTTCACATGGGCTGGACTTGGACAATATTTCGCAGTGTGGCCTTCTCCTTTGCATCAACTACATAAGGGCTTGTAATCCACAAATCTTCTAGGATTTGGACAATTCGATGAGATATGACCCTTTTCTCCACATCTGTAATATTCCATCTCTGATCTCTGACTACCGCTAGACTGTTGTCCTCTATAACTTTGAGAGGGAAACCTCCTTGGACCGAAATTAGGACCAAACTCCCTAGGCTTTGGTCCAACGTCCTGCGTTGTCATTTTGGATTCTAGCAAGTTGAATCTTGCGTCTTCATCTTTCTTTCTTCGTTCGTGCATCTCTTTCAAAGAGTAGATATCCTCTGTATGGTTCTTCCTCAAATAGTATGAATAGAAGGCTCCAGGAATGGTTGATTTTCAAGTACATTCAATGGCTAAATGTCCCACTTGATGGCACTTTTTGCACCATGTATTAGAACACATCACATCTCTCCCACCTCCCATAGGAGTGGATATATTGGCGGTATTCACCTTTAACGTTTGTAACTACTCTGTAATCGCATCCATAAGCTCTTTCTTGATACTTGCTACTGAATTGGACATATAGTCCTTCAGATTTTCACTTCCTGAAGTACTTGTAGTAGGGTTTTGGGAAGCTTCTGTAATTACTGCATGCATAGGTTGAGTTGATTCAGGAGGTCCTCTATTCTAGTTTTGATTCAAAGCTCCCGTTGAGACTTGGGGTTGTTGATTCCAATGGGTAGGATTCCATTGTTGTTGAGTTGCCATTGGAGGAACTATTTGAGGCCACTGCTGTAATATCTCCGCACAATAAAAGTTAGTTGGTTAGTTCGAAAGTCAGTTAATCAATTAATAAGTTAGTAAGATTACTAACTAAAGACTAACTAAGGTAAAAACTAACTAACATTAATTATCAATAATTTTTATTTAATTTAAAATAATTTATTTCAAAAAAAAATCAAGAGTCATAAATTCGATATTTTTCTCGGATTGGCAAGGACCGTAGCCACCATTCACGTAAATTACCACGTGAACGAGACTTATGAGTTATATTAATCACTAGGTCAATGTGTATAGTTTGGATGGTCCAAAAATATTAGAATTTGGGCAAAACTAGTATATTTTAGCTATTATCCTAAAAAAAGATATGGAGATTTTTAGAACTAGATGTCATTTAAAAGAAAAGAAAAGTGATATTTTAGTTAGTTTGGAGATTTTATAAAAAGAAAAAAATAAAGAGAGGATTTGCGAAATCGCGCACGCCGCGATTGCAGTACACAGGCAGTGGACAGCACTTCGAACAAAGAAAAGAAGAAGGAGTGAACTAAGAGCTTTCTAAGCAAGTGTCTTGGAGTTTTACCCCCCTTTCGGAGCCTATGGAACCATCAGATTTATGATCTAAGCATCAGATCACTGATCTTTCCAAGATCCCCCTCCACAAAGAGCTCCACTTCTCAACCACAAGCCCTCTTCTCTAATTCACTATAAATATGAGGCATGGGAGAGGCATAAGAAAGCATAAGGAGACCCCAAGAGGCTGTGAGAGAGAGGTAGAGAGAAGGATACCCCTCCAAGAGATTGTGAGGAAGAGCTTGAAAGAGAGCTTGAGAGAGAGAGAGAGAGAGAGAGAGAGAGAGAGAAGAGTCACCTCGAGAGGCTGCAAGGAAGAGAATTAGCTCAATTCCCTCTATCTCGATCCTCGACTTAACCATCTTCTCTTACGCTCTCCCATCTTGAATCTATTTCACCTTCTTAATCTCTTGAGTCTACCTGCGGACGATGGCCTCCAAGCGAAGAATGTCGCATGCGGATGACAATATTGCAACAACAACAAGGCTTCGGGCAAAGGCATGACCGTCAATCCAACTGCAGTTCCGGTCGTAAGTAATGTATTTTCAAATTGATAGATGCTTGCTTTGATTCTCTTATGAGATACATTAGGCCCCATACTACGATGCAGGAGTATAGGTCATGGGAAATGATAAATTTCATCTCACCTACTCGAAAGATGGAGTTTGTGAAGTGTATATATCAAGGGAAGATAATTGCACCTAGTTACATATGACTTATTTGCTAGTAGAGCAATTACAAGAAAGAATTAGTCAAGCGTTATGAATGACATAGTCATCAAAAGAACGACATTAAAAGATTGTGCATACAAGTGCTAGATTAAAGTATAGTCAAGGGATACAAATAGCATAATTACTAAAAGAATATGACATTGAGAATCATGAATAGAAAGTACTAGTTTAAAGTTTAGATACTTCAAAAGTACTTAGCCTAAGAGCCCAAATATTAAGAAAAACTAGATTCTAGCTCTATGCACGGCCTATTGGAGTCTAATTACTTGAGATCATCTCGCACTTATCTTTTTAAGTATTCACACATTATGCCTATAACATGTTTGATATATAAGGATAATTTTCTAGTTGCCTCATGACTTGACTAAGAACTAGTACAAGAAATTGATCATAAGGGTTAAAACTAGGATGTCTTGAGATCCGTCGGATAGTGATGACTTTTACAAATCCAAATTCAAGGTTGGGTTACCAATCAAGATAAGTGACCTATAGAACTTACATCATGAATAGTGTTTGAACCCTTAACATATGCCCTAGCCGAAGGAAGGAAGTGTTAAGAACATTTTTGCATGGTATTGCTCTTAGATCCCAAGGGGGAGAGCAAATATACGATGGAAATGATACATCATCTATTCTTGCATTGGATGGAAAGAATGCAATTGGTTTTGTTGGTTGATTAAACAACATCGTAAATGCTTTTACATTTAACTGGTTGTTAGTTGTTGTTTGGATGATTATTCCAAGTGCTTATGACTTATGGTAAATGCATGGCAAGGGTCTGTGATGACAAGTCGCCATGGGAATAAAGGAATGTTTTCTTGGAAAATGATGTTAGGGCTGAATGCCTTGTTTGTGCTTGATTCTTAAAGGATTTAATTAAGGAAGGATATATTGTACGGATAGATCACCTCCATAATCGCATTGCGTATTAACCCGGGAGGACACTGCTCGATTCATGGGCCAAAGGTCGAGTGGTGAAAAGGCCAACCACGGGAATGATGTTTCGCTCCTAGACAGCTTGCGGGTTAGTTGGAGCTCTGGACACCTCTTGCTAGGTCTAGAATGGAGTTGAAGACCTCCGTGGCCCCCAACATCTGGGCATGTTGGGAGATCCTATTCTAGATAAAGGATTGAGTTTGTGGTGCCATGTGAATTGGACCAGTTACTTTTGCAGGGCAGAAGGGATACTTCTGTTGGACAAAAGTGATACATAATTTCTCCTGTATGGGCGGGAGACAAAGATTAACTTGAAGATAAGTTAAGGAACTTGTTTGCCAATAGACTGCCTTGCTCGGTTTTCGTGTCTGTGCTATAAGTTATGCGAACGAACCATGTTTCCTAAAAGGCTTAATTAATAAAGCTGACTTTAAGTGTCACACATAAATGTGGTAGGACTTAATTAGAAAACTAAAGCTATTTAGGGAAGTGGGTAGGCGGAACCCCCGACGGGTTCCATCCTACGGTAGGGTGGTCCCAGAAAGCTGGGAGGCTTCTCACAAGTTTTTATCGTCATTCGATATTTAGTTATTGATAGGTTAGAACCCGATTCATGCCGTTTTAGGGGACCGGAATGGGACTATGCCCTATGGGCAGAGAGGTTGAGCAGCGCATCCCTCTTGTTTCCCATTCTCTTTGAACCAAGTGCGGCATGGGTCTGCTTCAGATTGGATATCTCTGCGTAAAGTAGGATGTCCAAAACCTGATGCTAGAATGCTAATAGGAGACCTTGACAACTAGGAACCCGAATTTCAGGTCGATCCTAGTGGGTTCAGTCGTGAACGTTCTGTTGCGAGGCGGATTCAGGAAACCCTAGGCAACAAAACTCAGAACATTCCCTAGGAGTGCCGGGCAGTGACGCTTAGATTTGTTTCTCGATAGACCGCTAAAAGAGTGCCTAGAAAGCCGATGGGCGGGCACCTCACAACTGTTGTTGTGGTTGAACCATCATTTGAGGCATTGTCATTTGTGGTCACTATGGATTAGGTGCATTGTACTGCAGCACTATTTGCATCTAGGGGTAGGGGTAGGGAACTGTCCCTGAAACTATATTGGGTATACCATTCCTAGCATGGGAGAAGGTAAGACTCCTCTTCCTGGAGTCTTTGACAACCTTGCTTCAACTTCGTCGTACAGTCTTGCACCTTCCACTGCAGCTTGCAGATTGACTGGTCTTCTTAATTTCATGAACTTGCGAACTTCTGGTTGTAGGCCTCTAAGGAACACTCCTTTCTGGATGCCTTTATCCAAATGTTGATCGGTCCATCTCTTCAGGATGGATTCCATTCGCGAGACATAAGCTTCTACTCTTTCTCCAGAGGACTAACTGAGGTTCATGAATTCCTCTCGTATCTGCTCTTCAAAACCTTCACGCCTGAATTTAGTGAGGAAGGCCAACTTCAGGTCGTCCCATGTGCCAAAAGTTAATGGTGCTTGTCTCTCATACCATTGAAACGCCGCGCCCTTGAAAGTGGCGGGGAATATCGCTAACCAATGCTCAGGGGTTCTAGCGTTGTTAGCCACACATGCTACCGTAATTTTTGCTACATGAAGATCGAGGTCTTCATTGTACTCTCCCTTTAAAATTGGCAATGGGACTACATTTGTTGGGATGTCTCATCAATATTTCCAGGACGAATTTGACTAGGAAGAGGACCTTAAGTTGCCATGGGGACTTCTGTAAAGAGTACTTTTAAGGCATCAAAGGAGGATTCTGTTGCAAGCTCATTCTCAACATTGATTCTTTCCTTCTCTCTTCTCACATACCTCTGGTCTCGTTCTAGTGCTTGCCTCTTGATTGTGTCATTCATCAGGGGGTTGGTTCCAATCAATTGGCTCTCTTGTTAACAGAATCAGAGGGGGGACTTCAATCTGTGGAGGACTCTCTTGCTAACATTTCTTCTAGTCCTTTCTTTTCAACGTCTCTAAATTCATCTTTCAAACCACTACAGAGGGGGAGATATTCCGTTCTAAAGGTATCAAAGTTCATGCATCTAAGCATTGTTATGGCGCCATCATCATAGTAATGCCAGCTTCTGATGGTTTCAACAGTGTATTTTATAAAGAACACTATTGGACAAACAGAAGATTGTCAGAACACCAAGCATCCCACGTATCTTGCTATTCAGCATCTACAAATAGGTTCCAACTCTTTTATTACTTATTCTTGTGAACCTCTACAGACCACGACTCCTGAAGCTTCTTGGCGATCTCCCACTTGATGATGTTTGGAAACTTCTCAATGAATGCCAAATCTTCCATGGATGGTCATTTTCTCTATTTCTGCACTTTAATTTGTTCCCAAGCAATTTGCCACCAAGATGCACGTCTCTATTGCTTCAACAGGAAGAGGAAATAGTCCATCACATAGAGCTTGCATCATGATGGTAGATGTTTCCGCCATTGTGGGATGAACTTCTTGTAGAAAGTGGCTTTGACAATAAGAATCTCCAACTCTTCAGTGGAAGAAGGAACTTTGCAAGCATCCATTGAATTCTTCTCTTCTTGGCAATGCCATTTCCTTCATTTTTAGCCTCTTCTGATGCTTGTTGATGGCAAGTTTCCCCAACTACGCACCAAAAACATGGAGCCCCAAGAGGAACACCAAGGAAAAGGGTTTCTATTGTAAGAAAATCTATCTTGTAACATCAACAAGCTTTTGTTTCATTATTTAGAAAACCACAACAAGGAAAAGAACAAATCCTCATGCAACATCATAGTAGATATCTTCCACGGATTTGCTAGAATCAACCATAATCTTCAACATCTTCATAGAATCCATCAATAGAACAATAAAAAACAAAGAATACACCACTTTTGAATGGAAATAATTACATATTATTCATCTTCATTTTCTTCATAGTTCTCTCTCTCAATCTCTCATAGATAGATACATTGTTTTGATAGAATTGGCTCTCTCTCTCTCTCTCTCTCTCTCTCTCTCTCTCTCTCTCTCTCTCTCTCTCTCTCTCTCTCTCTCTCTCTCTCTCTCTCTCTCTCTCTCTCTCTCTCTCTCTCAATCAATCAATAGAACATCATCTCCTCACTACATTACTCAATAATGACTCTCAATAATCCTCTATTGGTCATGGATGCACCTCCCAAGAGGTATGGGAGGTATGAAAGAGCACCAGATCCACTATAGTGTCTCTTCATAGTTCACTACTGTCACTTCAATCTTCTCTTCAGTCTTCAACAGCTGCTTCTTCCATTTGTTTTAGCTCTTTTAAACTTAGATTCATCCTTTCCAAAATTTATAAAACTTTTCCAAAGTACACCCTCATATCATAAAACGCATACAGAAGATCTATAGAACAGAACAGAACAAAACATAAACAGAGGCTCTACAGAAGGTCTACAAAGAGTTACAGAATGTCAACAAAGAACAGCAGAACCTCATAACTCATACTAAAGCCATCCCAAACTATAAAAAACTATTCAATAAGCTTTCAAAAGACCTCAACCTTCATCAACCGTCAATCCATGCTTCATACAGAAGAAAATCAGAACAAAACAAAAGCTAAAGAGAAGGTATCAAAACCAATCAGAACCTCAACAAAACCTATCAGAACATCATAGAACCTCATATTTCTACTAAGAATTATCATGAGCTTCCAAAACATAATCAATATTATCCAAAACACTCTCAAACACTTCCAAAACAACTAAACATCACTCAAAATCCATCAAAAATTAACCATTCATGCCTCAAAAACAACAAAAATCAACCAAAAAATCTAGTCATTTAAGCATTCAACACACAAGGAAAAGAACACCATTAGCAAGAAATCTTCATGCAACATCATAAAAACAATTCTCCCATAGTTTTATCTTCAACAAAATTCATCATTCTCTTAATTTTATTCATGGAATTCATCAACCAACAAAGAGAAAACAAGAGAAACACCACTTTGAATGGAAATAAGATCACATAGTATTCATCTTCATTGTCTTGATAGTTTTCTCTCTCGGTCTCTCATAGATAGATACATTGTTTTGTATAGAATTGGCTATCTCTAACTCTCTCTTTCTCTCTCAATCAATAGTACATCATCTCCTCACTACAATACTCAATAATCACTCTTAATAATTCTTTTTTGGTCGTGGATGCCCCTTTCAAAAGGTGTGTCAGATATGAAAGGTCACCAGAGTCACTATAGTAACTCTGCACAGCTCATCACTGTCACTTCACTCCAGTCTTCTCGTGAGTCTTCAGCAAAACTGCTTCTTTCATTTCCTTGAGATCTTATGAACTTATATTCGCCTCTTTCCAAGGCTAGAAAACTTTTCCAAATTCACACATACATTCCATAGAACACTTACAGAAGATCTACAGAACATAACATAAACAGAAACAGAGCAAGAACAGATGCTCTACAAAAGCTCAACTGAAGGGTTACAGAAGGTTTCACAGAAAGCATCAGAACCTCATAACTCATACTAAAACCATTCCAAAATATCAAAAACCATTCAATTAGCTTGCAAACATTCTCAACCTTCATTAAGCATCAATCCATGCTTCATACAAAAGAAAATCAGAACAAAACAAAAGCTAAACAGAAGCAATCAGAATCTCAACAGAATCTATCAGAACATTATAGAGCCTCATATTTCTACTGAGAATCATCATGAGCTTCCACAAAATAATCAATCTCATTCAAAATACTTTCAAACACTTCTAAGACAACTAGTCATCACTCAAAATCCATCAAAAATCAACTATTCAGGCCTCAAAAACAACAAAAATGAACCAAAAAAGCTAGTCAATTCAACATTCAACATATCCACATATTTAAAAAGGGAAGCTTCCTCACGACCTAAGAAAAAGGGAATACAAGTTCATTAAAGAGCTCATATCGTTGATCTTCAATATCAATGTTTACGAAAACTCCATCCAACCATGACCCCAACTTATCACCTGTATCTTAGAAAGCATATAATAAAAGGAAAACACTTTTATCCATGAATAGATCTTATAATCAACAAAAAATTATAACAGATTCTTAGAGGATATAAAATGTTGCTTCCATCCTTCAATCAGAAAGAATCATGAACCACCATCCATCAGCATCTTAATGAGGTCCATTTTCATCTTCAACTCCACATAAGAGAAAAATAATACATACACATACACTAACTCTTGACACAAAACCAGGTAGTCTGAATGGCATACACTCCCGAAAACAGAGAGAAAATGAAAATATTTTCATTAAGAAAAAAAGATTATACAATCATGAAAACCCTCTTCTGCTAAGTAGGATGAAGATGTTTCTTCTTAAATTGCATACTCAATTTAAGACGTTCCAAGGCTTTGTTCTCGTCTACAAAGTACTAAGGTACATTTTGAAGGAACTGGAGACAACACATCCTTTCCAGTAAGATGATAAACCTGGTGGGGAAGGCCTATGCAAAGTAATATAGTACATCCATTTGAGCAGTAGCTCGGCTGGGGGATACTCTTCTGAGTATTCAAATGAGATTGATGATGCATGAAGGCAAGATACCAACAAAAATGAGTTGCAAGATGAACAATGGTATCCTCAAAAGTAACATATACCCCAGCAAAATGAAGATAAGAATTCAAACATGGCACAGCCGTATCCTAGGACACTTGAATAAAAGGCCAGTGAAACACCGGTCCTATCAGAGAATCATGCAGTGTCCATTGTTGTCAACAAAGAATGTCAGGATCATAGCCAGGTGTATCCAACACTGTTGGGGGAGGAAAGTTAATGTAATTAGATGGAGAGGGCAATGGAATAAGAGGAAAAGATTGTAACAGAGGATAAGATAAGTCATAGAATGAGGGTAAATGAAGTGATAAGGAAAGTGGAAAAGATGGAGAATGCATCAAAAAGGTTTGAAGGGAATCTGTCGAAAAAAGAGAAGGAACAGGAATGGTAGGAAGAGGTTCAAAAGAGGTAGGAGATATCGTGGGATCAACAATAAAGGACAAATGGTAAACACAAGAATGTGAGGTGACCCGAAAGGGGTAAAAGATAAAAGAGGAATGGTAGCAGGTTTAGACGAAAGAAAAGAAACATATAAAGGAAAATGATAAGATATGAGGGAATAAGACAAAAGATATGTAGGATCCAATGGATAGAAAGAACAATGAAAATGAAGATCCTGAAAAAATGAATTAATAAATAATAGATGATCATCAATATATTTCAATAACTAAGATTGTAAAGGATGGGTATCAAATTTATGGAATACACTCTTGAGATGATGAGGTTCCAAAGCAGCAATCTCCAAAGGTGGATGTCAAGCATGTCCTTTACACCAAGATGCCTGCTCATGATAAGTCTTCAAACTCTCTGCTAGCAAAAGCTCCACTAAGTGCACATACATAACAGCTTGCAAGATCACATCCCCCACATAAAAATTTAGATCTTCCTCATCAAGGATCTACAAATGGCATGCAAGATACATAAAACATAATAACTGAACTTCATGGGAAACCAACTCATCCATGAATCTGTCAAAAACAGCTCTCAACAAATCTATAGACCAAAGATTTGACCATCCATCCTTTTGAGGTTCCAAATCCACATTGCTTAAGGATATGTATAAGGCAAATCTATATTGATGGTATTTAACCCAAAAGGAAGGAGGTGGTGACACCAAGTCAGTATAGTGAATAAAATCTTCCTGCACACAATTCATACGATGTTGGAGGCATTCTACTTTAGCAGCAAATCCATCACACAGCTTAGCTTTATGCTGCAATTGGTCAAGCTCATCCCTAGAAGATACTACTGAATAAACTACAAGGGGTCAAGCTCATCCCTAGAAGATACTACTGAATAAACTACAAGGGTTGGAGGAGGAATAGAAAGAGTGTCAACTTTCTAATTAAACTCCTCAATAAGCTTCTTTTGGGCTTCAATAGTTTCTTGGGAATGCTAAGTCCTCAATAGCTGAATTCTTTTCATTTGTTAAGGTCAGATTCTCAACTTCTAATGTAGCTACTTTAGCATCCAGCTCCAAAATTTTGGCTTTTTGGTTATCCATCAAAACAATCGCCTCAGTCATCTACTTATCAATGCCACTCAAGGTAGCTTTTTTTGATGCCAAATCCTCCAAGGCTTTACTCAACTGGATGGTCAATGAATCCACCTTGTCTTGCAAGGAAGCATACGTTCTTGTGTAAACAGACTGAAGACAGGATGTAAGGGAGGTTTCCAACATAGACTGGACACCTGAAACTATCTAAGAGAGCAATGGTCCAGCTGTCAATGTCGTAAGGAAGCAAGAATCTGCTATTCTAGCTTTCCATCTCTCTGAGCTACAAATAGGTTGGGTACATGAGAGGAACATAGGAAGGGAACTGCTAAAAACAAGAGGAGTAGTATCCTTGAGCAGAGGATCTGTAGGCTGATACTACAGAGGGACTAGGTGGCCCTTTAGTACGGCGGCGCTTAAGTCGAGAAAATCTTGGAGGGGGCTCCTCCTCTGAATCTGAGTTTGCATGTAATGGGGGAGGGGATGGAACACAAGGTGTTGGCCGCTTCAGAAGAGGATCAGGATCAGCCAATGGCACACCACCAAGAGAAAGGGCAAGAGTGATAATCTTCTGAAGGAAAGCACCATAAGACACATTATTGCCTTGACCTTTTCTGACTCTTTGGAAATGTTGATCCATCTTGGCTAACATGAAGGCTGACCAATTAAATTTAGCCCCTTCCAGGATACGAACAGAAGCAGTGAAAAGCTCCTTGGAGAGACATTTAGATGAAGGCTTGCCCTGTCTTACAGAAACTGGCAAAGTTGCTTCCAAATTGAGGCGATACGAGCAATAGAAACCCTTGAACTAGTAATAACCTTGCTAGACACCAAAGGGATAGATGTCTCCTTCTGAAGAAGGGAAAGGATCTCTTCAGCTATCAATGATTGGTTTCCACTAGGGACAAAAGAAGCTGAAAGGGGCAAACACATCGCATCACTGATGTTGGTTGTGGATAAGCAGAAGCGCCGGTTATAAACCAAGCCAGATTGGTTCTTGTATGATGCCAGGAAGGAGTAGTAGATCATGTTCGAAGACTAGCATGATGAATACAATCCGCCTCTAGAAGGAGAGAATAATCATGTACCGCCAATGGCACATGCTGGATCACAAGTGGGGGAATAGAGGAAGACGATGCCATTCAGACTACACTAGATGTCCACACACACACAACCAAGGAAAAATAGAAAAAATTCCTACAAAACCACAACTAAGAAGGATATCACGGAAAAGTCACAATAGAAAAAAAACAGGACTGGACCAAACTTCCCCAAATAAACCACAGCCTACGGAAAAAATTCAACATGACCTACGCACATGTGTGACTGAAAGCTTCGTGATATGCATGACAATCAAGCACCCTAATCCCCATAGTCAAGCATGCAAAAAGAAATATATAAGTTCCAGCATATCGTAGCCTAGTCGATCGAAAACAGAATGACCGACTCTGACCACCATGGACAAATACGATCGACCTCTGGATTAAGGAATCCCAATCCCCGTAATCATTGAGCATACACCTAAAGTGCAGTGAAGTAGCGGGTGATCACTATCGCATTCATTTTAATCAATGAAAAATTAGTTTCCAATTCATTTTTAATTAAATTCTTAATGCATGGTGGATCGATTTCGTAACCCAACCCCATTTTGACAAAGTAACTAACTGTTGGGACTGTGGGTCTCTAAAAATGCATTTTATTTTTATAATTATATGATGTTTGGCGCAAAGTGCATGCATGCGTGACTTTGGGGGATTTATTTTAATTACAATTTAAATGTGTCTGTAGCGCATGTATGCGTGCACTATGAATGGAATTTAATTTACAAATTACATGGGTTATGGTGCTAAAGTGTGCATGCAACTGCGGGGTTCATTTTATAATTAAAAGTCGGGTTCATTTTAATTACAATTTATGATGTGCAGTGTATTCATTTGATGGGTACAACGGTCGGTAGATTTTAAATTACAATTAATGGTGTGTTATGGTGTACGTGGGAGAGTGAAAAAGGAAAGGAACTTGGCAGTGGATGGACACCCACAAGGTCTGAAACGTACTCCACGTGTCCAAAGAATCCGCAGAAACGAGAAAACAAATCCACAAGTGGTAACAGCAAGGCAACTAGGGAACAATCTGCCTCCTATCAAATACAAACCAAAAGACAAATACCATGATGCACCAAAGAAAAAGATGGGAGACTTGTGCAAATGTGGATGATCACATCGTTAGGGAAGGGGGATTTGAAAATTTTTATGGATATGTTTTAAGATTTATTAGCCATTTAATAGGATTTTGGGTGGGGTGTTTCGTTTGATATTAAAGTTGTGTGTTTGGTTGTGTTTTTGTTTGGTGTTTATGTTATGTTTCGTTTTTTTTAAATTGTGGAAATGGGTGGTGGAAGGGTCAAAAATGTAGATAGGATTGGTTTTTAGATTGTGTGTTTATGGTTGTTCTTTGTTTGTTTATTGTTTGTTCTTTTTTTAAAACAATTAATGTGTGGAAGCATTAGAGGGTTTGTGTTTGGATCGTTTTGTTTTTCAAATAATGTGTGAAATTTCAAAATGAGTGTGAATGAATTAGGTATTGGATTTGGGATTTTTGTTTTTGTTTATTTGTTTATGTGGTGTTTTGTTGGTTTGTTTTTTTTCTTTAAATGAGTTCGGCATTTATATAGGCAATGTAAACTCATGAAATATTGAAAAACAAGTGAAAGATTGTGTGGAATTTTTAAGGAATTTTTAATGGATTTTTTAAATTTTGAGAAATTGTGAAATGATTTTTAAATTTTTAATAATATTTTCTGTCATTTATTCATGCGTGTTTAGCAAAGAAAATTGATTCCAAAAATCAGCAATTGATTAAGATTTTTTAAGATTTTTTTAAATTTGAATAGTTTTTTTAATGTTTTTTCTTTCTTTTAATTGTTTTATGGTTTTTGGTGTTTTTTATGGATTTTTTTAAATGGATTCGGGTTTAAAAATTACATGTGAACAACTACTAGCACATATGAAGGAATGGCCACGGCGTGTGAACAACTGCTAACGTCCGCACCTCCACACAAACATGACCGAACATATGTCCTCGCGCGTGAACACTCGCGAAACAGCGCACGAGCCAATCATGGACACGGCACATCAACGCCTGCATGTGCAGGAACACGTGCAAGCGGTGTGGTATTGGGTAGGGGTGGGTGACACATGGGGGTGCAGAAAATAACACGGTGTCAGAGGCAAGGGTGTCTTTGAAAATGAAGGCCCACAGGAACAAGGCCCAAGGGATGGTCATGGGAAGTTGGGGGTTTTTGAGGGGGAACAGAGGGCTGAAATAGGGTGGTGGGGAAAAAGGGGGGGTATGGGGTTTGAGAAGGGGGGAAGGAAAAAAGGGGTGGGAAAGGGGGGAGGGAAAAAGAGGTGGGAAAAGGGGGGTGGGAAAGGGGGGCTAGTAGGGGGGGTAAGGAAGGGAGGGCTAGGGTGATGGGCAGGAGACAGGGGGGTGGGAAGAGAGGGGTGGGGTGTGTGGGGAATGGGGTGGGACGGGGGTGGGGTGCGATGGGATGGGGTGGGGTGTGTGGGGTATGGGGTGGGACTGGAGGGCTTGGGGGGTGGGTTGGAGGGTTGTGGTGATGGGCGGGGTGGGGTGTGGTGTGGTGTGGGTGGGATGTGGCAGGCGGCAGCGAGGGCCACAGCGGCAGGCAGGCAAAGAGGACAACGGCAATGGTGGAGGACGGCGACAACCGTCGTGGGGGTCGATGGGCGAATCTGCATGGGGGTGGCGAACACAGCCGCAGCAACAGCAGCAAATGGCATACTCCAGACGATGGTGTGCAAAACCGCGAGTGGGCAAGGAGGAGAGGCGACAACGGCATGGCCGAGTGGAGGGGAGGGGGAGTGGAAGAAGAAGAAGAAGAAGAAGAAGAAGAAGAAGAAGAAGAAGAAGAGGAGGAGGAGGAGGAGGAGGAGGAGGAGGAGGAGGAGGAGGAGAGAGAGAGAGAGAGAGAGAGAGAGAGAGAGAGAGAGAGAGAGAGAGAGAGAGAGAGAGAGAGAGGAAAGAGGTGCAATGGAGGAGAGAGGAGGGTACGCAGAGAGGGGGAGAGGTGAGAGAAAGAAAGGAGAAGAAAGAAGGAACGAGAGAGGAGAGAGGAGGGAAGGAGGGGGGAGGAGGGAACCGTCATGGGGGGAGGAATATTTGTTTTTAATTAAAAAATAAAGAAATAAATAAAATGAAAAGAAAACTCAAATGTAGCCCCCCTCGTCTTGTACACAGCCCGCGAGGCACGAGTAAAACAATTTTCAGTGGTGGAACCCGTAGACGGCTGGGACACCGACACGGGGGAAAACGGTGCGACGATGCATCAAAAGACGGGTAGATTAAAAAATGCGGATGTTCATGTGCAATGCGGGAGGCGCATACACACGTAAAAACACGAAAAATTTAATAAAACCCAAACCGTGCATCGGAATGAAATACCGTAAAAACAAAAAATGTGTGAAAAGGCAGGGGGAAGACAGTGCAAAAATGCACCAAGGGGTCCGGGGATAATGCATGAATTCACATCGAAATGAAATACTGTAAAAACAAAAAATGTGTGAAAAGGCAAGGGGAAGACAGTACAAAAATGCACCAAGGGGTCTGAGGATAATGAATGCATTCACATCAGAATGAAATACCATTTAAAAAAAATGTGTGAAAAGGCATGGGGAAGACAGTGCAAAAATGCACCAAGGGGTCCGGGGATAATGCATGCATTCACATGGAAAAAATATGAAAATTGAGCCCATAAATGCATACGGGAATTAATATCGAAGAATCCGTGCGTCGGAAGAGAGGGTGGAAAGAAGGAGAAATGTGCAAAAGAAGGTGCCCAATAATCCTATCACTTTAGAACACAATTTCGGTCAAGATAATATGCGTTCACATGGAAAAAACACAAAAATTATATCCGAAAAGGGATATGAAAATTGATAATTAATTATCCAGCCACCGGAATGGAGGGCAATCAATAGGAGAAATGTCAAGACATAGATGATCTTTAGGACTGGTACATTAGAACTCAGTTTCGATTGGATGAGGAGGCATTCAAATGGAAAAAACAATAAAATGAAGCTAAAAAACACTTATAAAATCTAATAACGACAAATCCGTAGGTTGGAATAGGGTGGTGGAAAAAGGAGAAATAGGAAGGAAGGGGGGTCAGTCAAGGCTATTGACTCATAATTGAATTCCAAGGAGAATAGGGCAAGTTCACATGGAAAAATGATGGAAAGATGCACGAAAAAGACACGAAAACCCGCAAAAATTAATAATGGACAAATCATACATCGGAATGATAAGTTAGTTTGTCATCCACCACCAGTAGTCAATCATCTCCTTTCCTTTCTTGCATCTCAGTGCAACTTCAATGAAAGAGGAGCACGCCAATTTCCCTCTTGCCCCCACTCACCTCAAGATGACTCAACTCTTAAGTTTCAAACCAAGGAGAGAGTAGTTTTAACATGGTAGGGAGAATGGATTACAACTCTTAAGTTTCAAACCAAGGACAGAGTAGTTTTAACATGGTAGGGAGAATGGATTGCAACTCTTAAGTTTCAAACCAAGGAGAGAGTAGCTTTAACATGGTAGGGAGAATGGATTGCACTTTAAACCAAGTTGAGAGAGACACAAAGGAGGTCTCCATGTGGTCTCCAACAAGTATTATGAACTTGGAGTGGTAAACAAAGAGGTAGAGAGAGACACAACAGAGGTCTCCATGTGGTCTACAACAAGTGTTATAAACTTGGAGTGGTAAACAAAGTAACACCTAAATCTAGTGTCAAATCCACACAACCAACATCTAATGTGAGAACTTTGCATGAGTCAATCCAATTTGAGTTTGCCAAGAGGCTTATATGTTATATCAATTATCCATTGATATGACAACAAGGCAATCAACTATGTGCTAGTTCAATAATGTGAGTCTAATAATAAGCTATCTCAAGTTAAGACAATGCAATGTAATTGCAAGGGCCTGTAAGCATAAGCCTAAATAAAGTTATGCTTCAACTATCTTTGATAAGAAAGAGGAAGAAGGAGATGATGATAAAGATCTAAAAGACAGTGGACTTTAAAACATTTGGGAAACCATAGTGCACTCGCATATAGGCATAGATGGATTGTTTGCTCTTTAATAATAATTTGGATGTCTACTTTCCTTGAATCATATTGACATGCTGTTATATAGCCTTTAGTGGTGAGCCAATGTATTATACTATCATGTGAAGTAGCCATGAAGTAATATTGCAAGGGAACCAAAGTTGCCATACTTTTGCTTTCCTTGTTTCTCCCTTGAAGTTTGGGATCCTAGGATTCTACTCCCCTTTTACTCCCTCCCAACTTTCTTTAACCACCTTTTGTATGTCATCTCACCTTTTTTCTTGCATTTCTCTCAACATTTTTCCTCTCCCATCTCTCTCTCTCTCTCTCTCTCTCTCTCTCTCTCTCTCTCTCTCTCTCTCTCTCTCTCTCTCTCTCTCTCTCTCTCTCTCTCTCTCTCTCTCTCTCTCTCTCTCTCTCTCTCTCTCTCTCTCTCTCTCTCTCTCTCTCTCTCTCTCTCTCTCTCTCTCTCTCTCTCTCTCATATTTCTTTTGTCCTCCCCTTTATTTCTCTATCCTTGTTTACAAACTCTCACTTCCCCCTCTCTCCCCCTCCTTTTTTCTCTCCTTTTTGTCATGTTTTTTCTCTTCTCTTCTTTTTTTCTCTCTATTCTTCTCTCCTTTCTCCTATCTTTAATTCTTATCTTCTCTCTTTGTTTTTCTCTCTTGGTTTTATTCTTCTCTTTGTATTTTCTTTTTTCTCTCCTCTCTTCTTTTTCCCTCTCCATTCTTCTTCTTCTCTATTTTCTCTCTCTCGTCCTGTTTCTTATCCTCTCTCTCTCTCTCTACCTTTTTCTTCTAATTGTTTCTCTTGCCCCCCTTCTCTCTCTCTCTCTCTCTCTCTCTCTCTCTCTCTCTCTCTCTCTCTCTCTCTCTCTCTCTCTCTCTCTCTCTCTCTCTCTCTCTCTCTCTCTCTCTCTCTCTCTCTCTCTCTCTCTCTCTCTCTCTCTCATTTTTCTATTTATCTCAAGCATTTTGGCACTCTATCAAGTTCAACATTTTTTTGATAAAACCATTGTAGTTTTATCATCCAGCAAATTCATCTCTCACACACACTCTCTACTTTTTCTTTTGATTATATATCTTGCTTCTCTTTCATCCCTTTTTCTTTCTCCTCTATTTTCTCTCTTCTTCTTTTTCTTCTCCTCTCTTTTCTCTTCTTCTTATTCTTCTTCTTCTTCTTTTTCCTCTCTCTCTCTCTCTCTCTCTCTCTCTCTCTCTCTCTCTCTCTCTCTCTCTCTCTCTCTCTCTCTCTCTCTCTCTCTCTCTCTCTCTCTCTCATTTATCTCGAGAATCAACATGTATACTATCTCTTACTCTAGTATCTACCGAAGCTAGCACCAAAATTGACATGATCCTAGGTGGCATGCATCCCAAGAATCCCACCCTATTCCAATATAAAAAAGAAAAACTTTCACTACTTGTCTTTCTCAAGAAAAGAGAGAGAGAAAGTTGTAATGTCCCCATTACTTAGTTGTAATGTCTTTCTCAAGAAAAGAGAGAGAAAAATTTTCACTACTTGTCTTTCTCAAGAAAAGAGAGAGAAAGTTGTAATGTCCCCATTACTTAGTTTATTTTAATGTGCGTATACATTCCAAAGAAAATTGATTTATGTTGCACATTTTTTAAAAAAAAAACTAGCTCCAATGATGAAATTGACTCTCATTATGAATATAATAATTATTATTAATGAGGTATTATATACCAGTTCATGTAAGAAAGATTTGGGAGACCCTCCCAAGACTAGCTTATTAAAACTAAGTTTGTAGTATAGAACAACAAAAAAGAACTAGCTTAGTGGATAGTCACTTGGCAATTAAGCACACTTGGGTGACAATACTACCAGAATGGAAGACCTCCTGGGAAGATTTTCCTACAAGCTAGTGGGAGCTTCTCACGTGCAGCCAACGACACCAATGAAGCCTTCGTAGCCCATTGCCAAGTATGCCAATGCCAAGATGCCAAGGTCTATGCCTTGGTTGCTGCCTTAGTTGTAAGGCTTGGAGTGACGACCGCTCAACCATATATTTGTAAATTTTTATCTTCATGCAACAAAAATGGAGCTCCCTTTCTGACATCATCAATGATGTCATCAAAATCACTAAAAGAAAGTGCTCTCTCTTTGTCATCAATGATGTCATTAAAAAATGCTAAAAAAGCAAGTGTCATCTCTTTTACCCCCCTGCAAAACTATAAATTGAGGGCTTGGGGATGACCAAGAAGGGGGACAAGAGCAATCTTGATGAGGACGAGATGTCGACAGGAAAGGAGGAGACTCTATTCCACAAGACGAAGACACATCATTCCATTCAACCCAAGGAAGGGGATACCAAAAGGTCTCTCATCCTCTTCTACTCTAATCTGAGAAGAGAAGCCACCAAATAACTTTATCCTATTTTATTAACTCGGTTAGAAGTCATACCTCTACTCTCATCCCTATTCCATCTACTAGAGAGAGAGAAGTATTACTCTCCATGAGGCAAGAAGAACCATCCACGAGGCCTACATCATTGAAACCTGCAATAACCATCATCATCATCGAGAGTCTTACATCCTTGCTAATCGGTACTGTGGGAGCTTTCACTCAACCGCCAAGACCCATGGACAGCATTATTGTTTCTAGCATTCCAAGCCAAGCACTAATGGCTACCTCTCACATAACCGAGGCGCCATCCATATCTACAGGTGTAGTGAGCTTACCTCCGTGCCGTTCGAGTTACCTCCTCTCTCGCGCACTCTGGTAGCTCCACGATCCAAGTGCAAGCTTCAAGCAAGCTCCATCCTCAAGTTCCATGCTCCAAGCTCCATTGCCGTGAGCAAGACAAGAGAAGAGAAGAGAAGAGAAGAAGAGAGGAGAAGATGGAGAGCTTCTCCTCCTCGGTCCCTCACCCTCACACACTCACTCCCTCACACTCTCACACTTCCTCTCTCAAGCACAAGCTCAAGCAAGCAAGAACAAGAAGAAGAAGAAGAAGAAGAGGAGAGCTACTTTTGGCCACACACAAGAATGAGCTTCTCATTCACTTTTCAACTTTATATACAAAACCCTAAATCCCTTTTTGGGCGGTCATCCCCTTTTTTCTTTTTTACATGGCCGGTCGTAGGCCCTTTTTCCCATTGTCCTTCTATCTTCCTAGCTTCCTTTCCACAGCCTGTCTACATTTACAAATTGCATGGGTGAGAGCCCGGCGCTCCTTGAATTAAACCATGATGCGCTTGCGCTCTTTTACAAAAATTTTGACTTGCGCTTTTCCTTGTGCGCCTTTCTCCCTTATTTATGACTCTTCTCCTTGTGCGTCTTTGTCTTCCATTTCTTTTTGCCTTGGCCTTTGTCTTTGTCTTCTGCTTTAGCTTTTCCGGATTTTCCACCTTTGTTCGTTTGAGGGTTAACATTACCCCCCTCCTAGACGAGTGCCAGTCCCATGGCACTCACCGTCGTAGGTAGCAAGCGTTTAGCATGCACCAAAGACGTGGGTGGCAAGGACGTCTGTGGTTGCCATGGCGGAGTGTTAGTAGTGGTGGGGAGGAAGGTCATTGGGGGCACATTGGTGGGTTGAGTGGTAGGTGGTAAGGCAATGGGAGTTGGTGGTAGGGCTGTTCTTTGGGGGGGTTGCATTGATGGCCAGCACAAGTGTTGGTTTGTTGGGGATTCTGCACATGACGATTCGTGGCGAGCTTGCACGATGATAAAGGATAAGAGTTCAAATTTGGGTGTCGATGAAGAGCGAACGACACTTTCATTGGAGTCTTCAATACCTGCAATTGAAAACCTCTCATAGGTGGTCTCTCCCTAAGGGGTAGTGCTAGTCTTCTTATCGTACACAAGACATATTTTGATTAGTTTGGGAGACATGTCAAACTCTAAGCAAGCCTGGAGTATTGTCCTGCACTTGAGGACCCAAACTGTGTATATACTTCAGTGCACATATTATGTGAGTGCTCTTGCATACTTAGATATGACGTAGTTAGAAGACCGCGGGCTAGTTTCTCGTAACAATGTGTTGATGAAGCAAAGTTATTCATGTTGAGAAAAAGTACACGTGAAGGTATATGAGACATCCTTTGCATTGTGACTGCACGACGTAGCATAATTGAATATAGGGACACCGCACTTTCAGTAGCTAGAAGCTATTGGACTTGCTTGATGAGGACGGTGTACATTTCATGGCCAATCGTGTGGTGCTTACCACAATGGATTGCAATGGTATTAAGGCAGAGTGCAAGAGGGAATTGTGCAAGGTCAGGGTGATAGGTCTAACCATAGGCGAGACAAGCTCCCTAGGTATGTCCTGCCCTTGATGTGCCCTGAACAATTGTGAGTGATGCTAAAGGGCTAGGGGACTAGGGACGGAGCCAGTCGATCAAGGTCACTAGACGTACCTAATTTGAGGACCCCTAGGTGCTGTGCTGTGATTGTGGGTGCTTCTTTTTGTTCATTTCTTTTCTTTGTTTTTTTCTTTTTGCCTCTTTTTTTTCCTTTTTTTTGTTTTCTTTTTTTGTTTCTTTTTCTTGTGCTTTTTTCTTGCTTTTTTTTTTTGACTTGCCTGAGTACAACCATTGCAATATGTTGAGGCTATCATCCTTTTAGTGGCTTGGAAAATGTCAAGCTTCGAAGGCTCAAGAAATGGATATTACAGTGATGATTGTGCCCTAGCCTCATTGTTAGAGAAGCAGTTGTTGAGATGGGGAGATACACTTGAGATATTGCAAACCTCTTTGCGAGACGCGATGTTGGTACAATTGAGGTAACAACTGCCGTGAGCCAACTATAGAGCTTGACCTAGAACGAGAGTGTGGCCCATGAACGTGTGTTGGGCCATGCGATGTGGGTGGTCAGCAAGGGTGATTTTTGCTTTCGGCAGCGTGGCTTTGTCACGGCTCTTTGTGGGGTCAATGGTCTTGCGGTGATCGGGCATTGAGCACTTTCGCACAAGGACCTGTATTATCCTGCATCCACTTGTCACTTCGTGAGAGTATATGCTCGCTTGTGTTAAGTGCATCGAACGAATGCAATCATGATAAGACATAAATTTTCAGAATTCTATGATGTCTATTGGGATGCCTATTTCATTGCTTGTTAAGGTCGCATACATTAACGAGAAGTAACGAGAATGTGTACAAGTGGGGATCTTGCCCCTTTACTCATCAAAAAAAAAAGTTCTGGCATGCTAACTTGTCGAGCTACTTGTACATCATAGGGATTTAGTTGATAGGTACGAGGCGGGGTGAATCCGGTTGGCTAGGCGACCGGGGCGGTGCTAGTGCGGGGCTTCCATGAGGCTGGGCAGGGAACATGTCGACTGGGACATGAATGGTGTAGTCCCGGGCCACTATCGTTTCCAGAATGTCTTTAAACAATTCATTAAATTCTACCCTATCCCGAGCTACCCTTTCTGCCCTTGAGCATTTGGTGCCCGAGCATACGTTGGGGGTTTGTGCCATTGGTGTTGCCACATTGTGTGTGCCTCCTCGAGCGTCCGCTCCCCTGGCCCATGGATTCTTCGGCCTTCGTCTGGGGCGGTGTCGCTTGGGGCCGCGTTTCTTGGCGTACCTTTTAAGAGTGGGCACGTAGCACACCGACGGAGGGGTGTGTGCTATATGTTCCTGTTGGTGCACAGAGCGTCCTTGCAAGCTAGCTGCCCTTGGTTCTCCATGTTTTCCTCGTGGGGGGCCTGTAAGATGCGAATCAAGGATTAGGATTTGTCACATGATAAGACCATTCATATGTAAGGGATTATAGTGCATATCATCAAGCGCATAGGACGAGAAGGGGAGGGGTGGAGCATGCAGTGCTTGTTGTAGAGGGATGGCCCCCGTGATGTATATTTAGCCTCCTGCCATTAGCAGATCTTGGTTCATGCCGAGTTACCTTGGCACGGTCATGGATTTAGGCAGGGCTCCTCCTTGGAAGGATAGACCGGAAAGGGAAGAAGGTGTATAGAAAGGGACTATACCCTGTCTACACCATCAGAGTTGTTGGTCAAGGCTTCCTATGGCAGTAATGTGGGTTGCATGCCCTTCACTTGGAGGTGGGGATGGTCACATGGCTTTTAAATGCGTGATAAGAGGAGGACTTGAGAAGCTTAGCCTGTCAGACCCAACTCTTCTCCCTGCGCTTGACTATCATTGCTTGTGTGTCTTGATATTGTTTATACATGGTGACACAAAAATGAGTGTTTATTTATATACATATTTATGAATCCATGTCACTTCACAAGGATAAGAACCAATTGTAGAACTCAGGGTTGTACTAGAGCATGGCACACGCATCCAACACTCGTGGCAGCTTACTTAGTACCGATAGATATTTTGCCACATCAAGCAGCATGGAACCTTGTCCGAGTCTACTGGCAATGTGTAACTCCTCCTAAGTGAGAACCTTATCAATCAAAGGGCTCTCTAGGCTAGTTCCAGCTAAGTCCGTACCCCAAATGCCAGTTAGCACTCGAAGGGAAGTTGGTGCCACATAGGTTGGGTCTCTTTGAGACCGCCATTTGGCCAATCGCTCCTCAAAGACTGTCATGATCCAAGCCCCTAGTTCGGCCATTGCAATGCAGTTCTCACACCAACGTTGTTCAAATTGACTTCGGCCCTTTGTTAGTCACTTTAGTTGCTCTATGTCTACAAGATTCGATCGGCAGAGCACTTCATTGAACGTGACAATTAAGCGCAGTTTGTCGGCTTCCTCGTCAGAGATGAGTCGCATGCATTCATGCAGAAGCGTATCGTAGTGCTTGTTAAGATGTTCTTGCTCCTCCTAGGATATAGGGAAGGGCAAGTAATCTTCAAGCTGCTCCTTGGGGATTGTGCCCACATCCGCAAGGACGTAGACTCGTGCGAACACCTTGAGCTTAGCATCCAACTCAGCTAAGCCTTCTGCGACACTTCTATGTTCAACGAGGGCTTGCTCGGTTGCCATCTCATGCAAGGTTCTAGGAATTTGTCTAGGCTTTAGCATAGCTGGGAGTTCAGGCCTAGATGAGCAAGATTGGTCAACGCTAGGATTGCTTATGCTCTCAGGGATTGTGCATTTTTCCTGAGGTTTTGCTGCTATTTTGTCATGGTTCTTCTCGGATGTGACTGGTATAGATTTGTCACCCTGTTATGACGACGTTGTATCCACTCTTGATTGATCGATGTGAGTTCTATTGTCGGTGGAAAAGCAACTGTTGATGGCAACATCTGCTTTGATTTTTCAGAGCACATAGATGTGACTAAGGTTTCACCACTATCAGGAGAGACATCAATGGGTTCATTGGCGGATGGACTTGATGCTTTATTCCCCAGTTCTCCATCGCTCTTAGTCTCAATGCTCTTGGGGTCCACAACCACCTGTGATTGCTGTTGTCTTCGTTGTTTTCTCCTCTTTTTCCTGGTCAGTGAAGGTGCATCCCTCAACGACTCAGGACCCTAGACTAGATCAACCGTTGATGTGCTTGGTTGGGCCTCAGCATTCTCTTTCTCTAGTGTGTCCTTATGGGACATGGCCATGGCCTGCTGAATAGCCTCGCTAGGTTGTGAGACCACAACTACCTCCCTTTTCGGAGAGTCTCGCTTTTCAGCCAACTCCCTTGTGTTTAACTCCTCCAGCCTAGGCTTTAGGCACTTTGAAAGTGCTGGAGTCATCGAGGGATTTGGTTGCGACACCTCCTCCACATGTAAACTACTAAGGACACCTTCCACAAGGGGCATTGTCACAGCTAAGGGTTGCGACTGCTGTGATCCCTGATTGGAAGTAGTAGCAGCTAGTTTAGTGGGCTGGCTACCCTTGGTGGATTGCAGTGCTAAGTCCCTAGGGTGATTGGAAGTAGCCATGTTTTTTGTTGCCCTTTGAGCACTCATCTATGTAGATCGAGCATGAGTTGATCTAGTCACATTAGGTTGCTCATGCATATCCTTGGGTCGAGAGCTACAGATGGCGTCACGTCCCACCTCTTGGACATTTGGAAGCTTAGATGGAGATAGAGATTGGAATTGAGCAGTTTCCCTTGACAACCGCTGTCGTGCTTCCTGTGTCCGTTTGGAAAAAGAGGATGTAGGAGATCTAGGACTCTTAGGTGGACTTGGCACTGGCTGAATGATTTGCTCGAGGCTTTTAGACAATTGTGCCATTTGCTTTGTTGAGCGATCAGCCTTGCCATGAGCAATCTTGTGCCTATGATGCGTGTTATTCTCTTGGAAAATCAAAGGCTCTTTGGGTACTAATGGCTTTTGTGCACGCTCAATGGCTACATATGACATCTGCTTATTAAGCATGCTAGGTTGAGGCTCTTTCTTTCGAACACTCATGTCTGGTTTCTTGCCTCGAGACCTAGAGTTTCTCTTAGGTTTCCTCCTGTGCTTCGTTGCTTTTGATACACTCTGGCCTTCAGCTGATAGAGGTGGTTTAGCAGGGAATTTCGGTACCCAAATCCATTGGTTACCTGCATAGTACCCTTGAGCACGTAGCAACGCTTTGGATATCCATCGCGGCATTGTGCTGACCCTCCATCGATGCCTGCGTCTATAAGGATTGGGCTTCTTTTGGGGTCTTCTACGATATTTGTAAGTCCAAAGCCCATCCTTGGCATTGTCTCTTGACCTTCTTGTTTCAGGCATGACCTCACTCACTGGTTCTCGATGTTCAACCTATGCTTGTATCAGTTTTTTTGACAAGTCCTTGCTCTCATTAGTAGGCTTGACTGTTACGTCAGCACCTTCCTTGCCTTTCCCTCGAGGTTTGATGAGGTCACCCTTGCTAAAGGTTGTGACTATCCTCACACCCGGTAGTGTCAGGTGTATCCTGTGTGCTACATAGTCGGCCTTACACTTGGTCGCCCTTTTGAAGGGTCTTCCTAGGAGGATTTCTTTCCCGCAGCTAGCACTATTTGGAGGAACATGAAGTAGGATAGGCAAGCTTTCCGTTTCAATTGTCGCAAGGATTCTGCAGTTCCCTATGAGTGCTTGTGGGTGTCCCCCATAAGGGCTAAGAGTCGCACTAGTCGGTGTGAGCTCTGGTTGACAGATGCCCTTGAGTCCCCACTTGCATGACCAGACATGGATTCTCCACCAATGTCTTGGGTTGTCTGTGCAGTGTTGCTCAAGGTACATCTCTCGTCAAGAGCGTCATGTCTAGTCATCTTGGCATTTGCAGCTTGCTGATGTTGCATTTCGCTCTGACTAGACATGGTATGAACACATTGTCTTTGTGTTCTCGTGGTGTGGCCTTTTTGCCCTTGATGGCTAGATTGGCCCATTGATGTTCTAGGGTCTCTGTTTCTCTGTGATCGGGTATGGGCTTTTGGTTGCTCTTTTACAAGTGAGGATCCATGCTCATGTAGAGCCATTACTACACTAGGGTCTAATTTGGAGGACCTATCATGGTGCACGTTTTCTCTCCAACCTACTTGGGGGAGGTGCGGAGGGGGCAGAGCCCCCTCTACGGGGGTCCGGGGGGTAGTCCCCCCAGCCCGCAGGGCCGTTACGGTAAAAGCCATGCACAATTTGGAGGACCACTTATAGCCAAATTTTGAACCATGTGCTCTAAATTTTAGCCCAGTGATGGATCTGTGATGTGCCTTTAGCTCTATGTAGCCTTTGGGGTCAATCTCGGGGTTTAAATGTGTCAAAATTTGTGTTCTAGATACCTGTTCGATTTTGAAGAATCCGATTATCAAAATCGGACGTCCGATTTTGGGTTGGTCCGATCAGCCCAGTGGTCCGATTTTGTTCACGTCCGATTCTGGGAGTCATATCGAAAAAGTGGTCCGATTCTGGGAATCGGATCGGATAGGATGGTGGACTGGTCCGATTCTGGCTGGTTTGATTCTGACTGTCCGATTTGGACCGCGGTGGGTCTGATTTCCTCGATCGGACAAGGTGTCCGATCGGACAGGTTGGTCCGAGTGGTCCGATTCAAAGTGGTCCGAGTGGTCCGATTCAAAGTGGTCCGAGTGGTCCGATTTCCAAAATTGGACGGGTTGGTCTGAGTGGTCTGATCGGACAAGATGGTCCGATCGGACGGTTGTCCGAGCGTCCGATTATGGACTGGTCCGAGTATGGACTGGTCCAATTCTGGGACTCGGACGGCTTGGTCCGACTACGCGGCTGACGGTCCGCGAGTTGCACACGATGTCTCTAGACTGACGTCTACTACACCGAATCGTCTAGCGCCTTCCACATAGGTGCAAGACACTACAAGGGAATGCCAGACATGCCTGGAACCACTGTGGTGCTCGAATCAAACGGCACTCCAAGGATCTGTGTCCCTATTTCCCTGTTTTAGCCTGTTATACAGCAACAGAGAACCCTACTGTTTGTTTCTTTTTCTTTGTTTTTTCCTATCCTGAATGTATACAAATCACAAAGCAATCACCTACACTACTCCAACATGCTTTTCCAAATCCAAAAACCAAAAACCTACTTGCTAACGAGATCGAATACCTCATCAAACCCCCTCGCTTCCTACCTATCTCAAGCACCGGTTCGGGGAAAGCCCTTACTTCGATGCTCGATTCGAAGCGCGCAAACGCTCAAGGCTTGAATCCGTTGGTCCTGGCAATGGAACCAAAATGTGGGAGCTTTCACTCAATCGCCAAGACCCACGGACCGCTTATTGTTTCAAGCGTTCCAAGCCGAGCACTAATGGCTATCTCTCACATAACCGACGCGCCATCCATATCTACGAGTGTAGTGAGCTTACCTCCGTGCTGTTCGAGTTGCCTCCTCTCCTGCACACTCCGGTAGCTCCACGATCCAAGTGCAAGCTTCAAGCAAGCTCCATCCTCAAGTTTCACGCTCCAAGCTCCATTGCCACGAGCAAGACAAGAGAAGAGAAGAGAAGAGAAGAAGAGAGGAGAAGATGGAGAGCTTCTCCTCCTCGGTCCCTCACCCTCACACACTCACTCCCTCACACTCTCACACTCCCTCTCTCAAGCACAAGCTCAAGCAAGCAAGAACAAGAAGAAGAAGAAGAAGAGGAAAGCTACTTTTGGCCACACACAAGAATGAGCTTCTCATTCACTTTTCAACTTTATATACAAAACCCTAAATCCCTTTTTTGGCGGTCATCCCCTTTTTCCTTTTTTACATGGCCGGCCGTAGCCTAGGCCCTTTTTCCCATTGTCCTTCTATCTTCCTAGCTTCCTTTCCACCACCCGTCTACATTTACAAATTGCACGGGTGAGAGCCCGGCGCTCCTTGAATTAAACCATGATGCGCTTGCGCTCTTTTACAAAAGTTTTGACCTGCGCTTTTCCTTGTGCGCCTTTCTCCCTTATTTAGGACTCTTCTCCTTGTGCGTCTTTGTCTTCCGTTTCTTTTTGCCTTGGCCTTTGTCTTTGTCTTCTGCTTTAGCTTTTCCGGATTTTCCACCTTTGTTCGTTTGAGGGTTAACGGGTACTACTGCCATGTTCTTCTTCTTCTACGGATCATATTTATGTCATGGCCCTGAAGAAAAAGAATCCAAAAGCAGAAATCACAAATGGCCCTACTAACATGGAAGCAACGATTGGAGTTGCTAGCGGGAGTCACTAACGAAGTCACGAGTGCAGATAACAACCCTTTACCAATTTCGATACCACATGTTTTTTTCTAAAAATTTCTATCCGAATTCAATAGAAATAAGATAAGTCTCTTAGGAAATACTGTGATCTTAGAGGATTCACTTGGCAAATTATTAGAATATCTTATAGGCTAGAAACTATTAGGAAAACTACAAAATTCTAGAACTCAAGAGAAATCATGGGGAATTTTTCAAGACAGATTTATTAAGAATGAACCTCGAAGAAATTAGTCAAGGATATAGTTTAATCTAGAAGATTTTAAGACCGAAAATATCTCTAAGTTAAAGAAACTGACTTAAGGCCAAGAATCTTGGTTACAGGAATAAACCTTAAGCTAAGAAGTTAGAGACCCAAAAATATAGATACCCTTAGTTAAATTACAAGGAGAAGAGTTCATTATGTGAAATTTAAGTATCGATTGCTACTAGATTAATCATCACTTGAAAGTTGCATGATTGATTGAAGTCATAACTACTTGAAGACATCAATCTTGTTTGTGATTTTCTAGATTAGATATTGATTGAATTAAGTATTGGAATAGATATAAATTGAGGAGCCCTATACCTCCCCTAAGGATAGGTGCTAAATCCCCATACCAAGAGGGGATGGTTTTACCATCATGGAAGCATGGACCGTTGGCTCCGATGGCGAGAGGTCTCCCAGCAGGGATTGCATTAAGTAGGAGGTGGTTAAGGTGCCATGGGGCTTTGGCTAGTAAATCCTTTACACACCTAGAAACTATTTGGTCCCTTGTATGGCCCAAGTTTTACTTGGGACACCTAAAAACGCTAGCTATAGGTGGATTTGATCTTGGTAACGTGCAGATGCGTCGTATAAGGCAGCACATGAAATTGTAATTTTTCTCATGTATGGGCGGGAGTACACACATTATGGAACATAATCAATGAATTTGTTTTATTTTTATTGTATGTCCGTGAGTAAATTACGAAAATGAACAACTGTGCATAAAAGGATTCTTTTTAATTAATGAAGCTATTTTTATATGTTTCATGTAATGTGGTAGGTAATTAGATAACTAAGAACTTCCATAGAGGAAACCGGGTGGATGGATTTTCGACGAATCCAGTCCCATGATACGGTGGTCTTGGTTAGATGAGAGGTTTGCCTAAAAAAGGGCCGATTCACTGACTTACCTAGGGTTTGGTCTCAGAACCCGACCTGTAAATTATCTTAGGGAAAAGTTACGACACCTATGCCATAGCATTGCAAGGGATTTCATAAATACTTAGTCTGCTCTGGAAAAAAGCATTGTACTCCATGAACCAAGGGTAATGTCAATCGCTCCTTCTAGACAAGAAGCCTCTCGAAGGACACATCCAGATGTGAGTTAGTTGTTGATAGGTGACTGTTAGGAATGTTGAATGTTGAATTGACTAGATTTTTTAGTTGATTTTTGTTATTTGAGGCATGAATAGTTGATTTTTAATGGATTTTGAGTGATGACTAGTTGTTTTGGAAGTGTTTGAAAGTGTTTTGGATGAGATTGATTATTTTGTGAAACCTCATGATAATTCTCAGTAGAAATATGAGGCTCTGTAATGTTATGATAGGTTCTATTGAGGTTCTAATTACTTCTATTTAGCTTCTATTTTGTTTTGATTTTCTTTTGTATGAAGTATGGATTGATGCTTGATGAAGGTTGAGAATGTTTTCAAGCTCATTGAATGGTTTTAGTATGAATTATGAGTTTCTGATGCTTTTTGTGAAACCTTCTGTAACCCTTCTGTTGAGCTTCTGTAGAACCTCTGTTCTTGCTCTGTTTCTGTTCTATAGATCTTTTGTAAGTGTTCTGTGGAATGTATGTGTAACTTTGAAAAAGTTTTCTAGCCTTGGAAAGAGGTGAATATAAGTTCAAAAGAGCTCAATGAAATGTAAGAAGCAGCTACTACTGAAGACTCAAGAGAATACTGGAGTGAAGTGACAGTGATGAGCTGTGAAAAGTTACTGTAGTAACTCTAGTGACCTTTCATATCAAACACACCTTTTGGAAGGGGCATCCACCCCCAAAGAAAGATTATTAAGAGTGATTATTGAGTATTATAGTGAGAAGATGATATACTATTGATTGAGAGAGAAAGAGATAGCCAATTCTATGCAAAACAATGTATCTATCTATGAGAGACTGAGAGAGAAAACTATGAAGACAATGAAGATAAATACTATGTGATCTTATTTCCATTAAAAGTGGTGTTTCTCTTATTTTCTCTTTGTTGCTTGATGAGTTCTATGAAGAAAATGAAGAGAATGATGAATTTTGTTGAAGATAAAACCGTAGAAGAGTTGTTTCTATGATATTGCATGAAGATTTCTCGCTACTGGTGTTATTTTCCTTGTTGTGGTTCTCTAAAGAATGAAACAATATCTTGTTGATATTACAAGATAGATTTTATTACAGTAGAAACCCTTTTTCCTTGGTGTCTCTCTTGGGGCTCCATGTTTTTTGTGCGCAGCCGGGGAAACTTGCCATCAACAAGCATTACAAAAGGCTGAAAATGAGGGAAATGGCATTGCCAAGAAGAGAAAAATTCAATGGATGCTTGCAAAGTTTCTTCTATCACTGAAGAATTGGAGATTCTCATTTCCAAAGCCACTTTCCACAAGAAATTCATTCCACAATGGCAGAAACATATTCCCATTATGATGCAAGCTCTATGTGGTGGACTATTTCCTCTTCATGTTGAAGCAATAGAGATGTGCATCTTGGTAGCAATTTGTTTGGGAACAAACTAAAGTGTAGAAATAGAGAGAATAACCATCCATGGAAGATTTGGCATTCATTGAGAAGTTTCTAGACATCATCAAGTGGGAGATTGTGAGGAAGCTTCAGGAGTTGTAGTCAATGGAGGTTCACGAAAATAAGAAAGAAAAGAGTTGGAATTTGTTCGTGGATGCTCAACAATAGGACACGAGGCATCCATGGTGTACCAACAATCTCCTATTTGTCCAATTAGCAACCCACTGGAAGTTGGTAGATAGAGTGTTTTTTACAACATACACTATTGAAACCATTAGAAGCTGGCATTATTATGATGATGGCACAATAACGATCCTTAGAAGAATGAGTTTTGGCACCTTCAGAACGGAATATCTCCCCCTCTCTACTAGTTTAAAGGCTGAATTCGGAGATGTAGAGAAGAAGGAAGTAGAAGAGATGTTGGCTAGAGAGTCCTCCAGAGACTGAAGACCCTTTGATTCTATTTAGTTGAGTATAGACTAGCTTGTTGGAGCTAACCCCCTGATGAATGACGCAATCAAGAGGCAAGCACTAGAATGAGTCCAAAGGTACGTGAGAAGAGAGAATGCAAAAATCAAGGCCAAGAACAAGCTTGTAGCAGAAGCCTCCTTTGACGCCTTAAAAGCACTCTTTACAAAAGTCCCCATGGCAACTCAAGGTCCCCTTCCTAGTCAGATTTTTCCTAGAAATATTAATGACAGGCCAACAAATGTAGTCCCATTGCCAATTTTTAAGGGAGAGTACAATGAAGACCCTAATCTTCATGTAGTAGAGTTTATGATAGCATGTGTGGCTAACAATGCTAGAACTGCCAAGCATTTGGTTAGCAATATTTCCCGCCAAGGTGTGGCGTTTCAGTGGTATGAGAGACAAGTAGCAGGAACTTTTGGCACATGGGATGGAAGTTGGCCTTCCTCACTAAATTTAGGCGTGAAGGTTTTGAAGAGCGGATGGGAGAGGAGTTCATGAACCTAAGTGAGTCCTATGGAGAAAGAGTAGAAGCTTATGTCTCGCAAATGGAATCCATCCTAAAGAGATGGACAAATTATCATTTTGATGAAGGCATCCAAAAAGGAGTGTTCATCAAAGGCCTACAACCAGAAGTTCACAAGTTCGTGGAATTGAGAAGACCAATCAATCTGCAAGTTGCAGTGGAAGGTGCAAGACTGTATGACAAAGTTGAAGCAAGGTTGTTAATGACCTTAGGAAGAGGAGTCTTACCTCCTCCCATGCTAGGAATGGTATACCCAATGTAGTCCCAGGGACAGTTCCCTACCCCTATCCCCAGATGCAAACAATGCCACAGTAAAGTGTACCTAATCCATAGTGGTCGCAAACGACAATGCCTCAAATGATGGTTCAACCACAAGAACAGTAGTCTTAAATAGTTCCTCCAATGGCGACTCAAAAACATTGGAATCCTACCCACTGGAATCAACAACCCCAAGTCTCAACAAGAGCTCTGAATCAGAACTAGAATAGAGGACCTCCTGGATCAACCCAACCAGTGTATGCAGTAATTATAGAAGCTTCCCAAAACCCTACTATAAGCACTCCAAGAAGTGAAAATATGAAGGATTACATATCCAATTCAATGGCAAGTATCAAGAAAGAGCTTATGGATGTGATTACAAAACAGTTACAGACGTTGAAGGTGAATATCGCCAATATATCCACTCTTGCAGGAGGTAGGAGAGATGTGATGTATTCTAATACATGGTGCAAAAAGTGTCATCAAGTGGGACATTTAGCCATTGAGTGTACGCGAAAACCAACCATTCCTAGAGCCTTATGTTCATACTATTTGAGGAAGAACCATGCAGAGGATATCTGCTCTCTGAAAGAGATGCAGGAACGAAGAAAGAAATATGAAGATGCAAGATTCAACTTGCTGGAATCCAAAATGGCAACACAGGACATTGGACCAAAGTCTAGGGAGTCTGGTCCTAATTTCGGTCCAAGGAGGTTTTCCTCTCAAAGTTACAGAGGATGACAGTCTGCGGTGGTCAGAGATTAGAGGTGGAATGTTACAGATGTGAAGAAAAGGGTCATATCTCACTAAATTGTCCAAATCCTAGAAGATTTGTGGATTACAAGCCCTTATGCAGTCAATGCAAAGGAGAAGGCTACACTACAAAAGATTGTCCAAGTCAAGCCCCTATGAAATCTACTTCTGATACCCAACAGAAGACCCAAGAACCCACTTTCGATTTGGTGGAATTGGAAGTGGTCGCCATAACGCATGTAAAGAAAGGAGAACCGGTAATTCCAAAAGAGAATGTTCCTTCAACCAAGACTATGAAGTTAAATTCTTCTCGAGAAAAGCAGAACAATGCAGTCCAGAACAATGAAGTACAGAGTACTACAGAGCCATAGAGAGCCACAAAGACAATTGTAGAGAAAGGACTAGAAGTTCAGGAAATAGAGAATGTCGAAGTACCTCCTCATGAAGAAGAAGTGCAGATGCTGTTGCTCCTTAATGAAAAAGGGAAGATAAAAGTGGGTGTGGCCCCATTTCCCAGCCGATTGGAAAAGCCTGTGGATCCTATCAAAGAGTATGATTTGGTTAAAGACCTAGACACCTTTAAACCAAACCTAACATTCTGATAGTTACTGATGTTGTCTCCCAGTTGCCGAAAAATATTCAAAAGCATCTTGACAAGAAGAGCAGCCTAAGGATTGCTCCCCCAACAACATCCAAGTCCAATAGAGCCTTAGAACCCATAAATGAAGTAGATGTGGCTAACGCCTTCTTGGATCCTGGAACCCCAAAGATTGGTGTATGGATTGAAGGGTGCTTTATTGTAGATGCATTGATTGATGGAAGCTCATTAGTAAACATAATGACAAATGTGACAATGAAGGATTTAAGATTGCAAGGAATGTAACCTACGCAGTGGCTTATCAGATTGGCAGACTAGAGTAGAATCAAACTATTAGGTATCCTCCCATACATAAAGACAATCCTCACAGGAAGAGACTATTGACTGATATATCTAGTGGTCAAACCAAATTCCTACGGGACCACATACCCTCTGCTGTTGGGAAGACCTTGGCTTTTTGAAGCAAGAGCAAGGATGGATTGGTTCAAAGGGACCCTAACCCTAAGAAGAGGACCCAATAAAGTAGTATTGAAGTTGTATGGATCACAAAAAGGCAATGAATCCACGTCCATTGAAGTGGTAATCAACTCCTCTAATGAAGTAGCAGATGGTACATTAGGAGATGAAGAGGCTGTCAAACAAATATTTTTCAAGAAAACAGAGGCATTGTCCCTAATAGTGGGCACTGTAAGCCAACTCCCAAAAGATGCAAAGTCCTTGTCAATGGGTAAATACCTAATGCTTGAACTCGAATTGATTTCTAAAATCACCTTTGATAGTGAGATAGAAGCATGGATGTATTGTTCTCCCTGTTATATGGCAGCCACCACAGAGATAGAGCAAGAGACAGGGACATGAGTAGAGATAGAGACAGACACAAAGACAGAAGTAGAGGATATAACAGAGAGCTTGTTTTTCTCTTACAAAGCTCCCACAAAGATAGAAACAGACTCTAAAGAGGAGAAGGTGATAATGCAAAAGGAGAGTATGGATGTGAGCTAGAAGGTTCTATCCTACTCATAGAAGGCAGAGATGAGGAAGAAGTTCCTGAAGCCTCAGAAGTAGAAGATCCCTCTCTGATTAACATAATGATTATGGTACCTTTTGGACTGACTAATGAGTCACATCATGAGAAAATCCTTTATAAGAAATGGATTAAGAAGAATAGGCCTTCCTTCGACAATGGCTCTTGTCATCCAAATTTACCCTTCCTTAAAGAAGATGATGACGATGCACCTTGTCAACAACCCCCAACCCTGCAGCTCAAACAAAATGTAGAAAGTTCTTGTTATGTGATGTTCTTGGATGCATATTTAGAAGATGAATCCTCAAGCCAAGAAGTAACTCATCCCCAACCCAAACTGGAAACCTCAATGATCCTCTTTCAGCCTCCCAAAGAGCGAGCGAAGCCTCCATTAATAGACAACAGTAGTTCCGGTGTATTATCAGAAGATGAGACCACGCCCTTCAAGGTGTTCCCAAAAGCAATCCATGGGACATTTTTTCGTGAAGTTGAAGGAGAAAAAGGAGAAAGGAAATTGACGTTCGTGGATGCTGATGGTACTGAACGTCACCTGAAAGTGGGTCTAAATCTTCCAGAAGAGGAACTACTGGTCCTGTGAGACCTACTAAAGGAGATCTTAGATGTGTTTGCATACTTGTACAAAGATTTAAAGGGGATTGATCCCATGGTATACCAACACCACATCAACCTAGAGCCTGATGCCAAACTTGTGAGGCAAAGGCATAGGTGTATGAATCCCAATTATTCTACTCTGGTGAAGGCCAAACTATTGAAGCTCCTTGAAGCTGAGTTCATTTATCCAGTGGCTAACAGTGAATGGGTTTCACCCATTATGATAGTATCCTAGAAGAACATGAAACTTCAAATATGTGTGGACTTTTGAAAGTTGAATTCCAAGATGAAGAAGGATCATTTCCCTATCCCATTCACAGACCAACTAGTGGACACATTGGCAGGCCATGATCTCTATTCCCTCTTGGATGGATTTAGTGAATATAACCAAGTCCAAATTGCAGAAGAGGACCAATCTAAAACAACCTTCACAACAAAATGGAGAACATACGTTTACAAAGTGATGCCGTTTGGGCTCTGTAATGCTTCTGATACTTTCCAATGAGTAATGATGGTTTCCTTCTAGAACCATTTACATGACTTCATTGAGGTGTATCTCGATGACTTTTGTGTCTATAGCCTAAATCGTGAGCATTGAGGACACCTCAAGTAGTGTTTTGATAGATATTGAGAGTATGGAATTTCTCTCAACCCTGACAAATGTGTATTTGGCATATCATCAAGAGTTCTTCTAGGTCACATCGTCTTTGCAAAAGGAATAGCAATAGATCCTATTAAGATTGAGAAGATTGCCACCTTAACAATGCCAACCAACCTTAAGCAATTAAGGGGCTTTCTTGGCCATGTGGACTATTATAGAAGATTCATTGCACACTTTGCGATGAAGGTAGCCCCTTTGCATAAACTCTTGAGGAAAGATGTTGAGTTTACATGGACCAATGATTGTGATGAGGCATTCAACACCCTGAAGCAGCGTTTGATTGAAGCACCCATTCTGCAACCTCCTAATTGGACAAAGGAGTTCCATGTGCACACTGATGCATCGGTTGAAGGCCTAGGTGCAATCTTATGCCAAAAGGGCCCCTCTATGCAAGCTGAAAAGTAACCGACAAAGAGTGAAATTACAGAGTGATAGAGCTGGAGTGTTTGGCAATAGTGTTTGCCCTAGAGAAGTTTTGCCACTACCTGTTGTCAACTCATTTTAAATTTTATGTAGATCATGAGGCCCTATCCTTCCTAATGAAGAAATCTGATGTGAAGGGAAGAATGATGAGATGGCTCCTTATGTTTCAAGAGTTCGACTTTGAAGTGTTACCAAACCCGGTCGCTCTCATGTTCTAGCTGATCATCTGTCGTGCATCCCGCAGAATGTAGATGAGGAGCAGGATGATCCAGACCTCCCTAATGCTTCCATGTTCTTGGTAGAAACTATCACCCCTTGGTATGCAGACATCGCCAACCTACTGGCAACCCAATAGTATCCTCCTAGTATCTCTAGTCGAGAAAGGAAGAAACTATATAAGAAAGGCGAAGATGAAGTTCTCAAAAGATGTGTTGCAGGAGACAAGATTCGGATTGTTCTGAAGACTTGCCATGATGATCCATGTGGAGGCCACTTTGCAGGTGAAGCAATAGCTAGAAAGGCTTTGTTAGCAGAATACTGGTGGCGAGGCGAAGATGAAGTTCTCAATAGATGTGTTGCAGGAGACAAGATTGGGATTGTTCTGAAGACTCACCATGACGAGCCATGTGGAGGCCACTTTGCAGGTGAAGCAACAACTAGAAAGGCTTTGTTATTAGGATACTGGTGGCGACCCTCCATAAGGATGCCTATGACTATTGTAAGTGATATGACAGGTGTCAATGGATGGGGAAACCCACCAAGTCTAGTGGCATGCCAATGCAACCTATCCTTCCCATGAAGCCATTCAAGAAGTGGGGCATCGACTTCGTAGATCCAATTGATCCCTCCACCACAAGACGGAAGCAGAGCAGATACATCCTGGTATGTACGGATTATGTCACCAAGTGATGTGAAGCTAAAGCTCTGAAGCGGGATAATGGAAATAGCATGGCCTTGTTCTTGTACGAGAATATCATCACCCATTTTGGTAGTCCCCTAGAGCTAGTAAGTGATAGAGGCACTCATTTCATTAATAAGGTCATGGAAGAACTCATAGAGCTGTATAAGATTCGCCATCGCAAGTCCACCCCCTATTACCCTAGAGCCAACGGCCAAGTTGAAGTCACCAGTCACATCCTCTACTCGATCCTGACAAGGATGATTGCCACACATCTCCGTGATTGGGATGATGGACTTACAGAGGCCCTCTTGGCATATATAACCTCCCATAAGGTAGCTATAGGACATACACCCTTCCAACTGGTGTATGGTACAGAAGCCGTTTTTCCTGTTGAACTGGAGTTGCCCTCCCTGTGAGTGGCTGTCAAGGAGTGCTTGGGAGATGCGAGTCCGTGCAATGCCATCTCCTACACTTGGAATATCTAGACGAGACTTGCAGGATGGCTCTACAATGCATGGAAGCTACACAAGCCCGACGAAAGGCCTATCATAACATCTTAATCAAGCACAAGGAGTTCAAAGAAGGTGATATTGTCTTGGCCTATGATCGCGATTTGGCAAGTTTCTAGGCAAGCTTCAACAATGCTGGATGGGTCCTTATATGGTACTTGCTGTCAACCCTAACAACTCTGTCCAAATGCAAGCCATTGATGCCTCTGATGATCCTTTCCTGATCAATGGCTATCACATAAAGAAGTACTTCCCTCCCTGGGGATCCTGTCAATCACAGTCTACTCATCCTCTCCCTTTTGGGCGTTGCACTGTCTTTCTCCTTATGCTCCTGATAGCCCTTAAGGTCTTCTTCATGAGGCAGCCTTGTTCTACTAGTCTCTCACAAATACCTCCCACCCCTACCTTATTCTCTTTTCATCTGATCTAGAAATGGTGGTGAGGATGATCCTGACACATGGTATTTCTACCATTCTCTTTATTAAAGAAAAAAAAGGAAAAAAAAGAAAAAATAATATCAATCATGGGAGAAAAGGACTTCGGTCCCTTTCATGCCAACCTATTCTTCGAGAAAAGGTGCAAACACCCTTGGGAGTAGAAAATAAAAGAAAAATACAAAACAAACTATTATGGGAGAAAATGAAGCAATTCCTTGTCATACTAGGCCTCGTTCCAAGAAAAGGTGGAAATGCCCTTGAGACAGGAAGCTGGCTATGGAAAAGGTGGTAACACCCCGCAGTCTAAGATAGCCAAATCATCAGCAGACACTTTTCCAGAAGAAATTCCAAAGCCATCTCCCTTGGTGTGCTATCTCTGTACTCCTCGTAGAATATGTGATTTTCTAATATGGATGACATGATCTCCAAAAAATCTACTATACCATATATATGGGCTACCTCTCTGGGTACACCTTGTCAATAACTCTCTGATGCTAGCAACAGATGAAGCGATCTTCATCGACAAATAATTGAGTGATGTGAGCTTTCATCCTAACAGGATGGGATGTGAGTATGGGATGCCCTCTGTATTTATCAACAGAGCGTGAGACAGAGGGTGGAGTGAGGGACCAGTCCTTTCCCTTCAATTCAAATGAGAAGTGAGCTATATGGAATGGAGGGTTGCACGCACGGGCTGGGTCTCTCAATGCACACTGCACAATGCACGATCTATTCATGTGCACTGCATTATAAGGCTCCTTGGCCTTCCTTCTTGCATTGTATGCCAGCACAGGGCTGGATACACTACTACACCATCAAATGCACACAAGGCATACAACCTTTGCACAAGCAATTGTGAGGATAACAATAATGGGTGTAAGGATCAGGTTGCCCTTCTGTATTCTCAAACAGAGTGTTAGTCAAAGGGGGGTCGAGTGTGACTGGTGTGTCCTCAAAACAATCATCTAGAGGTGAGATTGAGGGACATTACAACACTTGGCACAAGGTATGTTTTCCTTTCCCTATGCACCCACGGGATGGCTCTCTATCATCATCACAGGACACGTCACCCTATTCTGTACATTGCACCATAAGGTTCCTTGGCCTTCCTGCTTGCACCTATGCCAGATGGGGTTGGACACACTTATGCACCATCAATTGTGCACCCTGGCATACTCCTTCTATCCCATTTCCTTTGTCAATTTCTAAATCGAATGTATGTTATGGGGTTCTCTGTGAGATTCATCGAGTGATGTACGTTATGGTGCGAGTGACTGTTATTTCCTCCCTATTTGAGTGACTATGCATTGAGTGGAAAATCCTTCATCATCACCTGAATTCCTGCACCTTCATCAGCAAAGCTGCCTCCTTGGGTGCTAATGCATGGTCCCTGCCATACTGAATGTATGCTGTGAAGACATCTTGGTACCTCCTGCAATAGTCAACTGCGACACATGACACGACATCAACAGTCAACCGCAATATGCTCAGCAAACTGGACCAAGTTTTTCTAACCCTACACCTTTTGTTTGCACGTGACAGTCATGTTTTAAGTGTGGGGATGTTAATGTACAATCTGGTGACACATCTTGTGTTCATGTTGCCGGGTCATTTCACCCTACTCAGTAAGGTTTTAAGTGTGGGGACGTGTCTCTGCGCCTCTGCTGATCCCATATCTTCACTTTACCTTAATGGATCCCTTGCCCACCCACCAACCCTCATCTCCTTTACCTACGAGGTCGTTCCTATTGTTATTTTTCATTGCATGGCATTTTGGTCGTTTTCCATGTGCACACACCCTAAGTTTACAAACACCCAAATCCACCCTTACAACCATGTGTACCTTTTTAAACTATAACTTTTTTCTTTTTACCGCCCCTTGTTCCGAGCAACAGATTGAAAGTTTCTTGCATATTGGATGTTTTTTCATATGAACACTCCTCAAACCAAATGCCGCAAAAAGACAACAAATACATTTGCAATTCAGAACGTCTCAAACAATAGAGGACCATTAAATTGTTGGATTTGAACTCACATATGATGTAATAGCACTTGACACAATAGCAAAAACAAGAGGAACCTTAGGTCATCAAGTCTTAGACACCTTTCTCGAACCTAGATTTCTTTTTACAAATGCAGCTATACAACATTTTTTAATCTTAATAAAAAATACATATAGCACCCACATCAAGCACCCGTATAAAGATGTGGTAGGTGAGGCCATTGAAGGTGACACATGTGAAGGTACCCATGAGGGTGCCTATAATGGATGGAGGAGGAGGGCGCAACCTGCCAAGTGCGACTAGCACGTATCGCTAATTCTTCCACCGCCGTGTTGCCCACCTCTAGCGCCCACACTACCACCAACAAGATGGTAACTGATTGGAAGCCCTTGATTTCAGCTTTGCTCTGATACCATTGATGTGCAAATCAAATGTTGTATGCGCATGTAGTGAACGCCAGAAGGTCCCCAAGAACAAAGAACTCTACTAAAACTCATAAACTAAGAAGAAGGTTTTGCACGACATGAGGCAAAAATACAAATTGGGTACAATCTCTCCCCATGCCTTGTGTGAGCGCTCCACAAGGCATGTATTTATAAATTTATTAATCTCCAAGCTCAAAAAATAGCCTAATTTACAATTAGCATGCTTTGGCTTTTGTGTTCTTTCGCCCAAATAAAGAATAAAGTGGTCGGGCATCCAAAAATTCGAGCTGTGCCTAAATACAATGTCCAATAATGAAATATTTAAACCGAGCACCTATGCGTATATAAAATGATAAATGTTTATCAAACACTTTAATAAATAAACGCGCCTAGCACCATGCCTTTAATGATAAGGTGTGTGCCCATCAAAAATGATAATTTCTTCTAGGTAATCTGAATGCACGCCATCACCTGGTGCTTCCCAATGCCACCGCTGCTTGCTCTACACATCAACTGAAGCATTCACAATTGTTAGAAAATAGTAAAGTTAAAATGACAAAAGTGAATACATAGCAGTCTTCAGCTACAAAATAAATAAATAGGTTGGAACTCTATGTTGGGGGTAAAGGCACCTTCGCCTAGATGCTTGTGTTAATCTACACTGACAGTACCCGCCATTGTACACTGTAGGTGGCAGGTGCCCATCACCGTCACTTTATTATTTATTCTTTTAGTGACAGTTTGAATAAAGGAAGGTTCGGTCACACATTGTGACTATTGGAGTTCCCATTTGTGTCTCTCTCTCTTCTTGCTCTTGCTCTCTGCCATAGCTCACTTCCAAGCAAGCTTCGATACTTCTCACCTTTCAACTGGTATTAGAGATTTGGCTTCCCAACTTCCCAACCTTGATCTGTGGCATTCTTAGCTTCCATTCAAATACCTATAGCATTGGGTCTCCTTATCGGCAACCATAGCCACTCTTCCTGAGCTCCCGTCACTCCTCGCCTTCCTGAGCACCTTCCCAACCTATTGAGGCAGCCTCAAGGCATTGCTACAGAGGTATTGAAGTGTTCTTTCAGTGCTTTTATTTAGTTCTTAGGTTGTAGTCAATCAGGGTAGCCATAGCTCAAACCCTTGGAGCTTGTATCTTGCTCCCTCTTGCATTTGGGCACTTGAGGCTTGTTGTGTGCCTCCCTAGGCACCCCCTAGAGCCTCTAATCATTACCATTGAGGCCACGTGGATGTACAATAGCAGAAGCATACATAAGAAAATTTGCGCCATTTTTTTGGCTGATCTGGACAGCATAACACAACAGCACCCCTACTCCTCAGTGATGGCTATGTCATGCTTCTTTGGGGGCTTGGCAATGCACTTGGCAATGGTCTCTAACATGTGTTGACGTCTCCTTGATCATTGGCATCGGATTTGGGTCTAATCTCTACATTCCCAGGTCTATTTACAACAAACCCACAGTCATGTTATGTAGAAGTAACATTGGCATCTAATGCTATGCTTGTTTGGGCACTTCTACCTAACATGTTTGGTACCTATTGATGCCCGATTGTTTGGCGGATGCAAGTCATATGTTATGCCATCATTTTGGACTAATTTTCTTGCTGAAAATACTCAATTTTGAGATGTAAATCACTGATGTAAAATAGTGGGCTGAAGCCTATTACTTCATGTTTGGTTATGCCTATTGGTTTTGGGCTATGTCTTTGGGATATGTAATGAAGTATTGACCTTTGGGGTACCATATCGAGCTTGTCTTTGGTTCCGGATCTTCATTTGAGCTTGAAGTCAGCTTTGGAATGCATTTGATGCTCCGTCTTGGATGTACATATGGTGCCGGTCCTGACATGCTTGGCCTATGCCACTACTGCATACTAGCTACATTGTTTGGAGCTAATTGCTACTAGACCCTTGTCTTGGCTTGCATCTAGATTCTCGGAACTTACTTGGGATATTTCTTGGCTTGCCAAAGTTGTATTTGGGATAAACTTGATGTTTATGGATGCTATAATTGGAGGCTATAGAGCATATATGCTCATGATGTCTAGTCTTGGATCTTTCGTCATTGGTGCTATCATATGTCTTTCTTGAGCTTCTTGGCTTGATCCATATGGGTTTTGTGCCAGTGGGGGCATCTTTGGATGCTTGACAGACATTGATCAGGTGGTTTATGCTATTGAGCTTTGATTCTTCTGAAACTGGGATCTTCTTCACTTGGATGTTGCATGGTTGATATGTCGTGGTCCGCATACATGTACTTGGGCCGATTTGGGCTTTGCACTCCATGAGCATACACCTCTTTATGTCAGGTCTTGCTAGTGTTGTGTACACTTTGTCCTATTACACAGGGGGTGTGTCGGCTTACTAACGGATTTGTTTGACATGCTTGGGTGTTTGCTCGATGTCTGTATGACTGTCATATCCTGATTTATGCCCTCTTGATGCTAGTTATGCTTTGATAGTCTACGGTTGACTTGGTGCATTGATTTTGCCTACAATTTGCTCTCATTGTACCTAGTTGTAATTTAATACATCAAGCAGTTATGAATGGAATGATGTGGAATTTTCATGCTGAATCATCCTGATTTTATGTAATTTTGATGGTATGTGGTAGGCGCATCATTAGATATCAGTTCATGGTCATTTTGCCTTGGTTTTGGTGGTATTCTGGCTGTTTACAACAGAAAACAACGAGCAATTTTGAACAATCTGCACTGTTTTGGACTGCATTATGGGTTCTTCTTCCACCGATAGTGCTATCTTCAACATCACTAAGCTTGATGGTATAAATTATGCCAATTGGAAGAGCCAAGTTTGGCAGGTATTGGTGTAGAAATCGCATATAAAGCCACTAAGGATGCATGGCGAGCAGCATGAAACAATGATTGATTACGAATGGGATGAGCTTGATGAGTTATGCAAGTCCACCCTTATCTTGTCTCTCACTGAATATGTGCATTACAATGTGGTTGAGGAAGCACAGAGTGCTTGGTAGCTTTGGGATAAAATAAAAAACCTCTATGACAAGAAAAGTGCAACAAGTCAAATGTATTGGTTAAAGCAACTTATGGACCTGCACATGAAGGAGAATATGACGATATCTGCTCACTTGAGCCAGTTCCATGCTATTCTCGGACTTCACAGGGTATTACCTTTAATGATGAGGTTACTCCATTGTTTTTGCTTGGGACTGTGAGTGAGTCATGGGATGTATTCCACGCTGCCATATGTGCTCCTGCTACTCTTTTGAACTTGCATGATGTAGAGAGTGCTCTTCTGCACTAGGAAGAGATCTACAGTAAGAATTTGGATGCCTCTCGTGTGTCGCATGCTTTGACTATTAGAGGCAGAGATGGTAAGGGAAAGAATGACCGTGGGTATGGACGTGGCAGAGACTCCCAGAAGTCTAAGTCCAAGTCACGTGGTAAGTCGCGCAGCAAATCTTGTGGGAGAAATGCTAATGTGACATGTGATCATTGTGGCAAGAAGGGCCACATATGCCCACAATGTCATGATTTGCACAATAAGAAGCGCAAAGAGAAGGGGAAAGACAAAGTATAGGAAAAGTCCTCTAATCGCAGCATGGTACCTGTGAAATCTAGTGTGAAAATCAAGGAGATAAATGTCATGTAGATTGATGACTCCGATGGGGAGTACATGCTTGCAGCTAGTTCTTGTGATGTTAAGCCATTGACCGGGGTTAACTCTATGTATGCGAAGTGCTGGCTTTTGGATTCTGGTGCTTCATTTCATGTTACACCATGCCGTGAGTGGTTCCATTCCTACTGCACTATCTCTAGTTCAGTTCTCTTGGGTGATGACATGTCACTTGCTATTGTTGGCATTAGGGATGTACCACTGCAGTTCTCTACTAGCAGTACTTTTTTGTTACAGGATGTACGTCATGTACCTATTCTTACACACAGTCTTATGTCTGCAGAGGGCAACTTGATGATGCTGGATTTAATATTTCATTTGGGGATTCTGTTTGAAAGATCACATATGGCAGACTTGTGCTTGCTAAAGGTGCCTATCCTCTTGTAGTTGATGGGTCCTCTATTGACCATGTTTTGTCAGTCCATTCCATCCCAGATGTATCTCTTTGGCATGTCCGTTTGGGCCATATGTCCTTGAAGGGAATGAAAATCCTTTCTGGTTTGTAGTACTTACCGCCCCTTGACTATGCATGTTTTGATTCATGTGAGCATTGTCTTCATGGCAAACAGACTAGGAATACACATAAGAACTTTGGTAAGATATGCATGAGTGAGCCCTTGACATTGGTACATTCAGATGTCTGTGGGCCCATGTCCTATTAGTCTATGGGTGGTGCAAAGTATTTTGTGACGTTCATTGACGATTTTTTGTGTAAAGTCTGGGCTTACCCCATTAAGCTTAATTTAGAAGTCTTGGCTATGTTTCAGAGATGGCTTGCATTGGTTGAGAACTAGACTAGGCATAGGTTGAGAAATGCCTTAGGACTGATAATGGGGGAAAATATGTGTCACGTGCCTTTGAGAAGCTATGTGATATGAGGGGTATTAAGCGTCAGTTGACTACCCCCTATACCTCACCCTAGAATGGTTTGGTTGAGCAAATGAATAGAACCATCCAAGAGCATGTACGCAGTATGCTCAGTCATGCGTGCCTACCACAAGGCTTTTGGGCTAAGGCAGTCACTACAGATGTGCATGTCATAAATAGATTGCCTTCCAATGGTTTGGATTTTCAAGTTGAAGAGGAGGTATGGACTGGGAAACCTCCTTCTTATGCGCATCTACGTGTCTTTGGATGTGAGGTATTCTGCCATGTGCCCAGGGACAAGCATACTAAGCTAGATCCTAAGAGTGCCAAATGCATTTTCCTTGGCTATGGAGATGCAGGCAAGATGGGTTACCACCTCTGAGATCCGCAGGTGCAGAAAGTCATCCGTAGCCATGATGTAGTCTTTATGCAGTCACAGGGCTACAGCAAGACTGCTATGGATCCGTGTCTTTACACGAAGAAAGCTTGTGATGGCTCATTGCTTATTTTGGTACTTTATGTAGATGATATGATGATACTAGGAAAAGCTCACGATGAGCTGGATGCTCTTAAATCTCAACTAAAGAAGAGCTTTGAGATGAAGGATTTGGGACATGCCTCTCGCATTCTTGGTATGCACATTAAGTGCGACAAGTATCAGGGATTACTCTACCTCTCTCAAAGGGAGTACATTCATAAAGTCCTTGAGCATTTTCTCATGCAGGACGTAAAGCCTATTGGCTATCCATTACCTTCTTATATGAAGGTTTCATAGGCCGATTGTCTGCAAACGGATGAGCAGAGGGCCAAGATGGCCAAGATTCCTTATGCATCAGCCATGGGCAGTTTGATGTATGCCATGATAGCCACTCGTCCAAATATTGTCTTTGCAGTTGGTGTTGTGGCATGCTATATGGCTATACCTGAAACATTGGGATGCCATGAAGGGTATCATGAGATACTTGAAAGGGACAGCATATATGTGTATTTGCTATGGCAGCGAGGATACTAGAGTTGTGGGGTACACAGAATTTGATTATGTAATAGTAGGAAGTCCACTTCTGGCTATGTATTCACCTATCCTAGAGGTGTTGTCTCTTGGATGTCCAGAGTTCAGAAGTGTACGGCTCTCTCTACCATTGAGGCCGATTATGTTGCAGCCACTGAGGCTTGCAAGGAGGCCATATGGTTGGGGCATTTGGTTCATGACCTTGGGATTGATACTATACCTACGTTGCATTGGGATTCTATGAGTGCTATTTAGCTAGCCGAGAATCCGGTCTTCCATGTGAAGACAAAACACATTGAGGTAAGGTATCACTTCATACGTGGGGTCATGGAGGAAAAGTTAGTTGACCTTGTCAAGATCTCCATTGACGAAAATCGTACAGATCTGCTCACAAAAAACCTCACTCCTGAGCACTTTGCCTTCCTCAGGAAATGCGTTGGATGAGATGACATTTTTCCTCATCTTGTTGTACATGTGTACATTGTACTGTCTTTTCTTTTTCTTTTCACTCCTCACTCATTGGGGCAAATTCGCCTTTAAGTGGGAGGTTGTTGGGGGTAAAGGCGCCTCCACCTAGCCGCCCGTGTATTACTACACTGATAGTACCTGCCATTGCACACTGCAGGTGGTGGGCACCCATCACCATTACTTTATTCTTTATTCTTTTCCGATCACACATTGTGACTATTGGAGTTTCCATTTGTGTCTCTTTCTCTCCTCTTGCTCTTGCTCCCTGCCATAGCTCACTTCTAAGCAAGCTTCGATCCTTCTCACCTTTCACTCTGTCCTAGCCTTAATTTTATACGAGTGTACTCTAAACTCATAAATGCCCATTAATTTAAATATGTATTTTGCAAAATTACCCACGTGCACATTAAATTAATTTGACGCCCGAAAAGGACAAACCCCGTCAACTTCTCGCACAAGGAATCCACCTTGTGTATGAGCCTCAACAAATAAATATAGTTTTACGGAATCCACCGTGGTCTCATGGAATCCACTATGGAATATGGCATCACCGTGCCTCATGGAACAACCATCATTTTTGCCTCTTGGCGTGCAGGGTTCTCATTTTGAGCGAGGCATCCGAGTTCAAGTCACCATGACTTTGTATGAGGAGAGGTGGGTTATGAACCGTGTCGCCCTTGTGGTGCCATGTTCTGAGATGGTTGATTGTGGATCCTTGTGAGGTCGGAACTCTTCTGTGGCACAATCTAGAAACTCCAAGCACCATGTTACCCATGTGTGAGTTAGACAAATGTGTTACGCATGCTGTGAGCGAGCTGTGATGCGAGAGGGATATCAAGGGCGTAACGGTCCGTGATGCGACGCAATGCGATGATGTGTCGCCTTGATATGTCTTGTGAGTTGGCTTCTGCTATTTGCTCAAGATGCAATGTGGTGCTGCGTGCCCACGAACCATGTTTCTTGTGCGGGTTTCGTGTGTGGACCCATGGGACTAGGTATGCACCGTCACACTCCCTTGATCAATAGAATCAAGTGAGAGCAAGTCATGAGAGATACTCTTTCTACTTCTTCTACTCAAGATTTCAAAGCCCTAGTTGTAACTGCCTACAACCCAAAACATCTTCACAAAAGAACTCAACCCCTTCAACAAAAGCCCAAGTTTTCTCTTCGGTCTAACTTCATAGGAATTCTTGGTAATCCTCATTATAAGCCCAACTCTTACTAGCCATTTCAATCCCTATCCTTAACTAGAAACCCTCACTATCATCTCATATGTAATGTCTACAAATGACAAGGTCATATAAAAAAGAACCATTGACAAAAAAATAGATTCAACAGACATCACTCAAAAGGTCAAGCTCATTTTGTTAACATTGACAATTATGACATAGAAGAGCAACCAAAAACTATCATCAACCTAGCCACAAGTGTTTGGGCACCTTCCTCAAACTCCAAAGAAGAATATACCTAGTTCCTAGACTCTAGAGCTACTCACCATATGACTTTTCATAAAGAATGGTTGATCAAGGGACAACAACATGCAACAAGCTCAGGGCTATGGCACCATTCAAGTGGAGCTTCCCTCCAATCACATAATCAAGGTACACAAAGTCCCAACCTTAAGAAAAATATGTTAAGTATAAGTGATCCCACTTCTCAATCCTTTCTCATTGCTCACTTCTACAAAGACCATTGCATCTTGCAGCTACTCTCACCTTCTCTCAAACTCACCTACCCAAAACTAGGTCAGCTTTACACACTTGGCTATTCACTTCTACAACCTTCTACAAATGCTTATGCTAACTCCACCTCACTCACAAGTATGCCACAACACACTCTCCTATGGCACTCTCAACTTGGTTACGCCTCTCAAGTCCTCGGCATTCCACCTTCCCTCTCTCAACTTCCATTGTGTCAAGCTTGTGCTCTCAGTAAAGCCACAAATCTTTCTTACTCCAAATCCTACTCCATTACAACTCAACCTCTTCAATTAGTACACTTTGACATTTGTGGTCCTATCAATTCTGTATCTCTCATTGGAGCAAAATACTTATTGGTGCTCATTGATGATTACTCTAAATATATTGTGGCATATTTTCTCACAAGTCACAAGTCTTCTCCAAGTTCCAAGAATACAAGGAAGCAATTGAAAATAAGCACTAGTTACAACTCAAAGCTCTTCATACATACAATGGAGGAGAATACACATCAAATGAGCTTGAAGATTATTGCAAAGATTTTGGCATTCAACATGAGCTTACCATAACACATCATCCACAACAAAATGGAATTACTAAATGTACTCTACCAAAAGCCACAAGACCTATGCTATCACTAGTGGGAGGAAGCAATTGCTATAGCAACATTTCTTCAAAATAGGTTGTACTCAAACTCTCTACACAATAACACTCCTTACAAATTATGGTTTGGTTCTTCAAGCCAATATTGCCCTTGGACAAGCTCAACAGTTGCCTCCAAATACCATTCCCAAGTCACCCAACTGCCCTTCCGCCACACAAGCACTTCAAAGTCATGAAGCCTCTCAATGGCAAGCTACAATGCTCAAAGAATACAAGGTTCTTCTTCACAACAATACCTGGACATTGGTCACACTTCCTCGTGGAGAATCTACAATCAACTACAAATGGGTACTTTGTAAAAAGCTCAAACCAGATGGCACTATTGAAAAGTACAAAGCCTGACTTGTAGCTTGTGGTTTCAAAGAAATTGAAGGCTACATTATCTCTCATACTATCTATGACCTCCTTTATGCATATTAGTTTCTAACTGCTCATTTCAAATTTATTCTCCATCATGTTGATGTCAAAACTGCCTTCTTACATGGTCACTTAGATTAGAAAATCTATATGTCCCAACCCCCAAACTTTGTTGATCCAAAATTCCCTACAAATGTCTATTTATTGCATAAAGCCCTCTATGACCTGAAACAAGCATCAAGGCAATGGTACACTCACATTCATTCTCACCTAATACACCATGACTTTAAACGACTAGACATTGATCATAACATTTATATTCTTCTTCAAGGCAACATTGTTATTATCCTAGGCCTCTATGTTGATGACATTCCAACTCTCACCAACTCTCCTCATGCCATGTCCAAAGCCAAATCCATTATATCCTCCCAATTTGCCATAACAGATTATGGTCCTATGCATTATTGTATTGGCATTGAAATTGAACAAATACCCACATCTATCAAAATGCAGCAACATACCTATATTATGTCTATTCTCTCACATTAGTCCATGCTCCACTGTAATCCCATGGTCACTCCATTTGCCTAAAATCTCCAACTAAATCCATCCTCATCTCGCTCTCTTTCAAATGAGTAGGTCATGAAATGGAAACTATTCCTTATATGGAAGCACTCGAATATCTCATGTATCTAATTACTTGTACCCATCCAAATTTGTCTTATGCATGACATATTCTTTCCAAAACCATGCATCAACCCACTTATGAACTTTGGAAGTAGCTGAAACGTGTCTTGAGATACCTCAAGGCCACGTCTCATATGGGGCTATGTTTTACCAAAGACAACAATGATTTTCTTTCAAGAGCATATTCAAATGCAGATTAGGGTGGCAATCTTGTTACCCGAAGATCTCTCACTGGTTTTATTGTTACTTTAGCAAATGAAATAATGTGATTGTGTATCATGATTGAGACAAACTAATTGACGAACCTTGGCACTTACTTTGTCTAACATGTTTGTAATGTGATTGTGTATCATGATTGATAGAAACTAATTGACGAACCTTGGTGCTTACTTTGACTAACATGATTGAGACAAATTAACTCATGATCCACAATCTACAAAGATCAATGAGATGGCATACATGATTTGCATGAGCTATGAAGATTTCCTATCAAGTAGGCTAACAAGATGGATGCAACTCAACCAAGACTAATACATTTACTAACTATAATGATCTAATCTAATTGTTAAAACTAATGGTTAAAATAAGATGCCTAAATCTAGTCTAATCATTTAAACTAGTCATTTAAAATGAGATAAAACTAATTTTTCGAAGGAAGGACGAAGGCTAACTAATTGACACAAACTAATTGATGATCCTTGTCACTTACTTTGACTAACATGATTGATACAAATTAACTCATGATCCACAATTTGTAAAGATCAATGAGACAATGTACACGATTTGCATGAGCTATGAAGAATTCGTATCAAGTAGGCTGATGAGATGGATACAACACAACCGTGACTAATATATTTACTAACTATAATAATCTCATCTAATAGTTAAATCTAATGGCCTAAAATAAGATGACTAAATCTAGTCTAATAATTTAAACTAGTCATTTAAAATGAGACAAAACAATTTTTTTGAAGGAAGGACAAAGACTAACTAATCATGTTGACTAATTATAATAAACTAATCATTGAAAATAATCTTTATGACTAATCATTAAAAGAATGAAGAAATGACGAAGATGAAGGACAAAATCATTCAAGGTAATCCTATTTTTCCAAGGAGGAATGAAGACTAATTAATCATGTTGACTAACTATAATTAACTAATCGTTGAAAATAATCTTTACGAATAATCATTAAAAGAATGAAGAAATGACAAAGACAAATGACAAAATCATTCAAACTAATCCTTAAAAGAACAAAGGTCGAAGATTAGAAACTAACCTTTTGAACTGGAAACACAATGAACAAGTTACTGACGTACATGTCTCCACACACTTGTTTATGACCTTGCTTTCTCCTCGCATAAGAGAATTTTCGTAAACAAGGGAATGGCCCATAGTACTCAACTCTCCTCCCTTTATATAGGCTTAATCTTTCTCAACGTTCAAAGCTTTTTATTAAGCTTTTAAGGCATTCAAAGCTTTTCATTAAGCTTTTAACGTTTTTATTGCTTACAAACTTGAAAAGCGTTGAAGCTTAAACTTGAAAAGTGTAAAAGATTTTATGCTTTTTTGGAGCTAAAATATATTTTGTTTACTGCATACTGCATCGTACACACGGCCTTGCCTATCTTTTGTTTACTGCGTCGTGCATGACCTTGATTGAGAAAATTGAGATCTCTTGGAGATAGAAAATTAGTCAAAAGAGTGAGAAGAAGTATCTCAAACTTAGATGGATAGCTCAAAAGAATTGCCATTTAAATGGAGGCGGAGGACGATAGATTGAAGCTTGCTTGAAGCTTTGCTTAATGAAATGAGAAGAAACAACGCAAAAGGAGAAGAAGGAGTTGCATGAAACAACGTGAAAGGACAAGAAGAAGGAGATGCATTATCATGAATAACTCAAAAGGGGAAGAAGAAGGATCTGCATGAAATAATGTGAAAGGAGTTGCATTATCATCGCATCCCCATGGCCAGTCTATCACAGATGCCTTCCTCGCCTTCCATCCCCCTGTAGCCTCCACCTTCCTTCCTCGTTTCTTGATTGCATGGAGGATGTCGAAAGGTGTGAATGTTTTTCCAAGAAATAATTAAATTAGGATGATGATGATGATTGGATGCAGTGCCAAGCTGCTCTCTTCTTATGTGTGTAGTGAAAACCAAGGACTAGACGATTAGTAGATGAAAGGACACTGTGCATAATGAGAGAAAGATATAGAGACAATGTAGAAAATGGAGTGAATTGTAGTTGTTCATTACATTGCTAGGAGCTATATATATACATGGAACATTAAATGAGGTAGGTGAGCTTCTTCTCTAAAATATCTGAGATATTTACAAAGTGGATAACTATGTGATCCTTTTGTCCACATATTTGCCTATCCTTATCTTATCCAAACTTTTATCCTAACATTCCCCCTCAAAAGGATTCTATAGGAAATCTAATTGAATATGAAAAGAATTCCATAGGAAATCTGCAAAAAAAAAGAGAGTACATTCAATTCAATTAGAATATTTTTTCCCTTCCCATCAGAGCATGCAATGGATTTGCATTGCAATTTTGTGCTTCAAGTGGGGAACTGATTTGGTGAGGAAGTCAATAGCATTATCACACGATGGTACATATTGAAGGATGATATGGGAAATTTCAACTAATTCGCATACAAAATGATATCTCATGTCAATATGGTGGAGTTTGAGACTTAATTTTGGGCCTCGAACAACAGAGATACATGCTTTGTTGTCGGTGAAGATGGGAATTTGTTGGAGGTTGATATCCAAAGCTGATATCCTCCAAGACTTTCTTAAGGTAAATAACTTCATGGGGGGCCATGCTGCATGCCACATATTCGACTACTGTAGTAGTAAAAAGTGCTACTGAGTGTTGTTTGGTGTTCCATGAGATATGAGCTAGCTCATAAGCTATAGTATGTAAGTAACGATGGAATAGCAACCCTAAGGAATCACAAGCAATTAATTGATATCTAAGGAATTATAATTATTGATTGCGAAGTCTAATGACCTGGCCAAGCCGAGACATAGCAAACTACACCCTTAGTGCTACTACCTTTGATAGCTAACATGCCATGATACACCCACCATAGCTAGACTTGATCATCATTGCATCAAAGCCACCACTAGTTTAGCACCACCACCAGGCAAAGTTTGGCATATTCAAGACTTGGACATGCAAAGGCAGAGCAACGGGCTGATGACTTAGGCAAGCTGAGTTGGAGTGTAGGGCTTGTAAAAGATGAGTTGAGGCAAAGTAAGGCAAAGCTACTGGAGGGCTTCGCAACAAGTGAGCAACACAAGGGCTACTATAGGTAAAGAAAATAAGAAGTTTATTTAGTAGGGCAAGACCCAAGAGAGACAAATAGAGAAATTGTCCTATTATTGGTTAATCAATTAGACTTATGTAGGATTAGTAGTAGTTAATAGTTAATTACTAGTTGCAGTATTAATAGTTAGACTTATGTTAACTAGACTTATTAGTAATATTAGTAGTAGCTAATTAGTTAGAATTAGTAGTATTTGTAGTAGTTAATAGTTAATTATTAGTGAAAAAAGAAAGGAAAAGAAAACGACCTTCTAAATTTATGGGAAAAACAAAAGCACAACGATATTTCAAATGTACTAAAAAAAACGAAACTGTATATCTTGAACAAATGGGATATTTTGAATGGATGGGGAAATGGCACCTTTCCCATAATTATTTAAATATGAAGAGACATATGCCAACTCTTTACCATGCTATATGGCATGTTTTTTCATTTCATTTATTTTTAAAGCATTTGTACTGTTTACCGATTTCATTTATTTATTACAATTAGTCTTCGACAAAAAAATCAAAAACCATCATTCATGCACGTAAAAGAGATAAACTAGCTTTTTAATTTCTTTGAAAATATGTATTTACAAAAAGTAGCATATTGTTTTCATGAACAAGTGTAGTGTAGGTTATAGCATGTTGTTTTCATGCATAAGTGTAGTATAGTTGAATTATGAAAATGCATTGTTCTCATCAGCATCAATGGACGCAACGTAGAAACAAATTCACAGGGTATCCTTCAGGAAATCTAGAAAAATTAAAACCATGGCTTGTAGAAAAATATCATTAAAACCCTTTACTGCAACTTGGTATGATAGAAAAATTTGAATCATCTTGGGCAAAAGAATGTAAAAGCATCATTGGAAGACTAACAAGGTGTGCATCCTGTGGTATAGTCACAATGCAACATCATGCTATCATATCGCAAAAGAATGAACCATCTACATAACAAATACAAGTAACGATGGCTTTGTCAAGCACTATTATCATCCTTGCATGCCATCAACGCGGAGTCAACATCAAGATAATGAAATGCTGACCATGTCTTGCAAACAAAGACAAAAACAAATATGTAGTCTCACTGTTACCAAACTACACAAAGCAAATTCTCAATGCAAAGTCGTTACAGCTTCAACTTTTGAGCATCATTGATATATCCATCTCGGTCTCCAAAACGACAACAACTATTGCCAACGGAACCCTAGACCATTGATCTATTCTCGACAACCCTCTAGTCTCTTGGAATCATGGATCGCCTTCACAACCATCTACTAGAATTAACTTGGATACATTTGATATTGTGGACATATTTGCTTTCAACATGCTACATAATCCACCGATCCAAAAGTACATGGCTATAGCATAACATCCACATCCAAGGATAGGGCTTTGTATCATTAGCAAGCATGCAATCCATCGAAAGGATTCTAGAGCTCCATCGTGAAAGCTCTCCATTCGATCCAATGCTACAAGCAGAACATAATAATGAAATAGGTTACAATTTGCTTGACAATATAGTTGAGCCAACGATAGGGCATTCCAAAGATTCGATCATCACGAGTTTGCATGTATCATATTACGCAATAACAACCGTCTCATAGAAAGAATAACAATGTCATTCAAGATGGATGGATTGCCTGCAAGAAGTTGCCATGTCTAGATATCACCTTGAAAAATGCAGTGTTTTTGTTCCTATTCCCACTTGGCCATGGCGCCTACAATGGCAATATCTGTCTTAGTGATGCAGACATCTACCTTGTTCTCTGTGTACACCTTACACGAGCCTTATATCCTGATTCTATACCAGCTAAAACAAGCCATCTTGATTGCGAACAACACAAACACAACTTGCCTACAAAGGGACATCCATAACTACAGGCGCACAAATAAGCACAATTCCAATGAGGAGGTCGTTAGGCACATCCTTTGTTATAGTATTTCCGCTTCAATACTGGGATCCCCATCTTGGCATTGGCATAACTTGAAGGACCTTATCACAATGGTCGATGTATGGGGCATGTTGGGCAAAAGCCATCAACATACGTCAATGGCCTTGTAATGTAGAACAGGCTCCAAAAATTGATGGCCAAATCCACTCAAATTCTCGACAATGAACGATGACTTGCATCAGATGACAAGCTCGCAACTGATACACAACCTCTTACAAAGTTTGCAACCTTCAATTTTACTTGAAAAAAAACACAACCTCATATATACTTAACATGTAGGATTCCTCAAAGATATACTCGACAAACTCAAAGTTGAGTACAAAGACTTGGTTGACAATCCACTACGAAAAGCATGGCCCAACTCGAAGTTGAGTACAAAGACTTGGTTGACAATCCACTATGAACAAGCATGGCCCAATCGTTTCTGGACACAAGAACAAACAGCATTGGAACATATCCAATCGAGCAACTGCACTATGGCTTTAACATCTTGCTCAACCAATTGGTAGAGGTCACAAAAAAAGAAGGAAATGACACACTAGAAGATCACATGAAAAAAACCACTACAATCACGGTCATGATAATCTTGCCATAATGGTCGAGAAGTTCACATACATATTGGGCAGAGAGGTCTACACCCAGAAACACGGTTCCAACTCTGATCCATTCAGTGACATAATCTATGTAACATGCAAGTTCTCAAACATGACTTCTTCTCAAATATATTTTTTAAAAGAATAACAATATCAACTTTTCTTGTAGAAATGCAGACAGAAGTAAACCAAGAAGAAACCAAACCACTACTAGTGCCAAACTTGCAACCTCAACCACTACAAGTCCTGCCACTACTAGCTCAAGTACTTCCATATCATTCAGCACCGTTTGCAACCAAAACCCACGAGCCAATCTAAAAGCGTCAATGCAGATACAAAAGCAAGTACTCCATCTACATCACAAGATGTAAGAAAAATGGCAAGGAGTACATACGACAGATGAACAACATTGAGAAAAAAAATCCAATAACACTGAAGAAATCCCGTCAAGAAAATGAAGAAAGACACAGAAACATTCTAGCCATTCGAGGATAACTTCGAGGTTAACATAGAAGCAATAGTTGATAGCATAGACAAGGCTAGGAATTTAGAGTAGGCCGCCATCCTCGTAAGAAAAAATGCAATTGTGACAGGGTACAACAACCTATATGGACACCCAGCTAGATGTAAAAAGTATTATTTTTTGAAAAGAAAAAACCTCATTTAACATAGCAAAATAAATAAATAAATGTACAAACTCACAATCATCGACTCCAACTATATAAGTATACAAAATCTCATTTCGACATTCTCCATGTATTAAAACAACGCTAAAACTCATCTACAAACGTACTTCACTAAGAAACATGACGCATGTCCAAACACCATAAGTAAAACTGCTACATAACAAACATGCAAGAACAGCATATAGAAGTTCGAACTCCTTTGCCGAGCTGCATCTGGGAACCTAGTTGGGTGGCCATCACTCTATTGATCATTGTTCCCTAATCTTGGGTGTGACCCAATGCATCGTCGGCATTCCTACCACCTTAAACTACTCCCTCTCCTTAGTATAAGTTAAATCTGCGTGTGGATACGTTCTAATTACACCCAGGCAACAACAATTACTTCCATGAATCATGACCTAGTCCTCTCTCTCTCTCTCTCTCTCTCTCTCTCTCTCTCTCTCTCTGTGCAGGCGGCGCATGTACATGCGTATGCAATCGTAGTGTCAGAGAAATGCCAACCCACAATGGAAGCGGCTGCAGGCTTCTGACAGGCCGCTGACAATGGGCTTCTAGGATCAGTCATCGGACATGGGTTCTACCGATTCCAGCCTCCTCTGCTCCCTAGCTTCCAGGCTCCATGCCCTGCTCCGGAGCTTCCTCCTATGGGTCCTCTCAGCAGGGCCCATCCCCACCCACATCGCCATCATCATGGACGGCAACCGACGCTTTGCCGATCGCCTCGGCATCGACCGCCGCTCCGGCCACAGCCATGGTTACGACAGCCTGATGCGTTTCCTCAAGGATTGCTTCGATTTCCGGGTGAGAATCGTCACTCTGTACGCTTTCAGCATTGATAATTTCCAGCGCCCTCCCCAAGAGGTATCTGCGTTGATGGAGCTCATGCAAACCAAGCTCGAGGCCCTGGTCGAGAAAGAGGAGCTTGTCAGAAAGTATGGCGTGCAGGTTCGTGTTATAGGGGACTTGTCGCTTCTTCCTGATGGTGTTCGGAGAGCAGCAGAGCGAGCCATGGATGCTACAAAGAACAACCGCCCTTATGTTTTGAACCTCTGTGTTTCGTACACCTCATCGCAGGAAATTGTGCATTCTATACAGAGCATTCGCAATAAGATTTTGTCAGAGGTAAACGGAAGTCGCAGCACAGATGTATCCAAGAGTGATCAGGAGAAGCAAGAAGACAATCTTATTCCTGATGGTGGTCGTCATCTATCAAATTTGATTGGATTACACAAGAGGACTTCTGAATTTCAGAATGGCTTTCTTGATGCTTTGCCATGTATGGCATGCAGTGTATGCACCAATTGTGAATGCCATTCTGATACAACAGTATCATGTCAACAAGGTGGTGCTGGTGATCTGCAGCTATCTTGTCATAATGGCGACTGTTTCTTTGACGCATCAATGTCATGTATGCCACAGGAAAATGGTGATTCGGATGGAATAGGGAATGCAACCAAACTTCGGAATAGGAAGCTTCATACAGAGTCCAGCTTATGTGGGTTGTCAGCCTCATGTCAAAAATGGGGCAATGGTAGCTGTAAAGGTCAAGGCATGCAGAGGATTCAATCAGAGAGCGTAAAATGTCTGTATGAGAATGACAGGTCAGATTTTTGTGCATCATCGTGTATGACGAAAATTGGACAAGTTTGTTTTCATACATCACCATGTCATCAGTGGAAATCCTTATCTGTTGGGTCTAAACCCATGGAAAAATGTAGATGTCTCAAATTTGATGGTTGTCAGCAAAACAGATCCTTTGAAGGCTGTGAAGGCTATGATTGTGGACCACACTACAATAGGAGTGCCGAAAATCGAGACTCAGTCTGCAGTCAAGTTACAGAGGAGGAGATTCAGCAGCATTTGTATACTGAATCATTGCCTCCCCCGGACATTCTTATACGGACTTCGGGAGAGACCCGACTCAGTAATTTTCTACTTTGGCAATCGTCTTTTTCTCACCTAGCATTTTGTAAAGTTCTATGGCCAGAGTTCTCCTTCAGACACTTATTGTATATCATTATGGAGTACCAGATAGCTTACTCCTCCCTTTTGCAGAAGCAGCACAGAGAACTGGTTCATCACAACATGTGATCCCATTATAATGAAAAGTTGTGTTTCAATCAAGCAGGCTTTATATTAAGGTTTTGTCTATGTTTGCAGAGTTCGATCCTTTTAATGCTGCATGGGTGCTGCGTGTCATGTGCTGGACAAAAAACTGTGCTGGCAGAGCAAGCTACTTACTTTCATATATTAAATTGACAAGGGATGGTTCTTTGTAAAGAAACATGGCAGTCCTCTGACTTGCTGTTATAACACACTTTGCTCGTGCCAGACTAGGGTGACAGGTTTTTGGTGCTATGTAGCCCTCAGCAGAATCATCAACCCATGAACTAGAAGTCACACGGAAGGGGTAAGATAGCAAATTAAATTGAATTCAATAAAAACGCATTGCCGACCTGCAGTTTTTGAAGGCAGGTAACCTGGTCAGGTTTGTCAGCTGGCTGCACTGCCAGGTGATATAGAGCCATGTGATCTGGTCTCTCGGCAGTAATATGGTTGGCTGGCACAAAAGGGTGGCTGAGATACTTGAGTTCAATTTTATGGGTACCGTGTCTGTAGCAGCGTAGGAGAGGTTCCAACTTAGTGACAAGACAAAAATGAATTGAACAATGAGATTCAGGGGGATTACTTTGATATCCATGTGAAAGGTTGGATGTATCTTACAGCGACTTAAGAGAAATTTGCTTGGCTCGGTGGGCTCAATGGTTATAAAGGACCCAATGTTTTGGGGTGCTGCATGTTCAAAACTCTTCAATAGTTTCTTATGTCTTTCAAATACATCATTCATCCACCTCAAAAGAAATTGTCTGTCAAAGTTCAGCGTTTTGTGCAATTTGTGTGTTGAGCCTTAGCAGTCTATTTGTGACTAGTTGACTGTTTTGATCCGTAACCTAAGTAGCAGAGTTGTTTTTTGGATGATTGTACGAATTTGTGGAGTTATGGGGTGTTCCACAAGAGGTAAGCATGGTTATTGAATTCTAGTTCCATGATAGGGAATAGTCCCAATACCTCTTCTACTAGCGTATGTACAATAGTAAATTCTTTGGAAAAATCTAGACACACTAGAATGGGTGTTGAACTAACACAGTCTTCAGCTCAATGAAGCTTTTGTCCGCTATGGAATCCCAAAAGAAAGATTCTTTCTTGAACTTGATAGTTCAATGGGTCCTGTCTTGAGTCGCATAGCAGTCTATCAAGTGTGCCCAACGCTCGGATGTTAAGTCAAAATGGTGAAGTTGTGAATGAAATTCAAGTAATAGACCTTCTATTAGCTTGATAATAATGGAGGCATTCCTAGCCTACCATGAGCAGACAATCTTATATGGAACAAGTGCGCAATCAAGTCAGGGTTCCAAAAAGAAGAAAAATAATAGAAAAAAAAACATTTTGGTCTCCATCTTTCTTCTTGTGAGTTCATGTAAGCTTTTTGTAAGAAAGCATGATATAGCAAAGTACAAGAAATCTGTAAGTAAGTGATGAACTGAGAATACGTTGAATATAAAATTTTAATTATTGTAGATGAGTACAATAGGTAGCTTATTCTTTCTTGCCATGTTTTTCTATTAGGAAGCTTTGATAGCGCACAAGAAATAGATGAGAGCAAAGATTGTGTATCCAAAAAAGCATGGCTATAATGATAAAAATGAGCAATAAATCAATATGCTAGATAGTGAGAAAAATGAGCTACAAATTGATATGCTAAAGAGTGTGTTTCATGCATGCTTTTTTGAGCATATGACGAAAATTAACCATCGATGTATCTTTTGTAGGTCGATAAATTACACATGGTTTTTAGCATAATTGCCCTTTCTACCCCACTTGCCTATCTCTCCAAGGTCGGTGGGAAAAGTCATACCATGACGACAAGGCCTCCAAATGAGGACCTAGTGCAGTAATGGCTCTTATCATGTATATAGTTAGACTGGCAATATGTCAATCCCCACAATGAATTGTCTCTAGCTATTTGGCCACACTTGGCCACCATCTAGTTTTGAAACTAGACCTACTAGATGAGTATGCTACTCATAAATGCCTTCTCATATGGGGGGCCTTTGAGAGATGAAGATCATGTTTGGTTCTTACCGATTTACCCAGAATTGACACTTAAGGAGATTCAACGAGAGACGATACAATCTATATCATTCAAATACTGCACAAATTTTATCTAGGTGTTCCCCCTAACTCAAGTGAGCACACAGATCATCAACGAACACCTCTCTCTTAAGCATGTCCTTGAAGATGGCACACATGAGCCATTGGAACATGGCTAGTGCATTTGTTAGCCCAAAAGACATGACCATGTAGGCGAAGATGCCCCATTCAGTAGCGAATGCGGTCTTATGCGTGTCATTGGGGTTCAATCCCCCCCAAAAAGTGCACAAGTCTAAGATTTATCATCTCAAACTCACTATATAGAGCCTCCCTTGTGTGAGTAATCTTCTCATCATGATCTTTGGTAAGAGTGAGGGCTATGTGTGATTGCACATAATGGAATAGCTTTTATTCACTTTGAATCTTCCATAGCCTCTTCAAGGCTACCAGACTCTTGCACTTTCTCAAACTCTACCATCAATGCATAATTGACCAAATGCTTAAGCCCTCCTTTGCTCCTCTATCCTCTTAGATTGGCATGGCACATCTTGAATTTCTTCAACTACTACTAGATCGTTGCCATCCAAGAGATGAATTATTTAGGCTTCCTTGTGTTGGGCTCCTTTCCTTAGTCTCATTCTTTTTATGATGTTGAAGTCCTTCATGCCAAGCACCATAGGGGTTGGTTGACTTGCATCTAGTGGTTGTCAATGATGAGTAGAGATTTCTTGGGTGTTTGAAGAAGGTTCTTCCTCTTCCACTTAATGTGGTAGCTCAACAAATACCACATCATGACTTATAAAAACCTTCCTTTCAGAAGGGTTGCGAGCTTGATAACCATTTGACTCTTCACTATACCCAAGGAAAATGCGTTTTTGGCTCTTTGTTTCCCACTTAGTTCTTGATGCATCTAGCACTTACACAAAACATTCACTTCCAAAAGCTCTAAAACAAGCAATTGAAGGTTTCTTACTAGAAAAGGCTTGCAAAGAGTCATTCCTTTCAAGGTCTTGATACAGTTTTGATTGAGGATGTAAATGGCAGTGTTTTTTGCTTCAACTCAAAACATATTTGGAAGATTCTTCCCTTTGAGCATGCTCCTTGCCGTTTTCACTATGACATGATTATTTCACTCTACTACACTATTTTGTTGAGGTGTATTTGCCAAGGTAGTTGACACTCAATCCCATGACCTTTCCAGTATTTTGTGAATTCATTTGAAGTGAAATCACCCCCTCTATGTGTTTAAGTCCTTTTGGGGAAAAAGAAAGAAAAAGTTGACATTCATCTAAAAGTTCAAGCAAGATGACAATAAGTGAAGAAACAAGTGTGAGAAGTGTAGGTTAACCTCTATTGATAGTAGTGAAGAAAGCTATCAAGTTAGAAGACAACCATAAGCTAGAGACAATAGAGAAGGTTACAGAATGGGTTAAAGAGCATAGAAAGAGCATTTAGACCTACACTAGTTGGGATAAGGGAGAATTCTCAATACTTTTTGAGCATTAGACCATTATTTAACCCTAGGAGAGGAATTTCTTGGGGATATCACTTGATCCAAAGGAGGAAAAGAGTTAATGAAGCTAACTACTTCTTACCTTTATCATCCTAGAGGAAGCTAGGAACCAACAAGTAATCACAATTTTAAGGGACGGGAATCTAGCCTAATAGCTCAAATTGCTTCTACACTAACTTCAATGCCCCTATGTAACAAACTGCCTTGACAACACAAAATGTACATACACAAAAAATTAAGAAATCTCCCATGACAATTTTCTTAATCGTAAACACGAGCAAAATTGTTGATCCTTGCATGAACCCCCCTCCCCCTCTCCCACTAGCCAAATGACTTAAGCCTTAAAAGTACCGAATCGGTGGGGATAAGTTATCCATGGGAACTCCTCCTTAGGCATATGTGGACACGTATACACATGAACACGTACATGCCCATTTCATAAATACACATATAATTTACGCTTGTAAACTCACTCTTGATGTACGGTTGTGCATTTACTTAAAAGCACGCGAACATGTGCAAAAAGAATAGTTTTTGCAAACATGGGCTAATTATTTTTAATAGTGTATGTGTGTTATTCCTTATTATGAAAACTCCACTATAGTCATTGACAAAACACGTAAGAAATTATGTGCGCATGAAAATGAAAATTAAGAAGAAAAGAAAAATTATCAAGTTAGTCTAATTCTAACTAAAGGCCAAAGAGTAGTTAACTAAGAGAGAGAAAGAGTTCAATTGTAAGTAGGACTTTACAAGAGAATGACACATGATGAGAGAGAGATAGGCAATAATTAGAATGAGTGTGCACTTTTCCTCCCATCTCTTGCCATATAAGTACTCATTCTCCTATTTTTTCAACTATCATATAAATTTTTTTAGAAAAATCCTAGTACTTTTTAACCTCCATAAGACATCTCATTTCTCATATCTTAAATTTTCATGAAAAAGTAAAAAATGAGATTCTTTTTTATTGATTGAAAATTCCTAAGTTGCTACATCAGTACTCCTCCTCCAATTTCCTCAACTTTCATAAAAAAGAGTTTTGGGATATTTTTAGCCACTTCCAATCTCATCAAGACACCTCATACTCTCTTTCTAATTATCTCTTAAAATAAAAAAATAATATTTAAAAAAATCTCAAAATTCCACCTCACTAAAAATTTCTCACATTGTATTTTCATGTTAAAAAGAATTTAGAAAATTTTAACAAGCTGACACCTAGTTAATCAACCCATCACCCATCATTTTCATGGTGCCACCATGTGACACCTTAGATGCCGCTTATGCAGGCAACATCCGACACACCCCCCTCCTCTCCTATAAATAAGACCCATCCCCTCCATTGTGAGAGCATGAGTGTGGAGCTAAATAGACTCTATTGTGAAGAAGGGCGATCAAAGAAGCAACGACAACACCCTTATGTTGCCAAAATATTCTCTTAATTTTATTCTTTCTCTAAAATCTAAAAATATCCCCATCGTGCTGCCAAGAAGACGAGGTGTGGCATCACCCCCAAACGTGGCTATGCCGCCAACATTGTCACTTAATGCGGGGCTCCAACTATAAATAATCTTAGCCAAAATTAGATTCTAAAATAAATTAAAAAAATGTTATTTTATTTTTTAAAAATAATAAAATTTATTATATTCTTGAAAGCATGAATTAGATTATTACTTTAAAGTAGAAAAGCTTAATCAATTAATGATCAAAATTGATTTTTAATGTTAGTATTTGGTGATCTTTTTCTTTATTGAATGATAATTTAAAAAAAAAAGAATTAGTGATAATTATAGTTAAAGTTAGATTATGTTCTAGTCATTGGAAATAATTAGAAAATTAGTTGTGTATATACATGGGATAATAAAGTTTTTTAAAAAAGAATGATTGTTATGCTCTAAAAAAGTCCTAACATAGAATGTTATACTAAAGAATAAACAAGTATGCTTGAAAATTTTCTAAACTTAGAATGTTATGCTAACTATTATGCTTTAGAAAAATTTACATAAAGTGTTAAGTCAAAAATCTTGTTTAGCATCATATCTAGTTTAAAACGTATCCAAGGTAATCTATTAGAAAACTAACATTATTAAAATGTTAGAATTAGTATTAAAGAAACATATATAGAATATTAGAATTCTTTCAATGATTGAGCTAACCATAAATTTTAGTATCACACTTATAAGAATGACATTAGTGGAATCCTTAGAAATATTAAATATTAACTAAGAAAAAATTAGTTAAGTCAATCTCTAAAAGTTAAGTATAGTTATAGTAATAATTATATAGATGCATAATTGAAATTTGAGTTATTCTCTTGACTAAAAATTAACAGTTTTTATGAATATTTAAACATATAGGACTTATTTCTATGATAATAATAATTGTTAATAGAATTGAAGACTTCTTTAAATAAAAATAGTGTCTATCGATTTGTCCACGAAAGGACTTTCGTAATCATAAACTATCCTAGACAACATATGAAATATAGATTATCACTTAGAAATGGATTTTCTAACTCTTGGGTGAAAAAATAGATAAATATAAAAGTATAAGAAATGGTTAATTTAGTAAACTTAGAAAAAAATATCATAGGGAAAGAAGGTAATCGAAAAAAGAAAAGAATTGGTTGCCATAATTTTGAAAAATTAAAAAATTGGGAAAACAAATAAAGCAAAGTCTTCCCGTAGAAAATTCGATAGCCACAAAAAGGAAGAAGCAATGAATGAAAATCCTTAGAAATTATTGGTTGTCAAAATCAAAGTCATTAAAAACTCTTTTCGATAAAGTCATAACTGGCTTTATAAATTATTGTTTTTAATAGTATTAATTGCTCAAGAAATATTGCTTACAAAGGATTGGATGGTTGATGGTTTCTGATTTTAAATCCTGGATGTGATTGCGATTTCTTCACTAATGGAATGAAATATTCTTGCCCATATTAAGGGTGATTTTAGTGGTTAACTTTCCCCTGGGTCAACTGTTGGAGCTTAAACGAGCTAGATATATTTATTGGTTTGCATAGAGTGTTCTAGGATGGATGGTCCAGTACGGAAGGTTCCCTCCTATAGCGACTCATAACCATAAGGGGCTCTAGTTGGAACTTATTCATAGAATATGTAGTCGGATCCTTAGACGGAGAAGAAATCCATACTGTTATCAATGCGGTTTTGCATTAGAGCTTGGAGATGTAGGCTAGAAACACTTCTCTCATTTTTTAGGGTGGACGCATCTCTGGTTTTAAGGGCGGAACTAAAAATATATAAATATACTTTTATCTAATGTTTTGAAAGGATTGGTTTCATTGTTTTCGTGTCGTGAATTAACGAAGACGTGAAACGAACCTTGTGTTAAAAGGGTAATTAATGAAATTGTTTTTATGTGTTCAACAACATGGTAGTATGCTTTGTTTAGATAACTAAAGAAAACATTGTTTATAGGCAAGCGAGTGATTGACCTTTCCCGACGAAAGGCATTTGATGGTAGGGTGGATCCGATGAGTCGGATGCTTTTCTAAAAGGGAAAAATAGGATAAGAGCCGACATGATGGCTTACCCTAAGGTCAGAGTCTTAGAACCTAGGCTGATCATTATCTTAGGGGAAAGGCACACGATTGTTGCCATATGGCACCTACGCAAAGGGATGAGCGCCTTAAATGGTTCTCCTTTGTGTGTACGTTGGTGGGATGAGCACCTTAAATGGTTCTCCATCAATGCGGGGCACGTTCCTCAGAATTGTCTTAGAAGGAAGGTCGATGGGGACGCCTATTCTTTCTAGGCGTCGATGCAAGTGTGAACGTGGGTGATACCATTTTATCCACACGAGTATTAACGTCTTCGTGAATTAATTATTATATGAAATTCCAAATTAATTGATTTATGTGGCTAACTGCAATTATTCAGTTGGTTATTATTCTAACATGGTTTTCTAAAATTTTGGCAGCTGATGTGTAGAGCAAGGTGAATTGGAAAGGTGCACCATGCGCAAGCATTTTAAAGATTATTTTATCAAGAATTTATTTGGCAATTATTGGATTATTGTATTAGACGCACCGCTATTTCTTATAAAACGTGCGCATAGCCTCTATGTAAATATTTATTAGCAAAATAGATTTTTAGAATATATGTCCAATAAAATATTAATGGTTCTAGAGAGTTGTGGGATGCACAACTGCTAGCATCTATTAATTCAGAATATTCTATCTCTTTTCCAGTACACTCAAACTCTTTATGCAAAGAGTGATTGTAAAGGGCCTAAATCTTGGGCAAAGAAGATTTTATAATATTATTATAAATACGGCATGAAGGGAGCTGCCCACTTCATGTCGGGGGGAGATTGTACCCAATCTTGTGTCGCTTCATCTTACTTTACTCGCTCTTTTAGTTTATTTTTAATTTCTCATGAGTCGTATGCAATTTATGAGTAAAAGAGAGAAAGAGGGAGCTTCTTCCATTCGCTACGTGCAAACCATGCATCGGTTGCTTGCAACAGTGGTATTAGAGCCCAGCTTACCTCTTGGGCTTCCAATCGCCTACCCTCGAGCGTGAAGGCGAGTCCTCTGCTGCAAACGGGCTCTACGGCCTGTCTCATCGCGAACCAACTACACATCTGGATTCCTAGGCCTTCAAAACCCTCAACTCCTCTATCACAATTAAGAAATTCTGTTATTTTCTTAGACATTGAAGAAGACCCACTCCCACATCATGGCGCCATGTTTCATGAAGTACTGGAGCTTCAAGGTGATTAGCAAGCTTAATTAAAGCCTAATTAAAAGCTTTGCTTAAGCTTAATCAAGAGCTTAAGCTCAATCTTGATTTCATTGGGGGGGCGTTTTTTTGCCGTCACGACAACATTTACGACGTCCTTTTGTCCTAAATCGTCAAGTTTTTTTTAAAGGCTTAAAGCCTTATTAAGCAAGTTACATTACCTCTTTTATCACTTACATAATCAACTTCATCTTCTCTTACTCATTGTCATACATAGACTCTGCAAATCTTTACAAGTCACAGCTGACTATCTCTTCCATAGAGGCAATTCTCACGCAGTTCTTTTCAGCTTCATAAATTTCACAAAATTTCCATAAAAATTTCTCACCTTTCTTGCCTACTTCCATCCATAATTTATTGTCCAAATGCCGCTTAAAATTTTGGTCTTACATGCCAAAATTCTTCAACGAGAAGTAAGGCGTCTTTTCATTTGCAAGGCATCATAAATCTCTAGATTTCTCCATCAAGCAATCATGTCACACGAAGGGCCATCCGACACTACCGATTTTGACTCTGCATCACCGCTTCCTGAGCCAACCCTGGAGCATTGTATGGATTTAATATCCATGCAACTTGAAGAAGAGCGTCAACACCGCGTACAACTGGAGTAATAAATGAAGTCCCTCAAGCATCCTACCACTGAAATTTCTACCAACAACGACAACCTAGTTTGTGCCATGAACGCTACTTTTGATGTTCACGCTAGTCGAAAGGAGTCCAAGATAAGCAAGTGTACATTCAAATTTAATTCTTTTGATGGTCTTAAAGATGGTCGCAAAATTTTGTCATGGTTAAGTCAGTTCGAAGCTTATTTTGACAATGAGAAATACTAAGAAAGTGATAAAATTAAATGTGCGTCTCATTATATTATTGACAAAGCTGCATTATGGTGGAATGTCACGCGTAAAAGCGTTGATCGTTCTCTCACATGGAATGACTTTCGTAAGAAGGTTCTTGCAAATTTTCTCCCTGCACAATTCGAGCTCCGCATGCAACAACAATGGGACCTATTCATGCAATGGGAACGTGAGTCTATCCCTCAATACATAGAGAGATTTTTGAGCACACTCTTGCAGCTCCAAATGGTGGAGCTAGTGGTTGAGTCTACCTTCAAGAGAAAGTATATGTCCGGCTTAATATGCACAATAAAAGGACTCTGTGAACGAGAACGGTTATGAGCCAATTGTTCCTTAAGTTGTTGAATTTGAGTATTATTTTGGTCTATGATAGTATTGGCTGATTTGAGCTCTTCTGTTTGGAAAGCTATCAAAGCTTTTAGCTCTTGGCCTTCCTTCAACAACCTATCCCTCTCCTTAGTCGCAATAATGACTTTAGATTTGGCAACTTCCAACTGAGCTTGCAAAGTAGACATATATTCTTTCTAGGCATCAATGACCTTAGTCTATTGCTCCATCTGTGTATAGTGGTCAAAAAAAATTTCTATGGTAGAGGCTAGCTCAGTAATAGCCTTGTTCAACTCCTCCTTGGAATGTTGTACCTCCTCATAAAAAGAAGAATAGAGTTGCTAAATACGATCGATAACTGAGATTTCAATAGCGCTTTGAATGTCTTTTCACATAAATGTAATTGCATCTCCTATCACCACATGTTGCACAGAAGGAATGGAAATATCCAGAGTAATACCATCTCTATGTGCTATGAAAAGATTGGTTGTTATAAGGAAAGCAGGTAGTTGTTTGCAAGATTGGATAGGAACTAGAATTGGAGGAGTGGAAATTGATACTAATTCAGCCACTCGCTTAACACGTTTCCTCTAAATGACCAAAAGAGGAGGATCAGTATCCTTAATGATGACATCATGATCTTCAGTAGGAAGAGGAGGAGGGATCACTGGAGGATCAATAAGTAGTGTTGGAGTTTCCTTAGTAGAGGGGTAGCATATGTCAAGAAAACATAAAGGTAGGAACCAAATGTGACATTAGTCATATTACCCCTCATGACTCGGATAAAATGATGATCCATTTTAGCGAGAAGATATGAACTCCAATCAATAGTAATACCCTTCATCACCATGCAAGAAGCTATAAACAATTCCTTCAAAAGATAATTAGAAGGGATTTTGCCAAGCATGAACCTGTCCTGAAGGAATTGGCACGATTGTTTCTAGAAAGGATTAGAAATCTTAGACACACTAGCTCCCGAAGTAGTAATGACCCGCTTAGGATCCAATACATAAGTGGTTTGCTTCTGCAAAAGCTTCAAAATGTCCTCATTTGAGAAAAGTTGATGGGCAATAGGAAAAGATTTCCCACGATAAGGTAAAGAAAGAGCTTTGCCCATGCTCTTACGTATCATGAAGATAACTGTGTCACGAACAAAGCCAAATCTCTTGTTGTTAGAAGTTAAGAACTGATCACACATGTCATGATCATTAGGGACAAGTGGTAGTGTAAGAGCCATAAATTTAGATAACCCGGCCTTAAAAATAAGGTCCGATTCTAGCAACTGCAAATAATCATAAGAAACTGATGGAACATACTGGACTGGGGGAGGAGTACGAGGTGCCATTCAGATGGATCACACACACACACACACACACACACAATCACGAGGAATGCATGCAAAATAGCATAATAGCAATGGATAAGATATCGACAAAAGAAACAACTCTCATGGACACGACCGACTAATAACCACCCCATGCAATCCACATCTTGAAAAATTTTTGACATGACTCTCCACTTATGCAACCCAAAGCTTCATGCTATGCAAACATACACGCACCAAATATCCCTCATATCATGCAATCCGAATAAAATATAATCAAGTCACACCATCTCCCTGACTCAAATCAACATGACCAAAGAAAACTAAACTAAACCAAATCACAACACACTCATAACTAGACCACATGTAACTAAGACGGTCAACAAAGACTAAGACTGACAACCACATCACCCACCCCACGTAGTGTTTCATTTAGAAGGAGAATTGTGGAATGTGAGGGGAATGAAAATTTTAATTAAGTGTAAATTTTAATAATTAATTAACAATGCGTAAGTTTTATTAAGTGATAAGCCTTAGGAGGAAAATGATATTTTATTTTATCCATTAATTAAAAATTATTAAGTTTCATGGTACTTTAACATTTATTGGACATCGTTCCCGACTCAAGGTCTCTAAATGCAAGTTCATTCTTAAAAATTTAATGTGTGTGGAGTGCTTTCTTTTTAGCATGTGCCTTTGTGACTGCGGGTTCATTTTATCACAAATTAAAATGTGTGTTTAGTGCACGAAGCACATGCTACGTGAATGATTAGTTCATTTTATTAAATTATATGTGTGTGTAGCGTAGATGCGCATGAAAACGTGGTCAACTTGTTCCTTTTAGCAATTAATTGTGATGTTTGGTGTACCAAAAAAAAAAAAAAAGGGAAGGAAATGGGGTACCTAGAGAGGGTTTCAATGCAATTGTATTTGAATGAGCACAAAAATCAATTGATAGGATGAGAAAGGAGCATGACCACGATTGAATCCAAAATACACTTCAGCTAGTTGAAAATTTTACAACATAAACGAAAATACCACAGCATTATGCGTATCTGTTTGATTTACTTTGGATTTGGTTTTATATTTTTTAATTTTATTTAGATGTGTTTGGTTTGGTTTTCTTGTTTTGTTCTTTTTTTATTGTTTTTAATTTAATTTTATAATATATGTGATGTTTGATTAATAAGACAAAGGTAAAAAATCATCATGGAAATTTACTAGATTTTTCCAAATTTATAAGCACTTTTTTGCTATTTTTAATAAAATTTTTTAAGGTTTTATGGGATTTTTGAAAATTTTATATTTTTATTTATAATTTTTAAAGCTAATATACATAATTAAAATTTTTAATTTTGCTATTTTTTGTAATTTTTATCATTTAATTTAAACTTTTATTATTTTATTTATTATTTTATGTTTTTATATTTTTTGTAATTTAAAATTTACGATAATGCATGTACTCGTGGTTGGATTATGTGATAATTGCGTATGAACAGTAACAATCCTGCTATTGCATGAACAAGAGCACACACACACCCTCGCATGTGAACGATCACTTGAATGGCACACATGAACACGCTCCGCGCGAATGACCACAAGCATGAATAACACGCATACAAGGGGAATGAAATTGTTTTTTGGTATGAGTTCAAAGGTGGGGAAAGGGTAAAAATTTTTACTTGGAAGCAAGGTGGAATGGGGTTTTTACTTTATATATATATAGTGTTCAATGGGATGGCCGTGGGGGCACATGGGGTGTTTTTTTTGTGGGGGGGGAGGGGGGTTTGGGTCACATGGAGGGGGTGGTGGGCAAGGGAGTTGGTGGACGGAAAGGGGGGTAGGGGAAAAGGGTGGTAGGGTGGGGTGGTGGAAAGGAGGAGGAAGGAGGAAGGAGGAAGGAAGGAAGGGAGGAGGAGGAGGAGGTGGTGGGAGGGGAGAAAGAAGACGAAGGAGAAGAGAGAAAGAAAGAAGGAGAAGGAGCAGAAGGAGGAGAGGGAGAAGGAGTAGGAGGAGAAGAGAGAGAAGGGAGGAGAGAGAGAGATGCAAGCAGGGAGGAGGGTGGGAGGTGAGAAGAGAGCGGGAAGAGAGAGAAGGAGGTAGGGGGGATGAGACAGTTGAGAGGGGGGGTAATGAAATTATTTCTTTTCAAATTAAAAATTGTGCTTAATTTTGTATTTTAAAAAAAGTGTGTTCCTCGTCCCGCGCATCAACAACTCAACCAAAGGTTTAAAAAAATTGCACAGATGGGATCAAAAGGAAGCCATGGAGAAGCCAAGGCAGCCAAGTGCGACATGTCAAACGCTCATCGACACGCATTATGAAGCGAAAACTGATCGTGCACATGACATGCAGGGGAAAAGAGAACAAAAAGTTCATGAAAAATTTAATTCAAAGGGAGCCGAGCATCGGATGAACATGCCATAAAAAACAAAACTGGGCAAGGTGACTAGAGGAATGGCATCGACAATGCATCTGCGCGTTCGATAGCAAATAGGGGGTTCACATGGAAAATATGGAAAATCAACCATGAAAAAGCACGTGAAAATTAATTTCGCAAAATCCATTAGCCGAAACAAAATGCAAAAAGAAGGAAAAATGTCCACAATGAGCTATGGTACATGTTTATCATGTTAGAATGCAGTTCCAACAAGAATAAAACTTGTTCACATGGAAAAAATAGAAAAATAAAACCAAAAAACGTAATAAAATTTTTATTTAAAAAAATCAAAAAGTCGAAATGGAATGCAGCAAGAAGGAAAAATGTTTGGGTGGACAAGTTGGATAGGGCTATCTAGTTGAAACATGGTTTCGATGAGAATTGTAGTGGGTCACATGAAAAAAACAATAAAACATACCCAAAAATCCGAACAAAAATTAATTACAAACAATCCTCAAGTCGAAACATGAGACAATAAAAAGGAAAAATATTGTAGGAATGGTGGACGACATGGCTATCTAGTTAGAATGTGATTCCAGTGGAAGAAAGGCACGACAAAAAGGAGCAAAAATACGTAAGGAAATACAATTATTAAAAATTAATAACAAAAAATTGGGTGGACTAAAGGAGGGAGAGAAAAAAGAAGAAATATCCAAGGGGACTACAACTTGAGGCTATTCAAACAAAATGCCATTCCAATGAGAAAAGAGCATGTTTACATGGAAAAAAATATTTTAAAATGTGTAAAAATAAACGTACAAACACACAAAAATAAATATCAACCGATCCGTGCATTTGAAATATGGGCTCTAGAAAGAAAAATTGTTTGAGAAAAGGGGAGGATTAGGGCTATCACGTCAAACTACAGTTTTGGCATGAAAAAGATACGTTTGCATAGAAACACATCCAATTCACACAAAAATCTTCAAAAATTAATAACTCATGAACCATTGTTTAAAACTAAGGTTTTTTAAAAAGGAAAAATGGCCACTTCAAAGGGATGAACATGGTTGTAGGATCATATTGCAATTTTGGTGAACGTAGGGTACATTCACATAAAGGATCAACAAAATGATAAAACAACCGAAAGGCCTAGAAAATACCACGGGAACATAGTAAAATAAGTTGGTGGGGGAGAATGGGACCTCAACAAGGCATAAAGAAAAAAGGCTATCGTGTAAGGATCGATTAATAGGGTGTTCATGAATATATACAATTGAGATGTGCAGGAACGCGTCCCCACACTTAAAATGTAAACAAATCAATTTGACTAATCAATAGGGGCCTAACACTTGACCATGACTCATACCCATACATCCCCACACTGAAGACATGACATACACATAAATGAATGCAAGAGGTAGGGTTAGAAACACTTGGCCCATTCAACTGGTTGATGTAAATTATTGTTGACACGTGTGTACTGGGAAGTCGAAATCGTCCACAAGAGGTACCACGGCTCACCACACGCTTTCATCAGGGCAGAGACCATGCAACGTGTCATTGATGAAAACCTGATTAAGGTGTCAAGGATGAGAAAATATAACACTTAGCTCAACAATCACATATATTGGGAAGATAGATTAGTCGCTCACCCCATAGTTCACATCACTTGAGGAGAATGATTGAAACCTGTATCTCACATCTAGCTTAGAAATTGATAAGAGAGATGGTTCAGAAGGAGTATGCCAATGTGCGCAGTTGATGGTGCATCATGTGCGTCCCAACCCATCTAGCATAGGTGCAAGAAGAGAGGCCAGGTAGCCTTATAGTGTAGTGTGTCAAATAGAGTGATGTGTGCATAGTGATGGCAGAGGCCCCGTCCCGTGTGTGCATAGGGAAACGAAAACGTACCTGGCACCAATTTTCGTAACGTTCTCAATCCTCACCTCTCAATTGATGAAAGAAAAATCAATCACACTCAGCCCCCCCTTTGTCACACACTTTGTTAATAGATACATGAGGGCAACCGAGCTCCTCACACCCATTGATGTAATCCTCATTGCCACTTGTATGAAGATTATATGTCTTGTGCACAATTGATGGTGTAGCAGTGTATCCCGCCCTATATTAGCATATGGTGCAAGGAATGTCAATGAGCCTTATAGTTGTGTGCATAGGAACAGATCATGATTTGTGCATTGAGAGGCCCAGCCTATGTGTGCAACACTCCACTCACACATCTCACCTCTCTTTTGGATTTAAAGGATATAGATTGGTTACTCACCCCACTCTCTATCTCACACTCATCTGATAAATACAAAGAGCAGCCCAATGCTCACATCCCCATCCAATGGATGAAAGCTCACATCACTGAAAGGATTGTTGATGTAGACCGGCTTCATCTTGTTGATGATGTCAACTTGTAGTTATTGATGAAGAGGCATACCCAGGGATGTAGCTAATAGATCTGAAACTTCGATTGCATGTGAGAGATGTCATCTACTGTAGGGAGTCAGATACACGGATGGAGTTGCAAGAAATGCACCATCTTGGAAGGTCGACTAAAGAATTAGCTGATCTGGACTGTGAGGTGTTGCCACCTTTTCCATAGCCAACTTCTTGTCCAAGGGTGTTTACCACCTTCTCTTGGAATGAGGCCGGTTATGATAGGGAATTTCTTCCTTTTCTCCCATAACAACTTTGATTTTGTTTCCTTTTTTTCAATTCCCTACTCTCGAGGGTGTTTCCACCTTTTCTCGAAGAATAGGTCGGCATGATGGGGACTGATATCATTTTCTCCCATGATCAATATATATATATATATTCTTTTATTTTCTTAACTCCAAGAGGAGAAGGGTAGGAATACCATGTATCAGAACTATCCTCGCCACCTCTACTAGATCAGATGAGAAGGGAGTAAAGTAGGAGTATGAGGTGGCTGTGAGGGGCTAGAAGAACGAGGCCACCTCATCAAGATGAGCATGATGGCTATCAAGAGCAACATAAGAAGTAGAAAGGAGCACTGTCTCAGAAAGAGAGGAACTTATGGCTATGATTGTCAAGATCCCTAGGAAGAAAAGTACTTCTTTAGGTGATAGTAGCCATTAATTAGGAAGGGATCATTAGAGCCGTCCACGGCATATATCTAAAGAGAGTCATTAGGGTTGACAGCAAGTACCTTATAGGGGCCCATCCACCAGCGCTGTTGTAGTTTTCCTGGAAACTTGCCAAATCTCGACGAGTCATAGACCAGGACTAAGTCACCTTCCTTTAATTCCTTATGCCTAATGAAGCTGTCCACTTGGGTAGCTTCCATATACTGTAGGGCCATTCAGCGAGTCTGGGTAGCTTCCATACACTGTAGGGCCATTCATCGCGTCTCGTCTAGACATTCTAAGTACAACAGACGGTGCCACATGGACTCATCGTTGCCTAGGCATTCTTTGATAGCCACTCACAAAGAAAGAAGCTCTAACTCAATGGGATGATTGCTTCTATACAATACACCAATTGTGGAAAGGTGTTTGTCCTATTGCAACTTTATAAGACGTTTTGTATGCCTAGAGGTCCTCTATAAGTTGATCGTCCCAATTGTGGCGATGTGCAGCAATCGTCCTTGTCAGGATTGAGGAGAGGATGCGATTGATAACTTCAACTTGGCCATTGGCTTTGAGGTGGTAAGATCTGGACCTGCAATTGTGGATCTTATAAAGCTCTATCAGTTCTTCCATAACCTTGTTGAGAAAGTAAGTACCTTGATCAATAACTAGCTTTAAGGGATTGCTAAAATGGGTGATGATATTGTCGTACAAAAACAGGGCCACACTATTGCCATTATCTCATTTGAGAGCTTTGTCTTTACACCACTTCGTCACATAGTCAGTATATACCAAAATGCATCTATTCTGCTTCCTTCTAGTCAACGAATTGATGTGGACCATGAAGTTGATGCCCCACTTCTTGAACGGCTTTAGGGGAAGGATGGGTTGTAAGGGCATAGCATTGGTTTTGGTAGGCTTTCACATCTGCTCTGTTGACAAGCATCACAACATTTGCAGTAGTTGTAGACATCCTTGTGGAGGGTCGTCGGCCACTAGTATCCTATGAGCAGAGCCTTTCTGGCTAGTGCTTCTTCCACAAAGTGTCCTCCACACAGGGCTCATCATGACATGCTTTTAGAACTATCCCAATCTTGTCTCCTGCCACACATCTTTTCAACAATTCATCCTTGCCTCTCTTGTACAGTGTGCCACCACCTGATAGAGTGTAGGGTGATGATTCCAATAGAAGCTTCTTCTTCTCACGATTGGTGATACCAGGACGATACTGTTGAGTTGCTAAAATATTGGCTATGTATGCATACCATGGGGTTACAATCTCCACCAGGAAGAGGGAAACATCAGGGAGGTCTAGGTCATCTTGCTCCTCTTTGTCGCTCTGAGGGGCACATGACAGAGGATCAGCCCCAAGACATGGGGGCGATCAGGTTTGGTAACCACTTCAAAGTCAAAATCCTGGAACAGAAGGAACCATCTCATCATTTTTCCCTTCACACCTACTTTGTTTATCAATAAGGACAATGCCTCATGGTCCACATAGAATTTGAAATGTGTTGATAGCAAGTAGTGTTGAAACTTCTCTAAGGCAAACACCATAGCGAGGCATTCTAACTCTGTCATTGTGTAGTTTCTTTCTCAATCAATTACTTTTCGGCTTGCATAGTAGATAGATTGATCTAACTTTGAGGAGCCTTTTTGACATAAGACCGCACCTAACACTTTGACAAATGCAGCAGTATACACATGGAATTCCTTCATCCAGTGAGGAGATTGCAAGATAGGTACTTCAATTAGACACTGCTTCAGAGTGTTAAACACTTCATCACAATCATCAGTCCACGTAAACTCTACATCTTTCCTCAGAAGCTTATGCAAGGGGTTGCCTTTGTTGCAAAGTAGTCCACACATATTCGTAGTTTTTCATTCTTCTTGGGTACTACCATGGTTGTATGATGGCCACTGGATAGATAAACTCAGCTTTAAGGAGCTTCAACAATTCAACTTTGACTAGGGTTGAGTAATGTGGATTCATGCGCCTCTATCTTTGCCTCATAGGTTTGGCATCAGGCTCGAGGTTGATGTGATGTTAACATACCATGGGATCAATCCCCTTTAGATCTTTATACAACCATGCAAACACGTCCAAGTTCTCCTTCAGAAGGTCATGCAGGACTAACAACTCCTCTTCTGGAAGACTAGTACCCACCTTTAGGTGATGTACAATACCATTAGCATCCACAAACATTAATTGCTTTTCACCTTCCACTTCACGAATGAAGGTCCCACTAAGACTGCTTCTAGGTATATATTCGACTCCTTCAAGGGAGTGGCCTCCTTGTCTAATGCTCCACTAGAAGCAACTATTTTTTCCCATGGGGATTCTGCTTACTCTTTAGGATGCTGAAATGGTACTTTTTTTTTTCAAATTTGGTTTGGGAATTATTTACCTCTTGGCTCGAGGACCTATGTTTTGAGGATGCCTCTAGGAAGAACCATCTGAGTTTTGATTGGGTTTGGTGGTTGTTGGTAAGGTGCATTGTCATCGTCCTTTCTTGAGAAGGATAAATTCAGGCGACAAGAGCCATTATTAAAGGAAGGGTTATTTTTATTAATCCATTTCTTATGTAGATTTTGCCTATAATGTAGTTCATTTAGTAATCCAAAGGGTACCAGAATCATTATGTCCAATAGCATGGGATCTTCAGCTTCAACCGCTTTTAGTGGTTCCTCCTCATTACTATTCTCATTTGGTTGTAAAGCTTCTTCCCTATTGATTTCATTGTCTTCCTCTTGACTTTTATCCTCATCTTCAATAGAATCTGTCTCGGTCTTCATAGGGACTCTATATGGGAAAAAAAATAAACTCTTTGTTATATCTTCTACTTCTCCTTATGTCTCTGGCTCTGCTCCTATGTCTGCCTATGTCTCTACTTTTGTCTCTAGCTTTGCTATGGCCATGTAACAAGGAGAACAATACATTCATGCCTCTATCTCACTATCAGATGTGATTTTAGAAGTCACTCTTAGTTTAGGTAACATGTATTCACCCATAGACAAGGACTTTGCTTCTTTTGAGAGCTAGCTTACATCACCCACCACTATTAGGGACCGTGTCTCTATTTTCTTAGAAAAAATCTATTTGATAGCTTGTTCATCTAGTGATGTTCCATCTGTTACTTCATTGGAGGAGTCTGTTAAGCTGGATCTATTATCTTTTTTTATCCATACAACTTTAGCACCACTTTGTTGGGTCCTCTACCTAGGGTTGAACCAATCCATTTATGCTTGTGGTTCAAAAAGCCATGGTCTCCCTAGTAGCAAAGGATATGAGATCCCGTAGGAATTTGGTTTTACAACCAAATAGGTCAACCGATAGTCTGTTCCTACCAGTGTTGTCTTCACATATGGAAGAATACCCCAAAGGCTTAATTTTGTTTTGATTTGCAAGTCTAATAAGCCATTGTGTAGGTTGCATACCTTATAGACCTAGATCCTTTATTGTCACATCTGTCATTATGTTCACTAATGAATCTCCATCAATCAATGCATCTGTAATAAAGCAACCTTCAATCCACACGCTGACCTCTAGGATACCAAGATCAAGGAGGGCATTAACCACATCCACTTCTTTCACAGGTTCTAGGGCATTATTGGACTTAGAGGCAGTTGGAGGAGCAATTCTTAGGCCTTGTCTTCTTGTCAATATGCTTTTAAATTTCTTTCGACAAGTAGGGGAAAATATTAGCAACTGTTGGAATGTTAGCTTGGTTTAAAGGTATCTAGATCTTTAACCAAGTCATACTTTCTGATAGGATCCACGGGCTTCTCCAATCGGCTAGGGAATGGGAAAACTCCCACTTTTATCTTTTGTTTTTCCTCTAGAAATGGCAACATCTGCACTTCTTCTATCACTGGGGATAGTTTTGTATTTCCTCTATCTCTTGGACCTCTGGTCTTGTCCTTGTAATTGTCTATGTATCCTTCTATAGTACTGGACTACCATGTATTGTAATGTTCTATTCTATATTGTTTTATTTCTCTTTTAATAAAAGATTGAACTTCACCATTTTGGTAGAGGAAACATTCTCTTTTGGAACTGTGGGTTCTCTTTTCTTGGCATGTGTTATTATGGAAACTTTCAATTCCACCAAGTTGAAGGCAAGTTCTTAAGTCTTTTGTTGGGTATCACTAGTAGTTGCTTTCATAGGAGACAGACTGGTATAGTCGTTTGTAGTGTGGTCTTCTCCTTTGCATCGACTACATAAGGGTATGTAGTCCATGGACCTTCTAGGGTTTGGAAAATTTGGTGAGATATGTCACTTTTCTCCACATTTGTAACACGACTTCTAATCTCTAGACACCGTCAAATTGTCATCCTTTGTAACCCGAAGAGGTAAATGTCCTTGGTCTAAAATTAGGACCAAAATATCTAGGCTTTAGTCTAATATCATGGGTGGTCATGTTGGATTCCAATAAGTTGAATCTTACTTCTTTGTCTCTCTTAATTCTTTTATGCATCTCCTTTAGAGAGAAAATATCTTTTGTATGGTTTTCTTAAACATTATGAACAGAAGGCTCCAATGATAGTTGGTTTTTGGTTACATTGTGGCTAAATGTCCTACCTGATGGCACTTTTTCACACCATGTATTAGATTGCATCACATATCTCCCACCTCTTGCAAGACTGGATATGTTGGCAGTATTCACCTTCAGTGTCTACAACTATTTTGTAATTACATCCATAAACTCTTTCTTGATTCTTACGACTGAATTGGACAAATAGTCCTTCAAATTTTCTCCTCCTTGAGTACTTGCAGTAGGATTTTGAGAGGTCTCCCTAATTATTGCATAGACTATTCAGGTTTATCCAAAGGATCCTATGTTCTAATTTGGATTCAAAGCTCTTATTGTTGAGACTAGTGGTCATTGGTTCTAGTTGGTAGGGTTCCACTATTGTTGTTGAGTTTCCATTGGGGGAACTATTTGAGGCCACTATTGTTGTGGTTGAACCATCATTTGAGGTATTGTTGTTTGCAGCCAACACTATAGATTCGGCGCATTGTGCCGCGGCATTGGTTACATCTGTTGAGGGTAGGGTAGGGAACAGTCCCTATGACTAGATTTGGTGGGTATACCATTCCTGGCATGGGAGGAGGTAAGACTTCTCTTCTTGAGGTCATCAATAGCCTTGCTTCAACTTCATCATACAGTCTTGCACCTTCCACTGCAGCTGGTAGGTTAACGAGACTTCTCAATTCCACAAACTTATGAGCTTCTAGTTGTAGGCCTCTAAGAAAAACTCCCTTTCGGATGCCTTCATCCAAAAAATAGTTGGTCCATCTCTTTAAAATATGGATTCCATTCTAGAGACATATGCTTCCACCCATTCACCAAAGGACATGAACTCCTCTACCATCTGCTTTGCAAAAGCTTCACGTAACTTATATCTACACTATCATGAATTTTCTTGATAATCACACTCTCTAGTGGCTTTAAAACATGTAGCCATAGCTTATTTTCCCCTAATCCAATAGCATAGTCAATACTTTTGCGAAACTGCTGATCAAAGCTCTATAGCCACTTGGCAGCACCATTGTAATTGTATGGTCCACCAATTGTTAAACTAAATAAAAGGTTAAACTTTCCTTGGTCTTGGCACTTGCATAGAACCAAGAGAATAGCCTTACAAGCTCCAATCATACGACAACACCGCTTGCATTATTGTCACTACTTCTGAAAGCATCTGAAATGTGAGAAGCATGGCCTTCTAGTTCCTTGATACTAGTCTTCTGTCACTCAACTGACTCACCATTGATTTCTTAGAACTCCCCAAAAGATGGTCCTTTATTGGACAAGAATGCTCAATCATCTGATAAACTTGCCACCTTAAAAAGAATTTTTGTCCATCAATTTCAAAATAAAGACCACCTTTGCTAATTATTATCTTCACCATTGTCGTTTTCTTTGTTGTTATCTTCATCATCATATTCTTCTTTGGTCAAAACTTGGTAACAAAGTAGCAAAAGAAATAGTCACGCAAATAACTAAGCTACAAAAATTCCACCTTATCTACAATTTTTCTAGGATTTTTAAGTTTTCAGAAAAATACTTGACATCATTTTCAATTTGTTTTCCTCTACGATAACCACTTGGTTATAACTAGTGAAGCAATTTATAAACAAATAGATATCCCTACCCACTAACTGAACTAGAATCTGATCAGCTAATGGTAGCGAATAGTAATCTTTGACCATCTATTTATTGAGCTCTATAAAATCTACACAAAACTAGATTTGATTATTGTTCTTTTTCTTAATAACTACTAGCAAACACCGCTCCATATGTTATATAAGTAATATTAGCCAGCCTTACACAATTTTTGTAGCTCCTCAAATGGTTAGTCCCTTAGCTCAAAAGGCATACGCCTCACTTTTTGACAAGCAAGATGACTACTGAATAGTATGCATAGCCAACAAACTAGGAGGAATGCCCCTCAACTCATCATAGATCCAAGCAAAAATATCACGAAATTATTGGATCAAGGACACATATTCCTTCCTCTCTACCAAACTAAGCATAGGTCCTAATTTAATCGATCATGGCTCATTCAATGTACCGAGATCTAGCTCAATTACATCTGCATCTCTGAATTTTTCTTGAGCTTCTATCAATTCATTTAAAGTCACCTGGTAGACATCTTTTGTAGTAGACCTTGATACATCGCTTGACGAAGTCTCACTACCAAAAGGATCCTCTAATGCATCTAATTCTATCGAAGATAAGGATACTCTCTCACTTTGAGGAGATTCAAGATATGCATCCACTATTATGTGTCTACTAGCACCTCTATCAAACGTCAGAAAACTAGCAGGAGTATCAACTTGACAGTCAAATTGTAAGATCCATGGCCTTCCTAATAATACTTGATAGCTTGGTCGCCCTGCAAACCTAATAACCCTAAAGTCTAAGATGCATTCCACATTAGTAGCAATCACATGAACTTTGGTAATGCAACCTTCGATTGTCTAAAATTGTCTTAAGCCATCCAGAGAATTGTGGAGGCATCCTTTTGGATTTCCAATCCTAGCCTTTCTATCAATTCTAAACTCATAAAGTTGATAGATGATCCCGTATCCATAATGGCATGATCTACTAATATGCTATCAACATATGATGCCACCATTGGATAATGCTTTTCAATATGTTCAAGCCAATCATCTCCCACATGGACTGTTTCCAAGGGTTCGATGATATACTGAGTGTGAATGATCTTCTTAAACTCTTTACGCACTCCTTGAGATAACTTGATCAGCTCCAAGAGATTCACATCAGGCTTTACCTTGCAAAGAGAATTGACTAAGTCAAATTCATGATAATTAGCAATAGTTCTCTTCTCCCACCAAACCATTCTTTCTCTTGGTTACTCAATAGGCTTAGGTACCTCTTTCTTGGCTTTTACCTTCTTCTTTGGTAGCTCCTTATTGGAGTCATCTTTGCCATTAGTAGCTTTTAGAGGATTGTCTTTCATATCAGGGTTAAGGACTTGCGTCCCCTTATCATCCTATTTAGGGTTTTCCTTAATAGGTTTTGTATTATCCCTATCGCCTTCTTTAATCTTCTGTCCTCCTGTAATGGCTTGTAAATTGGAAGCCTCAATGGTGTTGATACACACAACTTCAATAAGACTTACGCCACTACCACTAGAGGCAACTCCTCTATGCTAGCTTTTCCTCTGTGCAATATTTGCTTTGGTCTACCATCTTGCTAAAGGTTATTCCCTTGTGCTCCATGATTAATCGAACCTACCTGCCTACTCCCTTGCTGAAGAGAGCTGATGTTACTCCAACAACAAGTACTAGCTAGATGGTCGAACTTCCCACATATGTCACATTTAACATTAAGGCAGTTTCTCGGAAAGTACTGACCACCACACCACTTACAGCTAAATCTTGATGGACCACCATCTTCAAGATGTTGACCTCCTATCAATTTTTGTTGCTCCTTTAAGAAATTAACATCTACGGCTATTTGTCTATATTGTTCCATTATCATATGGATATAATGCTTCATCATGTTCTTGACTTCACCACAAGAACATTTGATGTACTAGACTCATAGCCGTGATCATCTACTTGCCATTCAGCTTACCTAACCACTTGATTAGGGATCAATTGGCTAATTAGTTGGCATGACATTAGAGTTTGTCATTTAGGTTCCATTATTTAGTGGGGTCATTTGGCTAGTCATCGACATAGCAACATTAAGAGGAGCCGGCAACATGGGCACATTCTATATTATGCTTCATCTTCCATTTGAATTAGTCATAAGTATACTAATCACACCTTGACTTCCACTGATCAAATTATTTCCAGGACCTAGACTTGAATTTAGGTTTGCCCTAGATGCATAGGGTGCTTGTAGGCATGACTCTACCTCATTTGCTCATGCAATAGCAATGTGTTTCTATATTAGCAAGAGAAACACTACTCAGTTGTACTTGGATATTGAAGTCTAATCCATGTAAAAAGTACTACAGTTGTGGGCAGGAAGTGAAATAGATATAGTGGTTTGCAATTTGTAAAATACTTCTTTCAGTTTCTTAGCATACACTTGAGCATTCTCATGAGGTTTTGATATGTCACATTTAGAAAGCGTAGCCAATACTGACCACCTCTCTAAGGGGAAAACTCTCTTCCAAAGGCGATAACGAAAAATTAAATTGTGGTTATGGTCCCAACTTTCAAGCCATGATACCACATTGCAGGCTAGCTAGAATAATAGGGTCAACAAGACCTCTCTTTCTAAGGATATCGAACTACTATGCTTAGGAGAATATCTCCTAAAGATCTCACGTCGCCATCTAGCCCTTTTGTCTCTTTCTTGATGTTTGGGACCTTGGCTTGATGGTGTTTATCAAGAATTAATGGATCTATTTTAATACTCTTTAGCATACACTGAACAACCAATCCTTATTAACCACGATTCGAAAACCATCACTTATTATTAGCACCTCTCCTGACAAATGCACCACCTATCAAAACCAAAAATGGACCTGACACTGACTCTAGGTTTCTAGCTCAGGCTCCGATACTCACCAAACCACCCACACCGCCTCACGGCAGCCAAAGCATCTATTAGAGACTATATACTGATCTACCTAAATCATGCTTTTGTATCTATTTTTAGTCGAATAATTTTTCCCCTTCCCAACTCCAACAAGGGGAGTATTCCTCACATACAGGTGACTAACATGTTGTTGCACACACATACATAGCATCCCCCCGGCCAATCATTGTGGCTCCTACGGCTCTCCTACACCCTAGGAATCGGCCCCAAGATGCGCCCTCTCAAACATAAAACACAATCGTAACATTGTCCACTCTTTTTCCAAGCTACACATTCCAATAGATTTTTTTTTCCCTCACTTAATTAGTCACCAAAGAAAATCATACTATCCTATAGCTCAAGGATCCTCACACTCTCATAATTGGTCAATAGTTTTCGCAACCAATTGCAATGCAACAAAGAGACTTCCTCTTTCTTGATACCATGTGTAAGAATGCAAATTCAAGGTGTAATGCCATATAGTGCTCAAACAAATTAACCACAAATTGGCCAGTGTCATGTGAAAATCATTCTTTCAATTATTATTTTTCTAATGTATTGCTTCATTTCTTAGAAACAACACTAGACTAACACATGTTAGTGTCCCTTTAAACTTAAATAAAGTGAGTCCTATATGTCATAATATGCATGAAAATTAAAATTTAATTGCACTTGACTTTTCACAACCCCTTTTCCCCTACCATTTAGGTTTTACAATATCATGGACTAGTTTTGAAGGTATTTCATGTCATTTTTCCATGTAGAAAAGTGATAAACACACACTTTTACATAAAGATGGAGGTAAGCTTAGGAAAATCCCTTTGCCCTACCTTCACCATACATCCACACACATATACCTAATTTGTAGTATTTTTAATGCATGAAAACTACTTTTTTCATCAAAATTTTTATTTTTTTATAAAATTTTATCATTTATTTTAATATTAATTACTATTTTTCCTTATTTTTAGATTTATAAAGCTTATATGGATTGTGATTTAGGATTACATTCAATATCACTCTATAAGAACACCATTCAAATCATAAAAACCCATAAAATTATCATTTTTCTACTAAATTTCACATTGCAGATTTTACAATTTTGATTTCCATTACCTTAATTGCTCAAAAGTATTGATTGTTCTATAAATTTTATACATATTCAAGCATATTTAAACATTTCCAATCATTTTCTATAATAAGAATGAAAGATTCATCATAAAACTTAATAAAAGACCACTTACTCTATAAACCCCTTATGCATTTCTATCATATTTCGAAAAACAAGAAATCAATGATGCTCTTTTATAGCCACAGATGCCTCCATACCCTTCAATCTACACCCCTCTACATATTCAATCCATTATGCATCCATGAATCCATCAACTTAGCTCTCACTCTCTCATTTAAATTCAGCCATGTGAACAAAGAACAAAGAGGAGAGAGAGGGAGGAGAGAGAAAGACTAAAATCTAAACTTTTCATACAATGCATCATATCTCTTGTTGTTTCTTTCAATATGGAGCACATCAATTAGGAATCTCATTCCCAAGAGGAGAGGGCATGATTTGAACAGGCACAAAATGGCATTTTTAAAGGGAAAAATGGGGCACTGAAAAAATGGCACCCCCCTCTCCCCCCCATTCATTGAGTTTTATGATGTTTAGGCTCTCTTAAGGTTAGTTAACACACAATTTTCAAAAGAACTCAGATCCCATCGTGTTTACAATGTTCAGAAGTGGTTTTGATCCAAATGGCGAAGTAAGGGACCTCAAATTCATGATTCCACTAGACAAGTAGCTCCATGGCATCAAAAACTATTATCCTCGCCTCTATCACTTGCTTTTTGTCTTTCAGATTAGATAGCTACTTCATAGTGCCAAACCATGCAACCATTAAATGGGGGGTCAAACGGACTCTGATCAACGAACGGACACTTGCCTTGGAATTCAGATGTCGAAATGCACCTAGGAAAACTCCAACTCCTTGACTCATTTTCCACCAAAAATGCCTCTTTTATGGATCTCATGCCACTTTTGCACTTTAAATTCGGCTCTAAAGTTCAACTCTCAAGAACTGTGAGACTCAAATTGAGCAAGTGACAATGATTCCAAGAAATCGGTTTTTGGATATTGTTTCTCTTTAGGTTTAGGAATCTTCTCTTAGATCAGTAATAAGAAGCAACCAACTATGGCATTGTCTTCTACTGAAGCATAGTAAAAGAAAGCTTGCTTTATTCCATGTAAAGCAATATAATTGTGGGAGCTTTCACTCAACCGTCAAGACCCACGGACCGCTTATTGTTTCAAGTGTTCCAAGCCGAGCACTAATGGCTACCTCTCACATAGCCGACGCGCCATCCATATCTACGGGTGTAGTGAGCTTACCTCCGTGCCGTTCGAGTTACCTTCTCTCCCGTGCACTCCAGTAGCTCCACGATCCAAGTGCAAGCTCCATCCTCAAGCTCCACGCTCCAAACTCCATTGCCGCGAGCAAGACAAGAGAAGAGAAGAGAAGAGAAGAAGAGAGGAGAAGATGGAGAGCTTCTCCTCCTCAGTCCCTCACCCTCACACACTCACTCCCTCACACTCTCACACTCCCTCTCTCAAGCACAAGCTCAAGCAAGCAAGAACAAGAAGAAGAAGAAGAAGAGGAGATTTACTTTTGGCCACACACAAGAATGAGCTTCTCATTCACTTTTCAACTTTATATACAAAACCCTAAATCCCTTTTGGGCGGTCATCCCCTTTTTCCCTTTTTTACATGGCCGGCCGTAGCCTAGGCCCTTTTCCCCATTGTCCTTCTATCTTCCTAGCTTCCTTTCCACTGCCCGTCTACATTTACAAATTGCACGGGTGAGAGCCCAGCGCTCCTTGAATTAAACCATGATGCGCTTGCGCTCTTTTACAATAGTTGGACTTGCGCTTTTCCTCGTGCGCCTTTGTCTTCCGTTTCTCTTTGCCTTGGCCTTTGTCTTTACCTTCTGTTTTAGCTTTCTGGATTTTCCACCGCCTGGCACTCTTTTACAAGATTTCAGGGTGCGCCTTTATATTTTAAAATGCGCCTTTCCCCTTTTGCATTTCCCTTGGACTTTTAAGGTTGCCCTTGCACTTCTGACCTTTTCTCCTCTTCTTTCTTTAGTCGGGCTACCTTTTTTCTGCCTTTGACTTGCATCTTTTTTATTTCCTTTTGCTTTCTTCGTGTTGGGGTTAACATTACCCCCCTCCTAGACGAGTGCCAGTCCCATGGCACTCACCGTCGTAGGTAGCAGGCTGTAGCATGCACCGAAGACGTGGGTGACAAAAACGCCGGTGGTATCTGTGAGGAGTGCTGCTAGTGGTGTGGTAGAGGGTCCTGGGGGCCGGTTGGTGGCCAAGGTGGCTGGTGGAAGGTTGTTGGAGTTGGCGGTAGGGCTATTTTGTGTTGGGGATTGCATTGATGGCCAGTACAAGTGTTGGTTTGTTGGGGATTCTGCACATGATGATCTTTTGCGGGCTTGTCGGATAGTAAGGGATAAGCATTCAGAGTTGGGTGTTGATGAAGATCGAACGACACTTTCTGTGGAGTCTTCAACACCTGCAATTTGAAAACCTCTCATGTGGTCTCTCCCTAAGGGGTAGTGCTAATCTTCTTATCGTGCACAAGACATATTTGATTAGTTTGGGAGACAGGTTGAACTTTAAGCAAGCTGAGAGTATTGTCATGCACTTGAGGATCCAAACCGTGTATAGGTTATAGTGTGAACATTAAGTGTGTACACATGCATATTTAGGTATTACTTAGTTAGAAGACGATCGGCCTAGTTCCTTGTATAGCAATCAGTGAAGCAAGGGGCTAAGTTGATGGAAAAATTTGTCGATGAAGACGGGGAGTACACTTGAAGATTTCTTGAGACATCATTATGGTCTTGTCAAGGCCATGTAGCATAAGTGAGCTCCTTGATGTCTAGCTCTTGGTAGCTAGTGACTACCTATAGTGCGCGAAAGGTATGATGTGCTTTTCCATTGTCTTTCATGCCTTGCTTACCACTGTGGATTGTAATGACATTGAGATTAGTGCAAAAGAATTGTGCAAGTGGTTCAGGGTGACAGGTCTAACCATAGGCGAGGCGAGCTCCCTAGGTATGTCCTGCCCTTAATGTGCCCTGAACAATTGTGGGGGATGTACAAAGGGCTAGGGGATTAGGGACGGAGCCAGTCGACCAAGGTCACTAGACGTACCTAATTTGAGGACCCCTAGGTGCGGTGCCGTGATCGTGTGTGCTCCTTTTTTTTTTTGGTGGGAAAAATGAATACAATCAATGACATACATTGAGGCTGTTAGCCTTTCATTTGGATTGAGAAATGTTGGGATCTAGGGGCTATGAAGGATGGATATTACAGAGACGATTGTGTCACTAGCCTTGATGCTATAGGAACTGTTGTTGAGATGAAGAGATACACTTGAGATTTTGCAAACCTCCTGGCGACACACTCGATGTTGGTACAAGTGAGGTAACGACTGTCATGAGCCAACTATAGAGTTTTACCCAGAAAGAGAGCGTATCCCATGAATGTGCTTTGGACCATGCGATGGGGGCGGTTGGCAAGGGTGCTTTCGGTAGCATGGCTTTGCCGCGGCTCGTTGTGGGGTTGTTGGTGTTGCGGTGATTGGGCATTGAACATTTTCACACAAGGACCTGTATTATCCTGCATCCACTTGTCGCTTCATGAGAGTACATGCATTGTATATGCCGCAACTATAATAAACCAGTGCAATGCAAGGAGACATCACTTATTGGAATTCTATGGTGTTGACTTAGATATTTATCACCTACGCTTGATTAGCTTTTTCTTTTGCTAAAGACATGAAATATATTAAACGTAGATATGAAAAGTTTGTACAATTCGGGAACATGTCAACACTTAACCATTTAAAGACAAAAAGTCATGGCCCGGTAGCATTTGATAAGCCCTTTATTCAACATGGGGCTACTCTATTTGTACGAGGCGGGGCGAGTCTGGGTGGCCGGGTGATTGGGGCTCTGCTGGTGTGGGGCTCCCGTGGGGTTGGGCAAAGAACATGTCGGCCGGGACATGAATGGTGTAGTCCCGGGCCACTACCGTTTCCAAAATGTCTTCAAACAATTCATTAAATTCTTCTCTTTCCCGAGCTGCCCTTTGTGCCCTTGAGCATCTAGGGCCCGAGCGTGAGCTGGGGGTTCGTGCCACTAGTGCTGCCACCTGTTGCGCATTTTGAGTCTCGGCTTCCTTGACTCGAGGATTCTTCAGCCTTCGCCCTGGACATTATCGCTTAGGGCCTCGCTTCTTGGCATACCTCTTGATGGTGGGCACGTAGCACTCCGGTGGAGGGGCGCGTGCCACATGCTTCCGTCTCTTGAGAAGAGCGTCCTTGCATGCCAGGTGTCCATGGTTCTCCATGTGTCTCGTCTGGGAGCCTGCAAGATGCAAACCAAGGGTTTAGACCTTGATACAGGATACAACTGTTTGCATGGAAGGGATTTTAGTGTGGTTTATGAAGCGCATATGACAAGAAGGGGAGGGGTGAGGCATGCGGTGTTTGTTGTAGAGGAATGGCCCCCATGCTGATGTTCGCGTGGCCTCCAGTCATTAGCGGATATTAGTTTATGCTAAGTCGCGTGGACTGGTTGTCGTGGAGTGGGACAGGGCACATCCTCGAAAGGATAGACCAAAAAAGGGAAGCAGGTGTATTGGAAAGGACTACACCCTGTCTACACCATCAGAGTTGTTGGTCAAGGCTTCCTATGGCAGCAATGTGGGTTGCATGCTCTCACCTGGAGGTGGGGCTGGTCACACACTTTTAAATGCGTGATGAGAGGAGGACTTGAGGAGCTTAGTTTATCTGACCCCACTCTTCTCCCTGCGCCTGACTATCATTGCTTGTGTGTGTTGACGTTGTTTATATACGGTGACACAAAAAGAAGTGTTTATTTATATACATATTTATGAATCCATGTCACTTCACGAGGATAAGAACCAAGTGTAGAACTCGGGGTTGTACCGGAGCGTGGCACACGCATCTAGTATTCGTGGCAGCTTACTTAATACCGATAGATATTTTGCCACATCGAGTAGCATGGAACCTTGTCTGAGTCTACTAGCTATATGTAACTCCTCCTCAGTGAGAACCTTATCAAAAAGAGCATTCTCTTGGCTAGTTCCAGCTAAGTCCATACCCCGAATGGCCGTCAGCACACTCAAAGGGAAGTTGGTGCCACATAGGTTGGGTCTCTTTGAGACTGCCACTTGGCCAATCGCTCCTCTAAGACTGTCATGATCTGAGCCCCTAGTTCGGCCATTACAATGCGGCTTTCGCACCAACGCTGCTCAAATTGACTCTGGCCTGCTGACAGTCGCTTTAGTTGCTCTATGTCTATGAGATTCGGTCGGCATAGCATTTCATTGAACGTGACGGTTAAGCACAGTTCGTCAGCCTCCTCGTCAGGGATGAGTCGCATGTGTTCATGCAGGAGCCTGTCGTAGTGCCCATTAAGATGTTCTTGTTCTTCCCATGTTAGAGGAAAGGTCAAGTAATCTCCGAGCTGCTCTTTGGGGATTGTGCCCATGTCCGCAAGGACGTAGACACGTGCGACCACTTTGAGCTTAGCATCCAACTTAGTTAAGCATTCTGTGACACTCCTATGTTCAACGAGGGCTTGCTCGGTTGCTATCTCATGCAAAGTTCTAAGAGTTTCCTTAGGCTTTAGCATGGCTGGGGGCTCAGGCCTAGATGAGCAAGATTGGTCAATGCTAGGATTTCTTATGCTCTTGGGGTTCTTACGTTTCTCTTGAGGTTTTGCTGCTATTTCGTCATGGTTCTTCTCGGATGTGACTGGTATAGATTTGTCACCCTGTTGTGACAGTGTTATATCCACTCTTGATTGATCAATGTGAGTTCTATTGTTAGTGGATAGAGTGTTGCAAGCAACTGTTGATGGCAACTGTTGCTTTGGTTTGTCAGAGCACACAAATGTGTCTGAGGTTTCACCGCTATTAGGAGAGGCATCAGTGGGTTCATTGGTGGATGGACTCGATGCTTTATTCATCAGCTCTCTAGCGCCCTTCGTCTCAATGTTCTTGGGGTCCACAACCACCTGCAACTGTTGTTGTTTTCTCTGCTTTCTCCTCTTTTTCTTGGTCAATGAAGGTGCCTCTCTCAACAACTCAGGACCCTGAACTAGGTCAACTGTTGATGTGCTTGGTTGGACCTCAACATTCTCCTTCTCTAGTGTGTCCTTATGGGACGTGGCCATGGCCTGTTGAATAGCCTCGCTAGGTTGTGAGAGCACAACTGCCTCCCTTTTCGGAGAGTCTAGCTCTTCAGCCAACTCCCTTGCGCGTAACTCCTCCAGCCTAGGCTTTAGGCACTTTGAAAGTGCTGGAGTTGTCGAGGAAGTTGGTTGTGACACCTCCTCCACAAGTAAACTTCTAAGGACATGTTCCACAAGGGGCATTGTCACGGCCAAGGGCTGTGACTGTTGTGATCCCTGATTGGAAGTAGTAGCAACTAGTTTAGTGGGATGGCTACCCTTGGTGGATTGCGGTATCAAATCCCTAGGCGGATCAAAAGTGGTCGTTGCTCTTAGAGCATTCACTTGTGTAGGTCGAGTATCAGTTGAGCTAGCCACCTTAGGTCTCATAGGCATATCCTTGGGCCGAGAGCTACAGATGGTGTCATGTCCCACCTCTTGGACATTTGGAAGCTTAGATAGAGATGGAGATTGGGATTGAGCAGCCGCCCTTGATGATTGCTGTTGTGCTTTCTGTGACCGTTTGGCGAAAGAGGATGTAGGAGATCTAGGACTCTTAGGTGGGCTTGGCACTGGCTGAATGATTTGCTCAAGGCTATTAGATGATTGTGCCATTTGCTTTGTTGAGCGATTAGCCTTTCCTTGAGCAATGTTGTGCCTATGATGCTTGTTCTCCCCTTGGGAAATCAAAGGCTCTTTGGGCACTAATGATTTTTGTGCATGCTCAATGGCTACATATGACATTTGTCTATTTAGCATGCTAGGCTGAGGCTCTTTCTTTCGAACAATCATGTCTGGTTTGTTGCCTTGAGACCTAGAGTTTCTCTTAGATTTTCTACTATGCTTCATTGCTTTTGATGCACTCTGGCCTTCAGCTGATAGAGGCGGTTTAGCAGGGGATTTTGGTACCCAAATCCATCGATTACTTGCGTAGTACCCTTGAGCACATAGCAATGCTTTGGATATCCATCACGGCATTGTGCTGGCCCTCCATCGATGCCTACGTCTATAAGGCTTGGGCTTCTTTTGGGGTCTTCTCCGATATTTGTAAGTCCAAAGCCTATCCTTGGCATTGTCTCTTGACCTTCTTTTTTCAGGCCTGGCCTCACTCATTGGTTCTCGTTGTTCGACATGTGCTTGCATTAGTTTTTCTAACAAGTCCTTGCTCTCATTAGTAGGCTTGACTATTACGTCAGCACCTTCCTTGCCTTTCCCTTGAGGTTTGATGAGGTCACCCTTGCTAAAGGTTGTGATTATCCTCACACCCGGTAGTGTCAGGTGTATCCTCTGTGCTACATAGTCGGCCTCACACTTGGTCGCCCTTTTGAAGGGTCTTCCTAGGAGGGTTTCTTTCCCGCAGCTAGCACTATTTGGAGGAACATGAAATAGGATAGGCAAGCTTTCTGTTTCAATTGTCGCAAGGATTTTGTACTTCCCTATGAGTGCTTGTGGGTGTTCCCCATAAGGGCTAAGAGTTGCACTAGTCGGTGTGAGCTCTGGTTGGCCTAGTAGGGTCCATGATTCATAGCTCAAGATGTTAAAATCTGCTCCTTCATCAATCACAGCATCGATAGTATGCTCTCTTTTTGCGGTGAGTTTGACCCTAAGATAAGCAGGTGGTATTATGTCTTCATCTTCCGGGTCCTGGCTTGTAAATTTAAACCTTCTGACAGATGCCCTTGAGTCCCCACTTGCATGACCAGACGTGGGTTCTCCACCAATGTCTTGGGTTGTCTGTGCAGTGTTGCTCAAGGTACATCTCTCGTCAAGAGTGTCATGTCTAGTCATCTTGGCATTTGTAGCTTGCTAATGTTACATTTTGCTCTGACTGGACATGGTATGAACACAATGTCTTTGTGTTCTCATGATGTGGCCTTTTTGCCCTTGATGGCTAGATTGGCCCATTGATGTTCTAGGGTCTCTGTTTCTCTCTGTTCGGGTATGGGCTTTTGGATGCTCTTTTGCAAGTGAGAATCCATGCTCGTGTAGAGCCATTACTTCACTAGGGTCCAATTTGGAAGATCTATCACGGTGCGCATTTTCTCTCCAACCTACTCGGGGGAGGTGCGGAGGGAGCCCCCTCTGTGGGGGTCCGGGGGGCAGTCCCCCCCGGCCCGCAGGGCCGTTACGGTAAACGCCATACACAATTTGGAGGACCGTTTACAGTCAAATTTGAACTCCGTGCTCTAAATTTTAGCCCAGTGATGGTCTATGATGTGCCTTTAGCTCTACGTAGCCTTTGGGGTCAATCTCGGGGTTTAGATGCATCAAAATTTGTGTTCTAGATACCTGTCTGATTTTGATAGGTTTTTGTCCGATTCTCAGATGTCCGATTTTCAGGAGTCCGATTATCAGAATCGGACGTCCGATTTTGGGTTGGTCCGATCCGCCCAGTGGTCCGATTTTGGTCACGTCCGATTCTGGGAGTCGGATCGAAAAAGTGGTCCGATTTTCAGATTGGTCCAATTCTGGGAATCGGATCAGACAGGATGGTCCGATTGGATGAGCGTCCGAGTCCGAGCGTCCGAGTCGGATGAGTTGGTCGGATTCTAGTAGTCGGACGGGTTGGTCCGATCGGACGGTTGTCCGGGCGTCCAATTCTGGGAATCGGACACTAAGTCGGGTGTTTGAGTCCGCCGGCCCGAACGCACTTTCGAGCACAAATTTGTCCAAAATCTTAAGATATTGCTTATTGTAAGCTACAAGATTCCATAGGAATGATGCTGGAGTGATGGGGAAGAGATCTATTTACCTGGGATAGCCAATAAACTCCAAAGTGCAAATCAACAACGAATCAAACCCTCATGCCCTGTTATGACAGCAGAAACCCTGATGCTTGTTTTTCTTCTTTTTCTTTGTTTCTTCCTACCCTAATGCACCCAATTCATAAAGTAAATACCTACACTACTTCATTCCACAACATAAATCTCAAGAAAGCAACAAACCTACTTTCCAAGGAGATCGAATACCATCTTCAACCCCCTCGCTTTCTACCTATCTACCTCAAGCACCGGTTTGGGGGAAACCCCTTACTTTGATGCTCGATTCGAAGTGCGCAAGCGCTCAAGGCTTGAATCCGTTGTCCCGGCAATGGAACCAAAATGTGGGAGCTTTCACTCAACCGCCAAGACCCACGGACCGCTTATTGTTTCAAGTGTTCCAAGCCGAGCACTAATGGCTACCTCTCACATAGCCGATGCGCCATCCATATCTACGGGTGTAGTGAGCTTACCTCCGTGCCGTTCGAGTTACCTCCTCTCCCGCGCACTCCGGTAGCTCCACAATCCAAGTGCAAGCTTCAAGCAAGCTCTATCCTCAAGCTCCACGCTCCAAACTCCATTGCCGCGAGCAAGAGAAGAGAAGAGAAGAGAAGAGAAGAAGAGAGGGGAAGATGGAGAGCTTCTCCTCCTCAGTCCCTCACCCTCACACACTCACTCCCTCACACTCTCACACTCCCTCTCTCAAGCACAAGCTCAAGCAAGCAAGAACAAGAAGAAGAAGAAGAAGAGGAGAGCTACTTTTGGCCACACACAAGAATGAGCTTCTCATTCACTTTTCAACTTTATATACAAAACCCTAAATCCCTTTTGGGTGGTCATCCCCTTTTTCCCTTTTTTACATGGCCGGTCGTAGCCTAGGCCCTTTTCCCCATTGTCCTTCTATCTTCCTAGCTTCCTTTCCACCGCCCATCTACATTTACAAATTGCACAGGTGAGAGCCCGGCGCTCCTTGAATTAAACCATGATGCGCTTGCGCTCTTTTACAATAGTTGGACTTGCGCTTTTCCTCGTGCGCCTTTGTCTTCCGTTTCTCTTTGCCTTGGCCTTTGTCTTTACCTTCTGTTTTAGCTTTCTGGATTTTCCACCGCCTGGCACTCTTTTACAAGATTTCAGGGTGCGCCTTTATATTTTAAAATGCGCCTTTCCCCTTTTGCATTTCCCTTGGACTTTTAAGGTTGCCCTTGCACTTCTGGCCTTTTCTCCTCTTCTTTCTTCAGTCCGGCTACCTTTTTTCCGCCTTTGACCTGCGTCTTTTTTATTTCCTTTTGCTTTCTTCGTGTTGGGGTTAACAATAATTAAGGAGGATCCTATGGCATATGGGAGTATAGGATGAATATCCAATAGTGCTAAGATATGACAATCATAGTTGCATCACCATTACCAAAAATCCTATTTTTTGGGCACGCACCAAACATATTGAGATCCAATATCACTATGTGCATGACTTGATCAAGAATATGATAGTAGAGCTACCAATGAAGGAGAATAGAGCAGATATCTTCACCAAAACTCTTACGAATGATCTCCTTTAAATTCATTTTCAATGACTCGGTGTTGGGCTGAGAATGTAGTTCACCTATGGGTGACATTGAGGGAAGGTGATAGATATGATCAATGCCCCACCCTCATAAGGTGCCACCAATGATCCATGGCGCTCTAAGTTGTAAGGCCCCCATTATGAGGAGAAGCCATCTGTGAGTACGACAGAGTCCTATGACTTGTATATCAGATGAGGTCTATTTGATCGTATGGCAAAAATGTGACCTTTGTGGATCTAGCCTTTGGGTTAGATAGAGTGGTTATGCTAGTAGCAACTTGAGGCACAATGCATCGAGTTGCCGGGTGTGGGAGTTATTAGGGGCCCCTGTTTGGGGTCCGAAGGCCATGAAAGTAACCCTTGGTTGGGGGAGTCTTAAGGGGGGCAATGGTCCCCCTTGACAAGGGTTTGAAGGTAGCACCCCCAGCTCAATGATGAAGAAAATATTCCTTGGAATATTCCTTGACCGACTAGGGAAAATTCATAATATGGTCAGGCATGCCAACTAGACTACCTTCTCGAGCTATAAAAGCAAGACCCCTTTAAAGCCATCATCAATCAATCTTTCACCCAGTCAAATTTCTTCCAACTACCCTTAAGCTCTTCACATATCATCTATCTAGATTGCCATCTAAGCTTCACAGTGGAAGCACATGGGTGGATAGAGCCATCTTTGTATCAATTCATTTGAAATTAAAGCAATATCTATTCTTCTCATATTTGCTATGTGTTCTCTACTCCTGGCTCAGATTTTGTATGTTGTGCCATGCAATTTCTACACAAGCACTCCCTTAAGGTCTATAACATTCTCAATGTCTGAAAAGACCACATAGCCATGTCATTCATCCTACTTCTTCTCCTTTTTTTGTGTATCATCTATAACTTGCTTAGGAACTAGCCTAGAAGGGAGAGGAGAAGACTCTCCCCTCTAGTCTTCTTTGATGTACTAGGAGCATCGTCATCTCATCTCCTCTTCTGCTCAACAAGTACCTCAATCCCTTAGGTCTTTGCTAGGTATGCATAGATGAGTAAGTATCCACTAGTGTATCTCAATTAGTCTCTCTCAGTATGTTGTGAGTCGTGACCTACATTAGACAACTTTGACTATCGCACATTATCCTTGTAAGCTATATAAAATACAAAAGTTCATAGTTACAACTTACTTTGTGATCCCCTATCAATCTATGTACCATAGGTAGATGCATCACCCCTAGCCACATAAGAGGTTCTCACAACCATATCCTCAAGATTTTATTTCATCCCACATTTTCCAAAATTTTGCTTCATAGGCATACCAATCTCTATCAAGCATATTTTATTTCAAGCCTCCAAAACACTAAATTCTTTCTCCTTGCATCCTTCAAAAACTCACTATCATTGCAATGATGCCAAGATTATCACATCAAATACATATCCTAACATTATCCCTTCTCGAAGTACATGTGAAGGATTTGCTCTTTCAAGCATAGTCGATGGCCTTGCAAATATGAAAAAATCAAGCCTTAGATATCTTAAACTTTTAATAATCTCATCCATACCATCACCCTAAGTAGTAGAGCCATGGAAGCTAGTGACATAGCCATAAGTATTGGCATTGGCATAGGGATAGACATAGACATAGGTATAGGCATAGAAGCTAAAGTAGGCAAGAAAGGTGTAATCATAACAAGTGTAGGCATAAAGACAAGAGCCAAGGCTAGGATAGTAGAAGGCATAGTAATAGGAGGAATCTTAGGAGATACAATATCATTCTGTAGTCTAGACTTCCATATCTATTACTTCACCAAGGTAGTGACAGCATCCTTTGCATCTTACCAATTAGTCTTCAAACCCATAGGATGCAACCTATCCTCCAAAATCTCTCTTGGTTGTGCTTGAAGCATTGGATTCACAACTTCTAGAAATAACTCCACCTTCTTGAGATCTAAGGCCTCTAAGTGAGATTGAGTCATTAGGGGAGACAATGGAAGTTCAATAAGCATTTGAGTATCCTTAGCATTATTTTTAAGTGACTTTACTTCAAGTGTTGGTAGCCCTCATCTTGGCATTACTAGAACTCTTTAATATGTCTACTCTATGCAATTTGTTCAAAAAGATGTTCTACTAGCACATGAGTCCAAGAATTATGATCTCTTGCCTGATGGATTGATAGCTTGCATTCTTTCAAGCTCCCAACACAAGACCTTGCAAATCTTGATGCGAACAATTTTTCCAACAAGGGCAAGAGCATTACGTGCCAAGTTGGAGTGCCTAGAGGTTGAGTGAGTGCTTGATGTTGTGCCATGCCAGTGCAAGATAGCTCAAGTTGTCTAGCATCTCCTAGTCTAGCTAGTTTTCCAACCTTATCTTCATCATGAGCTTTGAGAGTTGACCTTGATATAGGGAATACTCCCTTTACGAGGTAGCTCCCCTTAAATTGGTCACTAGTTTGTCCTTGTCAGCTCTCGTAAGGGTTTCATTTGATGCTTGGTCTTCAATCCCGTTACCTTGTCATGGTGCCATTATAGATGTTCTATTCTATAGCCTTAGTATGTTTGCATGAACTTTCTCGATATTCGGCTCTAATGGTTCTACTCCTACCCACCCATTATCCTACTTTGTAGCTATTGGAGTTGGTTGTGATTATAGAAAATGCCTTATGATGCGAATCTTTCACAAGGCCTTTAGCCATTCAACACTTGAAGTCAAAAAGCTATGTTACCTCTGAACAACCAAGGTTGGTTTAGCAAGTGATTGGGAATGGCCCACGTCTTACACCTATAATTCTCACTCAAGTTCAACCAATCCTAGTGCACTAAGTGCCATATGTGACTGAATGATGGGGGGTGTATAGCTTGTTTGTGATGCAACAGTCATCCTATAATGATGGCCTACAAGCGTGCCTAAAGCTTTAGAGGGTGAGTAGTTAAATCTCAAGGAGTGCTAGTGATAACCAATCTAGTGTCTATGGACACATGCCTAGGGAGTAAATGTTGGTGCAAGTGAATGCATCAATTGTGTGTATTATGTGCATAATGATGTGAAGTGGGATGCATGCATGTGTGAGTGGTATTTGTGATGAGGTTAGGTGTGGTGTATCCGAGTGTCACATGTGTGAATGGGTGAGTGTTTTGGCTTCCAATGCATTGTGTCTATATGCACATACCATTAATACATGACACATCCTACTGTAAGGGTGTCTCATGTGGTGATAGTGTCATGTGACTAGACTAGTGTGGTGTGTGTTAGGAATGTGGATGTAGCATGTGCATGGCATGTTAATGTAACACCAATCATACCTAAAGGTGTGTGGTGTGTCCCACTAAGCTTGCATATGGTTTCATGTGTGGGCAACGAACGGTTCCATCCATGCTTGTGTGTGTGTGTGTGTGTGTGTGTGTGTGTGTGTGTGTGTGTGTGTGTGTGTGTGTGTGTGTGTGTGTGTGTGTGTGTGTGTGCACGCGCGCGCGTGCGTGTGTGCATGTGTGCGTGTGTGCGCGTGCACGTGTGCAAGGCAGGTGCATGTGCATGCGGGTGCGGGCGTGGGCGTGGGCGTGGGCGTGGGCGTGGGCGTGCGCGTGTGCGTGCGTGTGCGTGTGCGTGTGCGTGTGCGCGTGCGTGCGTGCGTGCGTGCGTGCGTGTGTGTGTGTGTGTGTGTGTGTGTGTGATATCTAAGCATGGTGTGTGTCACATGGAGTGTGTGGGGTGCTAACGTAGCCGAGATGGTGATAAGGCTAGGAGGAGTGAAGACATGTGCACTAGGGTCAATGTGAGGTGACTGACATGAGGTGGAAGTTGGTATTTGACATGATCATGATCAATGCACACATGACATTGACACATGGAGGATGGTGATGATGATCAGGATAATCACAAGTCATGTAAGTGACACATCAATGATCAAGTGCTAGTGGGATAGGTGATAGAAACATCGTATCAAGTCAAGTTAGCAAAAAAGACCAATTTGAGTGTACTCAGAATTTAAGTGACTAGTTCCAAATCAATTGATCATGAAATCAAGTGAATTCTCGAAGTTAAAAATAAGCATTACCATGAGTATGTTTGAAGTGCATCCATCAATTCAAATTGAGTGTTCATTGAATTCAAGAGATCATAAAAAGTTGAAGTCGAATGAAGCAATTCAGGTTATTCAATGCCTCAAGTCAAGCGTGCATAGGCATGGGATTGGTGGGCTTGTTTTCTCTCAATTTAGCATTTTAAGAATGACATCAATTGTATTACACGAGCCACATTACATCTCATCAAATCAAGTAAGCATCAAATCTAATTAATTGATGCATCATGTCAAATCAAATAAGCATAATGTCTAATTGGTTTGTCAAATCCAATGAGAGGGAGGGCCACAAGTAGGATGTGAGGCAAATGGAGGAAGCCGAGAGGGGAAAAGAGGTGGCCATGTGTCAAAATTTAAAGGCCTTAATAATGCATTTTGGTATTATGCAAGGCTTTTAAACCTTTAAGGCCTCACTATCATTAACTTTTTTATTTTTTATTTTTTATTTTTAAGTTGGGGGCCTTGTGAAGGGCTAGTCAATTGAATCCTTAGACACTATAAGGCTAAGGCCAATTTTATTTTTTAAATCGTTACTAGCACTCCATGGTAGTACTTGTGCAAGCGCATGTTATTTATCCTAGTAGTTCACACTAGGGCATGTTCAAAGAGTAGGTCTCAAAGGGAGCATGCAACACGATGTTGTTTTAACTCCCCTCCCATCTCTCTCTCTCTCTCTCTCTCTCTCTCTCTCTCTCTCTCTCTCTCTCTCTCTCTCTCTCTCTCTCTCTCTCTCTCTCTCTCTCTCTCTCTCTCTCTCTCTCTCTCTCTCTCTCTCTCTCTCTCTCTCTCTCTCTCTCTCTCTCTCTCTCTCTCTCTCTCATTACTTCTCACAACACCACAATGCATGCTACATAGAGAGCAGCCAAAACATTTAATGCTCATGTGAGATGATCCACACATAAAATCAACAAAAGATAAACGATCAAACCACCATACACTATTTGCAAGAATTACTAAAAAGCCAAGTATATTGACCATTTGAAAACATAATCAATCCTCTCTGTATACTAAGCAACTTGCACGCTATTCGAAATCACAAAAGTACCTCAAATACATAGCACCATGTTGTGCACATATTTTCAAAAGTGCACTTTTGCAAGAGGGAAATGAAATCGACAACATTTGTAAGGCACTTGCACATCCAAAAGCATACAATCTACTCTTCAAAAAGTCTATTGCAAGCATACTTCGCTTCTGTAGAAAACATGCAAAGTGCTACAACAATGCAACAAAACATCAACAATAATATACTACAAGAACACCCAAAAGATATTAATGGTGGAACCCAGAGGGCGATTATTGTCAGGGACAAGACTTTCAGGCCAGTGGAGTATGACCCATGAAAATGCCTTGTAAAACTACCCATGTGTGAAGACACGGATTTTAATAAAATCACAATGAAGTTAGTGTCTATCCTTGAGCCTTGTTAATAGTCATCGTTGTGAATGCTAGTTGCACAAAAAACTATTGTTGCCTCATCGAGAAGGGAAAGTGCAATGTTGTGGGAATAAAGGTTATCCTTGGAATGAATACCCTTGCACCAATGCGTGTACTTGTAATGAACTCAACTTCCAAAACCTTGCTAGTGAATGCCTTGCATATCAACCTTGTTTCATTACATAACCCTCATGTAGGATTCAAGTTTCAGAGCAGAATAATAGGTGCATTAACCTTCAAGAGTAATAAATGAGGTGGAAATCCACCACTGAGATCAATGGAATTCAAATATTCTACTGAGTAGAGAAACAAATTATAATATGTATCAACTATTCTATCATTGCTGTAATATTATCTCACATCTCTCAGCATCAAATGTAGTGCTTTCAAATTTAGTTGTTCAACTTCCACATTCCTTGGAGTAAGAATCAGCCTTTCTGCAAAGAATGTTGCTTGATCATGCACATTGGAGAAGCCTTCATAAACACATGCAATCAAATCCATTATTGACCCCCTTGTATAATCGTGTATGCATGCAATGAGACTTTATTAGTAGTATCTGTCAAGGCCACACCATCTTTGATTCCTTGAAGCCACCCAATGAATCCTGCACCCTCACATTCATTGTTTTGACATATCCACGTGTTTTGTGTCAGGTTCAAAATCTTTACCTGCCACCCACCACATAGCACAAGAACAAAGAGATGCAGTCACAATGTCCTCACGACCTCCCTTGATCACAATAAGTAAAATCTGTCTAAAATCACCCCCAAACAACACGATCTTCCCACCATATGGTTGATTGCTTGACATGATATCATGCAAACTCCAAGGGCCTCAAAAGAGTAACAATGCATCATGGGAGCCTCATCCCAAAAAATGAGGCTGGTCTCTCTCAATAGGCCTACAAGATCACTCTGCACGGGTATATTGCATGTAGAGTGGCCCTCCAACTACAATGGTATCTTAAGACTTGAGTGAGAAGTTTGACCATTTGGCAATAGTAATGCAACAATCCTTGATGATGTAGTTGCCAAAGCCAAATGATGGCTTGCATGCAATGTTGCCAAAGCTAAATGAAGGTTTGCATTCAATGTTACCAAAACACACTTGTAAATAAATGACTTTCCTAATTCCCTTGGCCCATCTAGGAAGAAGATCTTGCCCTCACTAGCATCCAAGGCATCAAGAATAGCATGAAGTGTAGTAGCTTGTCCATTGTTTAGTTTTGATTTCATCAATTCAACAGTCCACACCTCCTTGCATCGATCATATTCAAACTCCTCAAGAATAAGAGGGATTTTTATACAACACCTCATCTTGCATCTATATTTCAGGCATCCTAGTGAAATCAAATAGAGTCCAACCATGCTATCTCAAGAGTAATTTGAGATGTTTCGATGCCTCATTTCTTACCTCTATCCTTAGATGACCACCTTGCATTCCGCCAATCCTAAATCTTGTGGTGATATCCTCTATAAACAACGAGTCCTCAAATATCTCCACCTCAACTACACACCCAACTACATGTTTGAGACTTCTTGCAAATAAGAAAGCCACTCATCATCGCTCTGCAACATACCCATCGCTATGTAAGGCTCCTTGAATGTGGAAAACAACACAAAACCAATAGTTCTCAAGTCCTCAAAAGATGTACTACCCTTGCAGACTGTCAGGAGCATACATAAATGGTAACACTCACCACATTTTGGAGACATTAAATGCATTCGACCAATGGTATTACCCTTTTTCCTTTTGTCCACGCCCTTCTACTCACATTCCAAACCCATTGAGAAGGAAAATCCTTGTACAACAACATCCTTGCTTCTAAATACTATTGATTGCAAGAAAACCACTTTGTAAGAGTGATCTTCCTAACATTATGATTAGCAACCACATCCTACACATCATCAAAAACCACAGTATTTTGTCTTGAAAAATGCACTTGTTGTTGAGATATTGGCAATCATACTCAACTTAGCCTCTTTGTATGGAGCAGTGTGGGCTCAGGATGCAGAATCCCATATGCACAGTGGTGTAAAGTGCAGCTTAGTCTATTCCTATAGAGCATTGTACTTGCTCTCTTTTTTAATGCAATGTCATAGTACTTTTGTACTTCTAGCAAAGCGTCTATGTCATTGCCAATCCACTACACAAGATTGTGTTTATGAGTCCAAGATTCCATCTTGGAACCTAATTCACTTGTGTGACATTTGGTCTTGATGTCTGTTACCTCATGAGCTCACTCTTCCTCTTTCAACCTCCATAGCCATGCTCTAGATCCAACATTTTCTACATGGTATTAGAGCCCAGTCAGACATGGCTCATCTCTACAAATCACTCCTTTAGCTCCTCTCAATATTTGGTTAGCTCAACTTGACATAAATCCTTCATCTTCCACCTCCATCTTCACTCTATCTCTCTTGGCTGCCATAGACAGCACCTACCTACCTCTGTTGGAGCAGCCATATCTCTCCAATCACGCCATATCTCTTCAATATTTCTTCTCAAGAGTTGTTCATTAGGTCAAGGTGCATATTTCCAGCCCAAAACTTCCTGACATTGTGCAACATCTAGCCTGACATTGTTGAAAAACATAGATCTAGCATAAATTTCACTGCTGTAAATTGGGCATCTTCTCTCTCCCTACTGTGAGTATTATTCCACAAGTTATCATAGGGCATTTTTTAGTCATATAGGTGACTTACTTCAGCTAAGAGAGCTTGATAAAATTCCACTCCAATAGAGCGATATTAGAAGATTACTTTGAGGTAGTACTATAGGAAGCCATAGCCAGCCTGCTCTACTATTCAACTAATGGCGCCATCATCACGTCTCACAATGTCAAGCACTACCATAGGGCTTTTTAATTTTATCACAGAGGCTATCTTCTAACAAAATTTCAACTCAAATGGTCCATTGGGTGAGCTACTAGAGCCAAAATATCAAGTTGTTGTCCTAAAACTGTAACTAACAACCATAGCCACTTACCTTCAAGCTCATTTTTTCCTTCATTTTCTCTCTCTTGCCACTTAAACCAAACCTTTGCCACTCTGATCCACTGAGAATTGAAGTTTCTAGTAAGATTTCAGTATCCAACAAGCAAGCCTTGGAAAGCTTTTGAAGATTTGAAGCTTTCACCGAAGTACAAGCATCAAGCATAGTGAAATTTTATGCTACCATTGCTTGTATTTTTCAACACACTACAAATCAACTTGGTTACTGATCAACCTCAATCAAGTGAAGCCATTTTGAAGCTATTTCTAGCTAGCATTTCCTATCAAGTCAGCAAGGAGGGGAGAAATCCAAGCATCAAAGCATCAAACTCAAGTGCTTGAAAGGATAGTATCTATTGATACTTATCAAGTGTTATTTGACACTACATTCCTTGTGTCTCTTGATACAATTAAATCTTCTACTGCTCAAATCTGAGTGTTTTGGTGCTGATTTTCTGCTCCAACATGGGTAAAAACTCTCCAACTGCTCGATTCAAAGGGGTCGGGTTTCACACCTAGCAAACCCGCATCAAGCTCATTTTGATGAAGAAGGGTCTTTGGGCCATTACCAATGGCAAGGAGAAGAAGCCTCGAGATGCAAACCTTGCAGTTACTTGGCAAAAGAATGATGACAAAGCATAGGCCATCATTAAGCTAGAATTGGACGATAACTACATCCACCATGTGGATACCTGTGAAAACTCTAATGATACATGGAAGAGATTAGATACTTTGTTTGGTACACAATCAAAGTCATCTAAGTATGGATTACTGATTGAATTTTTTAGGCTAGATATGAAATCAAGCACATCTCTTACAACTCACTTAAACTACATGGAAAGTCTCTTAACTCAACTTGTAGGAATTGATCTCAAGATGGATGAAGATATTTGTATTGGTGTGTTGTTAAAAAGCTTGCCTCCTAACTATAATAATGTGTCAACTACATTGATCAACATGCCTAGTCCTAAACTAGTTGACATTAAGGCCTCCCTGCTAGAAGAAGAAAAGAATGTAAAATCCAAAGAGAAGAACCAAGCACCTCTAAAGGTGAACAAATGTTATATGTAGGTACCACATACAAGGGCAAGAAAGATCAACTGGTATGTGACTTCTACAAAAGGATCAGACACATGAAGAAATTCTGTCATTCTAGGAAGAGGTCCCAAAAGGCCTATCTAGTTGTTATTAAAGAAGAAGAAGACCATGGAGCAAAAGAATAATAATAATAATAATAAGACCACTAGGAGAAGGACAAAACCTCATCAGTCCTTCTATTCTGATAGAATTTTTTAGCCTTGTATTTCCTACCCTAATGCTTCTGACATAAGCTTGTAAACTTCTCATGTAACCTTGTTCTACAGCCTCTGTATACTTTGTGAGGCCCCTATTACAGCCTCTGGATATCCACCATGTCTTTGGTATCCACACTCAGTATTTTTTGTGATAGCCTTTGGTGTTTACCATGTTTGTGGTGTTCCCACACTTTTCAAGTGGTTGCTCACTAAAGCCTCTAGACACTTTGTACTTCTCTAGTTGTGATTGAGGAGGGGTGTTGAGATATTGGCAATCACACTTAACTTAGCCTCTTTGTATGGAGCAATGTGAGCTCATGATGCGAAATCCCATATGCACAGTGGTAGAAAGTGCAGCCTAGTCTATTCCCATAAAGCATTGTACTCCCTCTCTTTTTGAATGCAATGTCATAGTACTTTTGTACTTCCAGCAAAGTGTCTGTGTCATTGTCAGTCCATTACACAAGATTGTTTTTATGAGTTCAATCTTCCATCTTGGAACCTAATTCACTTGTGTGACATTTGGTCTTGATGTCTATTACCTCATGAGTTCAATCTTCCATCTTGGAAACTAATTCACTTGTGTGACATTTGGTCTTGATGTCTATTACCTCATGAGCTCACTCTTCCTCTTTCAACCTCCATAGCCATGCTCTAGATCCAACATTTTCTACACTTGCAACCTTTGAACATCAAGTTTCTCACTATGCAAGTGATAATCCAAAATATGCAACATGTCTTAGAGGCAGAGATATAGTGAGCATTAAGATATCTATCAATCTCATCAACCATTTGAACCACCACATTCGTATCACCACCTTTTGGTCTCATAGATGCAAGTCTAATTGTAGCTCTATCATGGCCTTTGTAAATATATTTGTAAAGACACTCCATGGTTGCTATGATGGAACATATCTTGACATTGATGTGTGCATTATATTTTATTGAAAGGCATGGATTGTAGGGTACAATCCAATGATTATCAATGACACTACCCCTAATGTCCACACTTTTACCATAATCTCATATTCTATAAACAAGATAACCAATATCATTCACAACAATCTCGCTAATGATTTTTTTAAGGTAATCCTTTGTACACTTTCCCTCATACATGGACTATGCAAATTAAACAACCCACATGGACCATGTATGTTACATCTAACAAGTGTCGCATGCAATATTGAGAATTTTTGTGTTTGACAACTTTGCACAAACTATATTATCATAATGCTCTGTTGTGGAAGGCTCTAATGGCTTATCCAAAATCAACCATGTATGTGAGTGGAGTAACCCCCTCTTTTGGAACTCTATAACTCTAACATATCCAGCTACGCTACCAAATAGTTTTTTCTTAATAAGTGTATTTTATTAAATCAAGATGCTTTGCACAGAATATGCAAGCAATAAAGTCAGAGCAATCATGGGGGTTGATTGTTTGTGTAACAATGCAATTCCAATCTATGGGCCAGTTTAGGTTGCATGTAAAAGTCATAAAAAGATCTGCCTTTCCCTCTGCATGCACAATTCCCATTGCATCCTAACAAAACTGATGCATGAACCTTGGGCCACCAATGAAAGAGAAAGGAAGAACAATTCTCTTACCAACATTTCCCTCAACAACATGAACATCAACATTCAGGACCACAAACCATGTCAGCCAAACCTTGGTAAATTTTTGCACACAACATTTGTTGATTCTAATGAATCCACGCAAGCATGCATTGCTCAATGATACAATATGCATCCTATCAGGAATTGCATGGTGGGCGGACTTGCTTGAGCTACTGCACCAAACATACACCATATACACTCGCATAGCCTTTTGCAACCAACCTAGCCTTGTACCTACTAATAGAACCATCTACGTTATGGTTGATTTTGTAAACTTACTTACATCTAATAGCTTTCTTACCCTTAGGCAATGATACTAGATCCCATCTCTTATTGGTTTCCAATGCAACCATCTCCTTATTCATTGCTACATCCAATGAGCATGAACAACAACATCCTCAAAGCAAATGGACTTAACACCCTCAATTACATTTACCATATAAGCATAATGGTGAGCTACATACCCTTCAAAACCAAATCTTTTAATAGGGTATCAAACCTTGCTAGGCTATAACCCTATCACAAGTAAGTTTAGAGTGAGGAGGGACATTCTTTTGATGAGATGAGTAGTTGGTATGCATTTTGTGATGATGTATTGGATGATGATGATGATGATGATGATAGTTATGTACACAAAAAAAAGAAGCAAGAATCATGGAGCCTTAGTACACAAAAAACATCATGATACTATATCTACAGTTAGCCCTTGGTCTAGGAGGCTTAGGAGTAGTCCCACATCTTTAAGTGCATCTATAAGTATTGTAGGTAAAGACAAAGGGAAGAATAAAGTGTCGGATGGTAATGATCCATCTACTAGTCATTTAGGACTTGATGGAGATTCCAGTGGTTCAAAGAGTTTGGACAATGAGCTTGGTATTCCTTTAGTCAGGACGCCAAATGTACAAAGAGCATATGGTAATGTAAAGTCTCCACTAAGTAATCTAGTGGTACGTAAACAATGATACTCTTTCTACCTTGAAGAGTATCCAATCAAAATATATTTTTTAGCCTTTGGATCAAGCTTCTTTTGCAGCTCATATGGCACATGAACATATACAATAAAGACAAACATTTTCCACTATGACACATAAAGCTTCTTACCTGTAAAGCACTCTTCAAGGGTCATCCCATGAACTACAACTGTGGGAATTCTATTCATAATATAGACAACAATGTGAATAGCTTTAAACCAAAAGTATTATTACATATTCTTTTTAGCCATCATTGCCCGTGCAACTTTTACAATATGTCTATTTTTCATTTCTGCAATGCCATTTTATTGTGGGTTATACTTACAAGTAAATTGTCTCTTTATCCCATAAGACCTCAAAAAGTTACTAAACTCATTAGAAGTGTACCCTCCCCCTCCATATGATCTCAAGAACTTAAATTTCAAGCATATTTTTGCTTCAATAGCAGCCTTGAAAGATTTGAATTACTCAAATACATCACTATTTTTCTTCATGAAATATACCCATAGATTACTTGAATAATCATCAATAATGTGATAAAGTATTTGTTGCCACTAAGAGATATGTTATGTGTAGACCACCAAACATCTATATGCACAACATTAAGTATATTTCTTCTCACATCTTTGTCATGCAAATTAGGTTATCTTGCCTACTTACCAAACAAACATGCTTCACACACTTTATGAAATTCTATAACTCTAAAAGCAAGCAACCCTGTAATCAATCCTTTGGATTGCATCACTTTCAACCTTTGCACATTTACATGTTCAATATGTTTATGCCATATTTCAATATCTCCAACCACTCATTTTCCTTTAGCATACATAGCAACATGAACATATAGCCAACTCTAATTCCTTTTGCGACCAACTTGCACATATCATTAAAGTTTTTTATAAAAAATATTTTGTAATGAATCTAACTTGCAACCCTTGCTCTACCATTTGACCAATAGACACTAAATTCTTTGTGATTGATGGCATATGTAATACATCTGATAGACTCTTTGCCAAGGGAACCTTTCCAATGTGTGAAATTGGGTGGTATAAATCATTATCCATCTACACATAATCTAGATTTTGTAAGTCCTACATCTCTCTAGCATTCATATCAAGAATTCTAGTATTTAAAGTGAACATGCGACCAACTCTACTTCCTTTTGTGACCAACCTACACTTATTATTAAAGTCTTTTACAAAATAATCATTTACATTAAATCAAACCTACAATCCTTGCTCTATCATTTGACCAACAGACACTAAATTATGTGTGATTCATGGCACATGTAATAGATCTAATAGACTCTTTGTATGGCTATTATGCAAAGACAAGGGAATCTTTCAATATGTGAAATTGGGTGGCATGAATCATCACCCATGTGCACATAACTTGCATTTTGTAAATGTTGCATCTCTCCAACATTCATAACAAGAATTCCAGCATCTAAAGTGAACATGTGGCCAACTCTACTTCCTTTTATGACCAACCTACACTCATCATTAAAGTCTTCTACCAAATAACCTTTTTTATTAAATTGAACTTGCAACCCTTACTCTACCATTCCACCAATAAATACTAAATTCTTTGTGATTGATAGCACATGTAATACATCTCATAGACTCTTTATTTGGCCATCATGCAGCAAAGACAAGGAAACCTTTCTAATGTGTGAAATTAGGTGGCATGAATCATCACCCATCTACACATAATCTAGATTTTGTAAATATTGCATCTCTCCAAACCATTCAACATGACTGGTTATATGATTAGATGCACCTGAATTGATATACCATAAATAATCACATGTCCCCTTTCTTGTAACACCATTCATCATATGCTATATAACAAACAAATGCTCATTTTTATCTTCATTCTATCATGAAGATGATTCATAGTTTCCTTATTGCAATTTACCACTATGGATATTATCCTTCTTAGCATAACAATGCGCTACAATATGACCTATTTTGCCACAATAATGACAAATAATACCAAAATTTTCAGAATCTCTATTTTACCATCCACCTCTTCCTTTGGAGCTCCCCCTACCTCTAAAGTTTCCACCGCCTCCTAAAGCCCTGCATTTCACCGAATTGTTGACTTAGCCTATTTTGCTAGTTATCACCACCACATCCCATACCACAGTCTCTCAAAGAGGATCTATCACATCCCCTTTTTCTAAACTTGAGTAAGACCTATTCACCACTTCTTTCAGATGATTCACCCTGTATATTGATCTCTCCGATGATCATGAGAGAGACCAACTCATGAAAATTTGGAAATGGCTTCTATACATATACAAAAGTGACAAATTATGTCCAAGCCTTCTCATTATTAAGGCCAAACCCATAGTAGATAAAACCAAATCATCATCATTAGGCATTACATCAATCACTACCAAAGCATCTATAATGCTTCTCACCTTCAAAACATACTCATTGACAGACATTTTTCCTTTCTTCAAAGTATTTAGCTCTTGCTTGAGTTGAATCTTATGTGTTTTTGTATTTACTAAAAACATATTCTCAAAAATTATCCAAGTTGCATGTGAAGTTTCTATATTTTGTATATGCCCCAGCGTAGTATTATCAATGATTGTAAATAGCCAATACATCACCTTTTTTTTCTTTGCATTCCATTCTTTACATGCCTTCAATTCATTTAAATTCATTTACAGTTGCCACGGGGTTACTCAGCTCTAGCTCATTTTCTTCACTTGAAACAAACTTATAAATGCCTTTTTCAATAAGGAATTTCATCACACGAAACTTCTATAGTGAATAATTGTTCTTGTCTAGCTTCTCAATGATGGGGTTCCCGTTGTTCTCTACCATTAACACAAAGTTGATATAAAACAACAAGCAAGTCTTCTGCAACCTTGCACAACAAGTGCATAGCAATATACCAAGTAGTCTTTTTCATTGATTACTCAGTAGTACATATAATCTACAACATGTTTGGAGATAAAACTTGTGTTTACTTCCTAGAAAATACCTCAAGTCCTACATGTTCGAAATCTGTAATCTATGCACCCACTGTCACTAAACACGATCAAAATTACAGTATACCCTAAAACTGTTATCTGCAACCTTGCAGCTCTAAAACAGGCCCCGAAATAGCCGCAAATGGCCAAAAAAAGAACAAAAATGTCCTTAAGCACTTAATTTGCAAAAATTTTCAGTGCTTTCCTTACACACAAAATCGCTCTGCCCTGCTTCTATGCCTCCATACGCACTATCCAAGAGAAAGAGTGGAAGAATGGGAGAGCTTCTTACCCATTGGTTGCTTGCTTGAATCCTTAATTCTTCTCCTTCACTTCAAGCTTCAAAACCAACCTCTCTCAATGGCACCATTCTAATACCATATCAGGAATCATGTGGTGGGGCGACTTGCTTGAGTTGTTGTGCCAAACACACACCACATACACAAGAGGAAGCTCACTCCAGAACACAAGAAGAGGGATGGCAGCCTAAATGTTTTTTTGCTGTTTTTTTCTTCTTCCTCTCACAATATAGTGTACACAATGTATAGATAAGATAAAACATAAAGGAAAGTGGTCTATTAAGTCAAACAATACATAACTAACTATACTAATCTACTGGCCATATAACTACGCTAGTTGTAGGTAGGTGCAACAAACTAAATATAATAAGTGATAAGTCAATGGCCATGTGTGAGGATCATTATGACCATTGACATGTTAAGTGTAGATGTGTAGGTCACATCTAGGCAAGAAGTCCATCATCAATGTCCGCACGTATTGTGCTTGCCATCTCAATACATCCACCATGTATTGTTGCAATAGCATTTCTCCTCATAGTAGATACGCATTTGAGTCATCATGCACTTGAATACGGTATGTATAGAATTGCATATATGTGTGACACAAACCTTGTATGTTAATTGGTGCTCATGTACATCATTTGCCACATTACTATATGGAATCCTTGTATGCCATCCATCCTCTCCATTTGGGAAAAGCAAGACATACAACATTGGCATATACACCCATGCAAATTTGACGTTCTTACACACCAGCCCTCTCAGGTGTAGACATGCATATCATGATGGATGAGCTTATCCTCATCACCATTCCCTAGCATAATTATAGCAACCTCATTTCCAACAAGCACCACCCTCAACGTTGAACTACTTTTTGTAATCCTTATCCTTAGCTCTATGGCATCACTTTTGTTAATAAAGTGCACCAATAGAGTAAAAAGCTTGAGCATAGATATTGTGAACATGCCATTATCTCTTGAAGCTCTTGCAACAATTCAAGAATCAAGCCAAGCATCACCTGCAATCTATTTGTTAATTTATGCTCCATATCATATCCATACAATTGTGCAAATTGGGGTCTCAAATCTTGCCCATTGCTAGGCAACATTGGACCAATGTGATAATACTCTATATCCTGCATACAAAAAGTATAACCATTTCTAACAGCACCCATAAGCTCATCCACATGTTCCCCCATTGAAATAAAGTAAAGGGTACTATTATATCCTCAAATGTTATTTTTGAACTCACGACTATATATGTGATGACCATCAAGTAGAGTATGCAGTAGTTGAGGCGATTCTTGCAAAGACAACAATCTAAACCTACCATGTTTGCAACAATGTTTGCCAAATGTTTGAGAATGCACAATCCTTGTCTCCACACACCACAATATTGCAAAGTAATGTATGCAAATTTTATCAAGACCCCCAATAGAAAACACTTTGAGATCTCTAAATGCTAAGATATGCATCAATGGATGGCTATCCAACTTTGGCAAGTTGTGCAAAATGGAGCAAAAACCACCATTTTTGGGGAAGAATGGGGGCTCATGCTACAATATCTCATCCCCACCAACCATTTAGTCTTCTTTAATAACTCAATCCTCCTGAATATCATTTTTCTTTACCAATGAGCTCCTCTCATCCTATACTTGCACTTTATCATGTCATGGAAATGATCTCCCTCAAGTTGTTCATGTAGCCCACCAAGGGATGTCACATTGACATGTTCTCCATGCATAAAAATGGTCCTAGAAATTGGAATACTAAAATTGTGGTGTGTCGGACATTCTATAAGGAGATTACCATGGGTGCCTATGTTCCCAACGATATTTTCATGCACACTAGCAATTACATCATCGTGTGATGCACTAACATTTACCATGGAAACATGTTGTAGGACTTGTATTTCTTGTGACACATCTAGCTCACCATGTAAAGCATTGAAGGGGGCAAAACCATGATAATACAATGGCAATGCAAAATTGTACACATCAGAAGCATGAAAGGGTGCAAAAGGGACCAAGGTTCCCAAAATCCCATGACCAAAAACTCCCCTTTGCATACTTTGGAAATATGTTCTCACTCTTTCTTGAAGCATGTGCCTTTCCCATGTGCTTCTAGAAGTTTTCTCTATGAATCCCCAACACATTATTTCTTACCACATTCCTCACTATTAGAGGCATTGTTTTATGAAACCTATGCAATTAACACAAAAGGGCATGTTTTATAAGAAAGACTTATAATAGCAATAACAATGATATGCCACAAATAAATATATAAAACTAAATATCACAATAACCATGTCCAAGACATTAACATTAAAACAATATATTACTCCAAACTTAGAAATAGAGAAAGATGGAGGGATGGAGGGAGGGAGGGAAGGACGGAAGGAGAGAGAGATATCTATGAATTCAGTGATAGCAAGAGTAAGAAAAAGAGATACAATCACAAAATACACATGTGCATGCAAGCATGTACACATCTGTGAGATACATATAGAGAGGGGTTGAGATAAATATTTATATATATGCATGGAGAGAGAGAGAGAGAGAGAGAGGGATCTGTGCATACATACTCACACACACGTGCATATATACATGCATGTATGCATGTATATATACAAACAGACACACAAAGAGAGAGAGAGAGAGAGAGAGAGAGAGAGAGAGAGAGAGAGAGAGAGAGAGAGAGAGAGAGAGAGAGAGAGAGAGAGAGAGAGAGAGAGAGATCTACACGAATGGAGCATAAATCAAGGCAAGAGAGAGATAGTTGTATCTAACAACACTTAAAATGAGAGAGAGAGAGAGAGAGAGAGAGAGAGAGTTCTATGAATTCAGTGATAGCAAGGGCGAGAGAAAGAGATACAAACACAAAACACATGCGTGCAAGCATGCATACATGTTTATGACAAATAAGGAAATATTAATATTAAAACATCAACCCATTTCAAAAAATTAATATTGTATGGCATATTTACACTTAAATATAACACAATAAATAGCACAACACTAAATATCAATGTCATTACAAAATTTTAAAGACACATTACTATTTTAATGTATCACCCGCCTCTAACATTGATGGTATCATTAATAACATTCACAAGATTCAAGGCTTCTCCTAGGATGACAAATCAAAATATCCATAATTGAAATGTACAAAAAATAATTTGATAAATAAATTTACTTCTATGAGTAATCTAAAGGATCTTTGACAATGATAATTTTTCATATAATGTCTTTTGTTGATAGGCTCATTAGAGAGCCATGTGGAGAGAGGGAGTGTATTAGCCACACGTACAAAGAGAGGGGAGAGCGTGGACTCTAGAGTCATATAGTGCACATGTGGCATGTGGCAATGCACATGTGGCATATCATGGATCGCATGCTCTACCATGTGTGCATTGCACGGACCCACACTTTTCGTCTCTATCTTTAAAGGTTTTTAATTTAAATAAATTAAACAAATTAAGCCTAGAAAATAGAGAAATCCCTTTTCTACCTCAAGAAGGAGGAACAAGGGTGCCATGAAGTATTGCAGCATCATCTTCTTCATCTCTGCATATGTTAACGGTCCTATATATATATATTATAGCATGCAAGATGTGAAGGTGAAGGTGCCCTCTTCCATATACCCTTGTAGGAGCACAGGCCCCCATGTATGTAGCTGGCAGCATGTTTTTGTGACTCGAGAAAGTGAGAGGGGAGAGAGGATAAAAGGCCTCAATAGTCAAGAACAAGCTAATCTCTCTCTCTCTCTCTCTCTCTCTCTCTCTCTCTCTCTCTCTCTCTCTCTCTCTCTCTCTCTCTCTCTCTCTCTCTCTCTCTCTCTCTCTCTCTCTCTCTCTCTCTCTCTCTCTCTCTCTCTCAATATTTTGCAATAGTACAAGTACATCTCCATCCTACTGAATCAACCAAACAACAATGATCCAAATCAATTAGACAACAAATGCCATAGCAATCAATCGAGTAATTAGAATCATAACCAATCATCAGCATCAATTGATAGCAATCAGGCAAAATGGGTCAAAAATTCACCTCTTGTGTGAGCCTTGCCAGAGAGGAGAGCAAGGTGGTCACTGTGTGCATCCACATGGAGTACTCTCATTAAGTCCACCGCTAAGAAATTCCCTTGTTTTGGGCAACTCACCAAATCCAATGCTCAAATACATGTACACATCTATTTCTGTAAATAATCTCATCAACTATTCATGGTGACATTTATTTATTTTTTGAAAATGTAATCTTCCCCTATTTTCCAATGAGGGACTTCACACTTTTTGTTGACCGAATATTTGTATTTGTCACAATATTTTTTTTCAATGAAGATGTGAAATGTATTAAACAAGTAAGTGAGGAAATTATGTACAATTGGGGATTTTGCCCCTATCAACCAACCGCATGACTTACAAGGCTACCCCTTTGCCAAAAACTTATACAAAAGGACTTGGTGGAGCTATTCTAATTGGATGAAATGAGGTGAGTTCGTTATTAGTTTATTTGGCTGAGGCGCCTGCAATCCATTATCAGTGTTCAGTATGGAAGGGGCCTATGGCTAAGCTACTAGTAAGGGGAGCTGCACAAGTTGGTTTAGAAGTGGCGAAGAGAGAGGGCTATCATGGGAGCTATTGTGTATGGTGGCATGAGGGTTACTAGTCATCTGACCCACCGTATTATCCATTGTAGAGGGGTTCCCAGTGGCCCAAGAAATTGTTGACGGTGAACCCCAATTAGGTGAGGTAGAGAAGACATCATCTGGAATCATGATGGTATAGTCCCTAGTCGTTGCAGTATTTATAATGTTCTGGAATAGTTGAGCAATCTCCTTTTTTATTTTAGCTTCTCTTTCCTCTTTTGAGCATCTGGTACCCAAATGTTTGATGGAGGTTTGCATGTCATGCGTCGCTAATTTCCAGACATTTCTTTGAACGCACCAACAAAGATCCACTTTAAGTTGAGGGGGCCAATCAACATCTTTTCCATTAAGACCATAGAATCATTCTGCATATTAAGGTCCACAAGGAGGGGGAGAGGCCATTTGCTTCACCCACCAAGAGGATTTCTTTCCATGTCAATTTATATGGATGGCCAGGTGAAATGAACTCTTGTAACCAGTTGACATAACACGTATTACCTGGGCATAAAATAAAAAGGTGCACGATGGTTTCTTTATCCCCCCTGCACCGCGTGGACAAAGGCTATTCCCTATCCCGATATGTTCTGCTCTGGTCTAGACCGCCTTATGGAGTATGAGCCATAGCAAATGAGAGATCTTCAGGGGGAGGTAGGGGGTCCACATTTGTTGAAAATGATATTCCCATTGACAGTTATTCCAGTTAAGAAGCCATCTCTGATTGAGGGCAGTGATCAGTTTACTGTTGTCCCTAGGTAAGTTGGGCAGAGGGAGTAGAGAGGACTTGGTGTTCCACTCAAATCCTTCATCTTAACTTGCACATTACACTAAATAAGCATTGGATTAAAATCTTGCCAGATTCTTTTCCAGTCTTGAATGAACCTTAAGTCGTCGTTGTTCATCCTATACTGCATTTTGAGCTCTTCCGGATCCCTCCAAGTCCTATTATCCTTGTCCCAAATGTCCAACCAGATTTTGATTCCTTTCTTGTTAAGTTTGGAGGCTATCCCATACTGATGAGGTTCAATTGGGGGAAGAGTGAGGCTTAGCAAGATGGAGTCTCTTCTGAAAGGTGAGAAGGATCGAAGCTTGCACCCGAGAGCTATGGTGGGAGAGCAAGGGCAAGAAAGAGGGAGACAAGAAATGGGAACTCCAACAGTCACAATGTGTGATCAGGCCTTTCTTTATTCAAACTGTCACTAAAAGAATAAAGAATAAAGTGACGGTGACGGGCGCTCGCCACCTGCAGTGTGTAGTGTGGCGGTGATTGTCAGAGTAGTAATACACGGACGACTAGGCGGAGGCGCCTTTACCCCCAACAACCTCCCACTTAAAGGCGAATCTGGCCTAGTGAGGAGTGAAAAGAAAAAAGAAGAAAGACAGTACAACATGTACACATGTACAATAGGATGAGGAAAGACATCTTCTCATCCCACGCCCATCAACCTCCTGAGGAAGGCAAAGCGCTCTATAGAGAGGCTTTTCGTGAGCAAATATACAGGATTTTGGTTAGTCAAGATCTTGACAAGATCAACAGACTTGTCCTCAACGACCCCACATATGAAGTGATACCTCACCTCAATGTGTTTCGTCTTTGCATGGAAGACCAGATTCTTGGCTAACTGAATAGCACTCATAGAATCCAAATGTAGCAGTGTAGGGATAGCATCAATACCAAGGTCAACAACCAAACAACCCAACCAAATGGCCTCCTTGCAGGCCTCAGTGGGTGGCTGCAACATACTCGACCTCTGTAGTAGAAAGGGCCGTGCATTTCCCACCCTGGACATCCAAGAAATAGCACCCCCAGCATAGGTGAATAGCTGCATGTCCTGCATAATCAAAGTCAGTGTACCCCACAAATCCTATATCCTGGCTGCCATAGCATATGCACATATCTGCAGTGCCCTTCAGGTACCTTATGATACCCTTCATGACATCCCAATGCTTCTTGCCAGGTGTAGCCATATAGCATGCCACAACACCAACTGCAAAGGCAATATCTAGACGAGTGGCGATCATGGCATACATAAGACTGCCCACTACGGATGCATAGGGAATCTTGGCCATCTCGGCCCTCTGCTCATCTATCTATGGACAATCAACCTATGATACCTTCACATAAGAAGGCAATGGACAGCCAATAGGCTTTACGTCCTGCATGCGGAAGCGCTCAAGGACTTTATGAATGTACTCCCTTTGTGACAAGTAGAGGAGTCCCTGATGCCTGTCACGTCTAATGCACATACCAAGTATGTGAGAGGCGTATCCCAGATCTTTCATCTCAAAGCTCTTCTTGAGCTGAGCCTTAAGAGCATCTAGCTCATCATGAGCTTTCCCTGCTATCAGCATATCATCCACATAGAGTACCAAAATCGATAAAGAACCATCACGGGCTTTCTTCGTGTAAAGACACGGATCCATAGCACTCCTGCTGTAGCCCTGTGACTACATAAAGGCATCAAACTTATGATACCACTCCCTAGGTGCCTGCTTCAAGCCATAAAGACTTTTCTTCCATAGCACTCCTGCTGTAGCCCTGTGACTACATAAAGGCATCAAACTTATGATACCACTCCCTAGGTGCTTGCTTCAAGCCATAAAGACTTTTCTTCAATTTGCACACTAGGTGCTCCCTGCCAAGTTCTGCAAAGCCCTCAGGTTGCTCCATATAAATCTCATCATGCAAGTCCCCATGCAAGAAAGTCGTCTTGACATCCATCTGGTATAAATCCAAGTCAAGTTGAACAACCAAAGCCAAGACTAAGCGCAAGGTGGTCATCTTAACCACAGGAGAAAAGACCTCATCAAAGTCTACACCATGCTCATGATTAAAACCCTTTGCTACCAATCTAGCCTTGTATGCCGGCTTGGGGTGTCCAGGGGTACTTTTCAGCTTGTACACCCACTTGCATGGCAAAGCCTTCTTGCCCGTAGGCAAGGAAACCAAATCCCAAGTGTCATTCTTATGCAAGGAGTCTATCTCTAACTGCATAGCCCTCTCCCAGGAGTGACTATCACCCCTGCATAGCCCTCTCCCAAGAGTCACTGTCACCCCTGCGCATAGCCTCATCATAAGTGAAAGGCTCTCCTACATTTGTAACCAAGACATAATGCATCGAGGGCTGAAATATATCAGGTGGACGTCTGTCTCTAGTAGACTGTCTCACGGCAGGCTCTATTGCCTACCCAACTGCCTGTCCAACACCCTGACCATGAGCATCTATTGCAGCTATAGGCTGTCCAACTGGCTATGCGGGAGCTCTCGGCTCTTCCTGAAATATAACCCTGCAGATCTCAACAACTCTCTCAGGCTACCGATGCATCTTGTCTTCATGGAAGACTACATCATGACTATGGATGACTTTCCGTGCTGCCTGCGGATCCCAGAGATGGTAACCCATCTTGCCTGCATCCCCATAACCAAGGAAAATGCATTTGACACTCTTAGGATCCAACTTACTTCTCTTGTCCCTAGGCATATGGCAAAATGCCTCACATCTAAAGACACGGAGATGCGCATAAGAGGAAGGTTTTCTAGTCCATACCTCCTCTGCAACCTGGAAATCCAAACCACTAGAAGGTGATCTGTTTATGACATGCACAACTGTACTAACTACCTCAGCCCAAAAGCTCTGTGGTAGGCATGTGTGGCTAAGCATACTACGTACACGCTCCTGGATTGTTCTATTCATCCGCTCAGCCAAACCATTCTAGGGGGGTGTAGGAGGTGGTCAACTGACGCTTAATACCTCTCTCATCACATAACTGCTCAAAAGCATGTGATATATACTCACCCCCATTATCTGTCCTTAGGCATTTTAGCCTATACCTATGCTAGTTCTCAACCAATGCAAGCCATCTCTGAAACACAACCAAGACATCGAATTTCAGCTTAATGGGATAAGCCTAAACTTTTTGTGAAAAATCATCTATGAAAGTAACAATATACTTGGCACCACCCATAGATTGACAAGGCATGGGCCCACAGACATCCGAATGTACCAATGCCAAGGGCTCACTCATGCATGGCCTACCAGACTTCTTATGCGTAGACCTAGTCTGCCTACCATAAAGACAATGCTCACATGAATCAAAACATGCATAATCAAGGGGCGGTAAGTACTGCAAACCAAAGAGCATTTTCATTCCCTTCAAAGACATATGGCCCAAATGGGCATGCCAAAGAGATACATGTGGGATAGAACCCACCGACAAAACATGATCAAGGGAAGAAGCAGATACAATCAAAGGATAGAGGCTGTCAGCCTTGGCACCTCTCGCAATCACAAGTCTGCCACGAGTGATCTTCCATGCAGAGTCTCCAAAAGATACATGATAACTTGTGTCATCAAGCTGTCCAACTGACATGAGACTGCGTGTCAAAGCATGTACATGACGTACATCCTGCATAACAAAACTACTGCCAGAAGGAAACTGCAGCCTAACATCACCAATGCCCGCTCAAGCTCAATGGTTTGATCTGCAATTTTTGCACCAACACCTGCCAAATCTGGCTCTCCCAATAAGAGTAATTTGTACCATCAAGCTTAGTGATGTTGAAAATAGCATGATCAGTGGACGAACTCGCCATAATGCAGGCTGGAAGACTGTGGACAATTCAAAACTGCTTGCTGTTTATTGCAGAAAATGACCAAAAAATCACCAAAATCGAGAGAAAATGGTGAGAAAAGTGTAACCAAAGCTGCTGCCCATCAAGTACTAGTGAAAGTACATCATTTCAAAATACTTCAGTATGAAAAATCCATGTCAGTCCGGAGTTATATGCTTGTTGTAATGAATAACAACAGGGTACTGTCAGAGGCAATTGTTGGCCAAATCACTGCACCAAGTCAAGAAATGACAGCCAAGACATGACCAGCCATAAACGGGCATAAATCAACACCAAATAGTCATTAAGACCATGAGAAAACACCCAAACATGTCACCAAAGAATCCGCCAGGAGTAGGCATACCCCCTGGACAATAGGGGAAAGTATGCATAACACTGGCAAGACCTAACACCAGTAGGTGTATGCTCACAAGAGTGCAAAGCCCAAGCTCATGTCAAAAGCAACTCCAAGATATCAATGCATGAACCATGCAACATTTAAGTGTAAGAGATCCCAAAGTCTCAAGTATCTACAAAATGCTCAAAATAGCATAAACCTCCTTCTCAATGTCAGTCAAGCATACAATATGCTCCCACTAGCTCAAAAGGTGGATAAACGAGCTCAACAGCTCAAGCAAACCAAGTCAAAGTACCAAAGACAAGTAACCAAGACAATGCCTCAATAGCATCCAAGGTCATAATGGAAAAAGCCAAGTCATAACGGAAAAATCCAAGTCAATGTCCAATTGCTCAAGGGAATACTCAAATGAATGTCGAGACGAGCTCAAACAACTGCCATCCACACCCAAAGCATAAAGCATTCACCAAGACATCATAACCCGTACTATGGTAGCCTAGGCATAAATCATATCATAGATGAAGTGCCAATTGCAAAGAAGTGACATTCAAAGCCAAATCGAGCTCTAATATCAGCTCAAAAGCATTCTGGAGCATAAACAAGACATGTGGCATAATCCAAATACATCATGACATCATATCGAGTAGCCGGGAGCACCCCGTGGCCAATAGGCATAACCCAACTGTAGCATAAATAGCTTCAGCCCTGAAGTTTCCAGCAGCATATAACCTCTATAAACTGATCAAATTAGTGCTCAATCCAAGCTTAAATCCATAGGCAAACCATAGGCATACATTCCCGTATGTATAGGCACCAACCGGGCATAATCGGGCATCAAATGACAAAACCTGTAAGCATAAAATTGAAGTAACAGGTGGCTGCCCTATTTTGGACAGATCTAGGATTGTTCAAAATAGTCAATGGCTGAGCTAAATCAGCTCCAAATGCATCTCACATAAGAGGCATAACATCCACAAGTGATCCGGTATCAATAGACATCAGTAGAAGCATCACATAAGCCATAGGTATACAAATACATGCTGTCTCATACCTGAAATCTGTTGTAGAATATTTTGTCATCAGAATCTGGCAAATCCAACATCACCATTGCGTCCAGAGCGTGCCAAAACCCCAACTTAGACTCTTACCTTGCCTGAATCGGGTTCCGAATGCCCGAGATATAACAAAAAGAGTGATTTTTGGGCCAGAGTGATTTTGGGCCTGAAATTTGTTGTAGAATATTCTATCATCAAAATCTGGCAAATCCAAACATCACTATTGCATCCAAAGCGTGCCAAAACCCCAACTTAGACTCTTATCTCACCTAAATCGGGTTCCGAATGCCCAAGATATGACAAAAAGAGTGATTTTTGGGCCAGATTTTGAAACATGCGCAAAGAAAATGTGAGTTGGCTTTGGGGGGGGGGGGGGTCTACTATCCCAAGTGTTAATAATAGGGCCCAAAGGGGGCACAAATGGGGGCCAAAGAAGGCCTACACCAAGCATCAGCAAGCCTTGATAGGCTAGAAGCAAGATCTAGGTGAAGGAAGCTCCAAGAGGTGTGAGCTATGGTTGCCCACAACCTATGAAAACCCTATTTACCTAGACCTGTGGACTGAGATAAATCTCTGAAATAATGAAGCAATACCTCAATATCAATGCCCTGATGGTGCCTCAATAGGTCGGGAAGAAGCTCAGGAAGCCAGGGAGTGATGGGAGCTCAAGAGAATGAGCTATGGCTGTCGGGAAGGAGACCCAATGCGAGTGGGGAGTCGATGGGAAGCTGAGAATGCCACGAGCCAAGCTCAAGAGTCAAAAGCCATGCTTTGATACTAGTTGAAAGGTGAGAAGGATCAAAGCTTGCACCCGAGAGCTATGGCGGGAGGGCAAGAGCAAGAAAGAGAGAGACAAGAAATGGGAACTCCAACGGTCACAATGTGTGACCGGGCCTTCCTTTATTCAAATTGTCACTAAAAGAATAAAGAATAAAGTGATGATGACGCGCACCCACCACCTGCAGTGTGTGCAGTGGCGGTGATTGTCAGTGTAGTAGTACATGGGCAGCTAAGCGGAGGCACCTTTACCCCCAACATCTTCCACTCTATATCCTTGACTTTTGGGCCTCGGGGATGGTTACCGGCCTTTTATATTGCTGCCGTGCTTCCCGAATACATTTGACTAGTGGGGATGCAGTGTGGGATTTATACTTGTTTGGGGAGAATACTATGGTGTGGATTGGTAGATCTCTAAAACGGGAGTGTTCGACAAATCTTGAACATAACTGAGTAGAAGGATTGCCCAGTCCTCCTGGTTAAGCATGCATCTGATGACCCATTTCGTGGCTAATTTCTCAGAGAGAGAGAGAGAAGAAGTCTGTAAGCCCTAATCCCCCTTTGTCTTTGGAGAGGGTGCACGTGTTCCAAGCAACTTTGGGACATTTATATTTATAAGGGTCTCCCCCCAAAGAAAGTTCCTAAATAAGGATTTGAGTTGTTTGAGGGCCTTTGGGTGGGCCCCAGCATGCTAGGAAGTAGACACAGGTAGGAATCAGGATGTGCTTGAGAATAACGCTGTGTGTGAAGCAATTCCTTGTGGGAAACCTTTCCATCTTTCTAGCTTAGAATGGATTTTGTTCATTACCCATTGCCATCTTTGTTTTAGTGTCACTCCAAAGCCCATAGGGATACCTAATAATCGAAAAACCTCTCCTTCTAGGATTATTTTGCAACCGGCGTCCAGGATCCATTGAGGAGGGGCTTGGATAAGAGTTTTGACTCTTGTTTTGATATGGTTGATTTTGGAGGCTAAGGCTAAACAGAATATGTCCACGCAGTTCCAAAAGGTGAGGATGGACTCTACATCGTTATTGAGTGTGACATTAGTGTCATCTGCAAATAGGTTAAGTATCATTTCTTTTTTATTGGGTAGTTTGATACCCCCGATTTTACCCTAAAGTCTAAAGTGCTCTAAGAGCCAGCCTAATTTGTTTGTAGCTATGGCAGAGAGGAGAGGTGCTAGAGGGTATCCTTGACGGATGGACCTGTGCAAATGGAATGACTCTGTTAGTACGCCATTGATTGAGATGGATGTGGTAGCATTCCCAAGCAGAATAGAGACAAAATTGATATACTTCTTGCCTAATCCTATGTCTACTAAGGATTGTAGTGTATAATCCCACTCTAGCCTATCATAGGCCTTATCGAAATCTATCTTGAGAAACACGAAGTCCTGATGTTGTTTCTTTGCATATTCCATTTCCTCCCACAAACTAATGATAGCATCCAACATGTAGCGGCCCTTAACAAAGCCTTTTTGCTCCTTCTATATCCAAGCTTCACAATAAATATTTTTGAAAATGAAGTCTTATTATAGACAACATTCCCCTATTATTTTTCAATGAGTTGTAAATAACAAATTGACCACATTTTTGAAAACATAATCTTATTATAGATACTATTCATAGTTTTTTTTTTTTGCGAAAATCATGAAGTCTTGTTTTCTAGTGAGGGACTTCTTTTTCCTGCCACATAGGAAGTTGCCAGGTTCAGAAGGTGAGGTGGCCAAGTTAGGTGAGGGAAAGGGAAGGGCCATAGGATAGCAAGGTGATGGCTAAGTTGCCATCACAAGACCACTGGAGCCGCATTAATGTGTTGCCATTGATATGAGGCCAAGTTGGCTACCATAGCCTACCAAATCATGGTGCTGGGTGGCAATTTGAGGAGATAAGATGGCCATGAGCTAAGATATGAAGGCTAATGTAGTGGGGTTTATCAATGGTTGCTAGTTGGTGGACTCGGTCGTCAAAATTGCATGATAGGGTGGCTTCAACCTTGTGATCCCCACTTCTTGCTTGGACCAATTTGTTTGCAAGGGCGATGCTCGATAGAGGGATGTAGTATGCACGTACGCCTGAATATAATTTTTTTTTTAAATTGTGGCCTATTTGACCCTTTAATAGGCCAAATACTCTAAGGATTAGTATTAAGGTCTTGAGCCCTTAATAATGGCCTTATTCAACCGCTAGTTGTTAGACATTAAGGGATGCTGGTCGAGGAACCCAAATATTACCATGTGATTTCCAAGGCTTGAATGCATTTGTGAGTACCAATTTGAAGTATGAAGGCCAATACTCATTGGTGGTGGATGTATTGGCATGCCAATGCACAATTGTGGAGGTCAAAGCTTATGTATCCTTCCATCCTAGTAGTCAATCAAATAGGCCACTTGATTAATGCAGGGCCCCCTTAAGTCTCATGTAGCCCGATTGATCAAATTTGGCTTCTCAATCATACAATGCCTTATTGGGCCTTATTCAACCCGAGAAGCTATCACACATCTTTAGGTCTTGTCAATGATGTTTAGGGCCTTGAGTTAGGCCTTGCTAGTCTCTTGTTCTCTGCTCTCATACACTATCTTTGTCTCCTTCCTTCCTTCCTTGCCACCCTATGAAGTAACCTACTTGTCTAGATTTACAAAAGTTTAATTTTCGAAATGCACCCAAGAAAATATCTAAATTAAATCAAAAATGAAAAGTCCAAGCATTTCATTCAAGAAAAAAATAAGTTACACAGGGCTACAAGAAATCCAAGCCCCTACTTCTGCATGCCCCTTACATGGACTCACAAGTAAGGCCCTTAACTTTTCCATAGGATATAACATAGAAATCAAAATTTTAGATTTTTTAATGGTTTTTAATTATTTAGCATTTGTTTATAAGTCATGTTAACTCACTAATCTACTTCAAATTAGACTTCTATAACCAAAATTCCTGAATCTTTCCTACTCTGTCTGCCATCCTACTCTATCTCGCACCCGTTCCGAGCTTCTCTCCTAATCCATTTTGGAGTACATGCTCCTATTCCATTTCATAGTAGTGCTTCTATTTTGATGTATAATAAAGAGAATGTTTTCCATCATGGATGATTCTATCACATCCCGACAATGGAAACAAAATATCAAAGCTCACAAGCTTGACCACTGGACTTGACAGAATGCTTATTTTTTCAAATGCTTCATTCGATTTGGCTATAGCTACCTCTCACATAGCCTATACCCTCCAAACTCATTTATCTATCTATTATTCTCCAAAACAACGTGAAAGCAAGAATGAACAAACTAACAAGGTGTAATGAACTCATTGCCTTACCTTCTCCTCAATGCTGTGAAGTGAAGGCTTGATGATGGCTCCATGATGCATGTAACCATACTCGATCTACAACCTCTACTCCACAACTCCCCGATTTGGTCCACAAGCACCCATTCCACGAGCAAGAGAAAATGTGAAGAATAAGAAAGACCACCCAATCCCTTCTCCATTCCACCTCTCACCCAAGAGGGGGAAGAAGAGAAAAGTGTGTGCAAGAAAGGAACTTCACCTCTCAAGTCCCTCACTTTCACATTCTCTCTCCCCCTCACTCTCAAGATGCAGTATAAGTAGATAGAATAGAAGCAAGAAGAAGAAGTATGCTTTCAAGTTTGCACACCACAAGAATCAGATTATCTATGCACACCCCTTGTGATTAGTGTGCTTATCATCCCAAAAAAAAGGGAGGAAAGAAAATAAAGTGTTTGCTTAGGAAAGCATGGCTTTCATTTTTGGAAGGCTCCTTCCATAGCTCCCCCCTTCCTTTGTCACCCTCTTTATCACCATCACCATCATCATCATCTTTTTCCCTACCTCTCCCTTCACCCTACCACTGCTACCACTGATCTTCATCGCCTACATCTCCTTTATCACTATCTTTAACCCATGTAGCCATCGCTCTAGCCCATGATGCTATGCCATGCCCCACCAAGGCCATTGACCACCAATTGCAACTCACTTATGTAGTAGCACCGTCTGATTGAGTAGCTCTCAACACCCACCTTGCTACAGGGATAATCACCACTTGCCATTGGCCTCATTGTCATGCCCTCCACGCTACGGCTATGCTATTATTAGCCACATTGACATCGAGGGAGATCCACCACCATAACAACAATATTTCTCCATCAACGATAATGTGTAGCACTACCATGAGAAGCCAACATCTATGCCATGATCACCATCACCATCGGTACCACCTCATCCCATCATAGCCATGTTAGCTACAACAACACCACGCCCTTGTCATCATAATCATCATCACTGCCATCAACATCCTCTTCTTCATTATCATCATCTTCTTCTTCTTTGCCTCTTAACCTCCATCATCTACATGATCACCATCACCTCCATTTTTGACATTGCCATCATTCTCTTCCTCTTCATCCTTGTGTTAGATCCACCACACATCATTGCACACCACTACCAAATAAGGAAGGTTTTTGCTACAAAAGACGAGGAACCACTACAGAGGAGGAGGAGCCATTGTCAGAAACGAGAGGAGTTGCCCTATCACAAGCACCATGGTCACCAGATAACAATAGGTATGAACTAGGATCATCTCACAAAGAATGATTATATTGAGTAGGTGGTATATAGGATGGCAAGAGTCCCCCCTCCCCAACAACCTGCATCTGACTCTCTCCCCTCCTAGTGGGGAGGAAGTACACTACGGGAAGAAGGAGAGGCCTCTAATGTCTTGTGCATTGCACATGGGAGGCTATTAAGTATAGCATATGCACCAATCAAGATCTAGGTGCATGCATTGAATAGGATGGATTTAATGCACATGCATCCACCCTTATATGCTGCAATTATTGCCTAGTATGTTTCTCTGTGTTGGAGGGATTTTTCTTTTTAATCTCTTCTATGTTAATTTAAAATGATATTTTTATTTATTATGAGCACTTTCTATGTGTATCCATATGCACCCAAATGTGGCTATGTGAGCATAGAAGTCACCTTCTTGCACATTGGCCATCCTACCTACTAGGAGCAAAGATTGGTAGGAGTGGCAAGACCAAATGATACTCTAATGCATTATCGCCACATGTAGGTATACATGAGCATACATGCATCACATTGTTGTGTCTCAATATCCATGTTAATGCTAGGGGAATAAGGCAAGAAGAGGGTACCCTATTATCACAATGCCTATCTAGTCCCACCTATCTGCAATGATGGAAACCTGCACAAGTAACATGGTCCATGGGCACACAGCATCACGTCACATCTAAAACATGTAGCAGAAGCCAACCCCAAAGATATACCAAGAAGATGCCATCACGTCATATCATGCACCCTCGCATTGTGTCACATCACTCAGTTGTCACGCCTTAGATGTCGCTCATGTGTCGCAGCTCGCTCTCACAACACACATAACATGTTGGTCAACTCACACTTGGGTAACTTGGTGCTTGGAGTTGCCAGATCGTACCACACAAGAGTTCCAGGCTTACAAGGATCCACTTTCAACCATCTTGGACCACAGTGCCATGAGGGCAACCCGAGTCAATCCTACCTCTCCTCATGAGTCTTAACTCCAAAGAGTCATGTCAACTCAAACTCGGAGTAGGGGGCCTGACTGCGTCAACCAAATAGAGAACCCTGCATGCTGGGAGGAAAAAACAATAGCTGCTTCATGTGGCACAACCGCCATGGAGGAAGGGGGAAGACATGGGGTTGCCCAAGCCTCACACTCCCTTCCCTCCAACTTCTTCTTCTTCTCCTCAACACAAAGGGCCTTCTTGCCCAAATCCATCTTTTCATCACAGGCCCGATTCCTTTTATACTCCTCAATTTAGGAGTTGCAAGACTATTGCCCATTGGCTCCTCTTCGCATGACTTCAACACTACATGCTTATTTGTATTTGGATCCCTTAACCATGTTTTGGTTGTGGCTAACATTTCACATGTATCTTTATGGCATCATTGCCTTGGGGGCATGTCCTTAAAAGGAATGAAAATTCTTACTCGTTTACGATATATTGGTCTCTTCATTACAAATGTTTTGATTCTTGTGACCATTGTCTTTATGGAGGCAAATACATAGTTCTCATAAGAAGTTTCACATTACGCACATGGATGTAGCCTCTAGCTCTTATGCATTATGATGTATGCCCTATCACTCATTGGGTGGCACGAAGTACTTTGTTACGTTCATTAATAATTATTTGCATAAGGTCATAGAATATCCTATTAAGTAGAAATCGGATGTCTTATGTACCTTTCAGCATTGGCTTACTCTTCTTTTGTTGATAAAGAGCACCTTGCAAAACATAAAATGAGAGACCAAAAAATTGCTTGATCAAAGTCTCACATGTAGTGCTTTTTATGTTTGAATTTTTTATAAAACACATTGTTTGGGACTAAACTTATAACTTTGAACAAGTGAAGTGAGAAGGAAAAAGAACACACAAACATGCTATACAAGTAGCATGTTGAAGAGAGGGCATAAGTCTCTTCGTTGTTTTATAATTATGGGAAGAGGTGTCATTCCCACATATTTTGAGAAGATGTGGACTATTCTTTGCTTTTATTTACTTTCCTTTATTGTTGATGATAATAAAAAGGAGAAAATGTAGAATCTAACCTTGTCAAAGATTATATGTATGACGATTGTAATTGCCTTTGATAGACTGAAGTCTACAATGATTAGATAGAAATAGATGAGTAAACTACATTACTTCTAAGTAAACAATTATTAGTTTAATGCTTAAAAATAACAAAAAAGTACTAAAAGTATTGGTACAATTACCTATATTTATATTAAATTTTAAAGTACAAATCTACCTTTGAATGAGCTATTAATCTAATTAAATTACTTTTTTCAACTAATTAATTTAATCTAATAAAAATGATTTAAGTATCCAATCCATATACTACTAATAAGTAATTGAATACTAAAAGTCAATTAATTAACTAACGAGTAGAATTAAAATTAATTAACTAATAAAATAGTAATTATAAATTATAAAACTAATCAAATTAATTAACTGGTGAATTAAATTAACTAATTGAATAGTAATTACTTATAGTAATCACTATTTACAAAACTAATGAAATCCATTGACTAATCCAATTGAAGCTAATTAACTCTTTCAACAAATTATGATTACAACCAAATAATTCATTACACTATAATCACAATCACTATAATGGTAAAGCAATCAGCTACTAAACCACTAGTTAGTAAATTTTATTTAATTATTATAATATTAATAACTACTAAGACTACAACTAATTAAGTTTACTAATTAATAAGATACCTTATAATTAATATAAAACCAATTAATTTATTACACTATAGCTAAATCACCAATTACTAATCATTTAGTTATCATAAAACTAGATTAATAATTCATAATTATTTGATTATTATAAAAGTAATTAATTCATTACACCATAATTACCATTACTACAAATTAATTCAACCTATTGGACTAACTAATTACACAAAATCACTAATTTGTAATTGTTTAATTATTAAAATTCAACTAGTAAGGTTACAAACTACTTGTGTTTAGCAATTGTACTAATTTATACTTATTTAATTATTTATAATTGTTACCTACTAAGACTACTAACTAATTATGTTTACTAACTACTATATTAATTACTATTTATTTAACAATTATAAAACTAATAACTATACTAGATTAAATCACTTATTTTTTATTATTTAATTATGACACATCCAATTACCAAGGTTACTAACTAATTATTTACTTGTTATATAACTATTAATCAATAATTGCACAATAGTAAATTACTAATTTCTACTGCACTATGCTAAATCACTAATTTCTAATTATTTAATTAGTACACATCTAATTACTAAGATTACTAACTAACTATTTAATTATTACAAAACTAGACTAATACTAATTATTTAATGATTATATAATTAATTATTAGCTATCAAGATTACTAAATAATTACATTTACTAACTATTATATTAATTATTATAAAATTGATAACTACAGTACACTAAATCACTAACTTTTACTACACTACCCTAAATCACTAATTTCCAATTAGTATGCTACACTACACTAAATCACTAATTTCTACTAGATTATGCTAAGTCACTCATTTCTAATTATTTAACTAATACATATTTATAAAACTAATAAATGCACTATACTAAATCACTACTTTCAAATTATTTAATTTTTACACATTTAGCTACTAAGATTACTAACTAGTTATTTAATAGTTTAATTATTATAAAACTATACTAATTACTAGCATTTAAACTAAACTAACTAATGTAACTAATTACTAATTACTTAATTTTTGTAAAAACTAACTAGCTACACTAATTACTAATTATTTAATTATTATAAAAACTAACTAATGTTTATTATTAAACTAATAGTTATTTATTATTACAAATGTTTAAACTAAACTAACTAATGTAACTAATTAAAGTTTTAACTTACAACTTACATTTAACGTTCTAACTAGCATTTATTATTAAACCAATGCTAACATTTATAATTAAGCTAATGTTAACTACTAATTACTAGCATTTAAACTAAACTAACTAATGTAACTAATTACTAATTACTTAATTTTTGTAAAAACTAACTAGCTACACTAATTACTAATTATTTAATTATTATAAAAACTAACTAATGTTTATTATTAAACTAATAGTTATTTATTATTACAAATGTTTAAACTAAACTAACTAATGTAACTAATTAAAGTTTTAACTTACAACTTACATTTAACGTTCTAACTAGCATTTATTATTAAACCAATGCTAACATTTATAATTAAGCTAATGTTAACTAATGTTATTATCAAACTAACACTAACATTTATTATTGAGCTTACATTATGTTTATTAGTAAACTTACGTTGACGTTTAACGTAACTACTAACTAATTAACATTTATTATTTAATAGTTATAAAATGAATGCAAAATAATTACTATTTATTATTAAACATGACTAAATTTATAATTATAATTAAATGTTTATCATTATGATAAAACATGACATTAAACTAAAACATGGTGACGACTATAATAAAACATTCAACTTGACAACTAAACTAAAAACGATGTGATGTGATGATAATACAATATTTATACCATGAAGCGACAAAGCGACCATGAAGCGTTTGTGTGGAGCATGCATGTCACATAAGGGTGACTCATCAAGTTGTGGCCCCCCAATGACATGTCATCCTTTTATTGCATACTTGAGCTAGTACTACAATATTGGGAAAGGAGAAACAATGAGGTTGGGACAAGCTTGCAATCCATGAGCTCTTTGGCTATTGTTTGCATTTCTCCACGGTCCTTATGTGCCCTTCCTCAATGGGTGTTCATTACAAATAACTCTCTAAATGGCCATTGGTTTTCGTGTTCTTCCATCATGAGGTCTAATATTTTTTCTACAACATGAAGTAGTTAAGATGATATGTGCTCTGCAACAAATTTTCACAAAAAGGAAATTCTCACACAATTTGTAGGGCCATTGATATAGCTGCCACACTATCAACCCTATTATTCTGATGCGCCCCCCCCCCCCCCCCCCCCCCCCCCCCCCCCCCCCACACACACACCCACACACACACACACTCTCTCTCTCTCTCTTTCATATCATAGAAAGTATAGGTACTGACCCTTATTTTATAACTAAACATATCTATAAAGGAGCATTTTTTGAAAAAAGGAAAGAACATTTGAGTGAATAGATCCAATAAAATGGTACGAAGCATAAGTCAAGGACCACCTTAGATTGGTTGTATTTACAAAAATATCAACAAGCACATTCCCTTCCTTCTGTTCAACATTTCTATTGGAAAATGAGGTTATCCCATAGCTAGCTTCAGCAAAACACTTGATGAACAAGTCCTTTAGCAATATAAAAGAGGCCTTCTTTATAACATCTAGACCTATGGACCAGGTGCACCCCTTTTTATCTAGGCAAAGCTCAAATACATGTGCCTGCTTGGCATCATCCACAACGTTATTTGCCTCACATACTTATTCAAATTGCTCTATGAAACTATATGGGTCATCACTTACTTGGTATTTGTCTAGTTGCTCAGTCACTACTAAAATGATCTTTGCTTGGTCTCTATAGTGTATTTCCCATCCCATCAAAATGGTTTGTGCAATGTGTATTATGATGTGGAGCATGTCTAACTAGTCAAATAGTCTTCTTTGCACAAGATTCAAGAGGGAGTCTTTATGATGGGCTAGTTGCTCCTGTGTTGAACAACATCCTATGGATGCTATCCATTTCTACTTGTAGGTGGCAAGCTACAATTTGAAGTCATTGTTGAGATCGATCAAGTGGTTTAGAGTAAGCATTCCTTGTCCTCTTAGCTTGATTAGCTTGCATTCCAATGCTTCAAGAGTCATGTTTGAAACATTGAGGCTCATAGGTTACTAGAAGGTATTGACTATTGCTTGGAAATCATCACAACTAGCTCTCAAGTCACTAGATCCATCCATAGTGCTAGCTGTAGTCCCCATGGTCTCTAAGTTGACTAGGTTGTTGATGTGATTTATGAGGTTGTGCAAAGTGTATTTTCTAGGTCAACGATGTGACTCAAGCTTGGGTCCCTACTACTAGTGAGCAAAGTACAAAGCTTACAACCACTTCTTAAGCACATGCAACACTTGTGCATATCCTAGTCCTTAGGTTCATGGGTCAAAAAGTGCAGTGGTTCATAATTCGATCATATGTGTTGAAATGTGTGAAGTCTCTTTTTGTGTGTTGGTTGGCTCTGTTGTTCTTTTTGTTTTTCTTATTGATTTTATTTTTTTTAATTTTTTTTGAAAGAAATTAAAGACAAAACCCTTATGAGATACACCCCTAATTGTGATGTGCAATGTGTGTGTATGTGTGTGTGTGTGTGTGTGTGTGTGTGTGTGTGTGTGTGTGTGTGTGTGTGTGTGTGTGTGTGTGTGTGTGTGTGTGTGTGTGTGTGTGTGTGTGTGTGTGTGTGTGTGTGTGTGTGTGTGTGTGTGTGTGTGTGTGTGTGTGTGTGTGTGTGTGTGTGTGTGTGTGTGTGTGTGTGTGTGTGTGTGTGTGTGTGTGTGTGTGTGTGTGTGTGTGTGTGTGTGTGTGTGTGTGTGTGTGTGTGTAGTACAATAAGTGGTTGTGGATTAGTGCTATGATGTGCATGTACCTAGGTGTGCAAGGCTGGAGGAAAATGCAATGTGTCATAAGATGTGGTGGGTTTACAAGGATTGATTGTGGATGCACATACATGCACACAAATACACATAGATACACTCATATATGCACATATAGATGCTCAAAAGGATATATGAATGCACATGTGTAACCACACATGTACACTAGCACTCACTCATGTTCACTTATGCCTATGAATGCTACTTGTAAGTGCACAAGATGCAAGCTGAATTTCATTGAGTGTAATTGTGTGTGCTAAGCCTTTAGCACTACAAAGTAAGTGCATGGTATTCATGGGTACTTGATGAATATGCAAGCATACTTATGTGTGTACTGTGATGTCTTTATGTGGAAAGTAAGAAACAATAAGTGCTATGAGTCCTAGAGTGGGTATTGGCTATATGCAATAGTATTCACAAGCACACAAAAGTATCCACAAGTATGAACAAATACACACTTAGTATACATTGTTGCACACACATGGTTACTAGTGTTTTCTTGTGTTCAAAGTTTTACCTTAGGTGTATGTCAGTGTGCAATGTGTCTATGTGCACTTGTGTTGCTAATGGGTATCTTATTGCATACATGAATGCTGAAGGATACATCTATATGTATTAAAGGAGGGTCCCTAATTATGATGAAATGTGGATGGTTTATGTATGTGTAGGTGTGTATTGTCAGATGCACTAGGTGTATGCACTAAGTGAATGCACTATGTGTATGGGTGGAAGTAAGGTGCAAGAATGGTATGTAGGCAAATACACAATGCTATGTATGTGTGCTACTATGTAGGGGTGAATGCACAGTGTGTGCAATGGGATGAACTATAGGTGTAAATGGATGCATGATGCACTATGGGAGTGAGTGAGTGAGTGCAAAATGTACATGACCACACACACAAGTGTGTCTCCTAGGCTCCTACCTTCTATCTCACTTCCCATTATCCTTTCTACCTAGTAGGTTGGATTTGGGTTGTAAAGAGGGGGTGAGGCTCCTTGGTGTGCACTTGTTTGTGATGTGTCTAGTTTTATTAATGTGCTTGTGTGTGTGTGTGTGTGTGTGTGTGTGTGTGTGTGTGCGTGCGTGCGTGCGTGCGTGCGTGTGCGTGTGCGTGCGTGTGCGTGTGTGTGCGTGTGCGTGTGCATGTGCGTGCACGTGTGCGTGTGCATGCGCGCGCGATTGAACATAGTGTCTGAGGAGCTAGAGACCCTATAGGTGACAAATGGATGCACTATCAAATAGTAGATGGATGCACTATGTGCAAGAAAATGCACACAATGGGTGAATGCATGGTGCAGTGGGTATGTGAGGTGTACCACATAGGTGCCACACAGTGTCATGATGCCTACCTGGTCCTACGAGTCCATAGTAGTGTGGAAACCTGCACAAGTAACGTGGTTTGTAGGCATGTAGCACCATGTTGCGTCAAGAACACACAATAGAAGCCAACTCAAAAGATATGCCAAGAAGATGCCATCGGGTCATAGCACGCACCCTCCACACTGTGTCATGTCACCAAGCCGTCACGCCTTACATATCCCTCTCATGCCATGGCTTGCTCACAACACGTGTAATGCATTGGTCTAACTTGCACTTGGGTAACTTCGCACTTGGAGTAGCCAAATCTAATTAGCTCCAAAAACTCTTAAGTATTGTTCATGTATTGTATATTTTCAAAGAGATGATGTTTCATTTTGCTTAGACGTAGTTAAAGACATTTTCTTGTCTTTTGAAGCATAAAAATTAAGATTTAAGAGTACATTTAATCATGGAATTGTACTATTCTAATGGATAGATACACATTTTTATGGTAATAGGATACACAAAAATAATGAACTCCATGTAGATACCAATTCATAAGACTTCATTAGGGTCTTCTAGGAAAACGAACTTCTAGAAAACCATCACTAAAACCATGTGCTACAAATATTGGAAATCTAATCCACACTTGCTAGAGAAAACTAGCTCACTATTGATGCAGTCAGATGTGTTGAGACTAGGTTTGAATCCTACGCCAAATGGAGGAAGATTTCCATAAATGGATAGATTGGAGATCATCCATCACCTTAAGGTTTTGGAGCTGAGTGGCGCTAGGACCTCAACCAAGGTGTGGCTTGAGGGGGAGTGTTGGAAATGAAATCCACACTTGTTAGAGAAAACCAACTCACTATCAATGCAAGGGTGATGTGTTAAGACTAGGTTTAAATCCTAGGCCAAATGCAGGAAGATTTCTATAATTGGATAGGCTGGAGATCATCCATCACATTAAGATTTTGGGGGCTAGAAAGTTAGTCCAATTATGGAAAACTTTTGGTGAAGCATGCATTGGCGTGAATAATAATAGGATTGGGTAACCTCTTGAGAAGGGAAGATACAAGGGCTCCCACCCAATTTCTGACTCAAATTGGTATGATAAATACAAATTTGAATTATCTTGGGTAATGGAATATGCAAGCATCATTGGCACACTAACAATATGTTCGATTTGCACACACATGAAGGAAGAGACTAGCATGTCCACACATTTGAATAAATTTCATTCTATTTCAGCTAGTTGACTTTGCAAGGCATTAAGTTCAAGGATAATCTCTTTCCCTTGTCCTTACTCGTGATACTTCTTAAGTCATGGGATACTTTTTGTAGTACAATGTATGCTAATATACCTAAGGATAGCTTAAAAGACCATGATGTTGAGGGTGCCTTACTCACAAAGGAGATAAACAAAAAGAATGTGGATACAGCCTATACTTCTCATGCATTGAGTATTAGGGATAGACATGATGGTAAGAATGGTAATGACTGCCATGGTGGAGACTCACAAAGGTCTCGTGTTGCAAGTGGTCTTACAATAAGTCTCATGATCATAAGGTATGTGTTATTTTCTATGAGGAGAAGGTGCACAAGTAGCCTGAGCAGGTAGTTGAGGTACACGGGGTGATATTTTATGAGGAGCATTGTGCTCTCGAATAGCTAACTAGACAACATGCACCAATTTATGCTCCAATGGCCCATGATCATGATGCTAGATAGGATATACAAGCCCCATAGCCTATTTTGCGATGGTCTGTTAGAGATAGATGATAGCTTGATCAATTTGCATCCTCCATGCACTATCACAGATTCTTGTGAGCCTCTTACTTATGAGGAGGCTATACACAAAGTTGATAGTTACCCTTGGGAGAGAGCTATACAATCTGAGTTTAATTCACTATAGAAAAAATATACATGGGATTTGGTTCCTTTTCCCAATCGAAAACATGCATTGTCATGCAAGTGGGTATACAAGTTGAAGAGCCAGTAAGGCCAGATTAGTTATTAAGGACTTTAAGCAGGAGCATGGTGTTGACTTTGATGAGGTCTTTTGTCTTGTAGTCAAGATGACTACTCTATGCTTGGTGTTGGCCTTTGTTGCTTAGTTATAGATATGGATCTCTATAAGATAGATGCTCAGACGACTTTCTTACATAGAGACTTGCATGATGGGATTATATGAAACATCCTAAGGGATTTTACAAAAAGGGCAAGGAACACCTAGTGTCCAAGTTGAGAAAGAGCATTTGTGGTCTTTAGTAGGAAACTAGGAAATGGCATCATACATTTGATGCATTTATGTGATTGTAGTCTTACTCCCTCAATGATATGGATCCGTGTTTATACATGAAGATCTGTGGCGATAGCTTTATTCTCTTAGTACTTTATATCGATGATTTGGGAGAGCTCGTGATGAGCTAGATGCTTTGAAGACTTAACTCAAGAAGAGCTTTGAGATAAAGGATATGGGACAGACCTCACATATTCTTGGTATATGCTTCATGTGTGATCACTCTAAGGGGCTTCTTTATCTGTCACAAATAGTTATACATATAAAAGGTGCTTGAGCAATTACATATGCAAGATGTTAAGCCTATTGCCTATCCTTTATCTTCCTATGTGAAGGTCAGTCACACAAATTGTCCCTAGTCAGATGAGTAGAAGGTTGAGATGACCAAGTTTCCTTATGCATCCGTAGTGGGCAATTTGATGTATATTATGATGGCCACTCGCCCTAACATAGTATTTGCAGTGGGAGTTGTGACACACTATATGGCTACACCTAGCCGGTGACATTGAGAATTGTGAAGGGTATCATGAGGTACCTAAAAGACATTGTAGATATGTGCATCTACTATGGTGGTCAAGATACTACAGTCGTGGGTTACACTAACTCCAATTATGTAGGATATGTAGATAGTAGGAATCTACTACTAAGGTAGAGTATGGTACAACCACTAAGGCTTGCAAGGAGGCCCTATGATTAGGCCATCTGGAGGTGGCAAACCTTGGTATTACTATTACTCCTACATTGCATTCAAATTCTATGAGTGCTATTCAATTGGCCAAGAATCCAGTCTTCTATGTGAATATAAAGCACATTGGGGTGCCGTATCACTTCATTAAGGAGGTGGTAGAGGACAAGTCTATTGAGCTTTTCTAGATCTCAACTGATGAGATTCCTACATATTTGCTCACTAAAGTCTCTCTGTAAAATATTTCTCCTTCCTTAGGTAGATGATCCTCATCCTGTTGTACTTTATGTACATTTATACTTTGTCACTTTTTCTTATTCTCTCCTCACTACAAATACATTCATCTTTAAGGAGGAGGTTGTTGGAAGTAAAGATGCCTATATCTACACCACATTGTATTTACTTCACACACTATGATTGCGCATGTGTACACTACATGTGGCAGGCACCCATCACTATCACTTTATTCTTTATTCTTTCCATGTGACTATTGAATAAGGGAAGATTGGTCACACACTGTGAGTGTTGGAATTCCCACATCTCTTATATATATAATTTTATCTATCATAGCTCTTGCTTCCACTTGTGTGCTTCCACTCAAGCTCTACCTTCTTTCAGCTTACATACAAACCAAGGGCTGCCCTTGCTTGAGCATCCATTACATTACTCCCCCTTCTAGTATTAAGTTCTACGAGGAGTGATGATGTGCTTTTGAATAGACCTTGACATAAGCAAAGTTGATGTAAGCGTTCATCCAAGCCTCTTCTAGAACTTTCCAAAGAATTATCTAGAACCTTCTTAGAATTGTCTAGTACTTTCTTGAATCTTCTAGGATGTCCTAGAACGTTGTCGAATCTTCTAGAAACTTCATGGAACCAAGAGTTGTATCGGCTTGCATACAAAACAAGGGTTATCCTTGCTTGAACGTTTGTTACATTGCTTCAGCATCCATTACATCATTGATGTCTCTATCTCCTCAGTCGCATCAAAATGATAATAGCAATCACAAGTGGAACATTGGATTGATGATCAATTCTTGAAAATCCTTTAGTCTCTTGGAATGATGCATGGCTTGCTCATCCATCCATCAGATTTTAGTTGACAACATCTACCATTGCTGATATATTCATGTTTAATATGATGCATAATGCAATTATCCAAAAATACATCCAACAACAAAACATCCTCGTCCACAGACATGCCTTTCTATACTTAGCAAGCAATCAATTGAAAGGATTCTAGAATAGAGCTGTGAAATATCCCCGTTTGACCCAATGTTATAAGTAGAAAATAAAGCAGGTTATTACTTTGCTTGATAATATAGTCAACCCCTAGCCCTGGACAACAAGCATTTCAAAAGGTTAATCAACATGAGTTTGCATGCATCATCCTTCAGAACAATAGTTGGCTTCTACAAATAATAGTAATGTTCAAAACAAATGGCTTACCAACAAAAAAAACTCATCTTATCCAGATATCACCTTAGAGAATGCACTATTTCCATTCCTCTTTCTACTTGGACATGGTGCATATGAAGGCAACATGTATATTAGTAAATGCATTAAGATGGGCACATCAATGCTATTCTCTGTCTATATCTTGCACAAGTCTTACATCCTAATATTATGCCAACTAAAACAAGCTATGTTGATTGCAAATAGTACAAGCAGTACTTGCTTGCAAAGATATATTGAAAACTACAAGTGAGTGAACAAGAATATTTCAATGAGGAAGTGGTTAGATATATACTTCACTATAGCATTCCTACATCAATACCAAGGTCCCTTTCTTAGCACTGGCATAACTTGAAGGACCGTATTGCAATGGTGGATGCGTGGGGTATGCCTCATTTTTCTTACATTCACTGCTATTGGTTAGGTGACTAGTGTAAGGTGGACTAAGATCAATACATTGGAAGCTATTACAAAGCAATTCAACACAAAATTCTTATGGAAATATTGCCCTATCAAGTACATTATTTTTCTTTACACTAGGTTTTACCTATTTTTCAATCAATATATTGTTGAAAATCCTCTTGTGTTTTAGGACATGTCCAACATCATGTGATCAAGTGCAAAATTCAACATAGGGGCTCATTGCACGTACATGTCATCATATGGTTGCACAATGTAGACAATGGCAATACAATAAACAAGATTGCGCATATATTTCATTGAATGATGATCAATGCAATTCAACAAAAAATCTAAAATCTTGAAAGGTAGAGCTCGAGTGGAAGCACACATACCGACCCTCCCTTATTCAAAACTTATTGATGAAAGAATAAAAAATAAAGTGATAGTAATGGATGCCCACTGCTTGTAGTGTACGAGTGTGTGGTCACGATGTGTATAGTAAATACAGGGTGACATAAGCACATGTGCCTTCACCCCCAACAACCTCCCACTTAAAGGCGAATGTGCCTCGAGTAAGGAGAGTAAGAAAAAAGTGACAAAGTATGAATGTACATAAAATACAATAGAATGAGGAAGAGATGTCATCTTATCTTATGCCCATCACCTTCCTAAGGAAGGAAAAATGTTTCACTAAGGGACTTTTAATGAGTAGATCTATAGGATTCTTGTTGGTCAAGATCTTGACAAGCTTAATAGACTTGTCCTCTACCACTTCCTTGATAAAATAAGTGCACACCTCACTGTGCTTTGTTTTTGCATGGAAGACCTAATTCTTGGCCAATTGAATAGCACTTACATAATTCAAATGTAGTGTAGGAGTAATAGTAATACAAGGTTTAGCCTAAATATAGGGTCTCCTTACAAGCACTAGTGGTTGCAATATACTCTGCCTTAGTAGTAGATAAGGTCATGTATTTCTACACCTTGGACATCCAAGAAACAGTATCTCAAGCAAAAGTAAAGACATACCCCGAGATGGACATCCTACTATCTACATGTCCTGCATAGTCGAAGTCAATGTAAACCACAACTATTGTATCCTAGCCACCATAGCAATTGTGCACATTTGTAGTGCCTTTCAAGTACCTCATGATACCCTTCATCGCAATGTCCCAATATCACCAACCAGGTGTAGCCATATAACATGTCATTCCATATAGCAAATGATATGTTAGGGCGAGTGGCTATCATGACATACATCAAATTGCCCATTGCGAATGCATAAGGGATCATGGCCATCTTACCCTTTTGCTCATTTGATTATGAATAATTGTCTTGACTAACCTTTATATGGGAAGGTAAAGGACAACCAATAGGCTTAACATTTTGTATATGGACTCATTCAAGCACCTTCTGTATGTACTCCTATTGTGACAGGTAAAGGAGTCCTTTAGAGCAATTGCCTATGATACACATACCAAGAATAGGTGAGGCATGCCCTATGTACTCTTCTTGAGCTGAGTCTTCAAAGCATCTAGCTTATCGTGAGCTCTCCCAATAATCAATATATCATCAACATAAAGTACCAAGATAATAAGGCTACCATCACGACCTTCTTCACATCTAAACATGAATTTATATCACTATGAGTATACCCCTATGAATGAATGAAAGCATTGAACTTATGGTAACATTCCCTAGGTGCTTGCTTAAGGCCATAAAGGCTCTTTCTCAACTTGCACACTAGGTGTTCCCTACCCTTTTCCATAAAGCCCTTAGGTTACTGCATATAGATATCCTCATGCAAGTCCCCATGTAGAAAAGTCAATTTCATATCAATCTAATAAAGATGCAAATCTAGTTGTAGGATAGTCAACTTGACTATAGAAGAAAAGACTTAATCAAAATCAACACCATGCTCCTACTAAAAACCCTTAGCAATTAAATTGGCCATATATGTTGGCTTGGGGCATCCAAAGGTACTCTTCAACTTGTACATCCACTTGCATGGCAATGCATGTTTTTCATTGGACAAAAGAACCAAATCTCATGTACGGTTTTTCTGTAGTGAATCAAACTCATACTGCATAGCCCTCTCCCAAGAATGACTATCACCTCTGTACATGGCCTCCTCATCATAAGTAAGGGGCTTACTAGAATCTATCACCAAAACATAGTCCATGGAGGGTGCAAACCGATCAGGTTGATATCTATCTCTAGTAGACCATGGATTGTGGGACATGTACATCCTGTCCAATATCATGATCATGGGCCATTAGAACATTAGTTGTAGTAGGATTTCTAGCTAGCTATACAGTAACGAAAGGCTCCTCCTAAAAGACCACCCTTCATACCTCAACTACCTGCTCAGGCTACTTATACATCTTCTCCTCATGGAAAACAACATCATGGCTACAAATAATATCCCAAGCTTGAGGATATCATAGGCAACAACCCATGTCACTTGCATCCCCATAACCAAGAAAGATGCATTTTAATGACTTAAGGTCTAGCTTATTGCATCTGTCCTTGGGTACATGGTAGAAAGCCTCACATCTAAAGACTTTAAGATGTGCATATGAGGGAGGTATTCTAGACCATACATCCTCTACAACCTAACAACCAATAGCAATGTGTAAAATCTATTATCAAATGTATGGCAATAATAACTACCTCAACCCAAAAATGTTGTGGTAAGCTTGCGTGACTAGGCCTACTTCAAACTCTTTCTTGAATGGTCTTGTTCATGCGCTCGACAGTACCATTCTAGGGTTGTATGGGGTGGTCAACTAATGATAAATACCTCTCTTATCACAACATTGCTTATATACTTTAAAACATACTCATTCCCATTATCAAACCTTAGGCATTTTAGCCTATACCCAAACTCATTCTCAACAAGAGCAAGCCAATGTTAAAAGGTAGATAAGATATCCAATTTTTGCTTAATGGGATATGCCCAGACCTTATGTGATTAATCATCCATGAATGTAACAAAGTACTTTGCACCACCCAATGACTAATGGAACATGGGACCACATACACTAGAATGCACAAGAGCTAGAGGCTCAGTACTCTGTCACTAAATTGATTGCTTATTACGCATTCTCTATTTAATAAATTCATGTCAATAAATTAATGACTCACTTTTCTTTAAGTGTTGATGATGATCTAGCATGGCCATGAGACCATTTAGAGACCAGTATTCCTAGTGTATCACTTAATAGGGTGATCAAAGCACTGTGACGGGGATATCTGGTACATGCAGTACAAGTTATGAAGGTAGAAAGAAGTGTCTACCAAGTGTAAGAGTGTACACAAAAACCAAGGAGTTACACATAAATGAAGATGGATTGAGTTCTAAGAAGAGGAAGTGCATTAGCATTGTGTTATGTATTTATGTGTGCATCCAAGGACGCCTGGGAATGTTTTACTTGTGTGTAATGAGCATTGCATTCATTTGGGGTCATCCTCTCCCCTACAAGTCAAGGTTTAAGGTATTTTCTTTCATTAAGAAAGATGAGAGACGTGATCCTCTAGAAGTGAGGAGAGAAGTGATTTTCTCTTTCTAAAGTCTAAAATGACACAAGCTTTTGTGTGGAATTCAATCTTAAGGTTGAGGCCCAAGGCAATCTAATGAACTCTCCTTATCTATGACTCAAAGTGGTTGCATAGACCACAAGTTAAGAGTACCGTTTAAAAAGCTATTTTTTTGGAAAATCCATTTTTAAAATATCTCGCGATAGAAAAATGATCTCTAAAAATGGGTCGCGTGGGTTATCGAAAACAGTGAGATCTACAACTTTCGTGTTGGACATTTTTTCATCCAAACAACGCACAAAGAGATATCTCGAAATTAGTACCACAAAGTGGAACAACCACATCTTGCATGAAGAAAAACTCAACTCTCTCTCCAAGAAGAGAAGCTCTTGAAAGCCTATAAAAGAGGAGGCTCTCTTTTGGTGTGAGAGAGAGGTAGAAGGAAGCATCACTTTGCATGTATCCAAGAGGAGAAGAGAAGGTGCAAGTGCTGTGGAAGCTCTGTTGAAATCAAGTTTCAAGAGGAGAAGAGAAGGTGCAAGTGCTACAGAAGCTCTACTGAAATCAAGCGCCAAGAGGAGAGCCCTACACATATTGTGTAGGAGAGAAGGAGACTCAAGAAGGATCAAAAGGTGCCAACTTCCAAGTTGTGCAAGTGTTAGCCAGTTGTATACCGTGCAAGGAACCGTGATCTTGATTCCAAGATCTACAAGTAAGAACTGGCTTATGTGTAATGGAGAAGCTTGCTCCTTGTCAATAATATAACTCCACAAGGGGGGGGGACTGGCCCATCTTCCAGTCCCTAGTGTGTTGCCAATTTCTCTACATCTTTTTTTTCTCTCATCTATTCTCCCTCTGTGTCAACATAATATTCACCATATATATTTTAAGTATATAAGAAAGTCGAACGTGTATCTCGGATTTTATAACATGCTCACCCATGCATGTAATGCTGGACTTCTTATGAGAATTATGGGTCTAACTTTGCCATAAAGACAATGGTCACAAGAATCAAAACATCTATAAAATCAAGAGCTGTAAGATATTACAAATGTGTAAGTATTTTTATTCCCTTTAAGAACACATATCCAAGACTAGGATATCATAAAGATACATGTGGTATATCAACGGCAACCAAAATATGGTCAAGAGACCCAAATACAAATAGAAGCTGCTAGCTTTGGCATCTCTAGCAAAGATAAGATTTACATGTGTAACCTTTCATGTGAAATCACCAAAAAATACATAATAACATGCATCATCCAATTTTCTAGCATGTAGAAGGCTTCTTGTCAACATCAATACATGACTTACATTATGCAAAGTAAAGGAATTGCATGAGGAAAACTGCAACCTTACATTCCCAATGCCAATAATATCCAATGTTAAGTCATTTTCTAGTCACATAGAACGTGCCATGTTGCAATAAGAGTGAAACCAATCCTATGCAAGTAATATGAAAGGAAGCCCAGAAATCAAGTAGCCAACATTGAGAATATGTAGATGAAGTATCAATCAAGCTGAGAAGCATCAAGAGAGGAAGTTGCTAAGATGTACTCATCATTTGACTCTGACTGCACTACATTCATCTCTTCAATCTTTACACTAGACTTACTAGGGAGGACAATGCTGCAACCATCTGTCTTTTCTTGCACTTTACCCTTGCCTTTCGCTTCGCACTTATAATCGTGCATATTATGAAACTATGGCCAAATATGACCTTGCTTTCCATTATAAGGACATGTCAAAGAGGACTTACAATCACATGACTTACCATGAGATTGCCTACGAGACTAAGCCCTCTATGCGTCTCTAGCATGGCAGTCATTACCACTCTTACCATCATGTTTGCCCCTAATATTCAATGCATGAGAAGTGTGGAGGCATCTATATTCTTTTTGTTTATTTCCTCTATGAATAAAGCACCCTCAACATCCCAGAGTTTCAAGCCATCCTTAGGCATATTAGCACACATGGCTATATGGAAAGTGCCCCATGACTTGAGAAGTGTCACAAGCAAGAATAAGAGAGGTAGATTATCCTTGATTCCAAATCCCTATAAAGTCAATTGGCTGAAAATCAAATGAAATTCATTCAAATGCATGAACATACTAGTCCCTTCCTTCATACAAAGGTCCATAAGCTATTTCAACCAATACATATGTGATGTAAGACTTTGCTCTTTGCTTGTCATAAAGATTTCATATATTTTCTCATAATTGTCAGGCATTATCCTCAAATGCAACAACATTGAAGTAGATATGTTTAGATAATGATAGTATGAGGGTGGATTTACATTGCTAATCCCAATTATCCATATCTTTGCCTAACTTGCTTCTTTTGAACCAATATATTTCATATCAGTGTCTATCAATAAGTGAAATTGTGCCATCAAACATTTCAATATTGAAAATAGCACTATCATCCAAAGAATCAACCATGATGACTGTATACCTATGCAAAATCCAAGAGAATGGGCTACAATAAATGATTGCAAATCAACCTCTATAACTCAACCAAAACAAGGGCAAAATAGGAGGAAATACCAAAGTATAGAGCTATCCACCAATTACAAGCAATAGACTGCCAAAGTACAATATTTGCTCTCTAAGATAATTTTGAAAATTGTAATTACTAAAATAAATACATTGATATCAATCAGTTGTGGGCAAATAGCCAGGAGAGAAAGCTCCTAGTGCCAGGGATATCCAAGTAGCAATCGAAAAACAAAGAATGCAACTATTAATGATTAAGCATAAACCACTAGTACCAAAGACTATCATGAACTCGAAGTGTTAGTAAACCATAAAAGCATGATGCTTACTATTGTATGCTTGCTTCCCAAATTGTTATTATGGCAATAAACACTTCAATAATTGATCTAATCAAGCTTAATTAGCCCAAAAACCTTTCTAGAGCATCAATGCATCATTCGGGCCTTGCAAACATTCCCCATAAATATCAATAGAGCATAAAGTATTCAAATGATTGATGTCCAAACTAGAATTGTTCTATTTTTCTAAAACAAATAATTTAAAAGTGCACATAACTAACTCTATGAGTGCTCAAATATATAGCATTCGTCACACTTTTCATTTCTAGCTATAGAACACCTGAAATTGATGTCGTATACAAAAGGTATAGCCAAAATACAAAGTGTTGTCAAGCTACCATAGTTGTCCATGACTTCTTTAGCATGCTTTGTATCCACTCAAAATGGATAGGATGGCTACTCCTTAGATCAATAAGCACTCAACAAGGCTCAACTAAATCCTAGGAAGATTCTCAACAAGCTCTTGGAACAACCCAGGAGATGAAAGAACTCAATGCATACCTTAGGAAGAAGAAGCCATGGCTACCGTGAACCTTGGGATGAAGCTTTGAATTTGAGCTACAGCAAAATATGAAGAAGGTCCTTGAATGCTCACTTTGATACCTGTTGAAAGGTAGAGCTCGAGTGGAAGCACACAAGTAAAAGCAAGAGCTATAGCAAATGGAGCAAGAGAGTAAGAGAGAGAGTTGCCATATATAAGAACTCCAATGATCACAATATGTGATCGGCCTTCCCTTATTCAATAGTCATTGAAAGAATAAAGAATAAAGTGACAATGATGAGCACCCACCACCCGCAAAGTGTACATGCATTTAATCACATTATGTGTAGTAAATACAATGTGGCATAGGCATAGGTGCCTTTACCACCAACAGAGCCCTTGTCTTGGCAAAACAACTTTATAACTATCATCACACCTGCTATATAATTGGCATTATGGCGGCCATGGAAAATCCAAGTATGGTTTCCATTTGTAGCATACAACAATCTAGAACCAAGAATAGATCGTGAAACGTAATGGTACATCTACTACCATCCTAGAGATGAGCATCGTAATGTTGTGCCATATCACCCAACAATACTAGTCTTGTGGGGGTCCACATGAATATTCAACGAGTAACAAACTCATTAATCTCATTATACCTCTTGAAATATGTAATGAAGGCTGAGCCAATGGGTAGGCTAAACATTCAAACAGAAGATGCCAAAATATTAGGTCTACAAGACTTGGATTCAAACAAACAAGAACTAGTCTTTGTTGCAATACTTTCCAAGCTAATATCTCCCATAGAGGCATCCTTGAACTATATACAATTTTTTATCATAACAAAAAGCGAGGCTACACATCCCCTACTAGTATACAACAATGAAAGCTCACAAGAACATGGAATATCATCATGTACACCATCAATCTATAATATGCTCGTGACCATCATTCTTAGACAACCTGACATTGTAAAAGTACCACAAAAACTATAGCATCACCAAATGTACATCTACTTCTAATGTCAAAGACAATCTATGAGGCGCTTATGAAAATATCATCCAACATCACAAAAGACTAGTAAGATTCATTGATTTTCATCTAGGCCACCAATTTGAAGTCTTTTTCTTTAACACATTGTTGGAGCAAGTACGGTTCATGTCTAAGAACAAGCTAGTAAATGATGCAAAAACAACACAATCGTACTAGGTAGAGTGCCAACTCCATCATCTCATCATGAATGAGGGAGACCTCGAAATGTATATAATCAAGTATACATAAAGTAATTTACTCACATCGGACCGGACCCACACACTAATGAATATGATCATTAAAAAAATCCCATTCACTAAAGACAATCCATCAATAGCTAGAGCGCCTCCAAAAATGAATTAAGCATCAAGACAGTGTCGAGTCAACACAAACCAAGTTGTTGCAGGCAGTTGTTAAAGAATTTTAGGACAATACACGATAGTACTTTAACACTAGAACAACAAACAATCTATAATCAACTCATCAATGCAATATTCGACCTACACATCATTAGCACCACTCCAAGTAATGGGAAAAGCTTCCTCATATGCTACTATAGTTACAATCCCATTGCTAGGAATAAAAGTTTCCTGTTAATACCAAGTACAAGAGTAGCCATAGCTAGACTATCCAGTCTCACCACCAATTTAAGATACCAGTGCACATAGTAAAATTATGTATCATTGCAAGAAAGTTGAGCATTTTATTGCAATAAGAGAAATAAGCATAATCATCATTTTGACGAGATGTTGATGTTGGCTTGAACAACATTTGATGTAATAATACACCGGATAGTTAGCATCTACTAAGGCTCTCTAGTCAATCTATTTACCAAAAGGATCATGATATTGTTTGGTGACCTTGCACAATTACCAATGATCTGCAATCATCGGATCAAGCTCTACAGATAATGTCACATTACCTCAAAAAACAACAGCTATATGCACACACAAGGAAGACATCTATAAGTACAACAAGTAGCTATTGCATAAATACTACACATCCAAAGAGATCCACATTGTCAAACTTCAAACAAATGCAACTGAAGAGCCAACATTCTAGAGTTGGTTATAAGACAAGAAAATGGTGCCACATGTAAAATCAATTGTATCGAAAGAACAAACAATGACATAACCTTTGGAATCCAAGTCATGATCTCATCTACTAACCAACAACTAACACTACAACGTAGCAAGTACTACACATAAGGAGTGCGTTCATGCTTGGACTAGTTTATGTGATGCTCTCTCATGTAACTAAAATAAAAAATTTACGTATTGTCTGCTCCATTTGCATTTGCACCACTACCATACACAATAGTATAACTCACACACACAAACAACACATCTTAGTAAAATTCAACATAGATCGCTACAATACAACACAACCCAAAACATCACATACACTTCTTCCAACATGTATGAAAAACAAAAAAAATTGTTGTTTTTTTACCAAAGATTATCGCTTGTATTAGATTTCTTTCGAGTTTGCTAACACAATTACATCTGCAAATGTAAAGATGATTCTTGATGAGGTACACAAAGCACAAATAACACTTCTTAGAATTGATAAAGAACCAACAATACAAATACATATAAGAACATCAAACTACACATGTAGATGTTCAAGCTATAGATTCAAAACCATAGGAACAACCAATAATAAATTGAGCACCATCCCATTAATACAGAGTGGTGTAGGTACTTGACAACAAACGGGATGAGAATGACAAATATCACATGCCAGAGACCATGGATGTACATCGAGGGCTTTACAAACTACACTAATCTCCAAAACTTGGTGGATACATCCAAGCATATACTTAACAAGGACCTGCTTGGTGAATAGAACAGAATTGCAAACGATACAAACCTTGCTACCATCTTAAATACTTTCTTTATTCTTTCAAGCTAATCCTACTAACATAAACACGTCTCATATGTAGGACTTCTAAAACGCATACTTGACATATTTAAACTAGACTATGAAGATACACATGATAATCCACTTACGAACAGTTTCCACCTAAGTTTTACTAGACACCAAAACAAATGGTAACTCCACATATACAATCAAGATCCTCCATTACGGATTTAACATCTCACTCGAGGCTCTACAAAAGCAAAAAAAGAGGAAGTCGACACTGCACTTTTTAAAAAAAGGGCAGAGAACAACTATACTGATGATCGTGAAAAGCCTGCCGTGACCATAAAAAATGTCACATACTTACTCAATAGAGATGTCTACTACCTACTCCATGGCATCCAAATCAATCCATTTGATGCTGTCACATACCTCCTAAGGAAGTACTCAAAACATTTCTTATTTAAAACTCGCAATATACTTAACCCAAAACAAAAAAAATATATCTAACAATGGTAACATTCCTTGCAGAAGAGTAGAGTCCACCAAACCAATAGGAAATCAAAGTTCTAGTGGCGTTAGAACACCAATCTCAGTTGCTATGAATGCTACTACTAGCTCAAGCACAACTACATAATCTAGCACTACCTCCAAGCAACACATACTAGCCAATCCAAAAGTGACAACGCAAAGAGACAAGAGCATGCACTTCATCTACAACATCAGATGCAAACAAAATGGAAAGGTCAACATAGGCTACACGACGAACATGGATAAAAGATTCCAGCAAGAATCCATTAAAAAAACGAAAAAAGACATCCAAACCTACCAACCATTCGAAGATAAATTTGAAATAGTTTTCAAGTACATTCAACGTTCCTTGAACTCCAATCCATTATTCAACAATATTCAACAGAATTGCTAATTTTTCAATATACATGAATAGAATGCCTTACCTTAAAATTTAATGTTGTTCTTTATAGAAGATTCACAAATCAAAAACAAAATTTTAATGTTCATCTTTCGTTTCTTAGCAATAAAAACTTAAACCAAACAAGTCAAAATCGACCACATAGCTACACGTGTCAACCTAGGTCTTTTTGAAAAAATGCATTCATGTGATTACGGTACCATGCAGCGCCTCGTAGGGGGTAGGCACGCGTTGAGCTGTTTCCGGGGTTTGAACCCAAGACCTCACGAACCTCACACCTGCAAGGGTTTTTAGAGTGGGATATTTGACAAGGGTTTTTTAATACTCTGGCCTTTCCATTTGTTGTGTGTCTGGCTGCTTCTCTCGTCTCCGTCTTCTCTCGTCTGCATCCGTCTCTCCCTGGCAGGGTGTTGCTATGGCGCTGGCAATGAGTGGAGCGGGCGTGGCCTGGGCCTGCCGCCGCCTCATCCTTCGGCGTCGCCCCGTGTGTGTTGCCCCATCCTCTATCCCAATGCGCCGCTCTCCTGTCAACAACCCTAACCCTACCCCCGCCTGCATATCTTCGGGGGTGCATATGCCAACCCTCCGGCCATTCTTCTTCGAAAGGAGAGGCCTCTGCGAGGCCTCGTACGCGCAGGAGGATCCGCTGGACGATCCCATTGCAGTGGCGGAGGACGAGAGCGAGTCGGAGGACGACGGCCTCATCAGCGGGAGCGACTGTGAGGGCTTTTTCCCGTCCAAGGTCCCTGAGCCCAAGGTCACCAAGCCGTCATCGCGGGGCGGCCTGGACGACTACTCATTCGACCCCATGGATTACTACAAGGATGATTTCTACAAGGACGATTACTACAAGAGGATGGATCCCGGCTACTTCGACGAGGATGAGTGAGCCGAGGCCCGGTGCAGGAGATGGTGATGGTGATGGCGATGGTACAGTTAGCAGTTGCGATGATTATGGACTGTTTATGGCGCTCGTGAGTAAAATACCCCTCCTCCTGGACTGCTGTTTATACAGTACTATGGTTTCCTGCCAGGGTCTTCCGAAGGCATTCTTTGGCGTTGCACTGTGTAGCTTTAGGGTTAGGGTTTTTAGGGCATTCTCAGGTCTTAGTGGTTTCTGGTTTAGGGTCTATGAGAGGTTTTCTTTCCAAGGGTTGTTAAATGGGCTATTTCATCTGTCGTCACCAGTCGCTTTGCAGCCAGTATGTGGTGATTATGGTTAGCCAGTATGTGGTGATTATGTTTTGACAATATCTTGTTAATGCAATCATATGCTAGCTTGTTATCACGTGAACATACTCGTTTTGGTAGATACCCCTTTTGATCCATGACTGTTGCCTCTCTGTGTGGACTGTGATGGGCTTACGAGTAATTTTGGGGTGTGAGGGTGCGTGTCTGCTGTAGTATCTTTGGTACAGCAAGTAATAAATGGAGAGTTGAAAACCATCTCTGGGGAGATGCATATAAGTCAAGTAATGTTGCAGCTCAGCATGGAGTGGGTATTTGTAGTTTTGAGCTCAGCTCAGCATGGAGTGGGTATTTGTAGCTATGAGCAAAGGGAGGTTTTTCTCATGGAGAGTTTTGGCAGGGGGTAAATTTTTCTTGCACACTACCAATTCCATCTCAAAAGCATAGAATATTATATCTAGGGCTCTTGAATAGACCTTTGGTTTAGTGATGCAACAATTCTTATAACAACACATGGCAATGTTACATCGATTTCAATTGAGGTCTAAATTAAAACCCAAACATTATCTACTTATCTAGGCATGTTATTGTAATATAGAGGAAAAGTGTAACCCCTTGAGAATGCCTATTGCAATCTTCAATGGTTATTGTGCTAGCAGCAACAAGCTTATCAACTCTAATATACAATGGTCTGTTTTTGAATGAATATTACTTTTAACTTGAGGGGTTATCAATGAAAGTCTTCCTTTGCCATAGAGTTGTTTTAAGAGTGATTTGTCAAAGGAATTCTTTTGCTCTATCTATTGACATAAGTAGCCTAGCAAGTGGTTGGTCATCTATTACAAGTTTTCTACAATGATACCTAATGTCATGTTGGGTATCCTTTTTTGTGAGTCGGAAGTTGTGTTCAAAGGAATCAATTAATCGTGCTTCAAAACTTGCATAGTTCCCCAATGATATCACCTTGGTGTGGTTCTTGTCCATAATTATTTGACGATGACTTCGGTAGTTGCAACTATGGTGGAACAATAGTTAAGGTCAAGTTGTAACAAGTTGACTACTTGTTCATGTGCTTTAAATTTTTTTCTTTAGACGTGCTTTGAGGATGCTTCTTTGATATTGTTTGTCATGTGTCCCAGCTTAATTCCTTCAAGTTGTCTTTAAATGATATGATCTTATAATCCAAATTTGGCAATGTTGGGCACATTTGACTAATTGTTTTTGAAAGATATGAATCAAAGCTTATAACCAAAGTAGGTGATGTCGAAAATAATTTGACTAGCACTTCCATATGCCATTTGGCATTCTACCAATATTGTATATATAATCCTTTGTTTTACCACATAAAGAAACAATTGATATAGAGATTTATGGTTGTTACAGTTGTTATCGGTTAGTAAAATTCAAAACATAAAATTATAGTTTGAGGGTGTTATTTAGAAACAACATGTGAGATTTGAGTAGTCCCAATTGATAGGCAAGTAAAGCTTACATGCAAGCAACAAGTACTAATTATTAACAAGTGTTTATCATTGTGAGATTTGAAGTCCCAATTGAGAGGTAAGTAAAGTTGATTTGAGCCCAATCCTACAAGTAATGAGTGTTAGTTATTAAGAATGAGTAATTAAGCATTGATTAATGAAGATAGTAGCATTTACAACATTAAAAACACACCAAGGTTAATATTGAGAACAATCAACATTAATGAACTACAATCAGGTTGCACTATCTCTAATTGTATACATTTGTTTGATCTTCTTGTGTGCCCAACTCACACTTCCTAGGGTGTGGTTGGATAGAGTTTGACTAATAGTTTATTCAAATCCTTGATTAATGGTCATGTTCTAAATAAATACAAAGTAGCATGTGAATGTTTGAATGATCATGAATGCATATTTTGATTGCTATTATGTTGTTTAAAAGTAAAAAAGGATGCATTTGAACTCTTGTCAAGTGAAGCTCGGAAGGTGACATTATTTCTTTTGAATTGCTTCATCAATAGACACTTGCAATATTGGATAGAAAGTGGAAACTAAATGGCCCTTTCATGGTCTTCAATAATGCAAGTCTTTTGGGATTTGTTATTTTAACAGTGGTTGTACCCTAGTGACACTCATGTTATGTAAGTTCCATTGCTCTGATGGTTCCATGATATGTTTTTGGTATTGTATTATATCATGACTAAACTAGAATCATTTTGCAAACTATGCTCAAGGTGCACCAACCCTCTCATTGTAGGCCCTTGTTTGTTACGTGATGCCTTTTTGGTGTTGTATTATATCATGACAAAATTAGGATCATTCTACAAACTAGGATGAAGGTCCATCAACTCTCTTACAACTTTATTTTTAGGGGGGTGAGAGGGCATCACTTGGAGGTTGTTTCATTGACATTGAACATCTCGCACTCCCCTCATGCATAAGCATTGTATGATCTTGAATCAATGTATAATGATGGAAGTTGCTTATTCTTCTCTCTCACGTTCTCACTTTGTTGAGAGCTCTTCTTACCCTTTAAGACTGAAGTGACAACAATTGGCTTATCCACACACCTTTGGAGGATGTTAACAATTATGATTATGGGATATGCGATTGGCATGTAAACACTCTTAATAATCTCTTTGAAATATAAAAAGTGCACAATGTGTTGAGTTTAGGACACATTCCTTTGATGAGCAAGAACCATGGAGGATTTGGAAGTTTAAGAATTTGAAAGCCCTTTTGGGTAGATTTTTGATGCAATTTATCATATGTCGGGTCAGATGTAAGTGTTTGGTTTTTAAGAAAGCAAATATGACTATTAAAAGATCAAGTCAACCAACAATTACTTAACCTCAAATGTTTGCACTTCAAAGATCCATTTTGTAGGTAAATTCTTATTGTGGAAACTTGTGTTTTAGAAGATTGCTAAGTGATGGATAATGAGCAAAATGAAGATAAGTTGTAGCCAATGTTTCTCGCATGACTTGGATGGTGATATTATTCTTTTTATTCAAGTAAAGGTTGACCTTATCTATCTACAATGTGGTGATTCGTTTTTATATTAGCATTTAAAGCCTTAAGATTGAATCTTTGGATGCCTCTTAATTGGGCGTTTGAAACCAAATCAAAAGATTGTCTTTCAATTTTCTTAGTGGTGGGGACTATGGCATATGCAATGGATTATGAAAGCCTTCATGTTTTCTTTTGTACTAGATTGGTGCATTATCCTTTCCTTGAGATTTAGCAATATCACATGCAACTTGCATGTCATGGCCTTATATATGTTTGATCTTGTTAAATATTTCAATATTACAAAAGAAAGGTGAGAGTTGAAGTAAGAGGAGGTAGGCATCATTGCCTTACCCCTATTAGATGACGTGTGTGTGTGTGTGTTGATGAGAGAGAGAGAGAGAGAGAGAGAGAGAGAGAGAGAGAGAGAGAGAGAGAGAGAGAGAGAGAGAGAGAGAGAGAGAGAGAGAGAGAGTGTGTGTGTGTGTGTGTGTGTGTGTGTCCACTAACTATGAGGGGTAGGTGGCATACTTTAAACATGTGGCACAACCAACCACCCTTGCTACCTCTTCTCTTCCTCCCTCTCCTTTTGTTCTTTGACCCTATTGAGCTAAAGAAAAATTTGGCAATGGAGGTGGTTGCATCTACTAGGAAACTTTAAGCTTAGGAAATGACAACGAGAGTGCAAGAGAAGGTACAATAGGAAATTGAAACAAGGAGATAGGTAAGCAAGGTTTGGTAGACACTATTTTTAGTCATCAATGAACTTGCTTGGCAAAAGAAGCTTGCTTCGCATGCATCTCTAGGAGGGCTCCCCATAATGGTTGGCATTAAGAAACACGAGGAATTAGATGATGAAGATTGCCAAACATGTTCATAGTCATATAGGCCAAAACCTAAAATATGATTGGCCTAATTTACTCTCATGCTTGGTTGCACATTCTCCGTATATTTAAAAAAAAGTCCCCTTTAAGCCTAGGGGCTAAGGCTTGTATAGCCTTCCCTACCAAGCCATCGTGCCATGCTTTGGGGTGGCGTGTCCTATCTTTTTTGTTAGTCATTGAGATTGTGGTGCAAGCCTCGTTGCTTCGAGATTGACGCGCATGCTTTGGAGATCAAAATCATAGCTTTTTGGGAGTGATGCACATGAAGATGAGCTTGATGATGACATTGATATAGATGACATCAACAATGTCAAAGCAGGTGACATCGATTTTTCTTTTTCCTTTGCTTTTATAAAACATAACATTTTTAATATGTTGCGAGGTAATTTAGAATAGGATTTCATACTTTTATAATAAGCCAAATAACTCCTCATTACATATATATCTTTATGGCATGTTTGGACCTTCACTAGACAATTATAAGTAAAACCAACTAGCTCCTTGGTTACAATATCTTATTACCATATTATTTTGGTTGTAGGTTTGCCTTGAACCTCTAGAGGGCTTCCCCAACCTACCCCCTTCCCAATTTTTAAATAAAACCCCTCTCTTATGTTTAATCACTCCCTCTCTTTCCCCTCCTCTTTTTAATTAAACCCTCCTTGTGTGTGTGTGTGTGTCTCTCTCTCTCTCTCTCTCTCTCTCAGCTAGACTAAACCTTTTAATTTAAACTTTTCTTCCTTTTTTCTCTTTTTCTTCTCTTTTAATTAAGTATTTTTAGAATTCTTTTAAAAGATTATTTATTAAATATTTTTAAAAGTCATTTTTCAATTTCAATGTTTTTTATATAGTTTTTCACATACTTTGAGAGGGGGAGAAGAAGAAGAAGAAGATGAGGAAGAATAAGAATAAAGAGAGGAAAGATAAAATTTAAAAGATAATGGAGAGAGAGAGAGAGAGAGAGAGAGAGAGAGAGAGAGAGAGAGAGAGAGAGAGAGAGAGAGAGAATAAATTAAAATAAAAGGTAAAAAGAGAGGGGACAAGGGAGAGAGAGAAGGAAAAGAAGAGGGGGGAACAGAGAGAATTATAGAGGAAATATGAAATTTAAGAGAATAAAAATGGAAAAAAGAGAAGAGAGAAAAAGAGAGGAGAGGGGGAGAAGAAAAGGGGGAGATGGGGAAGAAAAGCAAAGAGAGAGAGAGAGAGAGAGAGAGAGAGAGAGAGAGAGAGAGAGAGAGAGAATTATAGAAAGAAAAGATAAAATTTAAAAGAGAGAATAAAAGAAGAAAAAAAATGTTAGGATAAAATTTTGAATAAGATAAGGATAGGGAAATATGTGGACAAAAGGATCCCATAGTTATCCACTTTGTAAATATCTCATATATTTTAGAGAAGCTCACCTACCTCATTTAATGTACCATGTATATATACAACTACTAGCATTGAAATCAACAATTGCATTTCACTCTATTTTCTACATTCTCTCTATCTCTTTCTCTCATTCTGCATAGTGTCTTTTTATCTAGTGATACTCTAATTTCTATTTTTTACTACATAGTATCAAAGCTCCAAGTCCTAGTTCTCTAGCTTATCATACTTCTCAAAAATCACAAATTATTAGTCCTCTTTACTCTCATTCTTCTAATGGCTCTCATCAATGCCACTACCTCTTACAATCGACACATTAAGATTGACAAACTCAATGGTAGCAACTATCACGTATGGAAGTTAAGGATGGAACTCTACCTATCTCAAGGGAACCTATGGAATATTATTAATGGCAAGGAAGATTGCCATGAATAAGGAAGATTGGATGCAAAGATATGCAGCTGCAAAAATGGAAATACTTGTCCATTGTGGGGATCGACAAGTACAACTAGTAAGAACAATACCCACCGCAAAAGGTATTTGGGATTTCTTCAACAATACCTATGAACACACAGATATTGTTTATCAAATGAACATGTTCTAAAAACTATCTCCTGCCACTATGCATGAAGATCAGTATGCCACCAAGTTCTTAGAACAACGGCAATCCCTGCTAGATGAAACCATAATATTTGGTTTAGTCATCTTTGAAGAGCTACAAGCCATGTTCCTCCTCTCCTCTTTGCCTCTATCTTGGAGAGCTTTTATTACCAGTCAAACCTCCACTAATAAACTCAAACTTTAGCCTCTAATCAATAGAATCAAGCAAGAGCAAGTCATGAGAGATACTCTTTCTACTTCTACTCAAGATTCCAATGCCCTAGCTGTAACTACCTACAAACCAAAACATTTTCACAAAAGAACTCAACCTCTTCATCAAAAGCCCAAGTCTTCTCCTCGGTCTAACTTCAAAGGAATTCTTGGTAATCCTCATTACAAGGCCAACGTCATTTCAATCCCTATCCATCTCAACAAATCCTCACTGTCATCTCATATGTAATGTTTGCAAACAACAAGGTCATATAGAAAAGGACCGTTGACAAAAAAATAGATTCAACAAGCATTACTCAAAAGGGCAAGCCCATTTTGTTAGCATTGGCAATTATGACATAGAAGATCAACCAAAAACTATCATTAGCCTAGCCACAAGTGTTTGGGTACCTTAAACTCCAAAGAAGAATATACAGGGTTCCTAGACTCTGGAGCTACTCACCATATGACTTTTCATAAAGAATGGTTGGCCAACTTCAAAGAGATGTCCACTTCACTCAGTGTTACCATGGGAGACAACATTCAACAAGCTCGAGGCTATGGTACCATTTAAGTGGAGCTTCCCTCCAATCACATAATCAAGGTACATAAAGTCTACTATGTTCCCAACCTTAAGAAAAATCTGTTAAGTATCAATGAGCTCACTTCTCAATCTTCTCTTACTGTTCACTTCTATAGAGATCACTACATCTTGTAGCTACTCTCACCTTCTCTCACACTCACCTACCCAAAACTAGGTCGGCTTTACACACTTGGCTATTCACTTCTACAACCTTCTACAAATGCTTCTGCTAACTCTACCTCACTCACAAGGATGCCACAACACACTTTCCTATGGCACTCTTGACTTGGTCATGCCTCTCAAAATGTTCTCTAACAACTTATTCATAATAAAACTTATCCTTGACACTCCACCTTCCCTCTCTCAACTTCCATTTTGTCAAGCTTGTGCCCTTGATAAAGCCACAAATATTCCTTAGTCCAAGTCCTACCCCATTACAACTCAACCTCTTCAATTAGTACACTTCGATATTTGTGGTCCCATCAATCTTGTGTCTCTCACTGGAGCAAAATACTTCATGGTGCTCATTGATGATTACTCTAGACATACTACGGTATATTTTCTCACAAGGAAGTCACAAGTCTTTTCCAAGTTCCAAGAATACAAGGAAGCAGTTGAAAATAAGCACGAGTTACAACTCAAAGCTCTTCGGAGACAAACAATGGAGAAGAATACACATCAAATGAGTTTGAAGACCATTGCAAAGCTTTTGGCATTCAACGTGAGATTTCCATATTGTATCATCCACAACAAAATGGAGTTGCTGAACGTAAAAATCATACTCTAATAAATGCTGCAAGATCTATGTTGTCACTAGCTCGTCTTGGAAAATAATATTGGGAGGAAGAAACTGGTACAACATATCTTCAAAACATGTTGTACTCTACCTCTCTACACAATGACACTCCCTATGAACTATGGTTTGGCCATCCTCCTAACCTATCACATTTAAAGGTTTTTGGATATACTGCTTTTCTTGTCAATATGGATCACATGTCCAAATTCTCTCCCTAAGCCACAAAACTAATCTTTACAGGATATGGTGAGCCCTATGGTCATAAAGCGTATCGGTTTTATGATCCACACAACAAGGTCTTCCTTTATGGTAGGAGTGACATATTTAACAAAATTAATCTCTTCCTCGTAGGTTCCACCATCACACAAAATCAATCCCTGATCCTTTATCCAGTTGCCCCATTTGCCATCACATTTTCACAATCATCATCTGACAATTCTCTTGACCAACCCATTATATTCGCTACTACGACACAATTGTCTCTTCCTGTTCCCTTCCATGGATGTACTGAAGTATGCATATCTCCCTTATCCCATATCCCATCACAAATCTCCCTCACCACTTGCCACATATGGACAAGCCCTAAATCCAACCAAAATAAATTACTCTACATTAACAAAATATTGCCAAGTACCCTCCAGCTCATGACTCCACCAACACATTAGCCATTTGGCGCCATTCCCTGCGCAACAGTTAGTGCAAATCTCACTTGCTTCAGTCTTGATGACATGACTGCCCAGCACTCCATGTTGTCACAGTAGCCCATGTCAACATTTAGTGCATAGAATCTGGTGTCAAATTAGCCAAAGCCCATGTCCACACACGTAACCAGTAGGCTCACTCCTCATCCAACTCCTATGACAACAACCATTGAAGCTTCTCCTCCATCTAAATTACCCAATACAAGCTCTCTTGTTGCCTCTTCATAGCTATATAATTCTTAGCAGCCCCATACTCCCATCATTGTATCTTCAAAGTCCCAGACTACTATAGTAAAGCCAATCTATCTCAGTCCACACACAACTACCTCTTCTCAGAAATTTTCTCCATTCCTCCCTGATAAAGTCCCCACAGAAAATCCCACAAATCAACAACCATCAAACTCCCTTCCCAACCTTTGAAGATTTGCCCACATAGTTGCAATGTTCTCCACTTCTAGCAACTCTTCTCCTACCGCTCTCATTGTAACCACCCTTAAACCTCCATCTCCTATTTCCCCTTCCATGCCCATTACTCTCTTTAGCTCTTCCAACTCCGACAATGACCAAGTTATCTCCCTACCAACTCCATGTTACAAGAGCCTACATGACCTTCATCTCCAACGCAACATTACCCTTGGACAAGCTTGACATCTACCTCCCAACACCATTCCTAAGCCACCCAATAGCCCTTTCGTCAGTGAAGCACTTTGGAGTTATGAAGCCTCTCAGTGGCAAGCTGTAATGCTCGAAGAATACAAGGCTCTTCTTCACAACCATACTTGGACATTGGTCCCACTTCCTCATGGAGAATCTACAATCAGTTGTAAATGGGTACTTTGTAAAAAGCTCAAACTAGATGGCACTATTGACAAGTACAAAGCCCGACTTGTAGCTTATGGTTTTGAAGAAATTGAAGGCCTCCACTATGGAAGTACATTCTCTCTCATACTATCTATGACTTCCTTATGGGCATTAGTTTCCATGGTTGCTCATTTCAAATTTATTCTACATCATGTTAATGTCAAAACTACCTTCTTGCATGGTCACTTAGATGAGAAAATCTATAAGTCCCAACCTCCAAACTTTGTTGATCCAAAATTTCCTACTCACATTTGTTTATTGCATAAACTTCTCTATGGCTTGAAATAAGCACCAAGGAAATGGTACACTCGCATTCATTCTCACTTAATACACCATGGCTTTAGACGGCTAGATACCGATCATAACATTTATATTGTTCTTCAAGCCAACACCGTCATTATCCTAGGTCTCTATGTTGATGACATTCAAATTCTCACTAACTCTCCTCATGCCATGTCCAAGGCCAAAATCCATTATATCCTCCCAATTTTCTATAATAGATTATGGCCCTATGCATTATTGGTATTGGCATTGAAATTGAACAGACATCCACATCTATCAAAATGCATCAACATACTTACTTTATGTCTATTCTCTCATGTTATTCCATGCTCCAATGTAATCTCAAGGTCACTCCTTGCCCAAAATCTCCAACTAAATCCATCTTCATCTCACTCTCTTTCAAACAAGTGGGCTCACAAAATGGAAACTATTCCTTATATGGAAGCACTCGGATATCTCTGGTATCTAATTATGTGTACCTATCCACACTTGTCATATGTAGGACATATTCTTTCCAAGGCCATGCATCAACCCACTTATGAAAATTGGAAGTACTTGAAACGTTTCTTAAGATACCTCAAGGCCACATCTCATGTGGGGCTACATTTTACCAAATACAACAATGACTTTCTTTTACCGAGCAAATGCAGATTGGGGTGGTGATCTTGCTACCTGAAGATCTCTCACAGGTTTTATTGTTACTCTAGCAGGAGGTCCTATATCATGAAACACCAAAAAACAACACTCAGTGACACTTTCTACTAAGGAAGTCGAATATGTGGCATGTAGCATGGCTACCCAAGAAGTTATTTACCTTAAGAAACTCTTGGAGGATATCAACTTTTGGTATCAACCTCAAAAAATTCCCATCTTCATCGACAACAAAGCATGTATCTATATGGTTCAAGGCCCTAAATTAAGTCTCAAACTCTGCCATATTGATATGAGATATCACTTTGTACATGAATTAGTTGAAAATTCCCACATCATCCTTCACTATGTACCATCTTGTGATAATGCTGTTGATTTCCTCACCAAATTAGTTCCCCACTTGAAGCACAAAATTGCAATGCAAATCCTTTGCATGCTCTGACAAGGTGGGAAAAATATTCTAGTTGAATGTACTCTCTTTTTTTTTTGCAATTCTATTCAATTGAAATTCCTATGGAATCCTTTTGAGAGGGGATGTTAGGATAAAAGTTTGGATAAGATAAGGATAGGGAAATATGTGGACAAAAGGAACCCATAGTTATCCACTTTCTAAATATCTCATATATTTTAGAGAAGAAGCTCACCTACCTCATTCAATGTACCATGTATGTATACAGCTACTAGCAATGAAATCAACAATTGCAGCTCACTCTATTTTCTACATTGTCTCTATCTCTTTTTCTCATTGTGCACAATGTCTTCATCTCTACTGATCCTCTAATTCTTATTTTTTACTAAAAAAAGAGGAGAGAGAGAGAGAGAGAGAGAGAGAGAGAGAGAGAGAGAGAGAGAGAGATTTGGGGTCAAAGAACCTGTGCTACCTACTAGCACAATGTATTAGTTACACAATGACAATACTTGCACAGTGTATTAGTTACCAGCACACATACACTGCAGGTAGCGGGCATCCATAGTTATCACTTTATTGTTTATTCTTTCAATAACATTTGAACAAAGGGAAGTTGATCACATATTGTGACTATTGGAGTTCCCACATTTTGTGTGTGTGTGTGTGTGTGTGTGTCTCTCTCTCTCTCTCTCTCTCTCTCTCTCTCTCTCTCTCTCTCTCTCTCTCTCTCTCTCTCTCTCTCTCTCTCTCTCTCTCTCTCTCTCTCTCTCTCTTACTCTTTCTCCTTCCACCATAGCTCTTTCTTTTGCTCTAGGGTTCACTCCCTTCAACTGGTATCAAAGCCATTGCACCAACATTGAGGAGCTCAACCCGACACATTGCTTTAGCTTGTGGAGAATACCTACAGCTCACAAGTTTCAGTGCTAGCCATAGCCTCACCATTCAACGTTTATGTCGATCATCCATTGCTCCAACACTCATCAGGATCTCTTGAGGCATGATCTAGGACCTTGTTTAAGGACATTCATCACTGTTTTGAGCCCTACTATGGGCATCAAAGGTAATAGCAACTCCACGCCAATTTGCACCCATTTACAGGCAAATTGGAACATCAATACTTCTCCAGTATTTCCTCCTCATTGGGCATTGAGCACTTGAAGCTCCTCTTGGATGCTCAGCATTCGTCTTAGCCCTTGGCATTGAGATTGGGTAACTTATTTTAGCTCATTGACTATGTATTTAACATATAGTTTGTAATAATAGGGCAAGCCCCTATCTTTGATGTCTCATGACCATTGGCATGCTTGTTTGATGCCCAAATGGCTATCCATGATGCTACCATGTTTGGGGATGATACGCCTATGCTTTGAGATAATTTTGGAGCTGATCTGAGCACTATTCTTGCTCCATTTGATAGTGATTTGGTTGCTATAATAAGTAGGGCTGAAGCTCATTTGGTTAGTGGAATACATACCTATTGCTTCTCTGGTGCTTACAACAATTCGTGGTGATATACCAATGCTTATGCTTGATGTCACATGCTATGTCATGGTTTCGAAATGCCTTTGAGCAGTGTTTGAAGCTCATTTTGATTGACATTGTCTATCATTTGCTTACAACAAGCATTCATTGAGACATTTTATGCCTATTATCATTGGATTATATTTGGGCGATCCTCTTGGATGTTTATGTTTGCTATGGATGCTACATGTCTTGGCTATACTTGATGGACATTGGGTTTCATCAGTGACTTGCATTTGGGTTACTCTTGAGTTTTGGATAGTTGACTTTGGTTGTAAGTCACCTACTTGGATGCTATAGTGGATGCTTTACTGACTACTTTGACTTGGATGCTTCATATGTATGCCATTGGATATTGGATGTTGGATGCTATGTACTTGTTGTATCAATCTAAGCTTTGCTTGCTCTTTCCGCATCTAACTTTTTCTTCTAGTGGGAGCAGCTTCATTGACACTTGATGTTACATAGATCTTTTGGTTATGCTGTTGAGCTTGACTTTTGACATGGTAAGATATTCACATGTACATGCTCTCTTTACATGCTATATGTCTACATTTTATGCCTTGAGGGCTGATCTAGTTTGATATTGTTATGTATGTTGGTTGCTAGAGTTTCTTACATACCCGCATAATGTAGGATATCATCTGGTAGTTCCAGTTTGTCATGTATCCGTGATAGCTCAAATTTGGCTTGGTTTTCTTACCATTGTACTTTATTTACAACAAACTATAATTGCAGATTTTAGTAGTTTTCATGAGGGCAGTCACTTCCGTTTGACAGTCTTTTGTTCATACTTTGTGGACAGCTTCTTGGTTTAGTAGTTCCTCTTGTTTTTCAGCTTGATTTGATAGTGGTTTTGGGGTTGATTTACATGTTATTATAGCAACTTGTTTTGTCCTTTTGTGCATTTACTTGGTCTCAATATGGCTAGTGGTTCCAATGATAGTGCTATCTTTAATAGTGACAAGTTGGATGGCACCAAGTACAACTATTGGAAGGCCCAAATTTGACAAGTTTTAGTGCAGAAAATGCAAGTTAAGCTTTTGAAACATGAGGATGTCAAGCCCAAACGTATAGATGAGGAGAACTTTGGTCACTTGCTTTGAGCTTTTATGCTTACTCACTTATGGTATTGAAGCTTCATTAGACACATACTCCTGAATATATTTGTGATGCGCTTGGGCGTCTCATATGCTTTGATGTATATGTCTTAAGTTTGGGACTCTTGATTCATGTATATCCTTATGGATGTATGGCTTACTTACAATTTGTTCATGACAGTCCTTGGTACTAGTGGTCTATGCTTAGTCATTGCTAGTTGCATTCTTTGTATCCTAGTTGCTATTCGAATATCTTGGGCAATGGGAGCTTGCTTTCTTGGCTATTTGCCCATAGTTAGATTGATATATACTGCTATCTTTATTTCAACATTGTTGTAACTACAATTTTCAACATTCTTTTGGAAAGCAAACATTGTACTTTGGCAATCTATTGCTTGCAACGGTGGACAACTCTCTACTTTGATTTTCCCCTTATTTTGTTGAGTTTTGGGAGCTGATTTGCAATTTTTTTTCAGAGTAGCCCATTCTCTTGGATTTTATATTGGTATATTGTCATGGTTGGTTCTTCAAATGATAGTGCTATTTTCAATATTGAAAAGCTTGATGGCACGAATTTCACCTATTGAAAGACGTAGATATGGTAGGTACTAGTTCAAAAAAAGTAGGTTAGGCCTATGAAAATTAAGAGTGTAAAGATTGAAGGCATTAATTAGGATACTTGGGACGAGTTGGATATGTTATGTAAATCCACATTTGTATTGTCATTGCCAAAATGAGTTTATTCCAATGTTATGATACCTAAGGACAATGCATGGTAGTAGTGAAAAGATATGCAATCTTTATGATAAGAAGCAAAGTCTTGCTTCATAGATGTATTGGTTGAAATAGCTCATAGATCTTCGCATGAAGGGACTAATGTATTTGCACATTTGAATGAGTTCCACTCAATTTTTAGCCAGTTGACTTCTCATGGCATTGAGTTCAAGGATAATCTTCCTCCCTTGTTCTTGCTTGTGACACGTCCCGGTTCATGGGACATTTTCTACACTGCCATATGTAATGATATGTCCAAGGATGGTTTGAAACTCTAGGATATTGATGATGCCTTACTCAGAGAGGAGATAAACAAGAAGAATGTAGATGTAGCCTATACTTCTCATGTATTGATTGTTAGGGGTAGACATGATAGTAAGAGCAATAATGATTGCCGTAGTAGAGACTCACAAAGGTCTTAGTCTTGCGGGTAGTCTCACAGTAAGTCTTGTTGTTGTAAGGCCTCTCTTACATATCATTACTATGGGAAGGTCATATTAGACCACAATGCCATAAGATATGCAATGATAAGTGCAAGGAGAAAGGCAAGGAAAAAGTGCTAAATAACTCTAACAATCATAACATTGTTCCTAGTAAGTCCAGTGTGAAAATTGAGGATTTAAATGTCTTGGAGCCTGAGTCTAATGGTGATTACATCTTGGTAGCTTCTTCGCTTGATGCTAGCTAGTTGATTGATGCCTTGTCCACTTTTTCTCAATGTTGACTACTTGATTCAGGAGCTTCTTTCCATGTTACCCCACAAAGGGATTGGTTTCATTTCTATCACAGTATGATAGGTTCTATGAGACTAGGAAATGACTTGGCATTGGATATTATTGGCATTGGTGATATTAAAGTGTAATTTGCTTCCGGTAGTGCTTTTGTTTTGCATGATGTACACCATGTTCTGGCAAATCAAAGAAAAAATGAGTTTTTTTAAAGCTACCAAAAGCCTACTCTATGTTGGACAATTGGATGATATAAGATATCATGTATCTTTTGGTGATTCCACATGGAAGATTATCCGTGGGAATCTTCTCTTTGCTCGAGGTGCCAAGGCTAGCATCCTCTATCCCTTGCTTGTATCTAGGTCTATTAACCATGTTTTGGCTATGGCTTGGCTATGGATAATATACCACATGTATCTTTATGGCATCATCACCTTAGGCATATGTCCTTAAAAGGAATGAAAATGCTTCTTTATTTGCAGTATCCTTCCTTCCTTGACTACAAATGTGTTGATTCATATGATCATTATCTTTATGGAAAGTAGACATACAGTTCTCATAAGAGGTCTAGCATTACATGCATGGGTGAACCTCGGGCTCTAATTCAATATGATATATGTGTTCCCATGCCCTATCAATTACTACATGGTGCGAAGTACTTACAATGACTTTCATTGATGATTATTCGCATAAGGTCTAGGGACACATCCCATAGATTGGATATATTGGCTACCTTTCAACATTGGCTTACTCTTGTTTGAGAATCAATTTGGATATAGGCTAAAATACCTAAGGTCAAATAATGGGGGTGAATATGTCTCTGAATAATTTGAGCAATTTTGCAATGAGCAGTGTATTAAGTGTTAGTTGAATGCCCCTAATACCCTGCCCCAGAATGATGTTGCAAAGCCCATGAAAAGTGAGAGTTGTGGAAGTTAAAAATGAAGGAGAAAATGAAGCATTTGTGAGTAAAATGAAGCAATGTTGGAGTTTTCTAAGTGGAAGCAAGTGGCTCGAAACACATTGGAAGCGTTTGTTTGTCAATTGAAGTTCGTTTAGATGGCCCATTTAAAGAGTTGCAATTTTCACATTACAAAGCAACTACTTGATCGAGAAGTCAAAGATAGTGTCTAAGAGGCCGACTCAGTAGAAAACGATGCAAGGAACACACATGTTTTGAGATCTCAAATCCAAGTTCGTTCAAGCCTTCGATTTTAAGCAAACCACTTGTCGATAGTATGGATATAAAGAGCTAAACCAATTTTTTGACTCATCAAGCTTAAGAGAGTTAAATAATCCACAAATCTTCGTTTAGGGGGGGGGGATTTTTTTGGTGCCTCTTCATTTTGGCAAAAATGTGAAATTTGCAACTAGTGGAATCAGTAGAGCAGGAATCCTCCTAGGCATGAGATGCAGAAATTCTTGCTCTCCATTGCTTCAAAAATCATGTAAAATGATGCATTCTTTGAAGAGATCCAAATCTAGTCTTTCTCTCTTCTCTTTCTCTCTTGCCATAATTGCTATTCATGTAGGATGAGAGGATGAGGGAGAATGGGTACTGGATCGTGACAAGATGCAAGAAATGGAGTGAGGAAGTGCGAAGGTGGCCGGTAGCAACGATGTGGAGTGTCACTGGGTGGCCTACACATCTCCAAAATCATGAAAATTAAGTGATCTTCTTACAGCAAGTCTTGATTTTAAAGGAAATTCGATTCTATTATTGTTTTCGTCATGAAATTGAGATGCATATGGACTAACATTTGATATAGAAGTGATATGTGTTATGTTTAAGAGCTATACGCCTAAAATTTTAGAATATATGGCTATCATAATGTAGAAATTAATTATCTAGTACACGTAAAATATGTAAAATTGAGAAATATGATGGTGATTGATAAAATAGGTGAAAGTGATAGTGCATGTGGGGCAAAATGATGCATGTTGGTTGCCATGGCTATGTTTCTTAGTTTTATGATCGGAAATTACAGAGTGATTAGCATTTTAGTGAAAAATAATTATGAAATTTATGAAAATATTTAAAAATTATTTTTAAAGTTTAAAAAAAATTTAGGAGAGAATGTTTGGATGTATGGTGGACTGTAGGGCATGAGCTTTAGCCTCCCTCTACATCCATTTGGGTATTAAAGTAGCCATTTAGGGGGTGTTTCTATGTCTATGGAGGAATGTTGTATAACGTAAAGAAGGTATATATAATAAATCAATATGCAATGAAGGCTAAAATGCCCTAAATCTATTGGATCAAAAAAATAAAGAGAGAGGACTATGTTTTGTTGTTCTTTATTGTCAAGACCAAAAATGGGCCTGACACTGGCTCTAGGGCTCTAGTCGGGCCTATATGCTTAACCAAAACACCCCATGGCCTCACGGCCAGGAGTGTCTAGAGGCTAAATACACTAATCTAACTCTAGAGGCTAAATACACTAATCTAACTTAGACATGTGTTTGTACTGTCCATAGTCCAATGTATCCATTTTCAACTCCTCAATAGTGAGTACCCAAACATAATGGTGCCTAGCACCTTGTAGCACATACACAGGGAGCACTCCTCGCCTGATTGCCGCAACCCCACTACGACTCTCCTACACCTTAGGGATTGGCTCTAGGATGCACCCTTCAAACACATAACACATACGACATATAGTCCTCTCTTTATAAAATCATTCTAGGAGATGAAGTATAATCCTTACCAAATCAAGTCCCAAAGAGAACAAACATACTATCCTACAGCATGGGACTCCTCACGCTCTCATTGCAGGTCAATGATTATGACTCCAATTTCAATGCATCCATGATTTGTTTTTTGATACCATGTATGTAATGCAATGCAAACATGAATGCCTTTTAGTGCATAAACATGTAAACTTATAAATCAAACAACGTGGATTATGCACAAACAATTCTTTTTGTGACTTTACTCTAATGTAGTGCATTGTTGCCCCGGGGGCAGCACCGAAGTCATTTGTGCTACTGTCTTTTGTTTTTAAAGACTTAAAATGAATGAATCCTAAATGCCAAGAGATGCATAAAACAACCCTTTCCTCTATTGCTTATGGTTTTGCATTCGTTGGTGGATGTAAAGAGTGTTTTTCATAAATAAAAAGTAGTAAATACGTAATTTAACATAAATAATGGGGATAAATTGAGACTAAACCTCATACTCTAGTCCCACCATACATTCATAATTTTTTGTATTTTTCTTGTACATAAAATCCAAAATTTTCCATATAAAATCTATTTTTCTTGATTTATTTGTTAATAATTAATGTTACCCACACTCACATGTTTAGTGGGCTCTCGAGAAGCTCCATCAAAATATAGAGTATATACCCATTCTTCATTGATAGGCCATCCCATAAAATGATTAGCCTACTCGTACTTATGATAGTCAAAGTCGCGCCGAGAGAGAGGATATATAACATGTATAATTCCTCCTTCCTCACCAAACTCAATAGGGATGCTAACAAGAACCCTACGACAATGGTAGATCCGTCTTGCCACTCATTGATATGATAACCTTTACTCCATCAGATCACTTGACCTTGGTGGTAACACTGCTCTAAATACAGATATTCAAGATACGAAATGATTCTATCCATCCAAATGCCTTGGTACCCACTATAGGTTCAAGTTGAATCCTGAAGGACCTGCAAAGGTACCAAGTCTAATGTTAGCCCTTGTACATTGTAAGGCTTCAACTTACTAAAGTTCACTTTATTTTTAAACTCTACCCCTTGCAAATCTGCTAAAAGGGTTGTAGAGCCATTCTTTCCTATACAAACGATCTCATATGGGCCATCCCATTTAGGTTTTAGCTTGCTAGGGAATAACTCGTGTTGAGCATCATAATATAGCATCAATTGATACTTCACAAATTTATATCTTTTAGCTTGAAGATCATGGAGTGCTTTCATAGGCTCTTCTTTCCTACTTCTTGATGTAATAAAGTTTGCAATCATATTTCATCAAGATGTGTAGGAGAAACAAACCTTTCTTGCAATGCTTCTACCTCACCCAATGAATGATTAAGAGAAAACCTCACGGTGGGTAACCCAATTTCCAAGGGTAAAATACAATCCTCCCCATATACCAACTTGAATGGGATGTAGCCTATTGCTCTCTTGAATGTCATGTTATATGCCCAGACAGCCACATGATGTTTCTTATTCCAATCGCGCTTACCCTCAAATACTATCTTGGATAAAATTCCTACAAGCTATTTATTGATACTTTCCACTTGTCCATTTGCTTGGGGATTATATGGGGTAGTTTTATTGTGTTTAATTTTTAGCGCTTCCGTCAAGGTTTCTATGACCTTGTTCAAAAAGTGTGCTCCATAATCATACACTAACTCTTTCAGTGGACCAAAATGACAGACAAATTGTTTCATGATTAAACTAGCTGTCTCCTTAGCATTATCCTTCATCGTAGCTCGAGTTTCAGACCACTTTGTAAAGCAGTTTGCCACCACAATGATATAATGCTTCCGTGTAGTCTACGAAGGATGTATCGGTCTAACAAAATTGATGCCCCACTTCTCGAATGGTAGTATAGCCATGATAGGAGTCAATGGGGGTGCTTCCTGTTCTCCCTACTGTCGTGTCTTTGACATGTATCACATCTCTTGATATACTCAAAAGCATCCTAGAAAATGGATGGCCACCAATATTAGACTCTCAAAACTTTTTGTGCAGTCAAAGTGCCCTCCATAAGCTGAGTCATGGCACTCCTCCAAGATAAGCATGACCTCATTAGGCAGGATACATCAATGATAAACATCATCGACCCCTTGTTAGTATAGTGTTCTTGCAATCAAGGAAAATTTCAAGGCTTGTTGCCTAGTTTTCCTCTTTTCAAGCTTTGATAAAGTAGCTCCAGTCTCTCATGTAGATAGATAGTGTATTATGACAACATATCAGGATGGGATGGAGGCCTATCAAATTTTAATAGACCATCAAGGTCACTACTTTTAGCCAAGACTGCCTTCGGCTCCTCGAAATCGACAAGACATTCAACGATGACCTATAACTTTGGCGGCTTACTACTAATTTCATAGTCAAATTTGTGCAAAGTGATTAGCCATTTCACTTGACAGTCAAACGATTGTAGCTTATTTATCAATAGCCTCAACCCCTCTGCCTTCATATAAAATATCATCTTTACGTAGAGGATGTAATGTCTGAATTTCTTGTTCGCAAAACCATCCCAAAGCACAGCTTCTCCATGTAGGTGTAATTAATATCAGATATCCCCAATTTATGATTAGGAAATGCAATTGCATAATACTAATTTTCCTCCCAAATTTGGGCTAAACAACAAAGTTGATGCTATGCATTATGGCTGCTGAAAATATATAGAAGACCTCACCCCTTTTGGTGTTTTCAGGACTAGTGCTTTCACTAGTTCCTACTTTACATTCTCAAAGAATACTTGAAAATCTCATAAGCTTGGCTTGATATTTCTTGTACAACACACAAAATAGTGTTTGCTGGTAGTTATCAAGAAAAATAAGAAGAATCAAATCTGGCTTTGTGTAGATTTTAGGGAGCTCAATAAACAAACATTCAAAGATTACTATCTGTTGGCCATTTATTGACCAGATTCCGGATCGGGTAGTGGGTAGAGATATCCATTCATTTATGGATTGCTTTGTTTCTTTGTTGGATATAACCAAATGGCTATTGTAGAGGAAGATAAGTTGAAAATGACATTTATCGTTGTATTGGGCATCTTTGCATATCATGTTATGGCATTTGGGTTATGCAATGTGCCAGGTCCTTAACGACGTACAACTGACAAGCCTTTTGGTGATATTTTCCCAGAGGAGTTAAAAGCATTGCTCTTAACCTAAGAAATTTCATCTTTGGAGTGCCCTATGGATTGCTATTGGGCCATGTGGTTAGCTTGACTGGTATTATGATCGATCTAAAAAAGATAAAGGCTATTGTTGCTATGAGTCTGCCATGTACTCCCAAAGAAGTACATAGCTTTTTGTCATCAATGGGATAGTATCAAAGAATGATCAATGCACTAATAGAGAGGATATTTCCATTGATGAATCTATTGTCCTTTAAAAGTGGCTACCTTCCTTCAAGGGAATGATATGCACTGTAGATTGGGAGAAATATCCCTCAACACATCATAGCTCCAAGCAAAAATGTCATGGAATTCTTGGATCAAGGACATCTAGTCCTTCCTTTCTTCCAGACTAAGAATAGACCCTAATTTAATTGGTCATGGATTATCCATCGTACCGAGGTCCAATTCAATGGCATTTGCATATCTTATTCTATCTTGAGCTTCTATCGGCTCATTTAGAATCACCTGATAGATATTCTCTATAGTGGACCCCACTTTTGATTTATCACTTAATGAAGTCCCACTACCAAATGGATCCACTAATGTATCTAATTCTAACAAAGATAAAGGCACTCTCTCACTTTGAGGAGATTCAGGATATGTATCCATTATCACACGTCAAGCACCTCTGCCAAAATCAAATGACCAGTGAGTATATCAACTTATCAGTTGGATTGCAAGATCCATGGCCTTCCTAACAATACTTGATAGCTTGGCCGCCCTACAAACCTGATAACCCTAAAGTCCACAATGCATTCCACATTGGCAAGAGTCACATGGGCTCTAATAATGCAACCTTCAGGTTGCCTTAAACTGTCATCAGCCATTTAGAGAATTGTGGAGGCATCCTTTTGGATTTCTAGTCCCAATCTTTCCATCAATTCTGAACTTATAATGTTGATGGAGGATCTCATGTCCACAATGACATGTTCCACTTCTAAAACCTATCGAGGAAACCCCTAAACAGGAGGATAATGGCAAGAAAATTATTAACCCTGATATGCAAGGGGTTCCTTTGAAGGCTATTGATGGCAAAGTAGCAGACCTAAATAAGGAGCCGATGAAGAAGAAAGCGAATACAAAAAAAGACGCACCTAAGCCTATGAAGCGATCAAGAGAGCAAATGGTTTGGCAAGAGAAGAGGACTATTGCTAACTTTTAGGAATTTGATTTAGCAAGTTCTCTTTGTGAGGTCAAGCTTGATGTCAACCTCCTATAGTTAATTAAACTATCCATGAGAACACCATATTTGAGAATATGGTAATGTTCCAAGTTCCAATTTCAAATAAGTGATAAATATTTGACCACATGGCTAAATCTTGATCTATATTTGAAAGTGGGATTTAGAAATGTAGCTTGTATAGCATTTAGGGTAGACTCCACCTTTAAGTAAGACAATAAGATTTGACCATATGGTCAAATAATAAAGATATTGGGGGTCCCAAAGTACATGGAAATTTCCAAATTCTCTAATATAGTGTTCAAGAGTGCGTAAAGAGTTTAAAAAGATCCTTCACATTGGATATATTGTCAAAACCTGGTGTATAGCCTATGTCAGTGATGACAGGTTTGAGCATCCCGAAAACATTGCCTAAGGGTGCTAACTTATGTTGACAGTATATTGGTGGGCCATACCATTGTTGGATACAAGATCCTCTGTCAACATTATGAGGTTGGAATTAATGGTTGGAGAGGCTAGGATTAGAGATCCAAAAATATGCCTCCACAATTCTAGATATGGCCAATGATAGTTTGAGACAACTAGAAGTTTGTATCACCAAAGTTTATGTAACCATTGCTAACATTGAATGTATCCTAGACTTTAGGATCATTAGGTTTGCATGGTGGTCAAGCTACCAAATACTAATATGAAGGCCATGAATCTTCCAATATGACTCCCAAGTTGATATACCGATCGGTTGTTTGATCTTTTGGAGAGGTGCTAGACTAGTTATAATCGATGCTTACATGGAATCACCTCAAAGTGAGAGAGCACCCATATCCTCAATGGAATTGGATGCACTAGAGGGGCCTTTTGGTAGTTTGACTTTGTCAAGTGATGAACCAAGAGAGGAGTCTACTAGGGAGGACATTTATTAGGTAACTTTGAACAAGCCTATAGAAGCTCAAGATAGAATCCACAATGCGGATGTTATAGAGATAGACCTTGATATGTCAAATGATTCACAACCAATCAAATTAGGGTCTATCCTCAGCATGGAAGAAAGGAAGGATTATGTGTCCTAAATCAAAGAATTATGTGATATATTCACCTAGATTTATGACAAAGTAAAGGGTATTCCCCCTAGTTTAGATGTGCATACTATTCCCCTAAAAGAGAAAATTTGACTTGTCTCAATGAAGTTCATACCTTTTGAGCTAAGGGATGGGCTATTCGAAGAGTTATAGAAATTATATAAGGCTCACTTGATATTTCCCATGCAACACACGGAGTGGTGTTTGTTGGTAGTCATCAATAAGAATAATAATAATCAAATCCGAATTTATGTTGACTTCAGAGAGCTCAAGAAGTAAATAGTTAAGGACTACTACCGATTGCCATTCATTGATCAAATCTTAGATCAGTTTGCAGAGGTAGAGATATATAATCCTTTATGGATTGTTTCGTCAACTACAATCAAATGGTTATCGTAGAGGAGGACAAACTAAAGATGACATTCTTAACCATGTATGGAACCTTTGTGTCATGTCATGGCCATCGAATTATGTAACACACATGGTTCTTGGTAACATATGGCCGAAAAAGTCTTTGGTGACATTTTCCTAAAAGAGCTAAAAGTCTTCATTGATGATCTGAGGGAAGGCACCATGAGAGAAAGGCAATTGATAATTTTGAAAAAATTATTTGAGCAATGTATGCATTTTTGCAATGTCCTAAATCCAAAGAAGTGTGCCTTTGGAGTGCCCTATGGATTATTATTGGGCCATGTGCTTATTTCAGTTGTCTGATCCGAAAAAGATCAAAGTTATTGTTGTTATGAGTCCACGGAGAAACCCTAAGGAAGTGCATAGTTTCTTATCATCAGTTAGATATTACCAATGAGTCATTAATGCACTTGCTGAGAGAACATTAACATTGATGAATTTATTATCCTTCAACTATTCATTTGTTTGGAGTGATACATGTAAAAATATCCTTCAAGGATGTGAAGCAAGAATTGGCTAAAGTGCCAATACTGAAAGTCCAATTGCGTTCACCAATCTCGCAAATTGGGTATGTCTAAACTTAATTATAGATATATGAAAAAATTGTGCCTAGGAATAGATTTTTCTACAAGGAAATTCAAACACTATATCCTATACGAGAAAGTAGTATTTTATACAAAGGGAGAGGAGTTGAGATTATTGCAATGAAGAAGTTGCAACCACTCGATCGCCTAGCAAAGTGGTTAATAGGGCATTTAAACGAGCCACTATCCACACTCTGTTTAAATTAATTTATGGATAAGAGTGTGTTTTACCCCTTGAGATTGAGTTATCCATAATACGATTTGTGATTAACCATTCTTTAGGGGATGAAAATGCATTGTTTGAATGCTTCACAACTTTAGTGCATCTGATGAGTTGGAACTCTAGAGTTTATTACATCAAGAGGTGGCTAAGCTTTGCATGAAGCAACTTCAAGACATAAAAGCAAAGAAGTACACCTTTAAAAAAGAGCAACTAGTCTTGTACTATGATGTGTGTCGAGAGCTATTTTCTGGAAAATTAGAACAGCCTAAGTGGGATGGATGGGCCCTACAAGATAGTTAAAATAGGTAAAAATAAGTCCACTACATTATTAGCAAATCTACAAGAGGTGGAATTTAAGAATAAGGTTAATCTTAACAAGATTTAAAAACCTTATTATATATAATCATACTAATGGGACAAATGCGTTGTGCCATCGCAGGTCTGTGCCACGTTGATCTAAAACCTGCATTGGTTGATGGGGTTGCTAATTCCCTATTTGGAGCACCCATACCTAGGACATCAATACTATCAAGGAAGGACCATTTGCTAGAGTAAAGGAAATAGGGTGATTGAACAAGAAGGTGGGACATTTGTTTGGGAGATTAAGGTCTTCTACCATCACTACTTAAGCATCCTAATGAGAATCCATGCAGGTTTCAATGAAGAAGGTACAATGGAGCCTCTGGTTTACCCTCTTAATATGCTGAATTTCGATTATCGTAGTTATGAGTAGAGAATTGACCATGGCCAGATGTGTAAGCCCTTTATGGACCTATGCAATATATTTTGATGGAGCATCTAGGGGTCCTAATAAGAAAGGGATCATTAGGGTAGTCATTAGAGATCCTCGGCATAGAGTTATGATGAAATTAGTTACCTACATTGGGGTAGGCTTTATTAACAAAGTGGCAGAATATAAAGCCCTGATAATGGGACTCAATGTTGCTAAGAGAGGCAATATTGGCCATTTATTAGTAAAGGGAGACTCCCACTTGGTATTGAATCAACTTAATGGGATGCACACAATATGCAACCTAATCCTTTGCATGTATTATCATGCTACTATTGACCTAATTGATGAGTTTGAAAGGGCGTCTCTTCAGTTGGTTCCACGACACTGGAAGCCATTTGCCTATTCATTAACAAATTATGCTTATTAAGAAGACCTCTTTTTCAATTGTGGTCTTGGTTCAAATATATCTCTTGATGATTACATGGGACCTAGTTGATTATGGGGACTATTATCTGAAATGCTTTATATGGAAAATGGTGGTTAGTTTGGGTGATGCAAAAAGTGTGAAGAAAACTGCTAGGGTTTGCACTGAGGACACATAGAGTGTACGACCATGACAGAAACACAAAGAGACAAACATAGACACAGAGGGAAAAACTCAAACCCTAAACGCAAAACTCAAAACTCAAACCCTAAATGCAATACTCAAAAACTCAAACACAAATAGAAGGGAGAGAGAGAACACAACTCTGAAGTGAATGAATGCTATAAATGAATGTAAGAGTGTACAGTGTGCTCAGGGGTAGAGCAATGTCGGAGTGTGACATCCCCCAAGACAAATCCCTAGTCTGGGACCACCAGTCGGAGTGTAGGAGTGCTGAATAGTGAATGGCAATAGACTGGTCACCAAAACTTAGCAGTCTGGAGGCTGAAAACTGGTAAACACAAGAGTGTACCACCGATCAAGGGGGCTGAAAACTGTGCACAGTTTGCTGTAAACTGTGGCTGGTGATGACTAGATGATCAGATCACAACAGACGATGATGATGTCGCCAACAACAACAACTGACATTAACATGGATGAAGGTGCCAATAGCAAGAGAAAACACGAATGGAGCGGTAGTAGTCTCGAGGACTGGATAGCCATGTGGGAGAATGTTGATGGCTGAAATCTACACGTGGAGTTAGAAACCTGCACAGATGGAATGGGGCTGAATGGGGGCAGTCTATCTATTTATAGAAGCGGAAGGGCACCCCAAAAATTAGGGTTTTCACTAAACTTTCTCAAACTGCTCCCCATTTTAGGGTTTCCACTGAACTGTCTTGAACCACTCCCCATTTTAGGGTTTTTACTCCAAAAGAGCATTTTTAGTGTATTTTGGGGCTGTTTAAGAGGCTAATCAGCAAGTAATGCATGTTTTAGCTCAACACCCCCTCTCACAGCCAAAACTAAGCCAAAAGGTTAGGCTAGCCATTGTAATGTTTACTTACCGAAAGGCATCCCACCCCAAAGCAGCCAGGGCATTGAGCAAGGACTACATGTCGACTGCCCAGTGGCCTACCAAGACTATAAAGGCGATGGTTAACTTACCAAGGGAATCCAAGCAATCACCCCAGAGAGGACATGGCATCGGACAAAGGGTGCATGTCGGCCGCCCAGTGGCCTATCAAGCCCTACAAAGGCGGATGGAACTACATGGAACTTTTTTTTTTTGAATAAGTGAGGTAAACTTTATGGGATGCGACCGATTGAGTAATAAGGACCCAGAAGACAGGAGTAGGGAGGGTACACCCAACACATCACAAAACAGTACAAGCTAACCCATCCACTCAAGGTGTTGATGATGAGCAAAAATAGGTGATGAGGTATCCATGTGATGAAGGAGGATGGTGGTGGGGTAACAACAACCACCAATGGAAACAACTTAGGATCCGCTCAAGTGGAGCTCTGTATAATGAGATGCAAAGTATGATACATGTTGAAGAATGCTCATGCAACAGGTGCCACTTGGACAGTGTCCCTCATGGAAAAATTGTTCACCTGCCCAAGCGCCCTAGTACAAAGATGATGAAATCATGCAATGCAAACGGTAAGGTACAACAGGGGGAAAAGCCAATGTTGAAGACAAAGTGCTGAAGCCTGTAGAATACGAAGAATGGTAGGAATCCCCTCTCAACCTGGATGTAGATGCCAAAGAAGGAAGAGGAGCTTGATGTCGGTCTTCATATGGTGCCGAGAACCCTAAGGAATGAAAGAAGATGAAGTGGATGAAGCACCCCACTAGAAGAGCAAGGTAGAAGTCATCGCCATGATAGCATCGAGAGAGATGCTACACGATTCGCCTCAAGAGGGGAAACCACCATGCTGGAAGAAGAGAAAGGACTCCTAGGATGATGAAACCATGAAAGGAATGGTGCACATCCCCATGTCTCTAGCCCAGGTAGGACCAAAGCAATTTGCAAGTTAGCCCTACATGGAAAGACAAAACCATGTAAAAGAGATGAGAATCTATAAACACAGAGGTTAGCAGTGAGATGCTCCAAAGCAAAACATAGCAGAAAGGAAATATAACTCGAAATAAATGCAATGAATGTGTATGTGTGTGGGTAGATGCAGTGGAAAACAAAAGAAGGAAAAAGCTAAGGACAATGAATCCTATGGACCTAACTCTAAGAGTGTGAAAAATGAATGCTAGACTAACCTAGCGTATTCGAAAAGACCTAGAGACATGCTAATCTAAGAAGGTGGCCACCATCGTGTACGTCCAGTAGCAGGGCTCTGCCAAGGGAACACCTAAAACCATGAAAGGAATGGTGCACATCCCCATGTCTCTAGCCCAGGTAGGACCAAAGCAATTTGCAAGTTAGCCCTACATGGAAAGACAAAACCATGTAAAAGAGATGAGAATCTATAAACACAGAGGTTAGCGGTGAGATGCTCCAAAGCAAAACATAGCAGAAAGGAAATATAACTCGAAATAAATGCAATGAATATGTATGTGTGTGGGTAGATGCAGTGGAAAAAAAAAGAAGGAAAAAGCTAAGGACAATGAATCCTATGGACCTAACTCTAAGAGTGTGAAAAATGAATGCTAGACTAACCTAGCGTATTCAAAAGGACCTAGAGACATGCTAATCTAAGAAGGTGGCCACCATCGTGTATGTCCAGTAGTAGGGCTCTGCCAAGGGAACACCTGACGAGGTGGGGAGGAAGATGAGATAGATGCATGAAGTGCAACCAAATCCGAACTTGCAAACCAATCATCCAGTCCCTCAGGGGTAGTGAAAGAGATGGCTACTGAGGCTATACTCGAGCCACATGTCCAGCAGCAACAACGGGTGCTGAAGCAGTAGATGAAGCATGAGCGCAAGGCATAGCCCCACTGAACTATGCAGTTGCAGTGGTCTACACAGGCTTCTTAGGTGGAAGACCTTGGGCCTTGGAGCGACACTCCTCGTCCACATGGCATGCTCTCTGGCAGTGTGTGCAAAACCAGTTTTTCTTAGGGAGTTGTTGTGCCAGATAGGTCTAGATTCTTTTGGTTCCATGTGAGGAAGAGGAGTCATCCTTTGATTGGCTTGCCTTTGCATCTTGCGATTTCTTGCCACTAGTGGTTTTTCCTCTCGAAGAAGAGGCAACCAACCCCCTCTCCTCTGAATAAGGGTGTGATGAGGATTTCTTGTGGGCTTGATCATGCAGCCTTGCATAACGCAAGAACTAGCACTCAAACTCATAGAAGGTTAGCAATCAAGGTTGGAAGATGATGTGTTGAATGAAATTGAAGTATTTTTTGGGCAACTTATTCAAGAAGAGTGTAACCTGATCATCATCTGACTTTGGAGAGCCAGTAGTGGTGAACTGGGCAAGTAATTGCCTATATTCAGCCAGCTTGACTTTCAGATAATTCCCTTCCTTAATAGAGAACTCTTGCAGCTCAAATTTGAGATTGATGCTGCGAGTGCGATCGAGTCACATAGCGGTTGAGAAGGTGACTCCAACGCTCTAATGCGAGCGAGGTGTTGCAAAACTGAGAGTGAAAATCAGGAAGCAATCCCTACATCAACTCAACATTGGATGTGGCATTGCAAGCTCTCCATTGACGGATGTAGTCAGGGTGAGCTAGTCGAGGGTACAACATAGGCTCTAGACCAATGACGAGGTCCCAAAGACCCTGAGACTCAAGCACTTGTTGCATGAAATTAGACCAAGTGGTGAAATTTGACCCGTTAAAATGTGTCTTATCCGTGAAGGTATTCTTGGCCGTTGCAACAGGAGTGATAGAGATCAAAGATAGATAGTGTGAAAAAGTGTAGTGTGGGTAGGATGGGGGAGTGGAATACACTTGGGAACGAGCCCCAGAGTGCCCACCAAGCATGCAGGTAGTGTGCAAGGTGGATCCATAGGTAGGGATGGGTTGACTAGGCATGGGCATGGTAGCCACATGAGGAACCCAAGGAGGTGGGATGGGGACACGGGTAGAAGATGGGAATCCCTGCGTAGGTGTAACCCAAGGAGAGTGTGAAGACGCACCATAAACTGAGGATGGAAACCCTTGCGTATGAGTGGTCATGTGAGATGTGAAGCTGGGGATAGTGAAGGGGATGCCCATCATAGTCAACCTAGGAGTTATGGGTGAGCTCATTTGTTGAAAGGTGGGAGGCACTGTGTTAAAGGGTGGCATTCCCCCTAATGAAGTACCATGGTGCAAAGAGGTAGAGAATGGGATGGAGAAGGAAAATGTGCTAGGAGTGGAGATGGAAGATCCAGCCCCTAGAGTGTGTGATGTAGATGTGGAGTGGAATCCAAGGTTTTGGAAAGATGATGAGAGGTGATCAATGTGTGATATAGAAAAGGGTGGGATGGGAGGGAAGTGAGAAGTGTGCGTGAAATGCTCAAATGAAACAGAAGGTGTAGATGTACCTGCTTCGTGAGCCCCCACTATTGAAGTTCACATATGCAAAGTCAATCTGGATCCTATATCTCAAAAGAAGAAACAAGTGAGGGTTTTGATTCATGCAACACAAAAGAATTGTACAAACCTGACATTGGACCTGGCTGAGATGATGAAGACGGATTGCCAGACATTCTGAATGCCGTATGTCCTCCATGATCGGAGAGGTGACCAACCTCACTAACCAGTCCAAATGTGGTAGCAAAACTAGTAGGAGGGGTGTAAACATCATCGTACTTGTTGCGATAGTACTCCTTAAAGTCCTCCTCTGTCATGTTAGTGAAGTCTGGTGAAGGTGGAGTGTCGTCCTCCTTAGTGAGTCCATAATACCATCGCTTAGGGCCTCCAATAATGGAGAAGCCTGATAAGACATCATAGGAACTGGAGAAGAAGGTGTCTGGGACATTGTGATTCGGTTACAAGTCATATTGTGTGCCTTGCACAAAGACTAGCTCTCCACAATAACCGGAGGATACTCTTTACAAGAGCACCGGCTCTAATATCATGTGAAGAAAACTGCTAGGGTTTGCACTGAGGGGACACAGAGTGTACGACCACGACAGAAACACAAAGAGACAAACACAGACACAGAGGGCAAAACTCAAACCCTAAATGCAAAACTCAAAAACTCAAACATAAACACAACGGAGAGAGAGAACACAACTCTGAAGTGATTGAATGTTGTAAATGAATGTAAGAGTGTACAGTGTACTCAAGGGCAGTGCAATTTCGAAGTGTGACGTCCATCGGAGACGGATCCCAAGTCTGTGACCACCAGTCAGAGTATAGGAGTGTTGAATAGTGATGGCAACAGGCTGGTCACCAAAACTCAGTAGTCTAGAGGATGGAAATTGATAAACGCAGTAGTGTACCACCAATCAGGGGCTAGAAACTATGTACAATTTGCTGTAAACAACAGGCTAAAATAGTGTCTGATGTGGCTGGCTATGACTGGATGATCAAATCACAACAGATGATGATGTTGCCAGCAACTAATGTCAGCATGAATGAAGGTGCCAATAATAGAAGCAAACACGAATGGAGTGGCAGCAGTCTCGAGGGTTGGACAACCACATGGGAGGAGGCTGATGGTGGGTGAAATTTGCACGTGGAGTGAGAAACCTGCAAAGACAGAATGGGGCTAAATGGGGGCAGCCTGTCTATTTATAGATGTGGAAGGGCACCCTAAAAATTAGGGTTTCCACTAAACTCTCTTGAACCGCTCCCCGTTTTAGGGTTTCCACTGAACTCTCTTGAACCGCTCCCTGTTTTAAGGTTTTTACTCTAAAAGAGCATTTTTAGTGTGTTTTGGGGCTATTTAAGAGGCTGTGTTTTAGCTCAACAAAAAGTAGTCGAGACCCATATATCATTATTATCTTGGACCCATAGGCTCATTAGATGGCATGTTATGCGTACGCCTCTTGTGGTATATGTAGGAGGTATGGGTCATAATTTGATGCACTTAGTTTAGGGTTGAGAGCCCTATTTTCTCCTTGGAATGGCACATCTTATTGAATGTTTAATACCATTCCAAGGGGAAATGTCATATAGCTTGTATTGTTTTATTTCATTAGGCCACGAGGGCCACTTCTTTGCTATAGTGAAATCATTTATCTCATTAGGCCAAGTGGGCCATGTGTCTATTTGGTGCAGCAGTGTTTAATGGTTCCTTTTTTTAGTGTTGCATCAATCGGGCTTAAAGAATCACCTAGAGGGAGCCAATTGCTACGTGGATGCTTCTTGTGGCCAATCTAGGTAATGTCTTTCCTTTTCAAGTTCCTTCTCTTTAAGAAAAATGTATCAATGTACTTAGGGGATGGGTTTGGGGACCGACAGTCAAGGCATGAAGTCCCAAGCTTAGGTTAGGCATATCTAAGAAGGTTTGAGTAGTTGGCCTCCTCCTCCTATGAGAAGACATTATCGGGCCTACAAAGATTTTTAGTGGTAGCCTTAGTGATCCTATCTTGCTAGCCTACCAAGAAGCTGGTTCTAGGAATTCTTGTTAGTTGTGAGGCAGTTAGGGAAGCCTGATGAATAAAAGAAAAAAATACCTAAAATTTGGAGATGTGTAAAAAGGGGCTCTAACCCTTGAAATAAGAAAAAAAAGAGGGAAAAAAAAGAGCAGATGTTCATCGCCTTGCGGAGGCATACTAAGTTCATGGGGACGAGTTAGTCGATACCTTGCCCTTCCTGGGGACGAGTCAGTCGATACCTTGCCCTTCCTAGGGGTAACATCTAGTCAAAAGAAAATAAAGATGGTTGGAGTGAAAATAAAAGTGAGTGAGAAAGAAGGATTTAGTGTCACCTTGCAAGATCTTGGTAGGTTCTTGGGGACCAAGACTGGACCTAAGGCTAACGCTCTCTATTCTCCTTGGGTCACAATACGCTTAGCTCCCTCCTTTTTACACAATTGAGTAGTAAGTACTAGAAGAATAAAGAATGTGGAGACATGAAAAATAAATGAATTCAAGTAGACAAAGTAATAGGATTCCTTGCCTATAGTAGGAGTTCCTGGTCCAATTATCCTAGGTCAGGTACATATGTCAACAAACCACCACTTTTGATGACTTCTTTGATAGTTCTTTTAGTTAGTCTATGTTGGTGGAGTAGTTGGCTCATAGCTAGCTCTTGATCTCTTTGTTAGATTGTGCTTAGTCTATCCCTCATGGAATTCATGCCTTGATTTTGTCACAACGGGTAGGATGAGGGTTGTGTTTTGTGTTGTGTATTTTATGAGACAGCTTAATGCTCTCTATGCCTTCTTCGTGTGCACATCCATTCGTGGTTTTGACAGGCTACGTCCCTATATTCCATGGTTGCCAATGAGAATTGTAATTAGGAGCCATAAACAAAGTGAAAAATGAAGCATTTACGAGTAAAATGAAGTGATGCGGGAGTTTTCTAAGCAAAAGTAGGTAGCCCGAAATACATTGGAAGCATCCATTAGGAAAAAAATGAACTCACAAATGGGCCTTTTAGTCCCCCCTCCTTAAAACAAGGAAAAGAGGATAGAAGAATAGTAAAATAATTCTCTTCTTTCTCCACTTTTGCAATCTCATTTTGCCTTTTTTATATTATCCACAAAGGATATACTCAATTTCCTTCTCTCTCCTCATTCAAGAAGTCTTTTTCAACCAAATTTTATATTCAAAAATGACTTAGTTATGGGAGTGTGGTGCTTCGTTTTCAATGCAAAATGGTTAGTAGATATGAGGTAATTAATTTTTTAATCAAGAACAACACAAATGAAAATTTGAAAGTTCCTTTTAAGAAATTTTAGGGATTTTCTATATTCTAGCTTTTGGTAAAAAAATAAACAACTAGTCAAATTTTGTGTTTTTTGGAAATGTTTTTGGAGGTAAAATAGAAATTTCTAAAATACAAAAAGTCTTAGATATCCCTACTCTCTGAGCTATTTTCCCCCATATCTATACTTTCGCATGGCTCTATTGTGACCTCTTCTCTATGTTTATGTAGCCTCCATTAACAAAGTGAATTACTTACAACCTCCTTTCCCTTGGCACCTTTATGTGCCTCTCTGTGCATCTCCACTCTACCTCCTACAACAACCAAGTAAGCTCCATGTTTCTATTAATAAGTAAAATGAATATATCAAAGAAGGAGCTACATATTGAGGTAGAGATTCAATATGCCCCATTATTCAAAAGAACCCAGTGTACGAGTGACAACCCTCAAGATCTACAAAGTTATAGGCAAATGGGATTGAAACATGTGGACTTGTGGGTTGATGGGGGAATCTATTCAATTGATCCCTTAAACAATAGGCCTCCAACTTTCTCAAGAATCACAAATTTGCTAAAGTATGTGTGCAAGGGTGAAAATGAGTTGCTCGGTTACACTAAGTGACTCAATGATCAGGTGTTCAAAGTATTTACAACTTGCCAAGCAACCATAAAAAATTGTCACAATGTGATTATTGCACACCAACTTCATATACAATAGCTCATAGGACAAGTGATACAACTGAATGACACTATAATTCAACAAAACAATCAAATTATTATAATGCATGACACTATCCATGACATTGGTATCTATGAGGAGGCAAAGGCACAATTGGACGACTTGAGAAAGATCAACATCAAGCTAATACACGAGCGCAAACAAAAGAAGAAGCCAATCAATGAGTTAATTGTGAATAGCGGCGAGTGGAAGCGACGTATCAAAGCATGCAAGGTAGCTCAGAATGAGAACCTAGGTGAGGGTGAGCTTGGATAATGTATTAGTAGATTATTGAAGGAAAGCACATTGGAAAACGCTTTGAGCAATCCTAAGTTTAAGGTTGTGAAGGAAAAGGTATTGAGTGCACATTGAAAGATGTGTTAAATGAGTTATTAGCTGTGGATGCACAATCCATTTATGACAGGGCTGGTATTAGCACAACAACTTACTCAAAGATATTCAAAGGTTGTGACAAGGCTGGTATTAGCACAACGACTTACTCAAAGATATTCAAAGGTGTGAAAGCTAGGTTTGGTCATGTGTGCTGAAAAGAAATAGAATCATGCATCTTCCTCAACCTTCAAAGTTAATAGTTCACTCTTCTTCTCATATTCACACCTTGCTTTCTTTGCTTTCTCCATTATCAAACCCCCAACCTTTGTCTCTTCTCTATCTTGCCCTCCTCGATTTTTCATGGCATGAACCAAGCAAGCCGCTGGCTATTTTGGGCGGGGAAGGCCTCATGCCAAGGCACACCATCTAGAGCACAAGGTGGAGCCTCCTCTAGTGCAGCAACAGGTACTCCCCATAGAGCACAACGACCACCATAGAAAAAGAGGAGATGAAAACCGAGCATTGTCGCCCTTCAAAAGATAAGGAGAATCCAGCCCGGCTACAAGCTTCTCATCTCGAAAAGATCTTTTTATAAGGTTGTTCGAGAAGCTATGCAAGACTTGGAGTTGAAAGGGCTGGGAAGATTTTGGGCATGAGTGTGCAATGGCCCATCGGTAGTAGGAAAGTGGACTACTATGTAGCTATGGAGGCCCTACAAATGGTTATAGAGGGGTTTCTCATCGACTTGTTCCATAATACACAGCTAATGGCCATCCATGCAAAGCGCGTCACAATCATAGATAAAGACGTAAACTTTATCGTTCGGCTTTGACACGACAAGGGGACTCCTCCATAGGTTACGAGATTAATGATGCAAGGTTTTGTCATGTGTTATAGCACCATAGCATCTTGGAAGGCCAAAACATTTTGTATACTTTGTCACATTGGAATATATATATATATATATATATATATATATATATATGTATATATATATATCATGCGATGTGTATTGAATTTAATTAATTGAGTAAAGTTGTTTTATTTTGTTTCTTGAAACACACGACTCTTAATTTTTGTTTAACATATGCATGCATCAAAAGTAGTAATACATACGGATACAAGTTACATTATTACCTATGCACAATCGCAAGTGTAATACTACACGTTGACATAATTAAATTGGATTATGTAAATGTATGCGAATGCATCATTCACGTACCACACATTATCGTCATACTTACATAAACCACACATTTATTCAATAAATATTTATTTATAGAGAAAAAATAAAATATCTTATATTCATCAAGAAAAATACATACGATGGGTGATAATGATGGGTGGATGATACAAAAAGTCGATAGCCAACAACCAAGAACTCTCATTCATTCCTTGGCTTTTTCATCGACAGAGAGGAGGGGCTAGCTTCCGATGAAAATAGAAGTTTCTTCTTTGCTTCAAAAATGGCACGCTCTTGCTTCAACTCTTTCTCTAGAAAAAGTAGATTTGACACTTTAGCAAGGTTACCTAATATAGCAAGCATATTCATTGCTCCACATTACGTTTGGTCAAACAAGTAAAGAAGCTTTGACTGCTTGACTAGCACCATCTTCTCCAAGCTAGATGTCACAGGTATTGCTCTCGAAAAGGTCCAAACTTGGTCAATGCTCGAATTTTCATGATTGTTTCCTGCCCTCATGGTGAGCACTTCTTATGGAAGACCACCAAGTCTGCAACAAGGTTGCCAATGTACTCCTTTTGAGTTGAATCATTCCGTCAATCCACATGCCAAGCTCCTCCTTGCCTTGATGCAAACTCAACTATATACAGTATGTCTTGAATGACAAAGTCAAATCAAACAATATGATTAGCAACTAACCTCGCGAGTTATCAAAAAGTGACAAAACTTGACCATAGGGTGCAATTGGTCCCCCGGAGTCCACCAAGAAAGTGGCCCCAAGACGCCAAACATCGGAGAGGGTAGCTGCATGCATCATTTTTTACCAATATTTCACTGGTGGACTTTGGGGGACCGATTGCACCCTAGGGTCAAGTTTTATTACATTAAAATATATGTTAGTTAGAAATCTCACCTTCTCTAGATCATCTTGTATATTCTTTTCCTTGTGTGTCAATGAGGCACCTCTTTGGGAAGAGGGATCTACAAACTCCTTGGTAGGAAGTTAGGACCTTGGTCCAAAGAGATCATGATGTAGTGCTTCAAATTCAACATCCGACACAAGGTAATCTTCTTCATCTGAGGTAATCTGCTCCTGTGCTTCTATGATGGCACTCACTATATCTAAGCTTGTGCCATCATATCTTCTAATCTCTACCATCATCAGATGCACATCCATGTAATCATAATCAATCAGGACTTCCATCGAATCCCTGACTAGGATGAAAAACAACTTTTCTTTCTTCATTCCCAAGTATTGTAGCACATCCGACATAAGCAAGTACTACATCCATCTACTTCAATGGGTGTCAAGGAGGCGAGGTTGGGTTTGTCAACTTGTGGCTATTCTAAAAAAGATGGCCCCATGAGAGCCAACCCTTGCTTTGCCACCACTCGATGTTCCTCTTCAACATTTATGACCTTTTCAATCATATCTTCTCCTGTGTACATGATAACAACAACCTATGGAGTTGTATCCTCATCACTCTCCTCCTTTAGGGGTGTATCCAATGCAAAGAGGTAAATTGCCAATGCGCAATCACACTCCAAGAGATCCAAAGGTGTTATACCTAGTGCATTGCCCATGGGAACAATGTATACTCTGTGTGAAGGATCCACATGGGTCCCTGTTCACCACTTTTTGGTGATTCTTCCTTACTTGAAATACCATGAGCTATTTCAAAGGTCCCCAAGTCATGTTGGATCCCTTGATGGAGTATGTGCAAGTAGCAATGGTGCTCACAAAGTCATCCAAAACCTGAAAGGGGGGATCCAACAATGAGAGCACGCTTTCAAGGTTGAAGTTCTTAGAGAAAACCTAAAATATCTCGTACCTGAAAGGCATTGGTAATATGAGCATTTTCTATGATGGCCAGGTTACTACAATTATTGATTACACTGACTCTGACTATGGAGGATATGTAGATAGTAAAAAGTCCACCTCTGGGTATATCTTCACTTTGTTGGAGGTATTGTTTCTTAGATATCTAGGATGCAAAAATGTACGTTCTTATTTACTACCAAGAGACTTATAAGAAGACCCTATGCTTAGGCCATCCGATGAAGACTTTGATATTACTTTACTTCTATATTGCATTTAGATTCTATGAGTGCTATTCAATTGGCCAAGGATCTAATCTTTGATGTGAAAACAAAGCACATTGAGGTGTGCTATGATTTCATCAAGGAGGTGGTGGAGAATAAGTCTATTGAGATTCTCATCTAATGAGAATCTTATAGATCTTCTACTAAAAGACTCTCAGCAAAACATTTTTTCTTCCTTATGAAGATGATGTCTATTACTCATCTTATTGTACTCTATGTACATTTGTAATTTATCACTTTTTTATTATTCTCTTCTCACTAGAGGCACATTCACCCTTAAGTGGGAAGTTGTTGGGGGTAAATACACCTATGCTTATGCATATGCCACCCTATATTTACTTCATACACCATGATTACACACATGTACACTGCAAGTGGCTAGCACCCATCATTATCATTGTGTGACGGTCAAAGTTTCCACATTCTGTGTTTCTCTCTCTCTTGCTCTCTTGCTACATCTGTCGTAGCTTTTGCTTTGCTCATGCTTCTAGTTTTGTGCTTTCACTTGAGCTCTACCTTTCAAAATACATATGTTCTTGGATATGTATATGCTAAATTTGTAGGGAGTGTAGACTCTAGAAGATCTACAATAGATCTTGTCTTGACTTTCATAGGTTGTGTAGTCTCTTGGGTCTCTTGATTGTAGCCTTGTATAGCTTTATCTACTATTGAGGCAAAGTATATTACAACCATTGAGGCTTGCAAGAAAGCTAAATGACTTAATTATCTAGTGGGAGACTTGGCCATTGCAAGAGGGGTGTCTATATTGCATTATGATAGTCAGAGTGCCATTCAATAACCACAAAATCTTGTCTTTTATGCAAAGACAAGGCACATTGAGATGAAATATCACTTCATCACAAAGTGCTTGAGGAAAATCATGTTGAGCTTATCAAGATCCATATGTATATTAACCCTACTGTTAAGCTGGCAAGCTCAACACATGCAGACATTGATAATAAACCACCTATCTAGATGGGTCCACATATCTACACTTAGCACATCGATGGTCATTATGATTCTCACATGGCCACTAACTTATCACTTATTATATTTAGTTTATTTCACCTACCTACAATAGGCATAGTCATTGCGCCAATTGATTAGTATAGTCAATTATACATTGTTTGACTTAGTAGGCCACTTTCCTTTATATTGTATCTTATCAATACTTTGTGTACATTGTATTATGTATAATGGAAGAAGAAAAGGCCAACAAGAAAACATTTTTTCCTCTCTCCTCTTGTATTCTTGAGTAAGCTTCTTCTTATGTGTATGGTGTCTGTTTGGGATAGTAGCTCAAGCAAGTCCACCGTCACATGATTTGTGACATGGTGTCAGAGCAAGCCATTGAGAAAGGTTGGTTTTGAAGGCTGAAGTGAAGAAGAAGAAGCAAGGATTTGAGCAACAAGTGACAGGTAAGAAACTCTCGCATTCTTTTACTCTTTCTCTTGGATAGAGCCTTTGGAGGCATCAAAAGCAGGGCAAAGCGAAAATCTCAAATTGTTGTTAGATTTGGTATATGAGGAAAGCAATGCATATTCCACGGTTTAGCCCTTCAAGGCTTTTCCATAGCTTTTCTGGCTATGTGAGGCCATTTCAAGCCCCGTTTTAGATCCACAAGGTTGTAGATAACAATTTTAGGGTATGTTATAATTTTGATTGTATCAATTGAAAGTGGCGCACAGGTTATAGATTTCAAATCTGTAAGTTTTGAGGTGTTTTCCCAAAGCAAACACAAGTTTTATCTGTAAACATGTTGTAGATTACATGTATTCTTAAGCAACCACCCATTAAAAAAGAATACTCGGTATTGTTGTATACTTGTTGTGAAAGGTTATAGAAGAATGGCTTGCTATTTTGTATCAATTTTGTGAAAATGGCAAGGGGAGCAGTAGAGACCCTATGATTGAGAAGCTAGACAAGGACAATTATCCATCATGGAAGTTTCATCTGACAAACTTTCTTATTAGAAAAGGCCTTTACAAGTTCGTTTCAAGTAAAGAAAAGGAGCCAAAGCTAAGGAATCCTACAACAAATACAGAGGAATTAAAGGTATAGAAAGAATGAAATGCAAAAGACAAAAATGTGATATATTGGTGATCTACAGTCATTGACAACACTATGTTAGGGCATATCGAAAATGCAAAAACTTCACATACAACTTGGACAATCTCTTTGAGAATATGTTTTGAGTGAATACAAACGTACGGAAGATTCAAATCAAGCAAAAGTTTAAAAAGAGAATATCTCTATAAATGAGTATATTTTGAAAGTGAAAAGCATTGTAAATCCCTTAACAGCTATTGATGTAATGCCTGATGATGATTTAGTTTTATCTTCTTTAGGTGGTATTAATAATGAGAAGGCTTGGAAATCATTTGTCACTTCTATATATGTACGAAAGCCGTTTCTAGTTTTTTATAAGTTGGTCTCCCTTATGATCACTAAAGAGATCAACATGCACAATGAATCATTTGAAAGAAGTGGTGAACAAGTCCAAGTATTTTACTCAAGTCCAATAAGAGAACGTAGCAGATCCTTTTCAAGAGAACATGATATGGGACGTGTTGGTAAAAACCAACAAAACAAGCTAAATCAATAGTTTGGTGAAATGCAGATTTTAAGAGGGCATGGAAACTTTAGAGGCAAGGGGAGCTCTAGAGGAAGAGGTGGATAGCAAAACAAAGGTTCTAGTAATTCTAGTGTTGTTTGTCATTATTGTGGCAAAACTGGCCATATTACAGTGAGAACTAGATTTTAGGAGCCGCTTCTGAGCCGTGATTGAAGTATTTGAGACCGTTTTTGGGAGCAAGAAGTGCCCGGGAAGCACCAAAGACCAAATTTTTATGAAAAATCAAGCGCTGGCAGATGGCCAACCTAGAGTTTTCCTAGATGCATTTCGACATCAGGAATCCAATGCAAGGCTCGGTTCGTCGGTTTGACCCCCCATTTAATCCCCACAAGGTTTGGCATTATAAAGCAGCTATTGGATCTAGGAGCCGTAAAGTGCACGACAAAGATCACGTTGATAGATTTTGATGCTGCAAAGCCACCTGTCCAAACAGATCTTGAATCCAAGTCTGTTTGCCCATTCGAAATCGAAGTATCCACTTAGGGATAGTGTGAACACAAAAAAATAGAACCGATTATTTTGAAGTTAATAACCTTAGGCTTTAAAAAATCCTTAAAAAGCACTAAAAACTGACGAACAAGGAGGGGGGGGCAGGGGCGATGCAAATTTTTCTACTCCCCTTCCAAATCTCATCGATGACGCTTCAATGGTGATCATTCTATATATATGTATATATATTCCTGATGATCAGAGCAGGGAGAGAGGAAGGAGATGTGTGTGATTTTTTTTTATTTTCATGGAGTATTAAGAATTCTGAAAATTTATTCTTTCTCTCTTCTCTCTCTTCTTTGCGGTTGTTCATATGCATCAATTCAAGAGAGAAGGGGGGGGGGGGGGGGGGGGGGGGGGGGGGGGTTGTGATGACGAATCTGTACCAAATGATGGTGCTAGGCCAATCCAGGACATAGATCGGGCTGAGAGAGTGCATTAGCAACAAGGAAGAAGAAGTATCAGTGGCCTCCCATCTACGAGATACGAGCCTCGAAATCGTGATTTCTATACGTAAGCGAGCGGTTCTTTTATTTCATGGAAAATTATTGAAGAAAGTGCTTGATTTTGTTTGTTTTTTATTTTTCATATTACATTCTCTTTGAAATATGAAAAAAAATAGAAAATATGATTATATAATAATTTTTCGCAAAACACGCAAAACTCGCAAGCTGTGATTTTTATAAAAATAATGGAATTTGGGATTTTTGTTGAGTGTTTTGGGGTCATATGGGATAAAAGTTGATATGAAAATGATGCTGAGTGTCCTTGATCAATAAGGACTCATAATTCTGAAATATCTCATTTTTATGAAGAAATAAATGGGAAAAAAAATGAAATTTTAGTTTGTGCACCTAAAAATTTAGGAAAAAATACATTTTATGTTTGTAAGCATATGACAAGGCTAGAGCATGAGGATCAAGTCTCAGTCAAGCCTTGTTTCTATGGTATCTTTTTATCGATTTTTATATGAAAATTTACATAAAAATAAATGTTACATCTACCCAACAAATCCAAAACCTAACCTGTAGGAGGGAAGAGGATTTGTGAGAGTGATTAGTTGTTGAAAATGATTCAAATTATGATCTATCTGTATATATATAACATATAGGATGAATTATTTTTTAAGTTAAGGAAACTAGTAGCACGAAGAAATTTGGTGCTAGTCTCTATCATTGCCACATGTACGATTAGTTAGAAAATCATTGAAGGGTTGTTTTCGCACTTCACCTAGCTGGTTTCTAATTATAAAATGCTTCAGCACAATGGTCATCCACACTTACATTGAGCATAACATGGTATCAAACCTAGACACATTGCAATTGTTTTATAAACGTTGACCTATGTGGCGTGTGTAAGGAAACCCGAGCTCTAGGGTAGACAAACAGTTTCTTGGGGCAAGCTTAGTAAGAAAATATCAAATCTCTTGGATCCTTCAAAATATATAAGAGTGGATATTTTTCGTATGTGCTTTATGTTAGAGTAACACATCGAGGGGCCAATCCTCTCGGTGTAGGAGAGCTACAATGGGGCCACAGCATTCAACCGAGGGGTTGCCTCCTATGGTTTTTTGTTACGTGGTATATTATACCAAAATGTATGGAATCTCCCTCTGAGGAGTAAGGAAGGACAAACGTTGGACTATGTTCTATTATAGACACAATATCTATAGTAGCGATTAGGGCAATGTGTCCCTTGGACGCTCCTAGCTGAGAGGCCGTGCGGGGTTGTCTTGTGAGTGTTAGAGAGGCCCGACTAGGGCCTATAGCCAGTGTCAAACCCATTTTAGGTCGCAACATACAGCCCATTGTTATGCTAAGAAGGATGATATCTACCGTGGTAAATTGTAGCAAGGAAACTATGTATCATTTTCATGGCAAAATGAAGACAAAATGAGTATCTGTTTGTTATGCAATATATGATGAATGCTATTACAAGAAAGGAAATACATTATGGTATATGGATTCAGGTGCATTTAATCATATAACTAATCATGCTAAATGGTTTAGAGAGATGTAGGATTTACAAAATCCAGGTTATGTACAAACAAGTGATGATTTATGTCACTCAATTTTATACATTCAAAAAGTTCCCTTGTCCTTGCATGATGTTTGAACAAAGAGTCTTTCATATGTATTAGATGTGCCATTAATCACAAAGAATTTAATTTCTATTAACCAAATGGTAGAGCAAGGGTTTTAAGTTTGATTTAATGCAAAAGGTTGCTTTGTGAAATATTTGAATGATAAGTGTAGGTTGGTCGCAAAAGGAAGTAGAGTTGGTTGCATGTTCACTTTAGATGCTAGAATTCCTACCATGAATGCTACTATGTATGCTAAAGGAAAAGGAGTGGTTGTATATGTGAAAATATGGCACAAACGTATTGAATATGCAAATGTACAAAGGCTAAAATTAATACAATCTGAAGGGTTGGTTACAGGGTTGGCTGCTTTTAGAGTTATAGAATCTCATAAAGTGTGTGAAGCATGTCAAATTGGTAAATAGACAAGAAAACATTTTTCGCATGATAGAGATGTGAGCAAGGATATACTTGATATTGTGCATATAAATGTTTGGGGCTCTAGACAAAACATATCTCTTGGTGGCAACAAATATTTTGTCATCTTTATTGATGATTGTACAAGAAAGGTGTAGGTATATTTCATAAAGGAAAAGGTTGATGTATTTGAGCACTTCAAAACTTTCAAGGCTACTATTGGAACAAAAATAGGCTTGAAAGTTAAGTGTTTAAGGTCAGATGGAGAAGGAGAGTACTTTTCTAATGAGTTCAATGACTTTTTAGGGTCTCATGGGATAGAGAGACAATTACTTGCAACTACACTCCACAACAAAATGAGTTGCAAAAAGAAAAAATAGGCATATTATAGAAATTGCATAGACATTGATGGCTAAAAAGAATATGGAAAAATAATTTTGGTTTGAAGCTATTCATATTGTTGGCTATATTATAAATAGAACTCCCACAACTGCATCCTTGAAGAATGTTTTACAAGCAAGAAACCTAATGTGTCATACTTGAAAGTATTTGGTTGTATTGTATATGTTCATATACTGGATGAGATACAAAAGAAGCTTGATCTAAAGGCTAAAAATTTTATTTTTATTGGATAGTCTTTAGATCAAAAAGGGTATCAATTATAGCTTGGCCAGGTAGTTGCATCTTTAGCATAACCGAACATGTGTAGCACCAAGTGGTGAAGGCTGCTTCTGAAGGGGTGTTGTCACAAGACTACCTCATGTGTATCGAGTTCCATCCCCATGTCATCATTCAATTTCCAGTTGCCCCCACGTACTCCACCAAAATCTATATAGGTTGCTTCAAATTGTTTGATAAGGCAATGAGATCTTCTTTTTGCATTGTGAGCATCACACGCACCCTAATATGACGTGCTCAACTAACATCTATATAGGCTACTTCAATTTGGTTGACAAGGAAATGAGATCTCTTTTTTGCCTTGTGAGCATCACATGCACCCTAGTGTGACAAATGATTTTCTCTAGTAATTGTCCCACCTACAACACCATGTTTTTTTATGTATTGTATAAGATATTTAGAATTCCTTATACATAACCTCATGGGGTGCATAAGAGAGCACTCTTATGGCTATTCAAAACTTGAATTTTGATTACAAACTAGTTTAGGGTTGCAATATAATCTCATTTGTACTTACATGAATGACAAGAAACTATAAAATATATTGGGGTTAAGAACATCATGTTGTATTGAGTGATAAGACAAGGGACAAAAGCCTACCTTAAACTCCCCAATATTTTTCCATGAAGGTTTCCAATGATCATTATCACAATTGTAGTTGCATGGCCAAAAAAAAGATGGCCTTAGTCAATGCCATTTGTGCTTCTTCTAAAAGTGTCACATGAAAACTCTCATTGAGGGAATTTTGATAGACACTTGCTTTGTTCTTTTGGGTTGGAGATTTAACTTCAGCCTTTTTGCAAATTCAGAGAAATAAGTGAATTACTAGCTCCATAATCAATCGATATTTAAAAAGAAATACCTAAAGGGTCTACTAGAATTTGGATAACAATGAATTGTTACCCCATACCTTGGTTCTTAACTAATGTATGATTAAACCCTCTCTCAACTTCTTCTAAAGAAGGATCTAATTTATTGGTTGTGATAGCACAAACATAGGCTCCAGCTCCATACCTTGCTCCTTGCTCTACTCCTTGACCAACTCTTGGCCCCTAGCTCCATGCCTTGCCTCGTGTCCGCATCCTCATTAATTGAAGTTTCCCTCTCTTGGAGGATTACAAGGAGCATTAGCGCACACACACACACACTCTCTCTCTCTCTCTCTCTCTCTCTCTCTCTCTCTCTCTCTCTCTCTCTCTCTCTCTCTCTCTCTCTCTCTCTCTCTCTCTCTCTCTCTCTCTCTCTCTCTCTCTCTCTCTCTCTCTCTCTCTCTCTCTCTCTCTCTCTCTCTCTCTCTCTCTCTCTCTCTCTCTCTCTCTCTCTCTCTCTCTCTCTCTCTCTCTCTCTCTCTCTGTGTACCTTCTTCTTCTATCCCCTCTTCTTCTATTCTCTTCTTCTACTTTCATTGTCTCTCTTCCATATTCTCTCTTCTTCTTCTCCTCTCCTCCTCTTCTTCTCCTCCTCCTCTTCTCTTCTTCTTATTTTTCTCACTTCTCCTACTACTCCTCCTCCTCTTCTCTTCATTCCCCTATCAAGAATTTGAGCATGGAAGTGGCGTGGTTGGTTACACTTGAAGCAACATGGCCCGTTATTATAATTCTAATTGTTATTATTATTATTACCACAGTTTTAGGGGATATTAGCCAAATTTGTGTGGCCCCAATTATAATTTTCATGTTTTGGGAAATTTAAAAATAATTACTTTTTGGAAAAGGTCAGTAGTCTTGAAAGATGCATAGAGTAAATATATATTTCAATAGAATAATTATGAAATATGTTCTAAACTATTGTCACAAAATCTCAAATGAACCAGATGTTCCAAAAGTAAGAAAAAACATTTATTTTTTATAAAATCTTAGACCTTGTTATTTATTAATTTGAAAGAATTATTAATAGAGACCATGCCCTAGGAAAAATATAATTGATTTTTTCCATAAATCCATTAGGTTATCGCATTTAGATATCTTCATGCAAGTCCCCATGCAGAAAAACCATTTTCACGTCTATTTGATAAAGATCAAGATCTAACTACACAACCAAAGCCAAAACCAAGTGTAGGGTAGTCATCTTGACTACAAAAGAAAAGATTTTATCAAAGTTAACACCATGCCTCTACTTGAAATGCTTAGCAATCAATCTATCCTTATATGGTGGCTTGGGGTGTTCAAGGGTACTCTTCAACATGTACACCCACTTGCATGGCAATGCATGTTTCCCACTGGGCAAAGAAACCAAATCCCATGTATGGATTTTCTACAATGAATCAAGCTCGAACTGCATGGCCCTCTCCCAAGAGTGACTATCACCTCTACGTATGGCCTCCTCATAAGTAAGGGGCTCACCAAAATCTATCACGTTTGTCACCATAGCATAGTCCATGGAGAGCACAAATCAATCTATCTCCAATAGACTCTCTCAAAATAGGTTGTGGGGCCTATGCATCTTGTCCAACATCCTTATCAATCTATGCATGTGGATGAGCAACCAATGCTTCAAGAGAATCCTCACACTACACCTCTAACCTCAACTGCTCTACCAAATGAGCAAGATCTTTGTTCGTCTCCTTTGTAGATGAGCGATCACAAGCCACTTTCTCCTAGCCATTTAAAGAAGAGTTGATGCTATTGCTTAATCTACAAAATGGCATAAGATTTGTCCTAGCAAACCAAGCAATCTCCCACAAAATGCTTTTTATAGCTAGACTTCACTTTTGGAGCCTTTGTAAAACTTATCGCCATGATAGATCTAGGTCTAGCTTATGACAACATGGTTACGCTTGCATCCTAGGGGCACCTCATGTGGGAATAACAAGAGAATTTATATTGTAAAGCATTGCTATCCTTTTATTATTCTTTGATGGATAAAATTCCAATGAATTTTTATCTTTTTTTCATATGCCATCTCAACAAGACTCTCTAGTGTTGGCCACACCTCTCCCAATGCCGATGAGAGACACTTTCAATCGAGATAAGTTGGTATTCATCACATTATAGAGACTGGAATGTGACTTGTAGGTAAGCATGTGGAGAGTAGGACTTCTATGGTTCACCAACCTAGAAAGCTTGGTTAACATGTACCAAAACACAAGAGCTCATAGCCAATTGTGGCTTAGCCAACTACATTTGGGCCACCGTAACCAATGATAATTTCGTGGCTTGCTCAGCCCTTATCAAAGAACTACAACCAATATATCATGTCCAACAAGTTTTCTAATATCCTAAAATTTAGTGAACAATTTATAAAGAGGGCAGCAAACTTTGAACTCAAACTGAAGCCCATGGAAGAAACATTGAACTCAACCTGAAGCTTGTGGAACAAACATTGGGGATAAAGGTTGGAACAAGGAAGTACAATAGAATATTAAAAACAACCCAAATTGCATAAATATGGGATGATTCAATAATAAATAGTAAAGGAGTCCTATTGAAAGCCATCGTTAATGAAGAACTCATGGTCATATTATAGGTATTTCATCACCTCTTCACCTACAATAGAGCACCACCACCCTAGCCAGAGTCTTGAAATGGCTACTACTAGAGGACATTATAACAACAAATATAGTCAACCAAGACTTGAATGCCCTTTGGCTAGAGTACATGACCAAATCCTTAGTTAAGGCTCATAAAGTACTCCTAAAGGACCCAACACAGAAGCTAAACTACACTGAGGATAAGGCTCATAAAGTTCTCTTGAAGGACCCAACATTGAAGCATAAGTACATTGAGGCATGAAATAGTATTGTCAATCATGATAGTGCACTGACTTGTGTCATGGCTGCTAGTGTGGGAATCCCTCTACAAGATATTATGCCATCCCAAAATGTGGCCCCACCTCTACTTCCAAAGAATTGCACTAGAGAAAAAACTTAGTAGAAGGAAAGAGACAACAAAGAGAAGAGATTGAGAATCCGAATCCCAATACTGAGTCAAATAAGTGGAAGAAGAAGCAAAGGGAAGAAATAGATATGAGCTCATCATCAAGTAAATCTGATGAGGGAGAAACATAAGAGTAGTGCATGATTATTATTAGAGCTACTAAAAACTCAAAGAATGAATGGAAGAAGTTGGAAGCTAGGACGAGGCAAAATTGAGAAAATTATGAGGAGGGAGAAATAAGGACCTCCATCAAAGAAATACTATGAAAAAGCATTAGTCCATCTCATAGCAAGTGGTTGAGATTATAGCATAAAAGAGGAATCTTTAAAGGAAACGAAAAAGTAATGGAGGAATCACAATCTTCTAATTTGATAATCCTTTATGAGCTGATGACACAACTAGGTAGCATGAAGGCACTAATCACTGAGCTAAAAAGGGGAACAAAGGCCATGACTAGGAACCAAGAAAACATTATGTCCCCCGAGGAACCATCCAAGAGCACACACGAACCTCCCATAGGAGGGCAAGGCACAATAGATAGAGTAGGAGCTCTAGAGTGGTTATGGGAAGAACTAAAGAGGGAACAAAGCTAAGGTAATAGCAACCAGACAAGGACTTTAGAAATGATTGGATCAGACCTAAGAAGCATATAAGAAGCTCCTTGTGGAGTTCGATGACCAAGGGAATGAGCTCCAAACATAACTTAGAGAAAAGGACTCTAAGCTTTACGAAAATTCCTTTGAGGTTCGAGAAAGCGATGCAGCACTCAAGGTCAAGGAGAAAGCAATGAAGAAATTGTGCAAAAAAATGCTCAAGGCAAACCTCTGATAGAAATCTCCCTCCAATTGCCCCAAAGAAGTCCAAAACATACTTTCATAAAAGACAAACACTAGATCATCTACAAGCATAGGGCCAATGGAAGGCCACGTACATAGTACTATAGGAATCAATGGCTATTAACTTGATAGGGATTGTTAGCTTATTGGAAGATGAATATAGAGATTGTATGAAATGGCACTGATGAAGTTGTTCAATGACTTAGAAGCAACACTATATAGTGATAGCTAACATAATGTGTATTTGGAAGCTTTCAAATTTGGCAAAACCTTCATAGGATGGATGCAGGACTTTTAATGCAAGATCATTTCATGTACCATCGATGTATGTTTCATATAATCTTTCCCATGCATGTATCGTCTATGTGTGTAACCCTCAAGGTAACCTTGTGAACCTTAAACAATATTCTCCTAAGTGAAGAATAATCAAAGACTAATCAATGCTTAATACTTTATTAGAGAGAGCAAAGAAATTGGACCTAAGTGGCCAGGGGCAAGGTGTTGCTCGTAGTTCCATCGGCTCTTGTTGCATCTGCATTTGAGTTTGTTGCAACATCTTCTTTGTGGCATGGCAGTACGTGGTTCTTCAACGGACCACCTCGAATGGCTTGATAGCATTTTTCTTAGATAGGGCAGGCCCTCATGGGGGGACAAGGGAGATCTCTCTCTCTCTCTCTCTCTCTCTCTCTCTCTCTCTCTCTCTCTCTCTCTCTCTCTCTCTCTCTCTCTCTCTCTCTCTCTCTCTCTCTCTCTCTCTCTCTCTCTCTCTCTCTCTCTCTCTCTCTCTCTCTCTCTCTCTCTCTCTCTCTCTCTCTCTCTCTCTCTCTCTCTCTCTCTCTCTCTCTCTCTCTCTCTCTCTCTCTCTCTCTCTCTCTCTCTCTCTCTCTCTCTCTCTCTCTCTCTCTCTCTCTCTCTCTCTCTCTCTCTCTCATGTCATTCCTTTCCTTGCAATGGGGAAGGGGAAGAAGAGAAGTGTTGAATCGCAAGCCTGGGGAGGGGGGGAGGGGTGGTAGGCCACGTTGTCTCCCCCCTCAACATTGTCATTTTCATTATCTCCTTCTTCGTCAGCGCCATCATCTACATCTTCTTCTTCCCCCTGCCACCTGTTTGGTGAAGACAGGGGGGGAAAGGAGATTAAATATTTTTCAACTAATTTTTAAAATTATAGGGGGGGTTCCTATGCAAAGAAGGGGGGTAGGGATATTACATCCTCTCCCCCTTTCGAGATGTCCTCATCTCAGAAGAACTAGGGATTTCATTTTGAAACCTGTGGGTTAGGACCCATCACATATTCGTTGCAACACTCTGGCCACTCATAAGCACGCAGTCTTTTGAAACAAATTATTGTATTTGATATATCAGAGTTTGCATTATAAGAGAATTTATTGTACTTACATCTCTTGAGTATCTTCTAGATTTTTCCTAAGTATCTAATAATTTCCTGGTAGGTTTTGGATCACTGAAGCTTATACAACTTCATTTCTTGTAAGTTTAAGCTCTCTGAGTCTTGTTGGGACAATTGACATGGATATGTCCAATGTTGTGGCACTAGGAGAGTTGGTTTTTAGGGTGATTTGGACATTCCCTTTTGAAATGACCTAACTCCTTGCAATAGAAACAACATGAAGCTCTATCACTTGGGGTCACAAGATTCCTGGTTGTCTTTGGCAGGATTTTCTTCTTTAGACCAAATTGCCCTAGGATCCTCTTAGCAGACTAAAGTGGTCCTTTATCTTGGAAGTTGTGTTTCCAAATTGTCCTCTTCTTAGTTCAAGACTGAGCTCCATGGACAATCGGCTTTGCTTGTAATACTAAAGAATATTCCCAAGATTTGATATTTTGGTAAGACCCAATCTATATTAGTTGAGAAGATCAACTTAAGAGAAACTCATTGTAAGTTATAACTGTCATTCCTTGCTAAAGTATCTCTAATCACTTGTAAGTTCTAGGCTCAGAATTGATACAACTCATAGTAGTCGGGTTAATTGTAGTTACAAGAGTAAGGTTTATTCAAATATAAGTTATATTACATGTCAATAAAATTTTCTAGGATTTCTAATGATCCTGAAGAGGTATAGTGGGTTCTACGTCTTCGTCTTCATCTGATTCCTCTATATATCCAAAGACTAAACTTGTGTAGCTTCATTTTCTTGGAGACTCAATATCTTCTAGACTCAACTCAGAGGACTTAAGTCATGGCAGTCTTCTTGGATGTGCCCTATCTCTCGTTGTTGCAGTGGAAGCATCAACAGATGGGACATCTCCTACGGATGTGTCCTATCTGTCCACAGGTATAGCATCTCTTGTCCTGATCTTGGGAATCATCTTTGTCACAATTGCCCGATTTAAGTTCTTAGATGATTGGCTTTGCTTGAAGTAATGCATCTTGCAAGTCTGTTGGATGCATTGCTTCAAGATGGTGGTTCAGAGGAGTGTTCAGGCCATGGAAAAACTTGGATACTTGCTGCGCAATACCCATAGGTAGTGTGTATTTTAGTAGGGTTAAAATTTTTTAGTAGTAGACTTCCAAGGTTAATTCCTGCTACTTTAACTTGAAGAATTCATCCATCCTCAAAGTCTGGTAGGTTGGCGGAAGGTATCGTCCGTGTACAGTATCTTTCAGTTGAACCCAAGTGATACTGCCTTCAGAAATACCTTGATATTTGCACCATTGCTTCCACATATCCGAGCCTGTCCAACTAACTTAAGTTTGGCTATCATTTCTTGATTGGAAAAAGCAGTTCCTGAAGCAAAGAAATAGTTATTCATCGATTCAATCCATGTTTCCACCTCAATTTTCTTGAGAATGAATTTCTTCTCTTACACGTCAACATTCGTGGTGGGTGCAGAAGGTTCCTGACAATCAAGTCATAACACTTAGGTTATTCTGTTTAGGATATGTCTGTGAACCATACATTAATCAATCACACATCGCTACAAAGTTTCGCTCTGATACTAGCTGTAACATGCTCGCCTATCAACTGTGTCTAGGCATGTTTTTAGCAGTCCCATCGAGAGAGGAATCTAAGTGTCACTGCTTGGCACTCCCATGGAATATTATGGGGTTTGTCCCCTAGTGTTTCTCGAGTCTGCCTCGCAACAGAACGTTTGCGGCTGAACCCACTGGAATTGACGTGAAATTTGGGTCCCTAGTGGTCAAGGTCTCTTGATGACACTCTAGCGTCGGGTCTTGGACATTCTACTTTATGTAGAGATACCCAATCAGAAGCAGATCCATACTGCACTTGGTTCAAAGAGAATGGGAAATGAGAGGGATGTGCCGCCACTCAACTTCTCTACCCATAGGGCATAGTCTCATTCAAGTCCCCTAAAACTCTATGAATCGGGGTTCTAACTTAATAATTTCTAAGGGCGACATCGGTAAAACCTTGTGAGAAGCCTCCCAGTTCTCTGGGACCACCCTACCATAGGACGGACCCATCGGGGGTTCCACCCACCCGCTTCCCTCAATAGATATTCTTCAGTTATTTAATTAGGACCTACCACATTTATATGTGATATTTAAAATCAACTTCATTAATTAGAACTTTTAAGGAACAAGGTTCATTTGCGTAATTTATAGCACAGACATGAATACAGAGCAAGCAGTCCTTTTGACAAACAAGTTCCTTAACTTATCTTCAAGTTAATCTTTGTCTCCTGCCCATACAAGAGAAATTATATGTCCCTTTTACCCTACAAAAGTAACAAGTCCAAATCACATGGCACCACAATTTCCATCCTTTATCTAGAATAGGATCTTCCAAACGCCACAAACATTGGGGCCACCAAGGTCCTCAACTCCGTTCCAAACTTGGAAAGGGGTGTCCAGAGCTCCATCTAATCCACAAGCTGCCTAGGAGTAAAACACTATTCTTATGGTTGGCCTTTTCACCACTTGACCTTCAACCCGTGAATCGAGCAGTGCCCTTTTCGAGTTGATCCGCGGTGTGATCTTGGAGGTGATACACCCGTGCAAAGAACATTTCCTTAATTAAATCATTTAAGAATCAAGCACAATCGAGGCAGTCAACCCTAATATCATCTTTCAAGAAAACATTTCTTTATTCCCATGGCAATTTGTCATCACAGACCCCTACCATGAAATTACCATCAATCACAAGCACTTGGAATAATCATCCAAATGACACACCAACAATCAATTGAATGTAAAAGCCTTAGAATGTTGTTTGATCAACCAACAAAAACAATGGTATTCTTTTTTTTACTAAATTGATTGCTTATTATGCATTCTCTATTCAATAAATTCATGTCAATAAATTAATGACTCGCTTTTCTTTAAGTGCTGATGATGATCTAGCATGGCCATGAGACCATTTAGAGATTGGTATTCCTAGTGCATCACTTAATGCGGTGATCAGAGCACTGTGACGGGGATATCTGGTACAAGCAGTACAAGTTATGAAGGGGGAAAGAAGTGTCTGCCAAGTGTAAGAGTGTACACAAGAACCAAGGAGTTACACATAAATGAAGATGGATTGAGTTCTAAGAAGAGGAAGTGCATTAGCATTGTGTATATGTATTTATGTGTGCATCCAGGGACACGTGGGAATGTTTACTTGTGTGTAATGAGCATTGCATTCATTCGGGGTCATCCTCTCCCCTACAAGTCAAGGTTTAAGGTCTTTTCTTTCATTCAGAAAGACAAGAGAGGGAATTCTCTCATTAAGAAAGACGAGAGACGTGATCCTTTGGAAGTGAGGAGAGAAATGATTTTCTCTTTCTAAGGTCTAAAATGACACAAGCTTTTGTGTGGAATTCAATCTTAAGGTTGAGGCCCAAGGCAATCTAATGAACTCTCCTTATCTATGACCCAAGGTGGTTGCATGGACCACAAATTAAGAGTACAGTTTAAAAAGCTATTTTTTGGAAAATCCGTTTTTACAATATCTCTCAATAGAAAAACGATCTCTAAAAACGGGCCATCAAAGTTATTGGAAATAGCAAGATCTACAACTTTCGTGTTGGATGTTTTTTCATCCAAACAACGCATAAAGAGATATCTCAAAATTAGGGCTGCATAGTGGAACAACCACATCTTGCATGAAGAACAACTCAACTCTCTCTCCAAGAAGAGAAGCTCTTGAAAGCCTATAAAAGAGGAGGCTCTCTTTGGGTGTAAGGGAGGGGTGAGGGAAGCATCACTTTGCATGTATCCAAGAGGAGAAGAGAAGGTGCAAGTGGTGTGGAAGCCTTGTTGAAATCAAGTGCTGCGGAAGCCCTACTGAAATCAAGTTCCAAGAGGAGAAGAGAAGGTGCAAGTGTTGTGAAAGCTTTGCTGAAATCAAGTTCCAAGAGGAGAAGAGAAGGTGCAAGTGCTGCGGAAGCTCTGCTGAAATCAAGCACCAAGAGGAGAGCCCTACACATATTGTGTAGGAGAGAAGGAGACTCAAGAAGGATCAAAAGGTGCCAACTTCCAAGTTGTGCAAGCATTAGCCGGTTGTATACGGTGCAAGAAACCATGATCTTGTTTCCAAGATCTACAAGTAAGAACTGGCTTATGTGTAACGAAGAAGCTTGCTCCTTGTCAATAATATAACTCCACAAGGGGAGGGACTGGCCCATCTTCCAGCCCCTAGTGTGTTGCCCATTTCTCTACATCTTTCTTTTCTCTCAGCTATTCTCCCTCTGTGCCAACATAACATTCGCCATATATATTTTAAGTGTATAAAAAACTCGAGCATGTATCTCGGAATTTATAACACTTTTCCACCATTGCAAGAATAGTTTCCATAACCTTTCCATCGCATATTTGCTCTCCCCCTTGGGATCAAAGAGCGTTGCTATGCAAAATTTTACTTAACACTCCATTCCTTCAACCAAGATGTATGATGAGATCTCCTACAACTGTACAAGATGTAAGTTCTATCATTTCAATGCGAGATAATCAAACTGGCAAGAGCATTTATGCCTCCTCTCTGAGTGACATTTATCTTTTAGCCTTTCCCTAGCACAATACTATGCAAAATTTTAACTTGACTTTATCTTCCTTTCTCCTAAGGCAAAGAATGCGATACAATTTTGTAACAATTATAAGCTCTTATACAATGCAAGACTATCTTTCAATGTAAAATAATTCATGAATTATTGTGCAAGTTGTAATCAATTCATGGTTTGTAGCACAAGGTAAACTCTTTAACCGTTATTTAATGCAAAACCTTCATAGGATGGATGCAGGACTTTTAATGCAAGATCACTTCATGTACCATCGATGTATGTTTCATATAATCTTTCCCATGCGTGTATCGTCTATGTGTGTAACCCTCAAGGTAACCTTGCAAACCTTAAACTATATTGTCCTAAGTGAAGAATAATCAAAGACTTATGGATGCTTAATACTTTATTAGAGAGAGTGAAGAACTTGGACTTGAGTGGCGAGGGGCGGGGTGTTGCTCGTAGTTCCATCAGCTCTTGTTGCACCTGCATTTGAGTTTGTTGTGACTCCCACAAACCTAATTGAGAGTCCAACTCCACTTAGAGCCAAAACCAACTCATTGACCCTAAAATTACCCTGACCGAGCAGAGAGGAGCAATACAAACCCTAAATAGTTCTTAGGAGCAGCCATGGAACGCACCTAGAGCCACATTAGGCTATGAATAAAAAAGGAGAATAGCGTGAGCTACATTTTTCATTTTGCATTCTCACCCCACATTGATTTATCACTTGGAGTGCACTGAAAAGCCAAAAGCTTTAGTTTGCATAGTGCACGAAAGAGAGTACACACAATACACTAAGTGACTATAAATTGAGGATTGGTTGTAATTAAAAAGGAACTCACTCAAACCTAACCATCAGAACAAACCCGCTAGTATGAGAAGACCCTAAAACGTAGCCGAGTAATCGAGAATCCCAAGTATAGGACCAAGCCATGACCGACACCATTAAAGCAGTGGATATACCCGAATTGATCAATCTCATCGACAACTTGGTGGAGAGAGAGACCACCAACATGGTAGAGACAAGTACTAACAGGAGATTTCCCAAAGGTGATCCAAGAAATGGTAAACAAGTACGACACTCAAACTCGGCTAGACCACCACGGTAGGCCAGTCGAAGATATTAGAGTGGATCTCGAGGAGGAAAGAAAAATAGCATGCAAAGCCTTTCAAGGCATAGTTGCATACAATCTGGAACTGCAAACTAGAAGCTCGGCAAAACATAGAAATGCGAGAGATCTAGCGAGTGTTAGCTCTAGCAGGCAAAAATCGGACAGGATTAGATGCAAAGAGAAAGAGAGTGCTAGAAGACAACCTCACACTGAGCGAGCTTCTAAGACGAAGTGACTACTAGATAACACGGCGGCAGAGCAGAGTGCAACAGCTTTAGCAACTTCATTGCTTGCAAGATTAGGAGTTACCCATGGTTCCAAGAGACAATCTAAAATCCCTATAGTCGCGAAGCAACTAGATAAATACAAGCCAGACAACGATCCCTATAGCTTCGTAGAGCAGAGCATGTCTGTGAAGCCAACAACCTCACCGATCTCGCTCAGCAATCATAAGCTTTTGGCCTATGCTTAGGCGATAAATAAGGGAAGGACTAGGTACACCAGCCTAGATGCCACAAAGCATAATAACTTTAATAACCTCAAGAATCTCTTCATTAAGAGATTCTTGGAGAGGCTGGGTACTCAAACAACCTGATTGTACGACTCATGAACGTGAAACATAGATATAGGGGAGACATTAGGGATTATGCGACCCATGTGAGGAGTCTCTTTAAGAAAATCCCACTGAACAAACAACCCATGAAGAGAGCGGTGTCCATAGTCTTCATCAATGGGATATGTAGTGAGGACCTCTACAAGGCCTTGGCAAGCAACTCAAGCTTGCAACGAGACGTGCTAACTAGGGTCTTTGAAGAGGCCATCAGAGAGGATGTCTAGCTCAAGAAGAGAAGCTCCAAGAGCTCAAGCCGAGAAGAGACTAACCCTAGAAACTCTAAGAGAGCTTTAACATCAAGAAAAAGATCAGGCCCAAGTACTCAGGACAAAGGAAAGGGCGATGACCCAAGTTAGAAGCTAGGAGATGAAGATGGAGCTAGCCAAAGTACAAGAGATGATGGGATTACCAACGCACCCTCACGTTCAATGTGTGTATTGTGGCAGAAAACACCTGCCAACTAAGGGTCAGGACCCTAGGTCCTGACCTTGCGCTAATTGCGGTAGGTTCGGTCATGATACCATGCATTGCAGGCTACTGAGCAGACTCCCATATTCACAACCATACGAACATCCTTACCTAGCAAATAGGCTACAAAACCTCTTCGAGAGGGGAGCCCCATTGGCTCTTCCAGCACCTAACGACACCAAACCATCCATTCCTAGGATGGAGATAAACCCTACGTGCATAGCTAGGCCATCTGGACCCTACCTAACCCATCCACCAAGTGACGCTACAATCCACTATGTGGAGGAGCCAAATGACGAAGAGCCTTATGTGCACCCTTACATGCTGTATGACGAAGAGGGCAATGCAATCCTTATGGATTACCGACCTGTACCGGTGATGGCATTAGGTAGAGGTAGAGTAGAGGCTTTGGAAGGGCGGCAAACCCAAGAATCAATCTCGTGTTGGACTTGTGGACACCGAGGACATATCTCCTCACGTGTTGGACTTGTGGACACCGAGGACGTATCTTCTCATGTGTTGTCCAATCTCGTGTTGGACTTGTGGACACCGAGGACATATCTCCTCACGCTGCCCAAGATGGGAGTAGGCCAATTGGGAAAAGGTTGATCTTAGATGCCCAAAGTATGGAATCACTCATCTATTTGCCAAATGCCCTAGACGAAGACCATCCTCTAGTGTGGCAAATGAGCCATCTGTACCATTAGGGCTATTCAGAGTTGAGAAATTTAACGGAGAGGACACACCCATCCCGTTGCATGTCATGATCCGTGTGCAAAAACAAAGTAAGGCGGCATATCACTACCTGGAACCAGCAACTTAGATGCAGCCTCAATCGGAAAGAAAAGTTGAAGGTGAAGGAGAAAGAAAGCTGACGCAAAGTTCACACTAAAGAGTGAGAGTGCCATGACTTCTATCGGAAAAAAGGTGACAGATGCAAAGGCAAAAACGACAACTCCCAAGACGGTTGAGAAGGGGGGTGCAAAGGTCGGGGAGTACCCCAACCCAAAGTGCCAACTTAAGGCCATCGAAAATGCCAAGGAGTGGGTGAAAGAAGCACAGGAGAAACTAAAGGATGGCGAGCCCATATTGGAGTATGAGATCGATGATCTCTAAAGCGTAAACACACCAGTCTCGCCTCCACAACCAAAGTCGAGAGATGCAACTGTGCCACAAGCAATGCTACTTAAGCAGAGCCGACACGCTACGGGCCAGCAAACCAGTCAGGGCCATTGGCCAACAAATGCAGAACTAGGAGAGAGGCAAGCAATCAACGACCTCCTCACCACACTAGTGACCACCCCGGTGACTCTAAGTCTAGGAGATCTACTTAGGTAGCATCCGACATTATGGCAAGAACTAAAGTAGGGAGTTGACGGACCAATGGAGCAAGGGGGAGTTGATCTATACGATCACAATGCAGTAATTTAGATACCCAGTCTGATGCTACACCCGATGCCCAAGTCCTTGTACGTCAATGCTTTTTGGGAAGGCATCGAAAGGCATGCATGTCAAGATTGTGGGAGAGAAGGAAGGAGTCTCACTTGTAGCTTTCTTGCTTGCACAATGGGGGAATGCACACAAGGGTGGAGGCTAAAAACAGTTTTCCTCTTCTTAGTTGTGTAAGCCAAAAGAACTCACATACAAAGAAATAGAAGAACCCTATATATGGGTCTCAAACCAAACTCAACTAACTAAGGTGGCATACTAACTGAGCCACGAACTAGAGTAGATAAGGATAGCTATCATCTAGCTATTATTCATGGGCAGTGTACCAACCGCATCTGCAACTGACACATCGGTGACATAAATGCACAACGGTCACTCTGGCATATCACGAGTGGAGCTCGATATCTCAACACTCCCCCTCGAGCTCAATCCCAATTCCTGCACACCAAGCAGGTCTCTGAACTTGCGCAGCTTCTCTGCGCCCAATGCCTTCGTAAATATGTCAGCTACCTGATCCTCTGTCCTGACATAAACTAGATCAATAAGACCTAGTAAAACCCTCTTCCGCACATAGTGATAATGCACCTCAATGTGCTTTGTTCTAGCATGATAGACTGGGTTATTTGCCAAGTGTATACTACTCATGTTGTCACAGTAGATGACAACTGGCCCATCTGTAGGCTGATGCATATCATAAAGTAGCTTATGCAACCAAGCTACCTCACATGCAGCCATTGTTGCACCCCTATACTCAGCCTCTGTGCTCGACAAGGCAACTGTAGGCTGTTTCTTGCTGCTCCAAGTGACTGCAGCACTCCCAAAAGAGAACACATATCCATTGGTAGATCGTCTATCAGAAATACTACCAGCCCAATCAGCATCAGTGTATCCATGCAGCTGTATCTGAACCCCAGTCTCATAAAATAGTCCATACTGCAATGTGGACTTCACATACCTGAGTATGCGTCTAGCCGCATCCAAATGCAATTTCCTTGGAGCCTGCATAAACTGACTTACCAATCCAACAGCATAGCTCAAATCTAGCCTAGTAATAGTCATATAAATCAAGCTTCCTACTATGCGTCTGTACATAGTAGGGTCTTCCAGAAGCTCACCTGCATCTGTGCTCAGCTTCACATTCTGCTCCAAAGGAACTGAAATAGGCTTACAGCCTGTCATCCCATATTTGGACAGCATGTCCAATCCATACTGCCTCTGCAAGAGCTGTATCCCACTTGGTGATCTAATCACCTCAATGCCCAAGAAATAATGCAGCTCTCCCAAATCCTTCATCTCAAACTTCTGCTTCAATAGCATTTTTACATGAAGGATATCTTCATCACTGTCACCTGTCATAATCAAATCATCAACATAAATAACAAGTAGCATAATATCTTTCTCTGTTTTTCTCACATAAAGTGAGAAATCTGCCTTGGAAATCTGAAAGCCAATAGTGACAAGATATTGTCCTATCTTGTCAGACCATGCTCTAGGTGCTTGCTTCAAGCCATACAAAGCTTTCTTCAACCTGCAAACAAACTCAGGATGAACAGCATGCACATAACCTGGTGGCTGCTCCATATAGACCTCTTCTTGCAAATCACCATGCAAGAAGGCATTCTTTACATCCATCTGATGTAAAGACCATCCCTTTGATGCAGCCATAGCAATGACTGCTCTTACGGTTGCCATCCTTGCAACCAGACTGAATGTTTCTTTATAGTCAATGCCATATGTTTGTGCATACCCCTTGACTACTAATCTTACCTTGTATCTGTTCGCAGAACCATCTGCATTGTGCTTCACCTTATAAACCCACTTACAGCCAATTGCATTCTTACCTTTAGGCAAAGGTACCAATTCCCATGTAGCATTTGCTTCCAAGGCATCCATTTCTTCATCCATGGCTTTCTCCCATTTTTCTTTTCCCATGGCTTGCTCAAAAGAAGTAGGTTCTGGTTCCTGTATCACCTTGACCATATATGCATAGTGAATGGTTGTAAATCCATCATATTTCAGCCTATCCACAGGATACCTAACTCTGGTAGACCTGCGCAAAGTGGGTTCACTCCCAGGTGCTCTCAAAACATCCTGGTCTTCCTTACTCCAGGTGTAACAATAGAAGGAATACCCAACTCATCATCAATGCTCTGTTCTGAGCCATTGGATTCACCATCCACATAAGAGTGACCTGCATTCACATCAAACATGGGCTGATCAACCTTCTCTTTTCCTTTTCGTAATACCTGCATACCACTATCTGCATTACTTTGAGAAGATTCTCCTGATCTCAATCTGCCTGTCCATGGCGAAGAATGTGAACCACTACTAGAGGACGCTCCAGGTCCACTAATATTTTGTGACTGCTGCTGTGAATTCTGTGCAGCATTACCATTTTGTGCATCTACATCATCAATCACATTTACTGGTTTATACCAGCTACTCATCTCATCAAAAACAACATCTCTGCTCACTGTAAACTTAGAAGTAGAAGGGTTATAGCATCTATACCCTTTTTGCTGCAGAGAGTAACCAATAAAGATGCACTTCTCAGCTTTTGGATCCAACTTGGATCTCAACTCATCTGGTACATGTACATAGGCAATGCAACCAAAAATTTTCAAATGAGAAATATCTGGTTTCCCACCAGTATACCTCTCCTCTGGAGTCATTCCATGTATTGCTGCAGTGGGAGTCATGTTCATTATGTAGACTGCTGTAGCAACTGCTTCAGCCCAATAAAAATCTGGCAGGTCTTTTTCATTGAGCATGGCACGAGACACCTCTCCAATATGTCTGTTTTTTCTTTCTGCAATTCCATTTTGCTGTGGGGTATGAGTGCATGAATATTGCTGCTTTATGCCATGCTCCTGCAAGAACCTTGCAAACTCATTTGAGAGGTACTCTCCCCCTCCATCTGACCTTAGGCATTTTATTTGCAGGCCTGTTTCTTTTTCAACCATAGCTTTAAGAGTTTTGAAATGCCCAAAAACTTCACTTTTCTTTTTCATAAAATACACCCAAACTTTTCTGCTATAGTCATCAATAAAAGTAACAACATAATGACAGCCTCCAAGAGATGCAGCTTTAGTAGTCCACACATCAGAGTGGATTAATTCCAATGGCTTCTTACTCTCTTGAACATGTCTAGGAAATGGTTTCCTTGCCTGTTTTCCAAACTGACAGGCTTCACATACCTTATGCATTTCTGCAACCTTGAATCTAGGCAATCCTGCAACAATATTTTGGGCCTGCATTGATTTAAGTCTATGTACATTAACATGACCAATGTGTTTATGCCAGATATCAATATCTGCAACTACACCGGTCCCATGTGCAAACATTGCTGCACTCAATTCAGACATGTCTGCATCCAACGTAAACATTCTGCCCTTTTTCTTTCCTTTTGCTATCAAGCGACCTTTATTTTTCATATCCTCAACAAAGCATCCATGAGGATTAAATCTGACGTGCAAGCCCTGTTCAACCATTTGACCAACAGAAACCAGATTCTTGGTGATATTCGGGACATGAAATACATCGGACAGGTATTTCTTTTTCCCATCCTGCATAGACAAAGGAATTTTTCCAATCTGCACAATCGGATGTGCAGTATCATCACCAGTCTCCACAAATCCTGGTTTTTCCATTTTCCTTGCATCCTCCATCCATTCTGCATGACATGTCATGTGGTTTGATGCACCTGAGTCAACATATCACACATCGTTGCTTTCTTCTGCACTTGTCACAGAATTGTTCATGTGATGCACCATAAACAAATGCTCATTTCTGTCATCACCCTGTCTACTAGAAGATGCATAATTTCCTTGTTACAGTTTTCCATTCATGATGTCATTCTACTTTTTATAGCAGTCTTTAGCCATATGACCCATTTTACCACAATAGTAGCATTCAACATTACTGTTTGCATTTTGGCCTCTTTGCCATCCACCACGACCTCTTTAGCTCCCCCTGCCTCTAGAGTTACCACGTCCTCCTCCATAGGACTGGTTTTCTTGAGTTTCTGCATATTCTGATTTCTACCACGGCCTCCAAATCGGCCTCCTCTACCTCTGCCTCTACCTCTTCCAGCATTTGAGTAGAATACAGTTTCTTTTGAAGTTCCTCCTGAAGAAGATGCACCACCATTTCTCTGCTCCTCAGAAATTAGAAGAGCAATCAACTCCTCAAAATCAGGAAATCTTTCACGAACTGAAATGGATGTCCGAAACTGTGCATAATCCTTTCCTAGACCATTCAAGGTCACAGAAACTAAATCATCATCTTCCACTGGCGACCCAATGGAAGCAAGTGCATCTGCGATCTTCTTCACCTTCATGTGATAGTCATTGATGCTCATATTTTCTCTTTGCACATTGTGCAACTCTTGCTTGAGCTGCATTTTCCTCGCTTGCGTATTTGTGCTATACATTTTTGACAGAGTATCCCATGCCTCCTTTGGCGTACTTGCATCCTGAATATGCACAATCATAGAGTCTGAAATGCTGATAGACAGCCAGTACATAACTTTCTTGGCTCTCTCATGCCATGCTTTGAATGCCTGCATTTGCTGTTGATTGGGAACATCAGGAAGAACTGGTTCTTCTTCATTTCTTGCAACAAATTCCCAATATCCTTTTCCCATAAGGAAATTCGTCATTCTAAACTTCCATGCCTGGAAGTTGTTCTTGTCAAGCTTTTCAGTGACAATCTGTGAAAGAGAATCAGACGCCATTACAGAATACTGCAAAAAATTCTGTCACTGCAAAAAACACAGCTTCACCCTCACAAGGGCAAATCTGCAAAACTGGCGAAAGTGGTATTTGACCACACAGTCACTTCCTAGTGACGATTTTGCATAAACAGGAACCAAGGATGATTCTGAAACTCCCAATGTCTCTGCGCACAAGCTTACGATGCAAATTCTACAGTAATTTTTCACCGACCTGTAGAACAGTGGTCGCACAGCATAAAATAGGGTCTTTTCCTGAGTGCGTGCAGAAAACTTCCGCCTCCAAAACAGGCCCCGAAATGGCCTCAAATAAAAAAAAAACAGGGTCACCAAGGGCTAAAGCCCTCTCCCGCAGCATATACTGCCCTCTTGCTTCACCGGGAAGGGCGTCTCAACCTGAGACAATGCACTCCTGCAATTTCCGGCTGTGCTACCTGCAGAGATCTGCTCCCAAAACAGAAAATGAAAGCAACACGAACAAGGCTCTGATACCATGTCAAGATTGTGGGAGAGAAGGAAGGAGTCTCACTTGTAGCTTTCTTGCTTGCACAATGGGGGAATACACACAAGGGTGGAGGCTGAAAACAGTTTTTCTCTTCTTAGTTGTGTAAGCCAAAAGAACTCACATACAAAGAAATAGAAGAACCCTATATATGGGTCTCAAACCAAACTCAACTAACTAAGGTGGCATACTAACTGAGCCACGAACTAGAGTAGATAAGAATAGCTGTCATCTAGCTATTATTCATGGGCAGTGTATCAACCGCATCTGCAACTGACACGTCGGTGACATAAATGCACAACGGTCACCTTGGCATATCACGAGTGGAGCTCGATATCTCAACAATGCAATCTTACCAATCCTAGCTTTGGGAGACACCACGAGAAAGGGAATTGTAGATACGGGAGCAAGAGTTAGTATGCTGAGCCATGTAGTACTCCAGGGCTGGGGTAACCCACCTATTGAGAATGCTAAATTTAGTGTCACCCTAGCCAATGGAATGAAAGTGCAGCCATTTGGAGTGTTAAAGAACTAGCCCTTAAAGATCGCAAGAATCCAATTCTCTGTTGACTTTATAGTCATAAAGGGAGTGGACTCTGACATCCTGTTAGCCTAGCCCTCAACAAAGCGAGAGATGCATGAATACTTACGTCATTGCATGATTGACGAGAAGGACATCCTAGATTTCATCAATCAAAAAACAACAATCATATGCACACAGAAGGAAGATATTTGCAACTACAACAAGCAAATTCTACACAGATACTACATAGCCAAATAGATCCAAACCGTCCAAACGAATGCAAACGACAAGCCAGCATTGCAGACCTGGCTACATGACAGGAACTTCCATGAGATAGACAAGATAGCACTTGGGGCAATTGCAATGATAACTCAGAACATTGACCTCACCATAGGTGCAACAAACAGTGCAATGTGTAAGATCAATCGTATCAACACAATAAACGACAAAATGATATCAGGAATCTAGGTCACGATCCTTTCAATGAACCAACAACTCATCTTGCGGTACAGGAAGCACCAATGCAAGGCACTGAATAGCAAGTGGTACTATAAATCCACGTTTTCTTTGACCCTTGCATACACAATCATTGTCACAAAAATTGCAAGGAGGCACCATGACCAAAAAGTACTTCTACACATTAGAAGCGTGTAGGCACCGGGACTAATGTACATAGTGCTCTCCCATGTAACCGAAAGAAGAAATTTGCATATTTTCAACCTTCCAGATCCATCTGCCTTTGCTTCGACACCTTTCTTGATACCATAACTCAAGTAAAGAAACAACACATGTCAAAAAAAAAAAAGATTAAACCCAACACATTCTACCACACAACCATCTCATTCGCTTCTTGTAGCAAGTAATAAATCAAACTTCTATACCTTCTTTCAAACGTTGATTGTTAATAGACCAACGTGTTCTCCAATTTCTCTTTTCCAACTAATAGATTTATTAACAAACTAATGTACTTTTCTCATTTTCTCCTTTACAGATATACAACACCCATCAAAGCAAAGATGACTCCAGATGAGGTACACACAAATCAAATGATAGCTACTATGTATTTGAAAATGTATTTGAAAACTAATGGATTACTTTACCTAACTACATTTATCTATGCATACAGATGTTCCAGCTATACATTCAAAACCATAGGAACACCCAACGCCCTATCGACAACCGTCCTGCAAATACACAGAATTACAGGTATATAACGACAAACCAGATGAGAATGGTAAACATCGTTGGGCAAAAGCCATCAACATACATCAACGGCTTCGTCGACAATAAACGGTATCTCGCATCAAATTACAAACTTCACATCGTTAATTTTGACTACAAACAACAACACTGACTCATATGCACTTAACATGTAGGATTCCTCAAATACATACTCAACAAGCTCAAACTTGAGTACGAAGACACAATTGACAATCCACTACAAATAAGCACAGCCCAAGCACTACTAGACACAAGAACAAACGGCATCTAAACATACCCAATTGAGTTGCTGCACTACAGATTTAACATCTCACTCAACCAGTTGTTGGTAGAAGTCACGAAAAAAGAAGGCAAGGACACACTAAAACATTACATGAGAAATAACCAGTACAATCACGGTTGTGACAATCATGCAATAACAATCGAGAAGGTCACATACCTACTGAGCAGAGAGGTCTACACCCAGAAACATAGTTCCAACTCTGATCCATTCAATGACATAAATTACGTAACATGCAAGTTCTCAAACATGATGTCTTCTCAAATTCAAAAACAATATCAACTTCTATCGCGGAAATGCAGACAGAAGCAAACCAAGAAGAAACCAAATTTTTGCCATCTCCAAACTTCCAGCCTCAACCACTGCAATTCTTGCCACCAACTCAAGTACTTCCAAATCGTCAAGCAGCACCGTCTGCAACAACCAAGACCCGCGAGCCAGTCCAAAAGCCCCAGCGCAAAGACACAAAAGCAAGTACTTCATCTATAGCATAAAATGTAAGAAAAATGGCAGGAGTACGTAGGACAAATGAAGAACATCGAGAAAAGAATCCGACAACACCGAAGAAATCCCGTCAAGAAAATGAAGACATAGAAACATTCCAATAGTTCAAGGATAACTTCGAGGTCAACATAGAAGCAATATTTGATACCATAAACAAGGCTAGGAATTTTGAGCAGGCCACTATCCATAAGAAAAATGCAACCGTAATATGGTACAATAACCTATAGGACACCCAGCAAGATGTTTTTTTTTTTAATTGAAAAGAAGAAACCTCATTTAACATACCAAAAATATTGACTCGGACTACATATGCATACATATTCTCCTTTCAACATCCTCCATGTATTTAAACAATGTGAAATCTAATCTACAAATGTACTTCACTTCAAAACATGATGCATGTCTAAACACTATTGGTAAAACTACTGCATAACAGACATGCAAGAACTCCATATAAAACTTCATACTCCTTTATTGAGCTATACATGTCAGCCTAGTTTAAAAACATTAAATATTTTACCTTATAAATTTGGCCTTTTTGGTCAAAAGGCAGCAAACGGTCTTTTAAGGCCTTGATGTGATCGATTTAACTATCAAAGGCCAAGAAGGCCACATAAAAAAGAGTTTTCTTTTTCAATTAAATATTTTACCTTTGAGGCATTGCCATGATTGATTTGATAGTCAAAGGCCAAGAAGGCCACATAAAAAAGAATTCTTTTTCCCTATACATGCCAATTTGTCCACAATAAGGCCTAAGAAGGCTGTCATAGAAATCCCATGGAAGACCACCATTAAAAAACTTCTGATACGTATCAATTCAAAAGGCCACTATTTTTTATTTAATTTTTTTATAATCCTATATAGGTTGATTCAATCGTGATAATGCCCTTATAAGGCCTATTACGCCTTTAGAAAACCAAATCGACTGATAAAATGGCCTTCCAAAGGCCGCGTTATATCTTTTTTCTTTTTTAAAGGGGGGCTAAGGATACTAAAATAAGGCCTCTTAGGGCCTGGAATACACAAATAGCCGATAGGTGCAAAAAATGGCCAAGTAGAATCTTAAAAGGCCCTATAGGCCTTGGCTTTACCTTATGATAGTCCCACAAGCCCGCTAGCTTGCCTAGACCCTACCTTCATTACCACATGTAATTATTTAAGGTTACCTCTCCAATTTTTCAACCAAAAGAAGGTAGCAAAAGAAGAGAGACTACACCCATTCTTCTTTAATGAATGAAGGGACGGATAGATATACCGTGGTAAGAATACTCCTTCATGCTACATTGCTATCGGCATACTACTTTGAATTACTAGAGAACATGAATGTTAGTCAATTTACCAATTGTAACGACCCCTTCCTTCCATCAACACCCCTAGCTGCAAGGTCCACATTAAAAACCCACATAGAGCAGAGCATGCTTGGAATGATCGTTGTGGCCACTCACCCACAACCAACACCAAACGATCAAAGAGAGCCACAATGAAGTTCTCATCATTTATTTGTACCTTTATTTTTGTACAACAAAAAATAGAGAAATGAGAAAAAGTAAAAGAAAAATAAAAGAGAGTCTCACACACAATCATAGCACCTAGAGGGCCTCGACCCCCTAGCCCATCCCCACCTCACAAACATAGAGCACCTCAAAGGAAGGACAACCGAAGAGCATCAGTAGACCTATCACCGTAAGCTTTGCACCGCAGCTCCCTTGGCACAAACTGGGTCCTCAAGTGTGGAACAACACTCCAAACTTGATTAGAGTTTGACACATCTCCCAATTACACTAGCACATTCATAATAGTCACAGCACAAAAAGGTAGACACACCCTTAGAAAGTGCACAAACTCTTTTGGAACGAGAACCAAATATATTGATGGCTTGTGTCATCATTTTCTCTTACCTCAATGGCAAGCCAATCTTTGAAGACTCAACAAGAGTCAATCCCACTTTCACCAATAGTGTCTTAAAATCGCAACAATACTAGTGGTCATCCTCTACACCACCAACTAGCAGACTCCACCAAACTACTAAGTGCCATGGGACTAGCACAACTCTTGGAGGGGGGTAATGTTAACCCCTTCTAGGAAGACCCAATAAAGAGAGCATGAAAAAAAAGGGTACAAATTTTAAAAATCTAGAAGACAAGAGAAGAAAAAAAATGGAGCTACTATCCAATGCATACAATTTTTAGATAAGTAAATTATTTCGAATTTTTTTTGTAAAAGAGATGTGGGCTCACTCTCATACAAAGTATAAAATCTGAGTGAGACATGAGCTCAAGAGATTTTTGCCTGACAAGTCAAAAAACAATTGTAAAGTGTGAAATAGTATGTGCAAGATAAGAGAAGGACGTTCTAAGCTAATGCAAAGGGAAGGGTGCCCAAGAAAAGTAAGGCCGTGTATAAAAACTAGAAAGTGAATGGATAAGCTCATTCTTATGGTGTGCAATCATAGAAGCTCTCTTCTTGCTACTTTTCTCTATGTGTGTGTGTGCGTGCGTGTGTGTTGGGGGGATGGGGGGGGAGGGAGGGAGAGTGTGCAATAAAGTGAGGGACCAGTGTGGAGAAGCTTTTGTTTCCTCTTTTGCTTCCTCCTTCTCCTTCTTCTCCTTCGTAGAGCTTGCATGGCAAGATTGAGGCAACAGAGGTGGAGCTTTCTTGAGGCACGTTACAAGGATCATGGATCCATCAATGACCCTTTTGCAAATCAATCATCAATTGAGGTGCTTGAGGTGGAGTTTGCAATGGTCATATGAGAGGTAGCTATAGCCATATTTCTCAAAATGCTCAAAATAATAAGCACTCCATCAAGTCCAATATCTATGGCTTGTGAAAGCGACAATAGCTCTCGTCAACCACAAGGCCCACCTTTGCCAAAACCACACAAAGGATTGATGAAATGAGGGCCAAAATGCAAAACCCCACCCATTAAACCTAAGTTTATTTAGAAGAGAAAACCATTGGCAGAAATACCTCATTCCACTACCACAAGTGCAATGAGTACCTCACAAGAATGCTCAATAAATGCATAAATCACTTACTAAGAATTGTTGATTCAACAAAGACCAAATGAGCATATCCCACACTATGAGAGTAATGAGGTACTATCGAAGCCTTCGCATCCCTCTATTATCCCCAATGGCAACAAGGACCCCGAGCCTAGTGTCGGTATCCTCCTCACTACTAAGTCTAAAACATCACAACCTAAAGCAGCACTGATCATCCCACCCATTTCTATTATGTCCATCAACTAAATCAGCTCCACAATGCCAAACCCACCTCACAAACTAAAACATTCTTGTAAGAGACTAACCATGGAGCAACTAGCCACAATATGTCCACCAATACATGTGAGGATAGCATCACATGCACTCTTCACCCTATTTGCCTACAACTACAATAGACTTGATCTAGATCTCTTGGATGAAAATACAATCTACATTGTGAGAACTCTGCCCTACTTGTGGGAGGAATTTGAATTCATCTTCATTAAGCATTGCTTGATCATTGAGGAGCTCATTATTACTCAAACATCATGAGAAAAAGCTATCACAAGATGCCTCATAACCTCCTTTAAATGTAGCTATATTGAAATGATGCTAAAAGATCTTGTCGACTTAGATTGTCTTGAAAATCCAAGTCAAAAAATGGTTCACTTTGCATGCATAATGGAAAACGGTGAATTATCTGCATATTATGACCAATACGAACAACATTGTGCTATCAACACTATCAAAATACAACCCTATCTACATCATACCGATGACTCTATGGGTACTTGGCTTAACCCAAAAACAAAAGTTGATAAAATTATGCTCCACCCTTACTTGGATTGAATACTTAGTGAGGAAGAGCTAAATGTTGCCAAAAAACTAGGTCATATAATTTTCTAATGGATATCCTGACCTACATAATGCATGTAGGCATCCATCCACATGATATGGATTATTATGTGGTATTCTAATATAACCCTCACTTCTATGATCGGTTGTTTCCTCCTTAACAATGTATCATACAACTATGTATATAAATAAGTGTGCAAGCACATTGCAAGACAAAACCTAGCACACTCAAAATTAACATACCTACAAGTCACCCCTCACAATCCTATGAAGATTTGCATTCGATTAAGTGGGGTGAGGGACACCTCGAAATGAAACTCAAAACAAAAATAAAAAAGTAGATAGTTCAATAGGAAAGCCAAAATTAATAGAGTTGAAACATAATTTTTGGGATAAAATTTTTGTCTAGAGGCTAACCTTGAACTTATTGTATTTTAACAAAAAATGCATTTTCATTTATATCTCACCATCATGTGCTATTTTAGGTTCTTTGAGATGGCAAGACAAGGAAAAAGTGTCGTGTAGGAGAGAATCGTCAATCTTCTAGCTACCATTCATGAAAGAAGAACAAACCAAATACAATCTGAAGATGAAAATCGAGAGGTATCACCACTTACAATACCATCAGATTCACAACCTAGCAAAAGTAGTGGCCAAGCACCTAAAGGCAAAAGAACTAGTGGATGGATACAGATTGAAGACATACATGGAAAAAATTGAAGGGGAGATAGACTGTGACAAGTACATTGAGTTTCCTCATGGCTTACAACCTTGACAAGGGTAGTGGAGTAATCATGGTGGAGGATGCCAATGGCCAATGGCAAATTCAAGTACCACTCTAATCAGATGTAGTACACAAGGCCATGGACTTGCTAGATAAAGTGGAAAGGATACCAAGAAGTAAAATAGATATGTATGCCAAGTTGGGTGTGAATAAATAGAAGGTGTTTACCAATGATGGCATGCACATTGAAGACATTCCGATCCTATTGTGAAGATCCAAGCAAAGCTTATACACACACTATTCTCATACACGATGTATAATTCCACAATGATTAGAATCCATGTGGAAACACTAGAGAGTGTAGCAACAAAAACTATAGACAAAATAAACATTAATGCTTATGTCAAAGAAACTATTCATGTCATATAGCAAAGACACTTACAAGAATGTAGGACCCACAAAGATATGGACCCACACGTGGTGAGAGCAAGAAAGCAGAAAGGAAAAAGGTCACAATCAAGACCATGCTTGCAAGTTTGGGGACATCTTAGATAGCTACAATCATAGACGAGGCTATCAAAGGCTTGCATGGAGGAAAATTATTAGTAACCCAAAGCCTTATGGTGTATCAAAACAAGAGGTGTCTTCCACCGATGCAAAAATATCAAAGCAAGAGCTTGCAATGGATTTAGAAGAGGAGAAGAAAAATTCAATAAGAAGCAAAGGAAGCTATAATGAAACTTGCATAAACACAACAAAAGCTCAAAACGTGGCAAGAAGCCAGCAAGAGAGCATCAAGCCAACCATCAACCAGAGAAGAAGAGGTGAATCGACCATAATGCTTAGCAATAGAAACCTCTCAATCTCAAGCATTAGAATGACCATCAAAGATGATAAGCAAATGGTTTCAGGACCCACATCAAATTGAACTTAGAGCACAATGGCAGTAGCAAGAAGCACAGGCAAAGATACTAGTGTCAGCCACCTCTATTGAAAGAATGAGAAAAAAGATCATTATTAAACTACCCCCTAAACAGATAAAGTATGTGTCTAAAGAAGATTGTTGAAAAAACTAAAGAGGAATTGTGAAGGGAAGAGGCTAAGAAAGCATGAGAAAGAGAAAGAACTAAGAAGGAAACAGGTAGATGATCTAGCCCTAGTAATCAAAAGTTCAATTGAGCAGCCAAATAGCGCAAATAAGTAGCACTTCTAGGCCCTAATTTAGGAATCTTCACAAAAGCCACTAGTAGCCAATGTGAAAGTCCAAGTGCGGCAACAATCTTATAGCCTCCACCAATAGTTGGCAAAGGCAAGGCTCCTTTGGAAGCCCCATTCCCTCTGATCATAACCATCCCATCATCCATTCCAATAGCCACAAAATCGAGGGCAAACTAGATTATAGGGTCTATGAGTTAGAAGTGCACCTTGCTACCCTCTCCCAAGCAAGATCGGAGGAAGACACTTCTATAGGTACTAAGAGACCACTTCTCACATATGTAAAGTCTAAACAAAGGGTACCAAAAGTACCATTAGTGGAAGGAACATCAACATCCATGCATTTTCTCTTGTAAAGCCCTATACTAGAGTTCAAAGACCTGCTAAAAGAGTTGGATGATCAAAGAGAGTTGTTGGATGAGGAGAGAAAGGTTGCCTTGGCTACACTTAAGAAAGAAAAACAAGCTCATGTAGTATACCAGTAGAGGACAATTATGAAATCTTTTAACCTATAAAAAAAATCGGTGGCACTTAAAGCTAAGGAAGGGGCAAGAAAAAGGTATGAAGAATTTCAAGAACAATCTAAAGTGGAGAGGGAGAATCAGGTGCAACTAGAGAGCAAGTTTGCAACTACCAACAAAGAGAAGGTTTGACTGGAAATATGACTATATGCAATGACACAATTGCAAAAGGAGGAAGCAAAGAAAGCAAATAAAGAGGTAAAATAAGGCAATAAAAAGGTGGTGGAGCTAGCAATGAAGTGGCAAGGATCTCACACAATTACATGTGACTCCAAGCTTAGTTGGCTTATAAACCAAAGCAAAGGATGGAGTTGAGTCAAGTGTGGAAGGAGCAATGCACCACATTAAAATTTCTAATAACCTTGCAGAGAAGAGGCCTAAAGTAGGCTAAGGAGAAAATGGACTAGTGGAAGGAGATAAATGCAACCCCTATGCTGGAGCTAGCCATGAAGGTAGCACAATCAAGGGAAGAAAAAAAGAATGAGGTTGGTGGAAGAAATTATACAAGTACAACAAAAAGCTTCGTCAATATCCTATTGGAGCTAACAAAAAAGGGTGAAGGGGAAAGAAATGAGAACCTAGAAAGGAAGTTGCAACTTACATTAGGGAAATTTTGACGTCAAAAATGGCCTTATAAGGGAGTTTGACCAAAATATTTCCTCAAAAGCTGGGAGCACAGTCAAACATTTGCAGATGAACTCCAAACTTATCAAAAATTGCAATTGTTAGACCCTACTCTTCAAGAGCTTTCCATTGATATATGGATTATTAAGATTTAGAAATGGGACAACGAGTTTATTGATAATATTCCCTAGACAAAAAGGAATCTTTAGTATAACCTTCTTGTCCCACTTCCGAAACCCAACAACATATATCAACGGAAAGCTCTCAAAGAGCAAGTTCTAAAAATGCAATGTTCGACAAGTTTGCAAAGTTCATTTGCGAAAATCTTGCCATGCCCCCATTTTTTGAGGGAATATTTTGGTCAAATTCTCTTACAATGCCATTTTTTTACCTCAATTGTTCCCTAATGTTAGGAGAGCACTTAAATAGAGTATGGCAACAACCTTGGCCCAATCAAAGTATAGGATAACAAAGAAGGATTATGTATTCTAGCTACGAGAAGCAAGACTCTCCACTGAGAAACTAAGAGTAATTGGTATCGTAGTAGTTAACAAACTATTCCCAGCCACAAAAGAATAACCACTTTCCCCTTCAAGCTTGAGGCAAAAGAATGAGACCCAATAAACGTCAAGGATTCAACACTACTAGAGCTTGAACACATAGAAGCACCTGCCTCCTTGGAAGTGATAATGAAAGCCAAGCAAAGATGAAAGGAAAGAGTGGAGAAGATCAAAAGGAAGTTTGTTGCTACACTCCAACAAGTTCCGCATAGACCCTTTCCACAAAGGTGGAAACCCATTCCTACCAATCAAGATAGCGAGATTTTTGTGCTAGAACAATGGGGATCCCAAGAGTTACGTGTGCAGCTTGCCTTTCATCTCTTAAAGGACTCCAAAAAGTACTTCATATTGGAGCAATACAGCAAAACATCAAAGTAGGAGCATAGCTAGGAAAAAATAGTTGGAGCATAAAGCATAGAACCTTGGATTATGGTAATACGAGCCATCATATTACTGGTATGAGCCATCGACAAGCTTTTTTGGATCAACTACAATGAAGAGGTAAATTAGTGAGCTCATTATGTCATTCATGAGAGTGTGCAATGGTCATGTAAGAGGTAGGTATAGCATGTTGCTTGAAGTGCTTGAATCAATATGCATTCCATCAAGTCCAATATTCAAAGCTTGGAAAAGCTATGACACTACCACTACTAAATTCATTACCATGAAAATCATAGTCATTGTTATCATTTACTTACGGATATAGTGAGAGCTAGTATACTATCAACTATGGCTATCAACATTACCATAATCCTTATTGTTAATACAATCCCAACAATAGTATTGGGGTTGCTAGTGATTATATCGCTCTCCTCTAGCATTTTCCTTATCGTAAGCCTTTCAACCGAAGAAGCACAATGCCTTCTTGATTTTCAAGTGTAAGGTCCAAGCATTATGCTTTAATTCTAGTGTTACAGTAAAGGATTCAATGTCTTTCATGATGTTTCAATGCTAGGATTTAAGATCACACTTTTGAAGTCAATATGAGAGTAGAGATTGAGAAGTTGGTATTATTTTTATTGAGAAAGAAATGGGTACATTACATCATCTCCCCCTTAAAGGAATTGAGGCATCATTATCTCGAAAGGAAGTTAGGGTGAGCTTTGAAAAGTACAGTTTAATCAACCAATGTAACATCCTCTTGAAGGAAGTCCTTTCATTGAGGTACTCTCAAAGATTTCTATTATTCTTAAGGGTCTTTTCCTAGTTTCAAGGGTTCTCTCTTGTTTTCTAATATCCCTTGTATAGGCATTACAATTTCGCTATCATCGAATGCATGTATATAAGCTTTGAGTAAGCTGACATTGAATAATACATCATAAACCTTGAGAAGGGACAAAAGTTGTTTTTTGGAATGACTGCCCAAACACTTGATTTGATAAGGTCCACAGTATCTTGGGCTTAGTTTCTTGAACTTGCCCAACAACAATGAGCTTTTATTGAGGCAAACTCGCAAGAAGACCATATCACCCGCCTTGAAGCCTCACTCAAACATTTTGGGATCGATATAAGCTTTCTAGCCATCCTAGAAAGCCTTAATATTGTGCCTAATGGTTTTAACTTACTCATCCATTTCTTCAAGCATCTTCTTGGGCATTTCTACCTTGAGAGTATGGTTTGAGAAGTTGAGTGGGAATAGATGATCTTGCTTGTAAAAAGCTTGAAATGAAGTCATTCCAATGCTCTAATGCAAAGAAGCATTGTATGCAAACTCCACCAATGGAAGGTATTCAATCCACCTCTTGGTTTCAATAACCTCAATCACTTGGTTTACCCTCTCTATTTGGCCAACAGTTTGAGGATGTTAGGCCATAGTGAAGTGTAGTTGTGTTCCAATAGCTTGGAAGAGACAAGTCCAAAACTTCAAGGTGAAGCCTTCCATTAAATGAACTTCAAACATGGCTTATATTTTGGTTAAGTTAATGAGTATTTGTAGACAATATCTTAAATTGCTAATGTCATTTTTCTTTTATAATTTTTTTGATTGATTGGAACCTTAAAATTGCCCTACTTAGGGTAATTTCAATTTTATCTACTAGATTTGAAAATAGCAATAATTGATATAGCTTAGTACTAAATTATTTTTCCAAGTTGACCTTCCTAAGGTCAACGATCTTCCAATTGGTCAGCATATCAAAATTTGTGCTTGATTTCAAAGTGTTCTTAACTAAATTCTTTCTTGACTAGAGTGTAAAGAATAGTTTTTTTTTTTTTCCTACTAGTGTCCAAAGCATTTAATTGATTTACCAAAATATAACACTTGATTTACCAAAATATGACATGCTTTAGTAATAAGCCATTATCTATTAAGGGACAAAAATTGATGTGATTGATTTATGTACCAAAGTTTTGATATGAACAAACTTTTTAGCAAGGACATTACAAGCTAGCTTTAGTTATGATGCCTTAGATGGCATTGGTCTTAAGGGGAGCTGGCACACATCCTTTGTCCATTGCTTAGATTGGCCTTCAAGCTAGAATAAAAGTTATCATGTAACTCATTACAAGTGTTATTGGAGTGTGGCTCTTGGTCCTTTGGTGATAAGTTCTAGCCAGAGTTTCATTTTACTTTTCCTAGAGCTTGCTTTTTCAACTAGTTAAGGTTATATAGTTAGGGCCACACTCAAGTAAGTATACCTTCACAATACTACTTTAGTCATTCTTGTTAAGGACAATGAATAATTTGACATTTAACTTTTTTGGGGCTCCATACTTTTTCAAGAGTTACATAAAGGAAGTCCTACCTTTTTGGTGGATTGCATGGCAATTGTAAAACTTGGAATACTTTCTTCCTTCTCTCTTTTCCCTCTTGCTTCATTCTCTTTGAGCTATTCCGTCATGCTAGCATAGGTATTACACACTCAACTACTATTGTCAAACTATTCCTTGCACCATAACCTTCAATTTACACACCCTCATTTGCTAGGATTTGTGAAAAAGTGAACCATTTTCTCTACATTTTTTTCTTGAAGAGCATGGAATCTTCAAAAGTTATATACTTTACATTCTAGCACCTACAAGTGCATGTGTACACATCAATGAGATGTACTAGGTATTTCTATCAAAACGTTTGGACACAAGAGAGGCTTTATGTGACCAAATATGACCCTAAAACCTAAAACCTTTACTTAAACCCCCCAAAAAAAGTCCTATCATAAGATAGTCTCTCACTTATTTAGTTCTTTTTGTAGGAGGTTCCAACTCCCTTTGATTCGATCTTTTGAGAGTATTACATCTTTTGTTCTTGGTCATGTATGTTCTAGGATTAGTCTCGAGGCAATTTGTTTTCACCAGCATGCATCATTCTTTGTCACAAAAGAACTTTACTTCATATCCATGCGTTGGTATCTATGGGAATTCATTCAGCATAGATTTTACTGTTGCGTGTGCTGCAGTCATGACACACGTGGCACAATCCTTGATAGGTTTAGCAACTCCTCATTGCCCTTTTTTTTGGCCCCCTTGATCCCCTTCAAACAAAACTTCATTGTTTAGCAACTCATTGCCCTTTTTATTGGTACCCTTGATACCCTTCAAACAAAACTTCATTGTTTGCAAGCCATTCTTCAAAGCAGGTAGTTGTATGACTAGATGATACAATACTACCCATGCCTTGAGGACCAATTCCATGTAGGCTATAATTTTATCAGCACTCAAGTTGCTTCAAAATATACTCTCAATGTTTGATGATCCAGTCCTACTAGATGGTTACCACATGATGAGGTGCTTCACTTCTCTTGAGCCATAGGATTCTCATGCCTTTAGGCCAACCTACGTTGTATATGCCCCATTTATTATCATGTAGCCTAGTGTATGTATTTCAACATTAAACATTTGAGTTTTGAGTACACTTTTCCGTGTGTAATTATTGAGCTTTTGATAGTGGTATGTTACTTTTCTCGTGAAATTTGGGGCTGTTCCCAAATGCCTCTGATGATTACAGCGCTCACACAATGCTCTAAATATTCTACGATCAAAATAGTTGGGACCTTTCCATTGCTCTCGCCTAAAACGTCTGTACATGATTTGATAGAGGTAAAGATTAGCACAGCAACAAGCTCTAACAGCTTCATGTTGATCCTGTCAGTAAAGCCCATCCACTTCTTCATCCTAGTCGTCTTATCTTTTCTCAAGGCCTAGAACCCTGACAAGGGTTCTGTTTTATCCACCATATCGTAAGTTCACAGACTTAATCGTGTTGCAAAATTGTTCTGCTTCTAGAAAGCTTGTGGAGTTTGCCTTCAACTGTAGAGAGGAACTACTTGTAACTTTGAAAGGCTGTAGGAAACTAGCCCCTTCCTAATGGTTTATAAAAGCTTTGTAGGACCAATGTTCCACCTTTAAACTAGTCCTATGGATATTCCAAGATACATCTACTAAGATGCTGCAAATAATATAACTCGCAGATTATGAACATGCTCTAGCACCAACCCCCCAAACCAGAAGAAAGGGAAAAAGAAAAGCATTCCAGTTAAAACGCTAGGAGTCTTCCTTCTAAACAAAGGAAAATCACCCTCCCCATCGTTCGAAATTCCAAAGAAGATAATTCCCAACTCTCCACCACAAGATACATGCCTTATGTAACGCACTCGATCAAACCAAGAACGTTTGGATATAAAGCTGTGGTCACACCAATCCTCTCAATATTAGCATTTGGATACCACGCAAATTTCTCATCTCCTCTCGCCTGTCTGTCCGTGTCTGTGTGTGTGTGTGTGTGTGTGTGTGTGATAAATAGTTTTGTAGAAACTGCTGATATGCGGAAAACATCATTTTTGTTCTAGCAAAACAACCTTTGAATTGAATTCAAAATTCTTTTGAATCAAATTCCCAAAAATCTGGTGTGAAACCCCTTCTCAAACCAGAGGTTGTAAAGAATCTATTTCAGTTCAACTATCATCAGCTTGGGAAGCCATCAAATGCTCCCTCAATGCATGAGGACTATACATAGGACACATTGTGGTTCAGGTAAGCTCTGCTACCACAGAGCGAAATGTTCTTTCATACAAATATTGACAGAGCTCATAATGTACATTGGAAATACAACGGTGCACTTGCTTGCGGCAGACTACAAAACTCAGCAGAGAAGTTGAATAAACTAATAGTGACTCTCTTGGTATGGAAAAACTATGGCAAATGGCTTCTCTTGTATAGAAGGGTCCAGAAAAATCCTATCTGGATGACCCTTAGGAAGAGCATCAATACTATAGTACAAATCAGGATTCCGAAACAAATCACCTTGGGATTCACATCTTCAATAACAAGTTCAAAGGAGTGCTGTTAAATCGTTGTGCCAGACCTCTGATAACAAGAACAATGACATCACGCATGTACCTTGTTTGTACCATTAGATCTACCTCATTTTCACTGTCAATGACAATTTTGAATCGATGTTGTTCATTGCGGAAGACTTCCATCTGCAATTAAATAAAACAATGCACCATCAAATTAGCTTTGGAAAACTCTGCAAGCAACAAACAAGCTTACATGCATCATAAAAGAGACTTACATGAAATGGTGGCTCATATGTGCCCCTGATTTCTGTGCTGGGAAATGATGTCTTTGAGCCAGGCTTTATTACTTTTACCCTTTTCTTGTTGATGTCTAAAACGCGTCTTTCCAAATTTCCAAGATTCGGTTGCTGCTGCACCTATCAGTATAGCATCGACTCAGCAACAAATGGATGAAAAGGTAAACAGAGAGTACACATTATGACCACTTGTGAAACGACTCAGTACACATCATGACTTCTTGTGAAACTACTGCCTTACCTTCATTGGAGAGCGATCTCGATCCCGCAAAGCCTACAATGACATGGACAGGTTAGTGAACATGGAGAAGCTGTTATGTTAGCCATCAAGCCAGAAAAACATCAAAACTAACCTCAAACTTTACAGCACCTAACTCCAGCTTTTGTTTGACCTCTTTGGCGATTTCAGGCTCTGCAAAACAATGTCATAAGAATCCAAACATAATCCACGATCTTGAGCAAGAAGTGACAGCAAATAATTTAGACACAGCTCCCTGTACTCTCGTGTAAGTTAAGAATGGGCCAAGAGAAGAAGAACTCACCAACAGCTATCGGCTCCGTGGAAGCTGAGACAGGTGCTCCCTCAACACCATCATCGCGAACTGGAGTGTACACTGCCACAAGTCTGTAACCCACATCATCAACATTTGCCTCGTACATTCTACCAACTTCACCTGGAGAGTTTCAAAAAAGAAACCGTAGATTACTTTCGATACACCTGCATGTTTCAAGAATCATCTTTGAAGATGGAAGGACATTCATTCTTTTTACCAAGTTTGTCAAGGACAGGAAAAATAATCCTGAGATAAGTTCAGCCAAGATAAAAACAGTATACCCTGGTATCACTTCCCCTAAGTGTCATTTGCATTATCCAAGTCTCTTCTTTCAAGAGGAGAGAGAATCAGAAAGTACTTGACAGACTTTGGCCATAGAAATATGATATAGGGGGAATAAAGGGAATGTGGAATGGCAAGATGGAGCAAGCAGGGCCATCCCCTTCCCCTAAGTGTCATCTGCATTGCTCTTCTTTCAAAAGGAGAGAGAATCAGAAAGTGCTTGACAGACTTTGGCCATAAAAATATGATATAGGGGAGATAAAGGGAATGTAGAACGACAAGATGCAGTGAGCAGGGTCAGCAAGTGGGATGGTAAATGTGATTTAGAGAATGCAATTTGCATTCATATTCTCGTCATACTGAACTCCACTGAAATGTACCCATCAGTGGACAGATATGGAGGGATGCCACAAGAAACATGAATGGACTGAGAATAAAAGATAGTGGCAAGTATGGGCGGAGGGGAAACAAGATTGAAGGCAGCTCATAGCTCACACAAAGTTGAGGAACGTCGATGAAGGATACATAAATATCACACAGAGGGTTCAAAAGACCCATATCAAAGTTCTCCTTAGCCATGATATGCCACCGCTTTGAGGCCATGCCACATGCTAAACACAATTTCACCTTCAACCCAAAGGTCCAAGAAGAGGTCGCATAGAGAGACCATGGAATCTGCATGTGGCATTACCTCCTCTCACAAGAGGCTGGGCAGAGACTCCAGATGCACTTCTCAAGCATGGATGGATAATGCTGCATGTTTTGGGATATCCAAGAGGCCTCAGCATTCAAACCATATTTTTAACTGGCCCTTGACCACACACCTTAGCATATGCCCAAAAAGCTTAAAAACTTTCGGAGGCATGACCCAAGGGATTCGGTAGTTTTTAAGGAGAGATTTGGTGGTTTTATAGACCAAGGGTCTTGCCTCTGTTTCAGTGCCTTCAGACACTTCTGCATATCCTAGTCATGGTAGCCAGCAATGTGGTGCAATTGTTTACTTTCTTTTCTATTCATTATGCTCCTTTGCTTACCCTTCTGTTCAATTTATAGTGTCCTCTTATAGAAAGGCCTTTTCAGGGCCTGGATGGCTACTCATTATACAGCCAGCCGGAATCCAGCATGTTCTTGTTATGTTTCTTATAGTCTAACACTTTGAAACACAAAAATCGAGGCAGAAAAAGCAGTTGTATTACCTGGGATGGGAATGAGGTCAGGGCTACCAGCCATAGCTCGAAACCATTGTATTGTGCTTTTACCTTCCTTGCCTCCACTGTAGATACCCCGGACAGCATATACATTTGTGTGATAGCCCTGGCCTTCAATTTCTAGTTTATTTATTTTTGGCAGGCCTGCAAATGTAATGTAATAACAAGGCTCTGCAATGTCAGAACATCTAATTGAAACAATGTCTGAACTCTGCTATCAATATCAAAAACCAGTATTCACAAGTGTTTACAGGATCCTTGCCTGGGCTTATTGTTGCAGAGACTGCTGAAACAGGTGCTGACGATCTACCAAAAACGTCGTACATGACACACTCACATCGAATTGCATACCCAATGTCCTCAAAGCGAACTTTGTATGAACAACCTCGCTGAAGTGGCAGACCCTCAAAGGAGTCTACCAAACTTGGATCAGGGGACCGTGACCTAGATCCGATCAAGTTCCAAAGATGTTCAGCTAAAAATTGATGAAGGGAATCGCTATCTGGATTCTTGCAAATGCAACAAAATACAAGAACTGACCATTGATATCTGACTTCCTTCTTGAATTTTTCCCAGATGTGTTGTTGGCTTTCACTTTTTGGCATCACTTCCAAAGCAGTCAGAACTTCTCCTTCAACAGCTTTTCCTGTCAGAACCAGCTTCTGCACTCTTGGCGATTCTGTAAAACAAGCCACAAGAGAGATTAAAAATGACTCACTAGAGAGACACTAAACAAGTCACGGTGGTTCTGTAGATACAACTCACAAGAGAAAGAGCTGATAATAAACAGAAAATGCTCTTCTTTGTCAAATAATCAAAGAACCTCACCGGGTAAGATTACACCACTTGGTTCTGACAACACAAGTTCTCCACTGACACCATCCTGCCTTACAGGAAGATACCTGTGTTGAAATTGATAAATTCAAATCTTAATAGCCAAATAGCTGCAGTTATATGGCTTACAGCTAGACAAGACAGACAATTGCAATCCAATAAGCTTTGGAACAGGACAGAGAAGTGACTGCACAAAGTTACCCTAAAAATGGACAGAACAACGCACAACTTCGATACAAAACAAGAATACAAGTATGCAACATCACAGAAAAATCAGGTTGTGACCATACCCAAAAACCAAAGAGCATGTATAGTCATCATCTCCAACGGTATATGACACAGAGGTAGCTCCTGGAATCAACGCCATAGTACCATCAGATGCCTGCCTATACCAGCACATTTGACTTTCCCCTTGCAGCCCTCCATAGTAAATGCCTTCTCCAACATAGGTTCCTGGCGATGCTTCTTTGAGAGCAACATGATGCACTGATGGCAGAGCTGAATACAAATATCAAACATAGTTGGTGATTGGCAACTAAATGCATGTTCATCCAAGGGCACAAACTGCCATGGAACACTTGAATAATCAGATATGTCATTTCATGAGCCAGTTCCAAAAAAGGGAACATGCAATCTTTTGAAGGCTTGTAAACTGTCGAACCTGGTGCAACCATGCGATTGCTGCATGCAAAACAAGGAGTTCCCTTCTTTCCATCTTTCCGTGCTGGGATCCAACAAAGAACCAAATATGTTCCCACATCTTCCAGTGTTGGAGTATATGTCCTGGAACAAAACCAGAAAAACTAAAATATATAAGTGTTCATGTAAACCACATACCTTGGATTTATTCAAACATTTTGACCACGATTACAAAATATGAAGTCGCTCATACTTCCCAGGAAAGACTTCCTCTTCCACGACACTAAAAAGTATAGTCTAGCCCCAAAGAATCTGTTAAATCCTAGAGGAATAAAGGTGCTGAAACAGGCATGCTTAACATATGCTTTCGAAAATCAGATCATACCACAAGCATCATTAAAACCAGATTTAGCTTTAAGATATACGATATGTATGCATTGATTGTTGGAACTCTTTCTTTAACCAGAATGACAAAAACTTGAAAATGAACTCCTAAAGGGACATGCAAACACGTGAACAATAATAGAAAATGATGTTTTCAAAAAATATATTTCAACACTACCTGCTTAGGCTTTCAGAATCCCTGCTTAAGATCCAGCTCAAGTAGATTACGCCTTGACAACAAGTTTATGATGACTTTTGCATATTGATCTAAGAAAGGTGCAATCAAAAGGAATAATCCCTACAAGCATAGGCTTTCAGAAACCCTGCTTAGTGCCCAGCTCAGATAGTTTATACCTGAGAACAATCTATGGCACTTGGCTTGTGGTGCTTATTGATCTAAAGTGCAAACAAGATTAGCAAACATGTACTGATTTGAAGGCCTCAATCACTGAATGAATACTCAGATTTCATGGCACTGTAGCAGTACACATCTTTGAATTGGCATATGATTATTTGAAATAAGTTTGCAATGAGAAAGATAACCCACTCGGCTGCCCCAAGAAATTCAACTTCCTCCGGAATTTCATCTCCTTGCAATCTTTCATGTGAGCGAAACCAAGAAAAGTCAACACTGCCCTCAGTCCCACCAAAGTATGATCTTTCAGGTATCACTTCCACATCTTGCAAGCAATCTGGAATGCTTAAGCTGATGCCGGTGGGATCCCCTGTACAGGTACCGATAAACATAAGAATCTGAAGTGAATGTAGTGGTAAGATAAATTTCTTACTATAATGAGGTGTGGTACATGTGACATACCATCCCGAACAAAATCAGAAGTAACTGTTTTGGGAATGCCAGTTACACCATCCCTCCGAACAGGTGTATACACAAGTTTGATGCGACAACCAATATCTTCAGTTGTCAAGACCATAGTATCTACATAAGAATAGAATGCCTTAGAAATTGCAAGAAGAAAATCCATTCCTACGTATCTCATGCGTGTTCCATTATATTGAAAAGTACCATCAGTCCCCAGCTGCTTTTCTAGCCCATCAGGTGTCACCTGACTCCATACAGCTTTGCAAGCTCCTTGCACCCTGTTGGAAACAATCGTAAACCCTAGAGGAGAATAAACAAAAAGCGATGCACAATCTTGCAGAAACGTACACCTACATATAATGAGACAATGAAGAGTTATGTTTTCAATAAGAAGACCTTCCTGGAGAGTTGATTTGCAACTGAAGATATTTACATTGCAATGGATAAAACAACAGGCCTCCTAGTCATGGGAAGTCTCCAGACTTTTGCCAAGTCAACAGCCCAATATATTCTAATGCAGCCATACAGCAGATCACTTAACTATCATACGGGCTAGTTAGGCCATAGCCACCACAAAAATAAGAAGCTAGAGCATAGCTGGGGGGATTAAAACATCAGAAGAAGAATGTAGCATGAAACATCAAAGCCAGAAATAAGGTAAGGACCTGTGAAGATTGAACAATAGGTAGGATTATAATCCATGTACCTTGTCAGTTTAGTGGGCAACATTAGAGTACTGTTGTAGACAAGCAGCCATAACCTCTCAGATGCAGAATATGATATGAAAGCTCAAATCGGGGCTACAAAATTTACGGCCGCAATACACCATAGTCGTAGGAAAAGCTGGTTCTAGTGAGGAATAGGCACATACCCTCCTCTGTAAACTGCAAGATATCTGAGTGCTCCACCTTCAATAGGCTCACCCAGCAACTCTAAGGACTCACAAGCAGGTAGAGCTGCACAATCATTCGAACCCAAACAAAATAGTGTTACTTTAGTTCACCCAAATGAACCAACCAAAAGTTTCTCAGCTTATTATCTAACTTCAACAACATACTATTACAATATTTTATGCCACATCAAACAAAACTCCAAATGCAATAGCAGTTCTGCATCCTTATGAGAATAACAATAGCTAATGTGGATGCAGTAGGCTAGGATAAAAGCCATAAAATTAAAGCAGTGAATGTCAGTTCTATTATCCTTCCGTACAGACCAGAAGACTCTTTGCATACAGTCCATACATAGATCTAGAAACATCAATCTGAACCATGCAAAAGATAGCTTTCTAAATGAAACACAAGACACAGTAGAAGCTGACAAGCAACTGAAAGAAGACAGCACAAAAAGTGCCCTTATAAATACATTAGCAAAAAAAAAAAGGGAGGGAGCAAAGCAAAAATGAACCCATACTCCACTATTGGCATGGACCTTTGCTTGATCCAAAAATAGCAATTGATAAATTTATGGAGTCCTACCAGATATTATGGGTCCAATGGGCCGAGAAACAGCAACTGGCCCCTTGGCACCATCTGATCGGATAGGCTCGCATGAAACACAAAGACAGCTGTCTATATCTTCCATACAGACAGTATATGTGTGACTTGTAGCCCCTTTGATTTCCCACTGTGTTCCATCAGGTAGTATCTGCAAGAAAGAAAAGATTATGACTGGTTTTTGAGAAGATTATGACTGGTTTTTGAGAAAAAAAGAGCCAACAGCGATTATCAGAATTCACTACAATGCTTAACAGTCTTTTTGAGACTGAAATTGATAAACTGCTGATCGGAAGCTTAGCCTCAACCGTAAAAGCACTAGCAGTAGCTCATTCAAAATATGAAAGGAAACAAGACATTTGTTAAATATGTTCAATGCTTCCACAGACTAGGAAAGAAACTCCCGATTGAGCAACCCATCTAGCCAGATGCCCTTGATCACCTTAGATTTGGAGGACAAGTTAGGTGTGCAAATGTAACCTAGAAGGAAGTTGAGCAGGCAACCCAAATATAATCATTTGGACTTTCTAACCAGAAAATAAACTGGATCTCAAACGACTCCTTGATATTCAAAAGGGCCGACATTCTGCATGACACATTTGAATGTGGTGGTTTGGAATTCTCACACTTTAAAAGAGAATTAATCATACAAGTAGCAATCCAACTCCATCATCCCAAACAGACAGACATTTTGAAAGAATGTCATTTACCTGAAACCATTGAAGCACAGAAGAACCTTCATTTCCACCCCAATATGTCTTCTCTACTAGCAGCTGAACTCCCTCAACAGGATCCCCTCGGATTTCTAGAGACAAAACCTTTGGTGGAGCTGGCCAGAGGTAAAATTTAAATGAAAACAAAGCATGCTTCCTGTTAATAGTGAAGCCTCAGAAAGAACGGCTTGGACAATGATGATGACCTCTATTCAAACACAAACCCTGCACCCCTCTTCCAAACGAAGGGAGAAAAAGGAAAGTACCTGGTCGAATGCATTCGTGTCCCATTACAATTCTTGCTTCTCCAACTGTTCCATCATCGCGAACAGGTATGCACTTGAATGATACAAATTTGTTCACAGCCTCCTTTGTGATGTGATATTGTAGAAGCCCTGTCGATTCCAATATTGGCGTGCCAGGCTCAATTTCATTCTGGAAAAAAAAATGAAGTTAAAAGCTATGAGCACATAACTGGATTCACATTTCTAACAGATATGAAGATCCATTAATACCTCGTGGAGGTACCAGCTGTATTGACTGTTTCCTTCATGACCTCCAACATATCCATATGAAGCTGTTAAAGTTTCCCCTTCTATATACTCGCCAGTTATGGAAAGGAAACTGAGACTTGGAGGCAACACTGCCACAAAGGGATGTAATACAATAACTAAATGTGCCATCAAACAGAAAAATGTGGAATTATGCAGTGAAAAAACTTAATGCCTGATACGCATACTTTCTGCAGGACAAGTACTCCTATCAACATGCATCCAAAATGTCCACATTACACATGATATTGCATTCCCCCAAGTTTGTTGCAAAAATCACTGTACCCTGATTAGCGCACACCGGGAAGGTTTACAAAAACAAGAAGACTGAGTATAAATAAATGTGTGAGGATCCCTTGGTGATCTTAGCTAGCTGTTCTGCAGGATAGATCATGGTTGGGATACAGCAAGGTATGGAATAAAGAGCCATTGTATGATCTGTAATGCCACAAAATGTTTCTTTACCTCTTGTTGAGGCACCAAAATTAAGGGCAGCATTAACACAAGATTATTGTGCATTAAGTTCTATTTCAGCTCCACAAAAACAGCCCCAAAAAATTTGTATTCATTAAACAGGCTTTTTGTTTGGCAGTAGGACAAATGCAAAAAAATATGTGAGTGAGCAATGCCAGGAAAGGAATGCAGAGAGAAAAGAAGAGCAAATGAAATACAAAAGAAGCAAAGAGAGAACACTTTGATCTGAATACAATGCAAGGCTGCAGACATTTCCCCTGCTACGTGTACTCCCGCCAAGGACCAAAAGAAGAAGAAGGAAGACAAATCTAAGGACAAAGACAAGGAGTCTACCTGTCACATTTGTGGCAAAACAAGTCACTGGAAGAAGGATTATCCCGACAAGGAGAAGAAAGAGAAGGAGAAGAAGGAGAAATCCTCAAAGGATTCCAGAGCAGTGGCTGCTCCCTCATCAGCTGCTTTCCTCCATTTGGAGGTGGTTGAGGATTCGACCCTGCCGACTTCTCATGCTGCGTTGACGGCCCCATTCACTCGGGAGTGGATTGTTGACCGTGGTGCCTCTAGGCACATGACTCCATCTTCAGCAGGTGTACTCGTTTGCAGCCTTCTCATGGTCGTATTCTTATTGGAGATAGTTCATCTATTCCTATTCAAGGACGGGACAACATGCATCTTATTCCAGATGGGCGTGGTGGTGCCCATGCATCTGAGGTACTTTATGTGCCAGCTTGGGGTATCATCTTCTCTCAGTGCACAAGAATTGTGCACTCGGCCTCTTGGTCAAATTTGATGTGGATTCATTTCGGATTCTTGATCAAGGATTGAGAGCGGCTATTTCTTCAAGTTACGAGGAGAATGGAGTCTACAAGTTGCGGTCTTCTTCTACCTTGACTTCTCTTCTTTTTACCTCTCAAACTCAGTCCGAGCTTTGGCATGCTCAATTTGGTCACCTCAATTATGAATACCTTTAAAAGGCGTCTAAGGACCAGTTTGTTCGAGGTTTGCCGGATATTGTGGTGAGTCAACAGCCTTGTATATCCTGCATCCGTGGGAAGCAAACTCGTGATGTTGTTCCCAGCAAGGCTTCGAGGCAGTCTTCAACACCTTGGAGCTTGTTTCCACCGATCTTTGTGGATTGATGAGAACGGAATCCCTTCGAGGGAGTTTGTATTTCGTGCTCATTGTAGATGATTACAACAAGATGACATGGGCCTATTTCTTAAAACTGAAGTCGAAGGCTTTCTCCAACTTCAAGGATTGGTTGCTCTTTGAGGAGAACCGATCAAGGCGGAAGCTGAAGACCTTATGATCGGATAAGGGCAAAGAATTTGTTTCTAATGAGTTTGCTCGGTTTTGTGTAGATCATGGCATACACTAGGAGTTTGCCAATACAAACACCCCTCAGGAGAATGGCATTTTGGAGCAAAATAATTGCAATGTCATTGAGATGGCCCATACCATGATGGAGTATCGTCAGACACCTCAGTGTCTATGGGCTGAGGCTATGGCTACTTCAGTTCACATCCTTAATCGTTCCCCTACTTCCATTATTGTTGGTATGACTCCTTTAGAGCCGTACTTTGGATCAAAGCCCGATGTTTCTTATTCCACGGTTTTTGGTGTAATGCTTATGTTCACATCCCGAAGACATGCGTGACAAATTTGAAGCGGCTTCTAGAAGACAGGTGTTTGTGGGCTATAGCTCGCAATCTCAAGGCTACCAATTATATGATCCTGTTAAGCAAGATGTCTACACAAGCCGTGATGTTCGGTTCGTGGAGGTTCTAACCCCAGAGGGAAGTGAGGATCACCCTATACTTGGAGATCCCGGTGGCAGGGCCCCAATGACTGTTCCTCTCGAGCCTGTGTCTCTTGAGGACTCTTCTTCAGATGACGAGTCTACTTCCCAACCACCAGATTCACCAATTGGTCCTCTGTTGACAATGGACCTTTCAAAAACTTCAACAGATGGAGAGCACCGAGATGAGATTTGGCCTCCTCGTTGGGCCCATGACACGCTCCGAGATTTAGGGATCAAGGGGTCCCTGAGGAGTGGCAACCGCAAGATGGACTGCGGAGGTCACAGCGGCACAAGGCACATACTATGGAGCTTGTTTGATCTAACTACTGTTTGATGTCCTGTGTTATGCAAGATAGAGAGCCTACATGACTGAAGGAGGCTTTGCAGTCTGATCATTGACGAAAAGCAATGAAAGCCGAGTTGGAGGCTATTGAGCAGAATGGCACTTGGTACCTTGTGTCTTGTCCCTCTCATAAGAAGGTGATTGGTGTCAAATGGATCTTCAATAGTGATGGCTCTTTGGACAAGCACAAGGCTTGCCTTGTTGCTAAAGGTTTTGCACTGCGCCCAAGTATTGATTTCCATGATACTTTTGCCCCTACCGCTTGCATGGAAACTATTCGTGTTGTTCTTGCCTTGGCTGGTCATAGGAGATGGCATGTCTTTCAATTCGATGTGAAGTCGACCTTCTTGAATGGTGATTTGAAATAGGAGATCTATGTAGAGCAACCTCCTAGCTTTGATTCCTCAAATGGGAAGATTTACAGGTTGAAGAAGGCCTTGTATGGCCTGAAGCAAGCTCCACGTGCTTGGAAGGAGAAGATTGATTCGTTTCTCCGAGCCAAGTTGGGATATTGGCACTCTAGGGCCAATCCGCAGCTTTATGTGCACACTTCCCAGGGTGGTTGTGTGTTGTTTGTTTTGTATGTTGATGACTTGATTGTTACAGGTGATCATGCCCAAAAGGTCGAAGAGACGAAGACAGCCCTACATCAAAAGTTTGAGATGACGGATTTAGGACTTCTCCATTTATTTTTGGGTCACGAGATTTATCAGACTCAGAGGGGGATCTTCATCTCTCAACAGAGATATGTACAAGAGCTCTTGGTGACTTTTGAAATGGAGGATTGTCGATCCATTTCTACTCCTATGGATCCGAACTGAAAGGCCACTTCACATGTAGATTCTCCTTTGGTGGATACTACCTGCTACCGTCAACTGATTGGATCATTGATTTTTCTCCTCGATAGACAAGTTGATCTATGTTTTGTTGTAGGTCTCTTGGTTGGGTTCATGAATGCACCTCAGCAGGTGCATTGGCAAGTTGCTCAAAGGATACTTTGGTTTCTGAGGGGAACCTCCGACCTTGAGATTTCCTATCGAGCATGTATAGGTGCTTCTGATCTTGTTTTTGCAGTTGGAGTGATTCGGATTGGGCTGGCAATGTGGGCGAAAGGCAGTCTATTACAGGTTATTGTTTTACCTTGGGTGCTGGTGCTATCTCTTAGAATAGCAAGAAGCAACCCACGATAGCCCTATCTTTGACTGAGGCTGAGTATCGAGCTACGTCTTCTACCACATGTGAGACTGTGTGGCTTTGGCGTTTGTTGGAGAAGCTTGGCTGCCCCCAAACTCGTCCTACTATTTTGCGGTGTGACAATGAGAGTTACATTGCCTTGGTACAAAATCCTATATTCCATGCTCGGACGAAGTACATAGAGATCTAGTACCACTTCATCATGGAGAAGCTTCTGGATGAGACCATCGATGTGGAATACAATAAGACCGAAGACAATCTTGCATATTTGTTTACGAAGGCACTTCCCCAAGCTTTATTACTTCACCGACATTCCGAATACCTCCCAAGATCTGAGAGGGGTTGTTAAGAGTCATTCCCTAGACTGGCAAGCAAGAGCCACATGGCAGGCTGCCATGTGGCAGCAATCGGACTGCATCAGTCGGCTGCATTTAATGCAATTGACCTGAACAATTATGGGCATTATTTCCAGCCTCTAAATAGGCTGAGTTTCCAGCAATCTTGGCATATTGTCTCACAGTTTTCGGCCTGCAGACTGCAGAGATTGCTCTCGGAACTGACAGAGATCGAGATCCTCAAGGTGGAGACATACGCAGATATTCTCTCTGCACCCATGTATAATTCTGCATCCTTATACAGCATTCTTCACTGCAGATTTTCTACATCTCACTCTCTTTCTCTCTCTCTCCTCTCTCTGTTCTTGTCACGATCATTCGCTTCCGCATTGCTTCACTCTGACACATAGGTGATCATGTGTTGAATGAGAACTACAAGGTAGAAAACGTAGATGCAACATGAATACTCCGACGGCATACACTACTACATGCACCTCAATTGTAAAGCACCATGAGTAATGCAGTAGTAATCTTGTTGAGCACCAAAAAACTAAGATAGTGCTCTTAATGAAAATAAGAGGAAGCAATGGAAGAGAGAGATACAACCATCACCTACACTAGTAAGTTAGGCATGCAACCAGAGTCCAGACTCCTCAAACAAGAGCATCACCAAGCCTCACAATGCCCCCACATAGAAAGGACAATAAAACTATGCCATGTCGATAACCACCATAGAGCTAAAGGTTATACATGCACAACATTGACTTTTACTTACATGTAGGCAATGTGCCTGAAGACTGCATGACCTTCTTTACAATAGGAGACATAGGCGCCAAAGATAGTGTGAATGTGAACAAAAGTAAACAAATCCACATAGTCCACCAAACTAAAATATGAGAGCATCAACATGCCCTCTCACACCTCTAAGTGGAAGCAATGTGAGGTGTGATTGCAACATCACTAGACTAGAGCCTACTAGGCCTAGAGTGACCTAATATAAAAATCGTTGTGTCATCACAAACTCCGACTATGTATAGAATCACCATTGCTACAAATTGCAGCAACATGCATTCCCTAAGATGCCTCCCATGTAGAAATGACCTTGGAACTCTGCAAAGTCAATATCCACCATAAACCTAAAGGTAATAGATGTATATTATGCATTTTCGCTTGACTCAATGATCTCAATGATCTCCTGCAATAGAAGACCATAGGCGCCAAAGATAGTGTGAATGTGACCACTATGAACAAATCCACATGGTCAACCACACCAAAGCATGAGAGCATCGGCTTGCCCTCTCACATGTTGCTCTTTAGTGGAAGCAATAGGAGGTGTGCTTGCAGCACCACTAGAATTTAAGAACCCTTGCCATTGGTAGACCCAAAGTGAACTGAGATAGAGACCACCCTGTGATCTCAAACTTTGGTAACCCATAGAACCACCATTGCTACCAATTGCAGCTACAAGAGATCGTACACATCTTGGTTGTCTTTTGAAGTTACAACAAGTCACACAATATCATCTCATCAGCTTCATGTGCGCAACCACCATTTAACAACATGGTGATAGAAGTAGAGACTCCTCCAAAGGCCGAAGTAATCCAACACCCTCTCTTGAAAGCACTAGTAAGCACCATGGCACTCAACCACCAAACGTTGAGCCTCTCAATCACAAGAGCATAGCAAGATCATGAATGAACTGAAATAAGTGCACCTTACCTTGCACAAGAAGAGATAAGCAAAGAAAAGCACACAGTCACAAATGACAGCAACATAGTCCCATACTCCACGTGAACAACTAACAACAATTTCACGGCATCATCGCAACAAACACAGCCAAATGCCCACACACATCATCATACATGGTAACAAACACCACCACGTGTGTCAAGAAAGCACAAAGGTGCTGCAGCCTGCAAGTAGCAATACATCACAACAGCACAAGGGTTGCCTAACAGCCACGCACAAGGTTGACATAGGACATGGCGCTCACAAGCAAATGCATGGCAACATATAAGACAGTGCAGATGTATAGCAGTGGCCAATGTGAGCAGCAAAGCAGCAACGTCAACAATTCAACACAGGCAGTCCACAATGAAAGAACAGCAACCAGATCAGCAAAAGCCTCCACATCTGATACTGCGTCAAAATAGCACAAAACAATGGAAGCAAAAGAACATGATAATTGATAAATGCAAAGAAAAATAAGACATACAATAAGCCAGTTAAAGGAATCCACCAGCAATGATCAATGAGATACAACAAGCGCATACAAGATGCCACAGAGAATGAGCCCAAGTCTCCTCTCTCCCATATGTGCAAAGCAATCATCCAACAAGGTGTGCATGCCCCATGCCTGTATGCAGAAAAAGTGGTCCAAGGTATGTCTACCTCATATGTTATTCCACAAAACAGTGTAGTAGGCTTCTAGAATGAGATGTTTGTATCCTGAACAGAATTTTTTGTTGTATCATGATTGAGGAAACAAGAAGTTTATATGACTTACTTTCAACAGGAATGTCGGAAAAGACCAAGGCAGGATCTCCAGTTTCACCATCTGAACGGACAGGAATGTATTTTGCTGCCAGATAAAATCCAACCGCACCAAGAGGAATACGAAAAGCCTGAACAAAAACCCAAATCAGAGGATCAGCAAAGAACCAAGAGACCTTTTGCTGAGCTCTTCTTTAGATAAGTAAGTCTCAAAGAATATACACAACAAAAAGGATGTTTATAACACAGACAAGCAAAGAGTTTAGAGCATCAAGGGACAGCAAAAGCTAGAAGTTTAGAATCAATAGATGAAGCAAGCAGTTAAACAGCAGTAAGGCAGACCCAAGAAACAAGGAACCTTAGAAATTTTGGAGGTACTGATTGCTTCAAGGTTTGCATCTCCTAGAGACTCGTCAGGAATACTTGTTTTGAACCACTGCACACGACTAGCTCCTTCAACACCCCCAGAGATAGTTGCACTGATCGCAACTTTGTTACCTTCACGTATGTCTCCAACAATCTTTAGTTGAGTGGCTTTTGGAGGAGCTGCAAATATTTACCCCATAGTCAATGTTTTTGCAAACTGTGCAATGGATGAATTTGCAGCAAGTACTAACTTGAGCTGTCAGTCATACCAAGCATTACTTTTGTTGTAATGGAAGAGACAGGATCCCCTTGAAGCCCTACACATGGTGATAAAGCTTTAGCCTGCTTAATGTTCAATAGCAGAGCCAGAATGACCTCTGATGTAAATATCTGCTTGAAGTAGAAATAGAGTAGAATGGAAACTAAATCTCTTCTAAACAACCTTCAGAATTTACAGGTGTATAAATGAACATCATCCGTAACCCAATGTCTTCCTCTGACAGGGTGTACTCAGATGCTCCCCTGGAAACGAGCTTGAATTCCCTGTCAACAATGAGTGTGGCATTTCTTAGGGCTGCTAAAACTAGAAGTTCATTTCGGAACTGAACGGTGCTTGAATTTGAGATTTGTGCGTGCCCTATTACTGACCATTTGTAAAGTCCTAAACAGCCCTATTATTGACCATAGCATGGTCCTAAATGGCCTTCGAGACTAAGGTTCATTTAAACCTCACATAATATTGCCCAAGAAAAGTTAGCATGTATAGTTGGTCCCATTTAGCTAGAAAATTTTCAGAACAATGTATGATCAGAAAGCTTCTCATAAGCTAGCGCATCCAACTCAGCTGTAAATTACACTGTAAGATTAGCAGGTTTACGTTCATCTATGACTAGCTGGTCCAAGTTTTGCTCACCTCCTTAAAAACAATAGACCATACTGCATGCTATAAAGGATTAAAAGCTTGTCATGAACCATGGCACATACATGTGAGATGTGTGAACTCTGTGAAACAGAAAAACATAGTGCCTGGAATATAAAAAGGTGGATGCATACTATAGTAGCTTGTTCACCAAAAAATTCATGTTGAGAGCATCCTGCAAGATTCGATTATTACAAAACAGCTGATCAGAAGACAGGTTTCTATGATTGTTTGCTAAGAACGTTCTCTTGTTCAAATTACTGTAGCCATTGCCAATACATAAGAGATACAATTGCTTAGATGCCTTAGGTATATTCTTCATACTGTGAATGTGAAGCTTGCATACTCATAGTAGAAATAAGCATGTATCCAAAGTGGACCCTACAGCTTTTCTTACAAGACAGTACAACAAAGATTAGTACTTGCGATTTGTGTTAGTGAATCTTTCTTTAATCTTTATAAACCTTTCTTGTTAGAAAACGTGTGCAATAGTACCTTTACTATCAACAATTAAGAACTAACCCAACAGTTAGCTACATGCACACAGAAACCATGGCAAGTGAGAAAGAACCAACCAAGAAATTTCAGTATATGAAAGATCTGTAACAAGAGTTTGTTTCTTTTGCGCTTCCATGGAATAATTATCATCACAAGTAACAGAGTTAGTCAACTTTGCCTCACATCCTGGATAGAATGCTTGCCCAGATTGAGTTTCAGGTGACTTACCCAGAATCAGGATCTTCACGAAGCCACTCAAATTTGCTAGCACCCTCTCTGCCTCCAAAGTAAGTTCCAACACCCTGTAGAGTGTTTCCCTCCACAAGATTGCCAAGTACATGAACACTTCTAACACATGGAAGAGCTGAGACCAGGAGAAAGGAAGAAAGAATCAGAAATGAACCCCTTACATTTGCAACATATGGTTCTAGCTGAAAATTTTACTTCCATTCAGTTGCTTGGATCATGAAAAGAGTATAGAGATGGTAAACATAGCCTTGTAGATAAAGCGTTGTCAAGAAACTAGCCTATTTCTTTAAGTTTACCAGATTTAAAATCCAAATCTGCTCAACTTTACCTGCATGTATTACACCCGTAGTTGCAAAATGAGGTTCTCCTTTTACACCTTCTTGAGTCACAGGTGTGTACATTAACAATAAATTGGCTCCAACATCGTCAATTGACAGCAAGTACTCCAAATCTTCTGCACTGGGGATTACAACTGGGCTACAATTCTCGTATCTTCGTAGCCAGCTGACAACAGAATTAAAGCTTATGAGATCTCCAAGTCTGGATAAAAATTTTCACTAACCTCTTCAAATAGCAACATACAACCACTAACTGCATGCTGATCTATCAGACACTAGAAGTTCAACTCAAGCACACCATAGGTACTAGGGGAGAGAGAGCCTTATGGCATATTATATCATATCAGCTGGGATAAATGGCATCTTATTTCGATTGAGAACCAACCTTACAATACCCTTGCCAGGAGTCCCACCACACCAAGCTATCTCTGCCTGTCCCTGAATCGTGTTACCCTCCTGTAGATCACCATCCACTCTGAGGCTCATAACTTTCGGGCATTTGGTACCTATACACAGACTATCACATCAGAAAACAAATGTGGCACAAAATAGACCATGAATAAGAAAAAGAAAAGAACAACTCCTGAGAAGCACAATTCTAGCACAATGGTGTTCACTAACCCAAACCTTTTCCTAGTTTGAACTTTTTTGTGTTGACACTTCATTTTCTGTTTTAAACTATCAAGGATGCACTAGCAGAAACAGGAAAACTTTACATCTGCTACAGCAAATACAATACTGCAGTTTGACTTCAGAAGTGTGACACTAAAGCTCGATCATTCAGTACATTATGATTAGCTATACATGATTCCAAAACTTCAACAAAAAATTTCCATACGGGATCCTTTGCATACAGCTCAAATGACACAGCATATTATCTTCATCATCAACAGGTGAACTTTTTGAGTAAAAGAACTAGTAAGTTAAACCAGCTGTTGTGTTAACATTTCCCATTAACTATGAGCTATGCCTTAAAAACAAAATATCTATACAGCAGTAATCTTATAGCAGAGTGTACAAGGATGCTGCTACGAGGACAAACTGTGCTAAGATGTCACAATTCATGTGCAAGATGAGAGCATTCTCTCCTGCATAAAACTTTCAACCTTCAAAAATGGCACACTAGAAATCCCTTTCGACTTCATACTCTGACAAAACATCACAAATCATAAAGCTGCTCTTAACCTAGTTGCTACTAATGAAACAGCAAAATTTAACGTTTTGCAAGCTTAAAATTATCTTTTATAAGGAGCGTTTGCAAAGGCAAAATCAGTATCTATCATATGGAACAATAGAGTTATATTTTACAAGAATACACAATGGAATAATGACACACCCACACCCCTAAAGAAAAAGTGCAATATGCATGTATTAAACAGATTTCATTTATTACTATTCATTTACTACACTTTAAGTTACTTTCAATAACCAGACTCTCAGTACTCGTTTCACATGAAGTTAATCAGCTACCTAAGTTGTGCCAATGTGCCACAATAAAACGGTCTACAAGTCCAGATCTGTTCAAAACCAATACCTGGCAGTACAGGAAATGAAACAGTTGAAATAGGAGGGTATTCTGTTGATCCAAGAATGGGAGTGCACTCAACCTTCAGGCAGTGGCCAACATCATCATGCTTTGGCCAGTAGACCTAACAAACCATCAGCATACATTAAACCAAACGTACCTTTCAATAAAAAAAAGGCACAGTCAAGGTCGTCATTCCAAATTTGTTAACAGCATGCATAACTTAAAATGTCTCTCACTAACCGCTTTTGTGGCACCTTCAATGGGGGTAAAATTTGTTGGAGTTTTCCCTCCAATAAACCACTGATATTTCAAAGCTATCTGTTCTTCCTCATCCCCATCATTCTCCCTTCTGAAAGAAAAATGACAACTACAAAGATCTTCCTCGGAAGGTTGATTGATCACTGCCTCTTCGACACTGAAGCCCGGTGGAATCTTTTCAGCCCATTGTGCTTGTAAAAACTTGAAACTTGAATCTGTTTTCAAAAATCAATGCACATATTTTCATCAAAATTAAGCAGCACAATCACATGGAACAAAATGAGCTCCGTAACATCAATGGAGTTGTCTAGAAATCTGCAATTTGAAGATACAGCATTCAGATGCAAATCTAAGACCCTATCTGAATGTATGAGAAGATAAGAATACACAGACAAGCATTTATTGCAAAGCTTTTGAGCATCATAGCAGTTTACCCAAATCTACTAGATGCAACTTTAACCCACATACTTTAGATGCATAATTATACAAGTTGCCTATGCAATGGCAAGCCATGCTCATTTCGTGTAAAAAATGTTTAGTTTTCCAGTTGCATGTCTAACATGTAAAAGTCTACTCTTTTCAAACTCTTCTGTTACTCCTCACATTTCTTGAATGTGCACCATTTGAAGGTTTCAGTGTGCAGCTTTCCCCCAAGGGTGCTCATTCCCTAAAACGGGAAAAAGTGTACCTAACTTTCAACCCTTCTATTTCTCCTCCTTGAATTTCTTATGTGTACACAATCTGAAGGTTCCAGTGTGCAGCTTTCCCACTACAGTCATTCCCTATAACAATATATGTCATGTGTTGTTTATGCAAAACAAAGGTTTACTAAGTAAATTGAAACCCCTTTATTCAATATATGAGACTAGAATTTCTATATAGTGATATATGAGTTGAGCAATATACGCTCACCCCCTAAGAGGACAAATGTACTTCTCTTGCAGCATTCAAAGATTGCAACCAGAAACAATGATAAGATAAACAAAGAACGTGTTAAGGGTAATAAGCATCAGAGCATAGGACCCAAAAAGTCTCAACTTATTTTTTTCCATCAACAGATCCCTAGATGCTCGTTAAAATCTTCCCTGTAAGCTTTTTGCTTTGTTGGTAACATTGACAAAGCTATTAAAATAGCCACGATCTTACAGATGGAGGGTCAATATAAGCATGGTACCGAATCTCCATATGTCTCTGAAGCCTAGCATATTGACGAAGTATGTTTTTCATGCTATAACAAGTAATGTGCACATGGCACATGCTTGATATTATGAACACAATTACAATGAAACTAAACAAAAACCATGCATCAATTGTATGAAGCAAATGTGCCATGTCAATATCAGTAATGCTGATGAAAACTAATCAATTTCTCCTATTTCACTTTCTTGAAAGCATTCGTGCAACTCCATGCTTTCTAAAGTATGCAAGACCGTCAAAACACCCCTTGGTCTTCGTCATTTCCAATTTGAGCAATCCTTTGATCTACAAGCTTACAGTTTCAATGCAGTGTCATAAATTTTAATTTTTTCCAAAGCCAAGCTGATATGACCTTGACAGTCTTACTCCAAGTAATGACTTTGAAGTTTGTGGCCAAGTCGGATTTAACAACTTACCATAAGCTTCATGAACATCACAAAACTCCCAACCATCTCTGATACAAACTGCAGTGTGTGCAGGATACATGCATGCAAGCTCCTGTTCCTCAATAGGTAAATCTGCACATTCCCCAAAATTGCAGTCAATCAAAACAAATGTGCTACAGATTCAAGATTGTAATGTGGAATTGCATTTATTACAGCAAAAATTTTCAAAAATTGCTAAAGAGAACGTCATAAAGAACCTTTCAGCTAGAAAAAAAGGTTATGAATGCATCCTTGAGAGTTTAGGAACCAGTCTTGTCTTACAAATTGTTCAAACATGCAGAATAAGTGACTGGCAGAGCCATTTAGCCAGCCAAGCAAATGACCATGAAAAGGTCAATATGCACTACCACAATAACTACCGATATGTAAATGTAGGACAGTAAAAGCAATGAACAAACATTCTAGAAACAACAAAATAGCAACAGAAGCCAGTGACTAATAAGAGAGGCTTTCAAAGAAACTTTAGCTACAATAATGTAAACATTAGCATGCACAATCCCATATGCTACATACATAGCGAAATCCCTGCAACCAGAAAGAACATAAATGTGCCTCCAAAAGGAGAGAAAACTAGCACAATGTAAATGTGGGAGTGACAGACACGCATAAACCCAAATCAAGTTGGAGTATATACTCTTCTCACTCCTAATTGTGTCCAGCCACTCCACTCAATTTCAGGTTTCCTGCTCAAGCTGCTTACTGGGCAAAACTCTAGTTGCATTCCCTCTTTCACCTGTTTGGAATTTTGTTACAGCTTCACAACACTCTTTCCTCCCACATCTCCCTAGTTGCTCTCTTCTCCAACCTCCTCCTCTTGGAAATCATACTTCCTTTTCATGTACCATGGGAGTCCCTTAGAGGGCCATTTTGTATCTGTATTTTACGTCAGGGGTCATTTCTGAGGTGTTTATGGAACTCTGACCCAAAAGACTGATGTTGAGATCTCAACCTCTAAATTTTGTGCCGCCAAAGCAAACTTTATGACCAATCAAACTGATACAAAGTAATTTGTAGGACAGCCTACATACACAGATAATGCACGTAATTGAGAAAAAACATATGACAACTGAGCACAAAGGAGATATTTAACCTTGGTAGCACCAAGCAAGCCATGGCAGGGCTGATGGGTAGCACAGTGCCACAAGGCAGTTCAGTTGGCAGGCAAAAGGCAAATGGAAGATCAGACAATGATTGGACAAGTGCAATAGCCTATTAAGAAGGCCTGTCGGCCACATGGCCTAGCATGTATATCACTGATTTCACAGCTTACCTACAGCAATCACACCCATAACATCAAAAGAATCCATAGCAATGAACCAAAAAGCAGTGACCTGAAGGCCAGCCCCAACACCAAACTGGTTGCAAATGACCAGCCAACAACCCCTTGTGAGTGCTATAGAATCAAAGCAAGATCTAAAGAGCAAATAAAATGCAACCATGGGATTACACCATCCATCCCACATCTGCATGTCTTCTACAGGCTGCTCTTTAGTCCATGCCTACAACCAACAAAGGGCAAAACATGACTCTAAATAGTAAGACCCCTCATATAAACAGCCATTGATGATGGTGAACAAAAGGGCAATCCACTTCTGCATCAGGACTCAAATGATCATTTTATCCATTCAGACATGCCAATTAAGCAATATCAAATCTCTTTATTTTCTCCGTATGAGATACAAGGGGTTGTGTCACCTTGAGGCTTGAGCACCAGCTATCAATCAAAAATAGGCTACAAGTCATAGTGCCAAGGCATTCCCAATAGCTCATCAAAGCCATAAAATGCACAACCTAAAAGTCCATCTAAGCACTTGGCACTTGAATACTCATCATGACTTGTCTAGCTGTCAGATTTCATGAGTTTGTAATCACTTAAAAGCAGCATCAGCAGTCATTTGAGTCGCATCTGACTGGGCATAATACCCGTCCCAATCCATCTGACTGGGTGTAATATTTGTGTCACAATCAAATTCAACACAACGAAAACTATGTGAAGCCCCTGCATCTATCAAGCGAAATGAATTCTTATAGCCTACTCTATCTTAGAGGAAAGGAAGTGGGAAATGTGGCCATATGCAAAAACAAATTTTATTTCATAACTTTGAGAAAAGCCTTATTTACCAAGTCAGTGAAGTATCTTAGATAACAGGCAACAGTTCCAAAAGATCCAAACAAGAACCATATGCCAAGTTGGAGGTCAAGTGATATAAAGATGCATATTACTTCCATACCCTTATCATTGAACTTCTTCAAAGTTGGCCCACACAGCAAGATTGCAGCTGCTTCAACATGCCGCATCTCAAGAATCGGATTCTCTTCCAGCCGCAAATGCTGCACAGAAGACACCCATGAATTAACTATGATTGGCATTATGATAGAATAGCAATAAACTGCAAAAACTGATAAATAAGCATCACTACCTCAAGCATTGGGAGGTGAGGAAACCCTTTGAATGTTGAGATTTTGTTCTTGCTTGCAGCCAGGACCTTTGAACAATGAGAAAATAGTAGGTGAAATACTGCACAGGATGTTACAAACTGGGTCAAAACTATCTTCTTGATGGTCATAATACCTGCAACCTGGGCTGTGTTGCCATTGCTAATGACTTCAACTTGTTCTGAGCAACAGATAAAAACTGGATAACAAACACAAGCATGTAAAAACTGAAACACAGTAAATGCCAAAAGAGGCTAACAAAAAAATGTCACGACACTCTAGTTCACTTCCAAAATAAGCCAAAAATAGCATTGCATACAAGTAGACTAAGCAACTTTCCATTGCTAGTTAGCTGCAAGCACTGCTGTTTTTATGCTTTAGCAATAACAATCACAGAAACATTCAAGTGAATGTGACAAAGTTAAGAGGACAAAAAACAAAGACAAAATGAGAATTCAACAAACCTCCAAATTTGGCAATTGTGGGAGTCCATTTAATGAGGTGATCTGATTACCAGCAAGATAAAGTTGCTGAAAATAAGAAAGGGCATGTCAAAACTTTCAAAAATGCCAGATAAATACACTGATAGCATGTTCCTAATGGAGCAATGTCATGACGAGCTTCAAATCTCTAGCCACACACACGTATATTGATCTCTTTGAGAAAAATGTAACAGATTGACCTGAAGGGCTTTACAATTTGCCAAAGGCTCAAAACCAGGTCCTTTAAATTCATTGAAACTGAGATCCAACACCTGCCAAGAGAGTTCATCAAAGATATCTTAACCATTGAATAACAATAAAAGATGAAATTAGCCTTCCAAATGAAAAAACTTACTTTTACACGCCTCAGAATTTCTATACCAGCTAGATTTGACAGCTTATTGTCCCTAAGGTACAAAAACTGCAGGAAAAGAAAATGTGATCCACCTTGAGAAAGTTTTGCACGAATATCTTGTTCAATTGACTGTTCAAAGCCATCCTAAAGAGCTCTCAGCTGCATGTGGCACATCAGTGTGAAACAGCAAGCATGCATACACATAATATTGTTTGTGTATATCAAAGCACATGGCTCCTTTTGTATTATCATAATTGTTATCACTAAACATGAAAGACCATATTTACAAACTAAAACAGTGGGAATGCAATTGCACCTAGTCAATCAATGACTGACAAAAGACATTATACTTGTCAATCTGAGGACTTAATCAATAATCGTCACGGCCTGTCCAGCAAGGAAAAACTTTGACTGAGATAGATTTAAAACTACAACATAGATATGGTGCTGCTGCCCTTGCCACCAACTGCTTTTCCCGCTAGAGCATTTGCCCCTTGTTCTATCATTCCATCTCCCTCCCATCTATCTAGCTTCCTTTCCATTCATATCTTCACACCCAAACACCACAGTAGACAACTTATTGCAAATCATCAACCAGGTTTCATCCTCTTGCTCGGTTCTATCCTTCTCTCTCAGACTGATATCGACCTTTTTTTCCTGGCATAATTCACCCTGTTCAAGCACCTTCCTCTAGACCTCTAATCAATTTTTCCTGCGCCCACTTTCTGAGAGTTATTAGCATGTTCAATTTAACAACCTCACACTCTAAACTCTCAACGCTACTCCCCAGTCTAATTCACTAACCACATGAATTCAGAGCAGCAGGTGATGCTTTCACAGAAATGGTTGGGGTTCCCATTACTCTCATTTTGAAGTCTGCATGGTGAATGCTTCCCAAGTACATGAATTCTTTACTTGGGATGGCACCATAAGCACACCCCAATGGCACTCCTTCAGCAAGTGTGTTTCTTCTCAAAAGCTTGTATCCAGCCTCCCTGTACAGTGCTTTATTTACCATCAGCACCATTTGAGAAACAACTTCCATTGATGACAAGCTATACAATTGTGATCATTACAAATTGGTCATTCTCCCCTTCCCACTCCAAAGGCTGAGCAAAATTAGAGAGAATGCTTCTACCCTACAGCCCATCATAAGCCCCTAAAAATTTAGAGGCAAGAATCAAAGTATTTCTCCATAGAGCATTACTATTCTAGCCACTTCAAAATGAAAGTCCTAGGTATTCAAGCACCAATGAAACAATGACAACAAATTGCAAAAAATATGCCCCTCTTAAAAAGCATCACCCTAGAAGGCAAGGCACCAATCAAAGTATTCTTCATAGTGCATTACTATTCTAGCCGCTTCAAGATGTATTTCCTAGGTATTCAAGCACCAATGAAACAATGACAACAAATTGCAAAAACTATACTCCTCTTAGAAAGCATCGCCCTAGAAGGCAAGGGACTGCCTGATCAACATCCTCCGCATGAAAATCTTCAACTGAGCAAATAAGCTTTGCAAATATCCTTTAGCAACAAAACCTATTTTCCTTCAAGTAATGCAATGACCGATAGCTTATTTGCTCTCACTAACAAGCATCTACTAGTTCTCGCTATTAGCCATCCTTATAACAACAATTAATGATGACAAACATGAGTACTCAACTTACTAATTGTCATATGTTTAATAAGCAAATTCTTAAGGATGCTATAAGGATAGCCTTAAACAGCGATAAGTGTGCCATGAATCTCCTTTCTAATTATAATCCAAAGATTCCTAAACCTTGAAAAAGTCCCAACCTCTATCTAGCCATGTTAAAGGTCATTAGAAAGCCATCCATACACCTTGCAAAAATACCCCCTTTCCCACAAGCCCACCCTTTGCTCTAATAGAATTAAATTTCAAGGAGGTACAAAATACCTAGACGAAAACATAGGCTCCTAGTCTAAAGCAGTTGTAAGACTCCTTTCAACACAACAGACCATCTTGACCAAGAACAAAATGCATGAAGCAATCAAATCTCAATTAGACTTGAAAGTCTACAATTACCATACAATAAATGGACACTAAATTTCATTGATGACTATACCCACATGCATGGTCTGTATGCATTTCAATATTCTCAATGTTTCCTTGCCATGGCCAAACATAGCAATATTTGCAAGTTGGCCACCCTTCATATAGATAGAGGGGAGAAGTACACATCAAAATAATTGTTGCGTTTCTCTCATCCTACAAAGTTATACATCAATGCATCACAGCTTATAAACCACAATAAAATGGGATTCTTGGGCACAAGAATCAATCACTCATGGAGATGGCTAGATGTGTGCTCAAAGGAAAGTCTTTGTCAAATAGATTTTGGTTAGTGAGACTCCATAACCTGTTATGTGTTGAATTGATCATCCAATGGACATTGAAGATGATTACACATGGAATGACTAAACGCCTACTACCTCTCATGAGCAAATTCTTGTATGTTTGCTTATACATATATACTATCACGCTGCCAACATACCCTTCAAGACAAGGCAATAGAATGCATATCCATTGAATACAATTCAAAAAGCAAAACAACACCAATCAGCCTGTTAAACACAAAGTTATTGTCAATAGATATGTCTTCTTTGCTGATATTACTAAAATGTCCTTGCTAGCATAGTTTTATCCATAAGTTTCAATATGACACATGCCTTCAATTACAAGAGGACGGTATAAATATGGTTCACAACCCCCAAGTGAACCACTAATGGCCCTAAAATTTTTCACTACTTAAGCATGGCAAACATATATCCTATATGAACCAATTACAAAGCATAAGCATTAAAAGGCTGTAGATTTGTCACCTTGATGTTAAATTAAACATTTGCCACCAAATACCAAGTGGCAAGGATTGAAGCATCACAAGGCTGAAACTTTCAAAGACAAGTAACAAGCTGAAAAACAAGGCTGATGTAGGTTCATGGCAATTCTTGTTTCAAGGACAACAACCCATAAGACATCAAATCACAAAAGATTTGGCATTTTAAAGAAAATTCCCCTAGGTCAAGTTTGCTATTAGTTCCATACATGGCATCCCTTTTCTAGCCATTTGCAATCATTGGGTTTATGAACCCTGCCCTAAATATGTATTTCACATAAAATACATTAGTTCCATTCAACCCCTAAGATTATTGGGCATGTTTCCGCTCAATCTCACATTGAAACTCAATCAAAGCTAATTCACAACCTAATTTTTCATTACTAATCAAGCCAAACATCATCATACAGAGATGGAAGAGAGGGTTGCCATTTGAGAAGCAAAAACAATACCCGAACAATTGTTAGATACTTTGCAAGTCAACCACCAGTTGCAAAAGAACAAGTGCAACAACTTATCATGCATCAAGGAATTTTGTAGACATTACAATATTCGCCACAACATATACATTGGAGAATGCAAATTGGTTGGCCACAATCAAGTCAAAGCTAGACAACATTCATGGCAATGCTATTGGGAGTTACATGATTTTCCACAAGGCAAGCATGCCATAGGCACAAAGTGGCATTTCAAGCTGAAACTTACAACCAATCATAGCATAGATTGCTACAAGGTGTGACTAGTTATAGCATTGAAATGACTACAAAGAAATCTTTGCCCCCCATTCATGTATGACGACCATAATCAAAAGCTCTAGCTTTACATTATAGATAGCAAGTGCACAATAAAATGGCATGTTTAAATGGAAGCTTGGATTAAGAAGTATATGTCCATTCAACTAGTTGGTTTTGTTCAAGAATGAAAAGTATACCATTTGCAAAACCCCTTATATGGCCTAAAGCAAAGCCCTTAGAGCTGGTATGAAAATATAAATTCTTGCTCTATTAACCATGGTTCCCAAAATAGTTCCACAAAGAACACTCTCCACACCAAAGCCAATGGACAAGATCTTGTCATTCTTATCTTGTACATTGATAATATGTTATTAAGGGGAAAGTGACCAAAATTTGCAACTATTCAACGTGATTTACAATACACTTTTACTATGGCACAACTTTCTCACTTTGTATTGCTAACTTGGCATTTATTTTGCTACTATTGACAAGGGACTATTGTGTGACAACCCAAGTATATTGGCCATTGCTTCAATAATTTCAATTTGAGGACAACAAACTTATTTTTACACCTATGGAAATCGATTCTCACTTTCCCATCGAGGATGTTGGAGATTCCTTTGACGCTTCAATCTATCACCCACAATTGGATGTTTTATATATTTGTGCGATATAAATCCAACATTGTATTAGCAATGTACATATCATGGTTGTATGGGCAATCTACTTGAGTGAATTTCGTTTCTTAGAATGCAACATGTTTATGGCTAGCTGACTTATATCTTTTGGTCTCATTAGATGCCAATTGACTTAATCATTTTCTTTTATTTCCCCCTTTTTTGGGCCACTTCTTGTCCATCTCATTAGCATTTGATACATGCATAGTGCATCCTACTAGAGAGAGGAAGACTAGAAGCACTCTATCAATTGCCTACAACCCGTGCTTTTGTACACACTCTTATGCTTTGGTCTATGGATTGTGTTTCCTAAGTCCATTACTTCAAAGTTCGTGTGTTCTTGAACTTCTTGTTCTTTTGTTTAGTTCTCTGTGTTTACAACAGCTTCATCTTTTTGCTTTTGTTTCTCCACATTCATCTCACATGGTATCAAAGCCCAATCAACTTGGTTCTGGTGCCATCCTCTATTTCTGAGTTCTGTTTTGGGTTTGATCTCTCTTTGTGATTGCTGCAAGCTTTGCATTTTGCTGCTATAACATTCGGCTGGCCCGTGCACCTCATTCAACAACTAGGTAGCAATTTCCAACTATTAGGCAACCTCTTTACCTTACATTTTCATGTTGTACCCTACGCTTTACTGCTACAGCCTGTGTTTTGATCACCCAGCATCAGCTCCCTAACTTTTTCATCATTTTACAATTGTTTTCCACTTTTTTTCACACATACCAACATCTTCATGCTCGCCCGTACCTCTTTTTTTGCTTTTAGCCTGATTTACACATCACATGGAGGTTCAAACATGTTGGTTGTTATGCCTCTATACACTAAACTCACTTCACATATTATTCCCCTCTCGTCTCGAATATGAACTAGGTTCTTTACCATGAGTTGCTCAACTCTTCGTATTGGGCTTGTTACTTGCAAGTGCCCCAAGTAATCTCTCTAGAACCCTTATCTTCTCTACAAATCGTCTATCAATGGCTCCTCTTTGCAACACCAATGACAAGCTTAAAGGCCCTGACTATCTGGCCTAGACTAGAGTGTAATAATGACAACATGGTTTGTGCACAAGCTCTAGTACATTGTTTCACGTTTTGCCTTGTGTCCCCAAAAACCCTCTCCTCTTCCATCGAATTGGGAAGAAGACAACTTTGAGAAAGCGATCCTACATAGGGACAGCAACAATGCAAAAGCATATTCGGTGCTTCTTCAATGCATCTCTAAGGAAGTCCTACCAAAGATCGTCTCTTGCATGACATCTCCAAAGGTATGGGAGAAGCTCTAACTTGTGTACAAGGTTCTGTTGACCATGAGAGCTATTATCCCCTACAATCAATTGCAAAATATTTGCTTCAGGGTGACTTCTACAATTTAATCATTCATTCTAAGAGTGACACAAATCAAGATAAGGTTCACAACAAGCAAATCACTCTTCTCAAAGCCCATCTGATGGGAATTTTTATCTACAAACCACCTCTAGAGTTTAATGGCGTTGCATGTGTCTATCACTAACAATGGTTTCTTAGTGACACATGTATCATGGCTAAACAAAAGCCACCGTCAATAATGGCCACCTTGAGCTGTGAAGTTGAATACATAGCAACATTTGCAACCATAGCAAAATATGCTTAGCTCAAACGACTTTTCGTGATGCAACATGCACCTTTACTAACAATCAAATTGGATTGGCAACTACGAGTAATCAAGTGTTTTATACCAAGAAGCACAATAAGTATGTCAAGAAAAGACTTTATGCATTGGAGATTGACTTGGTTTATGTGCCTATATACAAGAAATCCTAACAAACATTCATATAAGCTCCATCTATACCAAGGTTCAAAGTATTTTGCAAGCCCTTGTGCCTAATACCATTTGGGCATTGATCTACTAAATCCTTTTTTTATATTCACATTCACTTCAAAATAATTTTATTAATATGTTATGTTCCTCAGAGCCACTTTGGCATAACCACACCTTATAACTAGACACTTTTTATTCTCTTGCATGGAAGGGCTTTTTTCACCTTTGTGAATATCCACTTTGGGTGTAGGTTTCACACATCCACTTTGGATGTAGGTTAGAAACCTTAGGGTTTGCATTGTGTATTTATTCTACATTAGCAAAAGTAAGCATTACACATACACTTGTGTTTTTCAAGTTTTTGTGAATGTTATGCTAAGATTGAAGATTAAAATACATGGTATAACATGGCTACTATGGCATTCATCGCAACTTACCCAATTACTCAATTATAACCCTTGATGGTTATTGTGCAACCAACACACTTGCTTTTTATTCTAGTTTGAAGGTACAATATGAGAGAAGAATCGCACTTTGTGAAGGCTTGTCTAGAATGACCCTTAATCTACATGTTTCTAAATAAAGTCGATTTAAACCCTAAGGGCATTTTGAGCTTGCAATAGTTCTAGACATTGCCACTCTTGAAGTTGTACTAGGAATATATTTGTGCTTGATTCTTAGACTTGAGGCATTTTCATGTACATCTATCTATAGCTAGGAGCAGGTTTCCTAATAATGTTAAGTTTTGATGGGGGTATTTCAAACACTTAAATAAATGGCTTTAAAAATCAACACTTATGAATGTTCAACGATTGCCACACAGAGTGCGGTTATCCTCTTACCCACTAAACATCATAAGTAAAGGTCATCAATCAAGAAATTCAAAAGCTTTGACTGTTCTCAAGCATTATCCTTTTTAATTATATGAATGTGCAATCCCAAGAAATAATCTAGCCCTAGTTACTGATACCTAGGTTGTTGACATGCAATCACCAATGATTCAGACAATGGAATAGAAACAAGGCAGGTAAAAAAGGCTACTTAGTCAAGAATGTTCCTAAGCTTCTAAATAGCAGCCCGATTCAGAGTGTTCCCAATTTTGACATTTTCATGTATGCATTGCCGTGTAGATATTTAGGAAACCAATGTCACCCTCTTTTTTCAAGGCAATACCCACCCAAAATAGTAAGTAAATGTTCTCACTAGGTATCCACCGTTTTTGCTTTAACCGAAACAAAGGGTGAGATGTATACACGACATGTATAGAGCCATGCCACAAATATGCCCTCTCCTTCAGTATTTCTTTTGTGGTAGAAGAAGGGATTTGTGAATGTGATGTAAAGCAAATCCTTTATAGCCATCAAACCATCACGAGCAAACATCCCTGAAGACTCGCATAGAATTTTTCAACCTGACATCTTGCATCTTCTCTAGGAGAAAGGTATAATAACAAAAGATAGAGACAAACCTCTAGCTTTGGTGTCAAGTTGACAAGATTGCAATCCAAGCTACGAACTTTCTGGCCCCGCAAGTCTAGCCTCTGCAAAATCACAGCCAAGTTACTCACTGCAACTCAATGACTGATCCTGATCAGTCATTGCCAGGTTTAAGAGACAGGCCATGTAGCTACAGCATTTAGAAACACAATAATGCAGAGGAATATCGCACCACATCATCTCCTGCTTTCACATCAACAGAGGGAAGAGCAATGAATCTCGAATCCCGACGGTCTGGCGTTAGGGACTTCCTTCGCACAAGGTTGTTGGTACCTCGATCAACTGATAAAGGTGAAGATGAACGCCTAGCATTGCTGCTTGCAGAGTTGGCAGAACTTGGTGACTGCCGGTTAGCTGTGCTATTGGGGCTGTCCACAGAGCTTGAGAGCTGCTTATTATTCTGTTTGTTACTGGATGTAAAAACAGGGCTGACTTTCTTTCTGCTAGCAGCTGTTCCAATTGTTCCGTTGGAAGGAGATGAATATGTGCCGGGTGAGGAGGCACCTGGGGTCCTGGGTGATGAAGGTTTTGAGAAAGCACGCGTGGTTGTAGTGGAAGGACTACTGCGCTTCGCACTGTCAGGAGTTGCAGGTCTCGATGATGAGGATCTCGGAGAGGGGAGGGATGACCTTCCAAATAACAAACCCTTGGTGGATGAGGGAGATGAACTCGACCTGGAGGAGACGGGTCCAGAGAGAGAGGCTCGCCTTGTATTGACAGTGCGAGGTGAGGAGGCTTTAGCAAGGTTGGAAGAAGGCAAATGTTTTGAATCCAAGGACACGCGCCGATTGGTGGAAGGGGTAGACGAAGATGCTGTCGAGGTTCCTGCAGAACCCATACTATGTCGCCGTTTTGCGTTCAAATTGCTGGGAGAAGAGCCGTCACCATTATCAGTTTCTGTCCGTCTAGCGAGAGCCGCGGGAGAGGATGACTTGAGGAAGGAACGATGCACGGGCTTGGGAGAGGCCTGCCGATGGTGGCCATGATGATGGCTGTGATATGGATCTAGAGAGCAGGGTGACACATGCTTGTTGGCAGGTGCAGATGCGAGCTTAGCGCTGATGGAAGGCTTCGGTGAGCGAACGACAACAGGATGGATGATGAGTGTCTTGTTGATGGCAAGCTGCTTACGCTTCGCAGCTGCGCTATTACTCTTGTTAAACATGGACGAGGTTGTATCGGCAGGCACTTCTTCACCTGCCTTCTCTGAGGATGGGATCGCCCCTACATCCATGGCCGTGTTGCCTTGATCGCCACTACGTGCATCATTCACCGGTGTGTCTTCATCATAATTACGGTCATTCTCGTGCTCTTCGCCATCCTCACTGCCGAAATGCTCATCATCATCGACATCATCGTTGGCGTCGCCATATCCATTGTTTCCAGCTACATCTGATTCCATGAAACCACCTGCATTCTCCTCATTTAGTCCCTCCTCGCCCTCGCCCTCGTCGCCGTGGTGATGATGCTCGTCCTGCGGTACCTTGTCGATTCTAGATTGGAACTGATTCGAGTGAAGCTCATCGATCGGAGAGTCATACATGGTGTGTGAATCCATGAGATCGAGCTGCAGGAAGGTAGCCGCCAACCGCGAGCTCGACGACTAGGGAGACATGACAACTGCGGATTGGGGAAAGGAAAAAGGGAGGACAGGAGGGATGATAGGAAGGGAGAGTGTCAGAAGAAGATGCGAGACAGGGAAGGAAAGGGGGGGGGAAAGGAAGGGGGGGAGGGAGGCCGGGAAGACGGACGGAGGGAAGGGGGGAGGTAGGGTGTCGACGCTATGACAGGTAGAAGGGAGTTAGCAAGCACAGGTAAGGGGGGGCCGGATGGAGGTCCGCCATAGCCACAGCTTGCGGGAAGGAGGGCCTTTTGGGACGAAAGCTGACAGACTAGCTGTTTGCGCGAGAAAAAATGCGTCGCCCTCTGATTACAGAGGCGCAGGCCGACGTGTCGATCCCGCCTGGCACCCTCGGCAGGTCCTCGCCCTTCAGACCAGGAGCGTCCGCTGGCGTGTCGTCCTACCTGGCCCCCTAACAGAGTCGCTACCTCCTCTGTCTGACGGACGAGGTGTTTGGAATGCTTCGCAGCTGCTGACGTGTCAAACCCTCGGTTTTGCCTCCTGTCGTCCACGTCAGCCAGCCTTTTCAAACTTAGTGGGTTTAGATGACGCCCTCCGCTTTTTAAAAATGTTCGAGGTATTTTATTTTATTGCTGTTGTTTAATTCTGAGCGCGGGAAAACTCGGCACTTCCCCAGTTACACGCAATTTTTTATTTTCTCTCTCCTACCAGGATATTCTCTCTCCTTTCTCTCTCTCGGGTCTCCGGGCCCCCCCCACATGTAGGCGCATCAAAGTGACACCCCCACTGAGGCCTAAGAAGGCGTTCCCACCCATGGCCACCTAAGAGGGCGTTCCCATATTGTACATCTCCTTGCATGCATCTCCACCATCATTGTGACTTTGCATCCACGCCGGACCATACACATTGAAGCCGGTTGCACACTACCCTTGATTGTCAAGCCAGTGCCAAAAAAAAAAAAAAAACCGGACCATTACCCCACTTTGTCAACGCTAGATTGGGCCCACATTTTTCAGGTGATAAACATGATTGGGCAGGGGAGATCCTTCACCTGAGGCTTGCATCCGTGCCCTAAGACACAAAGTGACAAGGCTCATATATAGACGGTGTAAATGTTTGATTGACCAAATGCAATCCCCTCGCACTCCTAAGATTAAACCACTTGGCCAACTGCCTTTTTATGTTAACATCGGTTGTGGACTATGTGTAAATGACATCACCCACACTTTTCACATTGCCCCGGCCAATCTCTATCAATGTGTAGCATGCCTAAGGTTTATCCAGCATGGTCTAGCTCCATTACATTATTTGGCCATGTATATCTATTATAATGTGCCATCTAAAAAAATTTATGTTTCAAAAAAAAAAAAAAAAGGCAATGTCTAGTATAGATTTATCTGATTCAAAATGCAATGAGATAGTATATTGGACAAGATACAACATCTAGTTCGTGTTATCTATCTCATCCATAGGATTTACGTAACATCGTTTGAGATTTTACTTCATGTTTAAACCATTCCATTTGAACCCAATCAATGGTCCAGTGTTTACCTAAGTTTCATTCTCTTTAAATCATATAAGAGATTATTCTCTTTAAATTGTATAAGAGATTAGCTATCACCTTGTTAGTACATGACAACATAACATCTCTATTTACCACAAACCATCTTAATACATGTAATGGCCTTTTCGAACAATCATTTTGATGCCTTCTCTTGTAGGGTAATCAATGCTTTGTACTTTTCAATATAGCATACTTATTTAGGCTCATACTAATGGGATATCAATGAATTTTGCATGTGAAGCCTAGCATACAATTTTGTTTCCCATATGAGATAATTAAATATAATGAGAGTCAAAGCTCCTTCTTTCTTTCCAAAATGGAGGCAATTATCATTACAAAGTTTCAAAATGGATTATAATGTTGTTTGTTTTTTGTTTTCTTTTTGGTTTTGTGCATAGCCCAACAATATGCCAATGGGATGCTCACTTGCTAATTCTAAGACCTTCAAATGAACATGCATTCACCCTAGGGATGTGAGCCACCCTTGCCAAGTGGATCACAACACACACACACACACACACACACACACACACTCTCTCTCTCTCTCTCTCTCTCTCTCTCTCTCTCTCTCTCTCTCTCTCTCTCTCTCTCTCTCTCTCTCTCTCTCTCTCTCTCTCTCTCTCTCTCTCTCTCTCTCTCTCTCTCTCTCTCTCTCTCTGTGTGCATGTGTGTGTGCGTGTGCTCACACACACATGCATGTATATGCGTGTGGAATGCAACCATGTGTACTTTCATGTTTGTGAACACATTATCGTTTGTACTTTCATTATGTGATGTTTGTGCATACATCTTTTGACAAACAAAGTTGTGGAAGCATGTGCTTGTTTATTCACCTAGGATGAGAGCATAGCATCTCAAGCATTGTTTATGTGCAATCTCCACTTTTAAATTGAATGCGCTTCTCACTTTATTTTGTTACATCATGGTCTTAAATCCAAATGCTCGAATTGACATGTCAAGTGGTTCAAAATTCATTGCATCTTTGCATCTAACATAATCGATACAGATTATTGCAAGAACCAATCATTTGAACTCTCGTGCATCAAATCTTTGCATATGCTGACTACTATTAGCTCTATTTTGCCAATTCAAATGAACATTAACTAATTTCTAGCATGTTGAAGACAATATAACCAACAGGCTATCTATTTTGACTAATCCACATGTTTGTAACCTTTATGCACTTATGCGTCCATCCCTAGATAAGTATTAGGTTGCTATCTCAATTACATTGAAACTATACTTGTTATATTGACTAAATTGAGTCCCAATAGCATTAAAACTCTATTTGGAATCTTGAGACTGAGTTGTTAGACAAAACATGATAATATCTAAAGTTTGCAATGAGCCAAGATGTGTCACACTAACCAACCTCTTTGAAAGATACTTCTAGGCCTAATGGTAGGCAAAATGAACAAGTCTTATCTTATTTCTATGCACAACAAAATGAGATATCATAAGAATGATGAAACTATGATAGAGAAGGAAGAGCGTAGTTAAATGTTGAGGTTTTTTAGCTTAGAAAAGTGGTTAATATGTTGGCTACAAAATGGATAACATTAGTATTTTCTCTCTCTTTCTTGCATGTGGTTGAGAGTGGCCTAGCTACCATCAAGCTTGATGGTGGAGCCAAGCATGAGGGCAGCCCACAAACTAGTTCAAGAGAGAGTTGAATGAGAAATAAATAGTAGAACTTAGTGACTTGGTCGAGTACATTGCTAGTTTGTGCTTTTCCATTTGCCGCATTAGCACAGCCAAAACGAGAAAGAACAAGAATCTTTGCTTCAACAAAAGATCCCATCCTTGTTTTCAAAGGAACTTAACTAATTCCACAATATTTGAGAGAGCGTGTAAAAAGCAATGACATGTTTTGAGATTTCTCACTCGTGTCTCTTTTTTCATCATATGAATGATGTCGTGAGCATAGGGTAAATCTTGTGTCACCAAAGAGTAGATCTTTCTAAGTTCCACAATAGAAAGGAAAGTATAGTTCACAGTGCATATTTTTATCATAATTCACAATGTTTATTATTTGATCACATAAGTGGTTACCAAAAAGCAGTCAAAAGTGGCAAGGAGCTTGTGACCATTGAGTAAGTATGATTTCATGACAAGATACAACAAAAGCATCAACTTTCTTCTTTCCTTTTTGTTTTCTTTCATTGAATTTATGAATAATTTTCTTTTATAATATAAACAATAAAGTACATATTTAGCACTAGAACTTTACCTATGTGTCATCATTAGAAACCATGTGAAATCCAACATCTAGGTGAGGTGAGATGTTTATGCAGGTAATTCAAAAATGATTAAATCCAACACTGAGTTGTTCATGCAACTCAAAACTTGTGCAATCAAGTGCATCAAGTGAAAAAAACATTGTTGGAGTTGTGAACACAAGAAACAGTTGGAAACTAGCATTATAACTCAAACAAAATGAGGTTATCGAACTACACAAAGACAAACAAAATATTTGTCATCCTTATTGTAGATAAGAGTTTTAACTAAGAGATTGTTAGAGAGCTTTTATGACTCCACTCAATATGATCATCACAAACATATATAAGCTAAGTTATAATTTCATTATTATTACTGTGATTAAAATTTTATTGGCAATTATTGTTCAAATATGAATCTCAATATTAACACACCGTGCTTGCCATGATTAGTTTGTTCAAATCAACCTTCTTAAGAAATGGTATGTACCAACCTCTTTCATGACATAACGTGTGCTTCTCCTTGAAGCTAGTGATGTATTTAGTGGATGGGTTTTAAGTTTTAATTGTTGCAATGGTTAGAGGCATACTTTTTGTATAATCCACAATATTGTCTAATACTCTCATAAATTAGTGCCCCTTACATGTCCACTCATTTTTCTCTTTAAATGTCAAATTATAGAAAAAGTCTACACACAAAAGTTATTGCTTTGATTCCCAACCTTTGCTTAAAGAGTGGATCACCAAAATCAAAAGATATCCCTTAAACCACCATTAATATGCGTGCCTTCTAGAGGCTTATTTGACATACTTACAAGCAAAGCTCAATGGATTTAAACACGTAATATGGTGTGCATTTAACTTATCGTGTTAACTTTGCCTTGCATGACTTTTGAGCTCATTTAAACTTGTTATGTTAAGAGTAGTGTGAGATCTTGTATGCTCTGCAAAATCCACACTTGTGTGAAAACTTTGTCATATGAGGCTTCTATGAGAAAGGAATGAATTCACGGAGATGACTAAAGGTGTTGCTACCATGACATACTTGGAAAACCTGTATCATACTCTCCGAGTACAAAATGCATGGCAAAATGCTTTATTCTATAGACCTCATAATATTTGCTACCTTACAATTCAAAACTCTAGGAGGCTTGTGCAAAAGTTTATGTATTTTTCTAGAAATAGTGATGAATGTTGTGAGTTGGAGGCTAGGTTCAAGTCAAATTTGATCCAAAAGAGATTAATAGGCTATCATTCAACACTCTTTCCAATAATGAATTCACGCATTCTTCCAAAGTTATATTTGTAAAAGATGAAGAACAGAGATTTTGTGAGGTCAAAAGCATAATCTCTTAGCATTTCGTAAATTTAGCACTTCATAGTCTTATAAGACTACTTCACATCTTCATTGTCACAATTATAAGCTTCAAGATTACCTAATATCCTTGAGTTTCTTTTGAAAGTTGAAACTTTTTAATGTTTTGAGATTTAGAAAAGCATGTGCAACCTTCTCTCATGGGTTTTAACATGTAATTTGATTATTATTTTTATAACATAGCAATCATTACTTTTAGATGAAAGGCATTGAATGCTCTTGTATTTAGAGATCTTGTTTTGTCTTCTTAGTTGCCTCTTTTTCTATTCAAATTTTCAAATTAAATTTCCTTTCATACTATGCTTGCATTACCTATTACTTCCATCTCTTGAAAGAAACATAGCACTTGTCCATATAATAACATCTCCTATTTGTTACACTCTTTTTATATACGGCAAGGCCATACTTGTTCCGTAAGTGCAAGGTAGTGTTTATTTTGAATGAAATAGAACCAATATCAATAATATTTACAAACATCTCTTAGGATGTACTAGGCATTTTACCCAAAACATTAAACTAGCTTCGAATAAGGGGTGCTTCACCAAGTTCTCTCGAGTCTATGCTTCCACATTTTCATTTGTGTGTTGGAATGTCGAGAATCACACTTTCTTTGAGCTTATTGAATATCCACATTTTCTTCCCTTCAAAATCCTTGTGGCCTTTCAAAGTTAAAGCTCTTTTACCCTTTAAGTTGACAATAGACCTTAAAGGCTTTGTTATACTTATGACAATTGGCATGGGCCAATGATTAGGGCATTCTTGCATCACCATTTATAACCATCTATCTTCCTCTTCAATTAGCCTATGGCTAACAATGATTGACTACACCTCTTTCCATTTAGCCTTCTAGGCATCCCATACATCAAGTCAACCCTCAATTACTCAAGTATGGGTTGTTTAATCTTGGGCAATTAGCTGAGTTTGCCATTTGCTCATTGCAAGGGAGGAATCCCCTCTTCTTGGCATGTCCTTAGTCCATTTATAATGTTGCTTTCTATTGGTTCAAATTGTTCTTGGCCTCCAATTTTGCAATTTTGCACTCCATATGTAAAGGAACATAGACAAACTTCTTGCACTTACAATATCCCACATGATTAAATGTTAATCGTTTTTCCCCACAAACCCCACTACAAAGTCTCTAAATTCCTTATTTGCCACAATCCAATTGGCTTTAATAAAGGGGCACACTACAACTACAAAGGTTGAAAGGGGGCTAATAATAGAGTTGAGTATCATGATCTTACCACTCAAGGCAATAGAGATGCTCTTAAATTCTTTCCATTTAGCCATCTACCTTATCCAATACACTTTGAAACCTTTGCTTTGACATTAAGGCAATTCCCAACGAGAACTCAAGGTATTTGAATACCTGCCCTAGCTCAATCATCACAGATCCATACTACATGATCCACTCCTTATCATTATCAAAAGGTTAGTGGGGGTATCTTAGCATTCCAATTTTTGATAATATAACATGACACCAAGGATAAGGTCTCATATGTTATCAATAAATAGTAAACACTATTCTTTTTAGGAACTAGGATGTTGGAGTTGTCATCCATGGACATTTGAGCACAAAAGGGAGAGTCATTATGCAATGGTAAACATGTAAGGATTCCATGTTTCATCCTTAAATCAAGTATTTTGAGTAATGGATTAATGAAAATAAATAAGAGACTAGGCAAGGGGGAAACTCTACCTCATTGATCTTCTGAAATCTATGGTAAGCATTGGCATTCATGTATACCCCTATCATGGCATTAAGAGGTTGTCCATGAGAACAAACTCCTCCTCTCTTTGAAGGGCTAGGTTTATTGAGAGAACCAAATTAAGCATGGTATTATGAATATTCTTGTTGTGCATGAATCACAAATGCTAATCCTCAGTATATAAGAGACCTTTAAATGCAATTGCCAAATGATATTGTTAGTAATTAAACTAATCAAGATTTTCTTTTATTATCATCGACACAAAGACAATGTCAAACAATCCTTTTGAAAATAGTTGCCAAACAATAATATTTGTTTGCATCTTCTCTAAGGCACAATGTCAACTTGGCATTCCGTCCCTTAATCTAAGACTCATGTCCAAATCTCATGGCACACAATCCACCAATCTTTCCTTATCTAGCATTAGGGCTTTCCAAGAAGTCCATCTTGGGCTGGTAGGGATTAGGTTGGTCCTAGCCTAGTGTCCTCCCTACAGATAGACTTCTCATATTTGGGGCTAGTCATAGCCTCTAGCATAGTCAAACCAACCCCTCGATGAAGGGCTCCTAACATTATCCTCGGGGGTGGTTTAGCATGTAACAAAAAATCCACCCACGAGGGCACAACTTATTGTGCAAATACACAACCAAGGCAATCAGCCTATCACTAACTAATAAAGGCAATATTTTTATTTAATGATAATGATATCTCTTGGAGTTGAAAATGCAATTAAAATAACACCCTAGGTATCCATGAGGTCAATAAACTTACCAATATGACTTAAGTTACAAGTCAAGATAATGCATTTCAAGCCTCTTCACATGACACATGAAATCTTTTTCCCTCAGGATGTGTAACCTTAACAAGCATAGCCTCTTTGTTATGATGGCACAATGCATCTATTTTTACATCTAATTCATCTTAGGGATCACCAAGTCCCTTGTAGGTTTTATCCTTTTTTTTTAAATTCTAACCTTGATGACTATGTTTTATTAACAAGAAGGGAGACTAAGGTTACTAATCTCTTGGTTTTCTTCAATGGATAATACTGACTCAATTAGTATAGTATGGAATGATTTTGAGCCCTTCTCCTTTTACAACATGATTAGTTTGAAACCAACAATACTAAAATTATAGGTAATGAGAGTCTCTACCTTATAAGATGAATCCATGCATAATTCTCTTCATTCTAACCTCAGGATCACAACCATTACATTCAATGAGTGATTATTGTAGTAATAAACCAGTATAGGTATTGACGAATTGAAGCCATGACTTATGACATAAAGAGATTCTTAGGAAAGAACCAAGGACAATCATAGTCTGAAATTTTATATAGTAAAACTTATTATGACTAGTCAACCTAATAAATCACAAGGTGAGGGTTAGGAAACATGTGGAGTCCTTTGCAGGTAATAGATTGATGTGATCTTTCAAGCCAAAAGGGTAGAGTAGAAGCTTCATCACGGGGCCATGTTTTTCATTCATGAACCCATCTTTTCTTCCAACTCCTTAACTTCTCTCTCCCTTTCTCCCTCTACCTCTTTCTCTATCTCTCTGCTTCTCTCTCTCTCTCTCTCTCTCTCTCTCTCTCTCTCTCTCTCTCTCTCTCTCTCTCTCTCTCTCTCTCTCTCCCTCCCTCCCTCCCTCCCTCCCTCCCTCCCTCCCTCCCTCCCTCCCTCCCTCCCTCCCTCCCTCCCTCCCTCCCTCCCTCCCTCCCTCTCTCTCTCTCTCTCTCTCTCTCTCTCTCTCTCTCTCTCTCTTTGTGTGTGTCTATATATATCCCTTCTATCTGTTCCTACCCCCCTCTCTCTCTACATTGCTTTTGAGGCTACCCATGATTAGCCACCCACACGATGATGGGGAAAAGAGTATCAATCATTGGATTGAGGAAGCAACATTGATTCGAGGTTTCTCGTGAAGAGGAGGGTGGCACTTGTGGACAGTGGTGACATTGATTGCAAATGTAGCTCAATTTCCTTTTTTTATAAAGGTTTTAATCCTTTAAACTCCTGTCCTCCCTTCCTCTCTCCCCCCCCCCCCCCCCCCCAAAAGCCCCAAGTCACACAGGTGGGGGGAAGAAGAATGCAAAATGTTACATCCTCTTCAACCTATCGGAACATGGATGTGCTCATCTAAAAAAGAAACCTAAGGGTTATTGTTCAGTAGGATAAGTTGTATCATGGGACCTATGGGTTAGGACAACCACACTTTCACTAAGCTACTTTGATTATGTAGAAGCACTCAAACTCCAAGATAACTCAATGAAGACAAATACAAATTTATTACAACATATCATAAGTTAATTGTTATTGTAATAATAGGGGACCATTACAAATATAGAGCCGATTACATCTCAAGAAGAGATTTCTAGGACTTTGTTAGTTGTTGACCTAACGCACTATGTTTGCCCTTAGCATGGTTTAGAGCCTTAGTCTTTACTATTTCATGTGTAAAGCAGTCTTTATGAAGTTGTATGCCTCATGAAGTGCAGTTTATAGGCAATTGTAAAAACGTGACCTAAAGAGGCAAGTGGTTTCATTCTCATTTTTAGATTATCTTTGATGTTCACGACCTATGTATGGTGGATTCTTATCTTCATGATATATCTGAAATGATAGTTGGTGCCATAATTCATTATGACTCTACTCTATTTTTAGCATGTTCTTTATGTTCTATTTTTTATTCTCTGAGTATTAGTGATGAAGTATGTGTTCTCATATTTCAGTGTGGTTATATTTGACTTTCCTATGAGATGCCTGATACAGACTTTGGTATTTTCCATGTATGAGGCACTACCTATCCTATTATGCATTCTATATAGATTAGGGTAGCAACACTTTGGCGATCCTACTATGCTTTTTTGAATCTCTAGTGTGGAAGTTTAACAACAAAATGACTTCAATTGATGACAAAAAATTGAAGTTATATAAAAAAACAATCCTATTTTGGGAAAGAAAACCTAATTTCATGTATGCAGTTTGAAAGGTTTAGGTGCAAAATTTGTGCAAAGTCTTGAAGCAATAACTGAGATTTCTAAAAAATAACTTTATTTTATGGACAAAAAATGAATTTGCTATATGGAGTTCAATGGTTTTTCTATTTGTATACCCTGCCATTGATTATATGTATCTCTAGTTTAAAACACCAACCAAAACGACTTTGTTTGATGGCAGAAATTCAAATTTCCTGAATGAAGCAGAGTTCATGTATGAAGCAAAATTCATGCATAAAGCAAAGTTTCTATATGAAGTAGAATGTCCTGTGTGAAGTCATAATATATATCTAGAATGACAACTACCTGCTGCTGAAGCAATGACAATTGCTTGAAGTAGTAACAACTACATGAAGCAATGGCAATTGCCTGAAGTAGTGATATATTATGTGTAGCAAGATGATACATTTCACAAGGAGGAGAAGCATGAAGATTTTCAATCTTGGATGAAAACAGAGACAGATTGTTCACAAATATATTTCAAAATGTAAGCACTATTGTAGGAATACCCTCTCTATAACAAACTCTAGCTAAATCTAGTGAGAAAGAGGAAGCAATGTCTTTTGCCTCTAACAAGAAGCCTATGGAGAATTAACGAGAGAGCATTCAGGTTTCAAATTTCAATCAGATTAATTGCAATGGGTAAATCAAAGGAGAAGAAAAAGTGGTGCAAAGTTTGCATTGAGTTTGGACATACTTCAAAGCATTGTTCTTATGTTCATGGGTCTTGTGAAGAAGGAAAATCTTGAAAGTATTTTCCATGTTTGATTTATGCAATGAGTTTGATGGTATCTGCAAGAGGTTTTCATCAGCAGCACAACAAAGAAGGATTCAAGTTCAAAGATGGATAAAGCATGGGAGAAGTTGGATTCTTTTGAGGACATTCTTCATGAAGAAGGCAAGAAAGTTAGGTGTTATTCAAGTGTTAAGCATATTGGGAGATTGATTACAATAGTTGAAATGCTCGAGGAAAGATACGAATATGTTTTGGATTCCAATTCAGATTATGATTCAAGTTTAAGTGATGATGATTATTGGTGCTCTTTACCCATGGTCATGCCAAAGATTGAGGTAAAGAGCGAGAGAGGACAAGAGCCAAAGAAGCCAAGAATCCTTGAGTGTCCCAAATCCAACAAAGCAACTTGCAATGGGAGAATGGATAATCACACACTTTGCATCAATAATCTCAAGGTATTTTCCATATTTTTGTATTTTGCAAACTGTCATAATTTATCTCCAGTCAGCTATAATTAAGAAGAAAGTAGAGCATCAGTTATGAACAATGAAGATAATCAGATTGGTGATCAAGAATATCAGATATGTATTCAAGAAGATGATGCTGTTATGGATGATAAGTTTGAGGATTATGGTTGTTGCAATGAGGATATCATTGTGCATAATTTTATTGGTTCTCTCATTGATGCTAAGGAAGATAATGTAGCTACTAAGTTGGATTTCGATGAAGGAACTTTGCACGAACTTGAAGAAGTGCCACTACTCATGGTGCAAAATGCACCATCTTTGGATGTATTTGTTCAAGATATCGATGTTTCCAACATGCAAGATAATATTTCAGGTCATTGCATTGCTCGCGATCTGAAGAACGAGTCAGTGTTTCACTATAGGGATTGCGGAATCGCAAGAATAAGCACTGTAATTCCTTTACATGAAGAATAGGATTGCAAGATTTGCACTACATTTCGTTTACAAGAGTTGGTTGAATATGAAGCATTGTAGAATGCAGTCAGTTTGTATGGTTTTTCTAAAGTTTCAGATGAGGTACACTCTATGATTCAATCTCCAACTGAGATGATTCATTGGTTTTATGTTAAGCTTGAAAAGGAGAGAAATGCAACCAATGTTACAGCAATTGAAGCTCTGTTTGTTATCAATTGGCTTCAAGAGGATAAAGCATTACTACAGCACGAGGTTTCCAAGTTTCTCATTGTTTTGAAGTCATTAATGCTCTTGAGGAAGTTCTACAGAAGGATTATGAAATTGTTGATTTGTATATACAATTGGTATTTTCTCATGATCCAAGTCAATATGTTATTCTTGAGGATCTCTATGCATTGAATGATTAGGTTGTTGATGTTTCAATTCAAACTGCTATTTTTGAAGTTCTTGAGGGCTTTGATTAGTCTATCATTGAAGTTGTAGCATCTGGAAGTATGCGAGTTCCTACAATGGATATCTATGCAGTTTATATTGCTGTAGGAATGGTTGATGTTATTCATATTGATTGGTTTTTAAGCATGAAAGTACTGATGTTGTATGAGGCAATTTCTACTGTTGAACTCTGAATTCTTGCAACAATATCTTCACTTCCTATAACAGCAACCAAAATGCTTACAACAACAAGCTGAGTTCCTACACTTCCTATAACAGCAAAATGTACTACAACAAGCTAAAAAACAATCAGAAGTGCTACAACAACCTCAAAAATATTGAATACGACAACCACATGATGATTACTGGTTCCAAGTACTTGAAAATCAGTAGTTACAAGTTGTTGTGGATTATCTTACATTTTTTGTTCAAGATGCAATGTCTTATTCAAGATCCAAATTGGGTGGTACATTGCCATACATCTATTATGATGAAAATGCTAGAGCATCATTGGTATCTTTTCAAGTCAATGCAATTATTCTTTGCAGTTGGAGCAATAATCTACTTATTTTGTTATGGTTCTATATCTTCATTCTCTATGATATATTATGGATGTCATTATATATGATGAGTTCTTGGTCCCCTTGTATATTTAATTGAAATGGTTGTACTATAGAACTATGGCTAATTATTGTCACCAACAATTGTTGTAGATACTTTCATTCTGGCTATAATGCAAGGGGATATTGTTAAACTTGCAATTAATGGATTTAGGCTCCAAATACTAATTCAAGTTGATTATAATGAGTCATAAAGGATTCACAAGTTCAGTGAGTAGCTGGAATCAATTTTATACAAGTCACTGTTGTACTGCTGCCTGAAGCAACAATAGTGCCAAATTCTATGGATATTACGGTTATTTGTCAGTTTTTTGAGATAAATAGTTCTCAAACTTTGACATTCATGTTACAGGAAACTACAATCTTGTGACAAAGGTGATTGCAACCTTGCTACGAGAGACCGTAGCACCATTGCATGAAATAGGATTACTACTGCAAGAAACAAGGTTATTGTAGCATAAAATAAGGTTACCATTGTAGGCAATAGATTCACTGCAGTAGGCAGCAAGCTCACCACTGAATGTGACAATTAACCCGATACAGGAAAGTGGTGACTTGATGCAAGAAAGTAACTATTTTGACCAAGTAACCATTAATACCATGCAAAAAAGTCAATATATTGATAAAGAGGTTCAAATGTTACTGGATTTGAATGAAGATCATAATAGATCAGTGTTTATGCTGATTGTTGTTACCATGATGAAGAATGCATTGATTAAGGTTACGTATTATCAATGGGCTTCTATCATTGGGAGGATGTCTCAGGTTATTTCTTAGCCTTATGCAGTGTTGCAACAGTCCTTTGTTTTTGAAAATGTAGAAGCATTGATTCATGAACACATGATATGCTAAAAAAGAAGCTTGATGGGATGCAATATGATAAACTTTTGGGCATGATTACTAGGTGTGTTAAGTAGACTGACCATGTTGAAAATCAAATTTTTGATGTTGATGTTGTCAATACTGATATCAATGATGTATTGCATGATATCAGTAAACATGTAAAGATTAGGGAGCTTATAGTTGACACGATTTATGACATAAATGTTTTGTCTCTTGTATCTCATGAGCAACATACACAGGAGCAGCCTATATCACAAACTCTCATGATGCTCATGAGCCTCACAACTCATGAGACACTCTCTTGTTCCACTATTAGATTTTGTTTCTTTTTTTTTGTCATACTTATTATGCATGTCTTTATTTTGTCTTGATTGTCTTTTGAGTGGATTATGCAACTATAGTGGAGGGCTATAAGTATCCTACTAGAGAGGCTCTACTTATCGTTTGGCTTACTTCATGGTGCAAGGCTGTAAGTAACACATAATTTTTCTCATTTGGTAAGTCACTTTTTGATAATGCATTTGACACCATGATTTATGCAAGGGTTCGAGTCATGTTGGCTGTACCATCCATCCACGAGGCTAGCATGGTTTAGAGCCTTAGTCTTTACTATTTCATGTGTAAAGTAGTCTTTAAATGCCTCATGAAGTGTAGTTTATAGGTAGTTGTAAAAATGTGACTTGAAGATTCAACTGGTGTCATTCTCATTTTTGGATTATCTCTAATGTTCACGGCCTATGTATGGTGGATTCTTATCATGATATATCAGATCAGACAATTGGCACCATCATTCATTATGTCTCTGGTCTATTTCGAACATGTTCTTTATGTTCTATTTCTAAAACTCTAAGTATTAGTGATGAAGCATGTGTTCTCATATTTCTATGTGGTTATATTTGAGATTCCTATGAGCATACAGGATTTGGTATTTTTTGTATGAGGCATTGCATGTCCTATTATGCATTCTGTATAGATTAGGGCAACAATACACCTCTAATCATCTTCAAAGATTCCATTGGACTCTAAGCCTTCATCATTATTTGATTATTGAGGAAAGTTAAATATTGAACTTGTGCATCTTCTCTTTATTATCAGTCCTTCCTCTTCTTGATATTCATGGCAATTAGCTTGGATATGTCTTGGCTCATTGCAAAGGAAGCATCAATGATCAATGTATCTCTTTTGGATGTGTCCTATCTCACCACACTCATGATACTTCATTCCATGGTCCTTTGAGTCATCCTAGTCTTCTTCGGTGTTTGCTATGGGGTAGTTATCTTCAAGAAGTTGATCTCCATTAGGCTCGATTAAGGCTTTAGGTTGTATAAGAGCATCTCATAAGTTAGTCAGCCTTAACGACTCTATACGAGTGTCCAATGATTGATTCAATCTATAGTAAAATTTTGCCACTTGTTGGGTAATATTCATAGAAGGTGCATATTTTTGAAGTGTCATAAACTTAGAGTAATAATCCTACAAGTATAATCCTAGTTGGCACAAGAAAAAGAACTTGTTCAACTTGATGGTATGATAGGAAGACAACAAGTATCTTTGCCTTATGGCTTTCTTGATATCTTCCTAGCCCACAAGGGTTTCGGTGGTAGCATTGTCTTGGCACAACTACTTTCACCATAAGCGTGTCTTACCTTTATCAGCTTCAACTTGGCAATCATAGCCTTATTACCTACATTGATTCTAACCACACCAAAATAATCTTCAAGGGTTTTGATCTAGACTTCACTGTCAGTCTCAACATTGGATCTTTTTCCCATGAACTTAGGCAATTTGATTTGCTTCAAGTGGGATTTTTTTTCTTAAAACTTACCATCCTGTTTATAGAAGGTGCCTACCAATCAATATCATAGTATTTAGGATATCTTTTTAATGTGTCTTTAGCTCCCTTTATTGTAAATAAAATCATTAGACAAACATATGAAAAATGAGTTATTCCTCTACTCATAATGTTTTGCTTTGATACCACATGTAACGTGCCTGATTGAGGAGCCATCAATAGCACGATTTAGAGGTCAATTGAGAGATTTTTTCTAAGTGATGTTGCTCGATATTCCTTAGAATAACATCGATTTTGTTGCCTAGGCTCTCTCAAGTCCACTTCACAACAAAAGGTTCTGATTGTAAACTCATCTAGCATTGGTCTTTGGGTGTGTGCTTGTGCTAGATCACTCGAACTGAAGTCAATGTGTGTCACACTTGGTTCAAGGAGAGTGAGAAACGAGGGGGGGTTGTACATCAACCCCCTTTCCCATAGAGCATAGTCCTCCTCTGGTCCCCTAACATGACATGGAGTTAGGGTTCTAGTTAATCTTCTAGTTCATCATCATTATTATCTAATTAGCACAGTATTTCAAAAAAGCTCTCAACTCACCAAGACCCCCTATCTTAGGATTGATCTATTCAGGGATCTTGCCCTTCCACTCTCATCAATGGTTAGCTTTAATTATCTAATTACCTATTGCACTTATTATGATCAACATATAAAACTAGCTTCTTTAATTAAGCTTTTAAAATACTAGGTTCCTTCATGTAATTTATTGTCACACGATACAAAGACAATGTCAAACAATCCTTTTGAAAACAATTGCAAAAAATGAATTTTTATTTGCACCTTCTCCAAGGTACAATGCCAACTCGACATTTCGTCCCTCATGTCCAAATCTCATGGCACATGAATTACCAATCCACCCTTATCTAGCATTAGGGTCTTTCAAAAAGTCCATCATGGGCTCATAGGGGTTAGACCAGACCCAAGGGAGTTACGACCAAAGCTCCCCTACCACCCTTATCACCTTCTAACCTAACATCGGCCCTATAGAGAGACCTCTCGCATTCAAGACGATCTTAGTCTCCTACACAGTTACACTAGCTCCTTAATGAAGGGCTCCTGCCACTAACCTTAGGAGAGGTTTAGTGCATAACTAGAAATCCACCCACCATGAGGGCACAAGAACTTTTGTGCAAATATATGACCGAGGCAATCAGCCTATCACTAACTAATAAAGGCAATATTTTCCTTTAACAAGAATGACATCTCTTCAAGTTGAAATGCAATTAAACAACACTCTTGGTATCCCACAAGGTCAATAAACTTACCAATATGACTTAAGTTGCAAGTCAAGATAATGCATTTCAAGCCTCTTCATATCACACAAATCTTTTGCCTTTCGAATGTGTAACCTTAATAAGCATAGCCTCTTTCTTCTAATGACATGATGCATCTACCTTTACATGTGATTCATTCGAGGGATCACCAAGTCCCTTATAGGTTTTATCCCTTTTTTTAAAAAATTCTAACCTTGATGACTATGTTCTATTAACAAGAAAATAGACTAAGGTCTAATCTCATGGTTTTTTTCTATTAATGCTGACTTGGTTAGTATAGTATAGTTTGATCTTAACCCCTTTTCCTTTCACAACTTGATCAATTTGAAATCAATAATACCAGTATTAGGTAATACAAGTGGCTCTTATGGAGCGACAGTGTCATCAGGCACATTTCCAGGAGCCCTGCACCAAGGGGTGGCTCTTTGATACTCTAGTCACTCTAGCACTGATGTATGGAGCAGCTATATGGGGGCCAGGCCTTGCCGATTATGTATGGACATTGATGGAGAGACCTCAGGCGATCATGATATCTAGATTGATTCGCAGCAAGGCCTCAGTCCCACATGACATTGTGCAAGCAGAGCTTGCCACACCGCCCATGCTAGCCGAGGCATTATTTCAGACAGTCTGCTTCCTACACAGATTTCAGGATATGGACAGAGATCGCATTGCATACAGAGCATATATGGCATCTCAGGAGATGGCTCGAGCGGGGGATACCACATCATGGTATGCACAGACTAGAGCTTGGTTTGACAGACATGGGCTGGACATTGATAGACTCCCACCTCTTCTATATGATACTCAGGCTCCCACTTACACCCTCTCTCTCTCTGAGAGGAACAGAGTCATCAAACAGGAGATATGGCATATTTATATACAGAGGACATGGGTCAGCCCTGCACAGCCACTGCCATCAAAGATGGCACATTATTATACATAGTTCTTGAGCATATCAGAGCAGGGATTCATAGAGATTCCGAGATATATGCAGATCTATATGCCACATCGATTGAGAGTTCTTATTGGATAGCTCAGGGTATCATCACATCAGCTTATGATTGAGAGTGGCAGTGCCAATGGCATCCCACGGGAGGAGAGGATATGCCCCCTTTGCAGATCAGAGGTGGAGAGTGAGGAGCATTTTGTTCTCAGATGCCCGGCATACTCAGAGTTGAGATCTAGATACACATTGAGCAGCTCACTTCAGGGATGTATGACTGATATGGATCAGAGATCATTTGGCCATTTTCTGGGAGAGGCATGGCACATCAGAGAGCAGAGCACACAGCGGGTCCCAGTCAGAGAGGGGCCCACCCAGACGACTATTACATAGTTCGTTCAGACAGACAGAGTGAGAGCTATTGTACCAGCCTCCAGCCAGACCTCCGGGCTCACACTACAGCAGGCTGAGGACCAGCGTACCCGATGCCGCACGAGGATCCGTGGGTTTCGGACCCCACAGCCACACCGACAGGAGATCCGGAGGATTCTTGATCTACATCGACAGCAGACTGAGATCCGACGACACTCGACACATTGGATCTCAGATCTCCAGTTTGCTCTTTCTCCACTGCCGATGTACCACATCCTGCATCCAGGAGGGATCACCTGCTATTAGCGACTTCGACGACTGCTACTATATCCCAGGATAGTATATCTCCCTGCATCTGTTACATATACACATCGCACCACTTTATCACAGCCGACAATTGTTCCCCTATCACAGCCGACATTTGTTCCCCTTTTGTAGCCATTATCTGGAGTACCAGAGCTACATACGCACATACACATACATGACACTTATCACACTCACAGCACCGTATTTTCAATTTCCAGTTTTTAGCTTTTCATTCAGCACTTTTATTTTGGATAGCTGGACCTCATTAGTTGTATCACAGTTTGTCTCATAGGCCAGTTTTGGTCTTTAGAAGACGTTAATATAACTTTCTTTCTTTCTTTTCTCATATATATATAATTATAATCCTACCTCTCTCTCTCTCTCTCTCTCCCCATTGCTTTTGAGGCATGATTAGCCACCTTTACAATGATGGGGAAAAGAGCATCAATCTCATCCGGACGAAGGTGGCAACATTGATTTGAGGTTGCATCATTTCCCTAGATTACTATCTAAGCTTCTTTGTAAAAGTGCATGGATGGACAAGCATATTTGTATTAGTTTGTTTGGAATCAAATAAGTTTTTGTTCTTCTCATATTTGTTATATACTCTTTATTTCTTGCTAAGGTTATGCTTGCTATAGTGTAAATTTTTACATGGTATTAGAGTCAAAGGGGCTCTAAAAAGTGAGGAGTGCACGAGAGGCGAGGGCTTCAATAACAACCACCACTTAGTCATTGGTTTTGACACATATCAAGTCTATCTCTCTATCCATAACCTTTTCTCTAATGAAATGGTAGTGCACTTCAATATGCTTTATCCTTGCATTGTAGATGGGTTCATTGCCAACACGACGACGCTAATGCTATCACAATACACGATAAATCCACCATTTATCTCTATCCCCATATCACATAATAGTAATATTTGCCATATTTACTCACATGCTACCAATGCAATACCTCTATACTCTGCTTCTATACTAGATCAAGCAACTGTGGGTTGCTTCTTGTTTCTCCAACTCACCGTGGTTGAACCAAATGAAAATACATAGCCATCGATGGATCTCCTATCCATGATATTTCTTGCCCAGTGTGCATCTATGTAGCCAAATAATGTAGGCTTGATCCCTTTCTCATAGAACAAGCCAAAGCTAACTGTGTTCTTCACATATCTCAAGACTCTTCTTACTACATGTAGATGCGACATGCATGGTTTTTGCATCTTCCATTGAATAACTCAAGTCTAGTTATGGTTAGGTAGATTAGGCTACTAACCATCTTTTTGAACATAGTAACATCCTCCACATACTATCCATTATCCACTATCTTAACGTTTTGATCCAATGGTATATCCACTAGCTTACATGCTATCTTTCCATACTTCTCTAGCATATCCAACGAGTATTGCCTTTGCACTAACCAAACTCCACATGGAGTGTCAATCACCTCAATGCCAATAAAGTATCTCGGTAAACCAAGGCCATTGATGTTAAACCCCTTATGCAACCCATGCTTTACTTTAGCAATCTCTCTCTCTAGAGTACATGTAATGATGAGATCATCAACATAGATGACCACAACAACCATACCATATTCTGTATGTCTGACATAAAGTGAACAATCAGCCATGCTTTGCTAAAATCCCATGCTACATAACAACTTGTTGATCCTCTCACATCAAGCTCTTGGTGCTTGCTTCAATCCATAGAATTCCTTAACTTGCACACATAATGTGGATATTTTGAATGTACATACCCTTCAAGCTCATCCATATATACCTCTTCTTCTAATGCACCATTCAAGAAAGCATCCTTCACATCCATTTTGTATAATTTCTAGCCATAGATAGAAGCTAATGCAATCACCAATCTAAGTGTGGTCATCTTAACCATTGGACTAAATGTCTCTCCATAATCCAAACCATATGTTCGAGCATAACCTTTTGCAACTAACATTGCCTTTTATCTCTCCGCTGTGCCATTTGATTTGCACTTGAATTTATACACCCACTTGTAACCAATTTCCTTCTTGCCATGAGGAAACTCAACTAGATCCCATGTCTTATTCTTTGACAATGCATCCATTTCCTCATCCATAGCATTTTTTGAATCTTTGTTTCCAATTTTCTATTCAAAACAAGTAGGCTCAACATGCTAGATTTACCATACCATGTATGCATAATGCATCTTCATTAAGGCATTGTATGTCAATCTATCCATTGGATGTCTCACCATATATGATCTCCTCAATTAAGGTGCACTAGACAGTGTCTCAATTGTTCTTGCATGTGGTGGAATATACTTTTCTGCACTCCTTATCCTTGGAGCTCTTACATGTGGTATGCCAAACTCATCATCCATAGACTCATCCTTAGAACTTTCACCCATATTCTTTATGTAATTTTTGCCCTATTTTTAGCACTCCTCAACTTGCCACTCCATGGACTATAACTACCATTTCTATCTTCATAGCCTTGAGGTCCAAACATATCCTTAACATGTTGATTTCTTTGACTATTATTTGCTATAATTTTCTTAGCATACCCATCATCATCACTACTCTCATAAACATCCATATCAATTGTAGCTTTTAGTTGATATTAAGACTCATACTCACTAAATCTCATATCCATGCTTATGTGAACCTCTTTAGTGACATGATCATAACATTTGTATCCATTCTTCTTATTTGGATACCTAAGAAATGTGCATTTAAAAGCCATTGGTTCCATCTTTTTCTTCAAATCATCAAGGATATATACATAACACACACAACCAAATACCCAAAGGTATACAACTGTAGGTGTCCTTCCATAAATCTTCTCATATGGAGACATGTGATGAGTCAAAGTTGTAGGTGTCATGTTCATGATATGGGCTATAGTATGTACTACTTCAACCCAGTAAGTCAAGGGCATGTGCATCCGATTCATCATTGTCCTTGCTACTTTTGCAATGATCCTATTCTATCACACCATTCAGATGTGGTGTATGCCTACATATAACCTATCTTTTGATCCCATGGTCTCTCAAATAGTAGGAGAACATATATTCTCCATCATTATTTGATCTCAAGCATTTTATGTAGCCCCAAAACTATTTTTTCACCACGGCTTTAAACTCGAAAAACTTTTCAAATGCTTCACTTTTATGTTGCAAAAAGTACACCCATGTCATCCAGCTAAAGTTATAAATGAAAGTCATATAGAACTTGCATTTCCCTCTTAAAGAGACATTTTGATATGGACCCCATATATTAGAATGTACCATTTCCAAAGGATAACTGCTCGCTCTCCCCCTCTTTGGAATGGGAGCTTAGACAACTTGCCAATTTGACAAGCTTCACATACATTGTCATAATTCACATATCCAAATTGCAGAAGCCCATGAATAACCTATCTAGATTGCATTTGTCTAAGCCTCTATAAATTCACATGTCTAATTCTATTATGCCATAGTTTTACACCTTTATCTTGTCTATGCCCTATCTCAACATCCATAGAGCTCTATATGATGGGAGTTCCTACATCCAAAGCAAATAACCTGCACCACATGCTATAAGCTTGCTAGTTTTTCCATTCCTAAACTCCTTAATGAAACAAGTATACTTGTTAAACCTTACTTGTAACCCTTGATCATCCATTTGACCAATTGAAGCCAAATTTTTAGTGATAGTAGGTATTGAGATGGCAAGCTCAATACATGTGGATATTGATGATGGACTGCTTGGTTAGAAGGGTCTACACATCTACACTTAGCATGTTAGTGGTCATTATAATCACTTATTACATGGCCACCCATTGACTTATCACTTATTATATTTGGTTTATTGCACCTACCTACACCTGGCATAGTTATAGCGCCAGTTGATTAGTACAATTAGTTATATATTGTTTGACTTAATAGCCCACTTTCCTTTCTATTATATATTATTTATACTTTGTGTACATTATATTGTGTGAAAAGAAGAAGAAACCATCAATAAAAAAAATTGGTCTCCATCTCTCTTTGTGTGTTATTGAGTGACTTTCCTCTTATGTGTACGATGTGTGTTTGGAGAGCAGCTCAAGCAAGTCCCCCCAACACATGATTCATGACATGGTATTAGAGCAGTGCCACTAAGAGAGACTGGTTTTAAAGCTGAAGTGAAGTAGAAGAAGCAAGGATTTGAGCAAGTAAGCAATGGTTAAGAAGCTCTTCCATTCTTCGACTCTTTCTCTTGGATAGTGCTTTGGGAGGCACATGAAGCAAGGCATAGCAAAAATCTTAGGTTGCTATGAGATTTGGTGTACAAGCAAAGCATTGTATATTTTGATCTTTAGGGCTATCTTGTTGCTTTTTTGGCAATCTTGGATTGTTTTGGGCCCCATTTTAGACCCACAAGGTTATGGACAACAATTTCAAAGTATACTATGATTTTGATTGTGTTAACCAAAAGTGGACGTACAAATTATAGATTTCGAATTTGTAAGTTCTAAGGTCGCATACATTGAAATATAATACAAATGTATTGGACATGCAAATGTGCAAAGATTGAAATTAGTGCAGTCCAAAGGGTTAGTTACAAGGTATGCTTACTTTAAGAGTTACAAAATTTCATAAAGTGTGTGAAGCATGTTAGTTTGGTAAGCATGCAAGACAATCTTTTTCGCATGATAGAGATACGAGCAAGAGTATACTTGATGCTATGTATACAAATATTTGGAAGTCTACACAAAACATATCTCTTGGTGGTGCTAAATATATAGTCATATCTATTAATGATTGTTCAATAAAACTATGTGTGTGTTTTATGAAGGAAAAGAGTGATGTATTCGAGCACTTCAAAACATTCAAGGCTGTTGTTGAAATAGAAATAGGCTTGAAAGCTAAGTGTAGGTCAGATGAAGGGGAAGACTACCTCTCTAATGAGTTTAGCAAAATTTTGAGGTCTCATGGGATAAAGGGATAGTTCGCTTAAAGATATATCCCACAACAAAGTGGGATTACAGAAGGAAAAAATAGGCATATTGTAGAACTTGCATAAGTAGTGATGGGGTTGAAAAGAAATTGCTAAAATATTTTTTGTCTGAAGCTATTCATACTATTGTCTATATTATGAACAGAACTCCCACATTTGCAATTCATGAACTAACCTTCAAAGAATGCTTTGCAGGTAATAAGCCTAATGTATTCAGACTTAAAAGTGTTTGGTTGTATTGCATATGTTCACGTGCTAAATAACTATGAAAGAAGCTTGATCCAATGGCTAAAAAATGTATTTTCATTGGATACTGTTTAGAACAGAAAGGGTATCACTGCTATAACTCTACTATAGGTGAGTTTAGAGTGAGCAAAGATGTTATTCTTGATGAGATGATACGCATCTAGCAGTGATGCATTGCATAGTGATGATGATGATGATGATGATGATAGTTATGTGTAGAAAGAAAATCAAGAATCACATATCCTTAGTGGACCAAAAACATCATTTGGTACTACAAATACAATTAGGCATTGGTCTAGGAGACTAAGGAGCATCCCCATATCTTCAGGTGCATCTACAAGTGTTATAGGTAAAGACAAAGAGAAGAAGAAAGTGTTAGATGGTAATGACACGTATGCTAGTTATTTAGGGTATAATGTAGATTTCAATGGTTTAGAGAGTTTGGATGATGAGCTTGGTATTCCTTCAATCAAGACACTAGGTGTACAGAGAGCATATGGTAAAGTAAAGGCTTCACTTAGTGATGCAGTGGTACATAAGTCTAGCAGGGTCAAATACCCTATTTAATAATTTGGTTTTGAAGGTTATGCAATTCACCATTAGGCTTATATGGTAAAGATGGTTCAGGGTATTGGACCCACTTGTTTTGGGATGCTGTTGGTCGTGCTCATTGGGATGTAGCAATGGATGAGGAGATGGCTACATTAGAGGTTAATAAGACTTTGGATCTAATACCATTGCTTAAGGGCAAGAAAGCTTTTAGTTGTAAGTAGGTTTACAAAATGAAGCATAATATAGATGGTTCTATTAGCAAGTATAAGGCTATAATGGTTGCAAAATGGTATGCTCAAATATATGGCATATATTATGAAGAGATATTCAACCCAGTTGCTAGGATGGTTACTGTTAAATGTGTAATTGCTTTGGCAACAACCAAAGATTGGTGTTTGTAGCAAATGGATGTAAAGAAGGCCTTCTTGCATAGTGACTTGTAAGAAGATGTATATATAGAGCAACCAATAGGTTATGAGAATTTAGAGCATCCCACATATGTGTGCATGTTAAAGAAGCCACTCTATGGGTTGAAGCAAGCACTCAGAGCATGGTTTAACAAGATCAGAGAGCATCTTGTCAATATTGGCTTTTTATGTTTCTGATGTTGATTACTCACTTATGAGAAAGGGAGGTGTAGGTTTGGTCATCATAGTCATCTATGTGGATTACTTGATTATTACAAGTGACAACGATAGCGGGATTGTTGTGAAGTTAAGGATATTTTGAAGAATAAATTTGAGATAAAGGATTTGGGTGAGCTAAGATACTTTCTTGGTACTAAGGTGATCAGATATGATGATGGTATATGGCTATTCCAAAGGTAATATGGCTCGGATATGTTGTCCAAGTATGGTATGACAACATATAAGCTTCTTTCAGTACTATTGGGGCAAAATGTGAAGTTGAGTGTTAATATTAAAGATAAGATAGAAGATCCTATTATATTTAGGAGGATAGTTCATTTGGATACAATTAGATACATATTGAGATATGTAAAGTCCACTTTGTATTATGGACTTTTCAATGAGGCAAGTAAGGATATACATGTGTTTGGATACAAAGATATAGATCGGGCTAGTAGCATGTTAGACAAAAAATCAATTGGTGGATTCATATTTTACCTTAGTAGTGCAGCAGTTACGTGGAGTAGCAAAAAACAACTTACAATTACTTTATCAAGTATAGAGGCTAAGTACAGAGGTGTTGCTATGGCAACATGTGAGATGGTATGGTTGCAAAGTTATTGGGTGATTTGGATATGTAGGGAGATAGTTTAATTGTCATTCATTGGGACAACACAAGTAGCATATAGTTAGCTAGGAACCCAGTGTTCCATGCTAAGATGAAACACATTAGGGTACATTATTACTTTTTGATAGAGAAGGTACTTGCAAGAGATTGACTTGAAATATGTCAGCACAAAGGATTAGATAGGTGACATTTTTACAAAGGCATTGGGTATAGAGAAGCTTCGAAAAATTTAATAGCTTACTTGGAGTTACAAATATATAGTTGAGCTTGAGGGGGAGTGTTGAGATGACAAGCTCAATATATGTGGATATTGATGATCAACTGCATATCTACACTTGGCATGTTGGTGGTCATTATGATCCTCACATGGTTACCGACTTATCACTTATTATTATTGTGTTGTTGCACCTACCTATAGATGGTATAGTTATAGCACCAGTCGATTAGTATAGTCATTCATGTACAATTTAACTTAGTAGACCACTTTCCTTTATGTTGTATTTTATCTATACTTTGTGTACATTATGTTGTGTGAAAAGAAGAAGAAGAAGAAGAAGAAAATAGTAAGAAATGTTTTGGTCTCCACCTCACTTATTGTGTTCTTGAGGGAGCTTACTCTTGTGTATATGAAGTGTATTTAATGGAATAGCTCAAACAAGTCCCTCCACCACACGATTCGTGACAATAGGCATATATAGAACATCCTAAAGCTTATTTTCTATTGAGTCTCTAGTCATCAAAGGTATACCCCCAATATGAGTTATCTTATGCAATGTGTCATCTCATGTAGCCACATATTCTTCAGTTTGCATTTGGTTTACTTTCCATCAAACCACTTTGCATGGTGTGTCATATAGTTTGTAGCATGTGAATCCAAAAACCAATCATCCTCTCTAGGAGGATGCATCAAACTACCAAGTAGATGCTCTGTGGTGAAGAGGCGACCTCTAAGTGGTGATGAACCACCTCTAGAATCATAGCCACCACCAGTATATCTACTTGCATAATGCCCAAACTAGTTCCTTCCTTGACCCTTAAACATATCATTTTTCTTATGAAAGCACACTCTCTCAAAGCAATATAATTGTCCATAATAATGTCATGTACCATCTCTCTGTGGACTAAAGCATTCTCTACCTCTAAAGTAGGACCTCCCCCTAACTCTAGGCATAAAATCACAACGTCCAAATCTATCTTCATGACCATAAGACGATCCTCTAGCTCTAGATGAGCTACCATGGCCTCTCTAATGATAAAACACACTATCTTGATTTGTATTCTTTCCATTGTTAGATGCATTGAAGCCCAATTTAATCTCTCCTGTAAGTAGTAAAGCAATCAACACTTCAAAAATAGGTATAGAGCTTCCTGTCATAGAAATGGAGGTATCAAGGGAGTTATATGTAGGTCCAAGCCCATTTAGAGTGATAGATACCAAATCATCATCATCGTCAACTAGTGCATTTATTGAAGTAACATCTTTTGCAACCTATTTTATTTCTACCACATAGTCATTGATTCTTCCATTTCCTCGCCATGCACCATGCAATCTCTACTTTAGTTATATCTTCTTGGCCTCTGTGCAAGTATCGTACATGTTCTCAATAATTTCCCAAGCATCTTTGCATGTACTTATCTTTTTAATGTGCGTAATCAATGTCTCTAAGATACATATAGATATCCAATGCAAGACTTTCCTGTTTTTACCTATCCAATCTTTGGATGTCTTTTTTGGTTCTTTAATGGGCTCATCAAGTAGTTCTTAGCATGCATCTTCACCTATAATGAGATCCCATAGACTTCTCCCATCAAAAAATTCTCCATATGGTAGGACCATACACTAGTTGTCCTTAGTCAACTTGTCACCAACAATTTGCGTAATTTGTGCATTTTTTGACATTATTATGGCTAGAAATTCAATAAAACTAGTTGTATTAATGTGCCAGATCAATATCTAAGCATGTGGACAAGATTGAACATAAACTGCTCAAAATCGAGACAAAAAAGCATTCAAGATGCCCAATAAAATACATACAAATTGAGTTGTAATGCAATGGCCATCATACATGTGTCCAATTACTATCATATGCACCGATACATCATGCCCATATGTCAAAAATTGGCTGTCAAGCAAGAAATACTGAAAACATGGCTCAAATAGTGCTTGTATGGCCCAAAAAGCATTAAAATATGAGTCTAAAATTAACCAATTTTCCTACAATTTTTAATTTTTTTGGTGCTAGACATAAAGTCCAAACCAAGTTAAACTACCAAAAATGTTTGGGAAAATTTTGACAAAATTTTGGGCTCCAAACAACCACTCGAAACTAACATAGAAACTTGCCATTTGTGCTTTAAAATAGCTAGTTCTCTTGTATGCAATGTGAATAGACCAACATTGAATCGATTTTCAAAACTCCTAGTTCAATCTTTGCCAGTGTGAACATAGTGTTGACATATCGAGCTCCACTCGTGATACGCCAGGGTGACCGTTGTGTATTTATGTCACCGACTTGTCAGTTGCAGATGCGGTTGGTACACCACCCTTGAATAATAGCTACATGATAGCTATCCTTATCTACTCTAGTTCGTGGCTCAGTTAGTATGCCACCTTAGTTAGTTGAGTTTGGTTTGAGACCCATATCTAGGGTTCTTCTATTTCTTTGTACTAGAGTTCTTTTGGCTTCCACAACTAAGAAGAGGAAAACTGTTTTCAGCCTCCACCCTTGTGTGTATTCCCCCATTGTGCAAGCAAGAAAGCTACAAGTGAGACTCCTTCCTTCTCTCCCACAATCTTGACATGGTATCAGAGCCTTGTTCGTGGTAAGGAGCTCAAGAAAGCAAGCCAAGCTCGCGGTGTTCTGGTAAGAGGAGCAGTGTTGCTCTCATTTTCTGTTTTGGGAGCAGATCTCTGCAGGTAGCACAGCCGGAAATTGCAGGAGTGCATTGTCTCAGGTTGAGACGCCCTTCGCGGTGAAGCAAGAGGGCAGTATATGTTGCGGGATTAGGCTTTAGCCCTCGACGACCCTATTTTTTTGATTTGAGGCCATTTCGGGGCCTGTTTTGGAGGCGGAAGTTTTCTGCACGCACTCAGGAAAAGGCCCAGTTTTATGCTGTGCAGCCACTGTTCTACAGGTCGGTGAATAGTTACTGTAAAAATTGCATCGTATGCTTGTGCGCAGAGACATTGGGAGTTACAGAATCATCCCTGTTACCTGTTGATGCAAAATCGTCACTAGGAAGTGACTGTGTGGTCAAATACCACTTTCGCCAGTTTTACAGATTTTCCCTTGTGAGGGTGAAGCTGTGTTTTTTGCAGTGACAGAATTTTTTGTAGTCTTCTGTAATGGCATCTGATTCTATTTCACAGATTGTCAATGAAGAGCTTGACAAGAACAACTTCTAAGCATGGAAGTTTAGAATGACGAATTTCCTTATGGGAAAAGGATATTGGAAATTTGTTCCAGGAAATGAAGAAGAACCAGTTCTTCCTGATGTTCCCCATCAATAGCAAATGCAGGCATTTAAAGCATGGCATGAGAGAGCCAGGAAAGTTATGTATTGGCTGTCTATCAGCATTTCAGACTCTATGATTGTGCATATTCAGGATGCAAGTATGCCAAAGGAGGCATGGGATACTTTGTCAAAAATGTATAGCACAAATACGCAAGCCAGGAAAATGCAGCTTAAGCAAGAGTTGCACAATGTGCAAAGAGAAAGTATGAGCATCAACGACTACCACATGAAGGTGAAGAAGATTGCAGATGCAGTTGCTTCCATTGGGTCACCAGTGGAAGATGATGATTTCGTTTCTGTGACCTTGAATGGTTTAGGAAAGGATTATGCGCAGTTTCGGACATCCATTTCCGTCCGTGAAAGATTTCCTGATTTTGAGGAGTTGATTGCTCTTCTAATTTCTGAGGAGCAGAGAAATGGTGGTGCATCTTCTTCAGGAGGAACTTCAAAAGAAGCTGTCTTCTACTCAAATGCTGGAAGAGGCAGAGGCAGAGGTAGAGGAGGCCGATTTGGAGGCCGTGGTAGAAATCAGAATATGCAGCAAACTCAAGAAAACCAGTCCTATGGAGGAGGACGTGGTAACTCTATAGGCAGGGGGAGCCAAAGAGGTCGTGGTGGATGGCAAAGAGGTCAAAATGCAAACAGTAATGTTGAATGCTACTACTGTGGTAAAATGGGTCATATGGCTAAAGACTGCTATAAAAAGCAGAATGACATTATGAATGGAAAACTGCAACAAGGGAATTATGCATCTTCTAGTAGACAGGGTGATGACAGAAATGAGCATTTGTTCATGGTGCAGCACATGAACAATTCTGTGACAAGTGCAGAAGAAAGCAATGATGTATGGTATGTTGACTCAGGTGCATCAAACCACATGACAGGTCATGCAGAATGGATGGAGGATGCAAGGAAAATGGAAAAACCAGGATTTGTGGAGACTGGTGATGATACTGCACATCCTATTGTACAGATTGGAAAAATTCCTTTGTCTATGCAGGATGGGAAAAAGAAATACCTGTCCGATGTATTTCATGTCCCGAATATCACCAAGAATCTGGTTTCTGTTGGTCAAATGGTTGAGCAGGGCTTGCAGGTCAGATTTAATCCTCATGGATGCTTTGTTGAGGATATGAAAAATAAAGGTCGCTTGATAGCAAAAGGGAAGAAGAAGGGCAGAATGTTTACATTGGATGCAGACATGTCTGAATTGAGTGCAGCAATGTTTGCACATGGGACCGGCGTAGTTGCAGATATTGATATCTGGCATAAACGCATTGGTCATGTTAATGTACAGCGACTTAAATCAATGCAGGCCCAAAATATTGTTGCAGGATTGCCAAAATTCAAGGTTGCAGAAATGCATAAGGTATGTGAAGCCTGTCAGTTTGGAAAACAGGCAAGGAAACCATTTCCTAGACATGTTCAAGAGAGTGAAAAGCCATTGGAATTAATCCACTCTGATGTGTGGACTACTAAAGCTGCATCTCTTGGAGACTGTCATTATTTTGTCACTTTTATTGATGACTATAGCAGAAAAGTTTGGGTGTATTTTATGAAAAAGAAAAGTGAAGTTTTTGGGCATTTCAAAACTCTTAAAGCTATGGTTGAAAAAGAAACAGGCCTGCAGATAAAATGCCTAAGGTCAAATGGAGGGGGAGAGTACCTCTCAAATGAGTTTGCAAAGTTCTTGCAGGAGCATGGCATAAAGCAGCAATATTCATGCAGTTATACCCCACAACAAAATGGAATTGCAGAAAGGAAAAACAGGCATATTGGAGAGGTATCTCGTGCCATGCTCAATGAAAAAGACTTGCTAGATTTTTATTGGGCTGAAGCAGTTGCTACAGCAGTCTACATAATGAACAGGACTCCCACTGCAGCAATGCATGGAATGACTCCAGAGGAGAGGTATACTGGTAGGAAACCAGATATTTCTCATTTGAAAATTTTTGGTTGCATTGCCTATGTACATGTGCCAGATGAGTTGAGATTCAAGTTGGATCCAAAAGCTGAGAAGTGCATCTTTATTGGTTACTCTCTGCAGCAAAAAGGGTATAGATGCTATAACCCTTCTACTCGTAAGTTTACAGTGAGCAGAGATGTTGTTTTTGATGAGATGAGTAGCTGGTATAAACCAGTAAATGTGATTGATGATGTAGATGTACAAAATGGTAATGCTGCACAGAATTCACAGCAACAGTCACAAAATATTAGTGGACCTGGAGCGTCCTCTAGCAGTGGTTCACATTCTTCGCCATGGACAGGCAGATTGAGATCAGGAGAATCTTCTCAAAGTAATGCAGATAGTGGTATGCAGGTATCACGAAAAGGAAAAGAGAAGGTTGATCAGCCCATGTTTGATGTGAATGCAGGTCACTCTTATGTGGATGGTGAATCCAGTGGCTCAGAACAGAGCATTGATGATGAGTTGGGTATTCCTTCTATTGTTACACCTAGAGTAAGGAAGACCAGGGATGTTTTGAGAGCACCTGGGAGTGAACCTACTTTGCGCAGGTCTACGAGAGCTAGATATCCTGTGGATAGGCTGAAATATGATGGATTTACAGCCATTCACTATGCATATATAGTCAAAGTGATACAGGAACCAGAACCCACTTCTTTTGAGCAAGCCATGGGAAAAGAAAAATGGGAGAAAGCCATGGATGAAGAAATGGATGCCTTGGAAGCAAATGCTACATGGGAGTTAGTACCTTTGCCTAAAGGTAAGAATGCAATTGGCTGTAAGTGGGTTTATAAGGTGAAGCACAATGCAGATGGTTCTGTGAATAGATACAAGGCAAGATTAGTAGTTAAGGGGTATGCACAAACATATGGCATTGACTATGAAGAAACATTCAGTCCGGTTGCTGCATCAAAGGGATGGTCTTTACATCAGATGGATTTAAAGAATGCCTTCTTGCATGGTGATTTGCAAGAAGAGGTCTATATGGAGCAGCCACCAGGTTATGTGCATGCTGTTCATCCTGAGTTTGTTTGCAGGTTGAAGAAAGCCTTGTATGGCTTGAAGCAAGCACCTAGAGCATGGTCTGACAAGATAGGACAATATCTTGTCACTATTGGCTTTCAGATTTCCAAGGCAGATTTCTCACTTTATGTGAGAAAAACAGAGAAAGGTATTATGCTACTTGTCATTTATGTTGATGATTTGATTATGACAGGTGACAGTGATGAAGATATCCTTCATGTGAAAATGCTATTGAAGCAGAAGTTTGAGATGAAGGATTTGGGAGAGCTGCGTTATTTCTTGGGCATTGAGGTGATTAGATCACCAAGTGAGATACAGCTCTTGCAGAGGCAGTATGGATTGGACATGCTGTCCAAATATGGGATGACAGGCTGTAAGCCTATTTCAGTTCCTTTGGAGCAGAATGTGAAGCTGAGCACAGATGGAAGTGAGCTTCTAGAAGACCCTACTATGTACAGACGCATAGTAGGAAGTTTGATTTATATGACTATTATCAGGCCAGATTTGAGCTATGCTGTAGGATTGGTAAGTCAGTTTATGCAGGCTCCAAGGAAACCACATTTGGATGCGGCTAGATGCATACTCAGGTATGTGAAGTCCACATTGCAGTATGGACTATTTTATGAGACTGGGGTTCAGATACAGTTGCATGGATACACTGATGCTGATTGGGCTGGTAGTATTTCTGATAGACGATCTACCAGTGGATATGTGTTCTCTTTTGGGAGTGCTGCAGTCACTTGGAGTAGCAAGAAACAGCCTACAGTTGCCTTGTCGAGCACAGAGGCTGAGTACAGGGGTGCAGCAATGGCTGCATGTGAGGTGGCTTGGTTGCATAAGCTACTTTATGATATGCATCAGTCTACAGATGGGCCAGTTGTCATTTATTGTGACAACATGAGTAGTATACACTTGGCAAATAACCCAGTCTATCATACTAGAACAAAGCACATTGAGGTGCATTATCACTATGTGTGAGAGAGGGTTTTACTAGGTCTTATTGATCTAGTTTATGTCAGCACAGAGGATCAAGTAGCTGACATATTCACGAAGGCATTGGGCGCAGAGAAGCTGCGCAAGTTTCAGAGACCTGCTTGGTGTGCAGGAATTGGGATTGAGCTCGAGGGGGAGTGTTGACATATCGAGCTCCACTCGTGATACGCCAGGGTGACCGTTGTGTATTTATGTCACCGACTTGTCAGTTGCAGATGCGGTTGGTACACCACCCCTGAATAATAGCTACATGATAGCTATCCTTATCTACTCTAGTTCGTGGCTCAGTTAGTATGCCACCTTAGTTAGTTGAGTTTGGTTTGAGACCCATATCTAGGGTTCTTCTATTTCTTTGTACTAGAGTTCTTTTGGCTTCCACAACTAAGAAGAGGAAAACTGTTTTCAGCCTCCACCCTTGTGTGTATTCCCCCATTGTGCAAGCAAGAAAGCTACAAGTGAGACTCCTTCCTTCTCTCCCACAATCTTGACACATAGTTGGTGAAGTATCCAATTCAATCCTTCTTTAGTGTGAATAGTCAAGAGATGAAACTAGATCAGGACATTTGATATTGTGAAAGGGGCTATTTTAGATTAAGGCTTAACTAAGCCTTAAGAAAGCTTATGAAACAAATGGTTTATCCTCAGTTGAATGGTATATTTGCTACACCATTTTTAATGTCAGCACCTCTTGGCATGTAACATTGATAGTAATCGAATATGTCAACAACATCCTTGTCTTCTCAACCATCAAATTCAAGGCACAAAGTTCTAATCAACAAATCGAACCTGATTCTACTTCTCTTCTTTGTGACTATTCATAAACCCCCAACTTCAATAATAAGTAGGCCTTGTGCTTCTCAAGAGTAGCCCTTGAGCTTCTCCTTCACATGCAAGCCCCCTAGTTAAGCTAGTCTCGAGCTTAAGTAGCCCCTATGCTTGTGAGCATCAATACATGAACCAATTTGAAATTGAAAATTGATTAAACCTTGTTATAATACATGATTTCTAGCCTCCTTTGGCTTCCCAAATACATTCAAAGTAAGCACCAATGCTTGAAAACTAAGCTCCAATGGCTCTACAATCTGATGTACGTATTTTGGTTGGATTGGTCGAAGATTAGTACTTGATTTAATGGTGGAGCTTTCAATTTAATTAGGCGCCGATTCGATGCACTCCTCAATCCAAGCATTCAATCTCACAATCCTGCTCTGATACTAATTGAAAAGAATAGAAGAGGATGCATAATGGAAGTAGTAATGATAGAAGATATGGAGGCTCAAGAGTTTTTCTTCATCTTCATCTTTGTTCTTCTCCTTCTCTCATTGTCAACTGAGTACACACAAAGCATCTCCCATAAGTGATAGATACCTTTTGACCTTTAAGTTACTTCACACACAACCTCTGCTTTATTTATGCATACATAGGATATGACATAGCTTATGCCTTATTTCTCAATAGGTCCAACTCCAAGTTGGCATGTTGTGTTATACATTCTACTATCATTTGCATGAGATTGCCAATGACACTTGAAAGAAATGTGCCCAAAAGTAGTAATCCCACCACTGTATTAGATGATAGACTATTGATCCATTTGTTTAAAGGACATAACTAGTTATACTACTTTGATTTTACCTCACTCATTGAGAATGACCTACTAAATTCTAAATGTAAATAACCTCAATTGCTACCAACATTCTAAGATAGTGCTACTATTATCTGTTAAACTATAAACCTTAGTTTTTGTATGATATAATCATCATATTCTACATATTAATATTAAAGGAAAACACATGTTCAAATTTTACGACCTCAAATATGCGTATTTTCTAATACCCATTTTAAGAACACAAATATATTAGCAAAACATGCTTGTACAATGTTAGAATTAGGGTTTTTATAAAAGATACATTTTACTTCTCGACCAACAAGAGATGGTTCACATGAATAATAAACAAGTGCTAAAAGATTAACGTGCTTGATAACCGATCTCAATCTCATTTTCATGGTCACCTACTCTTGATAAAGAGCATTAAATCACCCAATAAATGTGACCATGAGCACAATGGATGAATAAGTAGCATAAATAGTATTTATCCACAACATATAGAAATACAAAGTTGATTATAAATTAGTGTTTTGTGTTACCTACGTAACACTACTTGTAGAATACTCGAAAGATTAAATTTCCCAAAAATGAAAACATAGAGAGTAATTACTTTATGACTACTAACCCTGATACTTGAGTAATATTTACCCCCACATTACTAAATGCAACTTTTTTGAGGTGCTCTTTCAAGATTAGCCAAGTGATCAAGGTTTCAACTAAATAGCCCTAAGAACAATGCCATTGATGCACTCTTAGGTAACACTTAAGTAACCACCATCGATGTACTCTTAGATAACACTTAAGTAACCACACAATTGAGCTTCACCTACTAGAACACATCGGCACTAACCAAGCACCCTCTCATTATACACATTACATACTAATCATGTGTCATTCTTATTCCCACATATATTAGTTTTATTTGGGCATATTAATAGGGCACTATCATTAGTGCACCCTAATTAGGCACTTACATGTATTGTTTGGGACATCTTAACACAAAGGAAGTTGATACTTAACCTTAGGGATTTTAGACACCTTGCTAAGCACAAAAGCAACACCTCATAAACACATTAGTACTGAGTTCACACATATTCACAATGGCATATACCCACTTGAAACCACTCAGCCATCCTTTCATCCTAAGGAACCATTGTATGCACTAAGCAATTGCATTGTCTAGCTAAAGCAATTGAAAGCACTTTGAAGCCTAGGTATTGATCTTCATACTTAATATATGATACGTTCTAATGCATAGCCTAGATTTTCAATGACCTCCACCACACCGCAAAGGTAGACTAAAATTACACCTTAGTCATGTTACTTAAGATCCCTTACATGTCGAGACATAGGCTCACATTGGGTATATATGGAATCATTCACCCTAGAATACTTCACATGCATTGTGTGCCAAGGATGCACCAACATTTAGTTAGAAGAGATAGATCACTTTGCGCAAAGCCATGAGGGGCTCCACTTGTCCATTTTGGCATAACCACCTTAATGCACCACTAATCACACACACAATAAGCACACAATTCCACCTAGGCACATAGAAAGTCTAATAGCATTTAACACATAGGATAGAACTCATTTAAGCACATTCAAACTTAATTTTAATCCATTAGTGGCACTCCAACCTATGCGGTTGGAATATGATGGATGCCATCAAGGTGCCATTCTGTATGGCAAAAGTGGTCCCTGAATTTCCATCGATGGCATATTCTAGCATTGCTACAAATAGTCGACATGTTAGATATGCATTTTCTACTCCATGTTGCCATTCCACCCTTTCCATTCAATCCCTCATGACCTACCATTATAACCTCCACAATGTGAATGAGAGAAAATCATATTTAGAGATCCACACGTATATAAATGGGTAATTAGGTTCGGTCTTCTTCGCTCCCAGCTCTCCTTACTTTTGCATAACACACACCCTTCAAAACCATTGGCTTTCATCACAATTCTCTATTATTAATCCCCTACACAAAAATCCCACCACTCCTTGCATATTGTGAGAGTGTGCAATGGAAGAAGGAATATGAATACAAAGACAAAGGAATAGAGAGAGATTCAAGAAAAGAAGAAAGAAGTCTGCACTGAACAAGGAAAGAATGTTGGATACAAAAGGAGGACTAGTCAATCCATGCAGGTAGCTCACAAGGTCAGTGAGGGCACTAGATCAGGCTAATGATTACGGCAACATTGGAGATGGGGGAGTATGACAAAGTCGGAGTGTGCATCTGCCAAGGAAGGAGGAAGTTAAATGAATGATTTACAAACTAAGTGGGGAGGCTATAAATAGCCAAATATCCCCAAATCCAGGCTAACTTAAAATTTGGGGCCAAAATTTGATCGATCAACATTTAATGCTTGTAAAATGCTAGAAAATCTTAGAAAAAAATATTGAAAAAGGTGGACAATGTCCAACATGTGAGACATACCATGTATGTAGAAATTGCTCGAGAAATGCACATAAAATCTCAATTAGAGGAAAAAATGCACTAAAAGGCAATAAGCTGATTGCTCTTGAATGAGCTACCTCCTTCATCAAAATAAGCGATAAACATGTAATAAAGAGATAAACAAGTGCTAGGGGGCAACTTGGACAAAGTGGTACTCCTAGAGTTTGGAAAATAAGGTAAATGTGGTTACTTTTCTTGGGAACCCTTCCCCCTTCTTCTTCTTCAAATTTCCTCCAATTCCATGGATGGTTTGAGCTACAAATCTTCTTCCATTGCTTCTTGCTAATGATAAGGCTTATAGATCTTGATTCTTGAGGTTGTTTCCACTAAACAAACACCATATCTCTTGCTTTTGGTGCCATGTGGGCTGTAGAGAACTTAGTGCAAATTGCGCCACATTTTTCAAGCTATTTACTATAGCTCATTGCCTTCTACTTCTGCAACATATGCTTCATCATAGGGCTCCAACTAAAGATTTCCACACTCTACATTGATAAATAATCAAGGTTTGAACATCTTTTAGCTCCTGAAGGTGAGTAATGGAGAATCTCTCTTGCTTTCTTGTTTGAGATTTAGGGCAGCAATAATAAAATTCATCTCTAAAGCATCTTTAATCACTTCAAGCTTGCTCTCTCAAGCCCTAAGATATATTTGAATTGCTTAGAGCTTTGAGAGAGACAAGCTCACTATTAAAGCTTGTTCATCCACCTTCAATGGTTGCCATAAACATGGTAGCATATACTGTTGCAAGAATTCAGAGTCCTTACATAATCACCATTTTCATGCTCAAAAACCAATCAACATGAATAACATCAACCATTCCTATTGTAGTATGAAGTGCATAACTATAGGCACTTCCATACTTCTAGATTCTCCAACTTCAATGATAGACTGATTAGAGTCCCCAAAGACTTTAGAATTATCTGTCTAAATTGAAATATCAACAATCATTTAATGCATAGGGATCCTCAAGAATAACATATTGACTTAAAGCATGAGAGAATACCAACTCTATACGTAAATTAGCAATTTCATTATCCTTTTGCAGAGTAACTTCCTTTCTTGCAATCCCATAATTCTTGCAGTGGAACACTGACTTGGTCTTCAGATTGAGCAATGCAATGACTTGAAATATTATATTGCATGTTGGAAACATGGGTATCTTGAACAAATACATCCAAAGACGGTGCATTTTGCACTGTGAGTAGTGACACTTCTTCAAGTTCTTTGCAACGTTCCTTCATTGAAATCTAACCTAATGGCTGCATTGTTAAAATGTTCATAAGCTCTCACATCATTTGATCATAGCATGTGAAATTCATGAGGATCATTACTTTATCTCTATGCATGCATGCCACATCCGCTATCATTGTAGATCCAAGACCTTCAATTATTTCACCCTTTGCACGATACAAAACATTTTTGTTGTTACTTCAATGATAAAGAAGGTTTAAATGCTTTCACATCATGGGTTTTTTGCACAAGTAAGCTTACCATCTCGGTGCTTAATACACATTTCAGTGGGATATGATGCCATGTCCTCAGCTCTTTCCTTGTCACTTTTATCGCCGCTATCATGTGTCTCTCTACAATGATATGTAAGGTAAGCCTCTCCATCATGAGATCTGGATGTATCCTTCTATCCATGCCAATGATATGGATCTCCTCAGTGGTGCCTTCCACTACAAATCAAGTCCATTGGAAACATGTCAAGAGATGGAACACTATTGAACCTTTGGAATAATTTGGATGAATATGGCAAACTTGCAACTTCAAATTGTCTTCATACCTCTATTTCTCGAGTGCGTTATTCGTTGCACCACTAGGATTGTCATATGCTCTTTAGTGGTATCAATTAGAGGGCCTACATGGTCACAATTACAATTCATGTTCAACAATATATTTTCACTATAAGAATACAAGACATGTCTTGGCTATAGTACTTTAAGACATCAAACTTTTGGGGTGTGGAGATATCAAATTAATTGGTGATAAGGGCTTACCTTTGTTCAACAATACTAGGTGTCTACTTACTCTTCTATTTTCCTTTTTCGACTACAACACTACTGGTATCAGTTTCTTATAAACTAGCCATAGTCTCTTTACTAGAAATAACAAAGTGTAATATACTCCAAAGAATGCATGTCATTTTACTTACCAAGGCTTTAGAACCTTGTGTCTCTTACTTTTGTTTTTTCCTTGAGTATTTATGGCATAAAGCTTTCTCATTGGAGGGGTATTCACCTTTTGAATAGTCGAGGAAGATAAGGTATCTCCAATATACCTCTTCATCCCACTCTTGCTCTATCTAATAATCCTCATACATGCACCGATCATCCTGCAGGTCCACCTACTCCTCAAAGTTTGTATAGCTCCCCTCTCCATTTACATGTACATGAATCTGTTAGACAAAGTCACCATTACATTTCTGGAATGGATTGGCAAGATAGCATCGCAAACATGCTACTAGAGAAGGATTTCTGGAACGGATTGGCAAGATAACATCGCAAACATTTCTGGAACGGATTGGCAAGATAGCATCGCAAACATGCTACTAGAGAAGGATATTGGGATCTGCCTATAAAGAAGCCTCCATGCTGCCAACTCGGATGACTTTTGTGACTCTATATCTTCTTCTAGCTTGGAATCATGGAAGATAATGCGAAACATTTACTCTCTATATTTTCTCTTTATCTCCTGTATGTATTGGAAAAACAAATCACATTCCACTCAAATGTTATAATAGTTCTCCCAACACAAGAGTAGTCTCCTTCTATCATCTTGCAATGTGGCCCAAAATGTCTCTTGTCTCACCCAACTTTAAAAAGGATCAAAGTTATATTGTTTAATAATAATGTGTCAGTCTTACAATATAGATAGTATAGATGAATAAGAATAGCCTACGTTTAGGCATGCCCATCAATGTTCAAATTTTCTTGTTAAAACTCTCAATTGCCTTCAATATCCTTATGTGATCTGCCTTGTTTAACTGTGAGGATACCAATGTGTATACTCTCTCCTTGTTCAAAATACCCCTATTCTTGGAGCCCCACTCCAAGCATGAGATAGTTCTGCAATGGCAAAAGCATTGTTACTTTGGACAAATGTAGTTTGGAATTAACTTGTCAAAAATTAATACATGGTTAGCTTGTCCCAGCATTCTTGCTTTGCAAACAAGGTGTGGATACGAGGTATTGACAATCTCCTTTTGTGCCAACCTATATACATTCTATGTCATGGTCTCAATCACATTTATTCAGGAGGGTAACATTTAGAGCATAAAGGAATTTTAGGCATATGAGAAAATGGTCCATCGCATACTTGTTTATATGAGATATAGCTAAGAAAATCTCCCCCTCGACCATACTTGTCACTTTCATGAGGCAAAAATCAATGTGTACATGTTGCCTCACATTATCTAGAAAGGCTATTACAAAAAATTAAATATACGTCTAATGTACCCATTGTTGAAAATTTTTTTAGAGAGTTCCTTGTACCTCGATGTAAGTTGTCTTATCATAGGCATGGCAACCGAATGACATAATTGAATGGGAGGCAAAGGGATGGATGTTCACATTTGTATGAAAAGATGTAGTAATACTGATATTAACATTTTAAAAAACCATATTCAATGACATGTCCCTATCTCTTATAACCACTCATTGTCAACATTTCCAACTGGTCTTCGATGCAAGCTTGCACAATACATTTATCACAAGTGACTATGAGAGTAGTCTTGCCAACCTCTATCATGCGCTCCTTTTTTTATCGTTGCATTCGCTTCTCCTTGCTTTGTGTGAGGCCATGCCCCTGTTGTATACCAAACAACTCGATGCTTTGTTGGTTGCGGCTCTCCTAAACTCCAACCTTGTCAGTATCACTCTATGATACTACAACATTTCTCTTACCCTTCCTCAATTGCATCGTCGAAGCATGTCCACCTTCTCTTGATGCCACTCCTTTCCCACATGCAAGTGCAATGGTTGCCTATATCGATGCATATATCAGTGATCGCATTTGTGTTGCTCTCCCCCTCACACTTGGAGGGTGTCTCTCCCCTTGTGATTGTATATTGCTAGTGACAATAGGCTATCCTGCTCTAGGTTAGGGAGGCAAGTCAAAGTCCTTTGGAGACTTGTCAGGTCATTGCTCTCTTTCTTGCAATGATCCAAAATAATGTAAGAGGGGGAGGTAATTGGCCATAACAAAAATCAAGAGAGGAGATGTTTATCATTAATTCGATAGGCCATTGCACCATTGTATTTTCTTCAAAGTCAATCTCAGTATTACCTATACCATAGGCCTTCACACCTCTCTAATGCACAACGGTGATGAGAACTCTCACTCATCCAAGTAGCAAGATAGATGAGAGAAACATCAAATGGACCAAGCCTTCTCCTATGCTTTGATCACCCTAAAAAAGGGTGACATGATCTTATCTTTTGAAATCCAATCTCACTATGATGGAGGGATTGATATTTATTTCTTAAAGATATATTTCTTCTTAGATTTCTTGCCATCAATAATCATTTGTGATTTAAGTAAACACAATGACTAGGTAGGAACAAAGCCAGGTTGAGACTCAAAGAGAGAGAGAGAGAGAGAGAGAGAGAGCCATATACCGAGAGTCATGAAAATGAATCACAATGTGAATAGGGGAGGGGTTCTTTTATAGGCAAAGGAGAGAGAAAATGAGAGAGAGAGAGAGAGAGAGAGAGAGAGAGAGAGAGAAAAGAAAGAAAGTTATATCAACGTCTTCTAAAGACCAAAACTGGCCTACGAGACAAACTGTGATACAACTAATGAGGTCCAGCTATCCAAAATAAAAGTGCTGAATGAAAAGCTAAAAACTGGAAACTGAAAATACGGTGCTGTAAGTGTGATAAGTGTCGTGTATGTGTATGTGCGTATGTAGCTCTGGTACTCCAGATAATGGCTACAAAAGGGGAACAAATGTTGGCTGTGATAGGGGAACAACTGTCGGCTGTGATAAAGTGGTGCGATGTGTATATGTAACAGATGCAGGGAGATATACTATCCTGGGATGTAGTAGCAGTCGTCGAAGTCGCTAATAGCAGGTGATCCCTCCTAGATGCAGGATGTGGTACATCGGCGGTGGAGAAAGAGCAAACTGGAGATCTGAGATCCAATGTGTCGAGTGTCGTCGGATCTCAGTCTGCTGTCGATGTAGATCAAGAATCCTCCGGATCTCCTATCGGTGTGGCTGTACATGGTGTGGGTATCAGCGGCTGTGCGGATACATGATATAAACTCTGTGCGTATCCATGCCATACTGCAAGGTCATGTATCGGTGGGGTGAGCGTGGTTCTCTGATCTGCCTCCATGCCTCTGCACAATCTCTGCTCATAAGAAGCTGGTATATATCCCAATATCTCTCCTCCTCCCATTCCCGCTTTTTACGACGGGTCAAGCGGTGCATGCGTCTCTGCGCCTGTCTATGTGTGATCTCTCCTCTGGTCTCCAAATCGCGTAGCTGTTGACGTAGATCTCTGCACTCATCATCATACCACCTGTTTTGTGGCATGGTACCGGTCCGAGGGGGGTGCGTGTATGTGTGATGTGGAAAACTGAGTGTAGCAGAATCATGTAGAATGCGTGTGATATCCGTGGTCAGTGTATCAAGGGGTGCGTATGGATCAAGTGACGTGATGTGCTCCTCCAGATGCTGTGAGTAAACATGTGAGAGCTCATGAGTGAAGTGTATGGTAGTATGCATGTGGGGTATGATATCTGCAGGTGGTGATGGTAATGAGGTGAGGAGTGAGAAACTGAGAAAGGTGTGATCGACACCGAGTGGAAGTCTCCCAAGGCCGAAGGACTCGATAGTATGCATCCCGTCGATCGGTCCGAGCAGATAATCTACATTACTCTCGCCCCCCCCATGTGGGAAGCATGTAAGACCTCCTGAATATGGCCATCGTGCCATCCCGTTATAAATAATGAGATGATGTCTACTATCAAGCTCAAGTAAATGCCCTCCATACCCTGTGGCATCTGGCCCAGTATCTGCTGACTCCCCCTACTGATCCCCAACTCCTCAGGGTCTAATGCTCTCATGATCTCTGGCTGCTCCATATCAAAACTCTCACACTGTCGGCTCTGTGTGCGCCTGTTGAAGTCCCCCATAAGGAAGACCTCACCCAAACTAGAATACAGAATAATGTCCTCTGAGAGCTGTGAATAAGGGGAGGGGGAATCTCTGGCCTGAATATCACCCTGCGTAGTAGCATATCTGGACCCTCGTGGTGAAAAGTAGCATACTGCCATATAGATCCATCTCTCATCTGATATCTGCACTCTGATCCATATGTAACTGGCCTCCTCATCTCGTCTCACTAACTGGATATGTCTTTGTATCCCCTGACGGAATAGAACTGCCACCCCTCCTGAGCCCCTAGATGTGCTCTGCCTAGTAGTAGCCCGGTATGCAGATACCCACTCAAATCCTGTAATGCGTGGGAGCCCTCTCTCTGGGCTCTCATGTATCTCTGTGAGGCATATAACATCATGGTCGGGTAAAATCTCCTCAAGTCTGTCCGGTCGTGACCATAGGGAGCCGTTGCAGTTCCAAACTGCCACACATATCGGGGTCTCCTGTACAGTCCTCTGCCTCGTCTCATAGGCCACGCCCCCCTATTTGGTGGGCCGTCCATCTATAAAAATCCGGCCATCTCGATAGAAGGCCTTACGGTCTTCTCTACATGCTTGGAGTATCTGTGGCATGCATGCTCGTCTGTGTGCAATCTGCATCTGAGTCAGGTCCTCATCCATGAAGATGGGAGCCCCAGTCATCCCTCGGAGCGAAATCCGCTTCCGAAAGAAAGCGGCTTTGTCCTCCGGTGTGCTCATATGTAATATCAGAGCTATGACCCTGGTAGTATCTCGTCCTGCACGCCATGCTTGAGTAAAGGGCATGCTCGTGTACCCTAGTCGGGTGTATAGCCCGCATGCGTCCTCCTCCGGAGAGGCCCCTTCGGGGAGCCCGGTAATACGCACGTTCAATCTACGCGCATTCCTAAGCCTCTCCTCTAAGGTCTCCTGAACCCGGACTACCTCCTCCTTTTTATTTTCTTCTTGGACCTCCTTCTTAATGTTCTTCTTCACTACCTCAATCCACCCCTCCTTATTCCCTTCTAATTCTTCCTTCATGTTTGCTTTGATTTTTTCCTCCCATCCCTCTCTCGAAGCCTCAACTTTGGTTTTAATGCATACCTGGAGGTCCTCTCGGCATTCCTTCGTGATAGCCTCTCGGAGGTCTGCTTTGAAATCCGCGTCCTCTCTTGCCTCCCGTAGATGTGACACTTCCGTTTGTAGCTTGTCCAGGTCGGTTTTGAGATCCCTCTTCTCTTCCGTGAGTGTCTTCACCATCTCCTCCAGTCGCCGGATCCTCTCATGGAGCCGGCGGGTTTCTTGGTTCAAGGCATTATCCGTATCCTTCTTGAAATCTTTTTTCGCCTCCTTGATAGCTTGGCTGATTAGAAGCTCCATGTTATGGAGCTCGAGCGGCATGTCGCCTCACGGGGAAAAAGCCCCCTCGATAGACTTGTTGAATGTCAGAGAGACCATCTTCAATGAAGAAAGTTTCCCACTTTTCACCTCCTCCTGAAACTGCACATCCACAAATGCTGTCCCAGCTTGCACATTCCAGGAGCCTTCCTTCTGCAATGCCTCTAAGCTTGACAATGTGTAACCCTTTGGAAGAACAGAAAGAACAGAAAAATCCTACACACTACGAATCTGAATGTATGTGACCCCAGGCTGGGCCGGCTGTTTTAGAGCATGAAAAGCGAGAGCAGAAATGCCAGATCCTCCAATGCCCAAAGATGTGAAGTCGTATACATGACCTCTTTCTAAAGACAACTCTATTTGCAGGCTGTTCGTTCCCGGATCTCGCAGCGGAGTGTTGAGGTCCGTGCGAGAGAGAGAGAGAGAGAGAGAGAGAGAGAGAGAGAGAGAGAGAGAGAGAGAGAGAGAGAGAGAGAGAGAGAGAGAGAGAGAGAGAGAGAGAGAGAGAGAGCCACATACCGAGAGTCATGAAAACAAATCACAATGTGAATAGGGGAGGGGTTCTTTTATAGGCAAAGGAGAGAGAAAATGAGAGAGAGAGTAAAAGAGGGATGAGAGAGAGAGAGAGAGGTTTTTTTATAGGTAAAGGAGAGAGAAAATGAGAGAGAGAGAGAGAAAAAGAGGGATGAGAGAGAGAGGGGAGGGGTTCTTTTATGGGCAAAGGAGAGAGAAAATGAGAGAGAGAGAGAGAGAGTAAAAGAGGGATGCGAGAGAGAGAGAGAGCCACATACAGAGAGTCATAAAAGCGAATCACAATGTGAATAGGGGAGGGGTTCTTTTATAGGCAAAGGAGAGAGAAAATGAGAGAGAGAGAGAGAGATTATGCAATGTGTGGATGGTGTGCAAATCGGATGCTGGATGCGTACGTAGCGAGTGCCGGAAGGTCCCCAAGGATTAAAGAACTCTGCTTAAGCTCAAAAAGCAAGAAGATAGACTTGCACGACATGAGGCAAAAAGACCAATTGGGTACAATCTCCCCCCATGCCTTGTGTGAGCCCTTCACAAGGCATGTATTTATAAATTTATTCATCTCCAAGCTAAAAAATAGCCCAAATTTACAATAAGCATGCTTTAGCTTTTGTGTTTGCTTTTGTCCAAATAAATAATAAAGTGGTTGGGTGGCCCAAAAGTTGGGCTGTGCCCAAATACAATGTTCCATAATGAAATATTTAAGCCGTGCGCTCATGCTCATACAAAATAATAAATATTTGTCAAGCTCTTCAATAAATAAGCTGCCTAAATAAATATTAGCACCACGCCTTTAATAATAAGACGCGTGCCCATCAAAAATGATAATTTCTTCTAGATAATTTGAATATATGCTATCGCCCAGTGCTTCCCAATGCCACTGCCGCCTGCTCTACATATCAATTGAAGCATTCACAATTGTTAGAAAATAATAAAAATAAACTGACAAAAGTGAATACCTATCAGTCTTCAACTACAAAACAAATAAATAGGTTGAAACTCTGTCCTAACCTTAATTTAATACGAGTGCACTCTAAACTCATAAACGTCCATTAATTTAAATATGTATTTTGCGGAATCAGTACTCGCTGTGGCGTCACCTACGTGCACATTAAATTAACATGATGTCCAAAAAGGACAGGCGTCCCCATCAACTTTTTGCACAAGGAATCCACCTTGTGTATGAGCCCCGGTAAATAAATATAGTTTTACAGAATCCACCACAAAACCTCACAGAATCCATCGTTGAATATGCCTCCTGGCATTAGTGGAAATTTTTTTGCCAAAAAGGGGTCATTGGAAGTCCCTTCTTAGGTAAAAAGAAAATTCACAAGTCCCATCCGACAGCCCCTTCTTGGGCGAAAAAAAATCACAAGTCCCATACTTTATCATTATTGGGTGAAAAAACTTTCACAAGCCCCATTCTTTCACAAGTCCCATCCTTTATGGGACTTGTGAATTTATTTTCCATTCAAGAAGGGGCTACTCGCAACCCCTTCTTGGCAAATAAAAATTCCGCAAGTCAAATCCTTCATCTCTCGAAGGAGAGAGAGGTAGAGAGATGATAGAGAGAGAGAGAGCAATGTGTATTTTTTTCTTGCCGTGCCAAGAAGGGGTTGTCAACCCTTCTCCCGCAAAGAATGATTCCACAAGTCCCCTCCCAAATACAAGGTACTCATGGATTTATTTTTCATCCAGGAGAGGGGGTTGCTGGCAACCTCTTCTTAGTGAAGAAAAATTCCACAAGTCCCATTCCTCAACTCTCAAAGGACTTATGGATTTTTTTTTTCATTGAGAAGAGGCTGCCAATAGCTCCTTATTTGGTGAAAAATAATTCCAAGTATCCTTCTTTATCTGAGACTGGGGACTTGTGAAATCATTCTTCATCTCGTAGAGAAGGGACTTCTAGCAACCCCTTTTCAATGGGAAAAAAACACATCTCTCTCTCTCTCTCTCTCTCTCTCTCTCTCTCTCTCTCAACTAACTAAACTTATAGTCAAATTTAATTATATTAACCAATTAATTAATAATTTACTTAAATTATTACCAATTAAGCAATCTAGTAACCAATTAAATAAATTATTACTAACTAGTTATTATTAAATAATTAGTTAGTATTCATTAATTTATTAGTTAAAGATTAATTAATTAATTACTCAATATTAATTCATTTATTAGTATTATTACTTAGTTATTATATTAATTAGTATGTTAATTAAGTTAATATAACAATATTAATATTAGTTAGTATATTAAATTACTATATTAATTATTTTAGTTAGGCTATTGATATTAATATTAGGTAGTATATTAATTAGCTAATTAATTAGTATATGTAGTCAATTAATTAAATTTTTAATTTATTATATTAGTATATTGAAGGGGGTGGGGCAAATTATTTTACCCCTGAAAGGGGGACATCCATTAACTAATATGATAATTAATGAATATTAATATTAATAATTATTATTAAATAAATAAATAAATAAATCAATCAATCAATAAATATTGATATGCTAATTAGTATAATATGAATTAGCATAAATATTTATTATTAGTAGTATATAAATTAATTAGATAATATATTAACTAGTAACAAATATACACACATGCACGCATGCATGCACACATTATTATCATTAAAATTTTCATTACTAATTTTTATCAATATCAATAACAATGAACTATATTCATTAGTATTTATTAATTAGTATATGCATAATTCTATTAATTGGCATATTATTATTAATTAAATACTATTACTATTAAGTAATTGACATAATAAATAGTGTGTTAATTGATTAGTATATTAATTACTATAGTATTAATTTGTATATTACCAAGTACATTAATCAATCAATATATTAATTGGTTAATATTATATTAGTTATTTAATAATATTATTTATTACTTAATATATTAATAAAATTTCTAATTAGTATGTTACTATTACTTAATTACTATTACTATTTGTTAGTTAGTATATTAATTAGTATATTACTATTAATATTAAGTAATATAGTAATTAATGAATATTAATATGAATAGTATAGATATTAATTAGTAACACACGGAGGAATTGTACATAACATAAGTCAACAACTATACTAAAAAGAGGGCAATCGAAAACAATAAGAGAGTTTTATGGAATGTCGGGGATTGAGGTGGTAGGCGATAGAGGGGGAGAGATATAGAGAGAATGTGACGTAGAGTTATTTGGGTTTTTTAAAGCGGGGATGGGAGAGATAGTGCGTATGGGCTGGGATTATTTTGTCATCAAAGAAGGGGTCGCCGACCCCCATATTTAGTGAAGAAAAATATGTCCAACATCCTCCCCCACCCCGATGATTATCTTCATACCTAATATGTCTCTCTCTCATCTCTAACATGTATTTGATGCTCCACTATCTCAAAGTGGTTATGTAAGGCAACACACCCCCTGTGACATTGCCTCCCTCCAAGTTGTGGAATATTTACTTAATCTTGCATGTACATATGTTGCTCTCTCTCTCTCTCTCTCTCTCTCTCTCTATATATATATATATATATATATCTCCCCTCCCTCCCTCCCCTCTCTCTGTCATATTTGGCACTCGCATCATCCACACACACACACACACACACACACACACACACACACACACACACACACACACACACACACACACACACACACACACACACACACACACACACACACACACACACACACACACACACACACACACACACACACACACACACACACACACACACACACACACACACACACACACACTTTATATATCCTCTCGTCAATCTATCTGTCTGTCTCATATATGACATCCACGCCCACACTAAGTCTTTCTCAGTCACCCATATCTATACACGTGTAGATAGTTTGGGAAATGGACCCATCGTTAAGTGATGCGTCAAATATCAAGACAAAGGTTTGCATGTATGTGGCCTTCCTCTCTACTAAACCTATAATGCACTACACAAGCAGTCGGTTCTTGATGTTGAAGGAGGAAGACATTTGCAATGGCAATGCCAAATGTGTTCTTGCTATCATCCATGTGAATGGCCGAATACAAAGCACACTAATCCATTGCAGTAATGTCCACCATGAGGTTGGTATTCTTCACAGTGATTTTGTTGAGGGCTCGATAATCAATGCACATCCTGAATGTGCCATCTTTCTTTTGAACAAGAAGAACCGGTGAACAAAATGGTGAGCTACTTGGCCTAATTAGCCCACGGTTGAGTAGGTCTTCGACTTGCTTTCTGATTTCTTCTTGTTGAGGACGGCTCACACGGTACGGTGCTATATTAGGAGGAGAACTGCCCGGGATAATATCAATATGATGGTCTTTTGGCCTTTCTGCGGGAAGCTGATAAGGAAGATCTTCCGAAAAACAATCTTTATACTTTTCCAAGAGCTGAAGTTGCACTTGGTTTTCAGCATTCATATTATCTTTTACATCAGTGACATAAAGCAGACAACATTGAACACAATCCTTAATTGCTCTAGAGACTTGCATATGGCTTAACATAGGTATGGTGTCTCCAGAAACTCCAGCTTGGATCTCGTACTTCTTGCCTTTGTTGGTGAGTTCTACCTTCTTTTTCTGAGAGAAGATGGTTGAATCTACTCTATGATTCCAGGGCATGCCAAGAATCACATCGCAACCATCAAGGTCTCCGATACAGAAGGTATCTTCGTCACTGTAGCCTTGAATTTGAAACTTGATCTTGCCAATGTAGGGTATCACAGTCTTCACTGTGTCACCTTCATCAGCATTTAAAGCTTGGCGAACTTCTGCCAGAGTGTCCATCTCTTCATTCTTTAATCCAAGCTCTTTAGCTAATTGCAAGGAAATGATATTTTCATTCGCCCCAAGATCTATCAAGAATAGTGCTTGCTTACCTTGCAACTGTCCCCAAGCTTTTAATAATTTGCGCGTCTCTAGAGTGTGAGTTGTGTTTGCAACTACATCACTGATAGCATTGATTTTCACTGGCGACTTAGGCTTGTTGTCAGAAACCTTGCTTTGTCCCTTGTTTGGACATTGCTTCGCTATGTGGCCTGTTTGTCCACATTTAAAGCACTTCTCTTCTTTCATGAAGCATTGCTTTTCTTCTTCGGAAAGTTGCTTTGCTTGTGGGTATAGATTGGAGCGAAATTGAGGAGCATTAGGAGGTGCATAGGGCTTCATCTTCTTTTGATTTGATGGCTGCTTTTGCCGCTGTTTTTGTCCTTCATTTGGGGCTGAATACTCCTCATCGTCAGCTACTCTCTTGTTATCATTCTTTTGGAATGATTTGTTGCCATTGTGCTCCATTTTCCATGTCTCAGCGTGGTCTATGAGTTCCCTGAGACTAGAACTATGATAATGGTTAAGAGCAGTACGAAGTTTAAAATGCAAACCTCCTTGAAACTTCCTAAGCTTTTTCGAACTGCTGATCTTCTTGAAATGTTGGACCTTCAAAAGTAGCTCCCAAAATCTCTTGGTATAGTCACCAAGTGACTCATTTTTCCTTTGCCAAAGCCGATCCCATTCCATTTTTACATCTCTTTTGAAATGAACAGGAAGAAATTGGCTGTGACCGCCATGATTTTGGGGCAGCATGATCATATTCCAACCCTGTCCACCAAGTATGGGCTAAGTCGGTTAAATGTAAAGCTGCAAACTTAATCTTTTCTTTTTCTTTATACTTGTCACGACCATACAAAATTTGAAATTGACGAATAAACTTTAGAAGAAGATCAGGATTTCGAGAACCATCATACATACTGAACTTGATCTTCTTTTCAAGTTGAGATAGTGACTCTGTCTTCTTCTTCTTCTTATGCCTTCGTCCATGCTCGGATCTTGAGGTTGAAGATGATGAAGTGCTTGATGGGGATGAAGATGGAGACGAGGGTGAAGAATGTCGACGCCTTTGACGATGATGAGGTCTTCCATGAGAAGGGTGTGACTCTTCGTCACTAGAAGAGGATCCATCAGAATAGGCGCCATATGACTTTGAAGAAGAGGATGAGCTTCGACGCGATCTCTTTCTTTGTCTTGAAGTAGAATGGGACTGCCTCTTTGAAGTAGTTGGACTTCTTGATCGGCTCCTTTCATTGGTATGGCTTTGTCTCCTTGAAGTAGAGGGGCTTCTTTCCCTGAATTCTTTGGGATTCTCAACTTTTTCTAGTTTGAGAAGTTGCTCACGAATTTGCTGATTCTCCTCTCTAAGACTTTGAATGGCTTGAAGGATAGCACTCGACTGATCCATTGAGACTCTTAAGAAAAAAAAATATGCTCAAGCACTCAATGCAAGGGCTGAAAACAAACAAACTTATAATTGTAAGCACTACCAGTGTTGGGGGTGAGGATCGAGCCAAAGCTCTGATACCACTGTAAACGCCCCGAACAACGTAGTATGCTTAACAATTATGATATTCACTTGTTTTCGAGATTTAATATAAAAGAGAATGAACACTTAAAGCTGAAAATGAAAATTACTCACAAAATTACAGCCATGAAAATGTAAAAGTAATGGAGACAAGATTGAGGGTTGAAGATGGGCAACCCCCCCCCCTCGAAGGAATGTATTTCTGCTCAACCCAAGTCCCTTAGGGAAGAGCTCAGTTACAATCAACCTGAGAGTGAGAAGAAGTAATTCTCACTCTCACAAGATCATGCAAAGATGTACAAACACACATGCATTATCTATTATGCAATGATAAGAAGTGATTTCTTTACAATATGAGAGAAGAAAAGGGAAAATCAGCCTTCTCCATCGTTGAACAGTAGTACATGGATAAGGCTTGCTTCTTGTTGCTAAAATGGAAGAAAGAGCTTGAAAAGGAGGTGCTGTAATGAATTTACAGGCTTGCTGTCCTGTAAAACAGCAGTGATAGAAGAGGGAATATGGAGGAATTTGATAATGGAGAAGTGGGGGATGATGATGGGGATGGATGGGGCCAGTTTCTAGTTATCTGTGGGTGCTGTACATGAGTTTACAGCAAAGAAAAATGATGTTGAATGAAGAAAAACGAGCTCTTATTTATAGGAGAGGGGAGAGCTAGTACAAAAGGGGAAAGTGGAGTAGCACAAGACAAGTGTCCAGCCATATGTCATGAGATGTGACAAGTGGTGGGACACTTGGAAACTTGTGTGACAAGTGTCTTGACACTTGTCTCTTCTCTATGGCCTTCCTTTTTGGGTTGAATACTGTCAAGAATAGAAACAACCAAATTTAGTAAGCACAGTTAGAGTACAGAACTTACTATTTTTAGAATGACATCCCTATTTTTTAGGACTAGCATTTTTAGGCTAATTCGAGGCTCCTAAAATTTAGGGATCTCCTAAAATTTAGGGACCCCCCAATATGGGTGTCATATGAAAGCTTTTTCTGTGTACATTGCAAAAATGGTATCCGAATCTTCATGTGACTTTCCTATGCAAAGAAATGTGCATTTCAAGCTTTCAGCCCACACATGCACATTATACAAGCATTTCATGATCATGCCATCTTGTTGATTGTAACTGTCTGTTCTGGTGGATCTAGCCCACACTTCAAGGCATCAATCCTTTCTGTGTGCGAGTCTAACCCTGATATGCGTGAGTTCTAATCACAGGCGCCCAATCGGGCCATATAGGTGGAAGTGTGAACTATCTTTTCTCTAACCCACCGCGTGGGTCCATCATAACCTGTGACCACTCATCAGTGGGGCCAGCTCCAATGCACTTTTCTTTATATCTAATTAGTGCAAAGGAAATAAATTTAATAAATCATTACATAAACAAATTAATGAAAAAGGATACAAATTCTGTTTCTATAGAGTTGTGACAGAAGAGTGGTTTGATAGAGGGGAAAATATGCATAGTGATGAGTACATGTCTATAAGTGATGATATTATACATAAAATTATTCATAAGGGAAGTGTGCCATTAGTCACAAAGGATCATGTTGAGAATAAGTTAGCTAATGTAGTTTACATGCTGATCATTACTTAAAACCTTGCTTTAGTGGGTTAAATGGATGATCAAAGGTTGCATGTTCATTTCAACAAGTTTGGATATTTTATTGAGGAATTTCATAATGCAAAATCGGGCAAGTTGATTGCTAAAGATCAAAAGAAGGATTGATTGTTTGCCTTGGACATAGGTACACCTATAGTGTAGAATTTTATCTATGTTGAAAGAGATCATGGTCAAAATAAGGATGTAAAGATATGTCATAGATGCATTGTGCATGTTAACTTATAGAGATTGAACCAAATGCAATCTGGGAAAATTTGTCAATCGTCTCATTTTGGATATGTTAATTTTGACCATGTTTGTGAGACTTGCCAACTTGATAATCAATTGAGGCTACCATTTCCAAAGAGGGGGAGAGTATGCACATATCCTTTAGAAATCGTTCACCTTGATATATGGGGATCTTGTTAGAGTGCTTCTTTGAGTGGGAGATTGATCTACTATATTGAGAATGTTTCTTTTCCAAACCTTGTTGGGCCCACCCATCCATGATGTTACACCCCACGGTTGAGGGTTTTTCCCTTTCCTTTTTACCATTTTCTTCTATGGTGTGTTTTCTAGGTGAACACACCATATCTTCATCGAAATTGAAATCTGATGTCATAGTCATGTTCATCCCTTTGCCGTGGTTGCTTCTCATGTTTATAGCCCTCTATTCTAAGAAACGGTTCATAAGTTATTTATTTTTTAAGGATTTTATGCAAATCATATGTATTTCCATGGTGAACACACCCTTTTTGCAACAAAACAATGATTTGACATAATAGCCCCAACCTTATGCTTCCTTTGGATATTTTTCCTTTTGACAACTTGTCAATTCAATGCGCGGATTGATTGTTATTGCTTTTTGCATGTTTGTGGAATTTTTCTTATGTATTTTTGCTCTTTTTCCATGTGAGTATCCTCTTTACCCACCATCGTCGGCCATTGCCACCATCTCCTTCCTCTTCCCCACGACCACCTCCTCCTTGCTCTTCTCCACCTCCTCCTTCCCCTCCCGTCCTTCCCCTCTCCTCCTCTCCTCCTTCTCATTCTTCTTCTACCCCCTCTTCTCCTCCCTCTCCTCCTTCTCCTCCCTTTTCACCGCCATCATGTTGCCGGTGCCACCGACTCTGCCCGCTCTGCCACTCCCTCCTCTTCTTCCCCACCTCCTCCTTCATCTCGTCGTTCACACCACCTCCCCTCCCCCTCCCCCTCCACCCCACTCCCACCAAACCCCCCCTCAACCCCCCATAAGCCCCCCTTCCTACCCTTTACCCCCCAACTCCATAACCCCCCCATTGGCCCCTTTTCCCCCTTTTTCCCTCTTATCCACCCCAAACCTGTAACCCCTCTAAGTCCCCCATTTCCACCCTTCTTCCTTGCACCCCCCGTTGTGTAAACCCTCCACAAGCCCCTGTTATTCCACACCCCTCCTTGCTGACCTGCCCCTCGTGTCTTTGACACCCTCACTGTCAACGCCCCTTCACCATCCCTTGTGTTAGTTCATGTTTGCCTATTTGTAGTGGTTCATGTGGATTCTTTTCTACCTGCTCTTGGCTTATGGTGGTTCGCGTGCGGGTTTTTACGTGTGTGTGGGTGGATTTTTGCTAATTGTCGTTCATGTCTGAGGGCACGCATTTTGTTTTTTTCGTGCCGTGAAGCTCGCAGCTGATTGCCACTGATTCACATGTAATCATCTAGGTACCCACCTTTCCCACCAATACCCAATTTAAAAGACACATGTTTTTAAAATTTTCAAATAAAAACTTGAAAACACATAATAGTCTTGAAAAATACAAAATACCTCTTTAAAAATTCAAAAAAATCATGAAATTTTTCAAAAAATAGACTAAATAAGCTCATTTTTGGGGAAAATTTTGATAAGTCAAAAATATGTAAAAAATTAAAAAATACCTTAAAAACCAAATAAAAAGATATAATAAATCATTAAAAATAAAAATAAAATTTGAAAAATACCAAATAAATTCAATTAAAATATAATAATATATTTTTATTGAAAAAAATAAAGAGAATAAACCCATCAAAATTCTCATGAAAAAATGAAAAACAAAAACCAAAACAAACCTAATAAAACTAGAACCAAAAATCAAACTAAAAATTCACCTACACAGTTTCATATATGCGTGTCTATATTACTTTTTGTTTTCGTCATTGTGATTAGTTGAATTTAAGAAAAGTTATTCTTACAAGAGGTTTTGACTAGCTTCTAGTAACCTATCTGTTTATTTCTTTTGTGGATTTCTAGCCATTGCAAGAGTTGAGGAGTTGTGTCCTTATCACCATTTTCTTATCAAACCTTGTTGTCCCACATACTGCTAGGTTCTTTTCTTTTTCCCTTCTCCACGTGAACCCTCATACACAATTAACTTGTAAATAAAATCAATTTGACTTTGCACCATAAAATGAATAGACTACACCCTCTAAATTCTAAATAAAATCAACCCGATTGTTAATTATAAAAGGAACTTCTACTCATCCATTCACCTCACTAAACCATAGGTTGACGAAATGCATTTATAGGGATGGAGTTATTGGTCAAAGGGTGGTCTTATTAGTTCTTCTCTTTTTTGTTTGTTAGTTTGTGACCTTGTTATGAGTCTGTTGTCCTTTGTATTTGGTCTCTAGTCACATTGTCAGGGTTCTCAATATGCTTGATCTTTGATTTTCTTTTGTGTCCCTGAGTATGGGACTTTGGGGGTACTTTTATGTTGCATATCATGAAGCTATCGATTGCACGTGTATGTAGTTCATGTCGAAATTTTTACATAGATTGTAGATTGCTTGGGGGTTGGTCTGGTCTAGTCTTGTTGGTTTGTGTTATTCCCTAATTTTCTCACATTGGCAATCTATGTGTTGGTTTTGCAAGAATCCCATTCTCATTTCTTGGTTTGTGTGTGTGGTATATCCTGTGTAGTTTGAATAGCGCCCCCATTGATAGTGGTTTGACATGTCCCACTCTTGGTTCCCTCAAAAACCATCATCAATCTATCTTCTTTCACCTAGTAAGAGCTCTACCCTTAAGCTATTTGCCCATCATCTATCTAGAGTTCCATCTAAGTTTCACAATGGGAGTGCATAGATAGAGAGAGCCATATTTGTATCATTTCATTTGAAATTAGAGCAATTTCTATGAATATTCACGACTACTTCTTGTTGCTAGATGTAGATTGTATTCATCGAGTTGGTCTCCATCATTTTGTTGCCCTCATATTCGTCGAGTTGGTCTCCATCATTTTGTTGCCCTCATATTCCCCCTGTGGATGCAAAGTTTTGTTATTCCTTTTTGGAATCTTATAGAAAGCATTCCGGCTTCTTGGTGTATAGTCGTAGCTTTTATTCATCTTTTGCCAATATCAATGAAGCTCTATTTTTACCATTTTTTGCTTCTCCTGTTTCTAGTGGCAACCATCTGTTATTAGGTGAGGAGATTGTTGCTCTTCTTCAGAAAGAGACTTCCACCCCTTTGGTAGCCAACAAAGTCATTACTAGTTCAGGGGTATTAGTGGCTAGTATCTCCTCTCTTATCTGGAAGCAATTATGCCAATTCCTAAAGGATCACTTCATGTCTAGCAAGCCTACATCAAAATGCCTATCTAAGGAGCTTTTTATTGATTTTGTCAAGATCCTTAAGGGTGTGAAGTTTAATTGGGCACAATTTCTTTTGACAAAGATGGATCAACATTTTCAACGAGTTTAGAAAGGACGGCTTAGTAATATTTCTTATGAAGCCTTCCTCCAAAAGATGATTACTTTTAAGCCTTCTCCTAGTAGCCTTCCTATTCCTGATTTTGATGATACTTCTGTGCAACCTTCGCCTATAGTTGCTTCCCCTCTTCCAATGTAAGAAAATTTTGATGATGAAGATGAACCTCCTACCAAGATGTACTATATGAAATGCTCTTGCCTACAGACTCTTTCCTATTCTGTTCTTGTTTTTGATCCTTCTCCTATATAGGAACCTATGCTTGTTGTTCTACTAGTTCCCTTCCTACATTCCTTTCTTGTCCCAATCTATTTGCAACACAAAGGGATGGGAAACTTGATCCTCAACCTCTATCATTTTTCAAAACAGTATTGTTTGGGCCTATGCTTTCACAAATGCTCTCCAATGTCTAGGCAACACTAAAAACAATGATGACTTCTCTCCAAGTTGTGTATACATGAGTTTATATCTCTTTGTAAGAAAAGATGGATTCCTTGACTAGACTGTTGAGTAAAGCTTTGGAGGATTTAACATTAGAAAGAGCCACTCTAAGTGATATTCACAAAGAGATAATGAAAGCTATGGATCTGTTGGGTGGCCAGAAAAAAGCTATTGCTATGATGACATATAAGTTAGTTGCTGCAAAGATGTTTAAGATTCCTTGAACATGAGCATGATTCTTCTCTCTTTGAGATGGTGGTTTTAGCTTCTAAGTTAGGTGCTTGTGAGGGTGAGTTGTAGCATTCCAAAGAAACTATTGCAGCACAACAAAATATAATTGAGGAGTTAAAATGTAAAGTGCATGAACTTTTGTTCCTCCCCCTACTCTTATAGTATCTTCTATTCAATCTTTCACACAGGTGCTAGAAAGCCTAAAGCAACAAGCCAAATTAAGTGATGCTCTTTTTGCTAAGGTGCACTATATTCAATAGCATATTGATTATTTGAATCAAGACTTCCTTCTCTTTATTGATATTGTATCGCCTCTCCCACTACCTTTTGGATTAAATACCAACAACAAAAGTTTGGTATGTATATGTCTCTTAGCACTATTGATTTGGAAGCACCAGAAGAAGAGGGGTGGCATAACCTTTGGTCTGTTGATTTATTGAAATCACTATTTGATCATGCTATTGATAATCTAGTTTTCCATGAGGCACAGTTATTGTCATTCATGTATATCATAGGAGACTTACAAATTCTTGATGAGGAGGATATCAACTTTTATGTGGGAGATGTTATTTTACAAGTAGTCATATATGTTCATTTGGTGGAGTTTAGCCTTTTAGACAGATTGTAGACATATGTCCAAAAGACTTCATGGTATAAAGATTATGCTTGGCATCAATCTTTAGAGGAGGATATGTTGGTTCACCATCGACAATGGAGTACATTTTTTAAATCTAATATACAATCCTTATGTTCACAAGTCCTTTCTTACATTGCAAAACATCGTTTGTTCACAGATGTCTTCCTTCAAGCACTTACCTATCGATCTTTTGTTTATCCGACTAATCTTATTGATCTCCTTTCTTATAAGAAGATTTCTCAATGCCTTCCTAATTATATATCCCTTCTTAATACTAATCTTGATTCCATTCCTATGCTTACTTTTCACCCCGCATTATCTTCTCCTATCCCTATGTTTACCCCCTATGCCTTTATCATTGTCCCTACTATTATGTCTATTTCTCTTGATCCTCCTATTGTTCAGCCTATTCCATCCACTTTTTCTATCAAATCTCTTCAGATTTTCTTATTTTCTTCCCCTCCTTTTCCAGCACCCTTATCGCTTAATATTTTCACTTTCTATAACTTATCATATCCCCCTCTTCATTGTTCAACTGTGATTCCCTTATCTCAGCCTTTTGATTATATAAACCTTCCTCCACCATTATTCATGGATACTAGTGGCTTTAATAGTGATATACTCCGTCATTGACAATGGACTTATAGAATTCTTTGATCGGACTAGTTTTTAATTGGCTTACTATTTCAAGATTACGGGAGATTTCATCTGCATGTTCACATTCCCAATTTCAATTTTCTTAGACATATACTCACTCAAAAGATGTTTTTCTAAGGCTAACATCTCACTTTTGTTGGTATTTAGCTTTTAAGCATTAGTAATCACACCTAAATACAAGGAAGTCTATCCCTCCTCTTCTTATTAATCCTAGTGAGGACGTATGAGGAGCTCAGATGGATGTGTTGTACTATTTTGCTTAAGCTTTTTCTACTAGGTTTGTTGTCCTGATAGAAAGGATGTGCTATTCTAATTTCTTCATAATATTCCTATCTATTTTATGGATGAGAGAAAATAATTGGAGAGACTAAAGCTTAGTATGCAGTTTAAAAAGAAATGTCTTCATCCTCATAAGCAAGTGGATTAGATTTTTTATGTATCTTGATTTTTAATAAAATACATTCTTTTTTCTCTCCATTTTTGGGGCCATATGCCATTCATACTACATTGTCTAGTGAATGTGAGTTCAATATTTTGTGGATGTTTTGTCTCTGTGAGCTATGTATGTGTATGTGAGTTATCCTTATCATGAGGAAACAAAGTTGGAGTTGAAGATGATCAAAGTTGGATGATGATTGAAGATAAAGCTATGGCTTCTGATGGAGATGCAAAAGAAAAGCTATTATATCCTTTAATAGTTTGTTGGATTATCTTTTGCTTAATTAAATAATTGGTTAATACTAGTTTATGGTTTTCCTTTCATATATTTGTTCAAACTCAAGTTATTTTGTGGCCTGGATGGAATTAGAGCTGATGGATTGAAGTTGATAATTGGAGTACTTGGTTGTTTAGAGCTTTTATTATTCTTTTTCCATGGTCATTAGGACACTCCCTTAGCTAAGTACGAGGATATGTTGAGTGCTGAAATGATTGTATTTTTATCTATTTTTGGTTGGATTTTTGGTACTTAGTGATTGATTTTGAGATGTGATTGTTTAGTTTTCGAATGGTCTAGAAGTGTTTTGTATTGACTTATAATATATGAATATGAATTATGCAACATGGTGTCTCATGTTTAGTATGTTGAGTGCACATGTTTTAGGAGGCAGTTAAAAGTACGGAATGGAGAGATGCTATATGGATATGGAGATGAATTCTTTGGAGAAGAAGAAGACATGAGAGCTTGTGTAATTACCACCTAGAAAGAAAGCCATTGGCTAAAAATGGGTTTATAAAGTTGATGTAAAGCATATGGAACACTTGAAAGATATAAAGGAAGATTGATGGCAAAGGGATATACATAAACACATGGATTCAATAATGATGAAACCTTTAGCCTTGTTGCAAATATAACTTCAATTAGAACAATAATTGCTTTGGCAATTATAGTTAGAACAATGATTGCTTCGGCAACTATATATGTCTAACAAGTATGATAGGCGCATGTTAAAAATACTTCTTAAATGGGAGTTGGGAAGAGAATGTATACATGGAGTAGCCAAAAGGTTATGTGCACTGTAGTTTCCTCATTATGTGTGCAAGTTCAAGAACATACATTATGGTTTGAAACAGACACATAGAGCTTGGTGTGAAAAGTTAGGTAAGTTCTTTGGTTTATATGGGTTTATATGGGTTTTGAGCAAAGGATGGATGATTATTCACTTTATGTGAAGCATTCAAATGGTATTATAGTAAATGTAGTTATTTACATTGATTATCTTATCATAACAAGAAGTACTCATGAACAAGGAGATTACTAGCATAAAGAATAACCTACATAGGGAGTTTGATATAGATTTGGGACAAGTAAGAAACATATTGGGCATTGAGGCTATTGACACACCTCATGGAATTTGGATCTTACAGTATGCTTTGGATATGTTAGAGAAGTATGGGATGAGAGGGTATAAACTAGTGACATGCTCGCTCCAAAGGAAAAGAGAGCTTCAATTGAGCTTCCATGGTAGCCATATCTTCAACCAATTGAGGCAAATACCTGCTTCCACCTTGCCAAAACTTCATTCCCAATTTCTAGGGGGACATTTTCATCAGTGCCAAGTGATTCCATTGGTCAAAAGTAGCAAGAAAACCCCCAAGAACCAACTTGTATTTTTTGGTGAAAATTTAGGGGGGTCTTTCTTGCTCATTCCCCCTCAGCCATTGCCTTAAACACTCCTCTTGCTTCTTGCTCAGATATTAGGTATTGTTCCCGACAATTTGATCTCCATCTTGGGTACTATTTGGGAAAGAGATAATTAACCATTGACAATCATCTATAGATAAACCTATCGTTTACAATTTGGGCCAACAAGCATTTGAATGTTTATGCTTCATTGATGCTTATCCATTGAAGTTTGAATGCTCAAATGATGTAGTGATGCTTAGAGATGCTCTATGGATTGATTAGATCTCATTTTGCTCAGCCACCACTATTGGAAGGATCTTTGTCGTCATAAACAATGGACAACAAGCATATGCTTTGAATATCAATGAAATCTATGCTTTCATGCCATTTGATAATGCCCTTGGATTATATCATGCTTGCCACTACTAGTCATATATGGACATGCTCTTCTTTGGGCTTTGAGCTTTGATTTTAATCTCTTTTACATTAATATTTGGAAAAGGTTGCATTGGTGAGTAATCTATTATTTATGAGCATAGATGCTTATGTCATTTATATGCTCTCGGATGTATTAGTTGGTATCTTTGGGCTTTTGGATGTTATGGTATACATGTATTGGGATTGATTTTCTCTTGGATACTCTGATTTGGTTCTAGTGGACTACTTTTATATTTTATTATAGAGCTTAGCTTTTCAAGAATGTGGGATCTCTTATGTGTATACTCATTAGTTTACATAAACATTGTCTTTGCAATTATTGATAATCACTATGGACTAATCTTCATTTGATTTTTTTATCCTCTATACTTTCTCTTTCTAAACAGATTGTAAATCATGGATACATGATTTCTTATGTATCTGAGCTTTACTCTTCATGATGAGTAAAGCTCAGTACATTAGAATGCATGTTTTAGTAGATCTCACTATTGCTTGGAGACCTCTTATACACAATTAGCTTATGTACTTGGTTACCCCTTGGTTTGGGATGCATCTATGTACACTTTCCTGGTTAGTGCTAGTTGGAAATTAAGTCCAGTTGCTACTCGAAATTACTTGGCAATGGGAGCATTTTATATTGGACATTTCCTATAATTGGCTTCTCATTTACTACAAATTTATGGAAGCATTGCTGTAATTTATCTTTGAGCTATTTTCTTGAGGGGAGCAAATACTGATGTAATTTATATTTGAGCTATTTTGTTGAGGGGAGACAATACTCGTTTTGGCCAACTATTTTCTTGAGGGTGGCAAGCACTCGTTTTGAGGTATTTTCTTGAGGGGGGCAAACACTCATTTTGGGCACTTTAGTGCATCTTTTTTGTGGACAATAATACATTGTGTTGTACTTCTCCTATTTCATATATTTTGGCTTGGTTTTGGAGATATTCTATAGAAATTATAGTGGCCCATACTCTCTTTGTTTTGCAATCATTAAGGCAAGTACTTCTAGTGCTTCTAGAGATAGTGCTATCTTTGACATTTTTGTGCTACATGAGCTCTCAATGATGGGAAATTGGACACTTTTTTATTCATTAAAAATGTTCAATTCATGAATTATAACGTCGATCTCTCACTTAGCCTCTTGCATAATCTATGAATATAATGATTCACTTGTAGTGAGCTTACAAGGCACTCCATCCAACCACAATAGTTGAACATAGTAAACTCCATGATACACACTAATTCCCTTTGATCCTCAACCCTCTATAGCTTCCATATGCATGAGAGAAGCATGGATTTGGTAAGAGAAAGTTTGTGGAGAGGATATGAAGAGCTTCACTTGCTTGGTTCCTCACTCATATTCTCAACTCTCCCCCTCAATCTCTCACTCTCTTCTTAACACACACACCCTCACAATGGAAGTAAGAAGGCAAGTACAAAAAGTTGTGAAAGGTTAGAAGGATCGAAGCTTACTTGGAAGAGCTATGGCGGGAGAGCAAGAGCAAGAAAGAGAGAGACACAAAATGGGAACTCCAATAGTCACAATTTGTGATCAGTGGGCATTCCTTTATTCAAAATGTCACTAAAAGAATAAATAATAAAGTGACAGTGACGGGCGCCTGCCACCTGTAGTAGTGTGCAGTGGCGGATACTCTCAGTGTAGCAATACACGAGCACCTAGGCGGAGGCGCCTTTACCCCCAACAACCTCCCACTTAAAGGTGAGTCTGCCCTAGTGAGGAGTGGACATAAAAAAAGAAAAGACAGTACAATGTATACATGTACAATAGGATGAGGAAAAACGTCATCTCATCCAACGCCCATCAATCTCTGGAGGAAGGAAAAGTGCTTAGTGGTGAGGCTTTTTGTGAGCAGATTTGCAAGATTTTTGTCAGTGGAGATCTTGACAAGGTTTACAGACCTGTCCTCCATGACCCCACGTATGAAGTGATACCTCCCCGCAATGTGTTTCGTCTTCGCATGGAAGACCAGATTCTTGGCTAGCTGAATAGCACTCATAGAATCCGAATGCAGCATAGGTATAGCAACAATCCCAAGGTCATGAACCAAATGGCCTAAGCATATGGCCTCCTTGCAGGCCTCGATGGCTGTAGCATACTCGGCCTCAGTGGTAGATAGAGATGTACACTTCTAAACCCTAGACATCCAAGAGACAGCACCTCCAGCATAGGTGAATACATAGCCAAAAGTGCACTTCCTACTATCTGCATGTCCTGCATAATCGAAGTCTATGTACCCCACAACTCCTATATCATGGCTACCATAGCAAATACACATATCTATTGTGCCCTTTAGGTATCTCATGATACCCTTCATGGCATCCCAATGCTTCTTGCCATGTGTAGCTATATAGCGTTCCACAACACCAACTGCAATGGTAATATCTGGACGAGTGGCTATCATGGCATACATCAAATTGTCCACCATCATAGATGATGCATAAGGGATCTTGGCAATCTCGGCCCTCTGTTCATTTGTCTGTGGGTGGACAATTGGCTTGTGAGACCTTCACATAAGAAGGTAATGGACATCCAATAGGCTTTACGTCTTGCATGTGGAAACGCCCAAGGACTTTATGAATGTACTCCCTTTGTGAGAGGTAAAGTAGTCCCTAATGCATGTCGCGCTTAATGCGCATACCAAGAATGTAAAAGGCCTGTCCCAAATCCTTCACCTCATAGCTCTTCTTGAGCTGAGATTTAAGAGCATCCAGCTCATCATGAGCTTTTCCTGTTATCATCATACCATCCACATATAGTACCAAAATAAGCAATGAGCTATCATGAGCTTTCTTCGTGTAAAGATAGGGATCCATAGCACTCCTATTGTAGCCTTGTGACTGCATAAAGGCATCAAACTTATTATATCACTCCCTAGGTGCCTGCTTCAAGCCATAAAGACTTTTCTTCAACTTGCACACTAGGTGATCCCTGCCAGGTTTTGCAAAGCCCTTAGGCTACTCCATGTAAATCTCATCATGCAAATCCCCATGCAAGAATGAAGTCTTGACATCCATTTGATACATGTCCAAGTCAAGCTATGCGACTAAGGCCCAAACCAAGTGTAGGGTGGTCATCTTGACCATAGGAGAAAAGACTTCATCAAAGTCAACTCCATGCTCCTGTTTCTTGCCTTATAAGCCGGCTTGGGGTTTCCAGGGGTACTTTTCAGCTTGTACACCCATTTGCACGGCAAATCCTTCTTGCCCTTAGGCAATGCAACCAATCCCAAGTTATATTCTTATGCAAGGAGTCTATCTCAGACCGCATAGCCCTCTCCCAAGAGTGATTGTCACCCTTGCACATAGCCTCATCATAGGTGAGAGGCTCTCCTGCATCTGTAACGAAGTCATAATGCATCGAGGGCTCAAATATATCAAGGGGACGTCTATCTCTAGTAGACCATCTCACTACAGGCTCTGCTCTACATGTCCAACATCCTATCCAACACCCTGGCCATGTGTACCAACTGCAGTTGCAGGCTGTCCAACTGGCTATGTAGCAGCATGTAGCCCATCTTGGAATATAACCATGCATATCTCTACCACCTTCTCACGCTCCTTCTCAGGCTACCGATGCATATTCTCTTCATGGAAGACTACATCATGGCTGCGGATGACTTTCTGCGCCTATGGATCCCAGAGGTGGTAACCCATCTCGTCTGCATCTCCATAGCCAAGGAAAATGCATTTGACACTCTTAGGATCCAGCTTACTATGCTTGTCCTTGGGCACATGGCAAAATGCCTCACATCTAAAGACATGTAGATGCACATAAGATGGAGGCTTCCCAGTCCATACCTCCTTTGCAACCTAGAAATCCAAACCATTGGAAGGTGATCTATTTATGATATGCATAGATGTACTAACTGCCTCAGCCCAAAAGCTCTGTGGTAGACCTACATGGCTAAGCATACTGCGTACATGCTCCTGGATGGTTTTATTCATCCACTCAACCAAACCATTTTGGGGTAGGGTATAGGGGGCACTCAACTAATGCTTAATACCCCCTCTCGTCACATAGCTGCTCAAAGGCACGTGACACATATTCTCCCCCATTGTCAGTCCTAAGGCATTTCAGTCCATGTCCAATCTGGTTCTCAACCAATGCAAGCCATCTTTGAAACACAGTCCCAAGACATTCGACTTAAGCTTAATGGGATAAGCCCAAATTTTACGCAAAAACTCATCAATAAACGTCACAAAATACTTTGCACCACCCATAGAGTGACAAGGGATGGGTCCACAAATATCCAAATGTACCAATGCCAAGGGCTCACTCATGCATGTCCTACCAAACTTCTTATGCGTATTCCTAGTCTGTTTGCCATAAAGACAATGCTCTCATGAATCAAAATATGCATAGTCAAGGGGCGGTAAGTACTGCAAACCAGAAAGCATTTTTATTCCCTTCAAGGACATATGGCCCAAATGGGCATGCCAAAGAGATACATGTGGGATGGAACCCACTATTTTTGGTTTTGTTTCTCTTTTTTTAAAATTTTTTTTTTGAGTAAATGTATAAATCAAACAAGTTATTCACCCAAGCATGAGGCTACAAGGTGGGAGAAAGACATCCTTTATTGGGAAGATATAGCTTGAGCAATTATGGGAGCTCAATGGATGACTCTAGATAGGATAGATTAGTGTATTGTCCACCATATCTTCTAGCAAAGCTACACGATAATATGGAAATAATAGCACCCATATATGAAGTCTCATAATCTCTTATATACCAATGCCAACTATGTAATCATGCATATTCTTGATCCAAGTGATGAATACTTGAGCTCTCTCCTTCAATAAACTTCTCTATTGCTAGTTGATTCTGTAGGTTTTGAATTATTATTTGATTTTTCATTTCATATTGACTTCTCAATACATTCCAAGCCTTTGATGCCTTGGTTGTATGCTAAACATTGTCAAAATAGCTTGTAATAACGAAATCACATAATGCATTTTTGTTCCCTCATTTCCAAGCTTGTAGAAGATCATCTAACTTACCTTAATTGAAGATTAGTGGATGAATTTTCAGTGTTTGAATTACCAATACTATAGCATCACTATCTAATGTACCAAAACCACTTCTAAATGATGGCATTGCTCCTCATTTCCAAGCTTGTAGAAGATCATCTAACTTACCTTCATTGAATATTAGTGAATGAATCCTCAATGTTTGAATTACCAATACTATACCACCACTATCTAATGTACCAAAACTACTCTTAAATGATGGCATTGCTCCTCCTTGCAATTGAATCCCTTGCCTCTCACATATTTTTTACTCTTTAGAGCCCCATGGGCTTTGATACCATGTAAAATTTACACAGTACAATGAATAGAATTTGATTAAGGAGCAGAGAATACAAAATATTTATGAGAAGAATAAAAACTTCTTTAATTGCAAACAAACTAATACAGAGATTGCTCTTTCTACTTGTGTACTTCCATTGTGAAGCTTATATGGTGATCTAGAGAAATGATAGGTGAGAGCTTAAGGCTAGTTGGAAGAACTTTGACTGGGTTGGGATTGATGATGGCTTTAGAGAGGTCTTTCTTTTATAGCTTAGAACAATATTTTGGTTGGCTTGTCCAACCATATTATAAATTTTTCCTAATCATGTAGGAAATATTTCATTTATCATTGGGCTAGGAGCACTAACCATCTATGGACCCCTATCAAGGAGGAAATTGGCCCCGTGAGATCCCCAACCACTTGAACCCCAAAATAGGGGTCTCTAATAACTCCACACCCTGCAACTTGATGTAGTGTGCCTCAAGTTGCTAATAGCTTAACACTATCTAACCCAAAGGCTAGGTCCACAAAGGTCATCTTTTTGCTATCTTGTCACATTAACCTCATCTAATATACAAGTCAAGGCCCAACATTTGGGTGTGCATCTCCTCATAATGGGGATTTTACAACTTTGATCACCACCATGGATCATTGGTGGCACTTCATGAGGGTGGGGCATTGAGCATATCAAATATATTTCCATATAGTGCAATCTCCCTACACCTAATTGTGGCTAGTCAATGTATTGGAGTGTGTTAACTCCGACGCGAAACGAGAAAAAGAAAATTTAAAAATATGGAATAATGTAAAAAAAGGCAGCCTGGCAATGAATAAGAGAGAAAAGGCCAAAAGCACAAAAGGTCAAGTCGAAGGCAAAGGCACATTTTAAAATGCAAAGGCACCACTAAAATTTTGTAAAAGAGCGCCAGGCTCCCTCCTATGCAAATTGTAAAATCTAGACGGGCATAAGTGAAGGGATAAGGCAACTAGAAGGAAATAGGAAAAGAGGACCTTGGCAAGATGCCCAGTCATGTCAAAAGGGGATGGGTGCCCAAGGGATTTAGGGCTTGTATATAAACTCAAAAAGTGAATGAGAAGCTTATTCTTTAGTGTGTGGCTAAAGTGGTTTCTTCTTCTTCTTCTCTTCTTCTCTCCTTCTTGCTTGTGTATGCTTGTATTTGAGAGAGGGAGTGTGAGAGTGTGAGGGAGTGTGTGTGTAGGTGAGGGATCGAGGAGGAGAAGCTCTCTATCTTCTTCTCTTCTCTTCTCTTCTCTTCTCTCACACACGGCTATGGAGGATAGAGCTCGAAGGAGGAGGCTTGAGGTTGCTTGAGCTCGCATTTAGGATCGTGGAGCTACCGGAGTGCTTGACTAGGAGGAGGCTACTCATTCGGGCATCAAGGTAAGCTCATTACACCTATAGGATCAGAAGCGCATCAGCTAGGTGAGAGATAACCACTAGATCTCGCTTGAAATGCTTGAAACAATAAGCGGTCCATGGGTCTTGGTGGTCGAGTGTGAGCTCCCACTACATTTTGGTTCCCTTTGCTAGGACCAATAGATTCAAGTTTGAGCACTTACACACTTCAAATTGAGCATCAAAGTAGGGTTTCATCCCTGAACCGGTACTTGATATAGGTAGGAGATTTCAGAGTTTAATCTTCAATGCAAGTAAGTATTTGGGATTTTGATGATTAGGCAAGTGGGATAAACCGTTTCAATACTCGAGTTTATTTTTGTTGCATTTAGAGTAGGATAGGATCAAGAGATCGAAGCGAATCGCTTTAGGGTTGCACTTGTAAATAGGCCCAAAACATGGCAAAAACAAGGGAAATTTGGGGTTGAAATCCATTGACAAGGCATGAGCACTAATGGGGCAACACTAGAGCATTGAAACGAAGTTTAAGACCCAAGGAAGGGGGGTTGAAGGCTCATTTTTTGCTTCAGCACAGAGAGAGAGAGAGAGAGAGAGAGAGAGAGAGAGAGAGAGAGAGAGAGAGAGAGAGAGAGAGAGAGAGAGAGAGAGAGAGAGAGAGAGAGCTTGAGAGGGAAGAGAGATACCTAGGGCTTGCAATGGATCGATCGACTTGAGTGGGAGTTTTTCGACCATTCCAGGTATATACGAACCTTGTCCCTTTTCCATTCTTGCATTCTGGAAGTGTATGTGACCTTACATGCCATAAATCATCACCAATGAATCAAATTTTTTCCTTCATTATTGTTGCATCGTCGAAATCAAACTAGGTCGACAAAGTCTAATTTTCAGAATTAGACTCGGGCGTCAGGTTATGGATAATCGGACGATCAGATTCTTGACAATCGAATGCACACTATTTGAACCATTCAATCAGTAGACACAAGATTGAGAATCAAATTCAGACCCCTTGTGACCCGTTTGATTGGGCGCATAGCTTGTCCGATTTGGACTATCGGCCATAGGACACTTGAACCATCTTGGATCGGACATTTGGATGCAAGGGAGAATCAGACTCATAAAATCAAATACTCAAAATTAGACCACCCACACTCAGATGTCCAATTCTGAGAATTAGACACACACTAAGAATCAGACCATGTCAAATCAAACCAAAAGTTGACAATGAAAATTGACAGATCCAGCACATCCTGGGTGAAGCAGAGCACCTTCCATAATAGGCAAACCTTTCGGTATCCCTCTAGATGCATCAGACACTCGTGGAGCCTCCTGACTACGCGCAGTGTGACCTACAAACCTAGAAACAATGCTAGTTGACTCGCTAGCCATTCACCATGCTTAGAGCCACAAATCAACCCATAGACCCTAATTATAATTTGACCAAGCTGAAAGACGCAGTAGAGGCCTTAGAGACCATTGAGAGTGGCTAGCAATTGATCTTGGAGCCATATTTGGCCGAGAAAGTAGAAGAGAGTGCAAGAACTACATCCGTCATCTTGCATTCGCACCCCACACTATTTTTGACACTTGAAGTGCACTTAAAAAAGTGAAAGTTTGATTTCGCACAATGCATGAAAAGAACACCATGCACACTTGCAGTGTACATAAGTTGAGGGTTGTTTGTAATAAAGAAATGAACACACTCAGACATAATAATCAAAACAAACCCACCAATAGGAGACTACCCTCAGACTTAGAAGGGCTATCAAGAATCCCGATCTATAGGACCAGGAGAGAGACCTGACATAGAAAGCCAAACAATGCATAGAAGTATCGACACCATTGGAGGCGCAACATTGCCCAACTTGATCAACCTCATCAACAACATTGCCGACTTGATCAACCTCATCAACAACTTGGTGGAGCAAGAGGCCACAAACATGGCATGAATTAGTGCAAATCACAGAAGTGACGAGCTCAATTTGGGAGATTTCCTAGTCAAAATCTAGAAAATGGTGACTAAATATGTTCTACAAACCCAGATGGACCACCATGGTAGGCCATCGGAGGACATCATCACAAACCTCAAGGAGGAGAGGAAATTAGCGTGTAAGGCACTGCAGAGCATCGCAACCTACAACCAAGAGCAGCAAGCTAGGAAATTGCAGCAAGACATACAAATGCGAGAAGTCCAACACATGTTAGCTCTAGCGAATAGGAATCGAACAGGACTTAACACAGAGAGAGAGAGTGTATGTGTGCTAGAGGCAGACTTATAACGTTGACTGAGCTTCTTACAAAGCGACTCATTGACAATACATTAGCAGACCACAACGTGATAGCCTTAGCAACCTCATTACTTGCAGGATTAGGAGTCACCTAGGGCTCCAAGAGCCAATGGAAGATCCCTATAGTCGCAAAGCAGCTAAACAAATACCAACCGGGAAATGACCCACAGCTCTGTATAGTTTCATAGAGCAATTCGAGAAATTTTGCGAGGCTAATGGCCTCACCGATCTTGCTCAACACTTGCAAGCTTTAGGCGTACACCTAGACAATAAGGGTAGGACATGGTACACGAGCTTAGATGGTGCAAAACACAACAACTTCAACAACCTCAAGAATCTCTTCATTAAGAGATTCTCCGAGGCTAGGTACTTCGACAATCTCATAGTTCAGCTAATGAATGTCAAGCAAAAGGACAAAGAGGATATTAGTGACTACATTACCCACATGTGGAGTCTCTATAAGAGAATCCTAACTAACGAATGACCCACCGATATCAACGGAATATGCAGTGAGAAACTCTACAAGGCCTTGGCAGGAAACTCGAGCTTGTAGAGAGACACACTAGCTAGGGTCTTTGAAGTGGCCATACGAGTGGATGACCAGCTTAAGGAGAGAAGCTCCATGAGCTCTAATCAAGACAAAGCTAATTCTAGATCCTCAGAAAGGGTCACAACATCTAGCAGTTCCATATGCAAGATGTTAAACCTGTTGGTTGTCCTTTGCCTTGCCATATGAAGGCCAATTAGGCAAATTGTCCCTTATTAGATGAGTAGAAGGCCAAGATGGCCAAGATCCCTTATGCATCCTTTGATGTATTCCATGATAGCCACTCATCCAAACATAGCATTTGCAGTGGGAGTTGCAACATGCTATATTGCTAAACTTGGCCGATGACATTGGGATGCTATAAAGTGTATCATGAGGTACTTGAAAGGCACTACAGATATGAGCATTTGCTATGGTGGTCGGGATACTACAATCATGGGTCACACTAACTCCAACTATGTAGAATATGCAAATAGTGAAAATTTCATCTTTCACTATGTCTTTACTTTTGCTGGAGGTGCTATTTCATGGATGTTTAGGATGTAGAAATGCACAGCCTTATCTACTACTAAGGTAAAGTATGTTGCAACTATACTGAGGCTTGCAAAGAGGCCCTATGGTTAGGCCATCTGATGATAAACTTTAATATTATTGGTTCTCCTACATTGCATTCACATTCTATGAGTACTATTTAGTTGGCCAAGAATACAATCTTCCATATACTAAGATAGAGCACATTGAGGTGCACTATCACTTCATCAGGGAGGTGGTAGAGCACAAATCTATTGAGCTTGTCAAGATCTTGGCTAATAAGAATCCTATAGATCTACTCATTAAAAGTTTCTCAATGGAACATTTTGCTTTCCTTAGGAAGATGATGAGTATAGGACGAGATGATGTCTATTCCTCGTCCTATTGTACTTTATGTACATTTGTATGCTGTCACTTTTTACTTGTTCTCTCCTCACTAGAGACACGTTTACCTTTAAGTGGAAAGTTATTAGGGGTAAAGGAAAATATGCCTACACCACCCTATTACTCTACACATCATGGTTGTACACCTATACACTGTAGGTAGTGGGCACCCATCATTGTCACTTTATTCTTTATTCTTTCAGTGACTATTCAATAAGGAAAGACTAGTCACACATTGTGACTATTTTTTCCACATACGGTATCTCTGTCTCTTGTTCTCTTACTCCATCTACCATAGCTCTTACTTCTACTCTATGTTTCCACTCAGGCTCTACCTTTCAAACATGAAATGCTAGACATTAAATAGAAAGTACATTGAATGGAATTGTGGAAAATCACACTATCTAGTGGAATGGTGTCCTTAGAGGTGAATGCCCATTGAGATTTGGGGGTAGTCATCAAAACCTGCCATTAGTAGCCAATGATCTTGGGTTCACGTAATTTGAGGCTGACCATAGAAATACTACTTGAGCTAGTCCTTCATGAAGCTTAAGCACCACAATCTTGACCTTCTCTATGTAATCATTTTGTGACAAGTAAAGGAGACCCTTAGAGCAATCGCGCATGATGTGCATGCCAAGAATATATGGGTGTTTTGCCTTCAGTAGTCAACCCGAACAAATCCCAAGTGTCATTTTTAGCCAATAGTGCATATTCCTCGTCCATGGTTATATACCAATTCTCATCACCAACTGCTTCATTGAACTTTATAGGCTCTTTGTGACCCATCACTTTAGTCATGTAAGCAAAGTGTCTCGCTGAATACCCAATGTAAGTTAGCTTATCAATAGGCTTTTTGACTCTCTATAACCTTCTTAACTACAATGCACTATGTGATTCCCTCTCATGAGCTGGTATATACCTGCTTTGCCTAACTCCAAGCATAGTAACAAATAGTATATCAAGTTTACTATCAAGACTGTCACTGCCAGGTGACTCATAACCAGAAGTAAGTGTCCCGGTAACATCTTCATACATCTTCCCTTTGCCTTTATCTAAACTCCCTCTCACTAACATATCCATGTCAGTGGACATAGAACCATGACTGCACAAGTGACTATCCATGTATGTGTCTCCTATAGGCCCATAATAGTGGTACAATTTATAATACAAATTTCAACATGAGTATCATCTCTTGGTCCATGAGAAACAACCACATTTAGACCACCATACCATGCAGCCAGCTTATCAAATACTATATCCCTACTAACCAATGTCTCATGGGTAGTCAAATTGTAGCGTTTGTAGGCTTTTCTATCCTGTGTATAACCAATAAAGACACACTTAGTAGCCTTCACATCTAACTTCTTCTTCTCATTCGGCACATATACATAAGCAATACATCCAAAGAATTTAAGATGACTGATATCTAATTTGTTCCCATATAGTTTCTCATATGGTGTAAGATCATGAGTAACAATTGTAGGAGTTCTATTTAAGAAATAACTTGCAATTACAATTGCTTCAACCCAATAATAGCTTGGTAAATTCTTCTTATTTAGCATCGCTCTTGCAGCTTCCATAAGCACCCTATTTTTCCTCTCTGCCACATCATTCTATTCTGGTGTATAGCTATATGTAGCCTATCTTTTAATGCTATACTCAGCCAAGTACCTACCAAATTCATGAGAGATATACTCACCACTGCCATTAGATCTTAAGCATGAGATATAACATCCAAACTCTTTTTTGGCATGTGTCTTCATCCTTGTGCTTCAGAATATATCTATTAAAATAATCAATAAACGAGACATAATATCTTGCACCATTGAAGGATGCATTATGCGTCGGACCACCCCAAACATCTGAATGCACCAACTACAATGGTCTAGTACTATTTCTAACATGTTTGATAAACAAAAGTCTTGCTTGCTTCCCAAACTAGCAAGCATCGTATACGTGTCCTAACTCCATATACTTGAATTTTGGCAAACCAAGTACAATCTCCTTCTGTTGCATGGTTTTTAGCTGTTGTATGTTTACATGCCCAATGTGCTAATGCCAGATTTCCACATCTCTAATTGATGTATCACATACACTCTATATAATGTATCAAGTTATCTTCTTGAATATACATTCTTCTAAAAATATCCCTTTGACAAATACCTATGCATAACACAAATAAATCCCAAAAGCACAACATTTTACACAGAATTTGTTTTAACATTTTTAGATGAATAGCTCTAAGATTTAGAAAACTAGAAATTTTACCGCCATCTACTTGATGAAAATAACATGCACACGGACATTCGCCATAACATCATAGAGTTAACAATCTACTTCCTTTTATAAGAAAAGCATTTTACTTTTATCTACTATGGAAAGAACATACACATCTATGTTCACCATGACACTATCATAGAGTCAACAATCTACTTCCTTTTAAAAGAATAGCTAAAGTCAGATGGATGTGTCTTCACATTATTGGACTTTGGTATAAAAGTGCCTCTTATTGATGACCACCATGTTTGTGATGGCACATTATGAAGGCTTGCTCATTGATCCTAGAACTCAGTACTCCATATGTAGGGCTTTAAATCTTTGGGGACTCTCAAGGTTGATTTCTTTGTGCCTCCACTACCCAAAACTCTTCCCGATGCTCACTCAACAATATTGAATAGTTTGTAATGATCAGGAGGGCATATGGTGTGATTTCATATGTGAGCCAAAGAACCAAAATATGATACCTTTGTATGAATCCTCTCATGCATGAATTTTGGTACTTAACAAGAGGGGTGTGTTTGAAGGGAAGACATCTTAAGGAAGTTTAGACCTGATGTAGCTAGATTTCAAGAAACTATATTGGGTGAGGATGATCCTCTGTAGGTGAAATTAGAGGATATAGCTATTTTAGATGCTCAACTACCTATGTAGCTAGATTTCAAGAAACTATATTGGGTGAGGATGATCCCCTGTAGGTGCAATTAGAGGATAAAGCTACTTTAGATGCTCAACAACCCATGGAAAGGAGATGTTATGCTAGTGGTCAAGGAGAGTCTCGGCCCATAATTGATGTTTAATGATGATGATGGAACCATCTTGGGTATATGGTTCACAATGAGAGTGGTGAGTAACTTAACTATATCTTAGTTTATGCTCCCAATGTTTCTTGCACGCAAGAGCTAAAATGGTGGTCGTTGAGTGATTGATCAATAGGGGGATGCAACCATCATGTTTGGGGATTGGAATATGATAATAGATTTAGACGATATGTTGCATGGGATAGACTGCATGATCGAGGATGAGAAGATGGCATGGGATGCCCTGACAACCTTCCTCAAAGAGAAGAGATACATTATGAGTGCCAACAAGATTTGGGAGGAAACAAGTGGGAAGCAAGTTCACCTAATACCCACCCTATTTCCAACTAGGAGATATGTATGAAAAACATCGAGAGTGCCTTCAAATGGTAGTTGCAAAGGTATTACTAAGGTTGGAAAACTTGATTGATAGAGAAGCCCCAAATGCAATTTATCTCATCTCTCAAAAAAGGAAACAGCCCCATGATCATGCCTTTAGAAAGACACAATGGAGTACGATGGAGAAACTCTTCAAGGATTGTCTCTACGGAGCTTTGGTGATTGTGCTGCTTAGAGAGAAAGATATTAGGCTCACTTTCTCTAGTCTCAAAAGGATGTTTTCTGGACAACCTTGGACTATTATTTTGACTCACCAAATCCCTCAAGCTAAGGCCTATGGGAAATTTTGGCTCATAATAATTTCAATTGGTTATTTATAGGTTGATGTTTTAAGGAATTATGTCTATTTATTGTTACATGGAATGAATTTACGAAACGGTGGAAACTACTTGTGTCACATACTAAGACTTTAATGAATAGGACTTGTAGAATATCTTGCATCTCCACACATGGAACCACTCTAAGAGGACAAGACTAAGGGAAGGATAAAGGCAGATGAGGTATTCGGGATCCTAAGTTGTTGACAAGTGTTTCCAAGGTACTGCCTTATTCTTTTTCCCAAGAAGGGAAGTTAAAACATTTATTATAATATTCTATTAAAACTTAAGGGTTAGGTAAACATGACATAGCATTAGGGATGAGGAAAGAAGAAACTACAAAGAGATATGGTTGGCAATGAGGATGATGCTTCTTCTTCTTCTTCTACTTGGATGCACTCGAATGTAAAGGCCTTTGATGCCTTCCTTAGCAATGTCTTTTGTTATAAGGTTGAGAAGATTTGGAATGTGAAGATAATCTACCGCGCCTGAATCATGCCATATGTGAAGGTAGGATCGAGGCTAATGAGTTATTGCTTGAAGGCATCGATGTCACTAAGGAGTTGGGGATAGGAAAGGTTCCAAATGGGTGTGTGGTCTGGGGCTGATGGATGAAGTCACAAAACTCATCAATGCAAGCCTAGATTGAGGCAATGATGCATGTCCAAGGGCCGATGCACCTACTTGTGGTGCACCACCATATCCTATAACACCTTTGGCATTGTTCACATGCCTTGTGACACCTCCAGAGGTTGTCTGTCTAAGTTGCCCACTATCATCATCCTCCTCCTCCTCCTCCTCCTCCTCCTCCTCCTCCTCCTCTTGTCTTGATGATTCTACACTGGTGTAGGAAGAGATAGGGTCACAACACAAAAAGATAGGGCTTATATAATGTCTGGGATGCAAAATGTGTTTCTTCTTCTTTCTCTTCATTCTCTTATTCTCTTCATTCTCATGTTCTTATGCTCTACCATGGCTACTTGGAACTTGCAATGGCATGTTAGAGATGAGGCAATGTTGACCAAGAAGTTGGGAGGCACTACATGGGGAGCGGGAGGATTTTCTTGTGTGTTGAGGGAGTAAAAAGGATTCCATGGAGAGGGAGAAGGCATATTGCTAATGGTAAAGAAGATAATATTATTTTGTTTAATTGTATTTGTTTTGTTACAACGGCTATACCTAAGAAGAGACAAGCTGGATCTTCTTTCTTCTTCTCTTTCCTACCTTGTAAATTAGAATCTTCATGAACAAGTAAAGGATTGTTTACATGTTTTTATTTGCTCTACTACTTTGCCTCTCTTTCCATTCTTGAACCATGAGTGACCTAGTTTAACAAATGACCATATGGAAGTTTATGGGAAAAGGCAAAGGGTGTGAGAAGCTAATGCTTATTCTTCTTCTTCTTAAATAGAATTCCTCAAAGCTCTTCACCCTCCTTTGACAAAAGCAAGAAACTGAGAAATCCATTTCAATAGATGTTGGATCTTCTTCTTTGCTTTTCTACAATCTACCCTTCTTTCATTTGAACTAAGAGTCATGGGATCTCCCTTGAGCTTTATTGTTAGGATCCTATGCAACAAAATGAAGACAACCCTCCCATGGCATAAAATGAACAAAAAACAAAGGACAAAGCACACAAATTCTATGTGTATGGCTTTGGCATTGATCTCAAAACTAGAAAGAAACCACAATTCTCACTCTTAATAAATGAACAAAATCATGATCATCATCCTCAACTTCAACCATTACCCACAAGGAAAGAGAGAAGAGAGAAAGGGGAAAGAGGGAAAGACAACTTTTTGTAGAGAGGAGAGGAGAGAGATAGAAATTTTTGCACCATACAAAAGAGAAAGTGTGAATGTTGCAAGAAGGAAGAGGAAGATGCACAAAAACCACTCGTGCACTCTAGCCACCTTTACCCAAAAGACACCACAACCCTTCACATTTTTATTATTTCTTTGAAATTTTGATACATTTGTATTTATAGGCTTTAGCCTTCACATTTTAATTCTTTCTAGCTCTTTGCAAATGCATATATGTACACTTTTATGCATACCATTTATTTACGATGGATGTGGATGTGGCCCTCTCATGTGTAAGGGTGTATTTTAGTGATTTTAAAACAATGTAAATGTTATTCTCCCCATAAAAAATAGAAATGTGGTGAATGCATTTATATTTTTATGCCTTGTTTTTATGCTTCTTTGGGTGTCATCACATGGATCGATTTCTAAATTTTCATCAAAGGCCCCCATTTCTATAGATCCTTTTTTCCCAAATTTGGGGAAAAGGACCTATTAAAGTAGTCCATTGACCCACCTCTGCGGATCCAGCGAGAATGAGGAAAACAACCTCCTATATTGTCAAGCACCTCCTCTGTAGCACCTCCAAATTTGTTATCTTCTTGAGCACCTCCTTTGGAATGCCTCCAATCTTCTCAAGAAGAGATTTTATTCTATCTGTATCACTTCTAGGATTTCTCCTCTTAGTACCCCCTCTAGAGTAGGAGGTGCATGGAAGGTGCTTGCATGATGGTCATCTTCAACATGCCATGGAGGAGGTGGAGGGCCATGGCACAATGAGTAAGGGGCAGGGAGAGAGGTGGAGAGGCATGGTAGGGTGAGCAAGAGGCAACTATAGTCATATTGCTTTGAGATGCATTTGCCTTGCCCCTTACTCACCTTATGATGGCCCTATCACCAAGCTGGTGTGAAGGTCCAGCGAGGGTAGAGGAGGTGCAGGTTGCAAAGGAGGTGTAGAGAGGAGGCAATATGACTGCCACTAGGAGGAAGCGCATTGTGCATAATTTTTTTCAAATGCTTTTATTACTAAAAAATTAATGGGCAGTTTTTAGGAAACCCTCCCCCATGTGAATAGGTCTAGTTTTGGAAAACTTGGAACCTTATTGATTTTTTTTTCCACAAGAAACCTCATAGGAATAGTCCTTTCTCTCTTTGTTAGATGCTCACAATATGAGTCCCAATACACTCAAGTTGGTTCAAATGGTGGAAAGTGGAATTCCTTTAATACACTCTGTGCGTGCGTGCGTGTGTGTGTGTGTGTGTGTGTGTGTGTGTGTGTGTGTGTGTGTGTGTGTGTGTGTGTGATCACTACCTTTGATATCTTGCATACAGAGAGCAAGGCCCTATCACACTAGAAGACCAAATAGATTATTATACTAGGTGAGGCATTGTGGAATGAGATCAAGGATGACGCTACATGCTCGGCTCACTTGTGTGGATGCCATTCAACCCTAGCATGACCTTCTTATTATGGTTGATGATGGCATGCTTGCCTAGGATAGTAAAGGCATGATTTGCTTGAAGATTTCTCTGTCTATCTCCATAAGGTTCATTGTTGGGTGCAAAGGCGCATGTGCCTAGCCTTGTATATTAGTTACACTGACAATAGCCGCACACCTGTACACTACAAGTGGAGGGTGCCCATCACTATCACTTCATTATTTATTCTTTCACTGACATTTGAATAAGGGAAGGTTGATCACACATTGTGACTATTGGAGTTCCCACATCTTGTGTCTCTCTCTCTCTCTTGCTCTTGCTCCTTCCACCATAGCTCTTGCTTCTACTCACGCGCTTCCACTTCAAGCTCAATCCCTTCACTTGGTATCAGAGCCATCTTTCCAAAGAGCTTGAGCATGCTCAACCTAATGTTGCTTTAGCTTCCATTTGAATACCTACAACAGTTTACAGTCAATGGCAGCCATGGCTTCTTCCATTCAATGTGACCATTGACCTCTATTGCTTCAAGGTTTGTTTGTGCCTTCTACATTTGGCTGCCTTGGCCCTCTCCATTGCCCCCATTCCACTTCATTCCAACTCCCCTATGGTCTTTGGCACTTGGGCAATAATCTCCTACACTCCTTGGCATTGGTCACTTGTACATTAGAGCTCTCGACCTGCATTGCTTGTTGAAATATACAATAAATCTATTGTTATACAAGTTTGAACAAAGTTTCTTGGTCATTAGAGCTTGTGCATGCTTCTCAGGATGCCTATATGCACATGTATGGATACTTGATCACTTGGGGATGCTATATTAATGTTATGAGATGCTATGAGTTGATTTGAGCACACTTTTTCCTTTGTTTTCTCAAATATTTATCTGCTATAATAATAGGGTTGAATATCATTTATATGGGCAAAGCCTATGTCTATTGCTACTTGATGCTATTCGGGATATCTTTTTGATACATTGATGTATGCCATTGATGCCACATACTTGGTTATGCTCCTGACATGCTCTTAAGTGGAGATTGGAACTTGGATACTTTGACATTAATAGCCATTTATTTCATTGGATGTTACATTTACAGGTTTGAAGATCTTTACTGGGCTTGATGCTCCTGACTTATACTACATGTATTTTGGATCTATGGATGCCATTCACATTATGTTTTGAGCTTTATTTGCTCATCTCACATTCGACTTTTGCTTTAGTGGGAACTATTTGGCTTTATGTACCAAGCCACATTTGACACTTGGATGTACTACAAAGCATTTTGGTTTATGTAGTTGAGGTTGAGCTTGTTTGGCGAGAGACAATGACACTCAATTTGACACTTGGAAGTACTGCAGAGCATTTTGGCTTATGTAGTTGAGGTTGAGCTTATTTAGTGAGAGACAATGACACTCAATTTGACACTTTGAAGTACTGCAGAGAATTTTGGTTTATGTAGTTGAGGTTGAGCTTATCATAGCAAGATAATGGGACTCGATGTGACATGTGCACGCTCTCTCCATGCTATATGTATGCAGTTGATGCCTAGTAGGCTGATCTAACATTTGTCTTTAGGCCAGCACCTACCTCTGTTAGATCGTTGTCAGTGAGGCATACATCTAACATGGCTATGTATTGAGCTTTTGTTACTATTGCTATGTTAGTTGTGCCTTTGGTAGGTCTCTTTTGTTACTCGTGAGACCTATTACATGCAATTGTTATGCCATTGGATGTATTCCCCTCTAACACTCTAAGGTTGATAGCTTTGGGTAGTCACATGTTTGATGATTGCTAGATGTTCGTACATACCCACATTGTCCAAGATATCCTTGGCAATTACAATTTGTAGTTTATTAGTGATAGCTCATGCTTGGCTTTGATTTCTTACTACTGTACTCTATTTTTTCCATGTTGTATTTGCAATTCTCTACACTGTTTATGAGAGCAGTTCCCTTGTCTTTGACAGTTTATTGACTACAATTTGTGATAGCTCATTATTTTGTCAGTAACTTTTGTTTTTAGCTTGATTTAGCAATGGTTTTTTGGGACTGCTTTGCAAGAAATTACAGCAACCCATTTTTCCCTTCTATGCATTTGCTTGGTCTCATTATGGGGCTGTGGTTCTCACAACAATGCTATCTTCGATATTGAGAAACTAGATGGGACCAACTATAGCTATTGGAAGACCAAAATATGATAGGTTTTAGCACAAAAATTGCAAGCTAGATCACTTAAAAATGGGGGTTCCAAACTTGAAAACACTGCGGTCGAGGATTGTGATGAATTGGATGAACTATACAAGTCCATAATCATTTTATCAACATCTAGGCATGTTCACTAAAATATTGTAATTGAAAATTAGATTGCATATGAACTTTACATAGATAAAGAATATTTATGACAAGTAGAGCCCTACAATCTCAAATGTACTAGCGGAAATAGTTGATGGGCCTTTGCATGAAGAAAGGGACTTCTATGTCTATACACTTGAATGAGTTTTACTCCATCATCAACCATTTAGCTTCATACGAGATTGAGTTCAAGGATACTTTGCATCCTTAATTTCTACTTGGTACTCTACTTGAGTCATGGGACACTTTCCGTATGGCTCTATGTGCTAAGGATGGGCTAAAATTGCAAGATGTTGAGAGTGCCCTCTTGACAAAAGAGGTGAACAGAAAGAATGTGGATGCTTCCCCGTATGTTACATGCATCGGCTGTGAGAGGCCAAAAAGATGGAAATGGTTGTGGTAGAGACTCTAGGAGATCTCAGTCTAGGATATGGAAGGCAGTCTTGCAATAAGTCTCGTGGTTATAAATCTAGTTTTACATATCATTATTGTGGAAAAGCAAGTCATATTCGGCCATAATGCCATAAAAGGTGCGAAGACTAGCACAAGAAAAAGGGAAATGATAAAGTGCATGACAAGAATGATGATCACAACATTGTGTGTAATAAGTTTAGCATCAAGATTGAGGAGATTAATGTGGTACAACCTTATGTATATGACAATCTTATCTTGGCAGCCTCTTCTTTGGATGCTTCATAGCTGATTTTATGCTTTGTTAGGACGTACTCATTGTTGATTGATAGATTCATGGGCTTCATTTCATGTGACCCCTCATAGAGAGTGGTTTCACTCCTATCATAGTATGACTGGATCTGCTCGTTTGGAGAATAACTTGGCATTCGAGATAGTTGGTATTGGTGATATCTAGCTATATTTTGGTTCATGCAACATGTTCACTCTTCATGATATACATCATGTAATACTAGCTCTCATTAAGAGCCTTATCTCTATTGGCACCTTGGATGATGCAGGTTATGTTGTCTCTTTTGGTGATTTCTCATGGAAGATTACTTGTGGGAATCTTGTTATTGAACAAGGTGCTAAGCCTAATACCCTCTATCCCTTGCTTATATTTGGGTCACTTGATTATGTTTTGGTTGTGGTTGCAGTTCCACACATATCTCTTTGTCATCATCACCTTGGGTACATGTCTTTGGTAGCTCCACAATCCAAGTGCAAGCTTCAAGCGAGATCCATCCTCAAGCTCCACGCCCCAAGCTCCATTGCCGCGAGCAAGAGAAGAGAAGAGAAGAGAAGACGGAGAGCTTCTCCACCCCGGTCCCTCACCCTCACACACACACACTCTCTCTCACACTCTCACACTCCCTCTCTCAAGCACAAGCTCAAGCAAGCAAGCAAGAAGAAGAAGAAGAAGAAGAAGAAGAAGAAGAAGAAGAAGAGGAGAGCCACTTTTGGCCACACACAAGAATGAGCTTCTCGTTCACTTTTCAAATTTATATACAAAACCCTAAATCCCTTTTGGGCGGTCATCCCCTTATCCCCTTTTTTACATAGGCCCTTTTTCCCATTGTTCTCCTATCTTCCTGGCTTCCTTCTTACCGCCCATCGACCTTTACAATTTGCACAGCCCACGCTCTTAAAATAAATTACGGTGCGCCTTGCACTCTTTTACAAAAGTATTGACTTGTGCTTTTTCTTATGCGCATTTCTCCTTGATCTAGGACTATTTTTCACTTCTTGTGTTTCCAAATTCTTCTTTGGTGCTCCTTTGTCTTCTGTTCCACTTTTGCCTTGGCCTTGTCCTCCGCTTTAGATTTTTTGGATTTTCCACCTTATTTATTTGAGGGTTAACAATGTGGTCCCATGCTGTGATAGGTGGTGCAAAGTACTTTGTCACCTTCATTGATAATTACTCACATAAGGTTTGGACTTACTCTATTAAGTAGAAATTGGACATCTTGTCTATCTTTCAATGTTGGCTTTGCTCTTGTTGAGAACTAGTTTGGGTATAGGCAAAAATGCCTGAGGTCTGATAATGGGGTGAGTATGTCTCAAATTCGCAATGAGCGAGGTATCAAGCATTAGTTGACTGCCCCTTACACCCCTCCCCAAAATGGTATTGCCAAATATATGAACATGACAATTTAGGAGAGAGTTTATGGTATGCTTAGCCAGTTAAGGCTTACCACTACATTTTTGGGCTGAGGTAACTACTACTATCGTATGCTCATTTGTCCATCTTTGGTTGTGAGGCATTTTGCCATGTTCCCAAGGACAATCACAATAAGCTAGATACTAAGTCCATGAAATGCATCTTTCTTGGTTATGGAGATGCAAGTGAGATAGGCTATTGCCTATGGGATTTGCGGGCTCATCGGGTTATCTACAACCATGATATAGTTTTCCATGAGGAAAAGATACATAAGCATCCTGAGTAGGTAGCTGAGGTATGCAAGGTGATCTTTCAAGAGGAGCCTCTTGCTCCCATACAACCAGCTAGACAACCTGCATCATTTTGATGCTCTAGTGGCATAGGATCCACTTGTTATGTAGGATCAGCCTATTTTGCATGCCAACCTAAGCACTTCACGCCCTCAATGGATTATGTTATGTGGTGACGGATGCAGGTGAGCCTCTCTCTTATGATAAGGCCATGCACAGAGATGATAGTCACTCACCACGGGATAGGGCTATGTAGTTGAAGTTTGACTCCTTACATATTAAGCATACATGGGATTTGGTTCCTTTGCCTAGTGGCAAGAAGGCATTGCCTAGATACTCCAAAGTGTAGGAGTATATCCAAAAAGTCAAGGCAATTGTATGCAATCTAATGAGCAAAAGGGTGAGATAGCCAAAATCCCTTATGCATCCGTAGTGGGCAATTTGATATATGTCATGATAGCCACTCGTCCTAACATAGCATTTGTAGTGGGAGTTGTGGCATGCTATATAGATACACATGGCAGACGTCATTGGGATGTCATAAAGGGTATCATGTGGTACCCAAAGTGCACAGCAACTATGTGCATATGTCATGATGACCAAGGTACATGAGCCATGGGATACACTGACTCTAATTATGCAAAACATGTAAGACAATAGGAAGTCCACCTCTAGCTATGTCTCCATCTTTGTTGGAGGCGTTATTTCTTGGATGTCCAGGGTGCAGAAACCCATGATCCACTCTATTACCAAGGCTAAGTATATTATAGCCACTAAGGCTTGCAAGGAGGCTCTTTTTTTAGGCCATCTAGTGGTAGACCTTAGTATGGCTGATGTGGTCCCTGTATTGCATTCAGATTCTATGAGTGCTATTCAGTTGGCCAAGAATCTAGTCTTCCATACGAAGACAAAACACATTGAGGTGCATTACCAATTCATCAAAGAGGTTATTGAGGATAGGTCTATTAACCTTGACAATATCTCTACTAACCAAAATCATGTAGATCAACTCATGAAAAGTCTCTGAGTGGAGCGTTTTGACTTCCTTAGAAAGTTGACGGGCATTGGATGAAATGAAGGTTTTTCTCATCTTGTTGTACTTATGTACATTTGTACTTTGTCACTTTTTTCTCATTATCTCCTAGCACATTTGCCTTTAAGTGGGAGGTTGTTGGGGGTAAAGGTACTTGTGCCTAGCCGCACATGTACTAGTTACACTAACAGTACCCACATGCCTGTACACTGTAGGTGATGGGTGTCCATCAATGTCACTTCGTTCTTTATTCTTTCAGTGACATTTGAATAAGGGAAGGTCAGTCACACATTGTGACTATTGAAGTTCCCACGTCTTATGTCTCTCTTTCTCTTGCTCCTGCTCCTTCCACCATAACTCTTGCTTTTGCTCATGTGCTTCCACTACATGTTCACTCCCTTCATTCATGCCCCCCTAACACGACAAATTCATCACTACCTTAGCATCAAATGATATCATGCATTATAGCAACTCGCAAAGGAGAGGTGGCTAGGCATAACACATGCTAGTATAAACTGTAGCAGCTTGCCAAGGAGAAGTGGCTAGGCATAACACATTTGTTCTCTTATGTCCTCTTCTTCACCACCTTCTTCGCCTCTTTCTTCCCTTTCTCCCACCTTTGTTGCATGCATCCTTTGATGCCATTATAAGTTAGTTCCTAATAATGTTAGACAATCATTCTATCTCTCTTTGCTATGTCAAGGAGTAGATCGCTATCCTGTCTAGAATAATATGCATTTACTTGTGTTCATGGATTTGTGGAGTAGTTTACGAGAGAGAGAGAGAGAGAGAGAGAGAGAGAGAGAGAGAGAGAGAGAGAGAGAGAGAGAGAGAGAGAGAGAGAGAGAGAGAGAGAGAGAGAGAGAGAGAGAGAGAGAGAGAGAGAGAGAGAGAGAGAGAGAGAGAGAGAGAGAGAGAGAGAGAGAGAGAGAGAGATTGTTTATTTATTGGGAGACTGTTAGCAACATAAGTCTTTGTGAGTAGTAGAGAGGATTTGCTTGAGCGTGGCATGTTAAGATGTAAAAATGACATACAAAAAGAACCAAATCTCTTGATCAAAGAATAGGTAAACCTTATTCACCCTATTTTGATCATCGTTAATCACAACTTGGCTATTCAAGGTACTATTGTAGAGTCAGGATGACCATGAAGGCACACATGGGTGAGATCACTTTAGGATTCCACAAGGCTCCTCCACTTGTTGGGGGTGTCAATATTCATGCTTGTCAAAAAGTGAGACATACCATCCTAGGGTATATTTATGTGTTGGGGAATCTTTTCACCATAATCCTTGTTGAAAATAAATGTTTAGTGTCCACCTCATGTAGCTCAACCAATTGAAATAGCCTTCATTTCCCAATGATGCTAGGCATTGTTGTAATAATCTTTAAAAGGGGGATCCTCACATCCATCTCCCCTCACCACCCCAATACCCCTATAACATTACTTCCCCTACTTTTGGTTGGACCTATTGTGCTTCAAAGATGTAGCCCCACATGTGATTGCATGGCTGTGTGTGCGTATGTGTGCCATCAGTCCTTTCTTTATCCTAGAACTTGAAAGGTGCAAGTCTTTTTTCTGTTTGCCTTGGTAGAATTTTTGTTTATAAACAACTCGAAAGACCACTAACCTCTATTGTGAGAAACATTTGTGTAGAATACACTCTACCTAACTAAAACTTTAGTTAACTACGGCATTCACAATCTCAATAAGTTTTAGTTGAAGAGGTTGCTCATTTCATATGTAAAGGCTTGCACTTGCATCCAAGCTCAATAAACAATACAAGCAAATTAAGCTCTTTACCATACTTTGATTAGGCTCTCAATCCTTATATTTATATTGCCCTCATAATGCCATTGCACAATTATTGTTCTAAAATCACTTCCTACCTACTTTTTCCATTGTGCCCAAATACTAGAGCCAAATCACAAACGACCACATATGAAGATGCATTCACAAGCGCAAACATGTGTAAGAAGTATCTGCACACTCCACATACAATATGTGAACGCATGTGCAAATATATGAACACATATCCACATTAATATCCATACACACCACATATTATACACACGTACATGAATGTTATGATTTATAGATATCACCTATGGCACATCAAACAAAGGGGAAAAATGAATGAGATAGAGATGAGGTCACACAATTAAAAGAAAATTGTGTAAGAAGAGATTGATTTATTGACTTATGAGATAGAGCACCCATGAGCAAGCTTGCGAGTGATAGTGTGTGCCATCATACTCTTGCTTTTCGCAGGCTAGCATGAAGTCAATAATGTTTCTTAAACCATGTGCCTCGGTTGACTCTACACCCTTTGCCACTTGCACCTCCAAGAGTAGCCTATAAGAATTGCTCTCTATCCTATACCTCCATTACACCACTGATGTCCTTGTGTCCATCTGCAAACTGGCATTACATCGTTACATAGAACATTTTGTTACACAAAATAATTACATGATTTTGTGTGTATGAAATAAGGATTGCATCATGAAATGTTATGCATAGGCGAGTGCAATTGAGATTTCAATCAATTGTACTTTCATTTTACTTCACAACATTTCAAAATTTGAAGTAGACTCTTCTAGGCTCCAAGAAACCATAAGATTATCTCATGTACAAAGCCTTGGACTCGTTATAGGATGATGGTGTCCGGTTAGTACCTTGTAATAATCTTTGAGCGATGCAGAGCTCCATTTGATCGAGGCCCGAGGTGCTCGGTCGCCATAGCCATGGTCTCTGTGTGGGCTGTCTCGGCCACTCCATCGACGACTTTCAAACAGAAAGGCTCCCTCTCTGCCCAGGGCAGCCTGCTCCAAGCGCCATCACAGGATTCGTGTTCCGCTCCAAGGCCTGTGTCTCTGTGTCTCAAGAGGGAGCTTCTTGTTGCTGCTGGTGCCCTCGTTGCCTCTCATGCTGCCACGATGGTGATGCGAGGTAGCGCTGACGCCGTACAAGCAGAAAGGCCCCGTTTCTTTGAATTGGAAGGCTCCCATGGCGTCAAAGCCCTTGACATTAGAGAAGGCTCCGGAAGGACTCCTCTGCCAGGAGACAAGGTAGAAAGATATCAGAGATGCTATTGAGTAAAACAGTAAGAGCTCTATCGAAGAGCGATCTTCTGTGAGAGTGCATATAAGATTGAGTCTGTATATCTTACCCAGTTGCATAGTAAGAGTTTAAATAAGTTGTCTACTGCATTGATAGCCTGCGCACATTGGGGAAAATCTGTCAATGCGCAACAATTATAATGGTATATTGTTCTCATTTTTGTGGAACTCGTCAGAGTTTTATTATCAGGTTTTCTCCTTTCATTTAGGCTGCTGAAACGAGTTTAGGGGATGTTCTCCCTATGTATCTCGTTTCTGTTGATTGAAAAGTTAAAAATAAGCATGACTGGTGCTGCTCCAAGGACTGTCATGTGTGTTAGATGAGATTTTTCAATGAGGAGTTCACCGTATTTTGTGCTAGGAGTGTTGTTCGATAGCTGCGCATGTTCATGACCTATAAGTATGTAGATACGAAACTTTAGAAAAGTTTCTTTTTTTTGGGGGGGGGGGGTGAGATCAACACAGCAGCATTTATGCTGAACACTTCTGATCTAGAGATGTCAATAAAGAATTCATATTTTCATTTCTTTAGCAACAGTACCTGCTAGTGGATGACAGCAATCTTAATGTTAAGACTGATCCCTGACCTATACACTGGTTGCTTAGACTGTTAAAATGTAGAGTGAAATGATGAAGTAAAAGAACATAGCACAAGCATGACGTAATGTTTTCCAACCTTCTTAATGAGATCCCTGTTCACACACTTTTGCTTTTAGTGAAACCACTTCTCATTAGATTAAAGTGCAGTGCCGGTCATCTTTAATGTAGGATAATCAGAAAGAATAAGTAGGTTGCCAATTGCTGACAATCAATGTCATCCAGCTGAGAAGTTACTAAGGGATTGCAGAGGTGAATGTCTGAAGAAATCAAATGTACTGTGCAGACTGCATTGTGCTTTTTCATAGCTTTCTAAGTACTCCTCTGCACCTTTTCAAAGGCTAGATAGCTGCCAGATGCTTTAGGTGCTCAGCCATCCGGGCAAAATTTAGAAAGAACATTCTGCTGTTCCTCGTTTGCCTATCTGTGATAATAGTACATCATTCCCTTTGACCTACTCCCTAGTTTCCAATATTTTGGACAAGCATCCATATTCAACCTGACATTTATTCAAAAGGCTGTAGCAAGGTTTTGATTTTTTACTCTCATCTCAAATCCTAGCTCCATTTAAACATGTCCCATATCAGCTGACCTTGGAAAGAAGATGGAGATGTCAGGGAGCTCAGAACATTGATGATGGATGTTCTCCTTCAACCTACTTTATTCTTTTTGGGCTTCTTTTCACGAAGCTATGGCTTTGGTATCACTATTAGGTCCATGCTTGGATCAGCTTGGAAAAATCTAAAATGATAGCTGACTTGATCTCAACCTTGGTGAAATGTTCCCCTAGGATCCAACTTGCACATGAGACATGATGCAAGCCAAACTCATGACAAAAGGGACTGGACATCAGAATCACCTCCTTGTTGTAGAGCCAAACGGGCTTAGCCTCAAGCCTAGAAGCTAGCAACACTCTAGTTGCGACCATATCCCAAGGGTTGGCGTCCCATACCACCAGCCCACACCATCCTATTGTATAGATGTGTCGACCAATGGGCCAAGAGTCAAAGAGAAGTGATCACACAATGAATGTGCACCATAGGGCCTTGAGTCATATAAATAGGACTTGGCTACCCTAACCTCGAAGTGCTCCTAGTGCATTCTCACTAAGTCACTTCATGATCACTATGACCAATGCCACTAGTGACTATCTTGATGTCCAAGGACACAACACTTCCCCTCCTTATGAATGATTGCCATCCTTAGCAATATCATTAGGAATGAAGTGAAGAAAACGACTCTTCAATGAACGTATGCCCAAGTAGCCTCAGCCTTTGGGTGGTTTTTCCATTGATCAAATACTCGAGATAAATGGTCCTATGAGATCATTTAGTCCTAAGATTAATAATTAATTCAGATTTGAGTGGAACATAACAAGCAATATTCTCAAGCTGCAAGATTTCCTCCATCGGGACAATTTGCTTACCTTGTTCCAATCGTTCTTTTAAACAACTCATGTGGAACACAAGGCGAACTTGGATTTCCAAAGATAAGCCAAACTCATAGAGTATGCTACTTACCTTCTTGGTAATTTGGAAAGGATCGCAATACGTGGAGGACAATTTATAGCACTTGTTGATAGTCATTGAAATGGAGTCCTTTGGGACTTTAAGGTAAACCCACATGTCTTCTTGAAGCTCTCTAGGAGTATGATGTCAGTTACTATAAAACATGACATGAATTTGGGGGGCCGTTTTAATACTTTTCCTAGCAATTATCAACATCTCTTGCATATTGTGTTGAAAGTCGACTGCGAACTACATTTTCACCACCTTGAGCTTTGTGGCAATTGGTGGTTTCGGCTCATGATGGTACATAAGCATAAGTGGGCTATAACCTAGCCGAATGCTTAGCAGTGTTATAAGTAAACTCAATCTAACAAAGATAACACTCCCAATTAAATTGTCTATAGGAGATATATACTTGAAGCATAGTCTCCATAGTTTGATATGTTTGTCAGGTTTGTCCATCAGTTTCAGGAATTAGGATGTTCTAGGACAACATGGATAATCGAATTTAGGGCTTTTTGCGGCCATCTTTGTAGGAATGAATCGAGCCATTTTTGTCAACCGGTTGATCACAACCCAGATTATGTCATGAGCTCGATTTGTACAAGGTAACCCTACCACATAATCCATTGAAATGCTAGTCCATTTCCTATTAGGCATTTGTAAAAGATGCAACATCCTCGCTTGTCTGTGGCATTTAGCTTTGTTAAGCTAACACTGTGGGCACTTATGCACTTAAGACTCAACGATAGTCTTAATATGTGGCCAATAAAAATAACGAGTGACCAAGGCCAAAGTCCCTTGTATGCTAGGGTGTCCAGTGCTTGATGCATTGTGACACTCGTACATGTTTTTTTTTTTTTGGTAGATATCTAGATCATCGAGCACACACACTTTACCTTGTTTAAAAAGTAATCCATTACGAATGAAATTCTTTTCCACCATCTTTCTCTTAGTAGCTAGCCTTTGGGCATCCCAACCACCTAAACTTTCTAGACTATTAGATTCCTCTTGACCTAGTTGCTAGATTTTACCAAAGTGAAGATTGTTTTGGAAATGCGCTTTGAGAGAAAGATAGAAATCAGCTGAAATTTCAGAGGACAAGGAATTGACTTTAGGAATATGACTAAGAGCATCGGAAACCATATTAGTTGTTGTGAGAGTGTGCAACGAAAGAGAAACACGAATACAAAGAGAAGTAGAGAGAGAGAAAGAGAGGAAGTAAAAGATGAATGAAGAATACTGCACTGACTGAAGAAGAATACTAGTACAATGATGATGGATTAATTAGTCCTTGCATGCAACCCAAAGTGTCAGTGAGGGCACTAGATCAGGTTGATGACGATGGCAACACCAAGCACGGAGAGTAGTGTCGAAGTGTGTACTTGGAAAGGGAATATTGAATGTTGAAGAGTGTGTGTGTCTGCCCAGTGGAGGGATTGGCTATAATAGCCATAAATGCCTAAATCTGGCCAACCTGCACTAGTAGGTGCTAAAAAAGCTGGTTGACCAACATTTAATGTTGGTCACTAAAGAAAAATGCCAGAAAACATAGGGGCGACCTTGGAAATATCCCATATGATAATGAGAATGTCTGACTTGTGTATGTAGATTGTGGAAATCAGCAATTGGCCTAGGAATGCACACAAGAAGCCTTCAAATTAAAAAAATGTATTAAAACTGCTAGAGATCCTATGCCTCTGTCTAACTCTAATAGGGGCTCACAACTAAGAGATGACAAACTGACATAACTAACATAGGCACACTAACACTCCCTCTCAGATCTTGGGAGTATCTGAAGACCCAACAATCTAACCTCGATATGCTTCGTGAGAGCATGAAACACGAGGTTCTTTGCCAGAGCTAGATCACTCTGGTTGTCCACATGTGGCTCGGTAGGTGTAACTTTCCGTTTTACTAAACGCGTGATCCTGTCTCAAATGAATCTGAAAAAATGGGAGAAATGATTTTTTTTAAAAAATTCCCCCCTTATCCCTCCAGCCGACTGACAAGTTGGAGGGGGAGGGGAATAGAAGGAGCTATTAAGCTCCTTGGTGGAGCCTTATGGAAGGAGGGGGAACATGCGTGATGACACGCAGGGAGGGAAGATCCCCCTCCCCTCCACTATTTAAACGGGGGGGGGGGGGGGGCGTTGGAGATGGAGGGAGGCTAGAGCCGTGAGAAATAGAGGCCGAAGGATGAAGAGGACAACACTGCCGTGATTGCGAAGAGGAGAGTGCCGCCATAACACCGAGCTGAGGGAGGAGGACGGAAGGCTCTTGCCGCCTACATCCTGAGGCGGTCGCCGTTGCCATCGCCATCCAGTCCACGAAGAGCCGTCAGGGATTCGTCGTCCTCCACATGCCACGTACATTCAGAAGCTTCCAAGAAGCTTCTTGGAAGCTTCTAAGGGGGATCTCTAAGCCCCCTTTCTCATTGATATTCCCTTGAAAGTCCTTTAACCCTGGTTTCCGTTATAAACCCCCTTTGTTTCCCCCCGGGTTTAATCCCCCCTAAGCCCCCTTTGTTTCCCCCCTCGGGTTTAATCCTCCCTAAATCCCCTTTGTTCCTCCCCCCCCCCTTCTCCCCCCCCCCGCGGTTTTAAACCCCCCCTAGGATTTTTAAATTCCCTTTTCCCCTTAAGCCCCTGCCTTAGACTCTGGGAACCTACCCCCGGTTTTAATTCCCCTAAGACCTTTTTCACCCCCTTATAACCCTCGTAACCCTTCTTCAACCCCCCTCATAACTCTCATTTTCCCACAACTCCCTAAGCTTTTTTCCCTAATCCCCCGTATCCCCATTATTATTTTCCCCCCGAACCTAAAAATCCAAACCATCATCATGGCCTCGGATGGTATCCCGTAAGGGGAAAATAGCCGTGAGATAAAAGATAGGGAGGGAAAGTAGAGGGAGTGAAAAGAAGAAGTGAAGGAGGAAGAGTGGGAAAAAGACAAAAGAAAGGGGAAGGAGAAAACGGTGGAATTCCAGAAGAAAGAGGAAAAGGCTATCTCACATTCGAACTACGATGCCGCCGAAGAAAGTCCAAGGTGTAGCTGCGGGAGGATCATCCCCCGGTATCCATGTGGATATCTCACCCCAAAACCAGGTTTTTCTTCTTGGCTTTAATTCGGTTTTAAATTAATCATGCAAAGAAAAATTGTTAAGGATAGGATATATTTGTTCGAGTTATTTGTAACGAAGGAGTTTAGCTTATGAATGACAATGTATAGAACTTAGTTTCTTCAAATCGCATCAAGCATTATAAATTACGAGCAAGATTAACCTTTTACTATAGTAGTATATTTTAGTTAAATCCTAAGGTGTAGAAATTATATCTTGCACCATTAGTCTTATTCCTTTCGCAACGAATTGTTGTAAATGGTTGAATTCATGAAAGGTTTCTTTCGATGCTCAAATTACTAGGAAGTTATCTTGAATATTTGCACATCTTAGCAAGGCAAGTGTTGTTAGTTGGCACATCTTTAAGGAAAACGGAAGTTAAATTAAACTGTATTGACTGGGAAGTAAATTGTCACAAGGATAGCAAAACCGTAACAAGACGATTAATATTACCTTCCAAAAGATAACTGAATCAATCTAAACATAGAACCATTCAAACCCTAAACACGTGATTACTTTCCTTACTGTAGGGACAATCAATTTGTAAAGATAAGGAACTAGGGTTTGTCCCTAAGGTTCTTAAAAGAAGAAACCCTAGGCCTGACATACGTCAGCTTAAAGAATCTAAACAGATTATTCCATCGCAGGACTTGCGCAACAAGTATGAAATCATTTAGTCTTGTGATTGATTCACAAGGAGAAAGGGTAAAATCCCTCATCAAGGACGGCAGATCCCTACGCAAGTTATCTTGTAAAAAGACGTATATTTGGATATCCTTCTAAATAAGGAGAGTTGTAAATTGGAAACTAGCATATCTAAGGCACTTAGGGTTAACCAAATTGGGTATGCCCTACACCGGAATGTAAAAGATCTTGCTAATTTACAAGACACCTTGGGAACGAGTGCTGATACACTCAAAAAGGAAAGAACACTTCCTTAGCAGTTTGCCAAACAACTCGGTTGATTAACGGAAATGTTTGTGCTTGCTAGAGATTTTAGAGCTCTGTTTGAAATATGAATTACAAATTAAATAAGTACCTATACTTCAGGTTAAAGGCCTGAAGGGAGAGGCAGCTTTAGTTACCCTCGACTGCCTGCCTGACCCTAACCAAGGGGGTTGTTGACCGCGCCGGGAACGTGGACCGAACCCGCCGCGAGAGGTCTCTCCGTTGAGTTCTACTTGGAGCAGGAGGACGCTTGGGTGCCAGGGGGGGCTCTGGCCGTAAATCCCTCGCCTTCTGGGTCCTGCACAAGAGGTTAACGTGACTCGGGATTGGATCTCGAGGTTCGCATACTAGTTGACGGGCGGAAGCTTGGAATAGTGATCCCTGGAGATTACTGGATAGCCTTCGGGCAGATTATGGACAAGCCTACGGGCGGAACTCGTTGTATTTCAAAGATAAAATGATGAAATATCAAAAGAACTTGCTTGATGTTGTTTTTCTATGTCACGTGATAAGATTACGTGAAGGAACCAGTGTTTAACAAGGTTAATTAAAGAAGCTGATTGTTATATGTCAAATTAATGTGTTAGATAATTACATAACTAAAACAAACCGAGGAAAGTGCGGAGGATGGGCCATGGGTCGGTGGTCCCGGTTAGCCGAGAACTTTTCTCAAAAATCTCGAAGAACAGCGGAATGATCATCATCATCAAAACGAATAACGAGAACAATGACCTAAAGTTACGTCTTACCCGATTTACGTTGTTTTAGGGGAACGGAATGGGACTATGCCTTATGGCAGAGAGGTTGAGCTTGCATCCCTCTCGTTTCCCATTCTCTTTGAACCAAGTGCAGCGTGAATCCGCTTCGGACCTGGCGTTTCTGTGTAAAATAGTTCGCTCGGGTCTGTCGCTAGTTGCTGTTAGCTAATGACCCATCAGGAAAACCCTAATTTCGGTCGATCCTAAGTGGGAACGGCCAGGATACTTCCGCTACGTGGCAGACGCGGAAAGACCTAGATCGCAAAACCCGTAACATTCCACGGGAGTGCCGGGCGGAGCTTTCTAGACATCCTTTCCGATGGACTGCTAAGACGTGTCTTGTAAAGAAATTATTGCTGTCCAAACATTTCCTCATCTTCAATGCTGTCTTGCAGAACTATGAAGCGTGGAACAAGTTTTTGGTGTTTCGGGTCATGTTTATGATTGCAATGCATTCTCCGCTTTATAGACAGAATTGGGATGATGAACATCTTGGAGCAGATTTATAATCCATCACCTTTATACATAGAACGAAGATGGACGGGGTCTTCAGGAATCTACTATATAGCCGCCCACCGGTTTGCTTATCTTCAGACCAACCTAAAGAGGATCAAGTGGTTGGAAGACTTGAAAACCATTTTTGTGGAAGCTCACGTAAATTCGACTTTACATATTCAAGGTCGGAGGGTTGAAATGAACTCATATGTATATGAGGAAGTAACCCGTGTAATCCCAGCCGACAGGATTAAAGTGTTGGGCCGCCATGAGAAGTATGGATTCCAACGGAAAGGGTATTCTGAACTTTCAATGAATTATCGATTCCTAAAGATCCATGATCCAAAACCCTACTATTACACAGTTCCTGTAGACAAATACAATACAACGTTGTTCTCCCCAAACTGAATGTAATGATTGGATTATCATCACATGAGACGTTGTATAAGGCTACGCCCATGTAAATACAAATAAAGACTTCTTTTATCAATATCTGGCTGTGCATAAGAGATGTTAAAAAAAAAAGTTAAGTAGCTACATTGTTTACGAGATAGTTGAACTAAAGATAAGCTAACGTCAATTATCATATAATAACGTTAAGAAAACTTTTATCCAGGCACAACCCCAGGTACAGGTTCCAAATTCGCCCCCTACATCAAGTACTGCTGTGACCCAGGAGAAGAAGTTCCTCCTCAAGCAGATAAACCCACCTGAGTTTGACGGGAGAGGCAGATCTGTCCAGTCTGATGCTGAGATTTGGATTGAATCCATGGAGGATTACTTTGAAGCAGCTGGTACTGCACCTACCAATCGGGCCATGCTCGCTAAGTTAAAACTCACCGGCGAAGCCAGACTTTGGTGGAAGCAATGGTGCAGGGATCAAGGGACTTCAGAGGGGTCCGTTACCTGGGAGAAGTTGAAGAAAGCCGTGCAGGAGAGATATTTGCCACCTGCATATCGTACGCAGAAAATGAATGAGTTCTACGAGCTAAAACAGCTAGGACTCACCCTTGACGCATACTACTCTAAATTCGTCTCACTCTTAAAGTATGCGCCACAGATGGATATGACACAGCAGGTGTCCAAATTTTGTGCGGGCTTAAATCCACCCTTAAATACCCGTCTCGAATCTATGCGTCCATCAGATCTTCAGGATGCACTCATTCGAGCGGCGCCTATAATTTAGGAGTTGCAAGCTAGACCAAGGGGTAACAAAACTTGGTCCTATAATGACCCGAACAGTGGAGCATTCAGACCTCAAATGAAGAGAGTTCAAGGTCACAATCAGGGACAAAGGAAGAAAGCAAGGACAAATAACGTCAACAACTTTGTTTCTACTCAAAGTAACGGCCGAAACCTCCGTTGTTTCCACTGCAACGAACCCGGTCACTTCAAGAGGCAATGTCCCAAGCTCAGCGGAGGACATCGCCAAACATCTTTCCAAGGAGCAGGCCGCGGTCAAGGAGCCGCCACCCGTGGAAAAGGAAGAATTGCCTGCATTGCCAATAGGCAAAGATGCGAAGAAGAAGATGAGGAAGATCCGACTATGGAAGCAGAATTCGAAAGAGCGACAGTTCATGCCGCTTTACACAAGAAAGGGCCGAATCGCCAGTTCTCGGTGATTCAGACACCGTCGGACTATCAAGGTAAAAGTTTCAAAACTTTGATTGATTGTGGCAGTACACATTCCTTTATCTCACCAGTATGTGCAAAAAGATTAGGAATAGCCACAGTAGAAGCACCTACCCTGCTTGTGGAATTAGCAAACGGTCGTGAGGTAACTTGTACCAGGCAAACTGGTAAGGTGGAATTCTTTCTGGGAGGAAAGAAAACCTCAATTAAATTCAGAGTCATGAATTTAGGTATCCATGAGTGTTTACTCGGGATGGATTGGCTTAAGCCTAATGACGCCCACATCCACTGTGGAAAGGGTCAAGTTTCCTTTCGAAACTCTGAAAGGGAATTTGTCACAACTCAAGGTGAGACAGGAGTGCCAAGAATCCAATTAGCCAAAGTATCTCGGATCATTAAAGGAGTCAGAAAAGGACTACCTGTTTACCTGATCAAACTCAATAAGTTAGATCAAAAGCAAGAGTCTCATGAAGGACCTTCTTGGCTAAAAGAATACGCTGACTAATTCCCTGAGGAATTGATTGAACTTCCGCCTCCAAGAGAAGTAGATCATGAGATTAGGCTAGTGCCTGGAGCTGCACCAATTGCAAAGAGACCTTATAGAATGTCCATACCAGAAGCAATTGAGTTGAAGGAACAACTCAAGCAACTGTTAGATCAGGGTTACATCCGACCTAGCAACTCACCGTGGGGAGCTCCAGTACTATTCCAGAAAAAGAAAGATGGGACACTTCGACTATGTATTGATTACCGAGGGTTGAATCAATCAACAGTCAAGAACAAGTATCCTATTCCTAGAATAGATGAGCTTCTTGATCGTCTTCAAGGTGCAAAGATCTTCTCCAAGATTGATCTCAGGTCAGGTTACTATCAGATAAGGATCAAGGAAGAAGATATTCCAAAGACGGCCTTTAATACAAGATATGGACACTTTGAGTTCCTGGTTATGTCATTTGGGCTTACAAACGCACCTGCCACCTTCAACAGATTAATGCAAGATATTTTTAGACCATATCTTGATGATTTCGTGCTTGTCTTCTTCGATGACACTTTAGTCTATACTAAACAGGAAGAAGATCATGAACCTCAACTTCGGATTGTCCTTGAGATAATGAGGTTTCATAAGCTGTATGCAAAAATGAAGAAGTGTGCATTCTTCAAGCGTCAGATTGAATATCTGGGATTCATAGTATCATCAGAAGGAATATCAGTAGACCCAGCCAAGGTCAGAGATGTGCTTGAATGGGCAATACCAGTATCCGTCAAAGAAATACGTAGCTTTTTTGGATTGACAGGATGATATAGGGTCTTCATCACAAACTATGCTTTGATTGCAGCACCTCTTACAGATTTACTAAAGAAGCAGACTTCCATTACATGGTCAACTTCCGAACAAAATAGCTTCAACAAATTGAAGCAAAGTTTGGTATCAGCACCTATTCTAAAACTTCCTGACCTCAATAAGGAGTTCGAGGTAGTAACTGATGCTAGCATTCTTGCCTTGGGATGTGTACTTATGCAGGAAGGTCATCCAGTAGCATACTCTTCAAGGAAATTGAAGAGTCATGAAAAGAATTATGCCATGCATGACCTGGAATTACTAGCTGTCATCCATGCTCTAAAGCTTTGGAGACACTACCTGTTGGGTAACAAGTTTACTCTAGTAACCGATCATAAGAGTCTCAAATGGATTTTTACCCAGAACGAGCTCAACATGAGGCAACATCGGTGGATTGAAGTATTGGAGGAATATGATTTTGAAATCTAGTACCGACCAGGGAAAGAGAATGTAGTTGCCGATGCACTCAGTCGCAAGGCATTCCTAAATTCCCTAATCTTGCAGAATCCATCAACGGTCAGATCTCTGGCTACAAAGGTATCTATGCCAAACAACCCTATACTTGAACTAGCTAGAGAGGAAACATGCCATGATTTCGCCTACCAAACAATGATAAAGGAGATATCTACCAAGGAGCAGAATCAGAAGTTGCAAGCTAAGTATCAGGAATTTTCCATTGATAATGGACTTGTCTACTACAGAATAAGGCTGTGTATACCAGCAAGCCAGTCACTTAAGCAGGAGATATTATGGGAAGCACATGATTCTCCTTTCGCAGGACATCCTGGCTATGCTAAAACTCTTAATGCAGTTAAGAAGAGCTACCATTGGGAGAGGCTTAAAGGTGACGTTCTCAAGTATATCACTGAGTGTTTGTCTTGCCAACGTATCAAAGCCGAACATGTCATGATGCCAGGGAAACTGCAACCGCTTGACATTCCCCAAATGAAATGGGAATTCATCAGTGGATTTTGTTGTGGGCTTACCCCAAGTCCAAGGAGGATACAATTCCATTATGGTTGTGGTTGACATGCTTACCAAGGTTGCACACCTGATTCCAGTAAAGACAAATTATAAAGCCTCCGACATTGCGAGATTGTTTATCAAGGAGATATTCAAGCTACATGGGTTACCTAGAAGAATCATTAGTGATCGAGATTCTCTCTTCACATCACACTTCTGGAGAGCTATCTTTGAAGCTATTGGGACTCAACTCTGTTTTAGCACCGCCTACCATCCCCAAACGGATGGCCAAACAGAGCGAGTAAATCAAATCATTGTGGATATGCTTAGGGCATACTGCTGTCGAGAGCTGAAGAGGTGGATTCAATGCTTGCCATTAGTTGAATTTGCCTACAATGCTTCTTACCAGCAGAGCATTCAAATGACCCCTTTCCAGGCATTGTATGGTCATGATTGTCGAAGTCCCCTAAACTTTTCTGATCCAACCCTAAGAGTTGAAGCTTCAAGACAAATATTGGAGGACATGGATGATCAAATAAGGTCAATAAGACAAGACATACAAGCGGCCAAGGATAGGCAAAAGGCATACGCAGATTTGAAACGTCAAGATAGAGTCTTCGAAGAAGGAGACATGGTTTTCATCCATGTACGCCCTAAAAAGAGTTCTCTATCCCTAGGAGAATGCAAGAAGCTAAGTCCAAGATATTGTGGGCCATTTAAAATCCTCAAATGCCTAGGACCCAATGCTTATAGATTGCAACTCCCTAAGAACCTAAAGGTTCACAATGTATTCCATATCAGCCTATTGAAGAAATATGTACCCAACCCTAATCATGTACTTGATGACCAACAAATTGTAATGCCTAGTCAAGGAGTCCTTGAACTAAGGCCAGATAGGATCTTAGATGTTAGGGAGAGACAATTAAGATCCAGAACCTTGAGAGAATGCCTCGTCCAGTGGAAAGATTATCCCGAAGAGGATGCCACTTGGATAGATGAAGACACACTCAACCAACAATATCCCCAGTTTATTTCGAGATGAGGACATCTCGATTCCTCTAAGGGGGAGAGAATGTAACATTCCGTTTTACTAAACGCGTGATCTTGTCTCAAATGAATCTGAAAAAATGGGAGAAATGAAATTTTTTTTAAAAATTCCCCCCTTATCCCTCCAGCCGACTGACGAGCTGGAGGGGGAGGGGAATAGAAGGAGCTATTAAGCTCCTTAGTGGAGCCTTATGGAGGGAGGGGGAACATGCGTGATGACACGCAGGGAGGGAAGATCCCCCTCCCCTCCACTATTTAAACGAGGAGGGGGGGGGGGGGGCGCTGGAGATGGAGGGAGGCTGGAGCCGTGAGAAATAGAGGCCGAAGGATGAAGAGGACAACACTGCCGTGATTGCGAAGAGGAGAGTGCCGCCATAACACCGAGCTGAGGGAGGAGGACGGAAGGCTCTTGCCGCCTACATCCTGAGGCGGCCGCCGCTGCCATCGCTATCCAGTCCACGAAGAGCCGTTAGAGATTCGTCGTCCTCCACACGCCACGTACATTCAGAAGCTTCCAAGAAGCTTCTTGGAAGCTTCTAAGGGGGGATCTTTAAGCCCCCTTTCTCATTGATATTTCCTTGAAAGTCCTTTAACCCCGGTTTCCGTTATAAACCCCCTTTGTTTCCCCCCGGGTTTAATCCCCCCTAAGCTCCCTTTGTTTCCCCCCTTGGGTTTAATCCTCCCTAAATCCCCTTTGTTCCCCCCCCCCCCCCCCCCGGTTTTAAACCCCCCCCTAGGATTTTTAAATTCCCTTTTTCCCTTAAGTCCCTCCCTTAGACTTTGGGAACCTACCCTCAGTTTTAATTCCCCTAAGACCTTTTTCACCCCCTTATAACCCTCGTAACCCTTCTTCAACCCCCCTCATAACTCTCATTTTCCCACAACTCCCTAAGCTTTTTTTCCTAATCCCCTGTATCCCCATTATTATTTTCCCCCCGAATCTAAAAATCCAAACCATCATCATGGCCTCGGATGGTATCCCGTAAGGGGAAAATAGCCGTGAGATAAAAGATAGGGAGGGAAAGTAGAGGGAGTGAAAATAAGAAGTGAAGGAGGAAGAGTGGGAAAAAGACAAAAGAAAGGGAAGGAAGGAGAAGATGGTGGAATTCCAGAAGAAAGAGGAAAAGGCTATCTCACATTCGAACTACGATGCCGCCGAAGAAAGTCCAAGGTGTAGCTACGGGAGGGTCGTCCCCCGGTATCCATGTGGATATCTCACCCCAAAACCAGGTTTTTCTTCTTGGCTTTAATTCGGTTTTAAATCAATCATGCAAAGAAAAATTGTTAAGGATAGGATATATTTGTTCGAGTTATTTGTAACGAAGGAGGTTAGCTTATGAATGACAATGTATAGAACTTAGTTTCTTCAAATTGCATGAAGTATTATAAATTACGAGCAAGATTAACCTTTTACTATAGTAGTATATTTTAGTTAAATCCTAAGGTGTAGAAATTATATATTGTACCATTAGTCTTATTCCTTTTGCAACGAATCGTTGTAAATGGTTAAATTCATGAAAGGTTTCTTTCGATGCTCAAATTACTAGGAAGTTATCTTGAATATTTGCACATCTTAGCAAGGCAAGTGTTGTTAGTTGGCATGAGCTCATCTTTAAGGAAAACGGAAGTTAAATTAAACTGTATTGACTGGGAAGTAAATTGTCACAAGGATAGCAAAACCGTGACAAGACGATTAATATTACTTTCCAAAAGATAACTGAACCAATCTAAACATAGAAACATTCATACTCTAAACACTTGACTACTTTCCTTACTGTAGGGACAATCAATTTGTAAAGATAAGGAACTAGGGTTTGTCCCTAAGGTTCTTAAAAGAAGAAACCCTAGGCCTGACATACGTCAGCTTAAAGAATCTAAACAGATTATTCCATCGCAGGACTTGCGCAACAAGTATGAAATCATTTAGTCTTGTGATTGATTCACAAGGAGAAAGGGTAAAATCCCTCATCAAGGACGGCAGATCCCTACGCAAGTTATCTTGCAAAAAGACGTATTTTTGGATATCCTTCTAAATAAGGAGAGTTGTAAATTGGAAACTAGCATATCTAAGGCACTTAGGGTTAACCAAATTGGGTATGCCCTACATCGGAATGTAAAAGATCTTGCCAATTTACAAGACACCTTGGGAACGAGTGCTGATACACTCAAAAAGGAAAGAACACTTCCTTAGCAGTTTGCCAAACAACTCGGTTGATTAACGGAAATGTTTGTGCTTGCTAGAGATTTTAGAGCTCTGTTTGAAATATGAATTACAAATTAAATAAGTACCTATACTTCAGGTTAAAGGCCTGAAGGGAGAGGCAGCTTCAGTTACCCTCGACTGCCTGCCTGATCCTAACCAAGGGGGTTGTTGACCGCGCCGGAAACGTGGACCGAACCCGCCGCGAGAGGTCTCTCCGTTGAGTTCTACTTGGAGCAGGAGGACACTTGGGTGCCAGGGGGGGCTCTGGCCGTAAATCCCTCGCCTTCTGGGTCCTGCACAAGAGGCTAACGTGACTCGGGATTGGATCTCGAGGCCCGCATACTAGTTGAGGGGCGGAAGCTTGGAATAGTGATCCTTGGAGATTACTGGATAGCCTTCGGGCAGATTATGGACAAGCCTACGGGCGGAACTCGTTGCATTTCAAAGATAAAATGATGAAATATTAAAAGAACTTGCTTGATGTTGTTTTTCTATGTCACGTGATAAGATTACGTGAAGGAACAAGTGCTTAACAAGGTTAATTAAAGAAGCTGATTGTTATATGTCAAATTAATGTGTTAGATAATTACATAACTAAAACAAACCGAGGAAAGTGCGGAGGATGGGCCATGGGTCGGTGGTCCCGGTTAGCCGGGAACTTTTCTCAAAAATCTCGAAGAACAGCGGAATGATCATCATCATCAAAACGAATAACGAGAACGATGACCTAAAGTTACGTCTTACCCGATTTACGTTGTTTTAGGGGAACAGAATGGGACTATGCCTTATGGCAGAGAGGTTGAGCTTGCATCCCTCTCGTTTCCCATTCTCTTTGAACCAAGTGCAGCGTGAATCCGCTTCGGACCTGGCGTTTCTGCATAAAGTAGTTCGCTCGGGTCTGACGCTAGTTGCTGTTAGCTAATGACCCATCAGGAAAACCCTAATTTCGGTCGATCCTAAGTGGGAACGGCCAGGATACTTCCGCTACGTGGCAGACGCGGAAAGACCTAGATCGCAAAACCTGTAACATTCCACGGGAGTGCCGGGCGGAGCTTTCTAGACATCCTTTCCGATGGACTGCTAAGACGTGTCTTGGATAATACTAGGGGACACGTTACAGTAGGTCCAAGCTAAGGAAAGCCAAACTTTGCCAACATGTGGCGAAGCCAAACTGTCTTCATAGCTGTAGAACATAATGCATGATACTTTGCCTCTGTAGAAGAAAGGGCCACAATAGGTTGCTGCTTGTTACTCCACGAGATAACTCCCAATCCAAGGGAGAAGGCATAGCGTGTATTGGATTGGTGGGAATCCACGTCACTTGCCCAGCCAAAACTCCAACCAGAGAGAGTAACCCCCTCGCCATACATGATTCTATAGGATCAAGTCCCCTATAAATAACGAAGAACTCGCAAGGCCGCTCTCCAATGCTCTTAAGTGGAACTCTTCACGAAAGAAGACAACAGTGCCACAACAAAAGAAACATTCGGCCGAGTGTGAATCAGCTAGATGAGGGAACCAACAAGATACCTATAACAGGTGGCATTTGTAAGGGAGCTTTGGTTTCCAAAAGCTTGGACTTAGGGTCCATGGGGCAAGAAATAGGCTGACAATTGGCCATACTAAGCTCTAAGAGAAGCTTGGAAATGTACTTGTGCTGTGAAATAAAGATGCCTTGTTCCAGCTGATAGATCTCCATTCCAAGGAAGAAATGTAGGATCTTAAGATCTGTCATGTCAAATTGTTGTCGCAAATTCTCGAGTATGATCAATTGCTTGAGTAGAGTTCCCTATAATGATAAGATCATCCACGTATAAGATGAGCAAAACACACTTATCACCCTCAACCTTGGAGTATAGGTTGGGGTCATGAGCTGATCAATGGAAGACACTCTATAGAAAGAAGTGATCAATCCTTTGGTACCAAGCACGAGGAGCCTCCATGCCATAGAGGGCCTTCCGCAATTTGTAGACATGGCCCTCCTTCCCTTGCACAAGGAAACCTGGAGGCTTGGAAACATAAATCTTCTCCTCAAGGACACCATTCAAGAAGGCAGACTTTATGTCCATTTGATAAATAGGCCAATGGTAGTGGGTTGCAAGAGCCAAAATAAGCTAAATAGTAGACATTCAAGCTGTAGGTGCAAAAGTCTCAAAATAGTCTAAACTTTCCCTATGAGTAAAACCCTTGGCTACAAGCGTAGCTTTGTGCTTGTCCAAGGAGCCGTCTGCAAGTTATTTGGTCTTATAGACCTACTTCACATCTATTACCCCTTCCTCTTCGAGGGAACCAATTCTCAAGTTTGATTACCCTCAATAGAGTCTAGCTCCTCTTGTATAACTTGATGCCAAATATCGTGTGCAAGAGCCTCTTCAATTGTAGTAGGCTCACTGACATGAAGAATTTGTGATAGAAGAGTCTAGTTTACACAAAGTGAACTATTCCGCTAAGCCTATAAGTGAGCTGATTTTTGTGGACTTGTAGAAGTAGGAAAGTGAGAAACACCCGAATCTTGCATGAGTTGTCGGTACCAATGAGGAATTTGAATAGGCTTATTCTGTTGCGAGAGAGACTGAGTAGCCTTGGGTACCTGCAAAGCACCTGTCTGTGAAAGGGACTTTCCCTCACCAAGGGAAGGTGAATCCTTCCCAGTTGAAGAAGGCTCTCCCTCTGACGGTGCATTAGCCCTAGAAGACTCTGGAGTGGAGGTTGAAGGGGTGGAAGTATGTGACGAAGAAGTAGTTGTATCCATCAAAGGTGGTAGGGAAGGTGGAGTAGAGGGTGGAGGAGGAGGAGGGAGAGGAGCCGAAGACGAAGAAGGGGTGCTAAGAGGCAACTTGGAAGGAAGGAGAGGAACCAAGGGTGAGGGAGGGTTAGTTGATGATGAAGAATCACTTGGAATAGCACCATCAATAGGATCCTCAGAGGTTGAAACCTTGTTGAAGATCACACCCGTACTCACCTCAAGCTTTCATGTCTTCGGATCGTAGAGTTGATAGGCCTTCATGGTAGTGCTATAGCCCACGAAGATGGGCTTCTTGGACTTCGAGTCAAGCTTCATTTTCCTCTTCTTCTTGTCCACATGGACAAATGCATCACATCCAAAGATACAGAAGTGAGACACGGAGGGCTTTTGACCAAAGAAATCCTTGTAGGGAGTCATGTCTTGTAGTGTAGAAGTCGGGGGATGGTTGTGGATGTGAACTGTAGTAGCCACTATCTCACCCTAAAGGGAATGAGGAAGACCCTGATGCTCCAACATTGAAGAGGTTAGAAATAAACTCTCCACCATGATCAACACGCATGCCACAAACTTTGGATGTGATTTTGTGTCTCCACAAACGCCTTCCACTCACAGAAACGGGCGTACTCCTCGCTCTTGTACTCCAAAAAATAAGGCCACATATAACGATTGAAGTCATCGATAATCGGCATCAAATACTTCGCATTTCCAAGGTAGGTTGTGTCCATAGGTTCACAATGGTCAATGTGAACCAACTCAAGCGGGGTAGAAGTTTGCCTAGTGGCAACTTGGGGAAGAGGTTACCTATGCTGCTTGCCCCTCAAATAGCTAGGGCACAAAGTGTGAATAGGAGAAAAGTCCAAAAGTCTCTCCACCATCTTCTGCCAAGAAGCCCATCGTATAGCGTCAAAATTGAGATGACCATAGCGAGCATGCCAAAGCAGCCCAAGCTCATGGGAAAATCTTACGGCTAAGGCTATGAGCGCGTAAAGCCTACTCTCGTAGGATCCTGTCCAAAGAACTGCACCTGTAGAAGCGTCCTCCACTGTCACTGCATCCTGTGTAAATACCACGCGGGTACCAAGCCGTGTAAGACCATGAATAGACAATAGGTTAAAACCTACATTTCGTACATAGAGAACTTTGGTTGAAGAAGACTGCTTGTCTAGCAATAAAGGAATAGTCCCCACTCCTTGAATGGGAATGGTAGAGTTGTCACCAATGGTGTGCCCCCTTTAGCTCTCAGATCCTGAAGCCAATCGTGTTTGTAGGTCATGTGAGAAAAGGCTCCACTGTCAACGAGCTGAGCAGAAGAAGCAAGAGTTGTATCCTCCTCGGCAAATACATGTACAAAGACAAACTTTGTCGTTGTTGGGGCGGCCTTTGTATCCTTCAAATCCTTCTTGTTTGGCTTCAAATGGGGGTACTTTTGCAAACTCCTCTTTGGGATGAGTGCCCATCCCACAGTGTGGACACTTGGGCACTTGGGCTTCTTTTTCTCCTTCTCATCCTTCTTGTCCTTGGCTTGCTCCTTCTTCTTCTTCTCTCCACTTGTACCTATAGTAAATGCCTTGGTGGAGCAAGAACCACTATCCTCAACCTCTTTGAGTTGCTCGTCATGCTCTAAGACAGGCGGTGAAGGTTTCTCTCATAAGAGTGTTTTGCGGGTCCTTGATGTGATAAGGGTGGTGTAGAAGACATCGGACCGAGGAGATGGCAACTGAGTTAGAAGAATCATAGCCATGTCTTTAGAGGATATCATTTGACCAAGAGAGGCAAGCTCACCTCTCATGTCCTCCATCTTCGTAATATGCTCCTTCATAGAGGAGGAATCATCAAGATTGAGCATCCGCAACTTCTTCTCAAGGGAAATCTTGTGGGCAAATGTCTTGTGCTGATATAAAGACACAAGCTTCTTCCACACTTATGCTGCGGTTTTCAACTTATGAATATGCACAAGGACAGAATCTTGCAAACTCATAAAGAGAAAGGATTGGGCTCGAGAGTTGAGTCGATCCCACAAGGCTGCTCAGTCTATAGAAGTCCCATTTGCTAGATTCTCCTTGTTGAGCTAAAACATGCTTTATAGCTGATTAGCTCCTTTAGACAGTCCCAAAACACTCTTAATTAATGAAAAACACAAATTTGGTGTGCAATTTGAGAGTTGCAGTGGTCCCCCAAAACCCTAAATTTTTGGGGCACCCTCAACATCTATAAATAGACAAGCTACCCACCATTCAGCCTCATTCTTTTGTTAGGTTTCTCACTCTATGGTTCAGATTTCAGCCATCAGCCACCTAGCATCCGCTGTCCAGTCATCACCAACTGCAGCCCATCACTATCCAATCCTAGGCGGCTTGTTTTCAGCCATCGTCCTACTGTTTGGAGGTCTCCATATGCTCTGTCATCATAGCACTTGATCAACTTGCGTTTTCAGTATCTAGCGTTAGGAGATAGGCTATTGCCATCTCTTCTGATCACATAGGTATTTCAACGAATGGTGGTTCGTTCAAATAATAAATCGGGTGTTGTATAAGTAATGATGCCATATCTTAAGTGCATGGATGATCGTCAATAATTCCTTCTCTTGAGTAGTATAACGTGTTTAGGCATTGGCGAGCTTATGGCTCTTGAATGTGATAGGTCGGCCATCTTGATAAATGACAGTACCTACAACATAGTTGCTCGCATCCGTGTAAACCTCAAAAGATTTATTCGAATTGATAATCTGCAATATCGGTGCAGTGGTAACAAGTCGTTTTAATGTTTGAAAACATTGATTGAGCCCACTAATCCGAATAATTGGTGGACTAACGTGCTTCGTCTTGTTTCAGATATTCTTAAGCAAACATGTCAAGGCTTCAACAATATGAGTATATTTTTTAATGAATTTTGAAAAAAACCTAGTAAAACATTTTTTTAGAAAAAAACTTGCCTTATAATCCTTAGAATAGGCCAATAAATCACTACTCATACATTTTTAAGATCAATGTGAATGCGATCAATGGATATGACATGACAAAGTTATAGGAGCTTCGTGCGAAAGAATTCACACTTAGATAGTTTGGTGAATAATTGCTCTCACCTTAAAAGATGTAAGATGATACATAGGTGTTTGGCATGTTCCTTCAATGCCTTACTATAAATAAGGATGTTGTCAAGAAAAATGACTATCCATTTTTCAAGGTACAGATGAAATAAATCATTCGTTATCTGTTGGAAAGTTACGGAGTATTGGTCAATCCAAAAGGTAGAATAAAAAATTGATAATGTCTATATTGTATTCAAAATGCGATTTTTGGGATATTCTCTAAAGCTACTCGCTCGATCACATGAAAACGATCATTAAGCTCAAAAGAAAGTACATGATTGTTATAATCAATATACAAGGAGTAAATTTTCTCAAAGAACCATGGCATGTCAAAAATGATATTGACATGTTCAAGGCTCATGAGTAAAAAATCCATGATTTGATAGTACTGTTGGATCGAAAGATCAAAGTTCAATATCGTGTGATCCTAGTGATCCACTGTAGAGCCCTTCATATACTGGATACGATAAATTCGGTCAGCAAGTACTGTTTGGAGTTGCAGTCTTTGTACCAAATGAGAAGAAATAAAATTATGAGTAGAACCATTATCAAATAAAACTGTAACGTCTTGGCCATTTATACACAGGTCATGCAGACCAAAAGTAGTTTTATTACTGGCACCACCATTGCTATTACTAGGATTAACAAAACAATCTTCGAATAAAATTTCAGAAGATATACCTGGAGCTTCAAGAGTATTTATTGAAGTCTTGGAAGTAGATTTTTGCTTTTTTGTTTTGGGGGTACTTGCAATCACTGTGAAAGTAATTTGTTTGATGGCGGGTGAAACAATGGCCCTCCAAGTGATCCTTGTTGCCAGTGACCTTATGCTTACCATCCTTTTTGCTTATGCAACTTTGAGGACGATTGATGAGTTTTTACTAGCGTGCTGATTTCTTGACTTAAAGACTAGGTAGCCTGATGGGAACCCCTAGTCGACTGGTTGTCTCTACTTGTAGCCAAAGTGTTATCAACATTTTTTAGATATGTGTAGACATCCTCGAGTGAATAAAGAGGATTGTGGAGCACCTCATTTTGGTAGTTTGGTAGCAATCCAAAAAGGTATTGCATGTAGAGCAGCGCTTGAGGATTGTTCATGGCCTTCGTTTTTTACAATAGATCTGTAAAATCTTGAGAGTATGCATCTAAGCTCTTCTTTCCTATATCAAGCTTAGATAATTTCAAACATTTGGCTTGTTGTTTCCTTCAAAAGTAGTCTCTAGATATTTGACTTTCCAATACTGAACAATGCATTATGCAGGGAATGTGATGCATTACACATTTGAATGTTTCATGTGTTAAATATTGATTAAATATTTTATATTCATATTTGTAACCTTATAAACGATTGCATTCCTTACTTTCCAACCCTCTTTGTTCAGTAGAAACTTGTTTCATACTAAAGTCTATCATAACAATGGTTTGAAACCACCTTGCTTGAAGTTAGAGAAATATAACTCATGTTGGAAGAATTCACATTAACACTAATGAGCCTTTGTGGCTTTACATGGGTGTGTGTTTCGTTGCGGTCTAAGTGGCAAGTGCAAATCAAGTCACAAACTCTTTTCTGAGTGAATTGAAGTAATTCATTACTTCTATTCAGAAGTCTTTGTTAGGAGAAAGGCTACTACTAGTTGTAGGATTTTTTGATCTGCATTCATTAGTATCTTCCACATAATAAGGCATGCAAAATGATAAAATTGTCCTTCGTCTTTTGTTTTTAATGAGGAATTTTGACATTAATGTGTTGATTAATGACATTTCTTTGATATTTTCTTCTTTCAGGTGGCAATTCATTATTATGCGAGGCTTGCAGCTAAGCAAGGTTGGCGCTTTGACTCAACTTATGACCACAAAGATAACACAGGCGCTCCCGAGCCTTTCATATTCACTTTAGGATCTAGCACTGTAAGATTTGATTGCCTTTCAATTTCTATGTCGATATACCTTTCTCTTACCTAGTTGCAATAATCTTAGATCACACTTATAAAGCTTGATCATACGAGCAAACATTCCCATAAAAGCCTTAGGCAGGATTTTAACTGGGTGATGTTGGTTGCACACGTGCTGCAAAAATGGTTCCCCAAATGATACCATACCAACATTTGCAACACCCATAGCAGGTTTTCCAAGACCAGTCCTAGTTCTTTGCACACCAAACTGCCTTGTAGGGCCTCCTTTGTTTCCATATATTTTACTTCACATCCCTTGGCTGTATGCCAATGTTACCATTCATAACATTATGCATTTTGGGTGACATACCTCTAAACATATTCCCTTGCATCCCTGGCTACATGCCAATGTTACAGTACATACCAGTATGCATTCTGTGTAGCGTACCCCTAAACATATGCCTTTGCAAACCTTGCACAACAGGATTAAAACCAGCAGCATATTGCCCTAGCATTTCATGGCTGCTTGAAGCATTTCCAGCTGTAGCATGAAATATTGAACCACTGCCAAAGTAGTTTTGATGTGCTGAAGGTTGTGGAATAGTTGATTCTCTGAAATTTGTAATTCGGCACCTTCCCTAAAGGTGGATTATTGAAATGGAGCTACCTGTGTATTTGGCATACCCAGAATGTGTCCATTGAAAGGCATATGAAGAGATTGTCACTAATATCTACGCATCCAATGCATTTGCAGCTTGCTGTCCCTCTTCTTTGTGATCATGTATAGATGCATTATCATGCAATGATTGCCTTTTCTTTGAGGATTCTTACGGTGGGTCCTTAATCATAAGTGAGCTGCTCACTACACCAAACTTAAGCTTAGGGCTTGCATTACAACTTAATTGAGTGAGTTAGTGGGTGAAACTTTCGATGTAAACTATTGTAAGATGCAAACTTTCAACTCAATGAAAGTTTCACATTGCACCATGTTCCTTTTGCCTTGTCCTCGTACCACATACCCTGTACAGTTGTCCATTGCATGTGCCAGTGTCAAATCCTTTGCTGCAGCCCTAAATGCAGTAGTACAAGAAGTTTGTAGGCTGGATGGCATGTTGGAGAGAAGCATGGCAGTCACAGGTCCATGGAGCAGCACTCATAGCAGCAAAACACAGCCGCTGGAGTGATTATGGCAGTGTTTGATGGGATTGAAGCCTCGATGGACTTGTGGTGATGGAAATGATGATATAATGATGGAGGGAGAATTCTAGTGATGTAGTGGGATGATAAGGGATAAGAGTGGCAATGATCAATGATTCCTTTTTATAGAAACTTCTGAGCCAGTTATTCTACCATAATTCTAGAATATTGTTTTAATCTTTACTTCTTTTTGGTACTGTTTTTAGAGGCAGAAAAATGGTAGAAAATTATGATTAATTGGTGGCTTAATGGTGACCTAGTGACAGAACCGTGAAGCTAGATATTAGTTGTTTTAAGAAAATTAGAGCCTCAACATGCGAGTGTTTGGTCTTTAATGCGATTCTGTAATATTGATTACCTCTTCTTGACATGCAGAACTTAATAACAGTTCTGGCTTATGTTGTAAAGTTTGTGTCAGTTTCTAGATGCCAATCAGATTTGCATGCTGTGCAGGTGATTGAAGGGCTTAACTCGGCAGTGCGCACCATGAAGGAAGGAGGTGTTCGCCGTGTTATTATTCCTCCATCACAGGGTTACCAAAACACCTTGCAAGAACCAGTTCCTCCAAATGTATGTTTCTACCAAATCTTAACCTGCTAATTTATGGATGTAAAGTTGCTTCAAGGTAAGACCTCTGGTTGGCAAATCTTGCAAACTTCAGAGCACTTGAAAGTCGCTTTAGCTCAAGAGTTATTAACACATTTGTGAATGTCGACTAACATTAGATTCTCTACTGTGAGAGGAAGCTGCTTAAAATCCTTAGACTGAAGTGGAGTCTTGCTATGTTCACTTTCAGGAGTTTAGGAGCTTGAGCAATATTAAAAAAAAAACTTATAGAATTTTTAATGTACGTCCCTTGTATTTTAGCACAGGCTGGGGCTCACACTCTGTGAAATGTCTTCTAGGCATCACTCCTTACAATTTTTGTAGTGAGTATCCAAGTTGAGGTGCTAAAAGAAGAGTGGGGAAGTTTGCCACAAGGAATAGGCTTTGAATTAGAGAGGGGGAATATGATCGTGCCTTTAAGCACATTGTGATGGAATTTGAATTCAATGTGTGATTTCATTCTAAGAAGCTCTAGCATGACTGTCTGTAATATAAATAAGTGAGAAAAATCCTGAAGAGAATCATCTGGAAGGGTGTTTCATTGCACATGGGTATGTGGAATACCATGATTTGCCTTGATTTTTAAATAAATGAGAAGACTTCTGAAGAGAATGGTCTGGAAGGGTGTTTTGTTGCAAATGGTTATATGGATTTTGACCCTTGAAACACATCCATGTTTGCCAGATTTGGCTTGGAACCATTAAACTTGCTGTTTGATTTACAGTCTTGTGAAAATCTCATTTTGACACGTTCCAAAAGCCATAGAACAGAAGGATACAAGAGGGAATGTGTGTGTTCTGTTCTCTTGTACTCTCTGCTCCAGCTTTCATTAGTTGGCAATGCATTCGCGTCCTTATCAGTACCAGGCACCAGAAACCGAAACATGATCAAGTGGAGGGAACACATGGTATCCTTCTCCAGCTTATAAGCACACATAACATGTGGTCTGGGGATACATTCAGAGATTACAATGATGGTGTGCTCTCTCTTGCTGGGGCTGGCCAACTGTCCTGCTAAGGTCATGATCTTTCAAAAGAGAGGATGGGCAGAGTGTGTGACAAGTGAGCTGAGTGACAATTGGCAGCAGGCTGTTGTGTTCTGTTTCTCTAAGGATGAAACTGAACAGCAGAGTGAATGAATGATGGGAATTTACAGATTATAGAAACATTGTGCTGCAGGGACAGTAAAACCAATTCATGCTGTGTGAAACTTGTGTGCTTGTCTTGATGGCACTACATAATATGGCATATTTTTGGTTTGTGCCCAATGGTACCAGATGTGGAGCTGATTGAGACTGCTTTAGTAATTCGCGCAGCCTCTGACCCCTCGCTAACTGATTCTGAGTCGCCTTGTCAAGATCTGGATGCTGCTGGTGTTGAACTTTAGCAAGCCCTAAATTTTACTGATCTTCAACAAGTATGAATTGTCTGTTGCAGGTGTTTGACAGGCAGCACCTATTCACAACAATCTTCAATCCAACTCGTTTGGCAAATGGGGAAGGTTCCACTCTTGGTACCCTTATCTTTGATATCGAATTGCTGCGGATCAGACCATCTTGACTGATGGGCAAGTAGCAGCTTTATGAAGAGCTGAATCTGTTATGCTCATCTTTCTGTCCGTTGGCTGTTTGTACTATAGGCATATTGATGTTGCCACTGTGATTGCTGTGTGCATTAAAATGTATTCTATACAAAATCCATTGGTCCATACTTGCTTCTGGGGTTGATTATTGGTCTTATCACTAACTTCATCATGACACACCCAGCTTACTAATTTTCTTCCTTCCCATAGGAGCTGGATATGCCCACTTTATTGTGCATCACAAAGTAGAATGGGAAAATAGTAAAGCAAAGATTTAAGTCAGTGTGAAATGTGACAAATGATCTTTAGACATTAAGTCAATGAACAATTCTCCTGAAAAGTCAAATATCTAAATATAGTACTTTCAATTTTAAAAAAACGTAGTTTGAACCAAGAGTAGCAAATCCATTTCAACATCATAATGTTCACAATCATGGAATCATCTTGACGACTACTTGCATGCCTTATTGAGCATTGATATTTAGCTTTAATGATTAATCCTTTAGATTAAGTAAAGCCATCCATTGATCTGTGCCTGATGCATAATTATACATTTTGCAATATATGCTATGTGCTTCAACTTAGTCTAGTTTGCATGGTCATGCACTCAAGTTGGACTTAGGGCCTACATGGTGGCCAATAAACTACATGCTATTATATTGGCCCCAAGGGTAATTTTGGATCAATTTCACCTCTTTAACTTGATCTTATTTCCCTTAAGATAGCTAAATTCTTAGCTTGTAAGTCTCCAATGTCATGTTATATGTTGCCATGATCAACATGCATATCATTGCTATGTTGGAGGCCACTCAAATGCCCACCTCCTTGTTACGCTAGTACTCTAATAAGTTTCCCAAATTAGTGTGCATTAGGGGGCAAGTTTTGAGGGGCATCTTTGGAGGTCCCAAGTAGATTAGCAACTTGATAGTGGAAGGGAACATGTTTACATGCATCAATATAGGTGGATAGTGCTTAGTGGGATGGTTGGATTGCATAGATATCCTAGAACTATAATAGATGGGAGGTGCTATTTTCTAGTATATTATCAATATTGAATATATGTTGTACTCCATCCAACCGATCTTCAAATCACCATCAAAGCTCATTGAAGTGCAAGGGTGGCCATGCAAATTCTATTAGTTTTGGGATCATATGAGTTTTAATGCTTTTCTATTCTTTCTTGTACTTTGTTATTACTTAATCTTTGTGTTGTGTTTTCTTTCACGCTTGGTCAAGGATATAACAATTGTACATTACTAGAAGCTTGCAAGCCTAATTAGGAAAGTTGTATCTACTTTATCTTTGGATGGACCATATGAGTTGACTTCTTGAGATAATTGTATGTACAACTAAGGCTCTTTCAATATAATTACTAGAACTTGTTGAATGCTTTGTATAGATTCACAATTTCTTCTCATAGGGACTTGTCGTGTTGATTTGACCTTATTGTCATTCATAAAATGGGGTTTTATATTTAGTCTTTTGGGGTAAAATATTGGCTTTGGCAATGGGCAATGTGATGGTTTAGTTGTATGTTGCATTGTTGTAACATATCTACATAATTGTTTAAACACTGTGCACTCAAGGTGCTAAGATTTCATAAAAGTGAGCTAAAGCTATGGAGAGAGAGAGAGAGAGAGAGAGAGAGAGAGAGAGAGAGAGAGAGAATGCTTGTGTATAATAAATTGATCTCGTTTTTGTCTTTTTTAACCATTTGTCAAGTTGAGAAGGAAGAGATGAAATAGTTAAAGCCACCCAACTTTGATTAATGTGAATGTATGACCTTATCAATTTTGCTATTGATTTAATTCTTGAGTCTTTAGTGTTTGTATACTTTGTGTGCATGGTATATGGTTGTGTTTCATTAAGGTGCTATTAATGGACCCTTTTCTACACCTACATTTGTGCCCTACACTTGCACCATCTATACCATGTATAATCAAAATGAGAGCGTCTTTTCATTGTTAGAACAAGAAAATGCTAAACTTAAATAGAAAGCTCTTTATCTTTCTATTCAATTTTTGAGTGAATAGAAGGTGTGATTTCTTGGATCAAGATGAGAGTTTTAAACTTGCTACCATTTGCAAATTTATAACCTCATATTGCATCACAAAGTGTTTCTTACTAGTTTGCTAGCATCACCTAGTAGTTGGCAAAATTTAGGAGAAGGTTGTTGTTGAAATCTCTTTTTCTCTGTCTATCTTTCTTTGCCTTTGTCTCTATCTTTCTCTTCCCTCTTGTTTTGTTTGTGTGAAAAAATTAGTAAACCTAAGGATCATTTCTTCCCTTATTGATTATCTAGAAAATTCTTCATGATTAAATTGTCTATTTTAAAATACCCTAGTGATGTTCATTGCTAGGTATAATTTCTTATTTCGAAGACTTTTTTCCTTCTCTTAGACTTGTCCATCATCAAGACTACTTTATGAGATAGTATATCCAAGAAATGAATGCTTGACAAAAGTTCACAAATATTATAATTATGGCTTTTAAAGTATAAGACAAGATAGTAAGCTTGGATTAATTAAGGCTAATTCTTATTGAAATGGGATTTAAAAAAAAGTACCATAGGCCTAGTGTGTAATATGTAACAACATTTAGAGAGCTTATATCAAATATTAATCTTCACATTTGTAACAAGATCTTTACATAATAATGGGTAGGCTTAGGTATCTTGAGATGGAATGGAATCACACTATAATTGGAATTTTGAGCATGTGTGTGTTTAAGGGACTAGTGTGGGTGAAACTTTTATAGTCTCTAATTTTTCTATGTGAAGCTATAGAGGTGAAGCTTGTTTGAGGTGCATTGCTTGAGTTGTGGATATATTGATAAACATTTGTAGATGTTACAATGAGAAGGTAAATTGCTAATTTTGCTATGTTTATTTTGAGAGCATATAATGATTACATGAGAGAGAGTCATAGGTGTATTGCTTGAAGCGCTTGATAAAAGGTGAGAAGGATTAAAGCTTGCACGTGAGAGTTATGGTGGGAGAGCAAGAGCAAGAAAGAGAGAAGAAATGGGAATTCCAATAGTCACAATGTGTGATCGGGCCTTTTTTTATTCAAACTGTCATTTAAAGAATAAAGAATAAAGTGACGATGACGGGCGTTCGTCACTTGTAGTGTACAGTGGCGGTGATTGTTAGTGTAGTAATACACGGACAGTTAGGCGGAGGCGCCTTTACCTCCAACAACCTTCCGCTTAAAGGGAATCTGTCCTAGTGAGGAGTGAAAAAGAAAAAGAAAAAAACAGTACAACATGTACACATGTACAACAGGATGGGGAAAGACGTCATCTCGTCCCACGTCCATCAACCTTCTGAGGAAGGTAAAGCACTATGTAGAGAGGCTTTTCGTGAGCAAATCTGCAAGATTCTGGTCAGCCGAGATCTTGACAAGATCAATCGACTTGTCCTCAACGACCCCACGTATGAAGTGATACCTCACCTCAATGTGTTTCGTCTTTATATAGAAGATCGGATTCTTGGCTAATTGAATAGCACTCATAGAATCCGAATGCAGTGTAGGGATAGCATCAATACCAAGATTAGCAACCAAACGACCCAACCAAATGGCCTCCTTGCAAGCCTTAGTGGGGTTGCAACATACTCGGCCTCTGCAGTAGAAAAGATCGTGCATTTTTGCACCCTGGACATCCAAGAAACAACACATCTAGCATATGTGAATATATAGCCGGAAGTGGACTTCCTACTATCTACATGTCCTGCATAATCAGAGTCAGTGTACCCCACGACTCCTGTATCCTGGCTGCCATAGTATATGCATATATCTGCAGTGTCCTTCAGGTACCTCATGATACTCTTCACGCTATCCTAATGCTTCTTGTCAGGTGTAGCCATATAGCGTGTCACAATACCAACTGCAAAGGCAATATTTGGACGAGTGGCTATCATGGCATACATAAGACTGCCCACTGTGGATGCATAGGAAATTTTGACCATCTCGGACCTTTGCTTATATGTCTGCGGACAATCAGTCTGTGATACCTTCACATAAGAAGGCAATGGACAACCAATAGGCTTTACGTTCTGCATGCGGAAGCGCTTAAGAACTTTATGAATGTATTCTCTCTGTAACAAGTAGAGGAGTCCCTGATGCCTATCGCGTCTAATGCGCATACCAAGTATGTGAGTGACCTGACCCAGATCTTTCATCTCAAAGCTCTTCTTGAGCTGAACCTTAAGAGCATCTAGCTCATCATGAGCTTTCTCTGCTATTAGCATATCATTCACATAGAGGACCAAAGTCAATAAAGAACCATTACGGGCTTTCTTCATGTAAAGACATGGATCCATAGCACTCCTGTTGTAGCCCTGTGACTGCATAAAGGCATCAAACTTATGATACCACTCCCTAGGTGTCTGTTTCAAGCCATAAAGACTTTTCTTCAATTTGCACACTAGGTGCTCCTTGCCAGGTTCTGCAAAGCCCTTAGGTTGCTCTATATAAATCTCATTATGCAAGTCCCCATGTAAGAAAGCCGTCTTGACATCCATCTGGTATAAATCCAAGTCAATTTGAGCGACCAAAGCCAAGACTAAGCGCAGGGTGGTTATCTTAACCACAGGAGAAAAGACCTCATTAAAGTCCACACCATGCTCTTGCTTAAAACCCTTTGCTATCAATCTAGCCTTGTATGCCGGCTTGGGGTGTCCAGGGGTACTTTTCAGCTTATACACCCACTTGCATGGCAATGCTTTCTTGTCCTTAGGCAAGGAAACCAAATCCCAAGTCTCATTCTTATGCAAGGAGTCTATCTCAGACTGCATAGCCCTTTCTTAGGAGTGATTGTCACCCCTGCTTATAGCCTTATCATAAGTGAAAGGCTCTATTGCATTTGTAACCAAGACATAATGCATCGAGGGTTGAAATCTATCAGGTGGACGTCTGTCTCTAGTAGACCGACTCACGGCAGGCTTTGCTGCCTGCGCAGCTGCTTGTTCAACACCCTGACCATGAGCATCTGCTGCAGCTGTAGGTTGTCCAACTGGCTGTGCGGGAGCTCTCGGCTCCTCCTAAAATATGACCTTGCGGATCTCAACAACTCTCTTAGGCTGCCTATGCATCTTGTCTTCATGGAAGACTACATTATGGCTGCCGATGACTTTTTGCACTTGTGGATCCCAGAGACGGTAACCCATCTCGCATGCATCCCCATAACCAAGGAAAATGCATTTGACGCTCTTAGGATTCAACTTACTTTTCTTGTCCCTGGGCACATGGCAAAATGCCTCACATCTAAAGACACGGAGATGCGCATAAGAGGGAGGTTTTCCAGTCCATACCTCCTCGGCAACCTAGAAATCTAAACCACTAGAAGGTGATCTGTTTATGATATGCACAGCTGTACTAACTGCCTCAGCCCAAAAGCTTTGTGGGAGGCATGCGTTGCTAAGTATACTACGTACACGCTCCTGGATAGTTCTATTCATTCGCTTAGCCAAACCATTCTGGGGGGGGGGGGGGGGCGGGGGTGTAGGGGGCGGTCAACTGACACTTAATACTCCTCTCATCATATAACTACTCAAAAGCATGTGAGACATACTCACCCCCATTATCTGTCCTTAGGCATTTTAGCCTATACCCAGACTGGTTATCAACCAATGCAAGCCATCTCTGAAACACAGCCAAGACATCGGATTTCAACTTAATGGGATAAGCTCAAACTTTTCGTGAAAAATCATCTATGAAAGTAACAAAATACTTGGCACCACCCATAAATTGACAAGGTATGGGTCCACAGACATCCGAATGTACCAATGCCAAGGGCTCACTCATGCATGGCCTACCAGACTTCTTATGCGTAGACCTAGTCTGCCTGCCATAAAGATAATGCTCACATGAATCAAAACATGCATAATCAAGGGGCGATAAGTACTGCAAACCAGAAAGCATTTTCATTCCCTTCAAAGACATATGGCCCAAACGGGCATGCCAAAGAGATACATGTGGGATAGAACCCACAAACAAAACATGATTAAGGGAATAAGTTGATACAATCAAGGGATAGAGGCTGCCAGCCTTGGCCCTTGCAATCATAGACAAAACATGATTAAGGGAAGAAGCTGATAGAGGTGCCAGCCTTGGCACCTCTCGCAATCACAAGTCTGCCATGAGTGATCTTCCATGTAGAGTCTCCAAAAGATACATGATAACCTGCGTCATCAAGCTGTCCAGCTGACATGAGACTGCATGTCAAAGTAGGTACATGTTATACATCTTGCATAACAAAACTGTTGCCAGAAGGAAATTGTAGCCTAATAGCACAAATGCCCACAATATCAAGAGAGCTATCATCACCCAAGCGCACAGAGCCCAAAATAGTACGGTATGAATGAAACCACTCTCGACAAGGTGTCACATGAAAGGACGCACATGAGTCCAAGAGCCAACACTGTGCAGACATAGAGTGTATCTCTGTCATTTACAAAGCACTAGACGCAGCTGCAAGGATATCATCATTATCATCAACATCCTCAGGCTGCATAACATTGATCTCTTTAATTTTAACACTGGACTTTGCAGGCACTATGCTACGATCAGAAGACTTATCCTGCATTTGTCTTTCCCCTTATCTTTGCGCCTTTCATTGCGCAGTTCATGGCATTGTGGCCTAATATGGCACTTTTTCCCACAATGGTGACAAGTAACATTTTCATTCCTACCACGAGATTTACTACATGACTTCCCACGAGACTTGGATCGAGATTTTTGAGAATCCTGTCCACGTCCACTGCCACTGCCACTGCCACTGCCATGCTTTCCATATCCATCATTCCTGTCTCTAACTGTCATAGCATGCGACATACGAGAGGTATCCAAATTCTTACGATTAACCTCTTCTTGCAGAAGAGCACTCTCAACATCAGATAATTTCAAGGTAGCAGTAGAGGCACATAATGCAGTGCGGAATACATCCCATGACTCATTAAGAGTACCAAGCAAGAAAAGAGGAGTGACATCCTCTGCAAAAGTGATATCCTGCGAAGTCAAGTTCTTGAGTATAGCATGGAACTGGATCAAGTGAGCAGACATAGTCACATTCTCCTTCATGCGCAAATCCATAAGCTGCTTCAGCCAATACATCTGACTCACTGGAGTTTTCTATCATAGAGATTCTTGATTTTATCCCACAACTGCCATGCACTCTGTTCTTCCTCAAATACATAGTAATGGACCTATTCTGTGAGAGATAATACAATAGTGGACTTGCATAACTCATCAAGCTCAAGCAATTCCTCATCTGGCATAGTTGCAGGCGGATGCCCGCTCAACCTCAAAGGTTCGATCTGCGATTTCTGCACCTACACCTGTCAAATCTGGCTCTTCCAATAAGAGTAATTCGTACCATCAAGCTTAGTAATGTTGAAAATAGCATGTTCAGTGGATGAACTCGCCATAATGCAGGCTGGAAGACTGTAGACAGTTCAAAACTGCTTGCTGTTTATTGCAAAAAAAGACCAAAAAGTCACCAAAATCGAGAGAAAATGGCAAGAAAAGTGTAATCAAAGCTGCTTCCTACCAAGTACTAGTGAAAGTACATCATTTTAGAATATTTCAGCATGAAAAATCCATGTCAGTCCATATATATATGCTTGCTGTAATAAATTACACATTTCAGTAAATGAGAGCTAGCAGTGCTAAAATCGAATCCCAGGTCAATCAGATATTGCCAAGACCAAAGCCGGCATCATGTGGACATAACATAGGCATATGACAATCGATAAGGATGAATCCAATACCCAAACATGTCATACGAACATCTGCTAGGCACACCCCCCAGTCAACGGGGCAAAGTGTTCATGCCACTACCAAGACTTGACACAAGTAGGTGTCAGCTTACAAAGAGAGGGACCCAAAGCAAAGAGTCAGCTCATAAGCATCACAGAAACCAAGGCATATGAACCATGCATCATCTTGAAGAGTAAAAGATCCCAAATAGTCTCAAAAGCTCAAAGAGCATAGACCGCCTGCTCAATGACTGTCAAGCATCCAAAGACGCTCCCATTGGCACAAAAGCCGTAAATATCAAGCAACAAAGCTCAAACAAAGCATGTACAAGGACCAGTGACAAGTGTCCAAGATCAAGCATCAATGGTACATCCCGGACATGTAGGCGGTAGAGCATCCGTATGTAGCATCCATAAGCATGTAAGATATCAAGTACATCCCAAGATACAACTCTGGCAAGCCAATAAATAGCTCAAGTAAGCTTCGGGAATCCAAAGTCAAGCCAAGACCGAGCTCCAGTAGCAATAGGCTCCAAACAATGTAACTAGCATGTAGTAATGGCATAGGCTAAGCATATCAAGACCGGTCAAACATAAGCAACATACATGCCGTAAGTACATCCAAGACGGAGTATCCAAATGCTTTGAAAAGTGAGCTCAAGCTCAACCAATGATCCCGAATCAAAACCAAACTCTATGTCGAGTTCCAAGTGTCAATACATCACCATATATGCTCGAAGCATAGCTCGAAAAGCATATGCATAAGTATACACGAGTAAAATGACTTCAGGTCAACTGTGTATAGCAGTGATTTACTGTTCAAAACTGAGAATTTCAGCACCAAAATCAGCTCCAAATGGTTGCCAAACAATAGGCATACATTTTCCTAACATCCGGGCATCAAACGGGACCAACCGGGCATCAAATGATAATGCCAAACAAGCTGTTGCATCAAATGTAAGTGTAACACTGTCATAAATTGCATGTGGGCTGTTATGACAGTCCCAAAATAGTGTTAAATCAGTCAAATTCTATGTCAATACATCAACCATCAAAACCAAGTATCAAAGCATGTTCATATGTCCGAAATGGAGCCTTTTCAAGTGCCAATGGCTGCCCAAGAAGTGGTAAATTGTTGGAGTGTGTGTGCAATCCAAAACAGGCCAAAACTGACGCAAATTTGTTGATGTTAAAAGGGCTTTATGCTGATCAACGTTTTGTAGATTGAGGCCAAAGAGAGCTCAAGGAGGGCCTGTGGAAGGCACACAAGAAGCCTCAAGTAGCCACAAGAGGTCTATGCCAAGATATGAAGCAAAGAAGCTTCAAGGGTTTTGGGCTATGGCTGCCCCTGTTTCAAGAGACTTGAAAACTAAGGTAAACCCTGTAAAGAGTGAAGCAATACCTCTGTGTGAATGCTTTGAGGATGCCCAAAGGGGCCGGGAAGGTGCTTGGGAAGTCAGGGAGTGACGGGAGCTCGAAGGAGTTGGATATAGCTGCCAGGAAGGAGACCCAATGCGAGTGGGGAGTCGATGGGAAGCTGAGAATGCCACGATCCAAGCTCAAGAGTCAGGAAGCCGAGCTCTGATACCAGTTGAAAGGTGAGAAGGATCGAAGCTTGCACGCAAGAGCTATGGCAGGAGAGCAAGAGCAAGAAAGAGAGAGACAACAAATGGGAACTCCAACAGTCACAATGTGTGACCGGGCCTTCCTTTATTCAAACTATCACTAAAAGAATAAAGAATAAAGTGACGGTGACGGGTGCCCGCCACCTGCAGTGTGCAGTGGCGGTGACTGTTAGTGTAGTAATACATGGGCGGCTAGGCAGAGGCGCCTTTAACCCCAACACTTGAAACAATAGGCGTTCCATTAAGTTTTGCATTTCTAACTTGTGAAAGTAACATCATTTTGGTTCCGTTATCAAGACTAACGGAATCAAGCAACTAGGCATATATTCTTTATAATGAGTGGTGGAATACGAGCTAGTACTCTGAAACATCAGGTGGATTAGATTAGGGCAAGTGAATTGAGAGACTATCAATTTATGGTGTACATGTGTAGGATTGTGATTTAGAGTTTGTAGGTGTTTTAAAATCTTTTAGATAAGTGGAATGCAATGAATTAAGGTTCAAAGAATAAAAAAATATTAAGAAAATTAGGAGTTTGTGGATCTTTGTTAATCACAAGAAAGTAGGGAGGTTTAGAAAGTAAGGGGTATGAGAAGAAATTGCAGCTTTTTGAAGTAGTGATCTTCTTTAGCATTGGCTTTTGCTTTTGGGTTTTGCTTTTGTGTGTTTCACAAGACTAGTAAATTTGTAGAGTCATAAAAGAGAAGTGGCAAGACAAGAATGTTGAGATGACAAGCTCAACATATGCAGACATTGATGATGGGCCACCTGGTTAGATGGGTCCACACGTCTACACTTAGCACATTGGTGGTCATTATGACTCTCACATGGCCACTGACTCATTACTTATTATATTCAAGTTGTTACACCTATTTACAGCTGGCATAGTTATAGCGCCAGTCGACTAGTGTAGTCGGTTATGCATTGTTTGACTTAGTAGGCCACTTTCCTTTATGTTGTATTTTATCTATACTTTGTGTACATCGTAAAAAGAGTGTGGAAGAAGAAGAAGAAACCAGCAAGAAAACGTTTTGGCCTCCGTCTCTCTTCTTGTCTCTTGAGTGAGCTTCTCCTTGTGCATTGTGTGTGTGTTCGGCGTAGCATCTTGAGCAACTCCCCCCACCACACGATTCTTGACATGGTATCAGAGCCACACCACTGAGAGAGGCTGATTTCGAAGGCTGAAGCGAAGGAGAAGAAGAAAGGTTTGAGCAAGCAAGCCACGGGTAAGAAACTCTCCCATTCTTCTACTCTCTCTCTTAGATAGTGCATGTGGAGGCACCGGAAGCAGGGTCGAGCAAAAATCTCAGATTGCAGTGAGATTTAGTGTGCGCGAAGAGCACTGTGTATTCTGCAGATAAGCCGTTTCAGGCCCCGTTTTAGAGCCGCAAGGTTGCGGACAGCAGTTTCAAGGTACACTGTGACTTTGATTGTATTGACCAAAAGTGGGTGCACAGGTTACATATTTCAGATTTGTAAGTTCAAAGGTGTTTTACCAGCGAGTAAATACAAGGTTTATTTGCAAATTGGTTGCAGATTGCATGTATTATTGAGCAGACAGTGAAAAAGGCTGTCTGATGTATTGCTGTGCACTACAGGTCGAGGGTTGCAAAAAATTTGCTTGCTGTTGGTATTAATTTTGTGATAATGGCAGAGAACAGTGGAAGCCCCATCATTGAGAAGCTCGACAAGAACAACTATCCTTCATGGAAGTTCCGTGTCACGAACTTCCTTATTGGAAAAGGCCTCTACGAGTTTGTTTCAGGTGAAGAAAAGGAGCCGGAGGTGAGTGATCCTCCAACTGCAGAAGAGACAAAGGCAGGGAAGGAATGGAATGCAAAAGATAAAAAGGTCATGTATTGGTTGTCTGCAGTAATTGACAATAATATATTGGAACATATTAGAAATGCAGAGAATTCATATGTAGCTTGGACCATACTTGAAAGTATGTTTTCTGTAAATACAAAGGCATGAAAGATTCAACTCAAGCAAGAGTTGAATACATTGAAGAAAGGAAAGATGTCTATCAATGAGTATGCACTGAAGGTAATGAGCATTGCAGATGCACTGGCAGCGATTGATGCAATGCCTGATGATGATGATTTGGTGTCGTCTACCTTGGGTGGACTTAACAATGAAAAGGCTTGGAAGTCTTTTGTAACTTCCGTATATGTCAAAAAGCCATTTCCAGATTTCGATGAGTTGGTCTCCCTTATGATCACTGAAGAGATCAACATGTAGAGTGAGACATCTGAAAGAAGTGGTGAACAAGTCCAGGCTTTCTATTCCAGTTCAGGAAGGGGACGTGGCAGGTTCTCCTCAAGAGGTCGTGGTAGTGACAACCAACAAAACAGATTGAATTAGCAATTTGGAGATATGCAGGTTTCAGGAGGTCGTGGCAACTTTAGAGAAAGGGGAAGATTTAGAGGAAGAGGTGGATGGCAGAACAGAGGTTCTAACAACTCTAGTATTGTGTGTCACTATTGTGGCAAAACAGGTCATATTGCAGCCCAATGTTATGCTAAGAAAGATAATATCCGCAGTGGTAAGTTGCAGCAAGGAAACTATGCATCGTCTTCACGACAGAATGAAGACAAAAATGAACGTCTGTTTGTTATGCAGCATATGCTGAATGTTGTTACAGGAAAGGGAACACATGATAATGTTTGGTATGCTGATTCAGGTGCATCCAATTATATGACTAGCCATGCAGAATGGTTTGGAGAGATGCAGGATTTGCAAAATGCAGGTTATGTGCAGAAGGGTGATGATTCATACCACCCAATTTTATATGTTGAAAAAGTTCCCTTGTCCTTGCATGATGGTAAGACAAAGAGTCTTTCAGATGTATTATATGTGCCATCTATTACAAAGAACTTGGTGTTAGTCGGTCAGATGGTAGAGCAAGGGCTGCAAGTCAGATTTAATGCAAAGGGTTGCTTTGTAAAAGACTCCAATGACAAGTGCAAGTTAGTTGTAAAGGGAAGTAGAGTTAGACGTATGTTTACTCTAGATGCTGGAATTCCTACTATGAATGCTGCTATGTATGCTAAAGGAAAAGGTGTTGTTGCAGACATTGAAATTTGGCACAAACGCATTGGACATGCAAATATACAAAGGCTGAAATTAATGCATTCCAAAGGGTTGGTTACAGGTTTGCCTACATTTAGAGTCGCAGAATTTCATAAGGTATGCGAAGCATGTCAGTTTGGTAAGCATACAAGACAACCCTTTTCACATGACAGAGATATAAGCAGAAATATCCTTGATGTTGTGCATACAGACATTTGGGGGCCTACACAAAATGTATCTCTTGGAGGCAGTTCATACTTTGTCACATTCATTGATGATTGTTCTAGAAAGCTGTGGGTATATTTTATGAAGGAAAAGAGTGAAGCGTTTGAGCACTTTAGAACTTTCAAGGCTGCAGTTGAAAGAGAAACAAGCTTGAAAGTAAAGTGCTTGAGGTCAGATGGAGGGGGAGAGTACCTCTTGAATGAGTTCAGTGATTTTCTGAGGTCTCATGGGATAAAGAGACAGTTCACATGCAGGTATACCCCACAGCAAAATGGGGTTGCAGAAAGGAAAAACATGCATATTGCAGAAGTTGCACGTGCCTTGATGGCTGAAAAGAATATGCCTAAGTATTTTTGGTCTGAGGTTGTTCATACTGATGTTTATATTATGAACAGAACTCCCACAGCCAGTTCATGGTATGACTCTTGAAGAATGCTTTACTGGCAAGAAGCCTGATGTATCACACTTGAAAGTGTTTGGCTGCATTGCGTATGTTCATGTGCCAGATGAGTTGCGGAAGAAAAAGGGTTTCCAAAGGCTGAAAAGTGTGCCTTTATTGGATACCCTTTAGAGCAGAAAGGGTATCGCTATTATAACCCTGTCACATGTAAGTTCAGAGTGAGCAGGGATGTCATCTTTGATGAAATGAGCAGTTGGTATGCATCTAGTGGTGATGCATTGGATGATGATGATGATGATCATGACACTCATGTGTAGGCTGAAAAGCAAGAATCATGGACTCTTAGTGGACCAGAGACATCATCTGGTAGTCCTTGGTCTGGGAGACTGAGTAGCTCTACATCTTCAAGTGCATCTAGTAGCACTACAGGTAAAGACAAAGGAAAGAATGAAGTGTCAGATGGCATTGATGCAGTTCTTGATGGAGACTCCAGTGGCTCAGAGAGCTTGGATGATGAGCTTGGCATTCCTTCAGTGAGGACTCCAGGTGTGCAGAGAGCACGTGTCAATGCAAAGACTCCATTGAGTGATCCAGTGATACGTAGGTCTAGCAGGGTGAGATACCATGTTAAAAGATTTGGTTTTGAAGGTTATGCAGCTCACCATTATGCTTATATGGTGAAACTAGTTGAGGATGTTGAGCCCATTTGTTTTGAGGATGCTGTTGGTCATACTCATTGGGATGCAGCAATGGATGAGGAGATGGCTGCATTAGAGGCCAATAAAGCTTGGGATCTAGTATCATTGCTGAAAGGCAAGAAAGCTATTGGATGTAAGTGGGTCTATAAGATTAAGCACAATGCAGATGGTTCTATTAGTAGGTACAAAGCTAGGCTGGTTGCAAAAGGCTATGCCTAGACATATGGCATAGATTATGATGAAACCTTCAGTCCAGTTGCTAGGATGGCAACTGTCAGATGTGTGATTGCTTTGGCAGCAACCAAAGGTTGGAGGTTGCAGCAAATGGATGTGAAGAATGCCTTCTTGCATGGTGATTTACAAGAAGAAGTGTATATGGATTAACCAACAGGTTATGAAGATTTAAGGCATCCCACGTATGTGTGTAGATTGAAGAAGGTGCTCTATGGGCTCAAGCAAGCACCTAGAGCATGGTCTGACAAGATCACAGAGTATCTTGTCAATATTGGCTTCTATGTTTCTAATGCTGATCACTCACTTTATGTGAGAAAGGGAGATGCAGCTTTGGTCATCATAGTCATCTATGTGGATGACTTGATTATTACAGGTGATAGTGATAGTGGGATTGCTGAAGTCAAGGATTTTTTGAAGAAGAAGTTTGAGATGAAGGATTTAGGTGAGCTAAGATACTTCCTTGGCATTGAGGTGATCAGATGTGATGATGGTATATGGCTCTCCCAAAGACATTATGGCTTGGATATGTTGTCCAAGTATGGTATGATAGCATGCAAACCACTTTCAGTCCCGTTGGAGTAGAATGTAAAGTTGAGTGCTGATGTTGGGGATGAGATAGAAGACCCTACTATGTTCAGGAGGATAGCAGTGAGTTTGATCTACATGACTATTACAAGGCCAGACTTGAGCTACGTTGTTGGTCTTGTGAGTCAGTTTATGCAAGTATCTAGAAAGCCACATTTGGATGCAGTCAGATGCATATTGAGATACGTGAAGTCCACATTACATTATGGACTTTTCTATGAGGCAGGTACAGATGTACAGGTGTTTGGATACACAGATGCAGATTGGGCTGGTAGTATGTCTGATAGAAGATCTACCAGCGGATACATGTTCTCTCTTGGTAGTGCAGCAGTTGCTTTGGAGCAGCAAAAAGCAATCTATAGTTGATTTGTCGAGTACAGAGGCTGAGTATAGAGGTGCTGCTGTTGCAGCATGTGAGGTAGTATGACTGTAAAAATTATTGACTGATTTAGATGTGTAGATGGAAGGTGCAGTTGTCATTTATTGTGACAAAATGAGCAGTATGCAGTTGGCTAGGAACCCTGTGTTCCATGCAAGGACAAAACATATTGAGGTACACTACCACTTTGTGAGAGAGAAGGTACTAGCAGGTGAGTTTGACTTGGTATATGTCAGCACACAGTATCAGATACCTGACATCTTCACAAAGGCATTGGGTATAGAGAAGCTTCAAAAGTTTCGAAGCTTACTTGGAGTTGCAGAGATGCAGTTGAGCTTGAGGGGGAGTGTTGAGATGACAAGCTCAACACATGCGGACATTGATGATCGGCCACCTGGTTAGATGGGTCCACACGTCTACACTTAGTACGTTGGTGGTCATTATGACTCTCACATGGCCACCACTGACTCATTACTTATTATATTCAGGTTATTACACCTATTTACAGCTGGCATAGTTATAGTGCCAGTCGACTAGTGTAGTCGGTTATGCATTGTTTGACTTAGTAGGCCACTTTCCTTTATGTTTTATCTTATCTATACTTTGTGTACATCGTAAAAAGAGTGTGGAAGAAGAAGAAGAAACCGGCAAGAAAACGTTTTGGCTTCCGTCTCTCTTCTTGTCTCTTAAGTGAGCTTCTCCTTGTGCATTCTGTGTGTGTTCGGCGTAGCATCTTGAGCAAGTCCCCCCACCACGCGATTCTTGACAAAGAAGAAGGGAGACCATATTAATGAGTGTTATGAAGGAGATCAAGGAGACCAAAGAGAACTTGATTGCCACAAGGGTTGGCTTTACTCCACGTCTCACAAAGAGCTTACATGTAGTCTTTCATAGTTTTTCTTTGTGAGAATTGTATGTACATTTTAATCATGGATCCCCTTATTCCTTTCTCTTTGTTCTCCTCTCAACATTGGTTGAAAAGCATTTATCTAAGACCTTTTAGGCCTTGTTCTCTTTGTAAGGCCTATAGGCCTTTGCCTTTGGTAACACGGTTTAAAGGCTAACAAATAAAGCTTATAAGCCTTTAGAGAAACAAAGCGATAGAAAGGTCTTGAAATAGGCATATAAGCTCCAACATTTGAAAAACAACCAAGATGGCCTACGTGAGGTCCTTGGCCTTTAATTAAGAATCATAATCATGTTGAGTAGGCCATGAAGCAAGGTTTTCAGGTCTTGCCTTGGTAATCATCTAATTAGACCTTTTGATCAAAGAATTAACTGTGTTTGGGCCATTCAATTGGGATTTTGTTCTTTGACCAACAATTTGGTTGAGAAGACCAAATTTGACCGTTTTGGCTCTTAGAATGGGGCCAATAGGCCTTTACCACATATGATCGGCAATTTCTACTTTTTGATAGGCCATTAGCCTTATTTCTCATGACTTGGTCCATTATTAAGGAGATCTGGTTATTTCGCCATAAATTAACAAATTTGGCAGTTTGTAATAAAATTTGGGAGTTTAGGACTTTAAAGCCTTTTATTTGGCCATTTTGGTGGTTGAAAGGCGATTAGCCAAGGCCTTAAGGCCTTTGGTTAGGCCATTTAGACCTTGATCAACTTGAACACGTTGTTGCGGCGTCTTAGTAAGGTAGTTGACCTTATGATTTGACTAAATGGACGAAAGGCTTTTAACCTTACTTGGAGGCCTTTGATTCATTACACTTAGGCCTTGTAGGCTCCTAAATTTGCCACTTGACCCATCATCGGGCCCAACTTGGAACCATGTTCATTACTACATGGCCATATTCACCTTAGGCTCATCGTTTGACACATGTGAGGGTCGTGATCATCCCTCATAGACTGTTCATTCATTACAACATGGTTGGGCACACAGATTTCATAATGCATAACATCACAAGGTGAGAATCAAGGTATGAGAAAGTAGTCAAATGACCTTTAGCATTGGATCCACAATGTATATCTATGACACTCTAATGCATGGCATGATGGATGCTTAGTAAAATCAAAGGACTTAGGCCTTGACTAGAGAGAGAGAGAGAGAGAGAGAGAGAGAGAGAGAGAGAGAGAGAGAGAGAGAGAGAGAGAGAGAGAGAGAGAGAGAGAGAGAGAGAGAGAGAGAGAGAGAGAGAGAGAGAGAGAGAGAGAGAGAGAGAGAGAGAGAGAGAGAGAGAGAGAGAGAGAGAGAGAGAGAGAGAGAGAGAGAGAGAGAGAGAGAGAGAGAGAGAGAGAGAGAGAGAGCTCTTGCAAGACTGAAAACACACAAAGAGAATGCACACAAGATAGGAAGTTGCCCAGTTGTAAAGTATCACTTGAATGATATGTTGATGTAGGTACTAGCCACGCCAATGATATGAATGGAAAACGGCCATCCAGGTATGTTAGTGTTAGCTTGTGTTGAGCTTGACATCTCAACACTCGCTCTCAAGTTCAACTCCATGACTTGTACTCCAAGCTTTGAAAATGTCGAAGTTTTTTCACTCCTAGGGCCTTGTGAAAATATCTACAACTTGCTCCTTTGTACTCATATATATGAGATCATTGTCATCTACCAAGACCCACTCTCTAATGAAATGATAATGAGCCTCAATGTATTTTGTGCATGCATGAAACATTGGGTTCCTAGCCAAATGTATATTGCTCATATTGTCACAATAAATGACAACTCTATTGTCCATCTGTATCCTCAAATCATGATGAACCTCCTTCATGGGATACTATTGACTCTTCAATTCAGGATTCACAACTTGCACCTATTATTGTTGATCCGACCTTGGCATTGATCTTTATGTTGATCTTCCAATTGATAATCAGCATGGTACTTGTCATGTTTACAATGCTGATATTCTTGAGAATGATCTCAATATTTGTGAAGACCTTGTCTCTTATAGTGATGCCATGTCATCCCTACAAAAGGAGCAATGGCAAGTCTAGGCCATGAAAGTTGAGTATGAATATCTTTTCTCTAAAGATACATGGGTTCTAACTGAGTTACCACACCTGGATGTACTGCTATTAAATGCAAGTGGGTTTATAAGACTAAAACAAAAGTAGATGGAACATTTGACAAATTTTTGCATCCAACCTACCTCATGTGCTACCATAGTAGTACTCCTATACTCTACCTCTGTACTTGATAATGCAACGGTGGGATAGTTCTCACTACTCCAAGTCAAAGCCCCCCTCCCAAAGGAGAATACGTAGGTAGTGGTGGCCTTTTTGTCAGACATTGTCTGCCTAATCTGCATATGTATAACCAAATAATTGCACCACTGAGTTAGCCTCATAAAAGAGACCATAATCCAATGTGGCTTTAAGGTATGGCAAGAAATGTCTCACGCAGTCCAAATGATGCTTATGAGACACCTCCATAAATTGACTCTCTATGCCAATTGTATAGTTACAATCTAGCTTGATAATAGTAGTAAAGATCAAACTTCCCACAGTCTTCACGTACATTGTGGAATCCTCCAATATCTCACCCACATCAGCACTTAGTCACATTATAATCCAATGGCACTAAGATTGGCTTATAATCAATGATACCATACTCCATCAACATATCCAAGTTGTACTATCTTTGTGAGAGCCATATCTCCTTAGATGTTCATATCACCTCAATGATAATAAGTTGACAACCATAAAGCAAGTGATCTACATTTTCAATATGGAAACCAATACAAATAAGATATTGTGCTATCTTGTCATGCTATGCTCTTAGTGTGCCTGTTTCAGCCCATATAAGGCTTTACGTATTCTACATACATAATCGGGGTAAACCACACTCTCATAACCCTATAGTTGCTCCATTAACACTTCTTGCAACTCACCATGCAAGAATGCATTCTTTATATCCATTTGGTGCAAACCCCAACCTTTTGATGTAGCCACTGCAATGATAGCTGTTATAGTTACCATCTTTGCCATTGGAGCAAATGAATCAATCCCATAAGTCTGTGCATAACTTTGACAAATAGTATTGCCTTATACTTACACACACTACCATTTGCATTATGTTTTACTTCGTAAACCCAATTGTGACCTATAACCTTCTTGCCCTTAGGTAGTGGTACAAAATCCCAAGTCTAATTTACATCTAATGCAACCATTTCTTTGTCCATCGCTTTCTCCCAATGCGCATGACCAATAGCTTTCTCAAAACACTACTTGCACACACTACCATTTGCATTATGTTTTACTTTGTAAACCCAATTGTGACCTATAGCTTTCTTCCCCTTAGGTAGTGGCACCAAATCCCAAGTCTAATTTACAGGCGCAACAAAATTTATAGAATTTTCCATATACACATAATGGTGAGTAACATAACCATCATATGTCAATCTATTTATGGGATAACTTACTCTCTTTGACCTTTACACTTGTGGAGCCTTTTGTGATTCTTTTGCATTAGCCTTTGTTTTCCTTACACCATGCATATTGTCACTAAATTGGTTGCTTATTACACATTCTCTATTTAAAAAAGCTCCAAGAGGAGATCCCTACACATATTGTGTGGGAGAGAAGGAGAGACTCAAGAAGGATCAAAAGGTGCCAACATCCAAGTTGTGCAAGTGTTAGCCGGTTGTATACCGTGCAAGGAACCGTGATCTTGTTCCCAAGATCTACAAGTAAGAACTAGTTTATGTGTAACGGAGGAGCTTACTCCTTGTTAATAATATAACTCCACAAGGGGGGGGGGGGGACTGGCCCATCTTCCAGTCCCTAGTGTGTTTTCAATCTCTCAATCTCTCTTTCTCTCTACATCTTTCTTTTCTCTCATATGTTCTCTCTCTGTGCCAACATAATATTTACCATATATCTTTTAAGCATATAAGAAAGTTGAGCATGTATCTCAGATCTTATAACACATATGAACAACTCAAATACCAAACTCCTCATCCATACTCTAATCTGAGCCATTAAACTCACCTTCTACATGTGAGTTGCATGTAGAAACATTTGGCACACTAAGTGACTCAACCATCTTTTCGTTTCTCTTATGTGATACATTTTTTACACTTGTAGGAGTTCTCATCGCACGCAACCTACCACTCCATGGTCTTTCAATAGACCTACTAGAAGAGAACTCCTTTGGCCCACTCAATGTCTGTGAGGATAATGGACCTATATTTTTTGCAATCACCTTATCTTTTATATAATCTACAACAACATGTTTTTTAGCACTATACCAGCTGCTCATTTCATTAAATACAACATATCTACCCACCTGTAACTTTTGTATAACTAGATTATAATACATGTAACCCTTTTTCTCAAGGGAATAGCCCACAAACACACACTTTTCAACTTTTGAATCAAAATTATTTCTTAGCTCATGAGGAACATGTACATATGCAATGCATCCAAATATTTTGACAAATCTAGTTTCTTGCTAGTAAACTTTTCTGGTGTCACATTATGCGTTGTAGTAGTGGGAGTTCTATTTATAATATACACAGTTGCAGAGATAACTTCAGCCCAATAATAATGAGGCATATTCTTTTCTTTCATCAAGGCTCATGCAATTTTTGCAATGTGCCCATTTTTCCTTTCAGCAACACCATTTTGTTGCAAAGTAAACTTGCATGTAAACTACCTTTGAATTACATGCCGTTTCAAAAAATTACTGAATTTATTGGAGAGATACCTTTCCCCTTCATTTGACCTCAAGCACTTAATTTGCATATTTATTTATATATTGACCAAATTTTTAAATCCTAAAAGTGAGAGAACACCTCACTTTTCTCCTTCATGAAGAACATCCATATCTTCCTTGTATGATAATCAATAATAGTTACATAATATTTACATCCAACCATTGATGGTATATTTTTAAGACCCCATACATCAAAATGTACACATCAAGTAAATTGTTGCTTGCATGCTTATCATGAGGAAATGCTTACCTTGCATGTTTTCCAAATTGGCATGCTTTATGCACTTTCTACATATCAACCACTTTGAGCTTAGGCAAGTCAATTTCATGTGACTACATATTTTTCAGCCATTGCATTTACATGGCCAATACATTTATGCCAAATGTCAATATCAAGCACAACTCCTACACCTTTTGCAAACATAGCAGCCGTCAACTTGGGTATGTTTATATCCAAGGTAAACAACCTTTCCATACGCTTGCCTTTTGCAACCCATTTACATTGGTTCTTGAAATCTTCTATAAACCAACCATTTTGATTGAACTTTACTTGCAATCCTTGCTCAACTATTCGCCCAACGGAAACCAAGTTCTATTTGATGTTAGGTACACATAGCACATAAACCAAACACTTAAAATTTCCATTGTGTATAGACAATGGGACACTCCCAACATGAGAAATAGGATGCACTGTATTGTTAGCTATTTCCACAAAACTAGGCATTTTATGAGTTTTCATTTCTCTAAACCATAATCCTTGAAACATTGTTTCATGAGCAGTGACCGAGGAAAACCTTCTCACACAACTTGAAGACATGAAAGAACAGGAGCGCTGAAATATAAAATGACTTAGTCAAAGTACGGAACTCAAAAAGATAACTTTCCAAACGTGAGCCAATTGACAACACTTATGCCTCTTGTAGCCACAAAACACATACAATGTAAAGCATAGATAACCACCAAGAAATAAGCTTCTTTACCTCAATTTGAAAGGTTTGTGAAGTCATAAACATGATTTCTCCACAAATCTTGATGCTCGTATGGAGTAAAGATCTCAAGATAAGCCCTTAGCCTCTTCAATCCGACTTTTCTTTAGTGTGACTCTCCTCTCCTTTCATTAACAAATTTTCATGCTAAGAGAAGGGCCCTTACTTCTTTGTCTCCTCCCTTTATATTGTAAAAATTACATGATGCAACGAACAAAATCTGAGAAAGAGATAGAGAAAGAGAATACACAACAGATAAGAGCAGAATTAGAAAATTTCTTTAGCTCCAAACAACTGATACAGAGATGGCTTTGTCCACCCGTGCGCTTCCACAGTGAAGCTTAGATGGCGATCTAGATAGAAAATAGGTGAAGAGCTTAAGGCTAGCTCGAACAACTCTGACTGGGTGAAAGATAGATGATGGATGGCTATGAAGGGGTTTAGCTTTTATAGCCCATGAAGGCGGTTAGGTCGGCATGACCGATCTACCATATGAGCCTCCACTAGTCGGCTAGGGAATATTCCAGGGAATATTCCCTTTACCATTAGGCTGGGGGCGTTGGCCCCAGACCCCCGCTAGGGGGCCCGGTGGTCCCCTTGGGACCCCCCAGCTAGGGGCCGCTTCCGCGGCCCTCGAACCCCAAAATAGGGGGCCCTTTTAACTCCCTTACCCCGCAACTTGATGCAATGCCTCGAGTTGCTACCAACTTAACTACTCTGTCCAACCCAAAGATTAGACCCACAATGGTCACCTTTTTGCCATCCAGTCACACAGACCTCCTCTGATATACAAGTTAGGACTCAACCAATGTCCTGGCTCACATTTGGCTTCTCCTCATAATGGGGGCCTTACAACTTTGAGCACCATGGATCATTGGTGGCATCTTATGAGGGTGGGGCATTGAGCATATCTAACATATATAATATTCTCTCTCCTTCATAAACAATAAGCTTTATAAAAAGTATTTTTTTCTTTTAATTATGTTTCAAGTTTGTCATGAAGTGAACTAGGAGAGAGAAAGGATAGGAGAGAGAAGACTGCTGAATGAGAGAGAAAAATTGCAAGAAGAGAGAGAAAGTAAAGAAGTGTGAGAAACACTAGAAAAAGATAGAGAAACACACAAAATGAAAGAAGATGTTAGCCATGAAAGCTATGAGAAGAGAGATGAAGCAAGAAGAAAAGACTTGTACTTATGTCAAAAACTAGGTACAAAATGATTAGTACCTTCAACTTTTATACCTACCCCTATGTACCCTATTTTCCATTTCTTACATTCCATCCCCACTCAAAAGAAGTTTTAGTTCTCAAAAATATTGGTGGAGTGTTTACAATGGCCGAATATAATGGGAGTTAGAGTACTATTCTGGTACAAGTGGCTACAAAAAGAGGAAAAATCACTAATATGTACTTAGTAATGGATGGAATTATAAGTGAAAAATCAAATAGACCATACACCATCCATTAGAAATGTTAAAACTGAGAACTAGACCACCATAACTTCAAGAAAAGACACTTGCAAACAATAGACAACTTGCTGTCTACTATAGACCCTGTTGTAATAAAATTGAGATATCTTTTGATGGGCATATCCAAATCAAGTGTGCTGTGAGTCAAAAGAAAGCTCATCGAACATACTTTCAGTCCATATAGGTGTGGCTCCTTTGTAATCAAATAAAATTTGAAACTGAGCCAAAATAGAGAGTTGTCCACAAACTGTTTGAAGTAGAAAAAGAGATAAAATGACTAGTTTTTCAACCAAATAAACCTCTAAAAAATAAAAATTTAGACCCCAATATGGATGTTGGCTTAATGAAGGTGCAAATCCTTTCCATAACCTCATGGATCAAAAGGTATACCATCATAAGAATGATAAAGAGGAGGAAAATAGTCACCAAACTCATAATCTTGACCACCCGGGTCAAATGGGTAAGAAGAAAGATCCCCATAATTGTAACCATAATAATATCCATCATCCATTAGATTATAGCCATCATGAATATCATGTACATCCTCATTATTAGAAAGCTTTCCATCAAAATCATTATTCAAGTTTTCATAACCATAATCATAGGCATATCACTCATCTACTAGTTGGTGTAGACCCTAATTGAGTGTGAGTTGATGCATATCCTCAACTAATCCATCATAAGCATGATCAAAAACTTCAGATTCTTCATTTTCAACATACTCATAACCTTCCACAAATGATCTAAGGCTTCTCACTTACCAAGTAATCTTCATATACATTGTCTTCTACTAGATGATCCTCTTGCCGATCATCTTGGTCTTCTTCATATGGTTGATCTTCATGATCTTCATCTTGATCATTAACCTCTTCATGCTCTTTCTCTTGCCCATCATAAAACCCATTGTCCACTTCAGCATCATCATTACCTTGAAGTAACAAAGAATTCAACACTACATTTGGTTGATCCCCATTGATTTGCTATCCAAGATCAATGGAACATCTTCATTGTGGTGGAAAGTGCAATCCTGCAGTACCTGTAGTTACTAAATCAACCATAACTTTTGACTGAAAGCTTCGATTAACAAACTTCTTGATTCAAATCAAAGCTAACACTTTCCTCTTTTAACAAAGCACTTAATAATAAAATTTGGGTTAGAAAAAGATATGATAGCCCAAAGTTGGCTGACTGAAATGGTTCACAACTTGCCCTCTTTGAAGGAGCCTATAAGAGGTCTATAAATCCAACCTTGACCTTGTTTAACTTTGTAGCCTCACAGATAGAATTGAAGGGACTCTATAGGGTACTAAGACATCAATTTATGATCAATGAAAAGAAATCAAAGTCCTAGACTACCCATTTTAATAACTAGAATGAAGGGGCAATATCTTGAAATCAATGTATGAATTGAATCATTGCCAAGATGAACCAACCAATACCAACATGAATAATTGCAATGCCAACATGAAGATCATCTTACCACCACTGCCAACAATAGCAAGACATTTCTATAAACATATCAACATAAGCATTTAAGTGTTTGACTAGAAAAACCCATGCCACCACAAGCATGTCATTATCATAACCCATGTACCAAGCAATGCTCTATCATCCAAGAGATTTGGAAAGAGTAATGACTTCTAGTTTGTTGACATCAAGCACCCCAAAATGTTTCTTCTAAATTGAATCCCATAGCTCCATAGTCTTTAATCTTACCAAGGTTGAAGAGGCTTACTCAAAGGAAGATAATAGAGGTTCTCAATTGATAGCTATGGTTGAATCTTATCATTGAGCACTCAACATTAGAGAATGCCTCTTAATACTTCAATTGTTGAGGAAGTTGAAAAAGAAAATATTTGATGATTCCCTGCTTAATTTATCAGAACAAGCTCTATATTGCTTCAATGGAAGAGAACTAACCTTCAATCTTCAATGAATGAGCTCCAATATTGGCCATGAAGAAGTAAACCATGTAGAAACCTTATAATGGAAAGACTTTAGCTCTCTTTATGCTTAAGAAACAAAGAATGTCAAGATCAAAGAAGAATCCCCAAATTTATCCTCTATGGAAGGTTGAAGAGTTGAAGAAAACTCCAATGTCTCTAATCTTGATAAAATCTTGAGAGAATCTTGATGTAGGTGAACTCCAAAGACGAAATGAAGCAAAAGCCCATTGAGATTGAAAAGCTTTATTCAAGCTATAATGGCTGCCCATGGACTGCATAGTTAGGGTTTCAAGAGAGAAAGAAGATGAAGAATGGAGCACTAATCTTGATAATTTCATGGAGCTTTCACTTTCTAGTGACCAGTTGAAGCACCATGGCCTAGAGGATGGGCATAAGAAGCAAGGAGAGGCCGAAAAATATGCCACATTTTTTGGGCCTGTTCTATGCACCATTGCTAAGCTTCCTTGAAGCTTGTTGGTAATCATTATGAAGGATATGAAGCACAGAAGCTTGATCAGGTGTTGCTTGGTCAAGAAGAGCAAGGGTTTGAGAGATAGGAAGAAATCTTGGCTGCATACTCCATGAAACCTGTAGGGAAGCTTTAAGAAAGGCGAAAGAGAACCCTCTCTTTGAAAAGTAAACATAGTTTGTTCTTCTCCTAAGTTTGGTTAATGCCTATTTTACGAAGTTACCTTCAAAATAGCCTATAATGGATGCACGACTTGCCATTTTAGCCATGGTTTGGCTAAATCTCTCCAAGATCCTTGTTAGAGCTCCAAGATTAGTCTCTACTCTAAGTAGAATGCTTGCAAATACTTGCCACATGGCTCTTATAGCTATTGTCTAAGATTTAATAGTGGAAAATTGGAGAAAATATGTTTGAAAATGAGAAAATCAAATGGATCAAGAGCTTATGCTCTAATATCACTTGTCAAGGAGAGGGCTGAGAGGTGAGAGATAGCAGAGTCGAAGAGAGAAAAGAGGAGAGAGAAAGAGTGATGAAGAGAGAGAAATACTAGAATGATAAAAAAGAAGAGAGAGAAACTATGAAAATTGAGTGCAAGCAAGTGTGATGAGAGATAGGAATTGTATATTGATCAAAGATGCAAAAAATTACAAGTCTCACACATTTTATACCTATGTCAGTGTGACAATATATCATTAATAACTCTTTCTCACTAACATATGTATTCCCAACTTCTTCCACCTTTGTTTTAGAAGAAGCTTTTTTGCTTTTTGTTTGCAGGTCGTCACCTCATGAGTAGCTTTGGAATTTATTGTAGGTGCCAACTAGCTCTTATTTTTGGTGGAACACTACCCGTTGTGGATTTCCTTCAAGCATGAGAACTCTCCTCTTTCCTTGTAGTTTAAAGCAGAGCTGAGGGTGGCATTAAAGTGGCTAAAGCTTTAACTTTTTCAAGATCACGCTCTATTCCATTTTCAGAAATCATATGATCAAGAAGTTTCACTTTTGGTTGAGCTATTTTACATTTTTTTGTATCAACCACTACTATTATTTTTTCAAACACTTTACCCAGCTTTTCACAACGATCTAGTCTTGAGCTATGCACACAAACATCATCAATGAAATCTCTCACAAATTTTCTTAGGAAAGTAGCTAGCACTTTGTTTACCCTTTCTTGATACCATGCCGGTCCATTACTAAGTCCAAAAGCTAAAACTATATAACAAAAGCATCCCCAAGGTGTTATATACATTGTTTTCCTTTGACCTTCAAGAGCAATGGGCAATTGAAATTAACTTGAATAGCCATCACAAACACTATACCTTTGATAACCAACAACTAAATCTCATGAATGAAAGGAGGTGGATAACGATCTCACTTTGTGGCTACATTTATAGGTTTACAATTTACACAAATATGCCATTCTCCTATTTTCTTTGGAGCTATGACTATTGTGCTTACCCATTTAGAATGTTCAACAGGATAAATAAACCCTGCGCTTGCAGTAACTTTTCAAATTCTTCTCTCAAAATAGTCATTTGTTCTAAAGGTAAGGGCTTTAGCTTTTGACAAACTGGATTTGCATCTTCCTTAAGTCTAATTTTTAGCTCTTCTCTCTTTATACTTCTAATCTACCAAGAATAAGAGGAAAAGCTACCAACCTTGCTGGCATAACATGGCAAGTTATTTTCATTGCTACACCATAAACTTTAACCTCCAAAACTTGAATTATTCCTATGCATTTCACTTTAGCATGATTTGCAAGCCTAATATGAAATCTAGATCTTGCTATTATTTGGAGACCAAATTGTTCTACATTGGCTTGAGTAATCACGCTAACTTGTGCTCGTCCGTCTATGTATACCTCTCTTATATTTTGGTTCTTATACCATGCATCAACTACATGACACATATCTAGTAGTTCTTCTACACTCAAAACTCTTATTATTCCTTTCCTCCTCTCCTCTTTTAGATTTACTAAAATTTTCCATAGTTCTCTCATTTTAGGGCACAAATCCATTAATTATGCAAAAATTGTATTTGCTTTCCTTCCCATCATATCCGTTCTCAGGTGTCATAATCACATTCCCCTTCCCCCAAAGGAATATCAGAAGCATGATAATCTTTCCTAGGTTTTTTTTTTCTCCTCTCCCTTTCTTCTCTCATTTTAAAAATCTTTCTTCTTTCCTCACCAACCTTACTAGTTTTGGGTTTCTCTCTCTCCACATCTCTCCTTCTTTTGGTTGCAGGCATCACATCAACAATTTTATTTTCCTCACTCTTTTTTTCAACAAGAATATAATTTATGATAGTCTTTCCTTTCTCTTCTTCTATTGGCCTTGGTGCTTCAGATGAAATATGGTATTTAATTTGTATACCAAATCATTATATCTATTTGGAAGATTTTGGGGTTAACGATACATATATCCTCGGTGCATTAGGACAATTTGTGCTTATATGTCCTATCTCACTATAAGAATAACAAACCAACAGTCTCCTAAAATAACCTCTTCCCTTTCCTCCTCTTTTTTCTCCTATATTTTCTGGATTGGTTTGTCCTATCGATCCCCCATTACCTCTTCCTAAAGGCCTTCCTCTCAATGCTCCTAATCTCATGTTTTAAATTTTCCCAGACAGTTGATCTACCTCAAGAGGTAGATCTAGTTGTGCATTCTGCCTTACTAATAGAGCTGATAGTTTTGCCCATCCCCTTGCAAAGTTTTCTCTCTACTTTCAGTGTTTGGAACTTTAAACATTTCTCTCTTTTATAGTTTCTCAAAGTTTCTTTATTTTTCAATTGCAATCATTACCGATTTCTCGAAAGTGCTTGGTTCTTTAATTTCTAGTTTAGTCCTCACCTCCCCCTAAAATTTTTCCACAAAGTGTTTTATTGGTTAACATTTTTGGTGCTCTCTTTCTAGTGCCTAGAGCTACGTTCCAATGGTCCCAAAGCCGAGTGAATTTTAAGGTTAAAAATTCTACAATTTGGTCTTCTTTTTTTTGGCAAAGTTCTATCTTTTGCAAAGGTCCTGGGAAGTCTCATTCTCTTTAAATCAATCAAGAAATGCCTACTTGGTAGCTTCATATCCTATAGGAGCAGAGAGCTTTTTAATTCTCAAACATTTTTCATAATCCTTAAACTAATTTCTATCTTCATTCAATAATTGAATTTTTAAAATTTGTAATTTCAAGGTCGAGTCGTGATATGTTAGATTATGCATCCAAGCTCTTGTTTCTCAAAGAATCTTTGAGGATCCTCTCCTTTTGAACCATGAAATTCAGGGAAGAAATTGGCATTTGAAAAAAATCTCAACAATAATCTCAAATCACAAAACAAAGTCAAATCAACACTCCTTAGTGGGGCAACCAAAAAAGATGTTTCATGAGCGGTGATTGAGGAAAACCTTCTCACACAACCCAAAAACACAAAAGAAAAGGAGTGCTAAAAAATAAAACGACTTTGTTAAAGCATGAAACTCAACAAGATACTTTTTCAAACATGAGTCAATCGACAACACTTATTCCTCTTGTAGCCACAAAACACATATAAAGTAAAGCATAGACAACTACCAAGAAATAAGCTTCTTTACCTCAGTTTGAAAGGTTCGTGAAGTCACAAACATGATTTCTCCACAAGTCTTGATGCTCATACGGATCAAAGCTCTCAAGATAAGCCCTTAGTCTCTTCAATTTGAATTTTCTTTAGTGTGACCCTCCTCTCCTCTCATAAACAAATTTTCATGCTAAGAGAAGAGCCCTTATTTCTTAGTCTCCTCCCTTTATATAATCTTCTCTCACCTTCATAAATGATAAGCTCTGCAAAAAGCATTTTTTTTCTTTATTATGTTTCATGCCTTTGTTTTAAAAGAATCTTTATTGCTTTTTGTTTGTAGGTCATCACCTCATAAGCACCTTTGGACTTTATTGTAGGCACTAGCCAGCTCTTGTTTGATTGAACACTACCCATCAAATGGCCTTCATGCATGAGAACACTCCTCTTTTCTTCCACTTTCAAGCAAGCCAAGGAGCTTAATCACTCCATCATAGAATGCATTGGTAGCACTTGCAATCCGTCATAGCCAAATCTCTCCAAACCAATTGTCTGGCTATTTTGCAATTGTACAATCTACACCCTGTTCACGTTGATAGCCATGCTCTTCCTTGAGCACGTGGCACCTTGCTATTGTTGCAATGAAAGGTTGCAAAGAATACTCCTTTATTTTTCCTTCCACAGTGAGTCCTTCTCTAACCCGTTGATGCCTCCTCCTCATGCATCCTCCTCCTTCTATAGCCATGATACTTCCCTCCATAGCATAAAGTTGATAACTTGCCTTCAAATCACTTTGTTTGACTGATACTATTACACTTGTTGTGTGCGTTTCTATGTTTTACTTGCAACTCAAGAATAGGTCGGCTATCAATGATCTTACTCTTCATCCTTCCAGTGCTGATCAAAAACCTCCTCTTGGACTAAGCCTCTAAAGTTGTCAAATTTTAAACATACGACTCTTTCAATTTTTGAGCTTTCTCATCCATCGAGCTAACAAGGTTCTCCATTTACACCAGTAAAATATCCCACTTGCTTTGTAGGAAACAATATTGAAATTCAAAAAGCTTCTCATCTTCGACTCCTTTTTCTCTAAACATTTGTTCAATTGCTAAAGCTCTTTCCCAAGAGTATCTTGCAGAGCATTATACTCCTACTCTTTTACAATGGCCTCACCTTCAACATCACAAAAAAACTCCCCTCCTATGATGCTGTTATTTCTCTCCCTTTGATTAAAACATGCCACCTCTTTCATGATTCAAGGCTGCCACATTATTATTATCTATAGTACCTATTTTCTCTTGTTAGCCACCCTCCTTCCAAAAACTCCTCAACTAGAACAAGTGCCACACTTAACTAGCATACTTGCCCATAGTTGTTTTGCAGGCTACCTCATGTAGCAATACATATTTTCCCTTCCTTCATAAAGAACTCTCTTCCTTCACAAAAGTATATCTTCCATCTCCTTCTTGTGTTTATGATGCTCTTTCTCCTATCCAAGACACCTTCGTAATAAACAAGTAATCACTAGAAAATTAAGGATCTAAGACATGCATCTCAACACCTCCATAAACTTTTGGTGATCTTAACTATTGAAGGTAGTGATCCTGAAGTGGAAGCACACAAAGCAGAAGCAAGAGCTATGGTGGGGAGAGAGAGAGAGAGAGAGAGAGAGAGAGAGAGAGAGAGAGAGAGAGAGAGAGAGAGAGAGAGAGAGAGAGAGAGAGAGAGAGAGAGAGAGAGAGAGAGAGAGAGAGAGAGAGAGAGAGAGAGAGAGAGAGAGAGAGAGAGAGAGAGAGAGAGAGAGAGAGAGAGAGAGAGAGAGAGAGAGAGAGAGAGAGAGAGAGAGAGAGAGAGAGAGAGAGAGAGAGAGAGAGAGAGAGAGAGAGAGAGAGAGAGAGAGAGAGATGTGTGGGAACTCCAATAGTCACAATGTGTGATCGGCCTTCCCTTTATTCAAATGTCACTGAAAGAATAAAGAATGAAGTGACAGTGATGGGCACCCACCACCTCTAGTGTACAAGTGTTGAGATATCGAGCTCCACTCGTGATACGCCAGGGTGACCGTTGTGTATTTATGTCACCGACTTGTCAGTTGCAGACGCGGTTGGTACACCGCCCATGAATAATAGCTACATGATAGCTATCCTTATCTACTCTAGTTTGTGGCTCAGTTAGTATGCCACCTTAGTTAGTTGAGTTTGGTTTGAGACCCATATATAGGGTTCTTCTATTTCTTTGTACAAGTGTTCTTTTTGGCTTACACAACTAAGAAGAGGAAAACCGTTTTCAGCCTCCACCTCTGTGTGTATTCCCCCATTGTGCAAGCAAGAAAGCTGCAAGTGAGACTCCTTCCTTCTCTCCCACAATCTTGACATGGTATCAGAGCCTTGTTCGTGGTAAGGAGCTCAAGAAAGCAAGCCAAGCTCGCGGTGTTCTGGTAAGAGGAGCAGTGTTGCTTTCATTTTCTGTTTTTGGGAGCAGATCTCTGCAGGTAGCACAGCCGGAAAGTGCAGGAGTGCATTGTCTCAAGTTGAGATGCCCTTCGCGGTGAAGCAAGAGGGTAGTATATGCTGCGGGATAGGGCTTTAGCCCTTGGCGACCTTGTTTTTTTGATTTGAGGCCATTTCGGGGCCTGTTTTGGAGGCGGAAGTTTTCTGCACGCACTCAGGAAAAGGCACACTTTTATGCTGTGCAGCCACTGTTCTACAGGTCGGTGAAAAGTTACTGTAGAAATTGCATCGTATGCTTGTACGCAGAGACATTGGGAGTTACAGAATCATCCCTGTTGCTTGTTGATGCAAAATCGTCACTAGGAAGTGACTGTGTGGTCAAATACCACTTTCGTCAGTTTTGCAGATTTGCCTTTGTGAGGCTGAAGCTGTGTTGTTTGCAGTGACAGAATTTTTTGCAGTGTTCTGTAATGGTGTCTGATTCTCTCTCACAGATTGTCACTGAAAAGCTTGACAAGAACAACTTCCAAGCATGGAAGTTTAGAATGACGAATTTCCTTATGGGAAAAGGATATTGGGAATTTGTTGTAGGAAATGAAGAAGAACCAGTTCTTCCTGATATTCCCAATCAACAGCAAATGCAGGCATTTAAAGCATGGCATGAGAGAGCGAGGAAAGTTATGTACTGGCTGTCTATCAGCATTTCAGACTCTATGATTGTGCATATTCAAGATGCAAGTACGCCAAAGGAGGCATGGGATACTTTGTCAAAAATGTATAGCACAAATACGCAAGCCAGGAAAATGCAGCTTAAGCAAGAGTTGCACAATGTGCAAAGAGAAAGTATGAGCATCAATGACTACCACATGAAGGTGAAGAAGATTGCAGATGCACTTGCTTCCATTGGGTCGCCAGTGGAAGATGATGATTTAGTTTCTGTGACCTTGAATGGTCTAGGAAAGGATTATGCACAGTTCCGAACATCCATTTCCGTCCGTGAAAGATTTCCTGATTTTGAGGAGTTGATTGCTCTTCTAATTTTTGAGGAGCAGAGAAATGTTGGTGCATCTTCTTCAGGAGGAACTTCAAAAGAAGCTGTCTTCTACTCAAATGCTGGAAGAGGTAGAGGAGGCCGATATGGAGGCCGTGGTAGAAATCAGAATATGCAGCAAACTCAAGAAAACCAGTCCTATGGAGGAGGACGTGGTAACTCTAGAGACAGGGGGAGCCAAAGAGGTCGTGGTGGATGGCAAAGAGGCCAAAATGCAAACAGTAATGTTGAATGCTACTACTGTGGTAAAATGGGTCATATGGCTAAAGACTGCTATAAAAAGCAGAATGACATCATGAATGGAAAACTGCAACAAGGGAATTATGCATCTTCTAGTAGACAGGGTGATGACAGAAATGAGCATTTGTTTATGGTGTAGCACATGAACAATTCTGTGACAAGTGCAGAAGAAAGCAATGATGTATGGTATGTTGACTCAGGTGCATCAAACCACATGACAGGTCATGCAGAATGGATGGAGGATGCAAGGAAAATGGAAAAACCAGGATTTGTGGAGACTGGTGATGATACTGCACATCCTATTGTGCAGATTGGAATAATTCCTTTGTTTATGCAGGATGGAAAAAAGAAATACCTGTCTGATGTATTTCATGTCCCGAATATCACCAAGAATCTGGTTTCTATTGGTCAAATGGTTGAGCAGGGCTTGCAGGTCAGATTTAATCCTCATGGATGCTTTGTTGAGGATATGAAAAATAAAGGTCGCTTGATAGCAAAAGGAAAGAAGAAGGGCAGAATGTTTACATTGGATGCAGACATGTCTGAATTGAGTGCAGCAATGTTTGCACATGGGACCGGCGTAGTTGCAGATATTGATATCTGGCATAAACGCATTGGTCATGTTAATATACAACGACTTAAATCAATGCAGGCCCAAAATATTGTTGCAGGATTGCCCAAAATTCAAGGTTGCAGAAATGCATAAGGTATGTGAAGCCTGTCAGTTTGGAAAACAGGCAAGGAAACCATTTCCTAGACATGTTCAAGAGAGTGAGAAGCCATTGTAATTAATCCACTGTGATGTGTGGACTACTAAAGCTGCATCTCTTGGAGGCTATCATTATTTTGTCACTTTTATTGATGACTATAGAAGAAAAGTTTGGGTGTATTTTATGAGAAAGAAAAGTAAAGTTTTTGGGCATTTCAAAACTCTTAAAGCTATGGTTGAAAAAGAAACAGGCCTGCAAATAAAATGCCTAAGGTCAGATGGAGGGGGAGAGTACCTCTCAAATGACTTTGCAAGGTTCTTGCAGGAGCATGGCATAAAGTAGCAATATTTATGCAGTCATACCCCACAACAAAATGGAATTGCAGAAAGAAAAAACAGGCATATTTGAGAGGTATCTCGTGCCATGCTCAATGAAAAAGACTTACCAGATTTTTATTGGACTGAAGCAGTTGATACAGCAGTCTACATAATGAACATGACTCCCACTGCAGAAATACATGGAATGACTCCAGAGGAGAGGTATACTGGTAGGAAACCAGATATTTCTCATTTGAAAATTTTGGTTGCATTGCCTATGTACATGTGCCAGATGAGTTGAGATCCAAGTTGGATCCAAAAGCTGAGAAGTGCATCTTTATTGGTTACTCTCTGCAGCAAAAAGGGTATAGATGCTATAACCCTTCTACTCGTAAGTTTACAGTGAGCAGAGATGTTGTTTTTGATGAGATGAGTAGCTGGTATAAACTAGTAAATGTGATTGATGATGTAGATGCACAAAATGGTAATGGTGCACAGAATTCACAGCAGTAGTCACAAAATATTAGTGGACCTGGAGCGTCCTCTAGTAGTGGTTCACATTCTTCGCCATGGACAGGCAGATTGAGATCAGGAGAATCTTCTCAAAGGAATGCAGATAGTGGTATGCAGGTATCACGAAAAGGAAAAGAGAAGGTTGATCAGCCCATGTTTGATGTGAATGTATGTCACTCTTATGTGGATGGTGAATCCAGTGGCTCAGAACAGAGCATTGATGATGAGTTGGGTATTCCTTCTATTGTTACACCTGGAGTAAGGAAGACCAGGGATGTTTTGAGAGCACCTGGGAGTGAACCTACTTTGCGCAGGTCTACGAGAGCTAGGTATCCTGTGGATAGGCTGAAATATGATGGATTTACAGCCATTCACTATGCATATATGGTTAAAGTGATACAGGAACCAGAACCCACTTCTTTTGAGGAAGCCATGGGAAAAGAAAAATGGGAGAAAGCCATGGGAAAAGAAATGGATGCCTTGGAAGCAAATGCTACATGGGAATTGGTATCTTTGCCTAAAGGTAAAAATGCAATTGGCTGTAAGTGGGTTTATAAGGTGAAGCACAATGCAGATGGTTCTGTGAACAGATACAAGGCAAGATTAGTAGTCAAGGGGTATGCACAAACATATGGCATTGACTATGAAGAAACATTTAGTCCGGTTGCAAGGATGGTAACCGTAAGAGCAGTCATTGCTATGGCTGCATCAAAGGGATGGTCTCTACATCAAATGGATGTAAAGAATGCCTTCTTGCATGGTGATTTGCAAGAAGAGGTCTATATGGAGCAGCCACCAGGTTATGTGCATGTTGTTCATCCTGAGTTTGTTTGCAGGTTGAAGAAAGCCTTGTATGGCTTGAAGCAAGCACCTAGAGCATGGTCTGACAAGATAGGACAGTATCTTGTCACTATTAGCTTTCAGATTTTCAAGGCAGATTTCTCACTTTATGTGAGAAAAACAGAGAAAGGTATTATACTACTTGTCATTTATGTTGATGATTTGATTATGACAGGTGACAGTGATGAAGATATCCTTCATGTGAAAATGCTATTGAAGCAGAAGTTTGAGATGAAGGATTTGGGAGAGCTGCGTTATTTCTTGGGCATTGAGGTGATTAGATCACCAAGTGGGATACAGCTCTTACAGAGGCAGTATGGATTGGACATGCTGTCCAAATATGGGATGACAGGCTGTAAGCCTATTTGAGTTCCTTTGGAGCAAAATGTGAAGCTGAGCACAGATGCAGGTGAGCTTCTAGAAGACCCTACTATGTACAGACGCATAGTAGGAAGTTTGATTTATATGGCTATTACTAGGCCAGATTTGAGCTATGCTGTTGGATTGGTAAGTCAGTTTATGCAGGCTCCAAGGAAACCACATTTGGATGCGGCTAGACGCATACTCAGGTATGTGAAGTCCACATTGCAGTATGGACTATTTTATGAGACTGGGGTTCAGATACAGCTGCATGGATATATTGATGCTGATTGGGCTGGTAGTATTTCTGATAGACGATCTACCCGTGGATATGTGTTCTCTTTTGGGAATGCTGCAGTCACTTGGAGTAGCAAGAAACAGCCTACAGTTGCCTTGTCGAGCACAGAGGCTGAGTACAGGGGTGCAGCAATGGCTGCATGTGAGGTAGCTTGGTTGCATAAGCTACTTTATGATATGCATCAGTCTACAGATGGGCCAGTTGTCATTTATTGTGACAACATGAGTAGTATACACTTGGCAAATAACCCAGTCTATCATGCTAGAACAAAGCACATTGAGGTGCATTATCACTATGTGCGAGAGAGGGTTTTACTAGGTCTTATTGATCTTGTTTATGTCAGCACAGAGGATCAGGTAGCTGAAATATTCACGAAGGCATTGGGTGCAGAGAAGCTGCGCAAGTTCAGAGACCTACTTGGTGTGCAGGAATTGGGATTGAGCTCGAGGGGGAGTGTTGAGATATCGAGCTCTACTCGTGATACGCCAGGGTGATCGTTGTGTATTTATGTCACCGACTTGTCAGTTGCAAACGCGGTTGGTACACCGCCCATGAATAATAGCTACATGATAGCTATCCTTATCTACTCTAGTTCGTGGCTTAGTTAGTATGTCACCTTAGTTAGTTGAGTTTGGTTTGAGACCCATATATAGGGTTCTTCTATTTCTTTGTACAAGTGTTCTTTTTGGCTTACACAACTAAGAAGAGGAAAACTGTTTTCAGTCTCCACCTCTGTGTGTATTCCCCCATTGTGCAAGCAAGAAAGCTACAAGTGAGACTCCTTCCTTCTCTCCCACAATCTTGACAGCACGTACTATGAGTGTAGTAATACACAGGCTAGGCACATGCACCTTTACCCCCAACAACCTCCCACTTAAAGGTGAATGTGCCCCTAGTGAGGAGAGAACAAGATAAAAAGTGACAAAGTACAAATGTACATAAGTACAACAGGATGAGAAAGGTTGTTATCTCATCCAATGCCTATCAACTTCCTAAGGAAGGCAAAATGCTCCACTCAAAGACTTTTTGTGAGCAGATCTACAAGATTTTGGTCAGCTGTGTTGAGATCTTGATAAGCTCAACAAACGTATCCTCAAATGACCTCTCTAATGAAGTGGTAATGCACCTCAATGTGTTTTGTATTAACATGGAGGATCGGATTCTTGGCTAGCTAGATAGCACTCATAGAATCCAAAAGCAATGTAGGGACTACATCAATAATGTCAATGTCTGGGCCTAACAAGAGAGTTTTCTTGCAAGCCTCAATGGGGGCTACAACGTACTTGGCCTTGGTAGTAGTAGAGAGGGCCATACATTTTTGTATCCTAGACATCCAAGAAACAACACCTCTAGCAAAGATGAAGACATAGCCATAGGAGGACTTCCTATTGTCTACATGTCCTATATAATTAGACTTAGTGTACTCCACAACTCCTATACCCTAGCCACCATAATATATGCACATAGTTCTTGTGCCCTTCAGGTACCTCATGATACCTTTGATGGCATACTAATGCCATCCACTAGGTATAGCCATATAGCTTCCATAACTCCCACTACAAATGCTATGTCATGATGAGCAGCTATCATGGCATCCATCAATCTGCCCACGGTGGATGCATAAGGGATCTTGGCTATCTTGGCCTTTTTCTCATTAGACTAATGTAGACAACTAGCTTGATTGACCTTCACATGATGTTGAGAGTGGAAAAAGACTGAATTTTTGATCGATTTTTGTTGTTTTTGAGGATTGAATGATTGATTTTTGATGGATTTAGAATGATGTATGGTTGTTAAAGGAAGTGTTTGAAAGTGTTTTGGATGATATTGATTATGTTTTGGAAGATCATGATGATTCTTAGTAGAAATATGAAGCTCTATGATGTTCTATGAGGTTCTGTTGAGGTTCTGTATACCTTCTGTATAGGTTCTTTTTTGTTATGATTGTCTTTTGTATGAAGCATGGATTGATGATTGATGAAGATTGAAATCTTTTGGAAGCTTATTGAATAGTTTTTGATAGTTTGGAATGGTTTGAGTATGAGTTATGAGGTTTTGATAACCTTCTGTAACCTTCTGTAAACCTTCTGTAGAGCCTCTGCCTCTGCTCTGTCTCTGTACTATATCTGTTCTGTAGCTGCTCTGGTACTATACTGTACTGTTTTGTAGACCTTCCGTATGTGTTCTGTAGAATGTATGTGTGACTTGGGGAAAATTTTCTAGCTTTTGGAAAGGATGAATTTAAGTTCAACAGAGCTAAAACAAACGGAAAAAGCAACTGTTGAAGACTGAAGAGAAGACTAAGTGACAGTGACATTAGTTAGTTGTGAAAAGATACTGTAGTGGCTCTAGTGACTCTTCGTATCAGACATACCTCTTGGGAGGTGCATCCACGACCTAAGAAGGATTATTGAGAGTTATTATGAGAGTATTGTAGTGAGTATATGATGTACTATTAAGAGAGAGAGAGAGAGAGAGAGAGAGAGAGAGAGAGAGAGAGAGAGAGAGAGAGAGAGAGAGAGAGAGAGAGAGAGAGAGAGAGAGAGAGAGAGAGAGAGAGAGAGAGAGAGCCAATTCTATCAAAACAATGAAACTGTATATGAGAGATTGAGAGAGAGAACTATGAAAACATTGAAGATGAATATTATGTGATTGATTTCCATTCAAAAATGGTGTATTCTTTTGTGTTCATTATTCTATTGATGGATTCCATGAAGGTGTTGAAGATTATGGTTGATTCTATCAAATCCGTGGGAGATATCTACTATGATGCTGCGTGAAGATTTGCTGTTTTCTTTGTTTTGATGATTAAAAGAATGAAATAAAAGCTTGTTGATGTTACAAGATAGTTTTTCTTGCAGTAGAATCCCCTTTTTCTTGGTGTTCCTCTTGGGGCTCCATGTTTTTGGTGTGTAGCCGGGGAAACTTGCCATCAACAAGCATCAAAAGAGGCTGAAAATGAAGGAAATGGCATTGCCAAGAAGAGGAGAATTCAATGGATGTTAGGGCTCGAATCCCTCCCTTTCCTTTCTTTTCAGTCTTGCAAAGTTCCTTCTTCCACTGAAGAGTTGGAGATTCTAATTATCAAAGCCACTTTCCACAAGAAGTTCATCCCACAATGGCGGAAACATATCACCATCATGATGCATGCTCTATGTGGTGGACTGTTTCCTCTTCCTGTTGAAGCAGCATAAACTTGCATTTTGGTGGCAAATTGTTTGGGAACAAACTGAAGAGCAGAAACATAGAGAATGACCATCCATGGAAGATTTGGCATTCATTGAGAAGTTTTCAGACATAATCAAGTGGGAGATTGTGAAGAAGCTTCAGGAGTCGTGGTCAGTGGAGGTTCACGAAAACAAGAAGGAAAAGAGTTAGAATTTGTTCATGAATGCTCAACAGTAAGATACATGTGATGCTTGGTGCACTGACAATCTTCTGTTTGTCCAATTAGCAACCCACTGGAAGTTGGTAGATAGAGTGTTTTTCACAACATACATTGTTGAAACCCTCAGAATCTGGCATTATTATAATGACACAACAACGATCCTAAGAAGAATGAGTTTTGATACTTTCAGAATGGAATATCTTCCCCTCTGTAATGGTTTGAAAGCAGAATTCAAAGATGTTGAAAAGAAGGAAGTAGAAGAGATGTTGGCCAAAGAATCCATAAGAGACCGAAGCCCCCTCTGATACTATTCTGTTGAGTCCATACCAACTGGTTGGAGCCAACCCCTTGATGAATGATGCAATAAAGAGGCAAGTGTTAGAATGAGTCCAGAGGTACGTGAGAAGAGAGAAGGCAAAAATCAAAGCTGAGAACGAGCTCACAGCAGAAGCCTCCTTTGACTCCCTAAAATCACTCTTTACAGAAGTCCCCATGGCGACTCAAGGTCCCCTTCTTAGTCAGATTTGTCCTGGAAATATTGATGACAGGCCAGCAAATGTAGTCCCATTGCCAGTTTTTAAGGGAGAGTACAATGAAGACCCTGATATTCATGTAGCAGAGTTCATGGTAGCATGTGTGGCTAACAATGCCAGAACCCCTGAGCATTGGTTAGCAATATTCCCCATCACTTTCAAGGGCGCGGCATTTTAGTGGTATGAGAGACAAGCAGCATGAACTTTTGACACATGGAATGACCTGAAGTTGGCCTTCCTCACTAAATTCAGGCGTGAAGGTTTTAAAGAGCGGATGCGAGAGGAGTTCATGAACCTAAGTCAGTCCTCTGGAGAAAGAGTAGAAGCTTATGTCTCATGAATGGAATCCATCTTGAAGAGATGGACTAACCATCATTTAGACGAATGTATCCAGAAAGGAGTGTTCCTTAAAGGCCTACAACCAGAAGTTCACAAATTCGTGGAATTGAGAAGACCAGTCAATCTGCAAGCTGTAGTGGAAGGTGCAAGATTGTATGACGAAGTTGAAGTAAGGCTGTCAATGACTCCAGGTAGAGGAGTTTTACCTTCTCCTATGCCAGGAATGGTATACCCACCAAATGCAGTCCCAGGGACAGTTCCCTACCCCTATCCCCAGATGCAAACATTGCCATAGTATAATGCACCTAATACACTGTGGTCACCACAGACGACAGTGCCTCAAATGATGGTTCAACCACAACAACAGTGGCCTCAAACAGTTCCTCCAATGGCGACTCAACAACAGTGGAACCCTACCGATTGGAATCAACAACCCCAAGTCTCAATAGGAGTTCTGAATCAGAGCCAGAACAGAGGACATTTTGGATCGACCCAACCAGTTTATATAGTAATTACAGAAGCTTCCCAAAATCCCACTACAAGCACTTCAGGAGGTGAAAATATTAAGGACTACTTATCCAACTCAGTTGCAAGTATCAAAAAAGAGCTTCTGGATGTGATTATAGAGTAGCTGCAGATGCTGAAGGTGAATACCGCCAATATATCCACCCCTATGGGAGCTAGAAGAGATGTGATGCACTCTAATACATGGTGCGGAAAGCGTCATTAAGCGGGACATTTAGCCACTGAATGTACTCGAAAACCAACCATTCTTGGAGCCTTATGTTTCTACTGTTTACGGAAGAACCATACAGAGGATATTTGCTCTCTGAAAGAGATGCATGAACGAAGACAGAAGGATGAAAATGCAAGATTTAACTTGCTGGAATCCAAAATGACAACACATGATATTGGACCCAAGCCTAGGGAATTCGGTCCTAATTTCGGTCCAAGGAGGTTTCCCTCTCAAATATACAGAGGCCGACAGACTGGCGGTGGTTAGAGATCAGAGGTGGAATGTTATAGGTGTGGAGAAAAGGGACATATCTCCCCAAATTGTCCAAACCCTAGATGATCTGTGGATTACAAGCCCTTATTGCAGCCGATGCAAAGGAGAAGGCCACACTGCAAAGGACTATCCAAGCCCAGCCCCTGTAAAGGCCAATGGCATTGATAGAAGGTACAAGAGCCTGCCTCCAATTTAGTAGAGTTGGAAGTTGCTACTGTTACGCACACCAAGAAGAAGGAACCAATTATTCAGAACAAAAATAACTCTCCTGCCAAGATTGTGAAGTTCAACTTGCCAACAGAGGGAGAGAGTAGTATAGAACATAATAGTGCAGTACAGAGCACTGTAGTGCTACAGAGAGTCACAGAGACAGTCCCAAAAACAAGACCAGAGGTCTAGGAGATAGATGATATAGAAGCACCTCTAGAAACAAAAGAAGTGCCGATGCTGCAATTATGAGAAGAAAAAGAAAAAATGAAAATGGGTGTAGCCCCATTCCCCAGCCGACTGGAGAAACCTGTAGATCCTATCAAAGATTATGACTTGGTAAAAGACCTAGATACTTTTAAACCAAACTTAACATTCTGGTAGTTACTGATGCTATCTCCTAACTGTCAAAAGAAATTCAAAAGCATCTTGATAAGAAGACACGGACTAAGGATCGCTCCTTCAACAATGACCAAGACCAATAAGGCCCTGGAGCCTATAAAGGAAGTAGATGTGGCTAATGCCTTCCTAGATCCTGAAACCCCAGAGATTAGTATATGGATAGAAGGATGCTTCATTTCAGATGTATTGATTGATGGAGGCTCATCAGTAAACATAATGATGGATGTGACAATGAAGGACTTAGGGTTGCAAGGAATTCAACTTACACAGTGGCCTATTAGATTGGCAGACCAAAGTAAAATTAAACCATTGGGCATCCTCCCATATGTAAAAACAACCCTTGTAGGAAGAGACTATTGGCTGACATATCTGGTGGTCAAACCAAAATATTATAAGACCTCATACCCTTTGTTATTGGGAAGACCTTGGCTTTTTGAAGCAAGAGCTAGGAGAGACTGGTTCAAATTAACCCTAACCCTAGGTAGAGGACCCAACAAAGTGGTGTTGAAGCTGTATGGATCGCAAAAAGACAATGGATCCACATCCATTGAAGTCATAACTGACTCCTCCAACGAGGTAACAGATGGTACATCAGGAGATGAAGAGGCTATTAAAGAAAACAGAGGCACAGTCCCTAATAGTGGGCACTGTAAGCCAAGTGCCATGGGAAGCAAAATCCTTGTCCGTGGGAGAATACCTCCTGCCTCTGTTGAGATATCGAGCTCCACTCGTGATACGCCAGGGTGACCATTATGTATTTATGTCACCGACTTGTCAGTTGCAGACGCGGTTGGTACACTGCCCATGAATAATAGCTACATGATAGCTATCCTTATCTACTCTAGTTCGTGGCTCAGTTAGTATGCCACCTTAGTTAGTTGAGTTTGGTTTGAGACCCATATATAGGGTTCTTCTATTTCTTTGTACTTGAGTTCTTTTGGCTTACACAACTAAGAAGAGGAAAACTGTTTTCAGCCTCCACCCTTGTGTGTCTTCCCCCATTGTGCAAGCAAGAAAGCTTCAAGCGAGACTCCTTCCTTCTCTCCCACAATCTTGACATGGTATCAGAGCCTTGTTCATGGTAAGGAGCTCAAGAAAGCAAGCCAAGCTCGCGGTGTTTTGGTAAGAGGAGCAGTGTTGCTTTCATTTTCTGTTTTGGGAGCAGATCTCTACAGGTAGCACAGCCGGAAAGTGCAGGAGTGCATTGTCTCAGGTTCAGACACCCTTCGCGGTGAAGCAAGAGGGCAGTATATGCTACGGGATAGGGCTTTAGCCCTTGGCGACCTTGTTTTTTTGATTTGAGGCCATTTCGTGGCCTGTTTTGGAGGCGGAAGTTTTCTGCACGCACTCAGGAAAAGGCTCAGTTTTATGCTGTGCAGCCACTGTTCTACAGGTCGATGAATAGTTACTGTAAAAATTACATTGTATGCTTGTGCGCAGAGACATTGGGAGTTACAGAATCATCCCTGTTGCCTGTTGATGCAAAATCGTCACTAGGAAGTGACTGTGTGGTCAAATACCACTTTCACCAGTTTTGCAGATTTTCCCTTGTGAGGGTGAAGCTGTGGTTTTTGCAGTGACAAAATTTTTTGCAGTCTTCTATAATGGCATCTGATTCTCTTTCACAGATTGTCACTGAAAAGCTTGACAAGAACAACTTCCAAGCATGGAAGTTTAGAATGACGAATTTCCTTATGGGAAAAGGATATTGGGAATTTGTTGCAGGAAATGAAGAAGAACCAGTTCTTCCTGATGTTCCCAATCAACAGCAAATGCAGGCATTTAAAGCATGGCATGAGAGAGCCAGGAAAGTTATGTATTGGCTGTCTATCAGCATTTCAGACTCTATGATTGTGCATGTTCAGGATGCAAGTACGCCAAAGGAGGCATGGGATACTTTGTCAAAAATGTATAGCACAAATACACAAGCCAGGAAAATGCAGCTCAAGCAAGAGTTGCACAATGTGCAAAGAGAAAATATGAGCATCAACGACTACCACATGAAGGTGAAGAAGATTGCAGATGCACTTGCTTCCATTGGGTCACCAGTGGAAGATGATGATTTAGTTTCTGTGACCTTGAATGGTCTAGGAAAGGATTATGCACAGTTTCGGACATCCATTTCAGTTCGTGAAAGATTTCCTGATTTTGAGGAGCTGATTGCTCTTCTAATTTCTGAGGAGCAAAGAAATGGTGGTGCATCTTCTTCAGGAGGAACTTCAAAAGAAGCTGTCTTCTACTCAAATGCTGGAAGAGGTAGAGGCAGAGGTAGAGGAGGCCGATATGGAGGTCGTGGTAGAAATCAGAATATGCAGCAAACTCAAGAAAACCAGTCCTATGGAGGAGGACGTAGTAACTCTAGAGGCAGGGGGAGCCAAAGAGGTCGTGGTGGATGGCAAAGAGGCCAAAATGCAAACAGTAATGTTGAATGCTACTATTGTGGTAAAATGGGTCATATGGCTAAAGACTGCTATAAAAAGCAGAATGACATCATGAATGGAAAACTGCAACAAGAAAATTATGCATCCTCTAGTAGACAGGGTGATGACAGAAATGAGCATCTGTTTATGGTGCAGCACATGAATAATTCTGTGACAAGTGCAGAAGAAAGCAACGATGTATGGTATGTTGACTCAGGTGCATCAAACCATATGACAGGTCATGCAGAATGGATGGAGGATGCAAGGAAAATGGAAAAACCAGGATTTGTGGAGACTGGTGATGATACTGCACATCCTATTGTGCAGATTGGAAAAATTCCTTTGTCTATGCAGGATGGGAAAAAGAAATACCTGTCCGATGTATTTCATGTCCCGAATATCACCAAGAATCTGGTTTTTGTTGGTCAAATGGTTGAGCAGGGCTTGCAGGTCAGATTTAATCCTCATGGATGCTTTGTTGAGGATATGAAAAATAAAGGTCGCGTGATAGCAAAAGGAAAGAAGAAGGGCAAAATGTTTACATTGGATGTAGACATGTCCGAATTGAGTGCAGCAATGTTTGCACATGGGACCGGTGTAGTTGCAGATATTGATATCTGGCATAAACGCATTGGTCATGTTAATGTACAGCGACTTAAATCAATGCAGGCCCAAAATATTGTTGCAGGTTTGCCGAAATTCAAGGTTGCAGAAATGCATAAGGTATGTGAAGCCTGTCAGTTTGGAAAACAGGCAAGGAAACCATTTCCTAGACATGTTCAAGAGAGTGAGAAGCCATTGGAATTAATCCACTCTGATGTGTAGACAACTAAAGCTGCATCTCTTGGAGGCTGTCATTATTTTGTCAGTTTTATTGATGACTATAGCAGAAAAGTTTGGGTGTATTTAATGAAAAAGAAAAGTGAAGTTTTTGGGCATTTCAAAACTCTTAAAGCGATGGTTGAAAAAGAAACAGGCCTGCAGATAAAATGCCTAAGGTCAGATGGAGGGGGAGAGTACCTCTCAAATGAGTTTGCAAGGTTCCTGCAGGAGCATGGCATAAAGCAGCAATATTCATGCAGTCATACCCCACAACAAAATGGAATTGCAGAAAGAAAAAACAGGCATATTGGAGAGGTATCTCGTGCCATGCTCAATGAAAAAGACTTGCCAGATTTTTATTGGGCTGAAGCAGTTGCTACAGCAGTCTACATAATGAATAGGACTCTCACTGTAGCAATACATGGAATGACTCCAGAGGAGAGGTATACTGGTAGGAAACCAGATATTTCTCATTTGAAAATTTTGGTTGCATTGCCTATGTACATGTGCCAGATGAGCTGAGATCCAAGTTGGATCCAAAAGCTGAGAAGTGCATCTTTATTGGTTATTCTCTGCAGCAAAAAGGGTATAGATGCTATAACCCTTCTACTCGTAAGTTTATAGTGAGCAGAGATGTTGTTTTTGATGAGATGAGTAGCTGGTATAAACCAGTAAATGTGATTGATGATGTAGATGCACAAAATGGTAATGCTGCACAAAATTCACAGCAGCAGTCACAAAATATTAGTGGACCTGGAGCGTCCTCTAGTAGTGGTTCACATTCTTCACCATGGACAGGCAGATTGAGATCAGGAGAATCTTCTCAAAGGAATGCAGATAGTGGTATGCAGGTATCACGAAAAGGAAAAGAGAAGGTTGATCAGCCCATGTTTGATGTGAATGCAGGTCACTCTTATGTGGATGGTGAATCCAGTGGCTCAGAACAGAGCATTGATGATGAGTTGGGTATTCCTTCTATTGTTACACCTGGAGTAAGGAAGACCAGGGATGTTTTGAGAGCACCTGGGAGTGAACCTACTTTGCGCAGGTCTACGAGAGCTAGGTATCCTGTGGATAGGCTGAAATATGATGGATTTACAGCCATTCACTATGCATATATGGTTAAAGTGATACAGGAACCAGAACCCACTTCTTTTGAGGAAGCCATGGGAAAAGAAAAATGGGAGAAAGCCATGGGAAAAGAAATGGATGCCTTGGAAGCAAATGCTACATGGGAATTGGTATCTTTGCCTAAAGGTAAAAATGCAATTGGCTGTAAGTGGGTTTATAAGGTGAAGCACAATGCAGATGGTTCTGTGAACAGATACAAGGCAAGATTAGTAGTCAAGGGGTATGCACAAACATATGGCATTGACTATGAAGAAACATTTAGTCCGGTTGCAAGGATGGTAACCGTAAGAGCAGTCATTGCTATGGCTGCATCAAAGGGATGGTCTCTACATCAAATGGATGTAAAGAATGCCTTCTTGCATGGTGATTTGCAAGAAGAGGTCTATATGGAGCAGCCACCAGGTTATGTGCATGTTGTTCATCCTGAGTTTGTTTGCAGGTTGAAGAAAGCCTTGTATGGCTTGAAGCAAGCACCTAGAGCATGGTCTGACAAGATAGGACAGTATCTTGTCACTATTAGCTTTCAGATTTTCAAGGCAGATTTCTCACTTTATGTGAGAAAAACAGAGAAAGGTATTATCCTACTTGTCATTTATGTTGATGATTTGATTATGACAGGTGACAGTGATGAAGATATCCTTCATGTGAAAATGCTATTGAAGTAGAAGTTTGAGATGAAGGATTTGGGAGAGCTGTGTTATTTCTTGGGCATTGAGGTGATTAGATCACCAAGTGGGATACAGCTCTTGCAGAGGCAGTATGGATTGGACATGCTGTCCAAATATGGGATGACAGGCTATAAGCCTATTTCAGTTCCTTTGGAGCAGAATGTGAAGCTGAGCACAGATGCAGGTGAGCTTCTAGAAGACCCTACTATGTACAGACGCATAGTAGGAAGTTTGATTTATATGACTATTACCAGGCCAGATTTGAGCTATGCTGTTGGATTGGTAAGTCAGTTTATGCAGGCTCCAAGGAAACCACATTTGGATGTGGCTAGACGCATACTCAGGTATGTGAAGTCCACATTGCAGTATTGACTATTTTATGAGACTGGGATTCAGATACAGCTACATGGATACACTGATGCTGATTGGGCTGGTAGTATTTCTGATAGATGATCTACCAGTGGATATATGTTCTCTTTTGGGAGTGCTGCAGTCACTTGGAGCAGCAAGAAACAGCCTACAGTTGCCTTGTCGAGCACAGAGGCCGAGTACAGGGGTGCAGCAATGGCTGCATGTGAGGTAGCTTGGTTGCATAAGCTACTTTATGATATGCATCAGTCTATAGATAGGCCAGTTGTCATTTATTGTGACAACATGAGTAGTATACACTTGGCAAATAACCCAGTCTATCATGCTAGAACAAAGCACATTGAGGTGCATTATCACTATGTGCGAGAGAGGGTTTTACTAGGTCTTATTGATCTAGTTTATGTCAGCACAGAGGATCAGGTAGCTGACATATTCACGAAGGCATTGGGCGCAGAGAAGCTGCGCAAGTTCAGAGACCTGCTTGGTGTGCAGGAATTGGGATTGAGCTCGAGGGGGAGTGTTGAGATATCGAGCTCCACTCGTGATACGCCAGGGTGACCGTTGTGTATTTATGTCACCGACTTGTCAGTTGCAGATGCGGTTGGTACACCGCCCATGAATAATAGCTACATGATAGCTATCCTTATCTACTCTAGTTCGTGGCTTAGTTAGTATGCCACCTTAGTTAGTTGAGTTTGGTTTGAGACCCATATATAGGGTTCTTCTATTTCTTTGTACTTGAGTTCTTTTGGCTTACACAACTAAGAAGAGGAAAACTGTTTTCAGCCTCCACCCTTGTGTGTCTTCCCCCATTGTGCAAGCAAGAAAGCTTCAAGTGAGACTCCTTCCTTCTCTCCCACAATCTTGACAGCCTCAACTAGAATTAACTTCTGAAATCACCTCTGACAGTGAAATAGAAGCATGGATGTACTATTCTCCCTGTTACATGACAGTTGCAGAGATAGAATAGAGGCAGAACAGATACAGAGACAGTACAGATACAGAGACAGAGTAGAGACAATACAGATACAGAAGCAGAAGTAGATGCAGAGGCACAAGGTCTGTTCTTCTCTTACAGAGCCTCTATAGAAGCAGAGACAGAGCTGCAAGAGGAAGAGGATGAGAATGATGAGGAAGAAAGTGAAGCCGATTATGAAAGTGCAGATGAAGAATTTCCTCTGATAACGGATGATCTTGTTGATGACCCTACAGAGACCTCAGAGGCTGAAGATCTTTGGATGCTGGATGGAATGAATATGGTTCCATTTGGGTTGATCAATGGACCACAAAGTATGCAGAATCCGTATAAGCAATGGATTAAAAGCATAAAAATTAAGTTTACCAGTGGTTCTTGTCGCCCTAACTGTTCAGTCCTCCAGAGAAAAGATGATGATGATGCCCCCTGCCAACAGAAGCCAAAGCCCTCAGAGCCACGGCCCCTAGAAGGTCCGTGCTATGTGACATTCTTGGACGCATCTTCGGAAGTTGAATCCCTAAGTCCAGAAGAAATTATCACTCACACAGAAGAAAACAAAGCTCTGATACCCTTCCAACAACCTAAACAGACAAACGAGTCATCTGTTCAGAAGGAGGACACTAGTTCTAGTGGAATATCGGACGGGGATACTACTAAAGAGTTAGACCTCTATCCAGAAGCAATCCGTGGGACATTCATCCGTGAAGTGGAAGGTGAAAGACAAGTGACGTTCTTGGATATTGACGGTACTGAACATCACCTGAAAGTGGGTCTCAATCTTCCACAAGAAGAACTAGTGGTCATGCGAGATCTACTAAAGGAGAACTTAGATGTGTTTGCTTGGTCATATAAAGACCTAAAGGGGATTGATCCCACAATATGTCAACATCACATTGACCTAGAGCCTGATGCCAAACCTATAAGGCAAAGACAAAGGCGTATGAATCCTAATTATTATACTCTGGTGAAGGCTGAATTATTGAAACTTCTTGAAGCAAAGTTCATCTATCCCGTGGCTAACAGTGAATGGGTTTCGCCCATTGTGGTAGTACCCAAGAAGAACGGGAAACTTCAAATATGTGTAGACTTTCGAAAGTTGAATTCAAAGACAAAGAAGGATCATTTCCCTATCCCTTTTACAGACCAACTGTTGGATACAGTGGTAGGCCATGAGCTGTATTCCCTCTTGGATGGATTCAACGGATATAACCAAGTCCAAATTGCAGAAGAGGACCAATCCAAAACAACCTTCACCACAGAATGGGGGACCTATGCCTATAGAGTGATGCCATTTGGGCTCTGTAATGCTCCTGCCACCTTTCAACGAGTAATGATGGATGCCTTCCAGAATCATCTGCATGATTTCATTGAGGTGTATCTTGATGACTTTTGTGTCTATAGCTTAATTCGTGAGCATTGGGGACACCTAGAGCAATGTTTTGACAGATGCCAAGAGTATGGGATTTCTCTCAACCTCAACAAATGTGTCTTTGGTGTCTCCTCGGGAGTTCTTTTGGGCCATATTGTCTGATTGCAATAGACCCGACAAAGATTGGGAAGATTGCCGCCTTAACAACACCGACAAACCTCAAGCAATTTGAGAGGATTTCTTGGCCATGTGGGCTACTACAGAAGATTTATTGCACATTTTGCAACCAAGGCAGCCCCTCTGCACAAGATCCTAAGGAAATATGCGGATTTCCTTTGGACTGATGAGACTGGGAAGAAGACTTTAATACCCTAAAACAATGCCTTATCAAAGCACCTATCTTACAGCCTCCTGATTGGATGAAGGAGTTCCATGTGCACACAGATGCATCAGTTGAAGAGCTAGGTGCTGTCTTATGTCAAAAGGGCCCTTCTAAATTAGATCAACCAATATATTATGCAAGCCGAAAGGTCACTGATAGGGAAATGAACTACACAGTGACAGAGCTTGAATGCTTAGCAATGGTGTTTGCATTGGATAAGTTTCGACACTATCTAGTGTCAACACATTTCAAGTTCTATGTGGATCATGAAGCCCTATCCTTCTTGATGAACAAAGCAGATGTTAAAGGACGACTGATGAGATGGTTGCTCCTCTTTCAAGAGTTCAATTTTGAAGTGGTCACTAAGCCTAGCTGTTCCCATGTCCTAGCCGATCATCTATCACGGATTCCTCAAACAGAAGAAGAGGAATAGGATGAACCAGACCTTCCTGATGCTTCCTTGTTTCTAGTTGAAACAGTTACTCCCTGGTATGCAGACATAGCCAACCTCCTGGCAACTCAATAGCATCCTCCTGGCATCTCAAGTCGTGAGAAGAAAAAGCTTATGTTAGAATCAGCCCCCTACACTTTGTTAGGCGGTGCACTGTACAAGAGAGGCAAAGATGAAGAATTGCAAAGATGTGTTGCAGGGGATGAAATCGAAAGCATGCCATGACGAACCATGTGGTGGACACCTTGCAGGAGAAGCGACAGCTAGGAAGGCTCTGTTAGCACGATACTACTGGCCGACCCTCCACAAGGATGCATATGATTACTACAAGAGATGTGATGCTTGTCAGCGAATGGGGAAGCCCACCAAAATAAGTGCCATGCCACTGCAACCCATTCTTCCCCTAAATCCGTTTGAGAAGTAGGGGATTGATTTTGTGGATCCCATTGATCCACCTACCAGACGGAAGTAGAACAGATACATCCTAGTATGTACAGATTATGTCACAAAGTGGTGTGGAGCTAAAGCTTTGAAGCGGGATGATGGTAACAACATAGCCTTGTTTATGTACGAGAATATTATCACCCGTTTTGGCAGTCTTCTTGCGCTGGTAAGTGACAGAGGTACTCATTTCCTCAACAAAATCATGGAGGTTGACAGAGCTGTATAAGATCCACCATCACAAGTCCACTCCTTATTACCCTAGAGCCAATGGCCAAGTTGAAGTCACCAATCACATCATTTGCTCGATTATGACAAGAACGATTGCCGCACATCGTCGCAACTGGGACGATCGACTTACAGAGGCCCTCTTGGCATACAGAACCTCCCATAAGGCAGCTACAGGAGGACAGACCCCTTTTCAGCTAGTATATGGTACAGAAGCCGTCTTCCCTGTTGAATTGGAATTGCCCTCTTTGCGAGTGGTAGTTAAAGAATGCTTGGGAGATGATGAGTCACTGCAATGCCATCTCCTGCACTTGGAATGCTTGGATGAGATATGAGGGATGGCCCTACAGTGTGTGGAAACTACTCAAGCACGACGCAATGCCTATCATGACAGTTTCATCAAGCATAATGAGTTCAAAGAAGGTGATCTTGTCCTAGCCTATGATTCGAGATTTGGCAAGTTTCCTGGCAAGCTTCAACAACGGTGGATGGGCCCATACAAGTTACTTGCTGTCAATCCTAACGGCTCTGTTCAGGTACAGACCGTTGATACCTCTGATGATCCTTTCCTGATCAATGGTTATCGCCTGAAGATGTACTTTCCCTGGCGATCTTGACAATCACAGTCGACCTACCCTTTCCCTTTTGGGCATCACACTGTCCTTCTCGTCGTGCTTCTGATAGCCCTTATGATTCTCCTCATGAGGCGGTCTCGTTCTCCTAACCCCTCGCAGAAACATCTCAACCCGATCTTGTTCTCTTCTCATCTGATCCAACAACAGTGGCGAGGATGGTCTTGACACATGGTATTTCTGCCATTCGCTTTCTTAATGAAAGGAAAAAAAAAACTAAGGAAAAGTAAAAGAAAAAAAAAACAAACGAAAGTGTTATGGGAGGAAAGGAAGAAATTCCCTGTCATAACAAGCCTCGTTCCAAGAAAAGGTGGAAACACCCTTGGGCGGGAAGTTGACTGTGGAAAAGGTGGCAATGTCCTGTAGTTCAGGATAGTTGACTCACCAGCAGAACCTCTTCAGAAAGTAAATGGAAGCCACCTCCCTTGGTGCACTGTCTCTGTAACATTAGTCCGTTTGTCCTTCTTAACAAGCAACTCTTCTTACAAGTCCTTGAAGTATGAGACTTGTTGGCTACCTCCCTGGGTATGCCTTGTCTTCAAGATCCTGATGACAACAATAGCCGACATGATCTTCATCACCAACCCCTTGAGTGATGTGAGCTTTCATCCTAACAGGATGGGGACGTTAGTAAGGGCTGCCCTTTGTATCTATTAGAGAGTGAGACTAAGGGTGGGCTGAGTGACCAGTATTTCTCTTTAAATTAAATGAGAGGTGAGATGTGTGAACGGAGTGTTGCATGCACGGGATGGGCCTCTCAATGCACAAAGCATGATATGTTCCTATGCACTGCACCATAAGGCTCCCTGGCCTTCCTTCTTGCATTGTATGCCGGTACAGGGTGGGATGCACAGTTGCACCATCAATTGCGCACAAGGCATACAACCTCTGCACAAGTGACGGTGAGGATTATATCAATGGGTTTCAGGAATGGGTTGCCCTCTGTATCTTTCAACAGAGCGTGAGACAGAGGGTGGACTGAGTGTGACTAGTGTTTCTTCAATCAATTATCGAGAGGTAAGGATTGAGGGACGTTGCGACCATTGGAGTCCAGTATGTTTCTGTTTCCCTATGCACCCACGGGCTGGGTCTCTGCCATTAGCACAAGACACGTCATTCTGTTCTGTACATTGCACTGCAAGGCTCCCTGGCCTTTCTCCTTGCACCTATGCCAGACGGGTTGGACGCACTGATGTACCATCAACTGTGTATCCTGGCATACCCTCTCTGCACTATCCCCTTGTCAATTTCTAAACTGGGTGCGAGCTCTGCGTTTTCATCATTATTTCCTCGAGTGATGTTAGTAATGGGGCGAGTGACTGTTCTTTCATTCCATTTGCGAGATCATGCATTGAGTGCAATATCCCTCGTCATCGATGAATTTCTTGTGATTCCTTCAACCAGCTACCTCCCTGGGTGTTGCCGCATGGTCCTGCCCACGAAGGATGAAGGACGTGTCCTGTGAAGACACCTTGTTACCTCCTACAGCCGACCATGACACAAGAGGCAACCTCGATAGTTGACATTTCTTCTCGGCAATATGGGCCAAGTTCTTCTAACCCTACACCTTCTGTTTCTCAGTGACGGTCATGTCTTAAGTGTGGGGACGTTCGTGGTTGGTCTGATGTGAGGTACTAGGTCCTTGATTATTCGGTTTACCCTTCCTGCTAAAGGTTTTAAGTGTGCGGATGTGTCCTTGCGCGTCTATGTTGCACACCCCCATGCATATACTTTGCTATGATCATGAATCTATGCCATGACTTCATTTTAACCTGATGGGTCCCTTTCCCACCCTTTCATTCTATTTCACCTTGTCCCAAGGGTTGTTTCTTGACCGTTTGCCTTTACTCTTTGTTTTGTGCTTTTTCCATGCAAACGCACCCTACATTCACCGGACTCACATCCAACCTTATAGTCCTATTCATCCCTTCGAATTGTCCATTTTTCCTTTTTACCAACCCCTGTTCCGACAGACGGTTCTTGAGTTATTAATTTTTGAAGTAATTCCCGTAAAATGGACGATTTTCCATGTGAATGTATCTTTATTACTTCGGAACTCTGATATGATGTGCTAGCCTTGTCCTACCCATTCCTTCTAACATTTTTCCTTTTTACTCTGTGTCATTTCGATGCATGGTTGATCCGTTATTAATTTTTGCGGGTTTTTAAACCCTTTTCGTGCTTATTTTTCACATTTTTCCATATGAACCTATCCTATTTTCACCGGAATTCCAGTTTAATTTGACAGCCGCGTCCTACCAGCCTTTCCCCCACTTTTTCCTTTTTCCTCCCCCCTCTTTTGACTGCTGGATTTTTAGTTATTAAATTTTTAGAGTGTTTTCGGGTGTGATTTTTGTGTTTTTTCCATGCAAACCCCTTCTAATTTCCCCCAAACAGAGTTTTGATGGGCCAGTCTTGTGAATCCCTTTCTTTCGGAAATTTTTTCTTTTTACTGTCCTCTATTCTGGTGCACGGTTCTTCCCGTATTAATTTTCGAGTCCATTTTCAGGCCCTTTTTTGGGGTTTTTTCCATGTGAACGCGTCCTATCTTGATCGGAACTGTGTTTTGTCATGATAGGATTGTTGCAAACCTTATTCTGCATACTTTTCCTTCTTTTTTCACTTCATTCTGATGCACGAATTTTCCAATATTAATACCCGTATGTGTTTTTGGGCTTGTTATTTGCGTTTTTCCCATGTGAACACCCTGATTTTTCCCTGGAACCCGTGTTGCATGTTTCTACAATTTCCCCTCGTCTTCGGTACATCTTTCCTTTTTACGGTTTTTCAATCGGACGTACAATTTGGGTTTTATTAATTTTTATTCATTTTTTACCGTGTGATCGCATTTCTCATATCGCACGTGAACGCGCCTGTTTCAGGTTTTACGCGCCTTGGGACACCCCCGTGGTGTTTATGGTTTGACATCACCATCCCTGCCTCGTTTGATCCCGTCATTGCAAAATTTTTTTACTCCCACCCTGCACATGCGCACGGGACGGGGGTGCGTTTTTTTGGCCACCCATCTTCCATTTTTTAAATTCTATTTTTATTTTTCCAAAAAAGGGAGAAAAAAAGACAAAGGGGAAAAAAAAAGCAACCAGGACACAAAAAAAAATCAGACAAAAAGAAGAAGAAAAAAAACAACAAACAACACCAAAAACACAAGCAAAGACACAGGAAAATGAAAAAAAAACAAACAAAGAACAACATTTTAATTAGTAAACAAAAAAATATAATAATTAATTAAATTAAAAAAAACACCCCTACCTACCTTACCTGTCGCGCTCCTCCACGACCTCCTCTTCTCTCTGCTCTCCTTCCTCCTCCTTCCCTTCCTCCTGCTAAGTCTATTATCCTCTATCCTTTGCTTGTATTTGAGAATGAGTTTGGGTATAGAGGTTGAAATGCCTAAGGTCGGATAAGAGGGACGAGTATGTCTCAAAAGCTTTTAAGCATTTGTTGCAATGAGTGGGGTATTAATCATCAGTTGATCACCCCCTACATCCCTCCCCAAAATGGTATTGCTTTAGGAGAGAGTTCACAGCATGCTTAGTCAAGTAAGATTATCCCAACACTTTTGGGTTGAGGTAGTAACAACTTTTGTACACTTGATTAATAGGTCCCCTTGCATTGCTATTGATTGCCAGGTTATAGAGGAGGTATGGGGACTGGAAAACCATCATTGTATACTCATTTGTGCATCTTTGGTTATGAGGTATTCTACCATATTCCCAAGGACAATCACAATAAGCTAGATCCTAAGTCCATGAAATGCATATTTCTTGGTTATGGGGATGCATGTGAGATGGGATATTGCCTATGGGATCCATAGGCTCACAAGGTTATCCATAGCCATGATGTCATTTTCCATGAGAAAAATATGCATATGTACCTGAGCATGTGGTTGAGGTACGTAGAGTGATCTTTCAAGAAGAGCCTCCTGCTCCCATACAACTAGCTGGATAGCTTGTAGCAACTGATGTTCCAATGGCCTAGGCCCCAACTATTGTATAGGATCAACTTGCTTTGAGATGCTCTACTAGAGCTAGACCTCAATATGTCTGAGTACTTTATGCCCTCCATGGATTATATTATGGTAACAGATGTAAGTGAGCCTCTCTCTTATGATGAGGCCATGCACATTGATGATAGTCATTCATGGGATAGGGCTATGCAATTGAAGTTTGACTCCTTACAGAAGACTAACCATACATGGGATTTGGTTTCTTTTCCTAGTGGCAAGAAACAACCATGCAAGTGGATATACAAGGTGTTGGGATGCGCATCACACACGATCACTCTAAGGGGATCCTTTATCTATCACAGGATTATATCCAGAAAGTCCTTGAGATGTTTCTTATGCAGGATGGTAAGCCTATTGGTTGTCCCCTATCTTCTCATGTGGAGCCCCAAGAGGAACACCAAGGAAAAGGGGATTCTACTGCAAGAAAAACTATCTTGTAACATCAACAAGCTTTTATTTCATTCTTTTGATCGTCAAAACAAAGAAAACAGCAAATCTTCACGTAGCATCATAGTAGATATCTCCCACGGATTTGATAGAATCAACCATAATCTTCAACATCTTCATAGAATCCATCAATAGAACAATGAACAAAAAAGAATACACCATTTTTGAATGGAAATCAATCACATAATATTCATCTTCAATGTCTTCATAGTTCTCTCTCTCAATCTCTCATATACAGTTACACTATTTTGATAGAATTGGCTCTCTCTCTCTCTCTCTCAATAGTACATCATATCCTCACTACAATAATCTCATAATAAATCTCAATAATCCTTCTTAGGTCATGGATGTACCTCCCAAGAGGTATGTTTGATATGAAGAGTCACGAGAGCCACTACAGTGTCTTTTCACAGCTCACTACTGTCACTGTCACTTAGTCTTCTCTTCATTCTTCAACAGCTGCTTTTTCCATTTGTTTTAGCTCTTTTGAACTTAAATTCATCCTTTCCAAAAGTTAGAAAACTTTTCCAAAGTCACACATACATTCTACAGAACACATACAGAAGGTCTACAGAATAGTACAGCACAATACCAGAGCAGCTACAGAATAGTTACAGTACAGAGACAGAGCAGAGACAGAGGCTCTACAGAAGGTTTACAAAAGGTTACAGAAGGTCATCAGAACCTCATAACTGATACTCAAACCATTCCAAACTATCAAAAACTATTCAATAAGCTTCCAAAAGATCTCAATCTTTATCAATAATCAATCCATGCTTCATAGAGAAGACAATCATAACAAAACAGAACCTATACAGAAGGTATACATAACCAATCAAAACCTCAACAGAACCTCATAGAACATCACAGAGCTTCATATTTCTACTGAGAATCATCATGATCTTCCAAAACATAATCAATATCACATCACTCTAAATCCATCAAAAATCAATCATTCAGTCCTCAAAAATAACAAAAATCAGTCAAAAATTCAGTCTTTTTCCACTCTCAACATATCCCCACACTTACAAAGGAAGCGTCCTCGTGACCTAAGGAAAAGAAGAATATAAGTTCACTAAAGAGCTCAATTTTATCTTCTGTAGGATCTTCAATAATCTCGCCAAACCACGACCCCAACTTATCACCTGTATCTTTAGAAAAAACTACTAAAGGAAAACTTCGTTATTCATTAACTCATCTAATTAATCATTTAAAAGCCATAACAAATTTGTAAAGGATATAAGAGGCTTTCCTTCAGCTTTCCACCATAGGCATTCCATCCACCATCAATAGTTTGAAAAGAGCTCTCAAACAAATTATTCTCAATCAGCATGAACTCATCACATACAATTATTATAACACACACAAACACGAACACAACCATCTGAATGACACCTCCAAAAAGAGATATATATATATCATTAAGAATCATTCAAAATACATTGCAAAGGCATCAATGAAGGTGATCCCTTTTGAAGGCTTGGTGGTTTCGAAAATGATCCATGGAGAAGGACTCATCCACAAATGTCTTTGGAGGATTTTGAAAAAACTGCAGGCAGCACATACTTTCTAGCAAAACAAGGTATTTACTAGTTAGACATAGGGCATGAAAATAGAGGACATCCAATTGTTGGGAGTCAATGTTCACATTGACATTCATACAAAGCTTTGGAATGGCCTTTTGATCATTATGGGAATGCCTATGCATGTATGCTAGATACCAAGCAAAATGAGCTGTCAATCTCACTGAAGGATCTAGAGATTGTGAATATTGGTGAGCAAAATGGAGGTAGTTCTGGTATGCTTGACTGGCAGTAGTCCAATCTCCTGGAATTATTGGCCAGTTTATCTATGGTCCTGTAAGAGAATCATTCGAGCTCCATCCTCTTCTTCTTGGAATCTGCTGATCAAATCCTTCGTATTCACTAACCAACTGAGGGGGTTGAGAAATAGAAGTGGTAGGAGATGGAAGTGGAATAAGTAAAAGAGGATGAAGAGAGGGATAGGCAAAATCATAAAAGGAGGAATAAGTTAAAGAAGGAGTGGCTGAAAATTTAAGGGAATCAGTTAGGAAAGGTGTTAATTGATAAACAAGAAAAGTAGAAGGTATATGGATAGATGGTGAAGGGCATGGTGGAGAAGGGGAAAATACTCGATCTTCGATAAAAGAGCAATAGGAAAATATGGGAATTTGAGGAAAAGATTGAGGTTGGAAAAGAAGAGGTAAGATTGCTGCTGAATTGGTTTGATAAAGGGAAAGATAGGTATCATAGCGATAAGCCATTTGTTGATAGTATAATAGGGTAGGAACAAAGGGACCTAAGACAGATCTTCTCTGATAGGCATCAAAAAAGGTTGAATCAAACGGATGGCTTTTGGAAAGGTAAGCTAGGAGATCCACCCTTAGTTGGGTTATGCTCTGTACATAAGTAGAAGCTATATTCTGACGTTGATTCAGGACCACAGAATCAATCATTGAGTGCCAGGAATTATCAGGGCAAGTAGCCACTTTTGAAGAATAACACTGGAACATGTCATCTATCCACAACTCCAAATAGTTGACATACAAGACACCTTGCAAAACCACATCCCCCACATACCAGGCCATATCTACTTCATTTGGAATCAACAGATCTCCCCGTAGATACATGTAAGACAGCAACATGGTATCCGTCATCACAGAATCTTCAAACACCATACGGACCACTTCTGTCAGCAACTCAGGAGACCAAGCCCCACTCCAACCATCCTCTGGAAGAGGAAGATCCATCGTTGAAAGCTTCATGTAGAAGGCCAACTTCTGCAATTGATAGTGGACAAAGAAAGAATGGTACAGAGGAACATACTCCTGGAAATGCTCAAATGTAGACCATAATAAATCCATCCTGGACTGCAATCTTTGCACTTTATCTTGGAACAAAGGACACAAGGTGGCCTATCTCTGGAGAACTGCCAAGTCCTGCTTAGAGATAGAAGGAATAATAGGAACATTGAGGCTTGGAGGAACAAACCGTGACTGCGTCAGTTGGTCTTGCAACTGCTTGATTTGGGAAGCTTGTGATTCCACTGTGTCATGAGCAGTCTGTAAGGATGACAGTTTTGCATCTAAAAGAGTCTGAAACTCTTAAGCTTCTTTGGACATTCTCTCTTTCTCCTCTAAGACTTTAGTGATCTCTGATTGAGCTTCTATTAATTGAATCTTCAAAAGAAGATGTTTCTTCTCTTTGAGTCTCAATCATTTAGGTCTGCTGCTCCATCTGCTTAAACAGATCTGTAAGTGTGTCTTTAGCAGAGGCTAACTCTGAGGTTGCCTTATGCAACTGGTCTTTGGACTGCATCAGTTCTTCAAGTGCTTCCGCTGAATGACAAATGGAGGAGGGGAATCAATATCCTCTATAACAATAGGTTCTAACTCTTCTGAAGGTGGAGGGGGAGGTACAAGATCAAATGGAGAAGGTGGAAGCACACCCTTCTTTAAGCCTGAGTATGTCAAGAAAGCATACAGGTAGGATCCATATGTGGTATTTGTGACATTTCCTTTGGTTACTTTGAGAAAATGTTGGTCCATCTTTGTAAGCAGGTAAGTACTCCAATCAATAGCCACCCTTTTTAACACCATCATGGAAGCTATAAAGAGCTCTTTGGATAAGTAATGGGATGGTGTTTTGGCAGGCATAAACATGTCTTGGAGGCATTGGCACACTAACTTCCAAAGAAAATCAGTGATCATGGAAAAAGATACGCCTGAAGTGTTTATCACTTTCTTGATATCCAGAATCTCTTTGGTCTGCTTCTGTAACAACTTGAAAATCTCATCATTGGAGAATAATTGTCTAGCTGTAACAAAGGGCTCTCCTTTGTAGGGAAGAGACAAAGCTTTCTCTAATCCTCGAGGTGTCAATATCATGGAAGCACCATGAACCAGGCCCGACTTCTTGATGTATGATGCAAGGAACTCATCACACAAGGATGGATCATCTGGAATCAAGGGGAATGAAGCAGCCATGAAAGTCGCAAGTCCTGCTTTCGCTATAGGCTCAAAAGCCTGTAGGGAAGAATAATCCCTACTGTCCAGCAAGACATACTGGATAGGAGAAGAAGTATGAGGTGCCATTTAGATGGAAAACACACACACCACAACATAGACAATCACTAAAAATGCCTACAAAACAACCAAAGGGCTATAAAAAAGAAATCAATAAAAAAGAATGACACACATATATATACGTAGCTAACCAATTTACCACCCCAAACAACCCACATCCTAGAAAAAATTCAGCATGACCTCTACACATATGTGACTGAAAACTTCATGCGATGCAACAAACAAGCACCTAAAACCCCGTATCGGATAAGAAAGAAAGAAAAAACTACAAACCGTTCCCGTAATCGTAACACATAAACAAACCATAATACCATAAAAATGTACATCAGGACCTGACCATAACCTTGACCAATAAGTTCAACTAAGAGGACTTTACGCGCCCATCCCACGAAGCATGTTTATTAAAAAGGGAAAAAAAAGTGCAGTGAGGGAAAATCATTTTAATGAAGGGTTCATTTTAAGAAATTATTAACAATGGGTGACATTTTATTAGGTTATAAACCTTAATAAGAAAATGGCGATTCCTTCTTAAAATTTTAATTACAATTTATTAGAGTGAAACAGTACTTAAACGGAACCCAGACTATGATTCCCAGACTGGGTCTCTAAATACAAATTCATTAATTAGAAATTAATGGTGATGTGAAGTGCTTTTTTGCCAGCGCGTGCTTTTTTGTGACAGCTAGTTCATTTTTATTATTAGAAACTGTGTTTAGTGTGAATGCGCGTGGAAAAGTGGGTGAATATAGTTCATTTTAGCAATTAATTGTGGTTAAGGGGTAACGAAAATAAATAAAGCTCACAAAATAAATACCTAGTAGGGGTGTGCATGCAATGGACTGAAGGCGCACGGAGTAGTCTCCCAAAGGCAAGGAATCCAATCAAACAAAAACAAACACCACTGACTGGAAAAAATAAAGCACCTTAGTGTTTTTGTTGATTTTTATCTCTTTTTTTGTTTATGGTTTTTTTCTTTTATATTTTAGGTGTATTTGTTCTGTGTATATTGTTTGATTTGGTTTATTTATTTTGTTATTTTATTCTTTTACTTTTTTTAAAATAATTAAATCGAGATATATGACACATGTATATGTTATGAAATGTAAAAGTGAAATTTCAGCCATCTAGCAAGTGTCAACAATGTGTGTTAATTCATCTATGGTTTTTCAACTAATTTTTAGAATTTAAAATAAATTTTTATAAAGTGAAGTATTAAAATTAGGGTTTTTGGCTTCAAATAATATTTTGCCATTTATGGAAATATTTTTAATTGAGAAATTAGTGGTAAAAGAGACAAGGGGATTTGTGAAATTTTTTTGATTTTTTTTGAATTTTTACTAATTTTTAATAACTTTTAAGCATTTTATATGTAATTTTGAATCAATTTTCAGATTTTGAATTTTTTACAATTTATCATTTCCACTTTAAAATATTCCAAATAATTTCAAAAATATTGGTAAATTTTTAGAATTTTTTAGAATTTTTTTTTGAATTTTTGAAATTTTTATGTGCTTTATGTTTATTTTTATGTATTTGCGGGTTGAAAAATAAAAAGCGGTACTCGGGGTGCGTGTGAACAATGAAGGATGACTATGTGTGAACGGCTGACTGCAATACTCCACCGCACAGACAAGTCGGAAGTGCGTCCTCGCGCGTGAACGTCCACTAGCATACCCGTACACAGCGGGAAAATAACGGAGGAGAAAGGGGAGGAACGGGGGCTCATTGAGTAGATTAAGTGAAGCAAGTGAGCTTAGTCAGAGAAAGTTGATTAAGTTAGTTTAGTGAGGTAAATCAATTAGGTTACTCATGCAATGACAATATTTCCATGGAAAGTCTTCTATGAGGAATCACTAAAAGAGATAACATAACTTGCATCATCCAAGGTGCTAGCAGAGATAAGGCTCTTTGTGAAAGCCGATACATGATGTACATTATGAAGAGTGAACATGTTGCATGAACCAAAATGTAGCTAGACATCACTAATACCAACTATCTCCAATGCCAGGTCATTACCCAATTCGACAAATCTAGTCATACTGCAATAGGAGTAAAACCACACTCTATGAGGTGTCACATGAAAGAAAGCCCTTGAATCTATCAACCAACACTGAGCATACCTTGACAAAGCATCAGTTCGTTGTGAAGCATCCAAAGAAGAAGCTACCAAGATATTATCATTAGATACATCAAGCTAGACCACATTAATCTCCTCGATCTTGACACTAGACTTGCTAGACATAATGTTGTGATTATCATTTTTGTTTTGTAATTTACCCTTTCCCTTTTTCTTGCACTTGTCTTCATGCATTTTCTTGCACTTGTGGTCAAATAGGACATGCTTTTCCACAATAATGATAAGTAAGACTAGACTTATGGCCATGAGACTTATTGCAAGACTATCCATGTGCTCTAGATGAGACCTATTAGAGTCTCTAACATGGACATTTCCATCCTGCCACAGCCTCTCACAATCAATGCATGTGATGTATGGGAAGCATCCAAATTCTTTCTATTCATGTCTTTTGTCAAGAGAGTACTCTCAACATCTTGCAATTTTAGCCCATCCTTAGCAAAGAGAGCCATATGGAAAAGATCCCACAACTCAAGTAGAATATCAAACATAAATAAAGGATGTGAAGTATCTTCAAACTCAATCTTTTGCGAAGCTAAATGGTTGATTATGGAGTGAAACTCATTCAAGTGTGCAAATATAGAAGTCCCTTTCTTCATGAGAAGGTCCATCAATTGTTTCAGTCATCAATACATTTGAAATGCAGGACTCTACTTGTCATAAAGATTCTTAATATGTGTCCAAAGCTCATATGTGGTTTGATTTCCAATTATAGCATTGTAATGAACCTGCTTAAAGAGTAATAAAATTATTGTGGACTTGCATAACTCATCTAGATCATCCCAATCCTCAGCAATAATGTTTTTGGGTTTGGCATTCCCATTTTTGAGTGTTCTAACATGCAATTTCTAGACTAAAACCTACCATATTTGGGTCTTTCAATAGCTATAATTGGTCCCATTTAGTTTCTCAATAGTGAAGATAGCAGTATCACAAGAATCACTAGCCATAATGAGACCAAGCAAGTGCATATAAGAGAAAAATGGGTTGCTGTAATATCTTGCAAATCAATCCCAAAACCAATTCTAAATCAAACAAAAAACAAGAGGTACTGATAAAATAATGGGTTTCCCACAAGCACAAACTATAGTCAAGTACATATGATTGCCCTCAAATAGAATGCATAAAACTGAAATGACAGGTTGCTGTAATAAACTGCAGTAACATACCAAAAACCAACTATGAGCAACTAAGAAGGAAGAAGCCAGGAATAACCTGCACAGAAGACTATCACAACTGCATTGTGTTAGAAACCATGCATGAAATAGACATAAATATCATGATCAAGATAGGTCTCAAGGGTAAATAAAGAGAATTGGCAGATGCATAATCCACTAAGAAAAGCTCAATATATAACCTAGAAGCATATAAATACCACTGACAACACTCTGACAGACATAAGTACTAGGTCCAACCTAAGAGATCAAATTAGCCCACGATAGGGTAACCACATCCAATAAATATCAAGAGAGTATGTACATGTCATAATGAGTCACACTATCTCATTATAATAAGCTCAAGCTCAACTACATAAACCAAATGCTTATGTAGTACTTCCAAGTGTCAAGTGGCTCAATAGATAAAGCTGAGTATCTCCCATTGAAGCAAAAGTTGAATGCCAAATGAGCAAGCAAAGCTCAAAATACCATATGAATGATATCCAAACATCCAAGCTCCATAGAGCATATATCTGGAAGTATATAACACAATATATTCTTCAAGATCTTAATAATTGCATAAGCCATTGAAGTAAGCAAGGTATGTAACCATAGAAAACATCAATGTAATGGGGCTCAAATCTCAGCTCAAAAGCATGCCATAGCATATCGGGAAGTATACATAACAATAGAAGTAGTGGTACATCCATTGAGTATCTCGTAAAGCATCAATGAGCATCAGACATAAGCTTTTTACTAATAAATTCTTGTTACCCTGTTATTATAGCATTGAAATGACAATAAAGTCTGAGCTGCTTCAAGCTCAAATCAGTCCCAAAAACATAACTATACAATCCGAGCACCAAAATAGCATCCCCAAAGCATCAAACATGCATTATGGAATTTACTATTTGCTATCCAAACTAGAATAGTTATTTTCTATGTGAAATAGATAAAATAAAACTACATAGAATCAACTATGTGAGTGATCGGATTTCTAGCTCTCATTATGCTCTTCATTTCTAGCTATAAAATTCCTAAATCTAATACCATATACAAAAGTTATGGCCAAAATATAATAGTGCTGTCAAGTTGCCATATCTATCCCAGGACTTCTATAACATGCTCTATATCCACTAAAAAATGGATAAAATGGTTGCTCCTCAACTCAACAAGCACTCAACAAGGCTCAACTAAGCCTTGGGAAGCTCTCAACAAGCACAGAGCAAGATTGGAACAAGCTTAGGAAAGACTCAATGCATACCTCGAGAGAAAGAAACAATGGCTGCCATGAAATCTTGAGTTGAAGCTTTGAATTTGGGCTGAAGCAAAGGATAAAGAAGCTCCTCAAATAGTTGGCTCTCATAAAAGTTGAAGGGAGTGAACCTAGAGTGGAATTACACGAGTGAAAGTAAGAGCTATGATGGAAGGAGCAAGAGCAAGAGAGAGAGACACACACAAGATGTGGGAACTCCAACAGTCACAATGTGTGACTAGCCTTTCCTTTATTCAAATGTTATTGAAAAAAATAAAGAACGAAGTGACGTGTGTGGGTGCCCCCACCACTTTTAGTGTACAAGTATGTAGGTACTATTATTATAGTAATACATGATGGCTAGGCACACATGCCTTCACCCCCAACACTATTTCCTTAATTACAAGCCAGATATCTCTTAAGAAGATTATTTGTCCTTGCCTCCCATAGCACTTAAATAAATATTTTGAATGTATATGGATAACTTGTTCTTAATCAAATGCAATGTGCTCTAGCTGAAAACATGCTTTGAAAATGAACTGTATGCTCAATGACACATTATTTGAAAACAAGTTCATAGTTGGAACCCATGCCATGCAATCATATAATCGATGCAAGACACAAAAAGATAAATGCATTGAAGGATTAGTGCCTAGCCTATCTATAGGTTCCCCATGTGTTATGTAAGATGCAAATACAAATCCTTGATTAAATTATGATCCTTAACCTCACCTCTCAACATTAGGTGAAGAATAATTATTGCACTCTGCTCCACCCACCCAAATCTCACAACTCACTCGGGAAAATATTGGTCTTCATGATGTTGACCAAAGTAGAAAGCCCAACTCACAACTAGAGGAGTCCTTCATGACCCTCAATCTCACCCAACCACCTTTTCCACTCATCTAAAGGTTCCTAATTCTGTGATGAATATCCCAACTCCATGCATGCAAAGAACAATGCGTGTACAATAAAATGTGCTCTCTCAAGTGCTTGTGCATCTAAATTTTAATGCATATAGCTATATAATTAGGAGACAACCCCCAATTGTAATGCATTTGATAAGTGCAATGTGAAGTACTCATGAACCTATAATCCCTATGATATGCAAAGGTATCGGCAAGAAAGTATATCTGATTTAGGATGTCCAACAACTACAATCAAAATCCAGTTCCAATCTATTAATCTTGTCTAAAACTATCAAAATTTTCAAACACAACAAATCTCCAAAAAAAAGACAAAAAAAATATTGGTCTAATCAAACACAAAAAGTATAGCTTAAAAACAACAAAACAAATAGTCATGCAAACACTAAACAGAGAAAACCCTATCTACTTGATGTTTTACTAGGGGTTTATAGATTACATAAAAACATGTGACAACATCATATGGTTAGAGGCTCTTGAATCCACATACCATATGCCATCATTCATTACTATTCATGCATATGTACTTACTGCATTCATCATATGTCGCATAATAAACAACTTCTCATTATCAGCTTGATTATTGGCAGATGCATAATTGTTATGCTATCTTCTCCCATTTATGCTATTTCCACTTCTTCTAATTTTTGGATAATCATATGAAATATGATATTTTTACCACAATTATAACATTCTCTATTATCATAACTGACATTTTATTTGCCACATTCTCTATGGCTCTCCCTGCCTCGAGGCTGGTCTCTACCACCGTATGTGATTGCTCCTATGAGGCATGAGATTGTCCTTGTTTTTGCCCATGACAACCACCATTGAGGCCACTACCACCATTTCCTTTGACTTTATTTGTATTAGAGTGGAGCACCTATTTTGAATTGTCCTTGCTTTGTGATGAAAATGAAATAAGACTCAAATTTTACTCTTCCAATATCAACATAGGCATTAGATTTAGAAAATTAGGGATGGTGTCTCTTATATTGATGGAGGTTTGAAACTACTTGTACTCTTCATTCAAGCCATCCAAGCATGCAACCACTATATCATCATTATTAACTTGCAATTTAATAGATCCAAGAGCTTCATCGATGCTCTTAATCTTCAATGCATAGTCATTAATAGACAAATTGCTACGATTGATATTATTTAACTTAGACTTCAAATACAACTTTCTAACATTGGTATTTATACCAAACAATTTGACCAAGTTATTCCATGCTTCTGCAAGACTGTCTTGCATCTAGTATATGCCCAATCAAATTTTTTGAAACACTAATAAAAAGCCAATACATAAATTTTTGAGCACCTTGATTCCATTCCTTAAATGCCTTGGTCTCCTCAAGTGTAGTGTTTTCCTCCAATAAGTCTAGAGCCTCAACATTATCTCCTTCAATGTAGTCACAATAACCTTTACTCATAATGAAATTAGTCAATTGGAGTTTCTAAGCATGAAAGTTATTCTTGTGAATCTTGTTGTTGATAATTTGATTAAATTCCTTAGACATTGTGCATCAAAACTCACAAATCTACTTTATCAATAACTTGCTAATTTAGGTAAATTTGTTGCCCATACTAAACTTAGTACATAAGCATACCTTGAGCAACACATGTGATGTTTGACAATATCTAAATATTTTCTACCACATCCAATACATGCAACCTTTTTGCAAAATGATAAGGTTTGCAAAGTCCATGAATCTTACCAAATTTGCATAGGAATAGCCTCAAACTCTTAAATGGAGACCAAAATTCACCTAAAATATGAATCCAACCACATAGGCTTAGATTGAGGTCAAGTCAAACTAGAGGTCTATAACATTCCCTTGAGTACTTTAAGGTCATGAAGATGGCTTGTCAGTCAGAGATTGTATGAGAGAGATTTCCACAAGTATACTCCATATTAGGGTTTTCTTGTAGACTCTTGTGCTTGTGGATCACATATTCTTGCTTGAATGTAGCTTTGATACCATGAAAAGATGGGGGGAGAGAGAGAGATCTTGAGCTCTTGCAAGACACAAAACACACATAGTGAATGCACACAAGATAGAAAGCTAAAACCCTAGTCTCTTTTCTTCTTCTTTTTCTTCACTATATGAGTCTACTAAGAATAAGAGAGAATAAAACACATATAATATACAAGTGGTCCACAGTGTGAACACACTAAGTAGAAATATGACTAGATAGATATCTTGTAACTTGGGTAGGAAGACTAATTGATGTCTAGTTATAAAGTATCACTGGAATGATATGCCAATACAGGTACCAACCATGTCACTAATATGAATGAGAAAATGTTCATCTAAGTATGTGAATGTTAACTCATGTTGAGCTGGAGATCTCAACACATAGGATAGATAATTTTTTTTTCCTTATAAGATCCATATACCTCATCACTTGAGCCATGCCCACATCTTTAACATGCTAAGACTTGGCATGGAAAGGAAAAATTATTGAGTGACCAACAATCTCCTTCAATTAAATTAAGGGTCTAGGATTCACAACCTTAGGCTTGCTATTTCCCAAAACCCTTTATATTGGTAGAATCATTGCTAGCACCCAAGGGAACTTGGTTATGTGGGAAAACTTGTGTTAGTATAGTATCTACTCAATCTTGACCTTGAGGGGGCATTGCAAGTAAGGTAGTGAGATTTTTTTGCAGTAGGTCATTGCTTGAGTTCTCCTTGAAGACATTATTGACCTCAGACTTACAAGAATTGCCTTGGATGGCACTATGTTTCCTTGTTGTTTGGTGAATCTTGAGCCACTCCCACACACCACTCATACTCTCAAGAAGGACCCTCTGTAGCATCACTAAACAAACTTTTGGGCCACCATGCCAAAGTACCACTAGTGTCGATTAACTGATCTCTTGAGACTGGACCCTAGCCTCATCTTGTACTCTACAATTTATTAAATCACAAGAGTCTTAGTTTGTAGTGCTATTGCCATTAAGAAGACTAAGATATGGGATTCATTAATCCAATAAGGACAGTTACTTAGAAGTGGTTAGAGCCTCTTTAGGGATCCTAAACTAAGAACAAAACTCAAGGAAAAAGCTTATTAGAAAGTATAGAAAGCCCCTACAACAACACACAGTGAGGAACATAAAGCCTAGTTAATAAGGAAAAGACAAGCAACCACACCTTGATGAAGATTAATTGCATTGTATGGGGATTTGGAGTTTAGAACACCTTGTTAAACATAGTTGAGATGTGGATAAGACCATTAAACCCTTGAATCTCAAAGCTTGAATGACTTAGCAATAGAAATTGGGGCAACTCTAAGTGCACTCACCTTGAATTGAACCTTGTTCTGGACCTTAGGCCCCACTAGTGTGCAAGTAAGGACTCACATTGTGATTGACCTTGAGGGAACTACACTTGTTATGAACACTTGAGCCACCACCACTTTGGGAGCTTGAGGTTGGAGCTACCCTTATACTTGGGAGTTATAAGAGCGACGAGAAATAGTAATTGTAGCAATTTGACACCACATAACACCACAAGCCATTATACTGTAAGTTTCCTAAAGTTTGATTGGAAGCCTCGGAAGAATGAAAAGAGTGTTGAAATATACCACCAAGCATTAGGCCAAGATAGAGTGAGGCGAGGCATCAAGATTTAAGAATTGGGAATGCTTACTTGACTTGGGACATAGCTACACCTTATGCTAAGTGATTGCAACTAGAATTGGATACCTCGGTGTTCAAAGCTCTTAAAACTCCAATAGTTTAGGCATGCAATGAGGGAAACTTTTCCTCTTGAATTGTGTGAGACTCAAGAAAGATTTCTTGGAAGCTTGATGCTTGCTACAAGACTTGAGTGGTGACTTAAGGCCTTGATGTGTGCAGTTCAAACATTGATGCCATTATGGAAATTGAATTCTTTGTCCCAAGTTTAAAAGTGGTTGCACAAGTAAGATGAGAAGGTCAAGAAGCTTGGACCAATTGCTTGATCAAATTAGAATGACTATTTGAAATAAGGCTACTGCTGACACATTTTCTTATCTGCAAAAAAGCTAGATGAAAGACCTAGTTTGACAAGCATGTTAAGCTAAGAGAATTTTAAAAAGGTGACCTAGTGTTGCTTTATTCTACTAAAGGCCATAAATGGAAGATAAAGTTTAGAGGCATGGGCCCTTTCAGTGTATGCTCAATTAGTAGAACTAGCAATGTCAAACTTGAAACACTTGATGGTTAAGGCATTGATTTCTTTAATGGTAGATGAAACAAAAAGTATTATCCCCGAGTATATCCACTAAGTGAACCACTAATGATGTTTCCCTTGATTGTCGAACATGCCATAAAAGTAATTTAAGATCATGAAGTGATACCCACTACCTATCTTAGGGTTAAACTCACCACAAAGCACACAATCAAAAGAGCTAGCTGTAATGTCATGATGTACAATGATTGGACTAGTCTTGGGAAACCTCCACTTATCCCAACTACTATGAAAGTAAATCCATATGAAGGCACTCCTTACACGTTGTTAAGAAAGTGCCAAGTGATATTGGCTATCAAGATTGAAAGTTTGCTTGCTATCTTCTATTGTAATATTTCAGCACAAAATATTAATGATTTTAGAACCCGCACACCCCGTGCAAGAGCAATTTCAAGTGTCCTCCCCGCGACAAAAAGACCCTTGGCTAAGTGCTTACTCTGCGTGTATCAGCCAACTCCAGCCTGCATCGCGTATGGAAGACCGTGGCTAAACACATGTAGCTCCCACGAGAACACCCCTTTCAAGGGGAAAAAAAAGGAATAATGGTTAAATTTTAGCAAATTTTTTTAATAACCCCCTCTCCCCCAGCCGATGCATGGTGGGGAGAGGGAGTGTGAGAGGACCTTGAGAGGTGGAGAGCATGGGGGAGGGAGGAGGCATGTAGCTAGCCACGTGGGTGGCTATCCCCCCCCTTCACAAGCTATATGACCCCCCCTCTGGAGCTTGGGGAGAAGAGAAGAGGGAGAGAGGGAGTCGTGCTGTCCGCCAGGTTGCCGTGTTGCCCGCCATTGCCACCACGCTGCCCTCACGCCGCCAGGACTGCCGCCAGGCCGCTACTGTCACGCCCCTGCCATCTTCACCATCATCATCGTAATCATCATCCTCTTCATCTCCTTCATCATCATCCTCATCATCACCTCCATCCTCATCTTCTCTCTCCATGTAATCTCTTGGCAGAAGCTTGGAAGCTTCTTTGGAAGCTTCCATTAAAGGCCTCCTTAAGCCTTATTCACTTGTGCTCTCGGGTTTTTCAAAACCCGCGACTGTAAGGCCCATTCCTGCGTAGAAGAAGAGAACCCCAGGCAAAAAGAGCTTCCTAACGCATAAAGAGAGCCAAGAGGAAGTTGTTGAACCATGATTTGATTCATCAATGGCCCCCAAGCACAAGACGCGAGGCGCACACGTGGGAGCTTCTACCCCGAGCACACGTGTGGACAACACCCCGAACCTCAATGCCTAGGTTCTTAAAAAAATTAATTCCACATGAAAGGGATGCATTAGGCACGTTTAATTTTCATGGGGAAGTTATGAATGCATTTATTCATTCGTCTTACAAGATTTAGCTGCATGTCGTGCATTCGAAATTGTATGCACTTCCATGGTCAGGTTGTAATCTTCTTGAACGTATAGTGCATAACTTAGAAGATGATATCGTGCTAAGAAGGATAGAGCTTATGTCGCATGATGCACTTATGAAGTAAATTCATGGTCGTGGTTCATATAGAGGATAATCTTAGATGCCCAATTGAATGATGTCCAAATCATCGCAATGCATGTAAAGGAATTATGAACTTGCAAATTGCATGCGAGGATGGTTACATTTTAGGTCGGTTAAGTCCTAAAGGATGGGTTAAATCATTAATGGTCTCATGGCATTCACTCATGCATGGAGTTCTTTTATCAAAGTTTATATTCAGGAAAGGATGCATTTTCATATTAAAGCTTGAATTCAACGCATTAAACGAAGGGTTTATGGGCATAGTTCTTGATGTAAATCAATGTAGGGTTTATACGAGTTAGCACTGAATTGTCAATCATTATAGTTTAGGCAAGGAAAGTAACGATCATTGTAGAACTTGTAGCTGCATAGAAGGAAAAAGTCTATGAATTGCATATTTGCATGAAATGTTATATCTTGCAATTATTTACATCTTTTAGGAAAAGTATTGTTGCAAGACAATTAGATCAATTAGGTAAATCGCTTGTAATTGTGTAACTCAAATGATGGTCACCTCAATGTGCTAGGTAGAGCTAAGCCGCGATAAAATTCTGCCTAGTATCGTACTCAGGAAACCGACCTAATATTTTCGACCTCAAAGGTCCTACCCACATTCATAGAATGTTAAGGTTAGTTAAACGCCCATGCAAGAACGATCTAGGGTTCTTACCCTAAGGATCAATTGGCCTAATACTAGACTTCCACAAGGAAAGTAGAAACCCTAGGGCTAAGCGTTATCGGCCTAGTAGGGTTAGGGTTGGGTTTGGTCGAGAGGACTCCCAAACCCTACATCTTGACCAAAGGTATTCTTGACCAAGGAATACCGTGTGACGGGAGAAATAATCCCTCAAGATAGGTGTGACACTTATCTCGTGCAACAAGTTGCAACGTCGCATGGTTTTGTGGCTAAACCACAAAATAGTATTGCCACTCCTTAGAACAAGGGTTGGTAGGTTCTAAGTACAAGTCTAATTTGCAATAGGATGAGTAGTCATCCTGCTACATCACCCTTCTTTGGGGCTGATTTGCCAAGTTAGGGAAATTATGAATTGCCTAGCAAGCAATTGACCAATCAAGTTACGACAACGAGGTTGTCCAGGATTTATTGACCTTAATATAAGGAAACCTAAGGTATTTGTTAATTTGGGTTAACAGGGTATAAACCCTAACCCAAGGATGAAAGGGTAAACAAGCAACTTAGTTTATGAAACCCTTGGGGATCTTGCCAAGTCGCAATTGATCCCGGATCGAATGCTGGATATATTCAGAGAGAAGGATTCACACCTTAGCAGTTGGCCATACAAACGACCATTGGAATGCTTGTGTTTGTACACTTAGGAGCACTATTTGTATTTCTTTGCTCAAGGAACTAATCCTGGAAAATAAATAATGCTTCAAGTTGAAATCCTGGAGGGAGAGGCAGCATCAATTACCCTCGACTGTTTGCCTGACCCTATCCAAGGGGGTTGTTAGCCACGTCGGGTACGTGGACCGAACCCACCGCGAGAGGTCTCTTCGTGGGTGTTACTTGGAGCAGGAGAACGCTTGGGTTTCAAAGGGGGATCTGGCCGTAAATCCGTTGCCTCCCGGTCCTGCACAAGAGGCTAACGTGACTCGAGATTGGATCTCAAGGCCCACATACTAGTCTACGGGCGGAAACTTGGAATAGCGATCCCTGAGGATTGTTGGAATTGCTTTCGGGTGGATTATGGATTAGCCTTTGGGTTGGATTTTATGATGTATTCCAAAGATTGATAAATAAAGATCAAATGTTGAAAAGGAACTTGTTTGACATTGTTTTTCTATGTCAGTGCCTAAGTTACGTGAAGGAACCGGTGATTAATTCGCTAATTAAGGAAGCTATTTTTGCTTGTCAAACTAAATATGGTAGGTAATTAGACAGCTAAAGCAACCCGAGGAAAGTGCAGTGGATGTGACTATGGGTCCGTCTTACGGAAGGGTGGTCTCGGTTGGCCGAGAACTTTTCTCAAAGGAAGTGACAGCAAGGTAACAATGACATCGAATCTAGGAAGCTAGAGTCCCGATTTATACTGTTTTAGGGGAATGAAATGGGACTATGCCTTATGGGCAGAGAGGTTGAGCTTCGCATCCCTCTCGTTTTCCATTCTCCTTGAACCAAGTGTAGTATAAATCCGATTCGACCTTGACATTTCTGAACAAGTAGTTCATCTGGGGCTCGACGCTAGTTACTTTCTAGGAACTTGACCATTAGGAAAACCCTGATTCAGGTCGGTCCTAAGTGGGAACGGCCGGAATGCTTCCACTTCGTGGCAGACTCAGGAAGACCTAGATTGCAAACCCTGTGACATTCCATGGGAGTGCTAGGTGGCGCTTTCTGGACTCTCTTCCCGATGGGCTGCTAAGACGTGTCCTACAAGTGGACGGTTGGACACGTTACAGTTGGTATCAGAACCAACCAACGAGAATCTAATATTTTCAAGGAAACTTAATGAGGAGAAGAGAGCAAATGTTACTGTTAAGAACATTTCCTTACTTACTTATCGATGCTGGCCTGCAGAGTCGCGTAGCATGGAACAAGTTCTTGGTGTTCCAGGTTATGGTTATGACTGCGATGCGTGCTTCGGATTATTGACGAAGACTAGATATGATGAATATCCTAGACCGCATCTACAATCCTTCACCCCTGTATGTGGAACGGAGACGGATGGGTGATTTAGGAATTTATTACATAGCTGTCCACCGACTTGCGTACCTTTGGACCAACTTGAAGAGAATCAAGTGGATGGAGGACTTAAAGATTGTGAAGCTGTTCATCTTTGTTGAGGCTCACGCAAATGCAACCCTACATGTCGGCGGTCGAAGGGTTAAGCAGAACATGTATGTGTACGAGGAAGTGACTCAAATAATCCCTGATGTGACAGAATCAAGGTATTGGGACATTATAAGAAGAACGGGTATCAAAGAAAAGGATACTCCAAGCTTCCTATGACCTATCGATTCCTGAAAATCCATGACCCCAATCCATATTATTACTCGGTTCCCGTAACTGAATGTAACACAATCTTATTCTCACCGAATTGATATGCCAATCAGCTTGTTCCATCTTCCCAAAAATAATTGTACTCGAAAGGGCTATGCCCATATGAATGAAATATACTTTTTTATCAATGATTGTCTTGGCTGTAAGTGTTGATAAAGGAGTTAAGTGATTAGGTCACTTGGCTAAAAGCTAAACTGGGCATGAAATGTAATGTGAGAAATGCTTAGCAAGTTTTTAACGTAAGGAATTTTAATGCCCAAGCACAACCTCAAGTGCAGATTCCTAGTCCGACCCTTACACCAAGTACGGCTGTAATTCAAGAGAAGAAGTTTCTTCTCAAACAAATCAAGCCACCAGAATTCGATGGTAAGGGAAGGACCGTCCAAACTAATGCCGAGATCTGGATCGAATCCATGGAAGATTATTTCGAAGTAGCAGATACTGCACCCGCTAACCAAGCGATGCTCGCCAAACTGAAGCTTATTGGCAAAGCAAGACTTTGGTGGAAGCCATGGTGCAGAGACCAAGGGATCTCGGAAGGGTCAATTACTTGGGAGAAGCTTAAAAGAGTTGTGCGGGGGAGATATCTACCACCTGCCTACCACACACAGAAGATGAACGAATTCTATGAACTGAAGCAACTTGGTCTATCTCTTGATGCATACTATTCAAAGTTTGTCTCTCTTTTGAAGTACACACCACAAATGGATATGACACAACAGGTGTCAAAGTTTTATGCTAGATTAAACCCACCTATAAACACCCGCCTGGAATCAATGCGCCCAACAGATCTACATGATGCGCTCATTCGAGATGCACCGATAATGCAGGAGGTGCAGACCAAGCCAAGGAATAACATGACTTGGTCTTATAAGGATTAGAACAATGGAGTGTATAGGTCCCAGGCGAAGAGAGCGCAGGGCCAAAATTAGGGACAAAGGAAGAAAGCCAGGGCCAACACTGTCAATAATTTCGTTCCTACCCAAGGTAATGGCCACAATCTCAGTTGCTTCCATTGCAACGATCCCAGTCACTTTAGAAGGCAATGTCGCAAGCTTAACAGAGGACAACATCAAGGGCCATCCCAAGGTGCCGCCCATGGACAAGGAGCCACCGTCATGGCCAGAGGAGGACCTCCAGTATTGCCTACAAGGAGCTGGGTGATGATGAAGACCCAACCATGGAAGATGACTTTGAGAGGGCAACAATTCATGCTGCTCTTCACAAGAAAGGCCCGAATCCAGTTCTCGGTGATTCAAACACCATCGGATTATCAAGGTAAAAGCTTCAAAACCTTGATTGATTGTGGCAGTACTCATTCCTTCATTTCACCAATATGTGCAAAAAGATTAGGAATAGCCACAAAAGATGCACCTACCTTACTTGTGGAATTAGCAAATGGTCGTGAGGTCACTTGTACGAGGCAAACTACTAAGGTGAAATTCCTACTAGGTGGAAAGTCGACTTCGGTCAGATTCAGGGTAATGAGCCTAGATGTCCACGAGTGTTTGCTCGGAATGGATTGGCTTAAACCTAATGATGCCCACACTCACAGTGGAAAGGGACAAATCTCCTTTCAAAATTCTGAAGGGGAATTGGTCACAATTCAAGGAGAGGCTAGGAAGCCAAAAATTCAACTGGCCAAAACATCTCGGATAATAAAAGGAGTTAAAAAGGGGCTACCTATCTATTTGATTAAGCTAAATAAGCTAGATCAGAATCAGGAGTCTAGGGAAGAACCTTCGTGGTTAAAGGAGTACACAGACGTATTTCCTGAAGAGCTGACAGAACTTCCTCCTCAAAGGGAAGTCGATTACAAAATCAAGCTAGTGCCAGGAGCTGCACCAATCACAAAGAGACCATATAGAATGTCCATCCCAGAAGCGATTGAGTTGAAGGAGCAACTCAAGAAACTGTTAGACCAAGGCTACATCCGTCCTAGCAGTTCACCATGGGGAGCTCCTGTGCTGTTCCAAAAGAAGAAAGATGAAACGCTTCGGTTATGCATTGACTACAGAGGGTTGAATCAATCAACCATTAAAAATAAATATCCTATTCCAAGAATAGATGAACTTCTTGATCGACTTCAAGGTGTAAAGATCTTCTCCAAGATTGATCTCAGGTCTGGATATTAACAGATAAGGATCAAGGAAGAAGATATCCCAAAGACGGCATTCAACACAAGATATGGACACTTTGAGTTCTTGGTCATGTCATTCGGGCTAACAAATGCACCTGCTACCTTCAACAGGTTAATGCAGGATATCTTTAGGCCCTAGCTTGATGACTTCGTACTCGTCTTCTTTGATGATACCCTAGTCTACTCCAAACAGGAAGAAGATCATGAACCCCATCTTCTCATTGTTCTTGAAACAATGAGAGCACACAAGCTTTATGCAAAGAAGAAGAAGTGTGCATTCTTCAAGCGACAGATTGAATATTTGGGATTCATTGTATCAGCGGAAGGAATTTCAATAGATCCGGCAAGGTCAGAGACGTTCTGGAGTGGCCAACATCAATAACTGTCAAAGAAATACGTAGTTTTCTTGGATTGATAGGATGGTACATGGTCTTTATCAAAAACTATGCTTTGATTGCAGCACCTCTGACCGATCTACTGAAGAAGCAAGCATCAATTGTATGGTCACCTATTGAACAATCCAGCTTTAATAAACTAAAGCAAAGCTTGGTATGAGCACCTATTCTGAAACTTCTAGACCTTAGTAAGAAGTTTGAAGTGATAACTGATACTAGCACACTTGCCTTAGGATGTGTGCTTATGCAAGAAGGTTATACTATAGCATACTCTTCAAGGAAATTGAAAAGCCATGAAAGGAATTATGCTACCCACGATCTGGAGTTGCTGGCTGTCATCCATGCTCTCAAGCTTTGGAGAGACTACTTACTGGGTAACAAGTTTACCCTAGTAACGGATCATAAAAGTCTTAAATGGTTTTTTACCTAGAATGAGCTCAATATGAGGCAATGTCGATGGATTGAAGTGCTAGAGGAATATGACTTTGAAATCAAATACCGGCCTGTAAAGGAGAATGTAGTTGTCGATGCACTCAGTCGTCGCAAGGCGTTTCTGAATTCTCTGATTTTGCAAGATCCATCAATGGCTAGATCTCTAGCCACAAAGGTATCCATGCCAAACAACCCAATTCTTGAGCTAGCTAGAGAAGAGGCATGTCATGACCCAACCTATCAGAAATTGCTAAGGGAGATCCCCATCAAGGATCAAGACTCGAAGCTACAAGAACAGTATCAAGAATTCTCTATCAATGGTGGACTTGTCTACTATAGAACGAGATTATGTATACTGGCAAGTCAATCACTCAAGCAAAAGATACTTTGGGAAGCCCATGACTCCCCTTTCTCAGGACATCCTGGCTGTGCCAAGACCCTCAATGCAGTCAGAAAGAGCTACTATTGGGAGAGGCTTAAAGGTGATATTCTCAAATATGTCACGGAATGTTTGTCTTGTCAACGCATTAAGGCCAAACATGTCAAAATGCTAGGGAAATTGCAACCACTTGACATTCCCCAAATGAAATGGGAATTCATTAGTATGGATTTTGTTGTTGGCCTGCCCCAAGTTCAGGGAGGATACAACTCCATTATGGTCATGGTGGATATGCTCACCAAGGTTGCACACCTTATTCCTGTTAAGACAAACTATAAAGCCTTAGACATCGCAAGGTTATTTATCAAGAAGATATTCAAACTGCATGGGTTACCCAGAAGAATCATTAGTGATCGTGACTCTCTCTTCACATCACACTTCTGGAGGGCCATCTTTGAGGCCATTGGGACTCAACTCTGTTTCAGTACAACTTATCATCCCCAAACTAATGGTCAAACAGAACGAGTCAACCAAGTCATTGAAGATATGCTTAGGGCACACTGCTATCGCAAACCCAAAAAGTGGAGTCAATATTTGCCACTGGTTGAGTTTGCCTACAATGCTTCTTACCAACAAAGTATTCAGATGACCCCTTTTCAAGCATTGTATGGGCATAATTGTCGCACTCCTTTGAGCTTTTCGGATCCAACCTTGAGGGTTGAAGCTTCAAAATAGATCCTGGAAGACATGGATGACCAAATCAAGTCAATGAGACAGGACATCCAAGCCGCCAAGGACAGACAAAAGGCTTACGCGGACTTGAAATGTCAAGACAGATCCTTCATTGAAGGTGACATGGTCTTCATCGTACATCCAAAGAAGAGTTCCCTATCCTTGGGTGAATGCAAAAAGCTAAGTCCAAAGAAGAGTTCCCTATCCTTGGGTCAATGCAAAAAGCTAAGTCCAAGGTATTGTGGACCCTACGAGATGCTCAAGTGCCTAGGGCCTAATGCTTACAAACTGCAACTCCCTGAAAACCTAAAAGTTCATAATGTATTCCATATTAGTCTATTGAAAAAGTATGTACCTAACCCTAGTCACATACTTGATGATCAACAAGTTGTAATGCCTAGCCAAGGAGTCCTTGAGCTACGGCCTGACAGGATCTTAGACATTAGGGAGAGGCATTTGAGATCCAGGACCTTGAGAGAATACCTCGTCCAGTGGAAAGACTATCTTGAAGAGTATGCCACTTGGATGGATGAAAGTACTCTCAACCAACAATACCCCTAGTTCTTCTCGAGATGAGGACATCTCGATTCCTCTAAGGGGGAGAGAATGTAATATTTTTGCAAGAAATATTAATGATTTTAGACCCCGCACACCCCGCGGAAGAGCAATTTCAAGTGTCCTCCCCACGACAAAAAGACCCTTGGCTAAGTGCTTACTCCGCGTGTATCAACCAACTCCAGCCCACGTCATGTATGGAAGACTGTGGCTAAAAACCCGTAGCTCCCACAAGAACACCTTTCAAGGGGGAAAAAAAGGGATAATGGTTAAATTTTAGCAATTTTTTTAAATAATCCCCTCCCCCCTAGCCAATGCATGGTGGGGAGAGGGAGTGTGAGAGGACCTTGAGAGGTGGAGAGCATGGGGGAGGGAGGAGGCATGTAGCTAGCCACGTGGGTGGCTATCCTCCCCTTCACAAGCTATATGACCCCCCCTCTGGAGCTTGGGGAGGAGAGAAGAGGGAGAGAGGGAGTTGTGATGTCTGCTAGGTTGCAGTGCTACCTGCCATCGCCATCACGCTGCCCTCACGCTGCTAGGGCTGCCATGAGGCCACTGCTGCCATGCCCCTGCCATCTTCGCCATCATCATCATAATCATCATCCTCTTCATCTCCTTCGTCGTCATCCTCATCATCACCTCCATCCTCACCTTCTCTCTCCGTGTAATCTCCTGACAGAAGCTTGGAAGCTTCCATTAAAGGCCTCCTCCTTAAGCCTTATTCACTCATGCTCTCGGGTTTTTCAAAACCCGTGACTGTAAGGCCCATTCCTGCGTAGAAGAAGAGAACCCCAGGCAGAAAGAGCTTCGTAGCGCGTAAAGAGAGCCAAGAGGAAGTTGTTGAAATGTGATTTAATTCGTCAATGGCCCCCAAGCACAAGACACGAGGTGCACACGCGGGAGCTTCTACCCCGAGCACATGTGTGGACAACATCCCAAACCTCAATGCCCAGGTTCTTAAAAAAATTAATTCCGCATGAAAGGGATGCATTAGGCACGTTTAATTTTCGTGGGAAAGTTATGAATGCATTTATTCATTCGTCTTACAAGATTTAACTGCATGTCATGCATTCGAAATTGTTTGCACTTACATGGTTAGGTTGCAATCTTCTTGAATGTATAATGCATAACTTAGAAGATGATATCGTGCTAAGAAGGATAGAGCTTATGTCGCACGATGCACTTATGAAGTAAATTCATGGTCCTGGTTCATATAGAGGATAATCTTAGACGCCCAATTGAATGATGTCCAAATCGTTGTAATGCATGGAAAGGAATTATGAACTTGCAAATTGCATGCGAGGATGGTTACATTTTAGGTCGGTTAAGTGCTAAAGGACGGGTTAAACCATTAATGGTCTCATGGCAGTCGCTTATGCATGGAGTTCTTTTATCAAAGTTTGTATTTAGGAAAGGATGCATTTTCATATTAAAGCTTGAATTCAACGCATTAAACGAAGGGTTTATAGGCATAGTTCTTGATGTAAATCAACGTAGGGTTTATATGAGTTAGCACTGAATTGTCAATCATTATAGTTTAGTCAAGGAAAGTAACGATCATTGTAGAACATATAGCTGCATAGAAGGAAAAAGTCTATGAATCGCATATTTGCATGGAATGTTATATCTTGCAATTATTTACATCTTTTAGGAAAAGTATTGTCGCAAGACAATTAGATCAATTAGGTGAATCGCTTGTAATGGTGTAACTCAAATGATGATCACCTCAATGTGCTACGTAGAGCTAAGCCACGATAAAATTCTGCCTAGTATCGCACTCAGGAAACCGACCTAATATTTTTTACCTCAAAGGTCCTACCCACATTCACAGAATGTTAGGGTTAGTTAAACGCCCATGCAAGAACGATCTAGGGTTCTTACCCTAAGGATCAATTGGCCTAATACTAGACTTCCACAAGGAAAGTAGAAACCCTAGGGCTAACTGTTATCGGCCTAGTAGGATTAGGGTTGGGTTGGGTCGAGAGAACTTCCAAACCCTACATATTGACCAAAGGTATTCTTAACCAAGGAATACCGTGTGACGGGAGAAATAATCCCTCAAGATAGGTGTGACACTTATCTCGTGCAACAAGTTGCAACATCTCATAGTTTTGTAGCTAAACCACAAAATAGTATTGCCACTCCTTAGAACAAGGGTTGGCAGGCTCTAAGTACAAGTCTAATTTGCAAGAGGATGAGTAGTCATCCTGCAACATCACCCTTCTTCGGGGCTGATTTACCAAGTTAGGGAAATTATGAATTGCCTAGCAAGCAAATGACCAATCAAGTTACGACAACGAGGTTGTCCAGGATTTATTGACCTTAATATAAGGAAACCTAAGGTATTTGTTAATTTGGGTTAACAGGGTATAAACCCTAACCCAAGGATGAAAGGGTAAACAAGCAACTTAGTTTATGAAACCCTTGGGGATCTTGCCAAGTCACAATCGATCTCGGATCGAATGCTGGATGTATTCGAAGAGAAGGATTCACACCTTAGCAGTTGGCCGTACAAACGACCACTGGAATGCTTGTGTTTGTACACTTAGGAGCACTGTTTGTATTTCTTTGCTCAAGGAACTAATGCTGAAAATAAATAATGCTTCAGGTTGAAAGCCTGGAGGGAGAGGCAACATCAGTTACCCCCGACTGTCTGCTTGACCCTATCCAAGGGGGTTGTTAGGCACGCCGGGTACGTGGACCAAACCCACCGCGAGAGGTCTCTCCGTGGGTACTACTTGGAGCAGGAGGACGCTTGGGTGCCAGAGGGGGCTCTGGCCATAAATCCCTTGCCTCCGGGTCCTGCACAAGAGGCTGACGTGACTCGAGATTGGATCTCAAGGCCCGCATACTAGTCTACGGGCAGAAACTTAGAATAGCAATCCCTGAGGATTGCTGGAATTGCCTTTGGGTGGATTATAGATTAGCCTTCGGGCTGGATTATATGATGTATTCCAAAGATTGATAAATAAAGATCAAATGTTGAAAAGGAACTTGTTTGACATTGTTTTTCTATGTCAGTGCCTAAGTTACGTGAAGGAACTGGTGATTAATTGGCTAATTAAGGAAGCTGGTTTTGCTTATCAAACTAAATGTGGTAGGTAATTAGACAACTAAAGCAACCCGAGGAAAGTGCGGTGGATGTGACCATGGGTCCGTCCTACGGAAGGGTGGTCCCGGTTGGCCAGGAACTTTTCTCAAAGGAAATGACAGCAAGGTAACAATGACATCAAATCTAGGAAGCTAGAGTCCCGATTTATACTGTTTTAGGGGAACGGAATGGGACTATGCCTTACAAGCAAAGAGGTTGATCTTCGCATCCCTCTTGTTTTCCATTCTCCTTGAATCAAGTGCAGTATAAATCTGCTTTGACCCTAACGTTTGTGCTGCATAAGTAGTTTGTTTGGGGCTCGACACTAGTTACTTTCTAGGAACTTGACCATTAGGGAAACCTTGATTCAGGTCGGTCCTAAGTGGGAATGGTCGGAATGCTTCCACTTCGTGGTAGACTCGGGAAGACCTAGATCGCAAACCTTGTGACATTCCATGGGAGTGCCGGGCGGCACTTTCTGGACTCTCTTCCCGATGGGCTGCTAAGACGTGTCCTACAAGTGGACGGTTGGACACGTTACATCTATGTATTATATTGAATACAAAAGTAGTTGGAAATAAGGCATTGCTAGGTCAACCATGATGTGTAAGGAGTGCCAAGTGATATTGGCTATCAAGATTGAAAGTTTGTTTCCTATCTTCTATGTGTTATTGAATACAAAAGGAGTTGGAAATAAGGCATTGCTAGGTCAATCATTTAAATGATAGACCAAGTGTATGGTTGATTATGAAATGCAATGCATCCACTTAGGGTTACCCAACATGAAAATCATTTATGACATTTAGTAAGAGTACACTTGCTTATTCAAAGCAAACAATGCCACAAATACCCACAACTTCATCTAGCATAGCCTCCAAGGAGAGAGGTAACATTTTCCTCAATAAGTTGCTCCAAGTGCAAGAAAATCAAAGCGAGTTGGTGAGCAAGATAGGTAAATCAAGCACAATCCGCAAAGAGTGGATTGCTAAGGAAAAATGGCAAAACAAAGAGGTCCAACTTTGTGCTAATTCACCATGCAAGTCTACTTCTTGCCAAGGAAGAAGACAATGCCAACATTGCAAACATAATTAAGCTAGATGGGTCTCTATTATAGGCACATGGCTACTATGCCGGCAACACATAGATATGGCTACCCAAGCTATCACATTCCCTAACCACAAAACTACAACTTCTCAATGTTGAAATGTTCCAAACCTAATACCACCAGCTACCCAAATCATGAACACAACTTGGAAATCAGGCACCACAATGCCCAATGCAAGTTGCTAAATCTTGAATAGTTTATAAGAGGAAAGGAGAACACTTGCCAAATAGCTTCACAAAGAACCTGCACTCTAAACTCCATTAAGTGAGTTGAAAGAAGGCATAGATCACACTCTCATTGAATTTAAATTGCTGTGTCACTATGCCACGTTCCACTAATTGTGAGGTGAAATCCCCCATTAGTATAAGGGTTGCATCTAACATAATTTCTTAAGCCACCCCACAAGTGAATGCCATGGAACATTCATCTCAATCTAACAACATCCTTACTATAGCTCAACCCCAATTAGCTACTTCTATCAATACAAGAGACCATCCCTCTTAGAATTAGCTACAAGAATTGCTACAATGTAATGCTCCCATTATGCAATTTACATTAATAAATAATGTATATGCACGTTCTATTAAAATAAAGCAAGGTCTAAAAATATCTACTTCAAAAATAAGTTACTTTATGTTGGAAAAATAAGTTATTATGTAAATTTATCACATTTGCATGCTTGAATTTATTAATAGATGCGTGCTTAGGAAAATTAAACCATAATATTCATTACAATAAAGGCCACACATACTAACATTATCCATATTTTAATAATAAAGATAATTTTTATTAATTAATGAGGTGTTGTATATCAATTCATAAGTAGAGTACTTAAGTAATAGCTTATTAAAAGTATGTTTGTAGTATAAAACAACAATAAGAACTAGCCTAGTGGATACTCACTTAGTAGTTAAGTGCACTTGAGTGATGACATTGCTAGGATGGATAACCTCCTTGAATCTTTTTTCTATAAGTGAGTGATGGCTTCCTACACATGTAGCCAATGGTGCCAACAAAGCCTTCATAGCTCGTTGCCAAATATGCCTAGGCCTATGCCTTGGTTGCCACTTCATCATGAGCAATAGCCATTCCCTTTCCCTAATATACATCTAAGGTCTCTTTTTTAATAAGTGAAATTCACAAAAATATTTTTTTAACATGTCACATTCTAAAAATGGAGCCCCTACCTTGACATCATCAATGACATCAACTAAAGTGCTAAAGATGAGTGCTTCCCATCCTCTTTTGCGACTACTATATAAATAAGGGTAAGGGAGTCTAAAAATCAGACAACTCTTGGAGAGACTCTATCCTTTTGAGTGCAATGAAGTTGTTCATTCTCCCTCTCTCTTATGTAATCATACATAAGCCTCATCAGAATCCTTTGAGCTCCTCCTCTCTTCTTCTCCATCACTTGAAAACTTTGCTAAAATCCATTGAGCTTCTTCCTCTCTTCCCCACATGGTGTGGAACCTTTGCTATATTTTGTCGAGTCTATTTCGTAGCTTCCAAAAGACATAGAGGTGATGTGTGGGCTCCCATGTAGGACAAAGGGGTCACTAATGCTGAAGTTCAACCCAAAGTTGAAGCACACCATGAAATTGTCCCGAAACCCATAGAATCCATCATCACATAACAACTCAAAGTTACGATCATACCCCTAATAAAGATAGTTGGCTCATGGAGGATAATTAGGTTTGGTGAAGAAAAAAGAGTTATTTTTAAATATTTAAATTTATATCAAAGAATTTTATAAGTTCTTTAATCAACTTATGTGATTACTTCTTTGTAATTAAAGAAAGAAGTTTGGTACATTAGAAAAGCACATAAGACGAGTCTTTTACTTTATAAATTTTCTATGGCTAGAATTATTCAAATTTACTACTAGGAAACATAGTAACATACTAGAATCATGGTTTGATTTTGGGAAAGGATATGGGAATTGATGAAGGGATGGTCTCTATACATTGCATATGTTAAGAAGTATATTAAAAACAATGTTTCTATGGTTATGTCTAATTTTGGATTTGAGAATGATGAGATATGTATCTTATGGGTCCGTGCTTGAAATTGGCAGGCGTATTATGGAATGTGGTGGTTGAGGATGTTGGGAACCCCAATCCAATGTTCCTTAGTACTTTGTGGAGTGCGGAAAATCTAACCTATGGATGGGGATCCTACACTTCCGAGCGAGATGGGTGTTTATTTTATTTTGATCACTCCAGCACACCTGAGAGGGTAAAGGGCTAAGTTATAACTACCCTTGTAATGTAGGATAGCTCTTGAGTCTTAGAGAAACTTAGAGGGGCTCTGAATAGTAAATTCCTTGTTGATCATAGATGGAGTGCAATCATATACAACCCAATCCTGCAGGATTGGAAGGACCGATAGTGTCTTTTTGTGGAAAGATGATTTTGTACCACTTTGCAGAGTGAAGATTTTGATTGTTACTATAAAATAGAGTATTTGATTTTTGAATTATTTGTATGTTATAAAGATTGATTTTAAAAAACTTTGTTTAATAGAATAATAAAAGGAAGCTACTTTAATATGTTCTAAATAGTGTGGTAGCATGCTTTGCTAATTTAAAAACTATAGCAAACCCAGTTGAGAAAACTAGGAGGCTCCAACCCTAATGATCAAACACGTACGGTCAAGTGGACTTGATACATCTAGTAACTTTACAACACTAGATAGAGCTCATTAGATCATGATCCCCCAAATATCGGTAGGCCTAGTTCTAGGTCTAATACCTTTTTAGGTGGACCAAACCTGAGATTTTATCTTATGGAAAGGGAGATTGAACTACACTCTCCCCCATCTCTCACTCTCTTTGAACCAAGTGTGGTGTTAACCTTATTCTTGCCTTTGATTGATTACAAAGTGATCTTTCGTAGATGGGTACTAGATTTCTGTTATTAGGGGTGTCCTATCCATGTTTCCCAAGTGTAGTAGAATTGAGATTCCCATGTTCAACTAAACCGGATGTTTCCTATGAGGAGATTGAGTAGTGTTGTGCATACACACAAATTGTGGGTGACCACTAGAGGACTCTTTTAGGCATGATGGAGAAGGTACCTCAAACATGGTATCAAAGCCAAGGTTCAAAAGAACTAATGCTGCACGATTAAGTAATCAATGAATAAAAGAATTAATGAAGTAACCACATCTATTTGAATGAAATGTTATTGGTTGTTTTGCACTAACACTAGCATAGGCATGATGCCCACAAGAAATAGGGGATAAGGAAATTGCACATTTGCAGAATAGTTTCCCCTTGATGTATCAAGTGGCCTTAGGATGAAATAAATTTTCATACTGTGAGGTTGTCCTTGAAATTATAAAAATACTCTTTATTTATCCAAATGTATTATGACCTTGTCCTAACTCATGGTACATGAGACATTTTTGGTCAAGGAATAGGCCACACATGGGGACATATGCTAGACAAAACTTCCTTTTCCAATACAAATTGTGGAGAATTCATTGGGCTAAGCAACTAAAGGTAGTCAAGATATACATTTTTTTGCCACTTTTGATGAATGACTATTGGACATTGGTAATGAGCCTATACCTAAAACTTTGTGGGTTTATTTGAGAGGTGTTACAACTGGTACTATTGATAGAGTTTTTGTAGTGTCAAGTCGGCCTTATTTTTGGATTGGATGTTTTGGATGTACCCAAGAATCAACAAGCTACGTTATTTTTCATATGCTTGAGAATCCACTAAGATATGAGAGAATAGACCTTGATACTTTCCATGAGAAAATGATCCTTGAAAAGTTGTTTGGACAAATCATTTATGATCAATAAACCTCTGTAAATACCTTTTGCATTAATGAAAAGCCTCATTGTTGTTTCTTTAAAAGAGCATGAATAAGAACCTATAATGATAGTTGGGTTATCTTGATGGGTTAAGAATGAAGTACATTTTATGCGGTTGATTTTTGAAATCATCTATGTTATTGCTTGTCACTAGAGTGTATTGGACTTTTAAGAGAACGTGATGGTTATTCTAAAAAAGACACATTTTTGGACTTGTCTAAGTTTATGAAGAGATTATAAATGAAGACCAAATTGGGGATTGGTTGGCCTATACTTTTACTTAGATTCAAGTTTATACGAGGATGTAGAAACGCATCTCAAGCTATTGAAGTCACTTGAGAATCTCAACCTAATAGGACTTTGGTTGTATGATACACTTCATAGGGATAATGTAAAATTTATAGATGGGAAGTTTGTAAGGACAAATAAATGGGTATATGACTAGTATTGTTAAGAAGAGGGCTAAGAGGTGAGAGAAAGAAAAGTAGAAGAGAGAGAAAAGAGGAGAGAGAATGAGTGATGAGGAGAGAGAAATATTAGAAAGATAGGAAATAAGAGAGAGAAGCCATGAAAGCTAAGTACAAGCAGGTGAGATAGAGACATCAGTTGTATTATGATAAAAGATATAAAAAATTACATGTCTTGCATCTTTTATACCTATGTCATTGTGATAAGGTATTATTAATAAGTCTCTCACTAAAACATGCCTTTCCAGCTTCTTACAATCCATCCCTGCACCCAAAGGTTTTTTTCCACAAAAAAAAAGCAAAGAACGATGGATGAAACATAGTACTACTTTGATTTCAATGATACAAAAGATAAGAAGTGAATCACATAATGAAGAATTATTAGCTGAAATGAAGACATAAAGGAAAGCCTTTGCATGTATATAATTTGGATGTCTTCAAAATAAATTGGAGCCTTCAAATCTTCAAGAAATAGACTCTCTAAAGAATAGACAGCTTGTTGTAAAAAAGTCACGTTGAACAAAACTACTATATCTTGTGATAGAAGTATCCAAATAGGGCATGCCACATATCAAAACATAGCTATTGACTCTATGTATATTCTACAAATTAGATAGAGCAAAGTTTGTTCTAAAACATATTACTATCTAAACACTATTTATAGCACAACTAGCTCCCATGTTGACTATGTCTCAACCACCAATGCATCCCATAGATAGGAAAACTCATCCAAAATAGAATTTAGCCTCCAAGAATCTTCCTCAAGTGGCAAAACCTTCCACTTAATCAAATACTCAATGATAGAGCAAGAGCAAAGTTTCTTTTCATGATGATCTATGATATCCTTATTAGGAATGTATTGAAAAAGTCCTTCTTCATCCATAGAAGGCAGCTCATCAACTATTTCTACCTAGATACCATAGAAGGGTTTGATCTGACTAACATGGAATACATTATGAATCTTAGTGAAAGAGGGAAGTTCCAATCTATATGCCAAGTCTCCAATGCACTTCAAATTCCTCTGGGATCCATAGAACGTGTGAGCAAGTTTGTTGTTTGATCCATCCTTTAAAGTAGAATAGCAAGACTTGGGTACTTTCAATCAAACTAACACTTCCTCCTAGAACTCCAAGGATCACATATTCTCATCATCATACACCTTCATTTGATCTTGAGATTTTCTAAGATTCATCTTACATTGTTAAAGAAGGCCTTGCATTCTTTCCAATTCTTTCTTTCCATGAGGGTTAATCTTCTCACTAAAAATAACTATGGGTAAGAGTACCTTGTAGCCATACATAATCTCAAAGGGTAGAACTCCAATGCTAGCATAAGTGGAGTTATTTAGGAAAGCTCAACCAAATGAAATCATGATTCCCATCGTGTTGCACGTCATGATAGAAATGGAAAAGATAAGTCTCTAACACTTATTTACCATTTATTTCTGACCATCAGTCTTCTACAGATGATAGGCTATAGAAGGAGCCAACTTACTATCCATGGAGTTGAATACCACATGCCAAAAGTTACTCATGAACTTGGTATCCCTATCATGCACAATCACATGTGGTAATCCATGTAATCTTAAGATCTATTCCATGAGCTAACTAGCCACTTGTGAAGCAATGAACTGGGTCTTAGTAGGAATAAAATGGGCTACCTTAGTGAGTCTATCAACTACTATATAAATGCTATTTCATCCCTTTTTGGTAGTAGATAGGCTAGTAATAAAGTTTGTGGTAATATGTGCCCATTTTCTTTCAAGGATCGGCAATGGCCATAACAAACCACCTAGCTTATGGGTGCCATCTTTATTCTGCTAGACAAGTGTACACTTCATGGCATAGTCCTTTGCATCCCTCTACAATCCTTTCTAGTGGAAGCTTTTGCTGATCTTATCATAGGTCTTAAACACTCAAAAATATCCATCTATAAGCAAAGAATACAACTCCTCAACAATGTTCAACTTGAAAGAAGAAGTAGAGGGAATAACAATCTTGCTATTAAGCTATATTACACCATTTTTAAGCTAAAAATATGAGTTTTTCTTCATAATACCTTATAATTTTTTTAAACATGGCTTATCATCCAAAAGATAGGCTTCCTATAACTCCTCAATCTTGTCACCATATAACTCAATCATAACTGAAACCCGACATGCCTACATTCTAAAAAGAGAATCAACTACCATATTGTTTTTGCCCCTTGTATGAGTAATGTCAAAATCATAAACTTGCAAAAGGTAGCTACCCATCTATGCTACTTAAGGGTGAGATTCAACTAAGTAAGTAAATGCTTTAGGACCTTGTGATCACTTTGAACTCTAAATTAGCTCCCATACAAATAATGGTACCATTTCTTTATCACATGTAGAATAGCCAACATTTGTTGATCATAGACATTTATAGTGATCTCTTTATCTATAAGATTGTGACTTTCAAAGGCAATAACTCCATGCTCCTATAGAAAAATAGCCCCTATTCCATGGCCACTAACATCACATTGTATGGTAAACTCTCTAGAGAAATCTGGGTATATCAAAATAGGAGTAGATGTAAGTAGTTCCTTTAACTAGTTGAAGCTACTATCTACAAGTACGTCCCAAAAGAAAGCTTTCTTCTTCAACCTATTAGTCAAAGGAACTGCTTCAGCCATATAATGCTTAATGAATCTATGATAGAATGACGATAGACCAAGAAACCCTCTAAGTGAAGTAGTGGTGGTAGATGTTGGCTAATCTCTAACACACTACACCTTCTTAAGATCAACTTGTATCCCTTTTTCACTAATAATATGACCCAAGTATTCCACCTTAGTCTGCATGAAAGAGCACTTCTTCTCCTTAGCAAAGAGCATGTGATGCTTCAACACATCAAAAATCTCATATGTGATAAATGGTCCTATAGATTCATGCTGTAAATCAATATATCATCAAAGAAGACTAGGACAAACTTGAAGAGAAAAGACTGCAAAATCTTATTCATCAAACTGTGGAAGGTAACTAGAACATTAATAAGCCCAAATGGCATCACTAGAAAATGGTATTGTTAGCCGCAATGTAAGATAAGAAAAAGAAAATTCAAAAATATAGAATAATACGAAGAAAGATAGCCACTCAAGGAATAAAAGAGGAAATTCCAAAAGCAGAAGGGCAACCGCAAAGGTCAAGTCAAAGGCAAAGGTGCATTTATAATTCAAAGGCACCACTAAAATTTTGTAAAAGAGCACCAAGCTCCCTCCTATGCGAATTATAAAACATAAATGGGCATAGGTGAAGGGATAATGTAACTAGAAGGGAATAGGCAATGAGGACCTTGGCAAGATGCCCAGTCATGTAAAAAGGGGATGGATGCCCAAGGGATTGAGGACTTATATATAAACTCAAAAAGTGAATGAGAAGCTCATTATTTGGTGTGTGGCTAAAGTGGTCTTCTTCTTCTTCTCTTCTTCTCTTCTTCTCTCCTTCTTTCTTGCTTGTGTGTTGTTGAGAGAGGGAGTGTGAGAGTGTGAGGGAGTGAGTGTGTGAGGGTGAGGGACCGCAGTGGAAAAACTCTCCATCATCTCCTCTCTTCCTCTTCTCTTCTCTTGTCTCGCACGCTGCTATGGAGGATGGAGCTCAAAGGAGGAGGCTTGAATTTGCTTGAGGTCGCATCTTGAATCGTGGAGCTACCAGCTTGCTTGAGGGAGGAGGCTACTCATTCGAGCATCAAGATAAGCTCACTACACCTCCATGGGATCGAAAGCACGTCGACTAGATGACAGATAGCCATTTGTACTCCCTTGAAACACTTGAAGCAATAAGTGGTCCTTGGGTCTTGGAGGTTGAGCATGAGCTCCCACTTCATTTTGGTTCCATTTTCGAGACCAATGGATTCAAGCTTAAGCACTTGCATGCTTCAAATCAAGTGTCAAAGTAGGGTTCCATCCCCAAGCAACCACTGCTTGATATAGGTAGGAGATTTGGGATTTTAATCTTCAAAAAAAGTAAGTATTTTTTGTTTTTGATGAGTAGATAAGTAGGATAAATCACTTCAATATTTGGGTTTTTATTTGTGTTGCATTTGGAGTAGGATAGGATCAAGAAATTGAAGCGAATCGCTTTAGGGTTGCTATTGTAAAACAGGCCCAAACAGGGCACAAACAAGGAAAAATGGAGAAAAAGAGTGCTTGAATGTGTTGATGTCACAAGGGGAGAGATTAGAGAGCTCATTTTCACCGAGAGAGAGAGAGAGAGAGAGAGAGAGAGAGAGAGAGAGAGAGAGAGAGAGAGAGAGAGACCTAGAGCTCACGATAGATCGATTGTCTTCCACATGCATTTTTTGCACATACCAGGTATATACAAACCTTGTTCTTGGTCCATACTTGTATTCTAGAAATCCTTGTGGGCTTGCATGTTGTAAATCATTATTTGGAATTGATTTAGTACCACCGTCACACTGCCTTCGCATCAACAGGATCAGATGCAGGCAACATAGTCGAATTCTGGGTAATCGGACACTTAGACCTATCTAGCCCATCCAATCGAACACTGCCGTCAGATTTGTAAAATCGGACCAAAACATTCAAACACATCTTGCTTGTTTGATTGAATGCTCGACCCGTTTGATTCCAAAAATTAGACAACAGACCCCTACAATTAGACACAAAAATCAGATGACACATCCAAATTGGAAAATTGAAAATCGGACCACATGAATCAGACCATCCTCACTCACATGTGAGAATCGGATGTTGTAGAATCGGACACTGTAGAACTGGACCAAAAATTTGATATCAACAAAATTGACAAATCTAGCGCATCCCAGGCAAAGCAGAACACCTCCCGCAAATAGGGGAATCCTCCGAAAGCCTTGCAGGTGCATTTGACCTTAGAAATTGCAATTGGGCAGCTAAAAATGGCCACTAATAGTCACATCAACTTTTAGCCCCTCTTAGAGCCACAAACTGACACATCAAGGTCTAATTGGGGTTTGCAAGGCACAGACCTAACACTGAGAAAACTTATCACAAAGTGGCTCATCGACAATATGTTGGCAGAACAAAGTGCAGCAACACTAGCAACCTCATTGCTTACAGGATTAGGAGTTACCCAGTGCTCGAAGAGCCAATGAAAAATTCCTATAGTTGTGAAGCACTTAGATAAATACCAGTCAGACAACGACCGTATAGCTTCATGGAGGAATTCAAGTAGGTCTGAGGCCAATGGTCTCCCCAATCTCCAATGCTCGCAAGCTTTTGGCCTATGCCTAGGGAATAAGGGTAGGATGTGGTACACAAGCCTAGATGCTACGGAATGCAGCAACTTCAACAAACTCAAGAATCTCTTCATTAAGAGATTCTTTGAGGCTAGGTACTCTGATAATCTCATAGTGCGGATTATGAATGTTAAGTAGAAGGACAAAGAAGACATCAAGAACTACATTACCCACATGTGGAGTCTCTTTAAGAGAATCCCGACTAATGAACGACCCACTGAGAGAGTGGTATCCAGACCTTCATCAGTGGAATTCGTAGCAAGGAACTCTACAAGGCCTTGGCAGGCAATTTGAGCTTGCAAAGAGATGCACTAACGAGGGTCTTTGAAGAGGCTATATGAGTGGATGACCAACTCAAGGAGAGGAGCTCTAGGATCTCAAATCGAGACAAGGACAACTCTAGAACTTCAGAAAGGGTGACAACATCTAGCGAATGACTAGTTCTAGGCACTCAGGATAAGGGAAAAAGCATTGACCAAAATCAAGATGTAGCGAGAATGAAAATGGAGCTAGCCAGACTACAAGAGATGATGAAAAGACATATGCATCCACATGTTCAATGCATGTATTGTGGTGTAAACCACCTTTCGGTTGAATGTTAGGACCTTAGGTCTCGACCTTGCGCCAATTCCGGTAGGTTCGATTATGATGCCATGCACTGCAGAGGCTACCAAGGAGATTACCAAGGAGATTTCCATACTCACAGCCTTGTAACCAGCCATACTTAGGGAATAGGCCTCCAAATTTCTTTGGGAGAGGAGCCCCATTGGCTCTTCTAGCACAAAATGATGTGAAACCATCCATTCTTAGGATGGAGATTAATCCCACATGTATACCTAGGCCGCCCTAGATCTTTTGTAACCCATTTACCAAGTGACACTCCAATCCACTACATGGAGGAGCTGAATGATGAGGAGCTTTATGTGAACCCTTACGTCTCATATGACAAAGAGGGAAATCCAATTCTCATGGAATATCAACCAGTGCCAGTGATGGCATTAGAAAGAGAAAGAGGCAAAGGATTAGGAGGGTAGACCCAAGAGCCAATTTCATGTTGGACTTGTAGTCACCCAAGACACATCTCTTTATGCTACCCCGAGAGAGAGCAAGCCAAGAGAGAAAGCCGATAAGATTAACCTCAGATGTGTAGATTGTGGAATCACTCACCTCTTTACTGATTGTCCTAGATGGACACCACCCTCTAGTTTGGCAATCGCACCTTCAGTATCATTGGGGAGATGCCACGCCCATCTCGTTGCATGTTATGACCCGAGCAGGCAAGCCGGCATATCATTGCTAGGGCCCAGTAACCTAGACTTAGCCTCGATAGGGAAGAAGAGTCATATGTGAAGAAAGAAGAAAATTGATGCAAAGGTCACACTTAAAATTGAGAGCACAATGACACTACGTGTTGGAAAGAAAGTCATAGATGCAGAGGTAGAGATATCCGCTCCAAAGATTGTTGAGAAAGGGAGTGCTAAGGTAGGGGAGTACCGCAATCTGAAGTGCCAACTTGAAGCCATAGAAAAGGTCAAGGAGTGGGTGAGATAAGCTCAGGAACATCTAAAGGATGATGAGCCCATCTTGAAGGATGAGATCAATGATCTCTCTGGCATAAGCACGTCAGTCTCTCCCACACAACCAAGAGATGCATCTACACCTCAAGTAGTGCCGCCTAGACGAAGCTTGAATGCTACGAGCCAACAAACTAGTCAAGGCCATTGGCTAAGGAGCACAGAATTAGGAGAGAAGAAAGTAGCCAACAATATTTTGATAATGCTAGTGGCCACCTCTGTAACTCTGACCTTAGGAAACTTGCTTAGACATCATTTGATGCTTTGGAAAGAGTTAAAGCAATGGATTCTTCTAGAGCAAACATGAGTTGACTTGCAAGACCACGATGCAATAATACAAATACCAAGCCTGATGCTGCATTAAATACCCAAGTCCTTGCACGTTAATACTTTCTAGGAAGGCAAAGAGATGCACGTAGTCTTGTCAGTCTCCTAGCTCTAGGTGATACCATGAGGAAAGGGATTGTAGATAAAAGGGCAGGAGTTAATGTGCTTGGCCACATAGTACTCCAAGATTGGGGTAACCCATTTGTTGAGAATGCTAGGTTCAACATCACATTGGCTAACAAAACAAAAGTAAAGCCATTCAGAGTGCAGAAAAATTGGCCATTGAAGATCGCAAGAGTCCAGTTCTCTATAGACTTTATAGTCATGAAAGGAGTGGACTACGACATCTTGTTATAGGGAGACCCTGGATGCACAATGCACAAGTCATAGAAGACTAGGGCAATGATCTGATCTTCCTATGAAATCGAATGGAAGTGGTGAGAGTGGAGACGTATACTTGAAAGAATACACCAGTCAACCTAGACCTAGACACCATCTTAGCCATGCTGAAGGGTGACGCTCAGATTACAAAATCTTATGGGCCGCTAACCAAGTATATCTCTTGCCTCGAGGATGAGCAAGATTGGAATCATGTGTTAGCCACAATCAATCTACCATTCTCAAAGTACGAACGAGCTGCTAAGGCAATTGGTGAGCCCAATAACAAACCCTTGTATCAATCTGTATGATGGCTAGAAGCTCTCATACACAACCCATCCCTGTCACGTTCCATGTCTCAAACAAGAAACGGGAGCTCCACAAGATCTTAGAGCACCTAACGGACAAATTAGCTGGTAACCCAGCTGCAAATCTTAAACCACTCAAGGATCTCTTGGACAAACACATGTGGCGATGGACCAAGGGGCACAATTTGAACTTGATGTATAATTGGATCTTAGTCACCAATGATAAGGAAACAAAGTATCAAGACCTAAGGGATGACGTGCAGTCGAATGATGGCAACTCAGATGACAAGTAAGAGGACTACTATTTCTTTAGTGATGAGAGTGAGGGAGAGATCGACACAATAGAGTATGACACTGAGGGACAATGATTGAACAAATGCGGGCAGACTCTAAACAGTAGAAGAAGAATGTCTTCAAAATCAAGAAAGGAGCCATGCGTAGGGATTAGGATTGCACCACATGGTTGGAGCACATAGGAATGATCGATTACAACCAAGCAGGTCTCACCCAACCAAGTTCCATACCATTGTTTAGAATGGAAGCACCATCCGAGCTATGACCACCAAGAGGGACTCCCTCTTCAATCGAAGAGGGAAATGGAGAGTTCGATTCTAAGTCAGACAGAAGCTCGGATAGTGATCATGAGATACCCCAACCACCTAAGACCAAATGTGCCAAGGGAGACCTACCAGTCCACCTAAGGTGCGAAGGTTGAACGAAGAAAGAGGGAGACAGCCTAGGAAACCACAAGAAAGCTAAGGAGTAGAGAAAGCTGCAAGACCTACCAAGAAGATTCATGAAATTTAAGAAAGGTGATAGAGTAGTGATCTTGCTAGGAGCCAAATGACAAGGGAAAGCAAGTGAGTCGATAGAAGGACTTGCCAAAGTGAAGGAGATCAATATGGCTAAGGAAGAGGAAATGCCCCATAGCCGATGACTTGAGCGCACAAGAAAAAGTGAGTCTCATTGCTCTCTTACGAGAGTAAATAGACATATTCGCTTGGTCCCTCGACGAGCTAAAAGGGATAGATCCGAGCGTGGTGACACATAACATCCCCATGACACCTGATGCAATGCCAGTCAAGCAACGACTGTATCCTATGAATCCCAAACATGCTCATGCTATGAAAGAGGAAATCAATAAGTTGTTGAGAGTAGGATTCATTTATGAAATTGAGCACATGGACTTGGTTTCACCCATCGTGATCATAATGAAGAAGAATGGAAAGATCAAAGTGTGTGTCAAATAAGAAGGTGAATGCTACTACAAAGAGAGACAATTATCCGTTGTTGTACATTGAGCATATGCTCAAGAGAGTAGTTCGTAAAGAGGCCTATAGTTTTTGGATGGCTTCTCAGTGTATAATCAAGTGTAAGTACATCCTAATGATAGGCATAAGACCACATTCGCTACCAAGTGGGGTGTCTTTGCCTACACAGTCATGCCCTTTGGGCTCACAAATGCACCAGTCACATTTCAACGGCTCATGTGTGCTATATTCAAGGATATGCTTAGGTGAGAGTTAGAAGTGTTCGTTGACGACATGTGTGTTCACTCAAGTTGGAAGGAACACCTAGATAATAGTCTTTGAATGGTGCATATTATATCGTCTCTCATTGAACCCCTTGAAGTGCCAATTCTAGGTGAAGCATGGATGTATCCTAGGGCATGTAGTCTCCAAGAATGGCATTGCCACTGACTTCTCAAAAGTTAGGGTTATTGTCGACTTGCCACCACCAACTGATTACAAGGGAGTTTAGTGCTTCCTAGGCCATATGGGATACTATCGGTGATTCGTGTTGAACTATGCATTAATTGCTAGATCTCTATACAAACTGCTGATAATATTCGAATGGACTAAGAAATACCAACGTCGTGCATATGAAGAATTGAAGAAGGCTCTAACCATCACACCAATCCTAAGAGCCCTAGACTAGACCATAATGGAGCCCCAAGAGGAACACCAAGGAAAAGGGAATTCTCTTGCAAGAAAATCTATCTTGTAACATCAACAAGCTTGTTTATCATATTTCATATGATCACAATGAAGAAAAGAATACCAGGCACAACAAATCTTCATGCAGCATCATGTAGATCTCCCACGGTTTTAATAGAATCAACCATATTCTTCAACATCTTCACAAAATCCATCAATAGAACAAAGAAAGCAAAGGAATACACCATCTTTGAATGGACATACATCACATAGTATTCATCTTCAATATCTTCATAGTCTTCTCTCTCAATCTCTCATATACAATCACGCTGTTTGAGTAGAATTGGCTATCTCTGACTCTCTCTCTCTCTCTCTCCATCAATAATACATCATATCCTCACTACAATCTCTCAAAATCACTCTCAATAATCCCTCTTAGGTCGTGGATACCCCTCCCAAGAGGTATGTCTGATATGAAGAGTCACCAGAGCCACTACAGTGTCCTTTCATAGCTCACTACTGTCACTTCACTCCAGTCTTCACTTGAGTCTTCAGCAGCTACTTCTTCCACTTCCTCCAGCTCTTTTGCACTTGTATTCACCTCTTTCCAAGGCTAGAAAACTTTCCCAAAGTCACACATACATTCCACAGAACACTTACAGAAGCATACCGAACAGTCTACAGAACAGTACCAGAACAGCTACAGTACAGAACAGAACAGAACAGAACAGAGACAGAAGCTCTACAGAAGACCTACAGAAGGTTACAGAAGGTCATCAAAACCACATAACTCACTCTCAAACCATTCCAAACTCTCACAAACCATTCAATAAACTTTCACAAAATCTCAATCTTCATCAATTAATACTCCATCCCTCTTTACAGAAGACAATCAGAACAAAACAGACCAAAACAGAGCAAAACAGAAGGTATACAAAACCTATCAGAACATCACAGAACCATCAATAAACATCATGATCTTCCAAAACACAATCATTATCATCCAAAACACTCTCAAACCACTTCTAAATCAATCAATCATCTCATAAAATCAACCATTCAGCTCTCAAAAACAACAAAAATCAGCCAAAAAACAAGTCATTTCAACACTCAACATATCCCCACACTTAATAAGGAAGCGTCCTCGCGACCCAGGAAAAAGGGAATACAAGTTCAGGGAAAAGCTCAACTTTGATCTTCAATATCTCCTAAAAAAGAATCCATCCACCATGACCCCAACTTATAACCTGTTTCGAATATAAAAATACAAAGAAAGGAAAACCCTTTATACATTAACACCTCTTAGCAAACTAAAAATCACAACAAATTTGTAAAGGATATAAAAGTTTTCTTCTTCTTCATCAGCATCAGCTTCAACTCTCCATCCACGAACCCAGCACCACAATTCTCCAAAATGTAGCTCATACACGAAATCCAATAGGAAACCACCACGTTCGTATGACAGAAATAAACTCACAACACAAACACTAATACACAACACAACCATCTGAATGACTCCTTCAAAAAGAAAGTTTTTCATTAGAAAGCTTCCACCATACATTGGAAAGGTATCAATGAAGATGATCCCTCTTAAAAGATTGATGTTGTCGGAAACGATCCATAGATAAGGATTCATCGACAAAGTTTTTGGGAGGATTTTGAAAAAATTGGAGACAACACATCCTTTCCAACAGGACCAGGTATCTGCTAGGCAAACAGAGGGCATGAAAATACAATATATCCAGCTGTTGGGAATCAATGCTAACATTGACATTCATGCACAACTTTGGAATAGGCTTAGAATCATTATGAGAGTGCCTATGCATATATGCCAGGTACCAAGCAAAGTGAGCAGTTAATCTCACTGAGGGATCTGCAGACTGTGAATACTGCTGGGAAAAATGAACATAGTTCTGATAATCTTGACTGGAAGCTGTCCATTCTCCTGGAATTACTGGCCAATTGATCTGCAGTCCTGTAAGGCAATCATCTGAACTCCATCCCCTTCTTCTGGAAATTTGATTATCAAACCCGTCATAGTCACTAATCAACTGAGGTGGTTGAGATATGGAAGTGTTAGGAGAGGGTAGTGGAATAAGAAATAGTGGATGAAGGGAAGGATAGGAAAAATCATAAAAAGAAGAAAAGGTTAAAGAAGGTGTGGCATAAATTTGTAAGGAATCACTAAGGAAGGGTGCTAACTGATAAATAGGAAATGTAGAGGGTACATTAATGGAGGGAGAAGGACAGGGTGGAGAAGGAGAAAATACCCTATCCTCAATAAAGGAACAATATGTAAAAATGGGAATTTGAGGGAAAGATGAAGGTTGGAAAAGAAGGGGTAAAATAATGGTGGAATTAGATTGACAAAGGGAAAGATATATAGCATAGCGGTGAGCCAATTGTTGGTAATAGAGGTGGGTAGGAACAGAAGGTCCTAAGAGAGATCGTCGATGATAAGCATCAAAGAAGGTAGCATCAAATGGATTATGTCTTGAAAGATAGGTTAAGAGATCCATCCTCAGTTGATTAGTACTCTGGGCAAAGGTAAGAGCTATGTTTTGTCTTTGATTGAGGACCACCGAATCAATCATGGGATGCCACGAATTATCATGACAATCAGCTACTTTGGAGGAATAACTCTGGAACATGTCAGCTATGCGCAACTCCAAATGATTGACATACAAAACAGCTTGTAAGACCACATCCCCCACATACCATGCCATATCCACCTCATCTGGAATTAACAAATCTCCTCGTAGATACATGTATGACATCAACATGGTATCTGGCGTGACAGAATCCTCAAAGACCATTCTGACTACCTCTGTCAACAACTTAGCAGACCAAGCCCCACTCCAGCCATCCTCTGGAAAAGGTAAATCCATCGTGGAAAGCTTCATATAGAAGACCAACTTCTGTAAGTGGTAGTGGACAAAGAAAGAATGGTCTGGTAGAACATATTCCTGAAACTGCTCAAAGGTAGACCATAACAAGTCCATTCTGGACTGTAATCTTTCCACTTTATCTTGGAATAGAGGGCACAAAGTAGCCTGTCTCTGAAGAGCAGCCAAGTCCTGCTGTGAAAGAGAAGGAATCAATGGAACATGAGGGCTTGGAGGAACAGAGCGGGACTTTGCAAGTTGATCTTGCAACTGCTGGATTTGGGAGGCTTGGTTGGCCACTGTGTCATTAGCAGTCTGTAAAGCTGAAATTTTGTTATCTAAGACAGTTTGGAACTCCTGTGCTTCTCTGGACATCCTCTCCTCTTCTGAAAGGCTAGTAACCTGGGATTGAGCCTCTAGTAACTGGATCTTCAATGAAGAAATCTCATCGCTTTGGGTGGCAACCCGTTGGGTTTGTTGTTCCATTTGCTTAAATAAATCTGCTAGGGTATTCTTAGCAGAAGCTAACTCAGATGTTGCCTTATGCAACTGGTCCTTAGACTGCATGAGTTCTTCATAAAAAGATGCGTACAGCTGTTGAACACAGGCTGTCACTGACAACTCAATGGAACTTTGAATATCCTTGCAGAGGAAAGGAATGGCATCTCCTGAGACTAGATTGTTCAGGGAGGGAACTGAGATGTCCAAGGATCCTTCTCGATGTGCTCTGAACAGGTTATTACAAGTGAGATACCCAGGGAGTTCACTGCCAGAGGTAGCAGGGATAGGCACTGAAGGAAGTACGGAAGGAGCTTTATCCGCTACCCTTTTCAAGCGTTTGCGCTGTATGACCAGGGGAGGCGGAGAATCATCATCCTCTATGTCAATAGGTTCTGACTCTTCTGAAGGTGGAGGAGGAGGTACTGGATCTGATGGAAGAGGCGGAGGCACAGGCTTCTATAAACTTGAATAGGTCAAGAAGGCAGACAAATATGATCCGTATGTAACATTGGTAACATTACCCCTGGTGACTTTAACAAAATGCTGATCCATTTTAGTGAGGAGGTAAGTGCTCCAATCAATAGCAACTCCTTTCAACACCATCTTGGAAGCTGTAAAAAGCTCTTTGGACAAGTACTGGGATGGCGTTTTGGCAGGCATAAACCTGTCCTGAAGGAACTGACAGATCGTCTTCCATACGGGATCAGTGATCATAGAAAAAGAAACTCCTGAAGAGTTTATCACCTTCTTAACATCGAGGATTTCCCTTATCTGCTTTTGCAACAACTTTAGAATCTCTTCATTAGAGAAAAGCTGACGAGTGGTCACAAAAGGTTCACCTTTGAAGGGTAGAGACAGAGCCTTCCCTAAGCCTCGAGGTGTCAAAGTCATAGAAATTCCTTGGACTAGTCCTGTCTTCTTGCTGTAAGAGGTCAGGAACTCATCACATAACGACGGATCCTCTGGAAGCAGGGGAAAAGGAGTAGCCACAAAAGTAGCAAGGCCCGCCTTCGTGAGAGGCTCAAAAGTAAGTAGGGAAGAGTAATCTCTACTAACTAATGGGACGTACTGGATAGGGGGAGGAGCATGAGAAGGCGCCATTCAGATGGTTACACACACACCACAAACACAGACAATCAAGGAGAATGCCTGCAAAGCAACAGACAAAAACCAAGGATAAGAGAATAAGCAAACAAGAAAACGTGACTCGACTAACTAACCCTAAGCAAACCATATCCTAGAAAAAATTTGACATGACCTTGAGACAAATGCGACCGAAAGCTTCATGCGATGCATCAGACAAACACCCTGAACCCCGTATCAGGCAATAAAAGAAAAAAAACTGCATACCGTACCCGTAACCATAACAAAGACAGTAAACCAAAACAATACCATATCCGACACATATCAAGACTACATCGGTGATAAACCAAGACTGGACCATGGAATATAACGCTAATGACTGCGCATACCCATCCCACGAAACGGTTCATTGAAAAGGGGAATGAAGTGCAGTGAGGGGGAAGTATTTTAATGAAGGGTTTATTTTAATAAAAAAATGGGTGAATTTTTATTAGGTGATAAACCTTAGCAAGAAAATGGTGGTTCCTTATTATAAAATAAATTACCCATTATTAGGTTAAACCGGTGCTTTTATTCAAATCCCGGACTTCGATACCCGACTGGGTCTCTAAATGCAAGTTCATTAATTACAATTTAAGGTGATGTGGAGCGCTTTTTTGCCAGCGCGTGCTCATGTGACGGCTGGTTTATTTTCATTAAAAATTAATGTGCCTCTGTAGCGCACGTAGCACGTGCTAAGTGAACGGCGGGTTTATTTTAATTAAAAAGTATGTGTGTGTTGAGCGCGAATGCGCGTGAAAATTGTGAGTGAATAAAGAGTTCATTTTAACAATTAATTTGTGATTAAGGGGAAAATGAAAATAAATAAAGCACATAAAATAAATCCTTGGAAGGGGTGTGTATGTAATGCAGAAATGCGCACGGAAGAGGCTCCCAAAAGAAGTGAATCCAGTAAAGGAAAAGTAAAGACCACTGATGAACCAACAAACACAACACCTTAGCGGATGTGTGGATTTGGTTTGCGTTGGTTTATTATTATTATTTTTATGTTTTATTATTATTATTTTTTGTGTTAAGTTGTGATTATTTATGGTTGGTTATTGTTGTTTGTGTGGTTATTATGGGTTGTGGATGTGTTTTATTGGTTTTTATTTGTGTAGGTTTGGTTGTTTAGGTTTTTGTTTTTGTTTTTTTTTGTTTTTTTTAATAAGAAAAAAATAATAATAGGAAAATTAATATAAACAACACAGGAATATGGAGGAACTAGCCACAATGGGGTCTAAGCAAATAAAATAAAGAGTGGTAAGGGAAATTTCCGTTTGTTGATTTGTCGGTTTGTTTGTTCTTTTTTTTTTAAAACAATAGAGGTACCATGTATGATAATTTTGTAAAATGAAAAATAAATGAAAAATGGTCAAGGGGGTGAGGGGAATTTTGTAGAAATTTTTAGAAATTTTTAAAATTTTGTTACTATTTTTAAATGAATTTTCTACATTTATTGGCAATTTGGGGGATTAATTAGGAAATATTGAATTTTCAGAAATTGTAGGGTAGGTAATTTCCAGCGGACAAACTCCCAAAAATTGGCAAAAAGCAAAGGGAAAATTTAGAATTTTTTCTGAATTTTTTTTATGGAAAAATTAATTAGAAATTAATTAAATCATATAAATCATGGTAATCAAATAAGTCAATTAGAAGTAATTCAGATAAGTCTGGTTAGTCTGGTAAGTCATGGTAGTCACAGGAAGTCAAGTCAGGTTAGGTTAGTCAGGTTGGATAAGTTAGATAAGTCCAGTTAGTAGAAACTAACCTAAAGAGGGTTAGGTAACCTAAGGTGGGTTAGGGTTAGTGGGATCCTAGTTAGGGTTAGGGTTAGGGTGCCTAGTTAGGGTTAGGGTTAGTGGGATGGTAACTATGGTTAGTTACAAATAACTAAGGTGAGTTAATCAACTAACTAGGGTTAGTAATCAACTAACTAGGGTTAGTAACCAACTAACTAGGGTTAGTTAATTAGTGGTTAACTAGAGTTAAGTTAGAGGAAACTAATGTTAAGTTAAATGGGATTAACTGAGGTTAGTGATTAACTAACACCCATTTTTCTTGTTTTCCCCTATTCCCGAGGGTGTTTCCACCTTTTCCCGAAGAATAAGTCGGCATGACAGGGACCTAAGTCCTTTTCTCCCATAACCGATATGTTTTGTTTTGTTTTGTTTTGTTTTAATTTTTTTTTTGTTTTTTTTAAAATTGAGCAAGGGAATGGTAGAAAGACCGTGTATCAAGACCAACCTCGCCACTGTCGCTGATGGAAAATAGAGGATAAGAGATCAAGGCTGGAAGGGGGGTTTGAGGGGACAGAGGCTAGAAGTAGCATCATAAGAAGTACAGTGCCGCGCCAACGAGGGAAAGGATCAAGTGTCTGTAATTGTCAAGATCCCCAAGGAGGGAAGTACTTCTTCAGGCGATATCCATTGATCAGAAAGGGATCATCAGAGGCATCAATGGTCTGTACTTGGACAGAACCATTAGGGTTGACGGCAAGTACCTTATAGGGGCCCATCCACCGCTGTTGGAGCTTGCCAGGAAACTTGCCAAAGCGTGAATCATAGGCTAGGACCAAATCACCTTCTTTGAACTCCTTGTGCTTGATGAAGCTATCATGGTAAGCCTTACGTCAAACTTGCGTGGCTTCCATGCACTGTAGAGCCATCCTACGAATTTCGTCCAAACATTCCAGGTGCAGGAGACGGCGTTGCAGTGAATCATCGTCCCCCAAACGCTCTTTGATAGCCACTCTCAAAGAGGGTAATTCCAGTTCAACAGGAAAAACAGCTTCTGTACCATACACCAGCTGGAAGGGTGTTTGTCCTGTTGCTGCTTTATGGGAGGTTCTATACGCCCAGAGGGCCTCTGTAAGTCGACCGTCCCAATCACGACGATGTGCGGCAATTGTTCTTGTCAGAATCGAGCAGAGGATGCTATTGGTGACTTCGACTTGGCCGTTGGCTCTGGGGTAATAAGGAGTGGACTTGCGATGGCGGATCTTATACAACTCTGTCAACTCTTCCATGACTTTGTTGAGGAAATGAGTGCCTCTATCACTTACCAGCTCTAAGGGACTGCCAAAACGGGTGATGATATTCTCGTACATGAACAGGGCCATGCTGTTACCATCGTCCCGCTTTAGGGCCTTAGCTTCACACCACTTTGTGACATAATCCGTACATACAAGGATGTATCGGTTCTGTTTCCTTCTGGTGGGAGGATCGATCGGACCTACGAAGTCGATGCCCCACTTCTCAAACGGCTTCAACGGAAGGATAGGTTGCAGTGGCATGGCACTTGTCTTGGTGGGTTTCCCCATTCTTTGACAAGCATCACATCTTTTACAGTAATCATAGGAATCTTTGTGAATGGTAGGCCACCAGTAACCTGCTAGCAGAGCCTTCCTGGCTGTAGCTTCTCCTGCAAAGTGACCTCCACATGGCTCGTCATGGCAAGCCTTCAGAACAATCCCAATCTCATCTCCTGCAACACATCTTCTGAGCACTTCATCTTTGCCTTTCTTGTACAGTGCACCGCCTAGCAGGGTGTAGGGGGCTGATTCTAGCATAAGCTTCTTCCTTTCCCGACTAGAAATACCAGGAGGGTACTATTGGATTGCCAGCAGATTGGCAATGTCTGCATACCAGGGAGTTACAGTTTCTACCAAGAAGAGGGAAGCATCAGGGAGGTCTGGATCATCCTATTCCTCGTCTGCAGTTTGTGGGATACGCGACAGATGATCAGCCAGAACATGGGAACGGCCAAGCTTAGTAATCACCTTAAAGTCGAACTCCTGGAATAAAAGGAGCCATCTCATCATTCATCCTTTCACATCCGCTTTGTTCATCAGGAAGGATAGGGCCTCATGATCCACATAAAATTTAAAGTGGGTAGATAGGAGGTAATGGCGAAACTTCTCTAGGGCAAACACCATTGCCAAGCACTCCAACTCTGTCACTGTATAGTTCCGTTCCCTATCAGTGACTTTTCGGCTTGCGTAATAGATCGGTTGATCTAACTTCGAGGAGCCCTTTTGGCAGAGGACAGCACCTAAACCTTCAATTGATGCATCAGTGTGTACATGGAACTCTTTCGTCCAATCACGAGGTTGCAGAATGGGTGCCTCAATCAGACACTGCTTCAGAGTGTGAAAGGCTTTGTCACATTCTTCCGTCCAAGTAAACTCTGCATCTTTCCTCAAAAGCTTGTGCAAGGAGGTTGCCTTTGTCGCAAAATGGGCTATAAACCTTCTGTAGTAACCCACATGGCCTAGGAATCCCCTCAATTGTTTGAGGTTGGTGGGTGCTATCAGAGCTGCAATCTTTTCAATCTTTGCAGGTCTGTTGATATCCCTTGTGCAGAGACAATGTGGCCCAACAGAACTCCAGAATAGACCCCAAAGATGCATTTGTCGGGGTTGAGGGAAATCCCATACTCCCGGCATCGGTCAAAGCATTGTTCCAGGTGTTCCCAGTGTTCACGGATCAAACTATAGACACAGAAGTCATCCAAATATACCTCAATGAAGTTGTGCAGATGATTTTGAAATGCGGCCATCATGACTCGTTGGAAAGTAGCAGGGGCATTGCAGAGCCCAAATGGCATCACTCGGTAAGCATAGGTTCCCCATTCTGTGGTGAAGGTTGTCTTGGATTGGTCTTCTTCCGCGATTTGGACTTAGTTATATCCGCTGAATCCATCCAGAAGAGAATAAAGCTCTTGTCCTGCCACTGTGTCCAACAGTTGGTTTGTGAAAGGGATAGGAAAGTGATCCTTCTTTGTCTTGGAATTAAGCTTTCGAAAATCCACACATATTCGCAATTTGCCATTCTTCTTGGGTACAACCACGATGGGTGAAACCCATTCACTATTTGCCACTGGATAGATGAACTCAGGTTCCAGAAGCTTCAGCAGCTCCGCTTTCACCAATGTGGAATAATTCGGATTCATTCGCCTCTGTCGTTGCCGTACTGGCTTGGCATCAGGCTCCAAGTCAATATGATGTTGACATATTGTGGGATCAATCCCCTTTAGGTCTTTGTAAGACCATGCAAACACGTCCAAATTTTCTTTCAACAAGTTGTACAAGGTTGACAACTCCTCTTCTGGGAGACTGCTACCCACCTTCAAGTGGCGTTCAGTGCCATCTGCATCTACAAAGGTTAACTGCCTTTCACCTTCTACTTCATGGATGAAGGTCCCACGGACTGCTTCTGGATACAGATCTGACTCCTTCAAGGGAGTGGTATCCTCTTCTGATGTCCCACTAGAACCAACTTCTTCTTTTGGTGGAAACTTAGGTTGCTCCTTGAGATGTTGAAATGGGATAAGAGCCGTTTCGGGTTTGGTTTCAAAATTAATTACCTCTTGGCTTGAAGACTCCTCTTCTGAAGATACATCCAAGAACATCACATAACAGGGACCCTCTGATGCCGGTTGGGTTTGTCGGACTGGTGCTTGTTGGCACGGTGCATCATTATCATCTTTCTTTGGCAAGGATGGGTGAGGATGGCATGAGCCACTGCTAAAAGACGGCTTGTTCTCCTTAATCCATTTCTTATAAAGGTTTTGCATATGAGAAGATCCATTTACTAGACCAAATGGTACCATCACCATTCTGTCCCATAGCATGAGCTCATCTACTTCTGATGCCTCTGAAACTTCTTCCTCAAATGTGTCCTCTTCAAGTGGGATGGACTCTTCCGTTTCACTTTCATAATCTTCTTCGTCCATATCATATCCAACCTCTTCTGTCTCTGTCTCTGTTTTTGCTTCTGCTTCTGTTTCTGCTTCTGTCACTGCTTCTGCTTCTGCTTCTGTAGGAGCTCTGTAACAGAAGAACAGATTCTCTGTTTCCTCTCCTGTCTCTGTCTCTACTATGGCCATATAACAGGGAGAGCAGTACATCCATGCTTCTATCTCACTGTCAGAAGTGATTTCAGAAGTCATTCCTGGTTCAGGCAAGAAGTATTCACCCATTGATAATGGCTTGGCATCTTTTGGAAGTCGGCCTACAGTATCCACTGTTAAGGAATGTGCCACTGTTTTCTTGGGAAGGATCTGTTTGACAACATCTTCGTCTGCTGATGTTCCATCTGTAGCCTCATTAGGGGAGTCAGAAGATAATTCCAAGGAGGTGGATCCATGTCCTTTTTGAGAACCATATAGTTTCATCACCACTTTGTTGGGTCCTCTACCCAAGGTCAAGGTTCCTTTGAACCAATCCGTCCTTGCTCGGGCTTCAAAAAGCCATGGTCTGCCCAATAACAGAGGATAGGATGTACCATAAGAGTTTGGCTTCACCACCAAATAGGTTAGCCAATAATATTTTCCAGCCACTGTAGTCTTCACATATGGGAGAATGCCCAAAGGCTTGATTCTACTCTGATCCGCCAGTCTGATGAGCCATTGGGTGGGTTGCACACCTTATAGGCCTAGATCCTTCATTGTCACATCCGTCATAATGTTCACTGATGAACCACCATCAATCAGTGCATTTGAAATGAAGCAGCCTTCTATCCACACGCCAGTCTCTGGAGTACCCGGATCTAGGAAAGCATTAGCCACATCCACTTCTTGTACGGGCTCTGACACCTTGTTGGACTTTGTTGCTGTTGAGGGAGCAATCCTTAAACCACGTCTTTTTGTGAGTATACTTTTGAACCTTTTCCGGCAACTGGGAGACAACATCAATAATTGTCGGAATATGAGGTTTGGTTGAAAGGTATCTAGATCTCTGACTAGATCGTATTCCTTAATAGGATCCATTGGCTTCTCTAACCGGTTAGGGAATGGGGCAACACCCATTTTCATTTTCCCTCTTTCTTCTAACAGAGGAATTACAGGAACTTCTTCTGCCACTTGTGGCACTTCCTCCTCTTCTGTCTCCTGCACCTCTAGTCCTGTCTCTGTAACTCTCTGTGGCACTGTAGGGCTCTGTACGGCACTGTTAGGCTCTGTTCTGTTCTGTTCTTCTGGTGGAAGATTGAACTTCACTGTTCTGGCAGGAGGGTTATTTTCTTTCTAGATAGGTGGTTCCTTCTGCTTTGCACGCGTGATGGCAGCAACTTCCAATTCCACCAAATTGGAGATAGGCTCTTGGGCCTTGGACGGACTATCAGTAGCACTGTTTTTCACTGGGGCTAGGCTTGGACAGTCTTTTGCAGTGTGGCCTTCTCCTTTGCATCGACTGCATAAGGGCTTGTAATCCACTGACCTTCGAGGATTTGGACAATTTGGTGAAATGTGTCCCTTTTCTCCGCATCTGTAACATTCCACTTCTGATCTCTGACCACCGCCAGACTGTCTTCCTCTGTAACTTTGGGAAGGAAATCTTCTGGGTCCGAAATTAGGACCAAAATCTCTAGGCTTGGGTCCAATATCCTGTGTTGTCATTTTGGATTCCAACAAGTTGAATCTTGCGTCTTCTTTCTTCCTTCTCCTATCATGCATCTCCTTCAGAGAGCAAATGTCCTCTGTATGGTTCTTCCGCAAACAATAGGAACAGAAGGCCCCAGGAATGGTTGGTTTTCGTGTACATTCAGTGGCTAAATGGCTTGCTTGATGACACTTACCACACCAAGTATTTGACCGCATCATATCTCTTCCTGCTCCTGCAACGTTGGATATGCTAGCGGTATTCACTTTCAACGTCTGTAGCTGCTCTGTAATCACATCCATCAACTCCTTTTTGATGTTTGAAATTGAGTTGGATAAATAATCCTTCAAGCTTTCTCCTCCTGACGTACTGGCAGGAGGGTTTTGAGGAGTTTCTGTAATCACTGCATAAACTGGTTGGACTGGTACAAAGGGGTCTCTGTTCTGGTTCTGATTCAGTGCTCCTGTTTGAACTGTTGGCTGTTGGCTCCAGTTGGTAGGATTCCACTGTTGCTGCTGATTTGACATTAAGGAAATTGGTTGGGACCATTGTTGTTGTGGTTGAGCCATCATTTGAGGCATGGATTGTGGCCACTGTGGATTTGGTGCACTGTACTGTGATACCGGGGACATCTGTTGGTAGGGATAGGGAACAGTCCCTGAAACTGCATTTGGTGGGTACATCATTCCTGGCATCAGAGGAGGTAGGACGCCTCTTCCTGAATTTATCGCTAATCGAGCTTCCACTTCATCGTACAGTCTTGCACCTTCTGTTGCAGCTTGCAGTGTGGCTGGTCTTTGCAGCTCCACAAACTTACGGACTTCTGGTTGTAATCCTCTGAGAAACACCCCCTTCTGAATGCCATCATCTAGATTATGGTTAGTCCATCTCTTCAGGATGGATTCCATTCGTGAGACATAAGCTTTCACTCTTTCTCCAGGGGACTGACTTAGGTTCATAAATTCCTCTCTCATCCGCTCTTCAAAACCTTCACGCCTGAATTTAGTGAGGAAGGCCAACTTCAGGTCGTCCCATGTGCCAAAAGTTCCTGCTGCTTGTCTCTCATATCACTGAAACGCCACGCCCTTGAAAGTGGCGGGGAATATTGCCAACCAATGCTCAGGGGTTCTGGCATTGTTAGCCACACATGCTACCATAAATTCTGCTACATGAAGATCGGGGTCTTCATTGTACTCTCCCTTAAAAACTGGCAATGGGACTACATTCACTGGCCTGCCATCAATATTTCCAGGACGGATCTGGCTTGGAAGTGGACCTCCAGCAGGAGGAAGGGCTTAATGTGCCATTGGGACTTCTGTAAAGAGTTCCGCAAGGGCGTCAAAGGCAGCTTCTGCTGCTAGCTCGTTCTCAGCCTTGATTTTTGCTTTCTCTCTTCTTACGTACCTCTGGACTCATTCTAACACTTGCCTTTTTATTGCGTCATTCATCAGGGATGTGGCTCCACTATATTGTTAGTGCTCCACAGAGGGTTAACAGAAGGCTTCAGTCTCTGGAGGACTCTCTTGCCAACATTTCTTCTACTTCTTTCTTTTCAACGTCCCTGAATTCTGCTTTCATGCCACTGCACAGGGGAAGATATTCGGTTCTGAAGGTGTCAAAATGCATACGTCTGAGCATTGTGGTGGTGCCATCATCATAGTAATGCCAGCTTCTGATGGTTTCAACAGTGTATGTTGTGAAAAACACTCTGTCTACCAACTTCCAGTGGGTTGCTAATTGAACAAACAGAAGATTATCAGTGCACCAAGCATCCCATGTATCTTGCTGTTGAGCATCCACGAACAAATTCCAACTCTTTTCCTCGTCTTTGTGAACCTCTACAGACCAAGACTCCTGAAGCTTCTTCACAATCTCCCACTTGATGTTGTTTGGAAACTTCTCAATGAATGCCAAATCTTCCATGGATGTTCATTCTCTCTGTTTCTACTCTTCAGTTTATTCCCAAACAGTTTGCCACCAAGATGCAAGTTTCTGCTGCTTCAACAGGAAGAGGAAACTGTCCACCACATAGAGCATGCATCATGATGGTGATGTGTTTCCGCCATTGTGGGATGAACTTCTTGTGGAAAGTGGCTTTGATTATGAGGAATTCCAACTCTTCAGTGGAAGAAGGAACTTTACAAACATCCATTGAATTCTTCTCTTCTTGGCAATGCCATTTCCTTCATTTTCAACCTGTTCTGGTGCTTGTTGATGGCAAGTTTCCCCGGCTGCGCACCAAAAACATGGAGCTCCAAGAGGAACACCAAGAAAAAGGGAATTCTCTTGCAAGAAAATCTATCTTGTAACATCAACAAGCTTGTTTATCATATTTCATATGATCACAATGAAGAAAAGAACACCAGGCACAACAAATCTTCATGCAGCATCATGTAGATCTCCCACGGTTTTAATAGAATTAACCATATTCTTCAACATCTTCACAAAATCCATCAATAGAAAAAAGAAAGCAAAGGAATACACCATCTTTGAATGGAAATACATCACATAGTATTCATCTTCAATATCTTCATAGTCTTCTCTCTCAATCTCTCATATACAATCATGCTGTTTGAGTAGAATTGGCTATCTCTGACTCTCTCTCTCTCTCTCCATCAATAATACATCATATCCTCACTACAATCTCTCAAAATCACTCTCAATAATCCCTCTTAGGTCGTGGATACCCCTCCCAAGAGGTATGTCTGATATGAAGAGTCACCAGAGCCACTACAGTGTCCTTTCATAGCTCACTACTGTCACTTCACTCCAGTCTTCACTTGAGTCTTCAGCAGCTATTTCTTCCACTTCCTCCAGCTCTTTTGCACTTGTATTCACCTCTTTCCAAGGCTAGAAAAATTTCCCAAAGTCACACATACATTCCACAGAACACTTACAGAAGCATACCAAACAGTCTACAGAACAGTACCAGAACAGCTATAGTACAGAACAGAACAGAACAGAACAGAGACAGAAGCTCTACAGAAGACCTACAGAAGGTCATCAAAACCACATAACTCACTCTCAAACCATTCCAAACTCTCACAAACCATTCAATAAACTTTCACAAAATCTCAATCTTCATCAATTAATACTCCATCCCTCTTTACAGAAGACAATCAGAACAAAACAGAGCAAAACAGAGCAAAACAAAAGGTATACAGAACCTATCAGAACATCACAGAATCATCAATAAACATCATGATCTTCAAAAACACAATCATTATCATCCAAAACACTCTCAAACCACTTCTAAATCAATCAATCATCTCATAAAATCAACCATTCAGCTCTCAAAAACAACAAAAATCAGCCAAAAAACAAGTCATTTCAACACTCAACACATAACCTTTCACGTTCACATTGACGCCTCGAAGTTTGCTGTGGGAGTGTGTTATGCCAGCTTGGTAAACACAATCTAGGCTATCCAATGAGCTTTGCTAGCAAACAACTCACACATATAGAGATGAACTACTCCATGACGGAGAAAGAGGGTTTAGCCATGGTTTTTGTTGTAAATAAATTTCAACGCTATCTTTTAGCTATGCCTTTTACATTTTTTTAAAACCATAAAGCCTTGATGTATCTTGTTAACAAACCCTATGCTACTGGACACATTGCTCGATGGTTACTTCTACTATTAGAATTCGACTTCTCTATGGTTGTGCAAAGGGAAAAGCACTACATGGTTTATCATATGTCTCATATACACAGGAGAAACCGTTGAGCAGGGCATCACGATTGATTTGCCAAACGTGTATCTGTTTAACTTGTCTAGCAAGAGGGATTTGTTTAGAGCCGATTTGATGCCATATTAGACAGATGACATATTTCAAGTGCTGGAACATGGACTATCTGAACAACCTATTGAGAAGGCTTCAATTTAATCAAATCATCCTCAAGATACAACCCTATTAGTTGATAGCATGCCAACTCTATAGGCTAGGGCAAGACAGATTTCTACATAGATGCATGTGCAAACATGAGATGCACGATGTACTTTTGTAGAAGCACACGAGGGAATTGCTGGAGGGAACTTCAACAAAGATATGATAGCTTGCAAGGTGCTACAGTCTCAACTATGGTGGCCTACTCTTTTTCAAGATGTCACACGATTCATAAAGCACTGTGGTGAGTGCCAACAGACTAAGGTACTTGTCCGCAAAGACTAGATAGAGCTAACTCTAATAATTGCAATATAGCCTTTCAAAAAATGGAAATTTGACTTCATTGGGCCGATCAGTCTTGTAGCACAATACTCACAAGCTAAGTACTTTATAGTTGGAATGGATTATGTCACAAAATGGGTAGAAGCACGAGCCACCAAAAAAAAAGATGCTAGAACCATCGCTAAGTTCCTTTGGAGAAGGTGATCTCACGATTCGGCTGCCCCATTAAGCTAGTTAGTGATCTAGGCACAGACTTCATTAATAAAGTGATTGCTCACCTCCTATTGACCTTTCTGATCATCCATAAAAAATCCTTACCCTACAATCCTCAAGAAAATGGCCAGGCTGAGTCTACTAATAAGATATTAGTGAATGTCCAGGCCAAAGTAGTCTTTGCCTTGTGCAGCGAGACTGGGACAATAAACTGATGGCAGCCTTATGGGCCTATTGAACAGCCTATAAAATGATGATGAGATAGACTCCCTTCAAGTTAACCTACGGGATTGAAGCTATTATACTTTAGAATTCTTTATCTCGGGCTTGAGAGTAGCCATCCAAGAGAGATGGGATAGAAAGGAGGCATGGGTGGAGTGCCTAATCGAGCTAGAACACTTACCCATTTGCCGACTTGCAAAAAGGCATGATGTAAGAGCTCATTTGACAAGCATTTCAAGTAATGAGAATTCGAGCAGAGTGATTTAGTGTTGTTGTACTACTCAAAAAAGGCCATAAATAGAAGATGAAGTTTAGGGGATTAGGGCCTTTCCGAGTCTACACTATCAACTGAATCGAAAATGTAGAGCTTGAGACCTTAGATAGAAAGGGCATAGGCTTCTTCAATGGTAGCTGCATGAAGAAATACTACCCTCCCACACATCCAATGCACGAGCCTCCCATGCTAGAGTCCCTTATGAAGGTCCAAGTTGCCATAATAATGGAAATTGATGAGGACGAAGAGGTAGTAGCACCTGCTTATCTATGCCATAACGGTCACCGCCCAACAAACACATGCCTTCAATGCATTGATCGATGAGGGAGCTGATTTTAATATCTTAACTCATGATAATTGGACTCAAATTGGCTGACCACAAATACAACCCACCAATGCCAAACTTAGCCCATTTGGGGCCTAATCGTATGCACTTTCAAGAAAGTGCAATGTCACAGTCTCTATTGAGTCTAAAAGCATACTCATAATTTTTTATGTGTTGTCGAATACAAAAGATGTTGGTAAGGAATTGCTATTAGGATGCTCATTTAAAAAGTAAGCACATTGTAATGCCGACTATGAGTCTCAGTGTATTCACCTTACTATAGATAAGGTACAAATAGTCAACTTTCAGCAAGGGTAGCACGACCCAATCAAAGGCTACAAGGCCACCGATAGAGAAACCCACCACCAAGCCTAAGGAGGGAGGCCGTGACTTATCGCAACCCACCAAGCCACACCGCCAACAAACCGTTGAGATCAAAGCTAAGACCCTTGTGTGAAAGATGCAGATCTAGAGCATGGTAGGAGCTATGGAGGATGGAAGATGAAGACAAGAATCATGTTGACATAGACAAGGAGAGGCCAACTGTTACACAAGTGAATTAGGTTCCATGGAAGCTTGGACTCATAAAGACAATTTTGTGTAATGGAATGATAATGACGAAGACACTAAGTGAAAGTACAAAGCATCATGATATTGTATTCATTCCATATAAAAAGTGGTAGTCAAGTACAATGCTTTATAGTTGTTAGATGGCTACATTTTTCCTCTTTGTGCATATGGGATTCAATCTGTCTGCATGTCCTAAGCCCAAAACTTCCTCATACAAAGAGGCTACAATAGGTGTGATTGCAAATATCTCAACACCCCTCCTCAATCACAACCAGAAAGTACAAAGTCTGTAGAGGCTTTAGTGAAAGTAACACCTGCAAAGTGTGGGCACACCATAAACATGGCAAAACACCAGAGGCTGTCGCAAAAAAGGCTAAGTGTGGGTACCACCACAAACTTGATGATCATCCAGAGGCTGTAGCAGGGGCCTTACAGAGACTGTAGTACAAGGCTACATGAGGAGTTTAAAAGCTTATGATAAAGACATTTGGGCTAGGGAATACAAGGCTAAAATAGAAAGTATGAAATAGGATCAAGGACCGTGAGGCCCTTGCGGTTTTTAGCATTTCTTTTGACATAGATTTTCAATTCATTGCAGTTCTTCTTGTCTAGTTTCCTGTACTTGTACTTCACTTTGTTTTCCACTTCAAATTCTTCATGATTTTTCTGCTTCTTCTTCTTATTCTTGTTCATTTGGTCCTCTTGATCTGCTTCTTCATTGACTTTGCTTGCAATAGTTGCATTAGTCTTTATGTCCATGTCCCCCTCAAGCAAAGATATAATTGTCTTTGAGGCAGCAAAAATGTCTTCAAAACCTTCAAATAAATACATCGATTGCTCTTCAAAACAAGTAAATTCATCCATCCCTGCAAAGCGGAATAAACAAGTCTTCCATGTAGTTGAATTGAGCAACAAGAGTAATGTTACTCTTCATGAGAAGCATCTTCATAAAATACTTAATTTTGGTCATTCCCATGATGGAAATAAGCTTCAAATGACTGAGAATAACCAGCAATGAGTTGATCTTTGTATGTGTCAAAAGACACAAGCAATGGCAGTGAAGTATCAAAAGATACTAGTTTGAAATTTTATGTTTGTTGCTTGAGTTTGACTTGATGATCTTCAAAAACTCTTTATAGCTTCCCCTCCTTGCTGATTTGATGGTTGAATACTTGCTGAAAACTTCAGATTAGAGTGGCATTGGCTTGGTTTAAGTGGAAGGAGAGAGAAAATGAAGGAAAAATGAGCTTGAAGGTAAGTGGCTATGGCTGTCCTGTCAAAACAGGGACCAACGATTGGTAAATGAGCTTCCACGAGCTTCACAGGTCGTTTCAGCTCAAGCGCTTTGAGATGGAGGACCTTCACTAATGGGTCTAACTTTCCCTAAGAGGGTTTATACTCATTTTGCCCGAGTTGAGAGATCTAAGTCTTCAAAGTGGTCACTGTCAAAACTACACCCAGATTTGGGAATGGGCATGGTGTGCATTAATCTCCTTGATTTTTTGCCAACAAGTTGTGCCTTGAGCTGAAGAACAACTCTCAAGAAGAAATCTTGAAGAGATATGGCTTGATTGATGAGATATGGCTGCTCCAACAGAGGTAGGTAGGTGCTGCCCACAGACACAATTATGGCAGCGACTTCGAAAAGAGGCAATGCTGAAGCTATAGTTGCCCAATCTCAATGATTGAGGTGCCAAGGAGGAGCTTGGAAGTAGAGAAATGCTTCTCTAGAAGGAAGTTTAGAGATATTTGGCATGTGGAGAGAGATATGAAAGCTTCAAGCTGATAGGATGCTGTTGGCTATGGCTGCCATGGAAGCTTCATTGAAGGTAGGAATGCAAATGAAGTTGGAGATAGGGTCCAGTACTCAAACTGAGTAGAGCAGAGATGGAAAGGAGATGAGAGGAGTGAAAGAAGAGTTGGGACATGCTCAGCTAAGCTCTGATGCCATGTGAAAGATGCGGATCTAGAGCATGGCAAGAGCTATGGAGGATGGAAGATGAAGACAAGAATCATGTTGACATAGACAAGGAGTGACCAACTGTTACACAAGTGAATTAGGTTCCGAGATGGAAGCTTGGACTCATAAAGACAATCTTGTGTAATGGACTGATAATGAAAAAGACACTAAGTGAAAGTACAAAGCATCATGATATTGTATTCATTCTATATAAAAAGTGGTAGTCAAGTACAATGCTTTAGAGTTGTTGGATGGCTACAATTTTCCTCTCTATGCATATGGGATTCAGTCTGCCTGCATGTTCTAAGCCCAGAACTACCTCATACAAAGAGTCTACAATAATTGGGTGCCTAAACATCAAGGACTACCACCTATAAGCATACAAACATGACCTCACAAGCCTAGGAACTCACACTCGAAACCTAGGAGGCAAAGAAGAAACTATAGGCACCGACGAACGGTCAAGCCGGTGATGGGTCCCCAAGACCTTATTGCAAGTGCAAGGCTATTACAAGGGTGATTCCTGGATATGGATGCCTAAAGCCACAATGGCCAGCACCACTATTCAAATGCCACCCTGAAACTTAACCACACAAAGCTCCATGACAGATCAGGCACTAAACTTGCAAAAGACTCAAGCTGCGAAGCCCATAGAGCCCAATACAATTAAGCATGCAGAGCCAACAGGTCTACCAATCGAAACCGCCACAGCTTGTTGAACCCAACTTGAGTCAACCTAACACTGCTAGTGCCCCTAAAGCCTCACAACCATCTAGTAGCACAATGCTAGAATCACAAACCACGCTTAGTACATAAGAAGCTAGACTACACGCTCAATAGGAGCAGCCGCAACCCTGCAGATGCCAACTGCTGAGCTGTCGAGTCTAGTCAAACCCCTGCCTTTAGTCGACGGTCTTAAACCCTCCTATGAAAAATGATCGATTCTTACCTTAGCCTCCAACTTAGTTGAAAATACGTGGGATGAATTGGTTGTTTTCCTTCGGCACTTGGATGTTTTCCTTCGGCACTTGGATGCCACATTTACCAAACTTGCTAAAAGCTATGAGCAATTAGATCTAGGTCTGTTAGACAAGCCTTTAGTAATGAAGGTATGCACACTGCCTTGCTCATGGGAAGAGTCAAAATTTGTATTTGTTAAGACTCCCCAAGCAGCTAAGGAACTAATCGCCATCGATATTTCCCATGAACAAGCATGCAAGCAATGCCTCATTATGTCTTACGACAAGGGCACGGTCCTTGCCACAAACCAGGAGATTGAGGAATTGAAACGGCTTGCTAACAATTACTCCTCTTTCTTGTAAAATGGTATGCTCTCTGACTTCAATGGGAGCAAGAGGGCTACCAAATCATGACCAACACTGAGTAGAGATATGCAATCAAGACCTCAAAATATGACCCGACTTACGTAACTCCAACCTCCTATAGGGTGTTGAACACCATTTGACCGGCCCCTAGAAGAGCACATCATGACTCACCCCACTTAGATTGTATTTTGATAGAGAAGGAGTTACACATTGCCAGCAAATTGCTAGCAAAATAGACTTCGGTGATTTCCTAATGGATGTCCTCACCTACCTCACTCATGTAAGCATCCGACCTTTCGACAAGGACCACCATGCTAATATGGAGTACAACTTGAACTTCTATGCTAGGCTCATGTGAAAGTGAAGTACTGTGATCATGCGCTGAACTTCCTTAACCCTTCAAATCCTAGAAAGGATTCTTCTTATCTCCCAAGGGGGGAGGGGGTAAAGTATGGAACAAACTTGTGGTCACCCAGGGCATATTTCTTCGCATCCCCCGAGAGGGAGCAAGCCAATAGAGAGAAGGCTGACCTTAGATACCCAGAGTGTGGAATCACTCACCTATTTTCTAATTTCCTAGAGTGTGGAATCACTCACCTATTTTCCAATTTCCCTAGACAAAAACCACCCTCTAGTTTGATGATTGTGGCATCAGTAGTACTGTTAGGGCTGTTCAAAGTTGAAATACTAGACGAAGAGGCTATGCCTATCCTGTTACATCTTATGACCCAAGCATAGACAAAAGTGGGCCAGAATATCACTATCAGGGCCTAATAACCTAGATGAAGCCTCAATAGGAAAAAGGAGCCATAGGTGAAGGAGGAAGAGAACCGAAGAGAAGGTCACACTTAAGACGGAGAGTGCCACGACACTAATTGTAGGGAAAATAGTCACAGATGCAAAAGTAGAAACATCTACTCCAAAGATTATGAAAAAGGGAAATGCCAAGGTTAGGGAGTACCCCAACTCGAATCACCAACTTGAAGCCATAATTAAGGTCAGGAGTGGGTGAGAGAAGCCCAAGAGCACTTGAAGGATGCTAAACCCCTAGACATGGGAGTTGGAGTTAGTGTACTTACCCGCCAAGGCTTAGGGTAACCCGCCTGTCGAGAACACTAGGTTCAATGTCACATTGGCCAACATGATGAAAGTTAGGCCATTTGGAGTGTTGAAGAATTGGCAGTTGAAGATCGTAGGAGTCCAGTTTTTAGTATACTTCATTGTCATGAAGGGAGTGGTCTATGATATCCTACTAGGTAGATCTTGGATGCAGAATGCACAAGTTATAGAAGACTAGGGCAAGGGTCTGATCTTCCTGAGCAATCGAATGGAAGCAGTGAGAGTAGAGATGGATACCTAGGAGACAATGCCAGTCGATTTGAATGCCATCTCTGTTATGCTGAAGGGTGACACCCAAGTTAGAAAATCTTATGGGCTGCCAACTAAATATATCCCGAGCCTTGAGGATGAGCAAGATTGGATGCACGTGCTAGCCACCATTGATCTGCCATTCTTAGACGAGAGGAGGAATACAAACAAACTATTAAGACAGCTAGTGAGCCCACAAATAAGCCCTCAGTACCATTATGCATGATGGATAGAAGCTATTGTAGCCTGCCCACCCCTGTCATGTTCCATGTCCCAAATAACAAGCTAGAGCTCCAAGGGATCTTAGAGTACTTGACGAACAAGCTAGCTGCCAAGCCAGTCACTAACCTCAAACTCCTCAAGGATCTCATGGACAAACCCAAGCGGAAGTGGACCAAGGTACATAATTTGAACTTGATGTACAATTGGGCCTTAGTCACGGATGAGAAAGAAGAGGAGCCTAAAAACCTAGGAGATGACAAGCAATCGAAAGTAGACAATTTGGATGAAGAGTATAAAGACTGATGTTCCCTCAGTGGGGAGAGAGTGAAGAAGAGATTGACAGAATAGAGTATGACACTGATGGATATATAATTGAGAAAATATGAGTAGATTCCAAACCCCAAAAGGAGAACACCTTTAAAATTGAGAGAGAAATCATGCAAATAGAGTGCGATCGCACGTGGTTGGAACACTTAAGGGCAATTGATCACAAACGAGAGTAGGTCTCACCCAACCAACTTCTGCACTGTTGTTTAGAATGGAATCATCTTTGGAGCTATGACCACCAAGAGAGATTCCCTCTTCTAGCAAAGATGGAGAGTTTAATTCTAAGTGTCAGAGGTAAGTTCAGATAGTGATCCTGAAATACCTCGACCACCTAAGACCAAACGCATGAAGGGGGACCTACCAATCCACCTAAGGCATCGACGATTGAGGAAGGAGAGAAAGCGACAACCTAGGGAGTCAAAAGCTAAGGAGCAGAAAAACCCACAAGATCTACCAAAGCGATTCACAAAATTCAAGAAGGGCAATAGAGTAGTGATCTTGCTGGTGCCAAGAGGCAAGGACAAGGCAAACAAACCCATAGAAAGCCCTGACAAAGTCAAGGAGGTTGACCTAGCTAGGGAAGTGGAGAAGCCATCTTCATATATTGAGCAAGAAGAAGAAAATCTCATTACACTCATATGAGAATACATAGACATATTTGCTTGGCGAGTTGAAAGGGGTAGATCCGAGTGTAGTGACTCATAATATTTCCATGACATCAAACACAACGTGAGTCAAGCAATGACCATATCTGATGAATCCCAAGCATGCTCATGTAGTTAAGGAGGAGATATACAAGCTTTTAAGAGCTAGATTCATCTATGAAATTGAGCACACAGATTGGGTTTCGCCCATTATATTCGTCCTAGCTAAATTTTAGGACCATCCATAATATCGGCAAGGTGGTGGCCAAGGAGAAAGCAACTAGAAGGATAATAGAACAATGCAACCTCACAAAGTATGTTGAGAAGTTTGGGCCGGAGGCCTACAATCGGTGCATAGAGTTCTTGAGAAACTACGACTCCAATAGGTGGCATTGTGACAGTGGTGGGCAGAGGTGAAGAGGCCAAACAGGTGCACGTAGAGCTGAGCAAGGCCTTGGTGGAGAAGGCATTGGGATTAGCACCCAAGGTGGAGAGGAGACCAAAAAGAGATGTCTATGCCATGATCAACATGAACAAGATATTGATTATGTTTTGGAAGTTCATGATGATTTTCAGTGGAGATATGAGGTTCTGTGATGTTCTGATAGGTTCTGATTGGTTCTGTATACCTTCTGTATAGCCTCTGTTTTGTTCTGATTGTCTTCTGTATGAAGCATGGATTGATGATTGATGAAGATTGAGATCTTGTGAAATCTTATTGAATAGTTTTTGATGGTTTGGAATGGTTTGAGTATGAGTTATGAGGTTTTGATGACCTTCTGTAGATCTTCTGTAGAGCTTCTGTCTCTGTACTGTCTCTGTTCTGGTACTGTATTGTGACTGTTCTGTAGACTGTTCTATATGTGTTCTGATGGATGAGAGTGTAGCTTGGAAAAGTTTTCTAGCCTTGGAAAGAGGTGAATACAAGTGAAAAAGAGCTAAAAGAAGTGAAAGAAGTAGCTACTGAAGACTCAAGTAAAGACTGGAGTGAAGTGACAGTGGTGAGCTATGAAAGGACACTGTAGTGGCTCTGGTGACTCTTCATATCAGATATACCTCTTGGGAGGGGTATCCACGATCTAAGAAGGATTATTGTGAGTGATTATGAGATATTGTAGTGAGGATATGATGTATTATTGATGGAGAGAGAGAGAGAGAGAGAGAGAGAGAGAGAGAGAGAGAGAGTCAGAGATAGCCAAATCTACTAAAACAGAGTGATTGTATATGAGAGATTGAGAGAGAAGACTATGAAGATATTGAAGATGAATACTATGTGATGTATTTCCATTCAAAGATGGTGTATTCCTTTGCTTTCTTTTTTCTATTGATGGATTTTGTGAAGATATTGAAGAATATGGTTGGTTCTATCAAATCCGTGGGAGATCTACATGATGTTGCATGAAGATTTGTTGTGCCTGGTGTTCTTTTCTTCATTGTGATCATATAAAACCTTATAAAAAATCTTGTTGATGTTACAAGATAGATTTTCTTGCAAGATAATTCCCTTTTCCTTGGTGTTCCTCTTGGGGCTCCATGTTTTTGGTGCGCAGCCGGGGAAGCTTTCCATCAACAAGCACCAAAAGAGGCTGAAAATGAAGGAAATGGCATGGCCAAGAAGAGAAGAATTCAATGGATGTTTGTAAAGTTCCTTCTTCCACTGAAGAGTTAGAATTTCTCATAATTAAAGCCACTTTCCACAAGAAGTTCATCCCACAATGGCGGAAACACATCACCATCATGATGCATGCTCTATGTGGTGGACAGTTTCCTCTTCCTGTTGAAGCAGCAGAAACTTGCATCTTGGTGGCAAACTATTTGGGAACAAACTGAAGAGTAGAAATAGAGAGAATGACCATCCATGCAAGATTTGGCATTCATTGATAAGTTTCCAGACATCATTAAATGGGAGATTGTGAAGAAGCTTCAGGAGTCTTGGTCTGTGGAGGTTCACAAAGACAAGAAGGAAAAGAGTTGGAATTTGTTTGTGGATGCTCAACAGCAAGATACATGGGATGCTTGGTGTTCTGACAATCTTCTGTTTGTTCAATTGGCAACCCATTGGAAGTTGGTAGACAGAGTGTTTTTCACAACATACACTGTTGAAACCATCAGAAGCTGGCATTACTATGATGATGACACCACCACAATGCTTAGACCTATGCATTTTGACACCTTCAGAGCCGAATACCTTCCTCTGTGTAGTAGCATGAAAGCAGAATTTAGAGACGTTGAAAAGGAAGAAGTAGAAGAAATATTGACAAGAGAGTCCTCCAGAGACTGAAGCCTTCTGTTAACCCTCTCTGGAGCACTAACAACATAGTGGAGCCAACCCCCTAATGAATGACTCAATAAAGAGACAAGCATTAGAACGACTCCAGAGGTACGTAAGAAGAGAGAAAGCAAGAATCAAAGCTGAGAACGAGCTCGCAGCAGAAGCCGCCTTTGACACCCTTGCGAAACTCTTTACAGAAGTCCCAATGGCACATCAAGCCCTTCCTGCTCCTGCTGGAGGTCCACTTCCAAGCTAGATCCGTCCTAGAAATATTGATGATAGGCTAGCGAATGTAGTCCCGTTGCCAGTTTTTAAGGGAGAGTATAATGAAGACCTCGATATTCATGTAGCAGAGTTTATGGTAGCATGTGTGGCTAACAATGCTAGAACCCCTGAGCATTGGTTAGCAATATTCCCTGCCACTTTCAAGGGCGCGGTGTTTCAGTGGTATGAGAGACAAGCAGCAGGAACTTTTGGCACATGGGACGACCTGAAGTTGGCCTTCCTCACTAAATTCAGGCGTGAAGGTTTTGAAGAGCGGATGCGAGAGGAATTTATGAACCTAAGTCAGTCCTCTGGAGAAAGAGTAGAAGCTTATGTCTCACAAATGGAATCCATCCTGAAGACATGGACTAACCATAATCTAGATGATGGCATTCAGAAGGGGGTGTTTCTCAGAGGATTACAACTAGAAGTCCGTAAGTTTGTGGAGCTGCAAAGACCAACCACACTGCAAGCTACAATAGAAGGTGCAAGACTGTACGATGAAGTGGAAGCTAGATTGGCGATGAATCTAGGAAGAGGAGTCCTACCTCCTCTGATGCTAGGAATGATGTACCCACCAAATGTAGTCCCAGGGACAGTCCCCTACCCTTACCCATAGATGCCCTCAGTATCACAGTACAGTGCACCAAATCCACAATGGCCACAATCAATGCCTCAAATGATGGTTCAACCACAACAACAATGGTCCCAACCAATTTTCCCAATGCCAAATCAGCAGCAACAGTGGAACCCTACCAACTGGAGCCAACAACCAACAGTTCAAATAGGAGCTCTGAATCAGAATTAGAACAGAGATCCCTCTGCACCAGCCCAACCTGTTTATGCAGTGATTACAGAGACTCCTCAAAACCCTACTGCCAGTACCTCAGGAGGAGAAAGCTTGAAGGATTATTTATCCAACTCAGTTGCAAGTATCAAAAAGGAGTTGATGGATGTGATTACAGAGTAGCTACAGACGCTGAAAGTGAATACTGCTAGCATATCCGATGTGGCAGGAGCAGGAAGAGATGTGACGCGTCAAATACTTGGTGTGGTAAGTGTCATCAAGCAGGCCATTTAGCCACTGAATGTACACGAAAACCAACCATTCCTGGAGCTTTCTGTTCCTACTGTTTGCGGAAGAACCATACATAGGATATTTGCTCTCTGAAGGAGATGCATGATAGGAGAAGGAAGGAAGAAGACGCAAGATTCAACTTGCTGGAATCCAAAATAACAACACAAGATATTAGAACCAAGCTTAGAGAGTTTGGTCCTAATTTCGGACCCAGAAGATTTTCCTCTCAAAGTTACAAAGGAAGACAGTCTGGCGGTGGTCAGAGATCAGAAGTGGAGTGTTACAGATGTGGAGAAAAGGGACACATTTCACCAAATTGTCCAAATCCCAGAAGGTCAGTAGATTACAAGCCCTTATGCAGTCGATGTAAAGGAGAAGGCCACACTGCAAAAGACTGTCCAAGCCCAGCCCCAGTGAAAAACAGTGCTACTGATAGTCCGGCCAAGGCCCAAGAGCCTACCTCCAATTTAGTGGAATTGGAAGTTGCTACCATCACGCGTGCAAAGAAGAAGGAACCACCTATCTAGAAAGAAAATAATCCTCCTGCCAGAACAGTGAAGTTCAATCTTCCACCAGAAGAACAGAACAAAACAGAGCCTGGTAGTGCCGTACAGAGCACTACAGTGCCACAAAGAGTCATAGAGACAGTTCCAGAGACAGGACCAAAGGTCCAGGAGATAGAAGAGGAGGAGGTGCCACAAGTGGTAGAAGAAGTTCCCATGATGCCCCTGTTGGAAGAAACAAGGAAAATGAAAATGGGTGTTGCCCCATTCCCTAACCTGTTAGAGAAGCCAGTGGATCCTATTAAGGAATACGATCTGGTTAGAGATCTAGATACCTTTAAACCAAACCTCACATTCTGACAATTATTGATGTTGTCTCTCAGTTGCCGCAAAAGGTGCAAAAGTATACTGACAAGAAGATGTGGATTAAGGATTGCTCCCTCAACAGCAACAAAGTCCAATAAAGCTCCAGAGCCTGTAAAAGAAGTAGACGTGGCTAACGCCTTCCTAGATCCGGGTACCCCAGAGACTGGTGTGTGGATAAAAGACTGCTTTATTGCAAATGCACTGATTGATGGTGGTTCATCAGTGAACATTATGATGAATGTGACAATGAAGGATCTAGGTCTACAAGGTGTGCAACCAACCCAATGGCTCATCAGACTGGCGGATCAGAGCAGAATCAAGCCTTTGGGCATTCTCCCATATGTGAAGACTACAGTAGCCGGAAGAGATTATTGGCTAACCTATCTAGTGGTGAAGCCAAACTCTTATGGTACATCCTACCCTCTGTTACTGGGCAGACCATGGCTTTTTGAAGCCAGAGCAAGGACGGATTGGTTCAAAGGAACCTTGACCTTGGGTAGAGGACCTAACAAAGTGGTGCTGAAGCTATATGGTTCTCAAAAAGGACATGGATCCACCTCCTTGGAATTATCTTCTGACTCCCCTAATGAGGCTACAGATGGAACATTAGCAGACGAAGATGCTGTCAAACAGATTCTTCCCAAGAAAATAGTGGCACGTTCCTTAACAGTGGATACTATAAGCCAACTCCCAAAAGATGCAAAGTCCCCGTCAATGGGGGTGAATACTTCCTGCCTGAACCGGGAACAATTTCCGAAATCACTTCTGACAGTGAGATAGAAGCATGGATGTACTGCTCTCCCTGTTACATGGCCATGACAGAGGAAGAAGATGAAACAGAGAACCTATTCTTCTCTTACAGAGCTCCTACAGAGACAGAGCCAGAGCCAGAGCCAGAGACAAAGACAGAAGAGGAAGGAGACGATATGGAAGAAGAAGGTTATGAAAGCGAGATGGAAGAATCTATCCCATCCAAAGAGGATATATATGAAGAAGAAGTTCCAGAAGCATCAGAAGCAGACGAGCTCATGTTGTGGGACAGAATGGCGATGGTACCATTTGGTCTGGTAAATGGATCTTCTCATATGCAAAATCTTTATAAGAAATGGATTAAAAAAGAACAAGTCGTCTTTCAGCAGTGGCTCTTGCCGTTCTCAACCACCTTTGCCAAGAAAAGATGATGATGATGCACCGTGCCAACACGTACTAGTCCCACAAATCCAACAAGCATCAGAGGGTCCCTGTTATGTGACATTCCTTGACGTGTCATCAGAAGATGAGTCTTCAAGCCAAGAGGTAACTGATCGTGAAACCAAACCCGAAACGGCTCTAATCCCATTTCAACATCTCAAGGAGCAACCTAAGTCTCCACCAAAAAGAAAAAGTTGGTTCTAGTGGGACATCAGATGAGGACACCATTCCCTTGAAGGAGTCGGATCTATACCCAGAACCAGTCCGCAGGACCTTCATCCGTGAAGTAGAAGGTGAAAGGCAATTAACCTTTGTGGATGCAGATGGCACTGAATGCCACTTGAAGGTGGGTAGCAGCCTACCAGAAGAGGAGTTGTCAACTTTGTACAACTTGTTGAAAGAGAATTTGGACGTGTTTGCATGGTCCTATAAAGACCTAAAGGGGATTGATCCCACAATATGTCAGCATCATATTGACTTGGAGCCTGATGCCAAGCTAGTACGGCAACAACAGAGGCGAATGAACCTGAATTATTCCACCTTGGTGAAAGCAGAGCTGTTGAAGCTTCTAGAAGCCGAGTTCATCTATCCAGTGGCAAATAGTGAATGGGTTTCACCCAAGAAGAATGGCAAGCTTCGTATATGTGTGGATTTCCGCAAGTTGAATTCCAAGACAAAGAAGGATCACTTTCCTATCCCTTTCACAGACCAGCTGTTAGACACAGTGGCAGGACATGAGCTTTATTCCCTTCTGGATGGGTTCAGTGGATATAACCAAGCGCAGATAGCAGAAGAAGACCAGTCCAAAACAACCTTCACCACAGAATGGGGGACCTACGCTTACCGAGTGATGCCGTTTGGGCTCTGCAATGCCCTTGCTACCTTCCAGTGAGTCATGATGGCCGCATTCCAAAATCATATGCACGACTTTATTGAGGTATATTTGGATGACTTCTGTATCTATAGTTTGATCCGTAAACACTGGGGACATTTGGAACAATGCTTTGACCGATGCCGAGAGTATGGGATTTCCCTCAACCTCGACAAATGCATATTTGGGGTCTCTTCTGGAGTTCTATTGGGTCACATTGTCTCAGCACAAGGGATATCAATAGACCCTGCAAAGATCGAAAAGATCGCAGCTCTGACAGCACCCACCAACCTCAAACAGTTGAGGGGATTCCTAGGCCAACTGGGTTACTACAGAAGGTTCATAGCCCATTTTGCAACAAAGGCAACCTCCTTGCACAAGCTTCTGAGGAAAGATGCAGAGTTTGTTTGGACAGAAGAATGTGACAAAGCCTTCAACACTCTGAAGCAGTGTCTGATTGAGCACCCATTCTGCAGCCTCTTGACTGGATGAAGGAGTTCCATGTACACACTGATGCATCTATTGAAGGCTTAGGCGCAGTTCTCTGCCAGAAGGGTTCCTCGAAGTTGGATCAGCCGATCCATTACGCAAGCCGAAAAGTCACTGATAGGGAACGGAACTACATAGTGAGGACAGAGCTGGAGTGCTTGGCAATGGTGTTTGCCTTAGAAAAGTTTCGCCACTACCTGCTGTCCACCCACTTTCAATTTTATGTGGATCACGAGGCCTTATCCTTCTTGATGAACAAAGCAGACGTGAAAGGACAAATTATGAGATGGCTCCTTCTATTCCAGGAGTTTGACTTTGAGGTAATTACCAAACCTGGTCGTTCCCATGTTCTGGCTGATCATCTGTCGTGTATCCCACAAACTGCAGACGAGGAGCAGGATGATCCAGACCTCCCTGATGCTTCCCTATTCTTGGTAGAAACTGTAACCCCCTGGTATGCAGACATTGCCAATCTGCTGGCAACCCAACAGTGCCCTCCTGGTATTTCTAGTCGGGAAAGGAAGAAGCTTATGTTAGAATCAGCCCCCTACACCCTGTTAGAGGCGGCGCACTGTATAAGAAAGGTAAGGATGAAGTGCTCAGAAGATGTGTTGCAGGAGATGAGATTGGGATTGTTCTGAAGGCTTGCCATGATGAGCCATGTGGAGGCCACTTTGCAGGAGAAGCCACAGCCAGGAAGGCTCTGCTAGCAGGATAATGGTGGCCTACCATTCATAAGGATGCCTATGATTACTGTAAAAGATGTGATGCCTGTCAGAGAATGGGGAAACCCACGAAGACAAGTGCTATGCCACTGCAACCTATCCTTCCTTTAAAGCCGTTTGAGAAGTGGGACATCGACTTTGTCGGCCCAATCGATCCTCCCACTAGAAGGAAGCAGAACCGATACATCCTCGTATGTACGGATTATGTCACAAAGTGGTGTGAAGCTAAAGCCCTAAAGCGGGACGATGGTAACAACGTGGCCCTGTTCATGTACGAGAATATCATCACCCATTTTGGCAGTCCCCTAGAGCTGGTAAGTGACAAAGGCACTCATTTCATTAATAAAGTTATGGAAGAGTTGATAGAGCTGTATAAGATCCGCCATTGCAAGTCCACTCCTTACTACCCCAGAGCCAACGGCCAAGTCGAAGTCACCAATCGCATCCTCTGCTCGATCTTGACAAGGACGATTGCCGCACATCGTCGTGATTGGGACGATCGACTTACAGAGGCCCTCTGGGCATACAGAACCTCCCATAAAGCAGCAACAGGACAGACACCCTTCCAGCTGGTATATGGTACTGAAGCTGTTTTCCCTGTTGAACTGGAATTACCCTCTTTGTGAGTGGCTATCAAAGAGCGTTTGGGGGACGATGATTCACTGCAACGCCGTCTCCTGTACCTGGAATGTTTGGACGAAACTCGCAGGATGGCTCTACAGTGCATGGAAGCCACGCAAGCTCGACGTAAGGCTTACCATGACAGCTTCATCAAGCACAAGGAGTTCAAAGAAGGTGATTTGGTCCTAGCCTATGATTCACGATTTGGCAAGTTTCCTGGCAAGCTCCAACAACGGTGGATGGGCCCATATAAGGTACTTGCTGTCAATCCTAATGGCTCTGCTGTCCAAGTGCAGACCGTTGATGCCTCTGGTGATCCCTTTCTTATCAATGGATATCGCGTGAAGAAGTACTTCCCTCCTTGGGGATCTTGACAATCACGGTCACCTGATCCTTTCCCTCATTGGCGTGGCACTGTCATTCTTATGATGCTACTTCTGATAGCCGTTCTTCAGCCACTCCTGATGAAGTGGACGTAACCCTCTGTCCCCTCAGCCCCATCTTCCAGTCTTGATCTTTTATCCTCTATTTTCCACCAGCGACGGTGGCGAGGTTGGTTCTGACATATGGTCTTTCTACCATTCATTTCCTAATGAGAAAAAAAAAGAAAAGAAAAAAAAGAAAACAAATATACATATCGGTCATGGGAGAAAAGGACTTCTGTCCCTGTCATGCTGACCTATTCTTCAAGAAAAGGTGAAAATACCCTCGGGAGTCAGAGAAAACGAAAAGAGAAAAAAGAAAAAAAACACGAATCTGTTATGGGAGAAAAGGAAGAAATTCCCTGTCATAGCAGGCCTCGCTCCAAGAAAACGTGTTTAATACCCTTGGGCGAGAAGCTGGCTATGGAAAAGGTGGCAACACCCAACAGTCCAGAAAGTGGATTCATCAATTGATATCCCCAGGATCCAATTCCGAAGCTGCCTCCCTTGGTATGCTGTGTCCTGTGTCTCTCTACAGAGCGTCTAACTGTCCTCTAGCAGACGGCATGTCCTATCCAACACAATGTTTAATTTGATGGCTACCTCCCTAGGTACGCCTCTTCAACAACTGACGACACGATCTTCATTGACAACAATCGAGTGACGCGAGCTTTCATCCTAACCGGATGGGGAAGTGAGTATGGTTGCCCTCTGTAACTATCAACAGAGAGTGAGACAGAGGGTGGGGTGAGTGACCAGTCTTTTCCCTTCAAATCAAATGAGAGGTGAGAGGTGTGAATGAAGTGTTGCACGCACGGGATGGGCCTCTCATTGCACAAAGCACAATTTGTTTTTGTGCACTGCACCATAAGGCTCCCTGGCCTTCCTTCTCGCACTGTATGCCGACACAGGGCAGGATGCACAACTGCACCATTAAATGTGCACAAGGCATACAACCTTTGCACAAGTGATCGTGAGGATTACATCAATGGGTTTCAAGAAAGGGCTGCCCTCCTGTATCTATCAACAGAGTGTGAGACAGAGGGTGGGCTAAGTGTGACTGGAGTTTCTTCAATCAATTACCGAGAGGTGAGATTGATGGACGTTATGACACTTGGGGTCAGGTATGTTCCCATTTCCCTATGCACCCCCGGGATGGGTCTCTACCGTCTTCACAAGACACGCCACCCTGTTCTGTACACTGCACTGTAAGGCTCCCTTGCCTTCCTCCTTGCACCTATGCCAGCCGGGTTAGATGCACTAATGCACCATCAACTGTGTACCCTGGCATACTCCTTCTGCACCATCCCCTTGTCGATTTCTAAACCGAGTATGAGATATGGGTTTCAATCATTCTTCCTCGAGTGATATTAGTCATGGGGCGAGTGACTGTTCTTTCATTCCATATGAGTGACAGTGAGTTGAGTGTAATATCCCTTGCCATCGGCGAATTTCCTGCGATTCCTTCAACCAACTACCTCCTTGGCTGCTGCCGCGTGGTCCCTGCCACGAAGGATGTGTGTTGTGAAGATGCCTTAGTACCTCCTGCAGCCGACAACGACACAGGAAGTGCCATTGACAATCAACCTTGATTCTCTACAACATGGGCCAAGTTTTTCTAACCCTACCCCTTCTGTTTCTCAATGACGTTCATGTTTTAAGTGTGGGGACGTTGGTGGATGGTCTATTGTGTGGTCCTAGGTCCCTGTTGCTCAGTTAACCCTACCCGTTAAGGTTTTAAGTGTGGGGATGCGTCCCTGTGCATCTACATTGCATATCCTTTTGCATATGCCTCAACCTGCTAATGCCTCTATGCCATGCCTTGCTTTTACCCTGATGGGGTCCCTTCCCACCCACCCGTTTATGTTCCACCCACCCTAGGGGCTGTTCCCTTACAGTTTTCTTTCATTCCTTGATTTTGCGGTCCTGCCATGTGAACGTACCCTACATTCACCAAAATCCACATCCAACCCTATAGCCCTGTTCCTCCCTTTGAATTGATCATTTTTTCTTTTTACCTACCCCTGTTCCGGTGCACGGTTTTTGAGTTATTAAATTTTGAACCTTTTTTTTTGCAAATTCATCGGTTTTCCATGTGAACGTGCTTTGCTTGTTTCGGAACCATGATCTGGCATCATAGCCCTGAAAACCACTTTCCCTCTGATATTTTTCCTTTTTACTCCATGTCATTTCGATGCACGGTTTGTTCAATATTAATTTTACGGTTTTTTATGACTTTTTCGTGCGTATTTTTGATATTTTTCCATGTGAACTTGCCCTGTTTGCATCGGAATTCCAATTTGATTTGACAGCCGTATCCATCCCGCCTTCCCCCACCTTTTTCCTTTTTCCTCCCCCCTCTTTCGACTTTTGGATTATTATTATTAATTTTTCAATGTGTTTTCGGCCGTATTTTTGGTGTTTTTTGCATGTGAGCCCCTCCTACTTCAACCAGGACTGCGTTTTGATATGACACTCATGTACCCCCGCTTCCTGCGGACATTTTCCCTTTTTACTGCATGTCCTTCCGGCGAGCGGTTCGTCCAATATTAATTTCCGATACCATTTTTGGGTCTGTTTTTTGGGTTTTTCCCACGTGAACGCGTCTTATCTCAGTCGGAACTATGTTTTGATGTGATAGAATTGTCAGGCACATCTTTCTGTACATTTTTCCTTTTTCCTACACCTTGTTCCGATGCACGGATCTTTCGATATTAATTTTCATTTGTGTTTTTTGACCTGTTTTTTGCATTTTTTGCATAAGAGCGCCCTGTCTTTCCCCTGAAACTCCCGTTGCATGTTTCCCATGTCTTCCCCTGCCGTCCTGCCCACTTTTTGTTTTTATGGCATTTCGTTTTGATGCCCGGATTGGGAGATATTCATTTTTCTTTATTTTTATGTATTTTCGTGCGACTCGTCCCGCGCGTGAACGCACCCGTTTTTGATTTCACGCGTCTCCACGCACCCCAGTCACGTCCGCGTGACCCGTCCCGCCATCCCGGCACTATTTCGATCCCGTCACGGTAAATTTTTTTACCCCGCCCAGCGCACGCGCACGGGACGGGGGCGCGCCTTTCTTTTATGGCGGGCACCCTCCATGTGCCCCCGCCCATTCCCCTATGCCCCCCCACAGGCCCCTCCCACCACCCACCCCTCGGGCACACACCCCCCCCCCCCGTTTTCCCCTACCTTTCCCCCCGGGCACCCCCCATCCCATGGGCCCTCCCGCCCATTCCCCTCCCACACCATTCCCTCTCCCCCCACCCCACCCTTCTCTCTCCCCGACCCTTCCCCCCCCAACCACCTCCCTCCCTCTCTCCCTCTCCCTTCTCCCTGCGTGTCGTGCCCTCCTCCTCCTCCACCTCCATCTCCTTCTTCTTCCTTTCCCTCCCCTCCTCCTCCTTTCCTTCCCCTCCTGCTCCCCTCCTTCCCCTCCCTCTTCTCCTCGTGCGCCCTGTGGCTTGCCGTGGAGCCCTCCCCGCCGCCACTACGCCTCCTTGTGGCGCCCTACTTTACGCTCGCCCTCTTCACGCCTGACGACGCTGCCGACGTCTCTCGCTGTGGCCCTGCCCCATGCCGCCCGCGCCGCCCTATCGCGGCTCCTTGCCGTGGTACGCCTCTCCGCCGCCGTCGCCCGCCCCTGTGGCCCCGCCTTGTGCCTCTGACGCCCTGCCCGCCGTGCCTCGAGCCTCCGTGACACCCGCCTTGTGCCTCTGACGCCTTGCCCGCCTTGCCCGCCGTGCCTCCAGCCTCCGTGACACCCTCCTTGTCGCTGTGACACCCGCCTTGTAGCCATGACACCCGTGATCTCCACCCTACTGGCCGCTATTGGTGCCTTCCTGCACGCCTTTGCCCGCCGTGGCCTCTTCCACGTGCCCACCCCTACCCCCCTCTAAGCCCCCCTTTCCCCCTCGTTCCCCCATCACCCACCAAACCCCACCCTACCCCCACCCAAGCACACCAACCCCCCCATCCAAGCCCCCCTTCCCCCGACCATTACACACCCCACCCCTACCCCCCTCTAAGCCCCCCTTCCCCCCCTGTTCCCCCATCACCCACGAAACCCCACCCTACCCCCACACAAGCCCCCCTTCCCCCCAAGCACATAAACCCACCACCCCCACCCGAGCCCCCAGTCCCACCATCAAACACCCCCTACCCCCCACACAGGCCCCCCTTCCCCCCACAGGCACACCAACAGAAAACCACCCCCCTCCAAGTCATTGTTCCCCCACAGACCCGCAGAACCCTTCCCAAGCCCCGGTTCACACCCCGTAGAACCGCAGAAAACCCCCTTTACGCCTCCCTTTCACCCGTCGAATCCAACAGCACCAGCAGCAATTCCTGAACCACGCAGCAACCTGCAGCTACCATTCTCTGTCCATTCTCACCCGCACAAGGGTGTGTACGCACGTGATTGTTCGTACTTGTGACTGTTCGTGTGCGGGAGACTGTTCGCGGATCTTCACGCGCGGGGATGCGCGTTAGTTGGTCCGTGAGGTGGTGCTCGCGGCTGTTCACACGCAGCTGACACGCAGTCTATTTCTGGGTATATTCCCAGATTTTTAATTCCAATACCCGAAACCTTTAAAATACATTGCAAAATTACACAAAAATCATTAACAAACACTTAAAATTCAACAAAAAAAAAAACAAAACAAAAAAATCTTGAAAATTTTCCAATCTTTCTGCAATAAATTGCCATATTTTTCTAACATGCAAATTTTAGAAAAAAAATTCAGATCATTTTAAAAGTACAAAATCTTTTTACAAATACCCAAAAAATGAGAAAAAATTCATTAAAAATTGTTAAAATTTTCAAATTAATTGCAAAAAAAATTCCTAAAAATTTCATTAACATTTTTACTTATTTTTGAAAGATTTTTTAAGCTGAAAATGATGTGTCATTTTATTCCATGATTATTTTATGGTACAAATACTTCATTAAACACCTAAATTAATTTAAAAAAAATCCTCTTTCATTCAAAACACACACTAAAAAATCTCGAAAAAACATCCAGATACCTTTTGGGATTGAGAAGAGCACATTCATTGCATTCACATACACCCACTACCATGTATTTTTCCTTTTATATTTTTATTTTTTTTCCCGCTACCCCAAAAACTCACGATTAATTTCTAAAATGAACCCTAAACACCACCATGGCACGTGCATTCGCGCTAAACACACCATTTTTTAATAAAAATAAACTCGTCGTTCACTTAGCACGCGCTATGTGCGCTTAAGAGACACTTCAACATTTTTAATTAAAATGAACCAGTCGTCACAAGAACACGCGCTGGCAAAAAAGCGCTCCACATCACCTTAATTTTTTAATAAATGAACTTGCATTTAGAGACCCAGTTTGGGTATCGAAATCCGGGGTTCGGATTAAAGCACCGCTCTAACCTAATAATTGGTAATTAAAATTTTAAGAAGGAACTGCCGTTTTCTTGATAAGATTTATCACTTAATAAAAATTCACCCATTTCTTAATAATATTAAAATGCACCTTTCATTAAATTAATTCCCCCTCATTGCACTTATTTTTCCTTTTTAATAAACTCGTTTCGTGGGATGGGTACGCGAAGTCTTCGGAGTTGTCTCCATGGTCAAAAACAGATTATCAAAGTTGTGGTCTTGATATGTGTGGGTTGTTGTTATGTTTTGGTTCAGTTTCTGTGTACGGTTAAGGGTACGGTGTGTAGTTTTTTTTCTTTATTGCCTGATACGAGGATTTCGGTGTTTGCATGTTGCATAGCATGAAGCTTTCGGTCGTATATGTGTAGAAGTCATGTCGAATTTTTTCTAGGCTGTGGTTTGCTTGGGGATAGTTGGTCGAGTCACGTTTTATCATTTTGGTTGATATCTTATCCTTGGTTTTTGTCTATTGCTTTGCAAGCATTCTCCTTGTTTGTCTGTGTTTGTGGTGTGTGTGTAACCATTTGAATGGCGCCTCATGCTCCTCCCCCTATCCAGTATGTCCCACTAGTCAGTAGGGATTACTCTTCCCTACTCACTTTTGAGTCTCTCACGAAGGCAGGACTCGCCACTTTCGTGGCCGCCTCCTTTCCATTGCTTCCAGAGGATCCATCGATGTGTGATGAGTTTTTGGCCTCCTACAGCAAGAAGTCGGGACTGGTCCAGGGTGTTAGAATATCAAGCTCTGGGTGTGTTGACCGACATGAGCTGGACACAGCTAGTCTAGCCATAGTAGTTAGATACATTAAATAAGTCGGTGCCTTTGGTGTGAATGGTCTTATGACCGTAGGTTGTATCTTTCTCTATTGAGTGTGGTTTGAATATAGTGTGTGTGAGAGGAAGCTGGTTGCTTCACTCTGCTTTTCATCAATCTGCCTCTTTGAATTTGAACATGGTATCAGAGCCATGAATAGATGAAGACTGGGTGCCTGGGAGTGTGGCATTGGACTTGCAGGAGCTGAAGTCAGAGAAAAGGTTATTCTTCTTCAAACAGGCTGAAGCCATTGGACAATGGAAGGTATGAAGTGTATAGTGGTATGCTTAATGATCAATGGCAGTGTCAAAGGCTTGTTTGTAGCCTTGAGAGGGATGTATTGAGCACCTTAGAGTGCTTCATTGCCCTGGTTAATAGACTCGTGAGCTGTGCTGCCCATCCAACCAGTCTGCGTTGTTGTGCCTGGTTCATATCCATGTCCTACAGCTACTAAATGAGGCATCATGCATCTTCTACATGCTCTAAGCAGTGTATGCTGACCCTGGGTGTGACCTTGAAGGTCTGATATGTCAATGGAAGCTTGGATGATGAGGAGCATGGACTGTTATGCAGGTATACAGGTCTGAAACTGAGAGTACACTGCTGAATACAGTGATTTACATCAATGTTTTGATCCTGAAGAGCACTTGAAGCTCCCTAATAGGCTGGGAAGATTGCATTGCAGACAATACAAGTCAAGAAGTTATATGTACTTGATGTGAAGTACTTGAGCTAAATTTTCTCAGTAAAATGTTCAGATCTGAGAACTGTTCACTGCTGAAAACTGTCATGTACTGTCAGTAATAAGCATTAGATACTACTAATGCAATACAGGTCATTTCTAGAGCTCTATCACCTATGAGAGCTGTCACATACATGCTGGATGTATGGAGGCTTGAAACATTCAATGAGTATCATTGAAAACTGAAGTCTGGAGCTAAAGTGAATGCAGACATATTGTCTTGGTCAAGTACAAATGGTTCATGAGGTCTTATGCTTTGGTCAGTGAAAACAGGTTGTCTATGTATACCTAGATGCTCATGTATTGACCTCACCATTACGAAGTAAATGTATGACATGATCGGGAGACAATTTGGGGCTGATTGGAACTTGATATGCTGAACTTTGGTTGATTGTAACATGCAATTGAATTTGTTGACACTTGTATGTGCTGGTTATGCACTGTTCTGTGTCTCTATGCTTATGTCTGAAGTGGCATATGTACCAGCAGTCAACTAAGCAGTTTTGGAATATGCATTACGTGTATCCAGGTGGAGTTTAACTTTGGAAAGGCTGCTGTAATTGCAGTTTACAGGTTTGGACTGCATGCTTTTGGAACCTGGAAGTGGATCTGTAGGAGTTAAATCTGAACCGAACATCAGACATATGTATTGGCAATTGTCTTTATGAGTTGGATCAACCGATTGGGACGTTGTTTGGGCTGATATTTGACTGAAATTTACTGGTTTTTTTCCTGCAATTAATTGCAGAAAACTGTCATAAACAGTTCCGGGCTGAAGTTGAACTGTTAAGAAAATCTTGGTTTGCAGGTAGTCAGGCAAGGTCTGCAACATGGCAAATGCTGATAGAACTGATAATGTAACCCAGATTGTGGGAGAAAAGCTTGATAGCAACAATTATGCAATATGGAAGTTCCGCATGGAGAACTTTCTGATAGGCAAAGGATACTGGGACTTAGTGACAGGTGTTGAGGCTGAACCTGAAGTTCCAGATAGGAATCCTACAGCTGATCAAAGACGAGCACATCGAGCTTGGACGGAAAGAGCTCGCAGAGTTTTACATTGGCTGTCATTATGTATCTCGGATGCTATGGTGATGCAGATCATGAACTGTAAATCCCCAGCAGATGCGTGGAACATATTGGTCAGGTACTATGGCACAACTACGAGTGCCAGGAAGATACAACTGAAGCAAAAATTCAACAACATAGAGAGGAAGAACAGATCCATACAGGACTATGTCACAGAGATTAAAACCTTAGCAGATCAGCTCGCATCTGTTGGCTCACAGGTAGAAGATGAGGATATGGTTGCAGTGACCTTAAATGGTTTGGGTCCGGAGTATAAGTCCTTTGACACTTCAGTATCTGTGCGGGCTGAGATGCCTGATTTTAATGAGCTGGTTGCGTTGTTGATTCATGAAGAGGTGAAGCTTGGCTTAGTTATAGGGTCAAGCAGCTCAAAGAATAAGGATGCAGTTTTTTATTCGAATCAGCGTGGTCGTGGTGGCTGTGGTAGAGGCTATGGATCTGGCAGAGGAGGCCAGCAGAATGCATCCTATAGTAATAGCAATCAGCAGTCATCACATGCAAGAGGTAGTGGCAACTTTCGAGGAAGGGGGAGATCTAACTCCTGTGGCAGAGGCTCATGGCAGCAGCAGCGTCAGTCAGACAATCCAAATAAAGATAAGGATTGTCACTACTGTGGAAAGTATGGGCATATTGCAAAGGATTGCTGGAAGAAGCAGGGAAATCAGAAGGGCAAGCAGCATGGACATTATGCTACGTCCAGTCAGACAGATGACTCTGGTGATAGACTGTTTGCCATGCAATATGTCAAAGATAAGGCTGCTGAAAAATCATCTAATGATGCAGTGTGGTACATTGACTCAGGGGCGTCGAATCACATGACCCCTCATGGTGATTGGTTCACGGACATGGTGGCTGAAAAGCATGGCTATGTATGCACAGGTGATGACACGCAACATAGCATTGAGCATAAAGGCAAAGTGCCTCTGGTTGTACATGATGGCATGAAGAAGAATCTTCATGATGTTTTGCATGTTCCTTCGATTACGAAGAACCTATTGTCTGTGGGTCAAATGACAGAGCAGAACTTGCAGGTTCGCTTCAATAAGCATGGCTGCTTTATTGAAGAGTTTGGCAATGGATGCAAGTTGATCGCGAAAGGCCACAGAAATGGAAGAATGTTCACTCTTGATGCTACACTGCCAGAGCTGAATTCCGCTATGTTTGCTCAGGGTTCTGGCACTATCAGGGACTTAGAGATTTGGCACAAGAGAGTGGGGCATGTCAATTTGCAGAGGCTGCAGACCATGCAGAAGAAGCAGCTGGTAACAGGGCTACCTAGATTCCAATATTCAGATATTGGTCATGTCTGCGAGGCTTGCCAGTTTGGTAAGCAGTCACGATTGCCGTTTGTCAGGCATGTAAGACAGAGTACACGACCACTGTAGTTAGTGCACTCTGATGTTTGGGGACCAGCTCATAATGCATCTATGGGGGGTTCCAGATACTATGTATCCTTCATTGATGACTACAGTCGATATACCTGGCTTCACATATTGAAAACAAAAGATGAGGTCTTTGCTGTTTTTCAGAAATTTAAGGCACAGGTTGAGAAGGAATTTGAGTGTTGCATCTCTTGCTTGAGATCTGATAGCGGTGGGGAGTATGTCTCCAATGAATTTGCTGATTTTTTGGCTGAAAATGGCATTCGTAGGCAGCTAACCTGCAGCTACACTCCGCAGCAAAACGGAGTAGCTGAAAGGAAGAACAGGGTTCTGATGGAAGCTGCTAGGGCCATGATGAATGAGAAGCATATGCCGCTTTACTATTGGGCAGAGGCTGTTGTGACAGCCGCATATATTCTGAACAGGACTCCCACTGCAGGCATTTATGACATGACACCGTTTGAGAGGCTCTATGGCTATAAGCCGGATGTAAGACACATGGAGGTCTTTGGCTGCCTTGCTTATGTGCACATTCCAGATGAGAAAAGAAAAAAGTTGGATCCCAAAGCGCATAAGAGTGTGTTCATTGGATACTCGCAGGAGAAGAAGGCATACAAATGTTATGATCCCTCTACCAGGGAGACTTTGGTAAGCAGGGATGTCATCTTTGATGAGCTGGGCTCTTGGTATGTCTCACCAGTTGCAATGCCATCCGATTTGCCTTCCACTCATGTCTCTACACTTGATATGCAACAGAGCACTGCTATGACAGGACCTATCAGTCAGACAGTATCCCCATGGACAGGGAGATTGAGGAGCTCACCGTCCACTGACACGGGTATGTCAGTGAGGGGGAGACATGATATCTTGGACAGCAAAGGAAAAGAGAAAGTTAGTGAGGATGGTATGATGACACCTGGCAGAATGACTTCGGGCTATGAGTCTAGTGATACTTTAGATAGCGAACTTGGTATTCCGACTGTCTATACGCCTGGCACGAGGCAGAACAGGTACATTCCGCCTCATGAGAGAGGTCAATCGAGTAGTGCACCATAGCCTAGACGATCGCAGAGGGTCAGATACCCTGTTGACAGGTTGACGTACTCTGGTTATTCTGCAAAGCATTATGTATACATGACAAAAGTGATGGAGATCAAAGAACCAGGTACTTATGCTGAAGCAGCAAAGGATGAAAACTGGTGCATGGCTATGGACGAAGAGATGAAAGCCTTGGCTGAAAATCAGACTTGGGATTTGGTACCACTGCCTGAAGGGAAAAAGCCTGTTGGCTGCAAATGGGTTTATAAAATCAAATGTAAGTCTGATGGCAGTGTAGAAAGGTACAAAGCAAGGCTGGTCGCTAAAGGATATGCTCAGCAGTATGGCTTGGATTATGATGAAACATTCAGTCCGGTTGCAAAAATGGCAACCATACGAACTGTTATTGCCTTGGCTGCTGAAAAAGGCTGGAAATTGCAGCAGATGGATGTTAAGAATGCATTCCTCAATGGTGATTTAACAGAGGATGTATACATGGTTCAGCCGGAAGGGTATGAGCACCCTGATTTTCAGCATTATGTGTGCAGGCTGAAAAAGGCACTGTATGGGCTGAAGCAGGCTCCGAGAGCCTGGCATGCTAGGATCAGCAGTTACTTGCAGAGTCTTGGATTTGTTGTTGGCAGGGCTGATCACAGCCTGTTTACAAAGAAGACTGACAGTGGCTTGGTAGTGCTGGTCATATATGTTGATGACCTGATAATCACTGGAAATGATGACTTGGGAATTCAGCATGCTATGAAGATGCTGAAATCTGAATTTGACATGAAAGATCTGGGAGATCTGAAGTATTTCTTGGGTATTGAGGTCGTACCAGCTGAAAATGGCTTATGGCTGATGCAGAAGCACTATGCCATGGAAATGCTTAAGAAGTATGGCATGGCTGAATGCAAACCACTGGATACACCTCTGGACCAGAATGTAAAGCTAGACATGAACACTGGGGCTGAAGTAGAAGATGTGACTATGTACAGGCAGATGGTCGGCAGTCTGATTTACTTAACCATCACTAGGCCTGACTTGAGCTATGCAGTAGGGCTGATAAGCCAGTTTATGCAAAAGCTGAGAAAGCCGCACTTGGATGCAGTTAGACGCATCATGAGGTATGTTAAGTCCACTGTAGACTATGGGCTGTTCTATGTCAGAGATAAGCCCTTGATACTGATTGGATACACAGATGCAGATTGGGCAGGATGCTCAACTGACAGACGATCTACCAGTGGCTATGTCTTTGGCTTTGGTAGCGGCATGATCAGTTGGAGCAGCAAGAAGCAGCCTACGGTTGCTTTATCTAGTACTGAGGCAGAGTACAGGGGGGCTGCATTGGCAGCATGTGAGATTGCTTGGCTGCTCAAGCTTATGGCTGACTTGGATATTCAGGTTGATGCTCCAGTGAAACTGTTATGTGATAATCTGAGTAGTGTACTCCTGGACATGAATCCAGTTTACCATGCCAGTACAAAACACATAGAGGTACACTACCACTTTATTCGTGAGATGATCCTTGCAGGAAAGGTTGATCTTATGCATGTGAGGACTGATGAGCAAGTAGAAGATATCTTTACCAAGTCTCTGGGTAAAGATAAGTTCTGTGGTTTTAGACAACTACTTGGAGTACATATGCTGTCTTGAGCTTGAGGGGGAGTGTTAGAATATCAAGCTCTGGGTGTGTTGACCGACATGAGCTGGACACAGCTAGTCTAGCCATAGTAGTTAGATACATTAAATAAGTCGGTGCCTTTGGTGTGAATGGTCTTATGACCGTAGGCTGTATCTTTCGCTATTGAGTGTGGTTTGAATATAGTGTGTGAGAGAGGAAGCTGGTTGCTTCACTCTGCTTTTCATCAATCTGCCTCTTTGAATTTGAACACAGGGTACTTCCATGACTTTGACACCTCGAGGCCTCGGAAAGGCTCTGTCTCTTTCCTCCAAAGGTGAACCCTTTGTTACAACTCGCCAGCTTTTCTCTAACAAAGAGATTTTGAAGCTGTTACAAAAGCAAACCAGGGAAATTCTGGACGTTAAGAAGGTGATCAACTCTTCAGGAGTTTCCTTTTCCATGATCACTGATCCTGTGTGGAAGTTGGTCTGTCAGTTTCTCCAAGACAGGTTTATGCCTGCAAAAATTCAATCCCATTACTTGTCCAAAGAGCTCTTTACAGCTTCAAGGATGGTGTTAATAGGAGTAGCTATTGATTGGAGCACTTACCTACTCACTAAGATGGATCAACATTTCGTCAAAGTCACCAGGGGCAATGTTACCAATGTCACCTATGGATCGTACTTGTATGCCTTCTTGACCTACTCAGGTTTACAGAAGAGTGTGCCTCCACCTCCTCCACCTCCTCCATCTGATCCAGTACCTCCTCCTCCACCTTCAGATGAATCAGAACCAATTGATATAGAGGATTTGGATTCTCCGCCTCCCCTGGTCATACAGTGCAAACGCTTGAAACGGGTAGCAGATAAAGCTCCTTCAGTTCTTCCTTCAGTGCCCATTCCTGCTACCTCTGGCAGTGATCTCCCTGCTTATCTCACATGTAATAACCTGTTCAGAGCACATCGAGAAGGTTCGTTGGATATATCAGTTCCCTCATTGAACAATCTAGTATCGGGAGATGCCATTCCTTTCCTATGTAAAGACATTCAGAGTTCCATTGAACTGTCAGTGATAGCCTGTGTTAAACAGCTATACGCTTCCTTTTATGAAGAACTGATGCAGTCTAAGGACCAGTTGCATAAGGCAACATCTGAGTTAGCCTCTGCTAAGGATACCCTAGCATATTTGTTTAAGCAGATGGAGCAACAAACCCAACTGATTGAAACCCAAAGAGATGAGATATCTTATTTGAAGATTCAATTATTAATAGGGGCTCAATCAGAGGTTACTAGCCTCTCAGAGGAGAAGGAGAGGATGTCCAAAGAAGCGCAAGAGTTCCAAACTCTTTTAGATGTCAAACTTTCAGCCTTATATACTGCTAATGACACAGTGGAATCACAAGCTTCCCAAATCAAGCAGTTGCAAGATCAATTGGCAAAGTCACGGTCTATTCCTCCAAGCCCTCATGTTCCCTTGATCCCTTCTCTCTCACAGCAGGACTTGGCAGCTCTTCAGAGACAGGCTACCTTATGTCCCTTATTCCAGGCCAAGGTGGAAAGATTGCAATCTCAAATGGATTTTCTATGGTCTTCATTTGAGCAATATCAGGAATATGTTCCACCAGATCATTCTTTTTTTATCCACTATCAATTACAGAAGTTGGCCTTTTACATGAAGCTTTCCACAATGGATCTTCCTCTTCTAGAGGATGGTTGGAGTGGGGCTTGGTCTCCTGAGTTGCTGACAGAGGTGGTCCGTATGGTGTTTGAAGATTCTGTCATGACCGATACCATGTTGATGTCATATATGTATCTACGAGGAGACTTGTTGATTCCAGATGAAGTGGATATGGCTTGGTATGTGGGAGATGTGGTTTTACAAGCTGTTTTGTATGTCAACCATTTGGAGTCGCGAATAGATGACATGTTTCAGAGTTACTCCTCCAAAATGGCTACTTGCCCTGATAATTCTTGGCATACCATGATTGATTCTGTGGTCCTGAATCAAAGATAGAACACAGCCCCTACCTATGTCCAGAGCACTAATCAACTGAGGGTGGATCTCTTAGCTTATCTTTTCAAACATAATCCATTTGATTCTACCTTTTTTGATGCCTATCAGAGAAGATCTATCTTAGGTCCTTCTGTTCCTACCCTACTGTATTACCAACAAATGGCTCACCGTTATGATATATATCTTTCCCTCTATCAAACCAATTCCACAACCATCTTACCTCTTCTTTTCCAACCTCAATCTTTTCCTAAAATTCCCATATTTACATATTGCTCTTTTATCGAGGATAGAGTATTTTCCCCACCATGTCCTTCTCCATCCATTCATGTACCTTCTACCTTTCCTATTTATCAGTTAACACCCTTCCTAAGTGATTCCCTAAAATTTTCAGCCACTCCTTCTTTAAATTATTCCTCCTTTTATGATTTTGCCTACCCATCTCTTCATCCACTTTTCCTTATTCCACTTCCATCTCCTGCCACTTCTATATCTCAACCACCTCAGTTGGTTAGTGAATATGACGGGTTTGATCATCAGATTTCCAGAAGAAGGGGATGGAGCTCGAATGATTCTCTTACAGGACCTCAGATAAACTAGCCAATAATTCCAGGAGATTGGACAACTGCCAGTCAAGCATATCAGAACTATATTCATTTTGCTCACCAATATTCACAGTCTCTGGATCCTTCGGTGAGATTGACAGCTCATTTTGCTTGGTACGTGGCGTATATGCATAGGCATTCCCATAATGATCAAAAGGCCATTCCAAAACTTTGTATGAATGTCAATGTGAATATTGACTCCCACCAGTTGGATGTCCTATATTTTCATGCCCTTTGTTTACCTAGCAGATACCTTGTCCTGTTGGAAAGGATGTGCTGCCTTCAGTTTTTTCAAAATCCTCCCAAGACATTTATAGATGAATCCTTGTCTATGGATCGTTTCCGAAATCACCAATCTTTCAAGAGGGATCATCTTCATTGATACCTTTGCCATGTATGGTGGATGATTTTTAATGATAAATCTCTCTTTTTGGAGGAGTCATTCAGATGGTTGTGTTGTGTGTAGTGTTTGTGTTGTGGGTTAATTGATGTAATAAGATCGTGGTGGTTGCCTATTTGATTGGCTTTCATGCGAGCTACATTTTTGGAGAACTGTGGTGATGGTGTTGCTGGTTGGATAGTTGAAGATGCTGATGCAGAAGGAGAAGAAACCTCTTATATCCTTTACAAGTTTGTTGTGATTTCCAGTTTGATAAGAAGTGTTAATGTATAAAGAGTTTTCCTTTCGTTGTATTTTTATATCAGATACAGGTGATAAGTTGGGGTCGTGGTTGGATGGACTGTTTTTGAAGATGTATTGAAGATCAAAGTTGAGCTTTTGAATGAACTTGTATTCCCTTTTTCCTGGGTCGCGAGGACGCTTCCTTATTAAGTGTGGGGATATGTTGAGTGTTGAAATGACTTGTTTTTTGGCTGATTTTTGTTGTTTTTGAGAGCTGAATGGTTGATTTTATGAGATGATTGATTGGTTTGGAAGTGGTTTGAGAGTGTTTTGGATGATATTGATTATGTTTTGGAAGTTCATGATGATTTTCAGTGGAGATATGAGGTTCTGTGATGTTCTGATAGGTTCTGATTAGTTCTATATACCTTCTGTATAGCCTCTGTTTTGTTCTGATTGTCTTCTGTATGAAGCATGGATTGATGATTGATGAAGATTGAGATCTTGTGAAAGCTTATTGAATAGTTTTTGATGGTTTGGAATGGTTTGAGTATGAGTTATGAGGTTTTGATGACCTTCTATAGATCTTTTGTAGAGCTTCTGTCTCTGTATTGTCTCTGTTCTGGTACTGTACTATGATTGTTCTGTAGACTGTTCTGTATGTGTTCTGATGGATGAGAGTGTAGCTTGGAAAAGTTTTCTAACCTTGGAAAGAGGTGAATACAAGTGCAAAAGAGCTAAAAGAAGTGAAAGAAGTAGCTGCTGAAGACTCAAGTAAAGACTGGAGTGAAGTGACAGTGGTGAGCTATGAAAGGACACTGTAGTGGCTCTGGTGACTCTTCATATCAGATATACCTCTTGGGAGGGGTATCCACGACCTAAGAAGGATTATTATGAGTGATTATGAGATATTGTAGTGAGGATATGATGTATTATTGATGGAGAGAGAGAGAGAGAGTCAAAGTTAGCCAAATCTACTAAAAAAGAGTGATTGTATATGAGAGATTGAGAGAGAAGACTATGAAGATATTGAAGATGACTACTATGTGATGTATTTCCATTCAAAGATGGTGTATTCCTTTGCTTTCTTTGTTCTATTGATGGATTTTGTGAAGATATTGAAGAATATGGTTGATTCTATCAAATCTGTGGGAGATCTACATGATGCTGCATGAAGATTTGTTGTGCCTGGTGTTCTTTTCTTCATTGTGATCATATAAAACCTAATAAAAAAGCTTGTTGATGTTACAAGATAGATTTTCTTGAAAGAGAATTCCCTTTTCCTTGGTGTTCCTCTCGGGGCTCCATCATCCATACGTTGTTTTCAAGTCAGAGGTACAACTTGCTCATGCACAGGATTGGAGTGCCTCTGTTGGAGAGCCTAGCAACCCATTTCCCCAATGAGATTGATTGGAATGGCTATGTGTAGAAGACAATCGACCGATTTTTTAGAGCACTAGCCTTAGGAAGTAGGTGAGCCGGCAAAGAATCCCCAGCATCAAAAGCTGGAACAGAAAGAAAGAAACTTGCCTCAAAAGCTTCATTCATAGGGTCCGATGGAGTACTAACGACCCTCATCCAAGCGGCAATGGGAGAGGTGGTAGGCGAAGAAGTAGGAGAGACGCCTGAGAGGACACTGCCTCAGGAGTAGGAACAGTCTAGTGAGAGAATAGTAAGCAATACGGAAGAACAAGAGACACAATCTAGCAAAGGAGGGCTTAAAAATCCAAAGAAGATGATTCCTCGAGAGCAACAGCAAGAAGCCGGGAAGAGAATGAAAGAAAAAAAAGAGAAGGCCGACTTGTAGAAGGCACAAAAAGAGTCAAAGAAGGTTGAAGAAGAGAGGTGGAGGAAAGAAGAAGCCAAATTGCAAAGGATCCAATAGGTGTCTAAGAGAGCTGAAGAGGAAAGAAAGAGGAGAGTAGAAGAGAAGGTAGATGAGCTACGAAGAAAGGAGGATGAAGACATGGCTCTAGCAATATACATGTCGGTAGAGCAGCCCTCGAGGCAAGAGGAGTTGGCTGCCATGAGCCCGCGAGGAGAAGAAGGCCCAAGAACTAGTGCCCAAGTGCCAAAATCTACATCACCACTAGCAACAAAAGGAAGGGCAAGAGCCCCCATTATATCCAATCCTAGCCGTTCTCGTGCCTACTACCCTAGCTGCCACACATCCACCCAAGGCACCTCAACCATAGTGGATGGGAGCAATCTCATGGTGTGGGTGCAATTCCTGGTAAATAAGGCACAAGAAGTAGCCCCAAATTCAAGTGGAGGAACCCCAACTACTGAAACAAAGAGACCGGCAATCACACATGCTGAATCAAGATAATACCCAAAGAAGCTAAAAATAGAGGCATCCACAACATCCATTTCTACAGCAGTGTCGCAATCCTCTGTGGGCTACGACGAGTACGTTAAAGAGCTCCTTTCATAGCTGGAGAGGGATAAGGAAGAAAATAAAACTACAATGGCCAAATTGGAAGTGGAAAGAGAGACACTAGTAGCCTTTCAGCTGGAGACGACTCGCCAAGTTGCCAGTTATCAAAAAGAGATATGAGAACTGAAGGTGGCCAAAGAAAGAGATGAAGATAGGTGGCAAGAAAGGCTTGTAGAATAAGCACATGAGCTGATCGGTTTACAAAGATAGTATAAGCTACTCATTGTGTAGCACGAGGACCTGGCAGGGTAAATAAGAAGGGTTCAAGAAGCCATGGATCAACTTGCAACAACAGGAGAAGCAGAGAAAGCTCAGGCAGGGGAGAAGAGCATCAAAAAGAGGTGGAAGAAATGAGGTATAGACTACTAATGGAGATAGAGGAGCAAGGAAGGTTGGAAAGAGAGATCGAGTACTTGGAGGAGGAGAATGAAAAAGTGACCCAAAAATGGAAAGACCAAGAGCCAACAATAATGGCCTTAGCCCAAAGGCAGAGTGAGAGTCTAGAGGAGATGAAATAGAAGGCCGAAGAATGGGTGACCCAGAGTGAAGGAAGCGTAAAAGGCCTAGCAAGTTGTCTAGCCCGTGCAGAAGGTGACAGAGTATTAGCTGAAAGTAAGGCCGAGGCTGCAACCATGAGATTGGAAGCCCAACAATGCACCTTCCTTAGTACCATCTTGGACGTCACATAGTTAGACAAGGATGAGGCTATTGAAACTCTAAAAAGAAAGTTGGAGATCACCCATAGAGCCATAAAGCACACACTCTGTGTCCAACTACAATGAGCAGCAACCAACCTGAGGATAGGGCTAACGGTCCAAGAGGTGGAGCTATTGGGCTTTAAGGAGGAACAATAACTGCAAGAGCTAATGAGAGAGGAAGAGCAGTAGGTACCGTCAAAAGAAGAGGGGGAAGATTTTGAAGTAAGGCAACAAGATGAGGAATTGGTCCCACAACCACCCTTTCCAAGACCGTAAGCCCAACAAGAAGTACAACCTGAGAAGGAAACTGTTGAAAGAAAAGAGGAGGCCAGGAAAAGAAGGAAGAGGTTGCTAGAGCAAGCATGACGAAGACTAATGGCATGACCCCTAGCAACCCTAGAAGCCCCCAGTCTGCAAAGAGAAGAATGCTTTCTAGTCAACTAGAACCAAGAACTTGCGGTATGGTAGTATTGGGAGAACAAGATCAAGCCCTTCGAATTCACCTTTCAATACCCATCCACACTTAGCATGGTGTTATCCCCTAAAGTGGTGGAGGAAGTGATTAGCATGGGCCGAAGTCAGAGGAGAATCTAGGACGGGAACATAGATGCATGGATGTCATTTTACAACACCCTATCCCATGAAAGAAACAACCTAGTGTATATGCCATGCCATATCCAAGATGACAGGTAAGGGTGGACTTCAACCTCAACATCCATGGTTGCTACAACTTCCCTAGAATCTACAATGTAAATGCTACTACGCCGAAGGCAGGTCTAGTGTTCTCTCAAACCGGCTTAGGATCCTCAATCACCCACTTCCTTAGAGAATTTTCCTCATGCCCTGATCCTACCTTTATCACCACCTGTAATTACCTTATATTACTTAGGCTTTTGCTCAAAACTGCCTAGTTCTCACAAATACTACCTCTCGCCCTATTTTTTAATCTAAATGTTGACATAGATAGTTGCATCATGGCTAGATTAATGATGTGATCCACCCTCTTCCCATCCTTTTGCATGGTCTTACAAGAGGACATGAATGACAACCAAATCACTAGGTGTAGTAATCCATTTTTGTCAACAATTCCTCTGAATGTACGCATGAACCTAAAAGACTATATGCAAGGTAGAAATTTCCTTAGTAAATCACTTAAGTCCCCTAGATTCCTCCTCTCATGATTCGGAATTCGAGGAGTAGCTCCTTGCGCACATTCAAAAAAAAAAAGAGAAAGAGAAGAAAATAAAAAAAAGAGAAAAAGTAAAAAAAAGGAAAGAATAAGGAAACACGAAAAAGAAAAGAGAACAAATGGAGGAAAAATAAAGACGAGTAAGAAGGGAAAAGAAGATCTCACTTGGTGAGTGCCACAATCATTGTACCTAGGGGTCCTCAAGTTAGGCACGATTGATCGCCTATGGTAGACATGTCTCCCTAAGCTACACTCACCGCACCTCCCACTCTATGCACGAATTGAGTCCTCAAGTGTGGGACAACACCCTAGGCTTTTCATGTGGTTCTACCCACCTCCTAGTTCCACGGACACAATGCACCACATGGTAAGGTACACACACCCCCTAGGCAGTGTACTTTTCTTTTCCTTTTTAGGTAAATGTGGCTACAACCAAGCACCGACATCGGAGGCCCCCGTCAACCACTCAAAATTCCCTCCTTTGTAATAGAACCCTCCCCTTTTCACGCATTCCATAGGAACTCCCCCCCCCCCCCCCCGCAATATAATTAAAATTATTTCAAAATTTTTTACTTCCCCCTATCGATGGCACCAACTGGCACGAGGGAGGGGAAGCAGAAGTTGGTGATGAAGATGATGATGGTGAAGACAATGAGGAGGAGGGGCACATGTGTGCCACCTTCATCCCTCTTCCCCAAATTGGCAGCGATGGCCTGAATGGTGGCAGCTATTTTGGACCGACCAGGTGGAGGGTGAGAAGAGGGGTACCGTCACCCCCCAAACCACCCCCCTCCTCCCCTGCTTCTCCCTATAAAAGATCATCCCCCCCCCCCCCCCCCCCCCGAAATTGGTGGCAATGCTAATCAGAGAGAAGAAGGAAGCCAAGAAAATTCTAGAAACTTCAACCAACTCCCAATCATAACAACCCTTCACATGCCTTCTATTTTACATATAGATATCGAGTGCTACTCACCCAAGAGTGCGTAAGGACCATCATAATGCTGGAAATTCTACAATGCTTTGCAGAAATTTTATGCAACCCAAGAGTCCATGGGCAAGCTTCCATAATAGTCCATGCGTGCATCTATTCAAGAAGGCCCGAGCTAAACAATGGCTCCAAAGTGAAGGAAGGTTCAGCAAATGATAATCCTGCATCAAATGATGGAGCTACGGGTCAAGGAACCACAACACTTAGTAACTAAGTGCATTCAATAAATTTTATTCTAGTAGAAATCATCTTAAAGGAACAATAAATGCCGATCGATTGCATTAAGCAGGAAAAAAAACATTCGTGCTAAAATTTATGATAGCAACTCACCAATTATGTTGCATTAAAAATCATGTTGGAGATTGTATTTATATTCACCTTAGCAAAAATTATGGATTTTATTGCACTAAAGGCATGTTATAGAATGTAACAATTTGCATAATAGACTTCACATCGGTGCACACTGACATTAGGGATTTTGTATTGGTTTTTGTTCATGGAACATTAAATTTTATGCACGATTGGCATGAATGAGAGATAAAAGGAATTGATAGAGGTTTGCACTCGCGTGTGTAGAAAAATGAGACGAACTCTCAGGGATTGATGTTTCACATCAAAAATATCATGAATGAGACTTGCATCTAAGAAGTTGTGTCTTATGATTGCAAGGCAAGATCCTAAGCATCTTAGTTAATAAAGGAATATTTGCAAGAAATAAATGCATCCATAAAAAGCATTAAATTCTTGCTATTTGCAAGAAATAAATGCATCCATGAAAAGCATTAATTCTTGCTTCACTGCATGTGCAAAGAGTTAAGTTCTTCTTTGCTTGCATAAGTAGTGTATTCTATTTTCGCTTCACTTGTAGAGAGGAAAGAATTGAAGGAGATAAAAGTGTTCTTCCTTTTTTTCACAAAATTTCATTTACACCCCATGATTGCAATGTGCATGAATTAGGTTACTTGCATTCATTGAAGCATTAAAAAAATGTATCTACAATAATGAATACTTAAAAGACATACAAGCTCCGATCTGCTTGTGATAATGATGCAGATAATTAGACTACTTAAAATTTGTCCAAGTAAGAACATCAACTTACTTAGATTATCCCAAGGATTCCCGATCAATAGGTAAACCTTAGAGCAATAGTTGTGACCCAACTATCAAGACGATGGAAACTCTATATAAGGACTGACCCATAAGACCATTGATTTCTCTTTCCACACTCTTTGGACGAGAGCATAGTTGCCCATAAACATGCGACTATTCATAGCAAACTAGGATTTGCTATCGTAGAAAAATAAAACCCCATGATGGTGGTGGTCATCCAACCTGTGGTATAGTTATTCCTATCGTACATGAGGTAGTTGATAGTGATTTTTGCAGAGAAATCAAAGGAGTGGGATAATGAGAATAAGAGGGACCCTAAATAGAGCCTAGAGTGATCTAGGATGACTTAATTTGACTTACACGAAAACTCTAATCCTAGAGGATTGGGTAGGGTTTCATGGGGATAATAATGGGGATGGTAACACCTACCAAAGGCAAATTGCAATTCCTATTGCAAGGATAATCAATGGATGAAGCATAGATTACTCATCGAGGAGTAAGAGGACTTGTACCTAGGATACCTCCATCATGCAAGAGATATGGATGATAACATCGAGGATTTGATCCAAACGCATCATGACCAATCTCAAAAGGAAAGAAAAATCCAAAGGTTGAATCCTAAGCGTTCAAAAAGGAACTCCACCTTAGTAGGTGTTTTGAGCACTCGCCCACATTATTGTTTGTGCTTGTAATTTTAGGAGCACTATTTGTGGAAGGATTGTTTGACCAAAGCTCATAAGAATCTTGCATAAAGAATCAAGTTAAATTCCTGGAGGGACGTGCTAGGCATCCCCAACCCTATCCAAGGGGGTTCTAAATAATGGTGATGGGAATGTAGACCGAACCTGCCACGAGAGGTCTCTCTGTAGATTAGTTTGATTGTAGGAGGATGCTTGGATGCCAAGGGGGGCTTTGGCTATAAATCCCCTGCCTTCAGGTCCTATGCAAATGGTCTACGTGACTCGAGATGGATTCTCGAGGCCCTGTTACTAATGTAAGGGCAAAAACTTGGAGGATAATAAGACACATCCTTACGAATTGCGAGAATCGCTCTATGGATGGGATTTGTATCTCAATTGAAATTTTAATATAAATACTTTTCAAAAAAAAATCTGAATTGTTTCATCTTAGTGCATAAAATTACGTAAAGGAACATGTGATTAATGGGTTATTTAAGGAAGTTGCTTGAATGTGTTACCACTAATGTGCCTTAGATAAGGAGAAACTAAAGCTATCAAGGGAAGTGGGTGGACGCAACCCCTGACGGGTTCCTCCTACAGTAGGGTGGTCCTTGAGAACTAGGAGGCTTCTCAACATTCAAACTACGATGACGTATTGACCATAGTTAATGTAGGGTAGAACACGAGCTCATATATTTTTAGGGGACCGAAATGGGACTTTACCCTACAGGTAGAGAACCTATAGTAGAGAGGTCGAGCGATGCATCCCTCTCGTTTATAATTCTCTTTGAACCAAGTGTGATATGAGTCCGCTTCAGTTCAGATGCTCTGCGCAAAGGAGATCACTAAAAGGCTGTGGAATGACTTAACCATTAGAAACCCAGTAAGATTCAATTTGATCCTAACAGGGTTGGCCGATATGTTTCATTGCGGAGTAGACTCGGAAGTTGCTAACGAAAAAATCATGTGACATTCCGTGGGAGTGCCAAGTAGTGTCTTTTAGATCAGATTCTTGATAGACTACTAAAACATGTCATGGACTGGACACGTTACAGTTGGTATCAGAGCAAACCAACAAATAACACAATCAAGTTAAGAATAAATCAATAAGAGTGAAATGATGTTTTCATTAGAAAACATTTTTCTTTTACTCACTTCCAGATTGTTGTTGCTTCCAAATCTACGAGGCATGGAGCAGGTTTCTCATATTTCATATCATGTTCGGGACTCCTATGAATTTTTCAAGTTATCTCAAAAGAACCAACATGATGGGAATCTTGGATTGCCTCTACAACCGTTCACCATTGTACGGGAAAAGGCATTGGACTTGGAGTGCAGGTTACTGCTACGTAGATGCCAACCGGCTTTCCTATCTTCACATCAATCTGAAGAGGCAAAAATGGGCGGAGGACTTGAAGATTATTAAGTTATTCATCTTCCATGAGGCACATGTGAACTCAATCCTATATATTGAATGTTGGCAGGTAGAATAGACTCGCTATATCTATGAGGAGGTGGTCAAAGTCTTGTCGACAAATAAAATTAAAGTAATGGGGTGAAACGAACATCATGGCTATCAAAAAAGGGGATTTCCTGAACTTCTCATGACTTACCGCTTCCTGAGAAACCATTTCCCAAACCCATATTACTATTCTGTCCCTATAGCTGAATCCAATAAGGAATTATTAACCTGGCGCTAATGTATCTCTTGAAAGAGAAATCATCCCAGCCTATCTCTATCTATCCCCGAATAATTGTACTTGAGGCTTATGCCTCTCTATGAATAAATGAGAATTTTATGATTATCTTACTTGTTGCACAATATTGATGAAAAATAATGTGTGCATTAGGACAAGTTGTGAAGAGATATGTAAATGCAATCTTAATGCAAAAGTTAAAATTGAACCAAATACAACCCCAAATGCAGAATCAAAACTTTGTTCCCTCACTAAGCTCGACAGAGGCACAAGAGAAGAAGTTTCTTCTTAAACAAATCAAACCACCAGAATTTTATCGGAAAGGGAAGACTATTGAATCTGATGCAAAAATATGGATTGAATTCATGGAGGATTACTTCAATGTACAAGGAATGACGCCTCCAAACTAGGCTATGATTGCCAAGCTCAAACTCACTGTCGGAGCTAGGCTCTGGTGGAAGCAGTGGTGTAAAGATCAATCAATCACGGAAAGCATAGTAACTTGGGATAAACTAAAAGAAGCATTGTAGGGAAGGTACATGTCACTTGCATACAGAACTCAAAAGATGAATGAATTCTTTAAGTTGAAACAGTTGGGTTTGTCTCTAGAGGCGTACTACTCAAAATTTGTCTCCTTGTTAAAATATGCCCCAACAATGAGTATTCCCAACAAGTCTCTAAGTTCTATGATGGGCTAAATCCACCAATGAACACTCGACTGGAATCAATGCATCCTTTGGATTTACAAGATGCATTGATAAGAGCAGGACCCATTGCCCAAGAAGTGCAGTCAAAATCCAGGAGTAATAGACCCTGGTATCACAAAGACCAAAATCTAGGGATGTCGAAAGCTCAATTTAAGAGGGCGCAAGGACAAAGTTAAGGCCAACGAAAGAAGCTAAAGGCAAATGCAGTTAGTGACTTTGTCCCCACTTAAAGAAATGACCAGAATCTACAATGTTTTTATTGCAAGGAACCTGGGCACTTCAAAAGAGAGTATCCCAAACTTAGCAACTTTGCTTGTTGAATTAGCAAATGGGAGAGAAATTACTTGCACTAAACAATACTAAGGTGGAATTTCTACTCGAACAAGAGCCCATATCTGTTAAGTTCAAGGATCCATGAGTGCCTACTCGGGATGGATTGGCTAGTCCCCAACGATGCTCACATCCATTGTGGAAAGGGCCAAGTTTCCTTTCAGAATCCTAAAGGTGAGTTAGTTACAACTCAAGGAGAAGCTAAGAAACCTAGCTAGCCAAGGCAAAGAAAATAGCTCAAGGGATAAGGAAAGGGTTACCCATCTATCTAATCAAGCTAAACAAGCCGAAATAGGTAGAGGACTCCAATGAAGAATTGACATGGTTAAAAGAGTATGTGGATATATTCCCAAAAGAATTGACCGAATTACCATTTCCTAGGGAAGTTAATTATGAGATTAAGGTGACACCAGGTGCTGCACCAGTTGCAAAAAGGCCCTACAACATGCCCATTCATGAAGCTATTGAGTTAAAAGAACAACTCAAACATCTATTGGACCAAGGATACATATGCCCCAGCAATTCTCCAGAAGAAGAAGGATGGTACACTTCACCTTTGCATTGATTATAGAGGTGTGAACCAAGTAACCATCAAGAATAAATATTCTATCCCAAGGATAGACGAGTTACTTGATCGATTGTAGGGAGAAAAAATCTTTTCCAAAATTTATTTGAAGACAAGATACTACCAGATCCATGTCAAGGATGAGGATATTCCTAAGATGACATTCAATACCAAATATGATAATTTTAAATTTACAATAATGTCCTTTGGATTGACTAATGCCCCTGCCACATTTGAAAGGCTAATCCAATACATTTTTAGACCATATCTTGATGATTTTGTACTTGTCTTCTTTGATGACACTCTGGTTTATTCCAAGGAAGAGGAGGATCATGAAACCCAAGTTTGTATCATCCTTGAGACCATGAGGACACACAAGCTCTATGCTAAGAAGAAAAAGTGTCCCTTCCTCAAGAGATAGACTGAATATCTTGGGTTTATTGTGTCAAAAGAAAGAAATAATCTCTCAAAACCTACAAAGGTTAAGGATGTCCAAGAGTGGCCTCCACCAACCACTGTCAAAGAAGTGCGTACTTTTCTTGGCCTAACAGGATGGTATAGGGTCTTCATTAAGAACTATGCCTTAATTGCAGCATCCCTCACAAATCTACTAAAAAAGCAGGTTGCCATAGTGTGGATGCCCACCGAACAATCAAGTTTTGATCAACTCAAGCATAGCTTAGTGACAGCACTAATTCTTAAACTCCCTGACTTGAGCAAGGAATTCGAAGTCGTCATGGATGCTAGCTCACTTGCACTAGGCTATGTACTAATGCAAGAAGGTCATCCTATGGCATATTCTTCGAGGAAGCTAAAAAACCATGAGAAGAATTATGCTACTCATGACCTAGAGTTACTAGCAGTTGTTCATGCTCTCAAAATTTGGTGACACTATTTGCTTGGCAACAAGTTCTCCTTGGTCATGGACCACAAGAGCCTCAAATGGATCTTTACCCAAGCTAGCCTCAATATGAGGCAACGTTGATGGATTGAGGTTCTGCAAGAATATGACTTTGAGATTAGGTATAAACCTAGTAAGGAGAATGTGGTCGTTGATGCCTTAGGTCGCAAGGCATTCCTCAATTCTCTTATTATGGAGGAACCTTCAATGGGGGAGCCATTAGCAACTATGGTGTCAATGCCTAGTAAACCTACCCTTGAATTAGCTAAGGAGGAAGCTAGCCATGACCTAGAATATCTGAAGATGATAAAGGAGATTTTGGAAAATGACTAAAACCCCAAACTTAAGATCAAGTATCAAGAATTCTTTGTCGATGGGATGCTTGTCTATTTTAGGACAAGATTATGCATTCCCTCAAGCAAGAAACTCAAACAGAGAATACTTTGGGAAGCACACGACTCCCCCTTTTCAAGTCATCCTGGATATGTTAAGATTCTCAACATGGTCAGGAAGAGCTGTTATTGGGAAAGACTTAAGGGAGATGTACTCAAATATGTCACGGAATGTTTGTCTTGCCAATGCATTAAGGTGGAGCATGTCAAGATGTCTGGGAAGCTACAACCTCTGACATTCCTCAAATGAAGTGGGAATTTATTAGCATGGACTTCGTTGTTGGGTTACCTTCAGTTCAAGGAGGATACAGTTCAATTATGGTTATAGTAGATATACTCACCAAGGTTGCACATCTCATTCTAGTCAGGACAAACTATAAAGCTTCAGATATTGCTAGATTATTCATTAAGGAGATATTCAGACTCCAAGGGTTGCCCAGAAGGATCATTAGTGACCGTGACTCCCTCTTCACATCTCACTTCTGGAGAGGGATATTTGAGGCCATCAGGACTCAAGGGATTTGATCCAGTCATTTTGCCATCACCCAGTTATTCTAGGTATTCCTTGACCTTCTCTAAGTTGTGCTTGTTTGATTTGGAAAGTTGGAGCTTGTACCAAGACACCCACGCGTATCATTCATCATTCACGCCCTTGCAACTGCACTGCGGACGCAGTCGGACTAGGCCGTAGGTGTCCAAGTCCCAAAATCGGACACTCGGACTATCCGATTCTCAGATTTTGACCGTCTACCAGTCAGACCGTCCCACTCAGACACACCACCTTAGAGTCAGATCACTCGGTCCAATCGGACTGTTCGACCGTGCCAGGTAGAACCCATTTTGAGACTCGAACCACCCGGTCTAATCGGACAGTTTGACTCTATCAGTCGAACCACCCAGACTCAGACTCGGTCGACTCCCACAATTGGACCACTAGGGCAGAACATTTTAAACTGGTAAGTGACCCACCTCCTTAGGCTAAGGCCACTCCGAACACATCCCCAAACAACCATGAGTACCTGATCTGACTCTCAGAAGCCAGAAATTGGAGAAGCCACACTTGGGGAGCCTAGAGTAGAGAACTAAAGACTAAATCCTATGATAAAATCTTGTCAACACTTATCACACTTTTGCAAGCACAAGACATGCAATTTAAATGTAGAGTAGCCCTACTCATGGTGTAGGGCAAAAGCAAATAGCAAATAAACTACACTGATCAACAACATGAAAGATTTTTCTACTTAACTAGGCCATTCATTACTTTTAGCTAGGTACCAATTTCCACACACAAACTGATAAGTCCCAACTCATAATAGATGTGTCTCAATGTCAAATTGAGTACTATGCTAGTCTGCTGAATGTGAGGCTATAACATGGGAGATGTGGTGGTGTTCTACCCTGTCATTAGCTATTGTAGATCCTATAACATCTTACTATGTCAAAAACATTGGAGAGTTTTCTCTAGTTGTGGACCCACCAGTAATAGTACAATGAAGGGCAGTTCTTCCATCACTGTCACGAATCGCGTGGTGGGGGGACTTGCTCAAGATGCTGCACTGAACACACACAAAATGCACAAGGAGAAGCTCACTCAAGAGACAAGAAGAGAGATGGATGCTAAAACGTTTTTTTGCTGGTTTCTTCTTCTTCTTCCACACACTTTTCAATGTACACAAAGTATAGATAAGATAAAACATAAAGGAAAGTGGCCTACTAAGTCAAACAATGTATAACCCACTACACTAGTCCTGGTGCTATAACTATGCCAGCTGTAAATAGGTGTAACAATCTAAATATAATAAGTAATGAGTCAGTGGCCATGTGAGAGTCATAATGACCATCGACATGCTAAGTGTAGACATGTGGACCCATCTAACTAGGCGGTCCATCATTAATGTATGCATGTGTTGAGCTTGTCATCTCAACACTCCCCCTCAAGCTCAATTGCATCTCTGCAACTCCAAGTAAGCTTCGAAACTTTTGAAGCTTCTCTGTACCCAATGCCTTCATGAAGATGTCAACTATCTGATCATGTGTGCTGACATACACTAAGTCAATCTCACCTGCTAGTACCTTTTCTCTCACAAAATGGTAGTGTACCTCAATATGTTTTGTCTTGGCATGGAACACAAGGTTCCTAGCCAACTGTATATTGCTCATGTTATCACAATAAATGACAACTGGACCTTCCACCTGCACATCTAAATCAACCAATAACTTTTGCAGCCATACTACCTCACGTGCTGCAACAGCAGCACCTCTATACTCAGCCTTTGTACTCAACAAAGCAACTGTAGATTGCTTTTTGCTGCTCCAAGTAACTGCTACACTACCAAGAGAGAACATGTATCCGCTGGTAGATCTTCTATCAGACATACTACCAGCCCAATCTGCATCTGTGTATCCAAACACCTGTACATCTGTACCTGCTTCATAGAAAAGTCAATAATGTAATGTGGACTTCACATATCTCAATATGTGTCTGACTACATCCAAATGTGGCTTTCTAGGTAAACTGACTCACAAGACCAACAGTGTAGCTCAAGTCTGGCCTTGTAATGGTCATGTAGATCAAACTCCCCACTATCCTCCAGAACATAGTAGGGTCTTCTATCTCATCCCCAACATCAGCACTCAACTTTACATTCTGCTCCAACGGGACTGAAAGTGGTTTGCATGCTGTCATACCATACTTGGACAATATATCCAAGCCATACTGTCTTTGGGATAGCCATATACCATCATCACATCTGATCACCTCAATGCCAAGGAAGTACCTTAGCTCACCTAAATCCTTCATCTGAAACTTCCTCTTCAAAAAGTCCTTGACTTCAGCAATCCCACTATCACTATCACCTGTAATAATCAAGTCATCCACATAGATGACTATGATGACCAAACCTGCATCTCCCTTTCTTACATAAAGTGAGTGATTAGCATCAGAAACATAAAAGCCAATATTGACAAGATACTCTCTGATCTTGTCAGACCATGCTGTAGGTGCTTGCTTGAGCCCATAAAGCGCCTTCTTCAACCTGCACATATATGTGGGATGCTCTAAATCTTCATAACCTGTTGGCTTATCCATATACATTTCTTCCTGCAAATCACCATGCAAGAAGGCATTCTTCACATCCATTTGCTGCAACCTCCAACCTTTGGCTGCTACCAAAGCAATCACACATCTGACAGTTGCCATCCTAGCAACTGGACTGAAGGTTTCTTCATAATCTATGCCATATGTCTGGGCATAGCCTTTTGTAACCAGCCTAGCTTTGTACCTACTAATAGAACCATATGCATTGTGCTTAATCTTATAAACCCACTTACATCCAATAGCTTTCTTGCCCTTCGGCAATGATACTAGATCCCAAGTCTTGTTGGCCTCTAATGCAGCCATCTCCTCATCCATTACTGCATCCCAATGAGCATGACCAACAGCCTCCTCAAAACATGTGGGCTCAACATCCTCAATCACTTTCACCATATTAGCATAATGGTGAGCTACATAACCTTCAAAACCAAATCTGTTAATAGGGTATCTCACCCTGCTAGACCTGCGTACCACTGGATCACTCAATGGAGTCTTTGCATTAACACATGTTCTCTGCAAACCTGGAGTCTTCACTGAAGGAATGCCAAGCTTAGCATCCAAGATCTTTGAGCCACTGGAGTCTCCATTAAGAACTGCATCAATGCCATCTGACACTTTATTCTTTCCTTTGTCTTTACCTGTAGTGCTACTAGATGCACCTATAGATGCAGAGATACTCCTTAGTCTCCCAAACCAAGGACTTCCAGATGAAGTCTCCGGTCCACTAAGAGTCCATGATTCTTGCTTTTCAGCCTGCACATGAGTGTCATGATCATCATCACCATCCAATGCATTACCACTAGATGCATACCAACTACTCATTTCATCAAAGATGACATCCCTGCTCACTCTGAACTTACATGTAACAGGGTTATAACAATGATACCCTTTTTTCTCTAAAGAGTATCCAAGAAAGACACACTTTTTAACCTTTGGATCCAATTTCTTCCGCAACTCATCTGGCACATGAACATATGCAATACAGCCAAACACTTTCAAATGTGAGACATCAAGCTTCTTACTTGTAAAATATTCTTCGAGGGTCGTACCATGAACTGCAGCTGTGGGAGTTCTGTTCATAATATAAACAGCAGTATGAACAGCCTCAGACTAAAAATGCTTAGGCATATTCTTTTCAACCACCAAGGCGTGTGTAACTTCTGCAATATGCCAGTTTTTCCTTTCTACAACCCTATTTTGTTGTGGGGTATACCTACATGTGAACTGTCTCTTTATCCTATGAGACCTTAGAAAATCACTGAACTCATTCAAGAGGTACTCTCCCCCTCCATCTGACCTCAAGCACTTTACTTTGAAGCCTATTTCTCTTTCAACTGCAGCCTTGAAAGTTCTAAAGTGCTCAAACGCTTCACTCTTTTCCTTCATAAAATATACCCATAGCTTTCTAGAACAATCATCAATGAATGTGACAAAGTATGAACTGTCTCCAAGAGATACATTTTGTGTAGCCCCCCAAATATCTGTATGCACAACATCAAGGATATTTCTGCTTACATCACTGTCATGTGAAAAGGGTTGTCTTGCCAGCTTACCAAACTAACATGCTTTGCATACCTTATGAAATTATGCAATTCTAAATGTAGGCAAACCTGTAACCAACCCTTTGGACTGCATTAATTTCAGCCTTTGTACATTTGCATGTCCAATGCGTTTGTGCCAAATTCCAATATCTGTAACAACACCTTTTCCTTTAGCATGTCCAATGCGTTTGTGCCAAATTTCAATATCTGCAACAACACCTTTTCCTTTAGCATACACAGCAGCATTCATAGTAGGAATTCCAGCATCCAGAGTGAACATATGTCCTACTCTACTTCCCTTTGCAACTAACCTACACTTGTCATTAAAGTCTTCTACAAAGCAACCCTTTGCATTAAATCTGACTTGCAGCCCTTGCTCTACCATCTGACCGACTAACACCAAGTTCTTTGTAATAGATGGCACATGTAATACATCTGAAAGACTCTTTGTCTTACCATCATGCAAGGACAAGGAAACTTTTCCAATGTGTGAAATTGGGTGGCATGAATCATCACCCATCTGCACATAACCTGTATTTTGCAAATCATGCATCTCTCCAAACCATTTTGCATGGCTGGTCATATGATTGGATGCACCTGAATCAACATACCAAACATCATCATGTGTTCCCTTTCCTTGTAATAGCATTCAACATATGCTGATAACAAACAAACGTTCATTTTTGTCTTCATTTTGTCATGAAGACGATGCATAGTTTCCTTGCTGCAATTTACCAATGCGAATATCATCTTTCTTAGCATAACATTGGGCTGCAATATGACCTGTTTTGCCACAGTAGTGACACACAATACCAGAGTTGTTAGAACCTTTGTTCTGCCATCCACCTCTTCCTAGCTCCCCCTGCCTCTAAAGTTACCATGACCTCCTAAAACCTGCATATCACCAAATTTTTGATTCAATCTATTTTGTTGGTTATCACTACCACGTCCTGTACCACGGCCTCTTAAAGAGGACCTGCCATGTCCCCTTCCTGAACTCGAGTAGAAAGCTTGGACCTGTTCACCACTTTTTTCAGATGTCTCACTCTGCATGCTGATCTCTTCAGTGATCATAAGGGAGACCAACTCATTGAAATCTGGAAATGACTTTCTAACATATATGGAAATTACAAAATACTTCCAAGCCTTTTCATTATTAAGTCCACCCAAGGTAGACGACACCAAATCATCATCATCAAGCATTGCATCAATCGCTGCCAAGGCATCTGCAATGCTCCTTACCTTCAGTGCATACTCATTGATAGACATCTTCCCTTTCTTCAATGTATTCAACTCTTGCTTGAGTTGAATCTTTCGTGCCTTTGTATTTATGGAAAACATACTTTCAAGTATGGTCCAAGCTGCATATGAATTCTCTGTATTTTTAATATGTCCCAGCATATTATTGTCAATTACTACAAATAGCCAATACATGACCTTTTGGTCTTTTGCATTCCATTCCTTCTGTGTCTTTGTCTCTTCTGCAGTTGGAGGATCACTCACATCCTGCTCCTTTTCTTCACCTGAAACAAACTCATAGAAGTCTTTTCCAATAAGGAAGTTCATGACATGGAACTTCCATGAAGGGTAGTTGTTCCTATTGAGCTTCTCAATGATGGGGTTTTCACTATTCTCTGCCATTATCACAAAATTAATACCAAACAACAAGCAAATCTTCTGCAACCCTCGACCTGTAGTGCATAGCAATACATTAGACAGCCTTTTTCATTGTCTGCTCAACAATACATGCAATCTGCAACCAGTTTGCAGATAAACCTTGTGTTTATTTCCTAGTAAACACCTTTGAACTTACAGATCTGAAATTTGTAACCTGTGCACCTGTATACGGCAGACACAGCTAAAATTGCAAGATACCTCGAACTACTGTCCACAACCTTGCGAGTCTAAAACGGGGCTTGAAATGACCTCAGATGGCCAAAATAGCAGCGGAAAAGCCCTAAAGGGTTAATTTGCAGAATACACAGTGCTCTTCCCACACACCAAATCTCACTGCAATCTGAGATTTTTGCTATGCCCTGCTTCCGGTGCCTCCACAGGCATTGTCCAAAAGAAGAAGTAGAGAATGGAAGACTTCTTACTCGTTGCTTGCTTGCTCGAATCCTTAGCTCCTCTCCTTCTCTTTAGCCTTCAAAACCAGCCTCAATCAGTGGTACAAATCTGATACCATGTCATGAATTGCGTGGTGGGGGGACTTGCTCAAGATGTTGCATCGAACACACACAGAATGCACAAGGAGAAGCTCACTCAAGATACAAGAAGAGAGATAGATGCCAAAACGTTTTCTTGCTGGTTTCTTCTTCTTCTTCCACACACTTTTCAATGTACACAAAGTATAGATAAGATACAACATAAAGGAAATTGACCTATAACTATGCCAGCTGTAAATAGGCATAACAACCTGAATATAATAAGTAATGAGTCAGTGGCCATGTGAGAGTCATAATGGCCACCGACGTGCTAAGTGTAGACGTGTGGACCCATCTAACCAGGCAGTCCATCATTAATGTCCGCATGTGTTGAGCTTGTCATCTCAACAATCACTTCCACACTTCTAATAGATGTTACCTCCCATAAAAGTATACGAATGGAGGACATACTTCATAGACCATTTGCATGGCATCTTGATTGGCTGTGACGATAGACACGTGATTGCCTAGCTGGCATGCTTGAGGTTCTTATCAAATCAGGATTATGGAGTTACTGCTATCAATCAAGTCTAATGGAGCACCTTCATTCTGCAGCATTTTGTTCATCTTTTGCAAAGCAATTCAAGAGGACTGAGATATCATTCTATAGCATTTTGTACCTTCTGTATAGCTTCCAGAGACTAATAGTCTATTACCATATGTTGATTCAGATATCTACAAGAGAGGAAGCAATTTGGAGTACCCTTAGCATCTTATCAAATTAATCAAGAAAAGCTTGTCCAAAGGTTGGGTAATCAAGCTATGGCTCTCATGGGTTGGCAGCTTTGTAAACTGTATGAAGTAGGGAAAATGACACCTGGGTATGCAAGCCTTGCAAAGGTCAAGAAAATAAGAATGCTCTGATATCTTGAGAGTTCATTCAGTGTTTTTGGTGATGAAAAATAATCAGCACAAAAAAAGAAACACAAATTGGTTTTGAATTTTCCAAAATGTGAAAAGCAAAGGACTTTAGGAACAACACATTAAAAGCCATCGTGTGTCTCAACTCATACTTGTAGACCAAAATTATGTTCTATGCAAGTGATTGCTTGTAGGAGAGGAGAGGAGAGTGTCACACAAGTATGTGGTCAAGTAAATAGTCCAAGCTCAATAAGACTACCCCATTGGCAATTCCTTGCACCAACTTGGAAATTCGAATTTTGTTTGCTAGAAAAAACACAATAGGAGGAATGCCAATTGTGATAAATGTCAATGCTTGTAAGTTTCTGTGCTGGCCTCCTTCTATGACACCTTTGATTTAAAATAATCATGCTTTTCGTCCTATTGGTAATCCTAGTTTAGGCCAACACCCATTCTAACCTCATCATCGACTTTTATTTGGAAAATTAGCCCCATGTATATCTTCAACCACCATTTTATTTCATGCTTTATCCATCAAAAACTATTTTTAACATCTAATGTGGATGAAAATAGCAAGGAGCTTACCCATTCTACGTTGAAAATATCTTTTGCAAAGGCCTTAACCTCCTGATGCACTTAATCAAAGCTTGTCTTCTCAAGTTCCTCTACATTTGCACCTAGGAAGCAGGCTTATAGGGAAGGAAAAACCTTGCCCTTTTCTAGTAAGAGACCTTAAGGATGGCAGTATGGCATAAGCAAAAGAAAACCCTTCATGATTGAAATGATGAAAGATCTATTGCTATTGATGAGCCTGTATTATGGTCTTTTTCCCATGGAGTTATGAATCATATAATGTCTTCTTTCCTTGTTGCAAACCCTCCCTCTCTCTCAATAGTGGTTACGATTTGATGCTTCAGTCATGCTTGATAAGTCGCATTATTGCCCGTTATAACTTGAAGCAAATTGAGATGGCCACCACAATAGCACAGACAGTTGAGATTCATATTTTCTGGCATACTATAGAAGCCACACATATTGGCTCATGGAGCATTTGAGTTAGTGGCATCATTATTAACAGCATCATCCTTGTAGCACTCTGTTGTGAACACAGACCTCGCAACCTGGCTTCGCCTAGAGTAGCCTCAGGCCATGGTGCAACCATATCCCAAGACACACTCACCACAGTTCTTTGTCGTGCATGCAGCAATACCACATCTATAGGCATCAGCACCGATCCATGGTTCAAAGGCATAGACCTAGTTAGCCCAGGAGGTGGCCCCATACCCCAATCTATCATCCTCCAAGCGTGGAATGCTAATTTGGATGTCTTGAAAGCATAGATGCAGTACTCAGATAAGGAATATGGATTAGCTACAAACGCCCAAAGGTACGCAAGGCAGAACTGACAGCTACATTGTCAATGCTGGAATGGCTCCTTTCCCGCCTCCTTGACTTGTGTACACCCATCTCTACCTTTTATTTAATTCTTTTACTCCAAATCTAATTACATACTGATTCTCTTGTCATATTTCCCAATCACCCATCCAATACCAATCAGGATAGTGTCTAATGTAATGATAATATGCTTTCCCTTTGAATAATCAACATTCCTCAATGTCCCTGCAGACTTCAACAATCTCTTTAGTTTCTTCATGGCTTTGGTGTGCTTTCTGTCCTATTGGAATTTCTATTCTTTTTGTAATAATAATAACATATACAAATCATCAGCCACATGTGCAAAATATTGTATTCATATATGAGGTAAAAGACACATGCCCCTAAATATTTTTTTACCTCTAAAACATTAGAACAAGTATCTTGCATCCTTATGACTTCCATCTAAAGCTCTCAGTGAAGACCCAACCTTTTCCATGATCCTTTTTTTTTCATTACAATGTTTACCTTAGTTAGATTAATTTTCGCTCTTATGGTGGCCACCAAGTATCCTCCTTTATCTCGATACATATGCAAATAAGAAGAGAAGCAATGTATAGCCTACTTATCTATATTCTCATTCTTATTATCATAATCACAAATAATGGGTTTTGAGCTTATTTAGGCTATTTTTGCCTTTTGTTTAGAAATACCAAAAAAGAACAACATGTGATAGCTCTTCCCCATGCAACTTGGATGTTCGCTTAACGAATTTATGCACCAAATATCTTATTTTTTCTTCATGAGAAATACCACTACCTTTATCTCCCCCTCAAACAATGGCCTATTAAGGAAGGCATTGGCTCAACTAAGCCATATAACATCTTAGCTATGACTTCTTTCTTATTGTGTTGCAATCTATGCATAGGAGATTGAACTCTAATAGGTGAAGTTCTATCCTCCCTTTGCTTTTGTAAGAAATTCTTGATGCAGTACAAGCATTAGCTTGTAATGCTCTCATTGTGCTCCTTCATAGTGCTTACAAGTGTTGATTGCACCTTCAATCTTGATATAGAACAATTACAAATACCAACACACCCTATCATTGAAATAGAGGTGATCAAGCCTAGTTTGCCCTGGATGACTGATTAGAGTGTATATTTTTCCATGTGAATTCCCAAAGAATACTACTTGTGTCCACATCTCATATGTTAGATCAAAACATCAAGCAAAGTTGCCATATTAGAATCACCTACACATATGGCTTCCATATCAAGTTCTAGTTGAAACATCTTAAGAAAATACCATGAAATGGGGCATTCAAAAGAACAACCCACACATGTAAAAGGATGAGGAAAACTCACTATAGGGCATTATAAATAGAACCCTTGTGAGAGAATGTGAGATTTGACATGGAAACTAGTAATTGAGGGGGGTAATCAAGAAAGTAGTGTCCTCTCTAGAGAAACCCTAATATGACTTTCCTTTAAGTGAGCGCACAAGCCCAAAACCTAATCATCCAATATGATCCAATATGGCCAAATGAGAGTTTCTAGAGAGGAAACATGCTTGCTTGGAAACAGAGTGAGTCAAAATAGCAAGACCATGAGCACATGTGGACCACAATGAGTTGCATAATGCTAACACCCTCTCTTAGATCATGCCTGGACAGTACATGAATGTATACAATGATGCAATGAAATGGGAAATATCCTTCGAGGTCCACCATCCGCTAGCACTTCTAGAATAACCTCAAGATGACCACAATAATGTGACCTTGCCACCACAGTCACCAAAGAAGTTTCATCATCACCATACAACCAACATCTCAAAAGAGCCTCTAGAAAGCTTGTTTGAATCTTCTTTGACATTATGTAGCCTTCCAAAAGCTACAACTATTGAACGATCTTCTTAGAGCTTTGAGAAACTATTGGACATTGATGAGCTACCATGTGTGGGAAGTTGTTTTCTTATCCCACACTTTGTAATTGTTGAATCTTCTTTGTGTTGTCTTCAAGGAACATCTAGTCTATGTGTGAGACTTGAGTATTCATGGTTCAACACTATATTGGGGAATATGGAAATTTCCCATAAGTTTAGGACATGTTGTCAAATCTTTGGATTTTTCATAACTTGAACACTATAACTCCAAATCAAGTGCTCTATAGCTCAATAGATTCCATTTTTCAAGCTCTTTTCAATGATAGGTCACATCATATGGTTTTGGGAAACTTATGGGTATGTTAACCGGGTGCCACCTTTTTAGTATTCAAAAAATGGGAATTGAGAGATTCCCAAACTCACTAATATTGTGTTGTTCTAGCATCAATCGCTTATTACTATAGCATTTACTAAGTATCAAGATGGGGTGCTAGAAATGCCCATACCACTCTATAAAGTGCATTGTGGTTTTGCACATTAGAGTCCTCATTTATATTATTTATACTTTACCTTGTGGTCATACCAACTAAGTGCATGATCTTGTGACATTGTAAGCACACACTATCTTCCTCAAGAGAAGAGCTTATTAACTAAGGAAGATAGTGGAGTAGCTCTCTCTAAACCCAACTAAGCATGAACAAAGCCCTTTCCAATAAATTTTATGTGGCCCATTGTGGAACCTCTTTATTAGAGGGTATTTGACCATGAGAAACATGAAAAATAATAGTAATAGCTTGAAATACTCAAGATTTGCTAAGTGTCATCGTGAGAATTGATTCATCACCTAAATTCTCTATTTAATTAAATGCTTTGGGCTTCAAAGAAAATATATTTGTTATTACTAAAATTATTATATTGGCCTATTAATTCTCAAAAATATATCAAATTTTGAAAAACTTGTACAATCACAAGAAATTAGAAAGGTACCTTTGTATCTAATTTTTTTCTTGTACTCCTTAATACATGTGCGTTGAGAAACTAACCCATTTACCTTGGGGTTTTGATATCTATCACATTTTCTATATTATAAGAATTTTAACCTCAACTATGCTTTACCATAGGTAAGATGGGCAATGTGTCCTTAAACTCTAACGTGATTTGGGATAATCAAAGTAAGTGCAACAAACTTTCAAGATGCATGCTTCAAATATCTAACTAGCTCAAGTTATTGGACCATGAGTACCTCAAACCTTTTGGTTCTAAGAATTGTGTATATGTATGTATGAATACAAGAGTAGATGTAATGCTGAGTAATGTGTGTGTGTGGAGGGGTGTGTGTGAGTCATGTGTATGAGCATGTAAAGAAGGAGCAAGGATAAGGAGTATGTGACATGTGTCTATGTATGTACTATGTGTATGAGTACATATGTACATGTGGCAAATGTTTCTATATATATCCCACAACTTATAAATACTGTGGCAAATTTAATATATTTCTTTCAATATTTGTTTTGCATGAATGGCGAAAGAGCCTTCAAAATCTTGATATACCTTAGAAATGTTGGCGAATAAAAAAATTTGGAGTTATAACTCAACCTACTCAAGTTTCGAAAAAAAAATCCAAAAAAATAAAAGTATAGCCCTTTGGTGACATATAGCCACTAAAATCATCTATGCTTCGGGGTCTTCAGGATCCTATTAATGGGGCTCTGTGGCACCTAGCTACATCTCAAGGTTTGCTCCTACTGGTGGGTTCTTTGAATTATTATGATTCTACGTGAGTTCCTTGTTATTGAAAGTAGTTGTCAATTTTATTCACACTTGTGCTTAGTGCTTTCCAGTGCACATTGCCAAATCAAGCTTTCTCCCTTTTAGTGCACTTTAAATTATGAAATCAATGTGGGGTGCAAATGCAAGATGAACAATGAAGTTTTCGATTTTCGCCCTCTTGTTCGTAGCCTAATATGGCTCTAAGCGCATTTCCTGGCTGTCCTCTCGTATTGTCTAGGGTCTGTGCTGCACAGTCTACACTCTGCCAAGGCCGGATTGGAATTTGAGGGTCAATTTCAGCTCTAAGTCTCACATGTTCTATGGTATGCTACTAGAGATAGAATGAAGAATGGTAGTGAGATGGAAGAGCTGGTCATGGAAAGAATGCACAACGTGGTTGCACTATTAGTCTTGAAGGGTCAGTGCAACTATTTAATCTATGATAGGACATCATTGTTGTGAATGAGTGGTATAGTTATTGCATGCTAGCAAGAAGTTCGAGAAGGAAATGTTGGTCAACACAATAGCTATAATAGCATAGCTACATATCTGAATAGAAGGTAGCCATAGATCATGATGGGACAAAGAAGCAAGCTAGATCTAGAATGGTTGGTGCTAGTCCCATATGGGGTGGAGTTGCTTGAATGTTAATGACAGTTAGGTTAGTATAGGTCTTTCTCGATCTTTCATTTTGACTGACAAAGGAGACACTTGCAGAACAACTTGTGGACTCATTATGTCAATGGCAGGGCCAAATGGTCATGTAATAGGAGCAACAATTGCAGATCCATTAATAGCACCAAGTCCAACTCAGGTAGTGATTGGGACTTTTTTTAATAAAGATTTTTTTTTTTTTGGACATGTATACTTTGCATTCTATGCTATGTAAGTTCCTTTCACTTCTAATCAGTTTGAAGTTGACTTGATGGTTAGTTTGCTTTTGTTGTAGGGAGTTGAATGTGATTGACTCATTAGTGGAGAACTTGGCAACGAGCATGGTAGGCCTTTGGAACTGCTTTGAAAGGCAGGGTGAATTTCATTCAAAAGTGAAATTATAGGTTTTGGGCTAGGTAGGGCATCTATCTTTGCAATGGTTCAATTTTGTATCGGCAACAAAACATGTGGCTGAAATTTATTAGTGAGTCTCTATCATATATATGTTGTTTTGATAGGTTAATACAATGTTTTAGTGGGAAATTCCTTGTCATGATTTGGATTGTCATTTTGGATAGAGTGATCTATGATTTTGTACATGAGATTGACCATGCTTTGAGGGGATCTGAGATATCAAAGGTGTTGGAATATTGGTGCTCAAAATCTTGTAGATAGAAGGCTTATACCTAGTTTTTGCATATGTGTAGCTTCTTAGTAGAAAATGTGGTTTTCTTTGCTTGTGCTCTTTTTGGTTAGCTATTGTGCATGGCTATCTATTTTCCATGGTCTTGATTTTCATGTCTTTATGATAGGCAACACCACGCTTGATAGATAGGGAGAAAGTGAAGGATATCTTAGATCCCCAACTCAAGGGACAACATAAACAAAAAGAGTTGAATGAGGTTTGTATGACTCTTTTGATTATGCATGATGGCCTAGAGCCATCTTTGTACTTTTTTTGTAATTAATACAATTACCTATTACGAGAAAAAAAAAATCTACTTTATTTTTGCCTCGACATCCTAGTTGCCACCATCATCTAGGTAAATGACCTATGCAAGAGACAGGGCGGGTGTGTCGACCCTGGAGTGACAGGACCGATACATGGATTCAAAGCATCACGGATAGGACCTATTGGTGTAAAAGACAAGTTATGGGCAGACACAACTCTGCATATGAGCTATCAAAACTAGACAGTCACAAGTGCAGGATGCCAGACCCTGGTTTATCAAGAGCAACTGCCAAGGTTGTAGGACGTGCAAAATTTGGTGCTGAATGTAGAGAAATGTGTCACAGACATAGAGGGATAGGCACAGTCTGCAGGACAACCTATTTTTTGTTCTATGGTTATTTGTTTTGTCTTAAAGGTAGGTAGGATTCAGGCAACTGCATTTCAAGCATCTAATGGAAGGCAATGCGGGTGCCAATCATAGGAAAGAATTTGAAGGAATCTTCTAATGATATGGAGATTGGTAGGGCATTGACACCATGAATATTGGTGTCAAGTTCTAGCCATTTTGAGAGTGTTGAAAGGGAAATTATTAACCCCCAGGTACACTTTATAATTTTTGTCAAATATATCTAGTTGTCTAGTTGTGCAGCCTATTCGAAGGAGGTTGGGACTACAATAAAAAGGCATATCTAATTGTTTAGTTGTGCTTCTCATGCTGCTTTGAGTGGTGATAAAGTATCATATTTTTTAGTGAATGAAGCTTCAAATTTGTCTTATTAGCCAAAGAATGTAGGTTTAGAGGTGTTTAGAGTATTATAGTAGAATATTATAACAATTATAGATAGATTGCTCTATCGATCCATGGCGTTCTCTATAATAGCTATAGATAGATGTTTCAGCTCCTGTTGCCAATGATGGCCCTTATCACAAGGAACTTTCAATCATTTCCTACATATGAAAAAAAAAGGGAATTCCCTATCAATTTCCTAGCTAAGAATATATATAAGTAGGGAAAGTAAATGATAGGAAAAATGGAACATTTCTTAGTTAGAGAGAATTCCTACATAGAGAAAATTTCCTATGTAGTTTCCACATAGGAAAATTTTCCTATGTAGGAAATTTTTCCATAGGGAAATTTTCCTATGTCGGAAATTTCATGTATGATTCCCTCCTACATAGAGAAAATTTTCTATGTAGTTCCCGCATAGGAAAATTTTCCTATGTAGGAAATTTTTCCATAGGGAAATTTCCCTATGTAGGAAATTTCCTATATGATTCCCTAGTTTCTCTAACTAAGAAATGTTACATTTTCCCTATCATTTACTTTTCCTACTTATGTGTATTTTTTACTAGGGAGTTGATAGGGAATTTCCTTTTTTTCCTATGTAGGGAATGATTAAAAGTTCATTGTGATGCTCTTTCAGTGTCTCTTTTGCATTCATTGTCGATATAGCTTCGATCTTTCTAAACATTGCATCAGTAATGAGCATATTCTCCTCAAAGCATCGTCTCTTTGCAAGAAGCAAGAACTCACCATTCCGATCTTCAATTTTGCTAATGTCTTTGCTAAAAAATCTTTTTTGGATTCCTCAAATTCGTTTGTTTGGCAACCCTCTTCATTTGCTCATCATTGTTAGGAGGTAACGACCTTGCAACGGGTTTCACTTTCTTGTCAATTGTTTTGTACTTGGTTTGAACCTTGGCTTCACTCTTTTTCTCTTGTAAACCCAACTTTTGCTGCAAATGGGGAGTACCCAACCCTATCAGTTGAAATAAATCATTCATGGTCTCTTTGGACTGCCCCAAACTTTGTATGCTGAAATGAATCACCATAAAACTCTTTTAGCTGAAATAACTTGTCCCCCTGTAACTTTGCTAGTTGATAATTCAGCCCTCTTCTATGTTTGCTGAAATACATAAGCAAATAACTCTTTTTGTTGAGAAATCTTAGTACCAAACCCTCTTTGTTGCATAAAATCAACAATCTCATGGTGCATATCTAGGGAATGTACTCACACAAAATTGGAACCACTTTGCACCTCTATTTTTAACATATCTTCAATCTCTGTAATAGTATCCGCATAAGATAACCCATCAATGCACTCCCCATCCTACAATAAACTTGCTCTTCTCAACCCTTTTTCCTTTCTTCATGCATATTGCTTTAGCAGCTCTAGACATATTTGTAACTTTGTGAAAACAAATAGAACTCTCAACTGAAAGATCAATAAATCTTGAAGAAAAAGCATTGCTGCCATGAGGCGAGAGCATTTCTCTCCTTGTACCACCATCATCTTGTAGGACAAAAGAACCTAGTGAAAATTTGGCGCTTTTGGGGGTAGAGGAGAATCTTGCAATGTATCTTTGTTTCGTGGGTGATTTACACAGACTGTCATAAATTGATTAGCTCTTTTCCCATCTTTGCTTCGGATCCACATACATGTAGATTCCTCATCTATAACATTTGCTTCCATCTGTGCTTCATGATAAAGGGTTGACCCAAAATGACATCATAAGAATATAAATCCTACATTAAGAAACGACAAACACCTTGAACATTCCCTATGGACACCCTCATATTCGGACATGTTGCATATAGCTCTCTTGCAATATTATTGGTGGCTCTCATCTATCAACCATGTTCTACATCTACAAGCCACTTTTCACTCTCATTCAAACGACAAACTATAACATTTATCTTTGAGCTATGATGTAGCAAGGCAACACACAGTGTCTCCATCTCTCCAATCTTAAGCACTATCTCAATGGTTGCTTATGCCCAATGACTTTTAGAAAAATGCATGCATGTAATCATTACAGGTGCATGATCCTCTACATAGTGCATTGGTTGTATACTCTTCACAATCTTTGGATATACTGCAACACTCTCAACAAGAATTTCATCATCACTCTCCTTAGTCAGCTCCTCAATTGTGATACCCTATATGACATGCTCTTCTATATTCTGAATCACATGTTTCTTTCTCTTTATGATGTCTACAATTTCTTCATGAAACTCTCCCTTACAATTCCCAAAATCTCTCCTAAGGCAAATTCAATCTTGCTATTCAAGATTCTCTCCTTCAATACGCTTTTAAGATCTATTGCGGACTTAGTATTTGAAGCAAGCTTGTAACCTGGTTGTTTCTTTGTTCTAGCATCTTGTTTCTTCTACTTTTGTGCATCCTCTTTATTCTATTCAGGCTGTGGTCTACAGGTCGTGGTCTAGAAGGTGGTGTTGTAGGCTCACCCCCTGTAGCCTTCTTGGAAATATCATCCCTTTTTTGCTTTTCCTTAACAATCACTTATGTACCTAAGGTCTTTGTTAAATAGGTATAAAGTGAGAATTTATTAGATGGAGATCCCCACCCAATCTTTGTTGTGATGCTCTTCCTTGCACTAGATAAATCTACTTGCTACACTTAGTCCTTATTCGTAGTCTATAAAGTAAAAGTCCATAACTTTGACTTACACTTTGGTTTCTTTTCAATCTGAACACTGTAAGCCAAAGCATCTCCTGTGGCTACATAATATGTTCGAGTAGTCATATCCTCAAAAAGCTTCTTCATTCCACCCTTACCAAAATTTATAGCAATATACTTGTCAGCCTTGGTTGCACAGATCTTTTAATCCAGCCAGAAAATGAAATTTTTTACATAACATTCTTAAATGATTCACAATCTTTGTGCTCATGCTTAGGGCTATCACACCATATTCATCTACACACGAAATTATTCCTAGGCGAAGCCTATGAACGACCAGTTTTCCTAGAATCTTCCTACTTAGCCAATTTAATCTGCAAATCCTCCATAGTTTTTCACTAGCTTATTAATGCCATCCTCTTTCATTGACACTTTAAACCTTTTATTACTTTATTATTTTCATAAAAAATATTCGCCAACTGATTATAGGATATCTTTGGTTTAGAGAACAAATCGCCGCACTTTCGAAAGTCTAAAATACAAGTTTCGCCACATATTCTATAACATGAAAGCATACGTTGGCTCTTAAAATCATCTATGCCCCGAAGAGTTCGAAGATGACATGATTGAGGGCAAGTCGCTACCCGAGCTAACTGGACTGATCGACAATCTGATGGAGCAAGAGGTTGCAGAAATGTCAGGAGTAGATGAGGACCAAGAGGATGATCAATTGGACTTGGGCAAGTTCCCAATCGAATTGCAGCGTATGGTTGACCAATACGATCGGATAACAAGGACAATGATCCATGGCAGACTGATTGAGGAAGTAGTTATGAGCCTTGAGGAAGAGAGGAAGGTAGCTAGGAAAGCACTGCACAGTATCATGGCGTATAACCGTGAGGAAAGGGCGAGGAAATTGCGGCAAGACTTAGAGGTGCACGAGACACGACGCATTCTAGCCTTAGCTAGTAAGGCCACGACGTGGTCGAACACAGAGAGGGAGAGGGAGCTAGACGCAGACCTGATGCTGAGCGGGCTTGTCACCAAGTGGCTCATAGATAGCATAGCTGTAGAATAGAGTGCAACTGTGCTAGCCACCTCTTTGCTCACAAGCTTAGGAGTCACGCAGGGGGCGAGGAGCCACAATAAGATCCGTGCAGTGGTCAAGCAGCTATACAAGTACCAGCCCAACAATGACCCCTATAGCTTCATGGAGCAATTCGAGCAGGTTTGCAAAGCCAACGGTCTCACGAACCTTGCCCAACACTCGAAGGCTTTCAGGCTTTGCTAGGGTGATAAGGGAAGGACGTGGTACACTAGCCTAGACACACCAGAGCGAACAGACTTCAATCGCCTAAAGGATCTCTTCATCAAGAGATTTTCAGAGACAGGGTATTTGGACAACCTCATAGTCCGACTGATGAATGTCAATCAGAAGGACAAAGAGGACATTAGAGACTACAGTACTCATGTATGTAGCGTGATTAAGAGAATCCCTACCAACGAACGACCAAACGAGAGAGTGGTCTCTACCGTTTTTTTTAACGGAATCCACAGTGAGGAACTTTACAAGGCATTGGCAAGCAACTCGAGCTTGCAGAGAGATGTGCTCACTAGGGTTTTCAATGAGGCAATAAGGGTAGATGACTAGCTTATGGAGAGAAGTGCTAAAATCTCGAATCGAGATGGCTCTAGCCAAAGAACCATAGAGAAAGCCACAACCTATAGCGAGAGATCAGCCCCTAACATGTAGGATAAGGGCAAGAGCACGGCACAAGACCAAGAGCTAGCCGAAGTCAAGATGGAGCTAGTACGATTGCAGGAGTTTGTAAAGAGACCCACTATGTCCAGTGTGTGCACTGTGGAGGCAACCATATCTCTGTCGAGTGCCAGAGTCCAAGATCCAAGCCTTGTGCAAATTGTGGAAGGTTTGGCCACAACGCAATGCATAGTTGATTGCCAAGAAGGTTTCCCTATGCATAGTAGTACAACTCACCATACTACGAGAATAGGCCACCTAACTTCTTCGGAAGAGGAGCCCCATTGGCCCTTCCAGCATCTAATGATGCAAAACCGGCCATTCCTAGATTAGAGATCAATCCCACAGGCATACCCAAACTGCCTGGACCGTTTGTGACACATCCACTGAGTGATGCTTCCATCCACTACGTGGAAGAGCCTAATGACGAGGAGTCATATGTGAACCCTTACATCTCATATGATGAAGAGGGTAATCCAGTCCTCATGGACTATCGACCAATGCCGGTGATGGCGTTAGGAAGGGAAAGAGGCAAAGGTTTTTCAGGTCCAACCCAAGACCTAGTCACGTGCTATACTTGTGGTTATCCTAGTCACATATCGACACGATGCCCAGAAAAAGAGCAGGCTAATAGGGAGAGAGCTGATCTCAGGTGTGCCGAGTGCAGCATCACCCATCTCTTCGGGGAATGCCCTAGACAAAAGTCGTCCTTGAGCTCAGGCAATGTACCATCAATACCTTTGGGGTTGTTTGGCGTTGAGACATTCAATAGTGAGGATACACCCATCCTGCTACATGTCATGACACGTGCACAAACACAGCAGGCCGGCATATCAATGCATGGGCCTAGCAACCTAAATGTTGCCTCAATAGGGAAGAAGAGTCGTAGGCGAAGAAAGAAGAAAACCGACGCCAAGATCACTCTCAAAACTGATAGAGAGACGATGCTAGTGAGTGGAAAAAAGGTAATCGATGCTAAGACTGAAACCACCGCTCCGAAAATAGTAGAGAAGGGGAGTGCTAAGGTAGGGGAGTACCCTCGCCCAAAGTGCCAACTAGAAGCGATTGAAAAGGTCAAGGAGTGGGTAAAGGAAGCCTAAGAGAACCTGAAGGATGCTGAGGCCATCATAGAAGATGGAACTAAGGACTTCTCTAGTGTGAGCACCCCAATCTCACCCGCTCGACCAAGGTCAAGAGATGTGCATATGCCATGGGCAGCACCAACGAGGAGAAGCTTAGGAGCCAGGGGCTGGCAAAACACCCAAGGCCAATGGCCTAGAAGTGTGGGAATGGAGGAGAAGAAAATGACGAGTAACCTCCTCACAACATTAGTAACCACCCCAATAACCCTGAGCCTACGAGACCTGCTTAGGCAGCATCCGACGCTTTGGCTAGAATTGAACCACTGGGTGGAGGAACCAACTGAGAAGATTGCTACTAACCTGCATGAGTATGATAGAGTCACACAAATATTGAGCTTGACGCTGGACTCAGTGCCTAAATCTCTACATGTAAATGCTTTTTGGGAGGGCACCAAGATGCACGCTGTGCTATCTATCCTGGCCCTAGGAGACATGATGCGGAAAGGAATCATAGACACAGGCACAGGGATTAGTGTCTTGAGCCACACAGTCTTGCAAGCCTGGGGAAACCCTCCCATCGAGACTACAAGGCTCAATATCACACTACCAAATGGAATGAAGGTAAGGCCATTCAGAGTTTTAAAGAATTGTCCAGTGAAGATTGCAGGTGTCCAATTCTCTCTGTACACTTCATTGTTATGAAGGGAGTGGACTACAACATCCTACTAGGCCAACCCTGGATGAGGAATGCATGAGTCATTGAGGACTAGGGCAACGATATAATCTTCTTAGGGAATCGAAAGGAAGCAGTAAGGGTGGAGATGGATACTTGGAAGACAACACATGTTGATCTAGATGCCATCTCAACCACATTGAGGGGTGACACGCAACAGTCTAATCTTCTTAAACAATAAGGGTGGAGATGGATACCTGGAAGACAACACATGTTGATTTAGATGCCATCTCAACCACATTGAGGGGTGACACGCAACCAACCACATCGTATGGGCCCCTGACCAAGTATATCCCCTGCCCTGAGGATGAGCAAGATTGGATGCATATCCTTGCAACCATCGATCTCCCATTCTCAGACGATGAGGAGGAGTATAAGCAAGCCGCACAAGCCATGTGCACCCGAGATGAGGAACACTCAGTACCACTCTACATGATGGCAAGGAGTGCGCGTAGTTGGCCCAAACCTGTCACTTTCCATGTCCCAAATAATAAGCTAGAACTCCAGGAAACCCTAGAGTATTTGATAGGCAGATTGGAGGGTAATCCTTTTGCTAATCTCTTGCCCCTCAGAGACCTCCTGGGTGAGTACAAGTGGAAGTGGACCAAAGTACATGACCTGAACTCGCTATACAATTGGGCTCTAGTCACCAACGAGAAAGAGGCTACAAAGGACGACCCAGGAAACGACGAGCAGTCACAAGGAGCGATGGTTCTGACAATGAATATGAGGATTGTTCCTCCATCAGTGAGAAGAGCAAGGAGGAAATGGATACCATGGAGTACGATACTAATGGAAGGGTGATAGAGCAAATAAGAGCAGACTCTAGGCCCCAATAAATAAATGCATGTGAGATCAAGAGAGGAGTTATGAAATTGGATTGCGATCACTCTTGGTTGGAATGTATAGGGGTAGTGGATTATGAGCAAGCTGGAATTTCCCAACCACCAATGGTACCTGTGTTTAGGATAGACGCACCTACTAAACTATGACCACCCGAGGAGACTCCTTCCTCCAGTGAGGGCTGTGAGTTCAACTCGGAGTCTAAAGTCAGTATGGAGAGTGACCCTGAAATACCCATGCCATCCAAAACCAAAAGCACCAAGGGGGACTTGCCAGTCCACCTAAGGTATAGTCGACTAAAGGAGGAAAGAAAGAAATGAACAAAAGAGTCTGATGCATAACGACAGAAGAAACCGCAGGACCTACCCAAACGTTTCACTAAGTTTAAGAAGGGTGACAAAGTGGTGGTCCTGTTAGGAGCAAAGAGGCAGGGCCAGACCAGCGAGCCTATTGAAGGACCCGCGAAGGTCAAGGAAGTCAACCTGGAAGGGGAAGATGAGAAGCCTCGACCTGTATTCATAGCAGACGACCTAACCAAGGATGAGGAGGCTAGCCTTGTTGCTCTCTACGAGAGTACGTGGATGTGTTTGCCTGGTCTCTAGATGAACTTAAGGGAGTCGACCCTAGGGTTGATCCCTATGGTCCCTGACATTGTTCCTGTAAAACAACACCCTTACCCCATGAATCCAAAGCATGACCATGCAATAAAAGAGGAGATTGATAAACTCATGAGAGCAAGATTCATCTATGAAATAAAGCACACGGACTGGGTATCACCAAAAGTGATCATTATGAAGAAAAACGGAAAGATTCGAGTGTGCGTCAACTACAAGAAAGTCAATACTACTACGAAGAGAGATAACTACCCATTACCATACACTGAGCACATGCTTGAGAGGGTGGTAGGTAAAGAAGCCTATAGTTTTTTGGATGGCTTCTCAGGCTGCAATCAAGTGCGAGTACACCCCGACGACAGGCACAAGGCTGCCTTTGCTACAAAGTGGGGGGTATTTGCCTACATCGTTATGCCCTTTGGGCTAATGAACACGCCCGCAACCTTCCAACACCTGATGTATACAATCTTCAAAGACATGCTCAAATGTGAGCTAGAGGTGTTTGTGGATGATCTATGCGTACACTCTAGCTGGGCAGAACACTTAGAGAAACTACGGGCAGTCTTTGAGTGGTGTGGACTTTATAATCTCTCGTTGAACCCCCTGAAGTGCCAATTTTGGGTGAAACACAGATGCATCCTAGGGCACATGGTGTCTAAGAACGGCATCGCCATTGATTTCTTGCAAAGATCAGGGCTATTGTTGACTTGCCACCACCCAACAATTATAAGGGTGTTTAGTGCTTCTTAGGTCACACAAGGTACTATCGGCACTTTGTACTGAATTATGCACTAATCGCAAGACCATTGTACAAGCTGCTAATTGTATTTGAGTGGACGAAGAATGCCAACGTGCTTATGAAGAATTGAAGAAGGCTTTTACCACCGCACCCATCTTACAAGCCCCAGATTGGACCAGAGGTTCCATGTGCATATAGATGTATCTAAATTTGATGTTGGAGCTATTATGTGCCAATTTGGTGAACACAACCTAGATATTACCCAGTGAGCTTTGCTAGCAGGTAGCTCACTGACATGGAGATGAACTATTCCACTACGGAAAGGGAGGGGCTAGCCATGGTGTTTGCCATTAAGAAATTTAGACATTATGTTTTGGCCACACCCTTCACCTTTATTGTTGACCATCAAGCATTGCTCTATCTAGTGAACAAGCCTTACACTGCAGGATGCATTGCACGATGGTTATTGCTTCTTCTAGAGTTTGACTTCTCTGTGGTTGTACACAAAGGGAAACAGCATTGCATGGCATATCACATGTCCTGCATACCCACAGGTGAAGCCTCTGGACAAGGCATAACGGACAACCTTCTAGATGCACATCTCTTTGGCATGTCCAGTGATAAGGAATTATTCAAGGCTGATTTAATGCCATACTGGGCTAACGATGTCATCCACGTGCTCGAACATGGTCTATCCGAGAGACCTATCAAGAAGTCCAAGCTTAGGAGGCCTATTGTGAAGATCCAACCCTATCAGTTGATTACCGGCCAAATCTATAGGTTAGGGCAAGATGGGTTGCTATGCATGTGTGTGTGCGAACATGAGATGCACAACACATTGAGAGAGGCACACGTCAGAATCATTGGGGGGGCATTTCAATGACATGACATCCCGCAAGGTGCGCAGTCTCAACTGTGGTGGCCCACGCTATTCCATGATGCAGCTAGATTTGTCAAGCATTGTGATGAGTGCCAAAGGACCAAGGTCCCTGCGTGGAAGAACAAAATAGAATTGACCCCTATAATAGCACTGTGATGAGTGCCAAAGGACCAAGGTCCCCGCGCGGAAGGAGAAAATGGAATTGACCCCTATAATAGCAAGACAACCCTTTGAGAAATGGGGCATTGACTTCATCGAACCCATTAGTCCTGCGGCCCAGTATTCACTAGATAGAGCAATAACCATCGTGCAACACGTCCTGTAGTGTAAGGCTTGTTCATTATTTGACAAGAGCCACAAGGAAGAACGATGCAAGGACCACATCGAAGTTCTTATGGGAGTAGGTCATCTCGAGATTTGGTTGCCCTATTGAGATAGTGAGCGACCAGAGCACCCACTTCATCAATGAGGTGATTGCCCACCTGCTCTCAACCTTCTTGATCATCCATAGGAAGTCTCCACTGTACTATCCCCAAGCCAATGGCTAGGCAGAATCAATGAATAAGATCCTGGTCAACATGCTCACAAAGGTGGTTTCCACTTCTTGGGGCGATTGGGATAACAAGCTCATGGCAGCTTTATGGGCCTATCGAATGGCCTATAAAACTACTATGGGACAAACGCCCTTCAGGCTAACATACAAAACCGAGGCTATCCTACCTTTAGAATTTTTTGTCCCTAGCTTGAGGATAGCAGTACAGGAGCGTTGGGAAGGGAAAGAGGCTTGGACTAACCGTCTTATCAAGTTGGAATGCCTCACTGAAACTAGACTCATCGCCACCCATGCTCTAATTTGCGAAAAGGTGCAAAGAAAGATGTGGTTTGACAAGCATATCAAACAATGTGATTTTGACCAAGGAGACCTTGTGTTGTTGTACTCTATGAAGGGCCATAAGAAAAAAATGAAGTTTCGAGGGTTAGGACATTTTAGAGTGCATGCCATCAGTAGGACGGCGGGCTATGTCAAACTTGAAACACTAGAAAGCGAGGGCATAGGCTTTTTCAATGGCAGTCGCATGAAGAAGTATTATCCTCCCACACATCCTTTACATGAGCCCCCTATGATAGAGGCCCCTATCAATGTCTATGTTGCAATCATCACCGAGATAGAGGATGATGAGGAAGCTATTGCTCCAACTTATTTACGAATCACGGCCACAGCCCAAAAGACATATTCTTTTGATGCTTTGATCGATGAGAGAGTTGACGTCAATATCCTAACCCATGCTCATTGGACGCTCATTGGTCAACCCCAATTGCAACCAATTAACGCTAAACTTAGCCCATTTGGGGACAAATCTTATGCACTCCTTGGGAAGTGCAAAGTAGTTGTCTCTATTGAGTCTGAAAGTTTGCCAATCATCTTCTATGTGTTGCCCAACACAAAGAAGGCAGGCAAGGCATCGCTGCTAGGGTGCACTTTCAAAAAACAAACTCATTGTTATATCGATTGCGACCTACATCGTATCCACCTCACCATAGGAAATGTGTGCATCATGACAACTTTCAGCAAGGGTAGTGCCGGTCCCTCCAAGACCGCCACTCCACCAATAGAGAAGACCATGCCCAAGGCTAAGGAGGGGGGTCGTGATGTGTCACACCCCACTCAGCCCACAAAACACAACCTCACCAAACCCACTCCTAAGGTTAAGCAACCTACATTTCAATGGGTACCTAAACATCAAGGCAAGCCTTCCCACAATAAGCAAACGTGACCGCACAGACCTAGGAACTCTCATGCAAAGCCTAGAAAGTAGCCTAAATGCCAAAGCCGTAAACGCACCCTTAAGCCACAATGGGTCCCCATAACCCTATTACATCCTCAAGGATACTATGAGGAAAACAGCTAGATCTAGGTGCCCAAGACATCAGTCCTTAAGAACAAACCCCTTACACAGCTTGTGGCCACACCTGCTTCAAGCAGCGTGCTCACTAAACAACCAGTCATACCTAAGACCCAAGCTGTCAAATCTATAACAACTACAAAGGTCAAAGCCCCAAAACCTAAGCCCATCTATCGGCCAAAGCCGCAACCCACTAGCTCTAAATCAGCCACTACTGATGCCAGAGCAAAGTCTCTAGAGAGTCGACCAATTAATCACGTGCAGCTTGAAACCACTATGTCTCTCGAGATCTCACAAACCCATCAACTTACACAGCAACTAGATGTCCCAAAATCATCTAATGCAACCGACTCTTGCATGCTCAAAGTAGCTCACAATGAAGGTTGCACGTCTTCCAAGCTGCAGGACACACAACTAACCTCCCAGGCCGATGCTTATCCCAAGGAGAAATCTAGCGGAACATCATCGCTAGTGCATCCATCTAGTTCTGTTCCACCGTAGCCACCAACAAATCTTAGGCCTTCATATGAGCGATGCTCATTTCTTGCTATGGCCAAGGACCTTGCTGCCAATTCAGGTGATGACTTGGTTACTTGCATTAAAATGCTAGACAGCACATTCACGACCTTCGCCTGAAGTTATGAATGGCTAGACCTTGGCCTTCTTGATGAGCCACTTGCTTCTAAAGTCTATGCTTTACCATGCACTTGGGAAGAGTAGGAGCTCGTGACCATCAAATTCCCCAAGGTTGCAGCTGAGCTTATTGCTAGCGGTGAAGTCTCAAAGGAGCAAGCAATCATCGGCAAGATGTTGACCTCATATAGAAACCCTATCAGATCTACACCAATCCAAGAGCTTGAAGAGCTCCTAAGTCTTGCAGACTCTACCTCTTCATTTTTATAGCAATGGTATGCCTTATTTTTATAGCAATGGTATGCCTTACTCCTCCAATGGGAGCGAAAAGGTTGCCAAATTATGACAAATGCCGAGCAAAGACGTGCAATCAAGACTACAAAATATGACCCCACGTACATAGCTCCTACTTCTTTTAGGGTTATGGCCATCCTACGTAACAAACTGCTTGATGACCATTTATTGGCCCATCCTTACATCAACCAAGTCCTTACAAAAGAAGAGCTACACGTTGCTAGCCATCTCAAATCTGGCAATGTGCTACACGATGTCCTAACGTATATCATGGAAGCATCCATTAGACTGCATGAACTTGACCATCATGCCCAATTGGAATACAACACAAATTTCTACTAGTGGTTGTTGTCAAATTAAACACATCACGATATGCTTTAATGCCCTTGCCTCATCCTATTCAATCCTAGGAAGGATTTTCAACTTTCCACGAGGGGGAGGGGGTAAGGTGATCAAGAAAACGTAACACAAAGGAAAAACATAATGAACATTTAAACTACGCATAAAAACTTAAGAGCAAAGCGCACTTGGAAAATTCGTGTCTTTTCTTTCAGTTTGTTATTTCTCAAATTTCACGTTCTCGTGGAGCTTTTCTATTGTTCAATTCTTTCATAATGCCATAATTCAGTCTTGCCTACCCCATCAATACTAATTATGGGTATTGTTGCATGGTAGGTACCCACAATGGTAGGATAGGAAAAAGGTGGTAAGCTTCCATTCACGGAAGAAGAACAAGCCAAGTATGGGATAGGTGTGGAGACACGATGATTTAATCAGTTCACCTTCAAGCACACTCTAAACCTGGATGAAGTCATCATAGAGGAGCTAGCAATAAAGCAATTGGTGGACAAGTGTACTCTTCAAAAGCATGTGGAGAAAGTGGGACAAGCAGTGGATTACAGTGCTTGCGCAGAGTTCTTGAGGAGTTTTGATGCTCGTAGGAACTGTGGTACAGTGACAGTAAGAAGAGGGGATGTTGCCCACCGGTTGGAGGTACCGCTTAACGCTGAAGTGGTGGAGAAGGCCCTTGGCTTGGTCCCCAAGGCTGTGAAGCATCATAGAAGAGACGTATGTGCCATGCTAGGGATGAACAAGAGTGAGGTGCACACAGTGGATGGAGTAAGTTTGGCAGACACCCCAAACCCAGAAGTAAAGATGCAAGCAAAGATGGTCCACGCCCTCTTCTCAGGACAGAGATACAATACTTTGATGAACAGGATCAGTGTCCCGATGTTGGAAAGCATAGCGGCAGGGTCCCTTGAGGAAGTGCATTGGAATGGGTTCATCATAAAGACCATCAAGTTAGCAGCAAATGCCCTTCCTACCGATGCAACAGCAGCTGGAGGAGAGTCCCCAGCCTCCACAGTGAGATCAGCCCACAAGAAGTCCTCTTCCAAGGCTTCTACCATCAGATACAATGGTGTATTGATGGCCAATATTCACGAGGCCACCAAGGAAGCAGGGGAAATTGAAGAGATAGTAGCACCCTCCCAGCCACTGCACCATGAGGAAGACAGATCCAATGAACGCACCATGAGTGACAAAGAAGAGCCTGAAGCACCATCCACTCAAGCCGAAGCTAGGGCACAAGGAAAGGCAAAGACTGCCAAGATCCAAAAATAGAAGAAGGAAAGGTTAAGCAAGGAAGAGAAAGTTGAGTTGAAAAGAGCACAAGAAGAGTCCAAGAGAATGGAGGAGAAACAAAGGAGAAAAGAAGAGTCCAAGAGAATGGAGGAGGAACGAAGGAGAAAAGAAGAGGAAGAATTTGAAAGGATCAAAGAAGAGTCAAGAAGAGTTGAGGAGGAGAGGAAGAGAAGAACTAAAGATGAAGCTGAAGAAACGAGGAGGAAGGAAGCTGCAGATTTGGCAGAGGCAACTCACAGGTCCATGGAAGAGACCCATGGAGGGGGAGAGATGAGCCCACTGAGCTTGCATCATGAGGCTAGAGTTAGTGGCAGTGTAGAAACATCCCCGATGGTTGCAGGAAAGGGCAAGGCCCCACTACACCCCCTCCCCTCTTCCTTTGTGCCAGTCCCAACTAAAACCACACTCACCATGACACAGGAGTTGGTGCCAATTGTGGACATGGCTCAATTAATGGCAATGATATAGCTCTTGGCTAACAAAGTGGCTAACAAAGTGGTAGAGATTTCCCCCGAAGCAAGAACAAAGAAGCCAGCCACCACAGCAGATGCAGAATCACTGCGAGACCCTAAGCGGCAAAAGCTAGAAGCATCAACCACTATGGCCTCTCTCATAGTGTCACCAGCAGTAGACTACGATACTTATGTGGCTGAAATCCTCACTCAATTCAGCAAGGCTAGAGAGGAAAAGAAAGCGGCCTTGGCAGAGCTGGACATTGAAAAGGAAACCTCGGCAGCTTTGAGGCTCAACGTGTCCAAGCAAGCTGTAGATCATCAAAAAGAGCTTAAGGCCCTAAAAGAGCAGTTGGATGCCAAGACCAAGGAAGCTCAAGAGAGTGACGATCATTTGAGGCGAAGATTGGAGAAGGAAGAACATGATGCACTAGCTTTTCTAAAGAGTCAGTAAATGTTAATTCAGCAGTATAATGAGCTAATGGAAAGGACCGCTCGCTTGGAGAAGCACTGGTAGGAAGAAAGCTAGGAGTCGAAAGAGCAACGTCAAGAGCAAGAGGATGCCCTAGCGTTTCAGCTGTGGTATGAAATAGAGGAGAAAGGAAGACTAGAAAGAGAGATTCAAGTCCTAGAGCAAGAAAGGCAGGATGCCACAGGAAGAAGCACACAAGAGCTAAAAGATGACTTGAAAAACAAAAAAAAAGCGATGTGGAAACTCAGGGCTATGGCAATAACAGAAAGAAGACTACACTTTGCAGAGTTAGAAAGCTATGAGCGGATCGGGGAAGAACTATCAGAGAGATTCACAGAGGCAGGACTGTAGTTTACCATTGTGGAACAAGGAAAATAGCAGAAGAGCAGTTGAACCACCACAATAGGGAGAAGACACAGATGCTAGACTTAGTGAATGAGCAACAACAAGTGGTAGTGATGTTGTCTCGAGAAATGGAGGAGGGAAGGAAAAAGATGGAAGAAAAGGCACGGCAATGGGAGCAGCACAACTTCGAAAGAGTGCATGGACTAACAGAATGCCTGGCGACGAGTGAATGTGAAATAATATTCACGGAATCAAGAGCAAAAGCTGCCAAAGTGTGCTCAGACACTCAAAGACAAGCCTTCTTGAGCACGGTGTTGAATGTCACCCAAGTTGAAGGTGATGACTCAATGGAAAGGATGAAGAGGAAGTTAGAATTGGCATCTCGTGCCTTGAGATACGGCCTTTAAGAACACACCCTTCCAACCGTCACAGGTATTACTATGGCACAACAATACAGTTACCTACGGCAAGCCGGCCTTTTCGTTGACGAGCTCAGGGAACTAGGGTTTGAAGGACAAGTGCAATAGCCACCACCTGAAGACCAGCCAGCGGTAGAGCAAGCCACGAAAGAGGGGCAGGACTTTGAGAAAGGATTTTGAGCGAGAATTCGAGGAAGAACAGCACAGAGAGCCTAGTCCGCCCTTGCCTGAATTGCCACTAGAAGAGCCAGAAGGGACACAAATTCCTGAACACTTGGTAGCAGCCCGAACAAGAAGGCAAGAGCTTGCAGATCAAGCCCAGAGGAGAGCAAGAGTACGGCCACAGCAACTCCCTGAAGAGCCCATGCCGATACGCAAGGATCCCCATCCTCTCAATTGGTCTCAAGAGTTGGCTATATGGCAAGAGTGGGAGTTCCAAACACGACCATATGAGCTGTCCTTTTCTTATCCACGATCTTTGGATCATGTTCTACCACTGGAGATGGTGGCAAGAATCAATAAAATGGCTAATGACCTTGCCAACAGATGGATAGAGGAGAGAAACATTGCGATTACCGAATGGAGGCAAGAACCAGCAGATTATTGGTAGGACAAGGTAAACCGGGTTCCCAAGACCATCCAAGGCTACGAGGAGCAGTTGAAGTGGAGGAGGAGGATTTGCGATACTAACTCTGATGCCTGGACTGCTTTCTGCATCTCATTTCTTGAAGAGCGGAACGACCCCATCTACATGCCTTACCCTCGCAGACATAGAGTTGACCATGATAGGAACTTGCATGGGCACCTTGACTTTCCAATAATCTACAATGTCAATGCACAGACCCCCGAGGGATGCTTGGTTTTTAGATTGGAGGATATCCTCCCATCTATCAACCGCTTCCTCAAGGATTTCTCCTCATGTCCAGACCTGGAATTTATAGTAACCTATAATTACCTTAGGCTCATTAAGTTCTTGCTTAAGCAAAATCCTGTTAGCTGAGGAAGCCCACCTTCCCCCGCTCTTTTTTTATATCAACTTAGGCATCGATAGTCGCACCATGGCTAGGCTCATGATGAGGATGACCTTATTCCCCTCCTTCTGCACAGAAATCCTAGAAGACATGAGCGATAACCGCTTCACGAGGTGTAACCACCCCTTTTTGTCATCAACACGTCTGAAGGTAAGAGCTAGCATCAAAGAATATCTGCAAAGCCACGCATTTTTGACTAAGTGCTTGAAGCCACCTCGTGGACCATCCGAGGATGATAGGAATACAGAATAAGAACTCTTTTTGTATTCCAGTCACAGCTACAATTAATAAGTTATCCAAAAAGAGAGAGAGAGAGAAAATGAAAGAGAGAGAGAGAGAGAGAGAGAGAAAGAGAAAAAAGAAAAAGAAAATAGGCCAGTACCAGGAATGAAAAGAAAGAGGGCACTAGAGGACAAAAAGGTACAAGAAAGAGAAAAGCAAAGGTTTGAGCTCCCCATGAAACATCTTGAGTGCCACATTCACTGCACCTAGGGTTTCCACCTAGCCCTTTCCCCACCTCATGCTTAGGGCACATCACGGGCAGGACTACCAGACCTATTACCCTAAGCTCTGCACACCGCACCCATGATGATGCACGAACTAGGTCCTCAAGTGTGGGACAACATCATGGGCTTGCCCAAGGCCGCCCAAGGTTCACCCAACTCCTAGTTCCACCACCACGTGCACTGCATGCACCACAGAGAGGCAGACACGCCCCTTAGGAAGTGCACAACTTTGCCTTGCAGGTTAAGATTGGGTCGTATCAAGGAGAAAGCACATCAACTAATGGATCCGTCCCAATATCATTTTCAATTTCAAGAGCAAATCTTTGTCAAGACACCTTTCCGGAGGGACCCAATTCAACACCATTTTCAATTTCAAGGATGAATCCCTCCAACACCATCCTCGACAAGGGCAAGTATACAAACTCAAAAGGCCACCCAGCCCCCAACACTACCACCTTCCAAGCTACCACCCATCAGTGCCATGGGACTGGGACTCAGATAGGAGGGGGGTAATGTTTACTACAACACCAACAATAGGAAAAAGCGGAAAAATAGAAAAATATGAGAAGCAAAAAAAGGCGTAGGGCAGGCATGGAGAAGGCACCCAGAAGAATAATAAGTCCAAAAAAAATCCAAAAGCATGGGGACAACCACCAAAAGCCCAAGGCGCAGTCGCCGAAGTCTGGAGGAGTTAAAAGCAAGAAAGCGCACCTTTAAATGCAAAGGCACTCTCAAATCCTTGTAAAAGAGCGGCAGGCTCCCTCCTGTGCAAATTGTAAAGGTAGATGAGCGGTAGGACTAGCTAGGAAGTGAAAGAATGGAGAAAAAGGGCCTAGGCCATGGCCGGCCATGTAAAAATTGAGGATGACCACCCGTGGAAAGTAGGGCATATATATAAACTTAAAAAGTGAATGAGAAGCTCATTCTTGTGTGTGTCAAAAATCTTCTTCTTCTTCTTCTTCTCTTCTTCTTGTCTTCTTGCTTGTGCTTGAGAGAGGAAGTGAGTGAGTGTGAGGGAGTGAGGGAGTGAGTGCATGAGAGTGAGGGATTGAGGAGAAGAAGCTCCCCATCTCCTCTCTTCATCTTCTTCACTTCTCTACTATTCTCTTGTCTCACACGGCTATGGAGGATGGAGCTTGTTGGGCTTGCTTGAGCTTGCCTCAAGGATCGTGGAGCTACCGGCGTGCATGGGAGAGGAGAGTACTTGAGCGAGCATCAATGTAATCTCACTACACCCCATAGGTAGAGAGGGTGTGTCGGCTATGTGAGAGGTAGGCATGGCCGCTCGGCTTGAAATGCTTGACCAATAAGTGGTCCGTAGGTCTTGAGGGTTGAGCTTGTAGCTCCCTTCACCTTCCGAGTAGCATCATCAAAAAATAGACAAAGTATTTCTTTCCTCCTAGAGATAACCCTGGCATCTGACATATTGGAATGTACTAACTCTAGAGGCAAAGATTTCAGTGAAAAAGACTTTTTATGAGATGTCTACGCATGCTTACTATAAACACAATGATCATAGTTCTCAAAATCAGCATAACAAAGACAATGCAAGTAACCCAAACGAGAAAGTACTTTCATTCCTATTTGACTCATGTGTCCCAATCAGCCATGCCACAAGGAAACACTTGGCTACTCGGTCGCAGCGACAACATGTCCATGCACACTAAATACATGAAGTGGATACAAAGTATCACTCTTGCAAACTCTAGCAATAACCCTAGATCCCTTACAAATCTTCCATTTCCCATCACCAAAGGTGGTATGAAAACCATCATCATCTAGCTTACCAATACTAATCAAGCTCTTCTTGAGATGTACATGCCTTACATTCTGAAGAGTAAAGACAGATCAATGTTGATGAAACTGTAGTTGCACACTGTCAATGCCTACAATGTCACATGCATAATCGTCCCCAAGGTGGACAACACCATGTCGACCTCATGTATAGTCTATAAACCACTCACGGTGAGGGGTGATATGAAAAGAGGTACCTAAATCTAAAATCCAAGTGTGCATGCCATCATCTGTATCAGCTATCAAAGCATGTACACTGAAACATGAAGAGACAAAGAGTACATCATTCCCACTGTTGCTCTCATGGCTAACTACATTCACCTCTTCGATCTTTACACTACTCTTCTTAGCAGGCTAACTCTCTTTCTTCTCTTCCTTGCTGTCATCCATCTTCTTACCCTTCCCCTAACAATAAATGACAACTAATGCCAAGTAATGGAATCTCCAAAATCCACTCAATAGTATGTTAGGAATATCCCCAAGTATATAGCAACAAGACCATACGTCAGTTCATTTTCCAAAATGCCTCAAAAGCATTCAATGATAGTAAACATACCAATTTCCTAACAAAAACGGAGTGCAATCCTAAAATTCTTGACAATACAGGTGGTTGTCCTGCAATTTAGGAGTGCAGTCCTAACATTTAGGAAAAATATGTGTCCTGAAAATTTAAAACTGAAATAACCTCTCAGACTGAGCTCCAAAGATCATGCAAAGCTGCCCAAAAAATCACCATAATGTTCTTGCATAGAAACATATCGAATTTCTTGATAGTGAGGTATGTTGTCCTGAATATGTAGAAAACTATCTTGAATGTACAGCAGTAGTAGACATGTAGGTAAAGATGATCCAAAAATGAGATTTAATCACTACTCAAATGCATTTTGAAATCAAATTCAAGCATGTAACATCAACCATAAGCATGAATACATGGTTTAGAATGCCCAATACCAAGTCTAGAAGCAATACATAATGCATACAAAGTCAAAATGTCATTCAGCCCTGTTATTCCAGCAGCCAAAAATCTATGTCAAAACCAAGAAAAATGATGACTCTGATCACCCCAAAATTATCTCTAATCATGGACATAACATCTCCAAGTCATATAGCACCAAATGGGCATCAAATAGTCATCACCTAAGTGAATCATAAGCATTATTCACTCAAGAAATAGTTACTGCCTTGTTTTCAACCACAAGTATGTCTACAAAATTAGCCAAATCCTTGCCAAGATTAGCTCAAAATGGCCTCAAGACAATGCCACATGCTTCCCAAAGCATCCAGTATCAAGATGCATCCAAATAGCTATCATATAAGCATCAATATCAAGAGAGCAGGTACTGCCCTGTTTATTACAGATCTAAATACTATGTATTTCAGACCTACAACTGAATGTATATCAATCCCAAGTGTAATACTACACTTCAATGCTCAATGCTAAGCATTATATGCAAAGTCTGGATCACAATCATGATGCCAAATGAATAGGAGCATCTATTGTAGATCCTGAGCATGGTGAAAATCAGATCTACATATCCGTGCTGATGGTGCCTTTAGCCTTGAAAAGATTGGAATGCTATTCCAAGTGTTGGAGATGATGAGGAGGGTCCCCAAGTGGCCAATGATGGCTGCCAATAAGCTCAAATGAAGAGGGAAGCTTCAAGCTTCAAGAAGAAGCTTCAAACCTTGTTGCCCTACTTGCAAACTCTTCAAAGTGAGCTCTTCTTCAACTTCAAGCTCCTGCACTTGAAGAAATATCAAGCTCATAATTGCCTAAACCAAGCTTTGATGCCACTTTGTTGAGTTAGCTACAATGGAGCTTCTGTGTAGAGATGCAGGTTGAGAGAGAGAGAGAAGAGACATAGACACATGATTTGTGGTACTGAAGAGTACCTCAATAATGTTTTAGATAGGTATATATACTATGTACAGCCTAGCCCTTACAAGCGGACACAAGAGTTGCCCTTTATCCCAACAACTTTCTCTTTTTACAAACCCATCTTACTACGGGGTATACTTGCAAGTAAATTGTCTCTTTATCCCATGAGACCTCAAAAATTCCCCTCCATCTTACCACAAGCAATTAACTTTCAAACTTGCTTCTATTTCAACAATAGCCTTGAAATGTTTGAAATACTCAAACACATCACTCTTTTCCTTCATGAAATACACCTCTAGCTTTCTTGAGCAATCATCAATAAAAGTGATAAAATATTTGTTGTTACTAGGAGATATATTCTGTATAGACTCTCAAATATTTGTATGCATAATATCAAGTATATTCTTGCTCACATCACTATCATGCAAAAAGATTATCTTGCTTACTTATCAAATTGATATGCTTTATATACTCTATGAAATTCTATAACTCTAAAAGCAAGTAATCTTGTAGCTAACCCTTTGGATTGCATTAATTTTTAGTCTTTGTACATTTGCATATCCAATATATCTGTACTATATTTTAATGTCTACAACCACTCCTTTGCCTTAGCATATATATAACATTCATAGCAAGAATTCTAGCATCTAAAGTAAACATATGGCCAACTTTACTTTCTTTTACAACCAACCTACACTTATTATTAAAATCTTCTACAAAATAACATTTGGCATTGAATCAAACATATAGCTCTTACTTTACCATTTGACCAGTACACACTAAATTCTTTGTGATAAATGATACATGTAATACATCTGACACACTCTTTGTCTGACCCTCGTGCAAGGATAATTAAACTTTTTCAATATGTGAAATTAGGTGGCATGAACCATTTTACATATAACCTAGATTTTGTAATCTTATATCTTTCCAAGCCATTCAACATGACTAGCATATGATAATTAGATGCACCTAAATTAACATACCATGTACTATTATGTGTTATCTTTCTTATAACAACATTCATCATATGCTACATAATAAATATATATCCATTTTTTTCTTCATTCTATCACGAAGACTATGCATAGTTTTCTTATTACAATTTATTACCACGGTGGATATTATCTTCTTAACATAACGAATGGATGTAATATGACCTATTTTTCCATAATAATGGCAAACAATATTAGTTTTGTTAGAACCTCTATTTTTTCATCCACCTCTTCTTATAGAGCTTTCCCTACCTCTAAAGTTACAATGGCCTCCTGAAACTTGCATGATATCACTAAATTATTGATTTAATCTATTTTACTAGTTATCACAAACACATTCCATACCATGACCTCTTGAAGAGAACCTATCATATTTCCTTCTTGAGTTGGAGTAGAATGATTGGACTTGTTCACCACTTTTTTATAATGGTTTACCTTGCATATCGATTTCTTTGGTGATCATGAGAGAGACCAACTCATCAAAATCTAGAAATGGCTTCCATACATATACAAAAGTAATAAACAATTTCCAAGCCCTTTCATTATTAAGACCACCCAAAGTAGATGATACCAAATCATCATCATCAAGCATTGCATCAATCACTACCAAAGCATCTGCAATGCTCCTCACCTTCAGTACAACATACTCATTGATAGACATTTTCTCTTTCTTTTCAAAGTATTTAGATTTTGCTTCAATTGAATTTTTCGTGCTTTTGTATTCATAGAAAATATATTTTTAAATGTGATTCATGTTACATGTGAGCTTTCTACATTTCTAATATATCACATCATAGTGTTATTAATGATTATAGATACCCAATACATCATCTTTTTATCTCTTACAATCCATTCTTTCCATGCTTTTAATTCATTTATAATTGTAGAGTCACTTAGCTTAAGCTTTATTTTCACTTAAAATAAATTTTAAAAATTATTTTTTAATTAAAAAATTTATCTCATAAAACTTTCATGATAGTTAGTTATTATTATCTAACTTCTCAATGATGGGGTTTCCACTATTCTCTACCATTAACACAAAATTTGATAGGAACAACAAGCAAAGGGAGGGGGAGAAAACTATGATTGGATGGGCTAACCAAGAAAAGTGCGAGCTCCCCAAAAGGGAGGAGAAAGGCATCCAGTCATAAGGAAAAGAGAGCTTTATGAAAGAAAGGAAAGGAAAAAGGAGAGTCGTAGAAAGGAAAAAGGAGAGGACAATATGCTGCACTGAAGGGAGAGGGAGCGAGAAGCACGTCTCATACTGGTGGCCTGCACAAAGAATTGACGGATCCATATAACCTCCAGAAGATAGCTAGAAGATCGACATGTGTGAAAGAGGCAAGGACAAGCTGACGCCTTGCGTAGGCTGCTTCCAATTAGGCCCAATACCAGAATGGCAGTGGAGTAAGGAAGGCGGTAGACGGAAGCTGAACGAGAGGAGACCATCACGGCCCGCGTTTGAGGTGGCCGAGCGCGCAGTCAGAACCCTCTTCTTTGTTGCTGAATTCGTCCAAGCTATGGCTGCGGCCAAAGTCCACGTGGTTGAAGTCCTGCAGGTTATGATCATTGTGCTGGAAGGAGTTCGATCAAAATCCTGTACGCAGGGATTCAAAGGATCAAACAATGGCGCTACATCATCGGCTGCTGAATCAGAGGAGCTTCTGTCAGAGTATAGGAGTTTATAGCCAGTGCATGGCTGATATCATTGGAATTGAAGAAGGGAACGGACAGCAGACTCTGAATGGAAATCCTGCCAAGAAGCTTGCGCACAATTGAAGGGAGCAAAAGAACTTTAGAAAACAAGAAGACGGACGTCCTCCAGGCCAGCGAGAGTTGCAGGAAAATAAGGAAAGCAGATGGACCTGGACAATTTCTCCCATGACGAACATCAGAGACATCACCACCTTATAATGCAAGTCCTTATATGCTGATTTTTGTCATCTCGGTCAACTTACAGCCAGCTTCATCTCAAGCAAACCAATCTTGTGTCTGAGTAGAATGAGCATGCTTGCATTATCGGCGCTGCAACTCCAAGTAGTTGCATGAGTATTTGCTGAGTGCTAGGACTGGTTTACATCCTTCTCTCAGTCTTCAGTTCAGCTTCTTCTCCAATATCTAGCATGCAGAGAGTTTAGAAGAGCATGGTGAATCAAGTTTGAAACATCAGATCATGGTGAAGGTACTACAGCTCCAAGGCACCACCATTCCACGGATTAACAAGCTTACGGCATATTGGAGCTTTATGGATTAAGTCGTGAAGAGATGTGTTGTTGTGTCATGGCATGAGACCCTGGGTGTTTTGCATTTTGCACTTCTTCCTCTCTTGAAGAAAAAGCCTTTTTCTTTCCATTCCAGTATCTAATATCTCACTTGAACATAAGGTAACTATTCCTAGCCTTCATCAATCCAATAACATACCTAGGTCTTGTAATCCAAGTCAAAAAAGCCTTAGTCTTAGGCAAAAGAGTTGTATCTAGAGCTTTATGTGATGAGTCTTAATCTTGAGTGAATTTTCATTATAAATAAACAAGATGACTCTTAATCTTGAGTGAATTTTCATTATAAATAAACAAGAAGCCTCTCTATGTTAGCCTTGTTTGCTTGGCATGTTATTGTTTTCCTAGCCATTATCTCTAAGTGCTATTGTATGTAGAAATTCTAAGTGCTAGAAGCCAGGGACTACACCAAAAGTTATTCCATTGCCAGGTTTAATGTGAGCTAAGTTGAGATGTGTGTTTGACTGAGTCAAAGTTAGAGTCCTCTTGATAGCAATATGCCGGGAGAGGAGTTGAGTTACAAGCCAATTTCCTAGAGTATTTCTTATGTGTATTGAATTACTTGCTTGTAGGATCTAATAGGGAGTCTACTCTGATGTTTCCTAGTGTTTTGTCTTATATTTCATAGGTACTAACTCCTACCTTGCTATACTTGCTTCACAAGACCCAGCATCTTTTGGCCATCGAGTATGCATCGCCAGACAACATGTAGTTTAGAAAAGAAATTTGACGATCTGGCAGGCATTTGTGCATAGCCAGGGGAAAGCAATTTGTCCGCTAAGAGATGAATTGTATGGGGATATGTGGGAAAAAAAGGGAGATGTGTGTATGTGTGTGTATATGAGACTAATGGGACTATTTGTGCCAAGTTAGTATCAAAAGAAGAGTGTCAAAGTAACCACCATGTATTAGTGATTTCCCATATTTTCATGATTCATTTGTCTCATGCTCTCCATCTTGTTATGTATTATCTACCTTAGCTAAAGTAAACAAAAACTAAGAAGGTGCTAATGATAATAGCGACTTGAAACTAATATGGCCCAAGTGAGCACACTTGTTTTACAACCCTTTAGCAGGAACGTGTACAATCCATTTTACATATATGCCTATGCATACTTAATTTAAACAACCCCACAACCATAGCTACTTCTCACATAACCATTGCATGCTCTCAAAATAAATATAGCAAACTTACCGATTTACCTTCTCATTATAGTCTATCTACAAAGGTTCTTTAATGACTCCATGACTCAAGCCATGAGCCTTAAGCAAGCTCCACCTCCATAGCCTCAATTATTGCACAAGCTTCACTCACATAGAAAAAAAAAAGGAGAAGAAGAAGAGGAAGTGAGAGCTTTACCCACACTACTCTCTCTCTCTCTCTCTCTATGTCTCTCTCTCTCTCTCTCTCTCTCTCTCTCTCTCTCTCTCTCTCTCTCTCTCTCTCTCTCTCTCTCTCTCTCTCTCAAGCAAGATGTCAGCAAGAAGCAATAAGAGAGCTCCACAAGTTTACATACTATAAGAATGAGCTTATGCATTTATTTCTTAGCTTTTATACATGGCCTTCAAGATTTTTTGGGCACCCTCCCATCTCCTTGGCCTAAGCTAGTCTTCTCTGACCCTGTAGACATTCTTTGGTTTTATAGATCTTTTTTATCTTAATGCTCATGCCTCACTCAAATCATATTACAACTTATATAGGAGTAAATCTGGATCTCTTTATTTACAAAACCATTTTCTACCAAAAATTACAAGTGGTTGAGAGAGAGAGAGAGAGAGAGAGAGAGAGAGAGGCTTTGGTTTTTGCTTCTCTTTTTATTCTAAATTTTTGCATTTCTTGTTGTGCATCTTGCCTTGATAGAAAGGGTTAACACTACCCCCCTTCTGGATACATACCAATCCCATGGTACTCTATAATTGAGTGTGTGGCCAATATCGATGGATCTTGAAGAGGTTTCAAGTAGAGATGTTGCAATTTAGGGTCATTGTTGGGTGGAGAAACTAGCATCTTGATTAGGCCTTCAGGAATTAGCTTCATATGAACCAAGGGGATTCATATCTTCTAGCAACTCAAAACAATATGCTAGTAGTATGGTTGCAATGATCTTTTTAGGCCACTACTTGTTCATCAAGTTTTTCAATGTTGCTCTTGCAACAATGGGTGTAGTCAAGGGGAAAGGATGGCTGCAACTTATGAACAAAGGGGATTCATATCTTCTAGCAACTCAAAACAATATGCTAGTAGTAGAGTGGTCCAAAGAAGAAATCTCACTATGGCATATCTATTGATGCTTGCATTTATGTCAAAGAAGAGTGGACATAAGTCTTCTTGTTATTGCTGTGTTGCAATTATGGGTGTAGTCAAGGGGAAAGGATGGCTGGAGGATGGCTGCAACTTATGAACAAAGGGGATTCATATCTCATTAGGGGAGTTTTGAGGTCTTGAAAATGCCCTGTAAGAGATCCTAGAGAGAGAAAACAATTTAAGAAATAAAATCATTTTATAGAATTTTTAAAAGGTTTATATTTTGGTAAGTTAAAATATCAAAATTCGTTAATAAGTCATTGTCGTGATATTCTTGTGGTCACATCAAACCTAGAAATCTAGGTCGCCATAAAGTTGGCAAGGTTGTCATAATGAAGATCTTACCTCTCCTCATTAAAGTGAAAAGTAATATTCAATTTGAATTTTGGTGGATACTCGATTCCCTCCCTCCATCGTTTCTCTCTTCTTTTTTTCTCCTCCTTAGTAGTCTCTTATTTGTTTTCCTTCTTGCTTCTAATCATATCCTTAGCTATGAATCAATCACCCAATGATCTCTGTAACTCAGCTATGGATCAATCATCCAATGATCTATGTAGCTCTCATAAAAGACCTCTCTATCATCTTCATATTGAGTTGGATAGTGAGTATGAACCAATAAGAAAGAGAACAAAATCTATCACGGTTACAGAGTCTATGAAACATATACTGAGGTTTGAAGGAAAGAAGAATATTGATCTTTGGTTAGATGGAAAGCTATATCCCAAAGATCCTAGCAGAAATAGCACTCCTGCTTTCTATAATAGCTCATCATTAATGAGGTTTATTGGTGATGGCTACAATGGATTTTTAGGTTATACACTTAACCTTGTTGCAAAAAAGGACATCCTTGGACTAGAGAATCATCTTTTGATGAAACACAATATAGAGTTGTTGCAGAAGCTAGAGGATTGTCAAAAAAAGGAGGGAGAGAGAGAGAGAGAAAGAGAGAGTAGAAAGGAGAGAAAAATAAATTAAAAGAAAAAAGAAAAAAGAGGAGAGAGAATAGAAAAAAGAGGAGAAAAGAAAAGAAAAAATTGGGGGGAGAGAGAGAGAGAGAGAGAGAGAGAATACGTGTAGCTTGGTTGGTTAAGTTAAACATGGTGGTGACCCCATAAAGCAACTCTACATTGTGCGTAGTCATTTAGTATAGGTGTTGCTAAAGGGAGAATTGAACTTAGGTTAATAAAAGCATATGACTAGCCACTAGAGGAGCCACTTGATTATGGAGGGAGAGGAAAATAGAAAAGAAAGAAAAAGGAGAGAGAGGGAGAGGGGATAGAAAAATTAGAGAGAGAGAGAGAGAGAGAGAGCACCTAGGCATATGCCAAACTTCCAATAGGAAATTGTACATGTGGTAGTGGGGTTTATATGTCAAGGATGTAACACTAGTATCACACACTCATATGCAGCAAACAAGATATGGTGGAAGGGAGCTTCTTGGGCTCTACTCTCATCTGGTGGCTAGGAGAATTTGAGGTAGATATTGAGAATTTTGATATATTATATTGGCTTTTTCATCAAACATCAATACCTAATGTTATTCAAAGGCAACAAGCAGGAGAAGAGCTATTTGTTGAAAGATTTGGGAACTACAGGATTGAGTGGCACATAGCTGGTGACCTAAAGACACTCAAATGTATGTATAATGTATCAAAGGGAGCCAACACAAGATCTCATTGCTTATACTGCATGTCACCAGCTGCAGAGTTAAACTCAAGAAATTGGAATAGAGCTCCCTCTAGGCACAATAAGGATCCACAGTTTAAACCAGTCTTGGACATTCCTTTAGCAAATGCCTATATTTGTACACTTCATGCACTTTGCAGGATAATTGAAAAGCTTGTTCATCTCTATATAGGATTTGCATGGAAGCTGAAGCCATTATCAACTAGAACAGATGCTATAATAAAGGTTGAAAAAGTTCTCTCTGCAATTGGTTTGCATGGTGGCAATGTTGTTATTGAACCAGATCTTCAGAAGTCTAAGGATGGTAATTGTGTTCCAAAAAAACCATCTATTGGTGGAGTGAAGGCTAGAAGGTTTCTAGGCTTTCATGGGAGACTTGGCAAGATAAACTCGAGAAATGGTGGCTCAACTATTAAATTTAATCAGTGGAAATCCCTACATAATGCAGTTAAGGATCACATTGATAATGGACAAGCTCAGAATAGAAAAGCTAAAGTTTGGGAAACACTAGACAAAGTGTTTTTTAATTGTGATAAGACTGAATGGAATGATGATGATCTCAAAGACTTTAAAAACCAATTGAACCTTTTCAAAAAGGCGATGACAGAAGCTTGGGGTGATCAACACTTTACTCACTATATGGTAAGAAGTTTGTATATGTTTGTTTCTTCATTGTCGAACTCATATAATGTTTTTTAATAAATTTCTTTATTTTTTGACTATGTAGCATATTCTATACAACCATGCTCCATACTTTATTAAACAATATGGATCTCTATCTATGTGGTCAACCCAAGGTATGAAAAAATCACATTATCAAGCAAGAACAAAATATTTCAGACACACAAGACATGGAGGTGAAAGACACAAAGCCAACAGTTTATTAGAGGTCTTTCAATGGTTCTATTGACAAATCTGGCATAAATTCAAGCTTAAAGATACAACCACATCAAGCAATACATCATCTTTAGCAAGGACTATACAAATTTTTACCCAAAGAAGAAAAGATAGATATTTAAATTCTTACGCAAAGCAAAGATTTACAGAATGGTTACAAACCAAACAAAGAGTTGGGAAAAGATGGGTTTCAAAAAACCCTTAATCTTTGGCATCTTCTAGTCTAATTGTGTTGTAGAAGATTCCTTAGTTTCAGGCACCTCCACAGGGCCTCCCGAGGAGTCCTTAGTTTCAGGCACCTCAACAGGGCCTTCAGAGGAGTCCTTGGTTTCAGATAGCTCGACAGGGCCTCTAGAGAAATCTTTTGTTTCATCCCACTCAATAAGACCTCTGTATTTCAAAAACTCATGTTTCAGATAGCTTAGAAGAAGCTTCAAATTCTTACTATCTCCTACATAAGAGAGAAAATAGGAGCTAAGAACTCCAAAATATCCATCTCTAGATCCACTGTATCCAGGTATGAAGCCAAAAACTCTTATGGCTTCTTCCTTCTCCACTAAAATGATCTTGTCCAAACCTCTGTTGAAAACTTGAGATCCAATTACCTTTGAGATAGCTCTCAAAGCCATCATTGGTAGACTTGGGGAGCTTGACAATCTACTGTGATATATTACAATTGTTTGATTGTTTAAGTTTCCGATATAATGGCCAAGGCTTTGATTTTTTCCAAGCTTCATTGGCCTAGAGCCCTTGGCCCTTCCAAGAAAGTTGTCCAGATCTTCAATCTCAATCTACACAACAAACCACAATAGTATAAGATATAAGATATTTATCTATAATGCATAATAAAGTCTAACATAAACTCAATGGGTAACTTCAAATTATATTTCATACCTTAGGATGTTCTTCTTCTTTGAGAAGACTATCATCATAAAGATTTATTGAACTCTTGGGTTTCTCATCTGATGGAGACTTCAATCTCTCTTCATACCCTACATCATCAATATAAAGTTTCTTCTGGACCTGCAAGAACTCTTCTTCTGTAGGTAGCCCCCCCTTTTCGTATTCTACGATCTGATTAATACATGTATGTAAGGCTATAGAGCTGCCTTGGAAATTCTCTCCCTCAACATCAAGACTTCTAGTGGTTCTTGTTCATAACCTATAAAATTCATGTCATTTTTGCCCCAACCTGCAAGGATTGCTAAGCAATAATCTTCTCTAAGATCAAAAAAATGTCGAATATCATTTAGCAACACATATCTCTTCTTGTTGATAAGATAAGTGGAAAATGTTGGAACACATGCAAGAGGACCTTCTTCATCAACATGTGCACTTGGCTCGATCTCCTTTTCTTCCACCATTGTGATATTGTCACTCTTGAACAAACCTACATCAAAACCTTGGACAAGTTGATTCTCAATATCTTCTTGGAACATCTCCTCCTTCTCTTCGACCTCCTTATCCATACTTGCAATATCCTCTAGCTTTCCCTGTTGGTCTATATCTGGAGAAGAATTTTCCATGTGCTGAAGATACACAATAAATCCAACGTCCTTGTGGATCAGAAGGCATTGGTGTTGATACCTGTGGAAAGGGCAACATGTTTCTCTCTTTCTGAATTCCTCATCAAAGAGGTTGAACCTGCCTAGCAAAGTTGACCTGGATGTATTGGTGGCTCCCATGACATTGTCAAGATTGTGGGAGAGAAGGAAGGAGTCTCACTTATAGCTTTCTTGCTTGTACAATGGGGGAATACACACAGAGGTGGAGGCTGAAAATAGTTTTTCTCTTCTTAGTTGTGTAAGCCAAAAGAACTCTCATACAAAGAAATAGAAGAACCCTATATATGGGTCTCAAACCAAAGACAACTAACTAAGGTGGCATACTAACTGAGCCACGAACTAGAGTAGATAAGGATAGCTGTCGTCTAGCTATTATTCATGGGCGGTGTACCAACCGCATCTGCAACTGACAAGTCGGTGACATAAATGCACAACAGTCACCCTGGCATATCACGAGTGGAGCTCGATCTCTCAACACTCCCCCTCGAGCTCAATCCCAATTCCTGCACACCAAGCAGGTCTCTGAACTTGCGCAGCTTCTCTGTGCCCAATTCCTTCGTGAATATGTCAGCTACCTGATCCTCTGTGCTGACATAAACTAGATCAATAAGACCTAGTAAAACCCTCTCCCGCACATAGTGATAATGCACCTCAATCTGCTTTGTTCTAGCATGATAGACTGGGTTATTTGCCAAGTGTATACTACTCATGTTGTCACAATAAATGACAACTGGCCCATCTGTAGACTGATGCATATCATAAAGTAGCTTATGCAACCAAGCTACCTCACATGCAGCCATTGCTGCACCCCTGTACTCAGCCTCTGTGCTCGACAAGGCAACTGTAGGTTGTTTCTTGCTGCTCCAAGTGACTGCAGCACTCCCAAAAGAGAACACATACCCACTGGTAGATCGTCTATCAGAAATACTACTAGCCCAATCAGCATCAGTGTATCCATGTAACTGTTCTGAACCCCAGTCTCATAAAATAGTCCATACTGCAATGTGGACTCCACATACCTGAGTATGCGTCTAGCCGCATCCAAATGCGATTTCCTTGGAGCCTGCATAAACTGACTTACCAATCCAACAACATAGCTCAAATCTGGCCTGGTAATAGTCATATAAATCAAACTTCCTACTATGCGTCTGTACACAGTAGGGTCTTCCAGAAGCTCACATGCATCTACGCTCAGCTTCACATTCTACTCCAAAGGAACTCAAATAGGCTTATAGCCTGTCATCCCATATTTGGACAGCATGTCCAATCCATACTGCCTCTGCAAGAGCTGTATCCCACTTGGTGATCTAATCACCTCAATGCCCAAGAAATAACGCAGCTCTCATCTCAAACTTCTGCTTCAATAGCATTTTCACATTAAGGATATCTTCATCACTGTCACCTGTCATAATCAAATCATCAACATAAATGACAAGTAGCATAATACCTTTCTCTGTTTTTCTCACATAAAGTGAGAAATCTGCCTTGGAAATCTGAAAGCCAATAGTGACAAGATACTGTCCTATCTTGTCAGACCATGCTCTAGGTGCTTGCTTCAACCCATACAAAGCTTTCTTCAACCTGCAAACAAACTCAGGATGAATAGCATGCACATAACCTGGTGGTTGCTCCATATAGACCTCTTCTTGCAAATCACCATGCAAGAAGGCATTCTTTACATCCATCTGATGTAAAGACCATCCCTTTGATGCAGCCATAGCAATGACTGCTCTTACGGTTGCCATCCTTGCAACCGGACTGAATGTTTCTTCATAGTCAATGCCATATTTTTGTGCATACCCCTTGACTACTAATCTTGCCTTGTATCTGTTCACAGAACCATCTACATTGTGCTTTACCTTATAAACCCACTTACAGCCAATTGTATTCTTACCTTTAGGCAAAGGTACCAATTCCCATGTAGCATTTTCTTCCAAGGCATCCATTTCTTCATCCATGGCTTTCTCCCATTTTTCTTTTCCCATGGCTTGCTCAAAAGAAGTGGGTTCTGGTTCCTGTATCACTTTGACCATATATGCATAGTGAATGGCTGTAAATCCATCATATTTCAGCCTATCCACAGGATACCTAGCTCTCGTAGACCTGCGCAAAGTAGGTTCACTCCCAGGTGCTCTCAAAACATCCCTGGTCTTCCTTACTCTAGGTGTAATAATAGAAGGAATACCCAACTCATCATCAATGCTCTGTTCTGAGCCACTGGATTCACCATCCACATAAGAGTGACCTGCATTCACATCAAACATGGGCTGATCAACCTTCTCTTTTCCTTTTCGTGATACCTACATACCACTATCTGCATTGCTTTGAGAAGATTCTCATGATCTCAATCTGTCTGTCCATGGTGAAGAATGTGAACCACTGCTAGAGGATGCTCCAGGTCCACTAATATTTTGTGACTGCTGCTGTGAATTTTGAGCAGCATTACCATTTTGTGCTTCTACATCATCAATCACATTTACTAGTTTATACCAACTACTCATCTCATCAAAAACAACATCTCTGCTCACTGTAAACTTACGAGTAGAAGGGTTATAGCATCTATACTCTTTTTGCTGCAGAGAGTAACCAATAAAGATGCACTTCTCAGCTTTTGGATCCAACTTGGATCTCAACTCATCTGGCACATGTACATAGGCAATGCATCCAAAAATTTTCAAATGAGAAATATCTGGTTTCCTACCAGTATACCTCTCCTCTGGAGTCATTCCATGTATTGATGCAGTGGGAGTCATGTTCATTATGTAGACTGCTGTAGCAACTGCTTCAGCCCAATAAAAATCTGGCAGGTCTTTTTCATTAAGCATGGCACGAGATACCTCTCCAATATGCCTGTTTTTTCTTTCTGCAATTCCATTTTGCTGTGGGGTATGACTGCATGAATATTGCTGCTTTATGCCATGCTCCTGCAAGAACCTTGCAAACTCATTTGAGAGGTACTCTCCCCCTCCATCTGACCTTAGGCATTTTATTTGCAGGCATGTTTCTTTTTCAACCATAGCTTTAAGAGTTTTGAAATGCCCAAAAACTTCACTTTTCTTTTTCATAAAATACACCCAAACTTTTCTGCTATAGTCATCAATAAAAGTGACAAAATAATGACAGCCTCCAAGAGATGCAGCTTTAGTAGTCCACACATCAGAGTGGATTAATTCCAATGGCTTCTTACTTTCTTGAACATGTCTAGGAAATGGTTTCTTTGCCTGTTTTCCAAACTGACAGGCTTCACATACCTTATGCATTTCTGCAACCTTGAATTTAGGCAATCCTGCAACAATATTTTGGGCCTGCATTGATTTAAGTCGCTGTACATTAACATGACCAATGCGTTTATGCCAGATATCAATATCTGCAACTACACCGGTCCCATGTGCAAACATTGCTGCACTCAATTCAGACATGTCTGCATCCAACGTAAACATTCTGCCCTTCTTCTTTCCTTTTGCTATCAAGCGACCTTTATTTTTCATATCCTCAACAAAGCATCCATGAGGATTAAATCTGACCTGCAAGCCCTGCTCAACCATTTGACCAATAGAAACCAGATTCTTGGTGATATTCGAGACATGAAATACATCGAACAGGTATTTCTTTTTCCCATCCTGCATAGACAAAGGAATTTTTCCAATCTGCACAATAGGATGTGCAGTATCATCACGAATCTCCACAAATCCTGGTTTTTCCATTTTCCTTGCATCCTCCATCCATTCTGCATGACCTGTCATGTGGTTTGATGCACCTGAGTCAACATACCATACATTGTTGCTTTCTTCTGCACTTGTCACAGAATTATTCATGTGCTGCACCATGAACAAATGCTCATTTCTATCATCACCCTGTCTACTAGAAGATGCATAATTGCAGTTTTCCATTCATGATGTCATTCTGCTTTTTATAGTAGTCTTTAGTCATATGACCCATTTTGCCACAGTAGTAGCATTCAACATTACTGTTTGCATTTTGGCCTCTTTGCCATCCACCACGACCTCTTTGGCTCCCCCTGCCTCTAGAGTTACCACGTCCTCCTCCATAGGACTGGTTTTCTTGAGTTTGCTACATATTCTGATTTCTACCACGGCCTCCAAATCGGCCTCCTCTACCTCTGTCTCTACCTCTTCCAGCATTTGAGTAGAAGACAGTTTCTTTTGAAGTTTCTCCTGAAGAAGATGCACCACCATTTCTCTGCTCCTCAGAAATTAGAAGAGCAATCAACTCCTCAAAATCAGGAAATCTTTCACGAACTGAAATGGATGTCCGAAACTGTGCATAATCCTTTCCTAGACCATTCAAGGTCACAGAAACTAAATCATCATCTTCCACTGGCGACCCAATGGAAGCAAGTGCATCTGCAATCTTCTTCACCTTCATGTGGTAGTCATTGATGCTCATATTTTCTCTTTGCACATTATGCAACTCTTGCTTGAGCTGCATTTTCCTGGCTTGAGTATTTGTGCTGTACATTTTTGACAAAGTATCCCATGCCTCCTTTGGCGTACTTGCATCCTGAATATGCACAATCATAGAGTCTGAAATACTGATAGACAGCCAGTACATAACTTTCCTGGCTCTCTCATGCCATGCTTTGAATGCCTGCATTTGCTGTTGATTAGGAACATCAGAAAGAACTGGTTCTTCTTCATTTCCTGCAACAAATTCCCAATATCCTTTTCCCATAAGGAAATTCGTCATTCTAAACTTCCATGCTTGGAAGTTGATCTTGTCAAGCTTTTCAGTTACAATCTGTGAGAGAGAATCAGACGCCATTACAGAATCCTGCAAAAAATTCTGTCACTGCAGAGAACACAGCTTCAGCCTCACAAGTGCAAATCTGCAAAACTGACGAAAGTGGTATTTAACCACACAGTCACTTCCTAGTGACGATTTTGCATATACAGGAACCAAGGATGATTCTATAACTCCCAATGTCTTTGCACACGAGCATACGATGCAATATCTATGGTAACTTTTCACCGACCTGTAGAACAGTGGTCGCACAGCATAAAACAGGACTTTTTCCTGAGTGCGTGCAGAAAACTTCCGCCTCCAAAACAGGCCCCGAAATGGCCTCAAATCAAAAAAACAGGGTCGCCAAGGGCTAAAGCCCTTTCCCGCAGCATATAGTGCCCTCTTGCTTCACCGCGAAGGGCGTCTCAACCTAAGACAATGCACTCTTGCAATTTCCGGCTGTGCTACCTGCAGAGATCTGCTCCCAAAACAGAAAATGAAAGCAACACTGCTCCTCTTACCAGAACACCGCGAGCTTGGCTTGCTTTCTTGAGCTCCTTACCACGAACAAGGCTCTGATACCATGTCAAGATTGTGGGAGAGAAGGAAGGAGTCTCACTTGTAGCTTTCTTGCTTGTACAATAGGGGAATACACACAGAGGTGGAGGCTGAAAACAGTTTTTCTCTTCTTAGTTGTGTAAGCCAAAAGAACTCTCATACAAAGAAATAGAAGAACCCTATATATGGGTCTCAAACCAAAGACAACTAACTAAGGTGGCATACTAACTGAGCCACGAACTAGAGTAGATAAGGATAGCTGTCGTCTAGCTATTATTCATGGGCGGTGTACCAACCGCATCTGCAACTGACAAGTCGGTGACATAAATGCACAACGGTCACCCTGGCATATCGCGAGTGGAGCTCGACCTCTCAACAAACATCACTATAATGAAAAAATCCATTGACTTCCAAACCTTGAACATGTCTATCATAAAAATATATGTACTCTTTAAGTTTATCTTCAAGATCCTCCAATAACTCCTTCAAATCAAAAGGAACATTGAAAATTTCCCTAATATAGCTAATTTTGGAAGAATTTCCAGTGGTGTGTAAGAAATCAAAGAGCCTATCATCAGAAGTCTCCATTAGCTCCTCCTCATCCATTCCTTCCAAAGATAGCTTTCTCTTTGTCATCTTGACCAACAAAAGATTTATCCCTGAAAACAAAGCAGAATGGCAACAATGTCTAATAAAACAAGATGCAACCAGGGAAAGAGGCCCCAAATTTGCATTTTTCAAGACAAAAAATCAAAAAAGGAGAAATTTTTTTAATTGACCAGTGAAACGCGAAAACAAGGTGTTCAAGGCAAATGCCGGTAAAGAAATCCCATTTCACCGGACACTACTTGAAGACGAAAGTTATTTGAATATCTCACTAGTGAAACGCAATAGTTAGCAAAATACCACTAACCAGAGACATTATTTCGCGTTTCACCAGTCAAAAGATGCAAAACAAGAAAAGAAACATGAACTATGAATTAATTCTATTAAAACACAGAAATTTATGATAAAATCCTTTTTGGAAGTGTTATGCTCCTTTTAAAAGATACAAAGCACATAACATCTGTAATTTTTCAAGTGTTATTAAAAATTCTTTCTATATTAATCAAATTGATTTTGTTCAAATACTTGTAATAACAAAATTTTGTTACCTATCAAAAATTGTTGAACTGCTCTTCAAACAGGAAGCAAAGACCTTGAAGGGAAGTCGAAACAAAATTTCGGGAGAAAGCAAGACAATATCGTAGAGAATGGCTTCGAAAAGCTTTTATATTGATTGTCAAACGTGTGTTGATAGTTCCAACGAAAAAGTTTGCGTAATGATGGAAAAATAAACGCGACCACAAATTTAGACGAAATTTCCAATATTTTTGCACGCACGAAATACCTCAGAATACGTGCACACGTGTCTCACTTAACACACAGTATCAAATTTCTCAGAAGACGTGCACACTCTCTTTTTTCGAGAATACGTCGCACGTGTTTTACTTAACACTTCACCAAGTAATGCATGTACCATCGAAATCCCCCAATAAAGGGAAGCAACGGCTAAATTCGTTTCATATTTTTATGGTCATGGAGCACATTTTCATGGTCATGTAGTAGGGCCTTTGAGCACATTTTCGTGGTCATGCTGTGGTTGTGAAGAACGTATTCGCGTTTCACCAGACCTATTGACAAAATTGGTTCTAAACGGATTTTTTCCAGCAAAGCGCCAAAGAAGGTATGGTTTTTTATATCCTCCTTCTCAATGTCCAGGCGTCCATTCAATGCATTTTTTTGATACTTTTCCTTAATTTTTATATTATTATGAGCTTATGAGCACTATAAACGAATTTTTTTCATAGTGTGAGCATTCCTTAATGTTGTGGAGATTTAAGACAATCCTTCAAATTTTTTCCTTAATGCTGTGGATATTTTAGGTAATTTTAATAGCATTCCTTAGATCAAAGCTTTTTTTTTCTTCGTTTTGTTGATTACTTTGATATTTATGAGTTGTCTGGTGAAACGCGAAAACAACATGCTGCAAGGAGGCCTCTTGTCTGAAACTCGCGTTTCACTGGACACACTGGACAATAAGTCTGGTGAAACGCGAAAACAACATGCTGCAAGGAGGTGCCTTGTCTGAAACTCGCGTTTCACTGGACACATTGGACAAGAAGTCCGCTGAAATGCGAAAACAACATGCTGCACGGAGGCCTCTTGTCTAAAACTCGCATTTCACTGGACACACTAGACAAGAAGTCCGGTGAAATGCAAAAACATACTGCAAGGAGGCACATTATCTGAAAGTCACATTTCACTGGACACACTGGACAAGAAGTCCGCTAAAACGCGAAAACAACATGCTGCAAGGAGGCCTCTTGTCTGAAACTCACATTTCACGGGACATACTAGACAGGAAGTAACATCTCTTTTTTTGGGCAGATAGCTAGGACTAAAGCAGCAGCAAGGAAGGGGAAGATTGATCCTAGGGGTTTAATATCAAAGATTCATGAATGTTCAAAGCCTCCAAAGCTCTCTAGAAAGTCAAAGCCAAGGAGAAAGTTTTCTCAGAATGTCAAGTGCCTAAAGGAGATTAGGAAGGCAATAAAGGCTCTTGACAATGTAATTCCAAATTTGTGCTACTCATGCTCATAGGCTCACACTCATGGACAAGGACATGGTAATTCTTAGGAGGCTAAGATATAGACTTTCAAAGGTCCTTGAGCCAATTCCCCTCACTAATGGGAAGACATTTAATATCCTTAATGTGCCCCGAGCTAGGAGAAAGAAAGATGATTCTGGTCCCAAGGTTGAGGATGCCACCCATGAGAGGGATACAAGGCAACATGAAAAAGAGGAGAAAGCTAAAGAGGAACAGGTAGATAAATAGAGAGAGTATAGGAGGCAAAGGGCTGAAGAAAGGGAAGCAGAGCAACTAGAGTCCTTTGAAAATGAGCTGGCCACCCTTCTTGAAGCAGCTAATCCAAAAGGATTCAATGTGTTTTGTTTCTTACCTGGTGACTTAGGCAAAAGAACTGAGATTATCTCCTTTGATGCTGCATGTGTTCAGATTCTTAAGGATAAAAGAAGAGAAATAAATGACAGTATTATTCTTGTTGGCCTAAGGTATATCCACCCATAATTACTTCTACTTTTGATATTTTTTTAACAATAATATTTGTCTTGTTTATACTCACTATTTCTATGCCTTTTCTAAGTGTGTAATGCATGAGTTTCCTTTGGATATGCAACAAAAAATTGAGGTTCTTGATCCATCTATCTCATTCTTTATGAGGAACGAGCTTGATACAAGTTTTGTTGAGCAGTGGTTCAATTTAATTGACTTCGATACTTTGGAGCTCCTTATAATTCCATATAATGAAAAGTAAGTGATTCAATATTCTATTAGAGTTTTTGAGATTTTATCCTACTAATTTGTTGAGATATGATTGCTTTCAGTTCTCATTGGAGCTTGATTGTAATAGACTGTGTGGATAAGCAATGTTTTTTAATCAACTCTATGAAAGGAAGCCATGGAAATGCTAAATTGTAAGTTATATTATCCAAGGGCTCCTTGATATTTCAATTCTATTTTTTTTGTAAGTACTCTAAATTTCAATATATTTTATATATAGAGGTGCAAAAAGAATAATTGAAGAGCTAGAGAAAAGACCCCCTATGCCATCTGATTTGCTTGCAACAATGCAATATAGACAAGTTGCGGTAAGTTATTGATTAAAATAATTAAAACATAAGTTTATTCTATGAACTACCATCCATCCTCTTTATAGTTTTACTTTGTGTTGGTGGTTGCAGTGTCCTCATCAGGACGATAGCCATTCTTGTGGCTGGAGGGTGATTGCAATTGCTAGAAGAATGGTTAACTTTGTTTATCTTAATGATTATAAACATGTAAAGGTAATATGAAAGATGCTAAACTTTAAGATAGATATTCATTGCAAATAGTCCATTGATGATAGAAATATAGTCTATTGTAAGAACAATAATGAACTAAAACTCTTTTTTCTATAAATATGTGACAGTTTTCGAAGGATTGCTATGCATCTGAGCATGTTTGGTATGTCAGAGCAAAGCTCTTGAAGTATATAATGGTCAATTGTATACAACAAACAATAGAGATTTGTGGGGATTTGCACCATGAAGGAGATGCGGTGCCTATAACCACGGAAGGTGAAGCCACAACTTCAACACCTTTACCCACACCTTCTATACCCAAGACATCAGAGAAAGGCAAAAGGACTCCTAGAAAGGATAATTCTCCAAAAAGGAAATAGCTTTGCCATATCGCCTTATAAGCCTTCATATATAGAAATTTTCCCTTCAACCCTTGTATATCTCATAGAGATGGCAAATAGACATCTACTACAAAATTTGTACATATATTTTATATTGATAGTAAAGATATCTTTTCTTGAATGTCCTTGCAGTGTATATTATTTTCTCTCCTTTTCGATATCTGCAAAAAATAAATTACAAATGTTTGTTAGTTAGGAAGTGAGATCTTGATATACATCTAAGTAGATATAATATGATGTGAAAACTTACTCGTTTCTTGTCAAGTTGGAATACAAAGGAGCATGGTAGTTCAATGTCTTAATTTTTTAAATCCATCCTCACTTGATGTAGCGTACATGATTTTCTGATCTTTAAGATTGCAATAATATCCTCGTTGAACCAAATATCAAGATCCACTATAGGATCTTTGCTGAAATCATTAAGATTCTGGTCTAAAGCAACTAGACTACTACCAACAAAATGCCATCGACTATAGTAAAAGCTAAGGATAAATTTTGAGTAGCAATCATATATTTACAAGCTATAGAGTCTTGATCTATCTTACATATAATTTTTCCTTCTGTCCTTGTATCACATCCTTCATCAACAAATTATATAATATGATCATATGTTAGTCTCTTCACTGAAAGCATGGTTTTTGTTATTCTTATCTCCATATTAGAGAAGAAATCAATAAATATATTAATAGGCATAAACAAAGTAACTTTGCTTAGCCTACTTGAGATATTAGATTTTAGTGCTTTCTGGATCTCAAAAAATATCTTACATCTATAGCCCTTACTAGTAGCTGGACTTGGCAAAGGCCACTCAAAGCTTGAAAAATCTGGCAAAGGAAGGAGGTTTATTGATCCCCATTGGCAACGCCACATAGGAATAGCGTAAAAATGGTCATAAAAGAATATTCCATTCTCTGCAAGCTCTGTCTTCTTTCTGCCTCTATACATTTCTTCTCCAATTGAACCATGTATAGCATCAATAACATCAATAATAGACTCCACTGGTTGCCATTCCTCAAGATTAGAGGGATAGACATCTACAAGACAAACAAATATTATAATGGAAAAACCTAAACCATGTTTAAGAAATGAAAAACTTTAAGAATCAAATTCTCACAATTTGGTCCATGCATTGGAAGCTTTGAAGATCCAGGTTTCAAACACAGCTCTCTATGCATGAACACATGTTGCACTAGTACCTCTTTGATGCTATTCTTATTTGCTCCAAGCTTAAAATCTCAGATTCTGCCCTTCCAAGCAAAGATAAACGAGCTCTCATGTCCTTGCCTTTTTCCACATTTTGCTTGTTGCATGGTGATCCAACTACCTTTGCTAATGATAGTAGGAATCCATCTTCCATCAGTTTGGAATGAGTTAAACACTGATATGGATGTGATTTGGAAGCTTGGACGCCTTGTTGAAAGTCGAATTTCTGTATCCATGGTAGAAGAGAGAGAGAGAGAGAGAGAGAGGACTAGGCTACCATAACGGAGGGAAAAACAATAGAGGAATAAAAGAAAGGAGGGAAAAAACTGAGCGCCATGCTTTTCACTAATTTGAATTTTGATTACATCAGTTATTATCATTAATCTAGAAACATCATTAAATAAAAGTAGCCGAGACTCTATGCCATTAATGCAAAAGATGTCATAATCACGAATATAAGAGACTAAAAATAGATAATAAAAATACAAATTCATAATATTATTATATTTATATATTTTTGTAAAATGATTTTTTGATTTTTTTTAAATAGAAGTTCCATTATGGAGGCTTTACTCTTATTGGTCTAGAGCACTCTCTCTCCACATCCTAAAAGGCATTTTCGAGACCTCAAAACTCCCCTAATGTCTAGCAACTCAAAACAATATGCTAGTAGTAGAGTGGTCCAAAGAAGCAATCTCACTATGGCATATCTATTGATGCTTGCATTTATGTCAAAGAAGAGTGGATGTAAGTCTTTTTATGCTACCTTCTTTTGATTGAGTATTTGAAGGAGTAACTATAAGTAGTTGCATACAATAATGAAAGCAAGGCCGTGACAAGCTAAAAACTCACCCACAAACTACTTGAAAGAATGTATTAAGTCATTTTCCCAAACCTTAAGGCTATCTTCTAGCTTACAAGAAATAATATTAAAGATCAAAGGAAAGTCATACATAACATGCTTTTGGGAGTCATAATTGACTTCATGCCTTCTAAGATAAGTTATGTAATTGGGATTCCCTTTCAAAAGGTAGTATAGTGCATAATACTACCCATGCTTCCATGTTATCATCCAATATGTTCCTTCTCCATCCTAGTTCCCAATTCATAGCCCCCCACTATCCTTGGCACCTCAAATACCTTATTCTACTGGTAATTTATTAGTTTTCATTGCCACAACAACTTGGGGACTTGAGTTCTTTGCTTGAGCCATCCATTCCCTAGTCATGAGGACACCTAAATCACCTTTTATATCATACTAAGTGATATAACTTTCATGAGCCCACATGAGAAATTGAAAATGAACTACATTGGTGTTTCTTGGGTCTACCATTACTCCCATCCAGTGATCTCCTATTCTAACTTATTGAAATGTACTCCCCTCTTTGTGGGAAGGTCATGTCTAGTACTTGTTGTTGAGGAGTGATATGAGTTTTCTACTACTTTATACCTTCTCTCTTCTTCTGTGAGAGAGTAGGTTCCTCTACAATCTCTGCAGCCATTTTTTGTTCTTGTTATATTGGCTTTTCATATTTCTTTCGATCCCGGTCTTTCTCGAGTGTAGTAGGTGATGGTGGTGATTCTTCTGTGGTGGGGTTGTGTAGAGGCAAGCAACTGCCAAGACCCATGTATTGCTTATTGTTCAAGTGTTCCAAACCGAGCATTAATGGCTACCTCTCACATAGCCAATGCGCTATCCATCTCTACAAGTGTAGTGAGCTTGCCTCCATGCCTGATCAAGTTGCCTCCTCTCCCGAGCACTCCGGTAGCTCCACGATCCAAGTGCAAGCTTCAAGCAAGCTCCATCCTCAAGCTCCATGCTCCAAGCTCCATTGTCACAAGCAAGATAAGAGAAGAGAATATAAGAGAAGATAAGAGAAGAAGAGAGGAGAAGATGGAGAGCTTCTCCACCACGGTCCCTCACCCTCACACACTCACTCCCTCACACTCTCACACTCTCTCTCTCAAGCACAAGCTCAAGCAAGCAAGAACAAGAAGAAGAGGAGGAGGAGGAGAGCTACTTTTGGCCACACACAAGAATGAGCTTCTCGTTCACTTTTCAACTTCATATACAAAACCCTAAATCCCTTTTGAGCGGTCATCCCCTTATCCTCTTTTTTACATGGCCGGTCGTGGCCTAGGCCCTTTTTCCCATTGTCCTCCTATCTTCCTAGCTTCCTTCCTACCGTCCATCTACCTTTACAATTTGCACAAGTGAGAGTCCACGCTCTTAAATTAAATCATGGTGAACCTTATGCTCTTTTACAAAAGTATTGACTTGTGCTTTTTCTTGTGTGCCTTTCTCCTTGATTTAGGAGTTTTCTACACTTCTTGTGTTTCTAGATTATTCTTAGCGCACCTTCGTCTTCCGTTTCACTTTTGCCTTGGCCTTATCTTCTGCTTTAGATTTTTCATATTTTCCACCTTGTTCGTCTGAGGGTTAACATTACCCCTCCTAGACGAGTGCCAATCCCATGGTCGAACTCTAAGCAAGCTGAGAGTATTGTCCTGCACCTGAGGACCCAAACTATGTATAGATTGTGGTGCACATATTATGTGAGTGCACGTGAATATGTAGATATTACATAGTTAGAAGATTGCTGGTCTGGTTCCTCGTAGAGCAATGTGTGGATGAAGCAAGGGTTCAATGGGGTGAAAATTTTTGTCGATGTTGAGGAGAAGTACACTCGAAGGCTTTTTGAGATATCATTTGTGAATTTGACAACACGATGTAGCATAATTGAGCTCATTGATGCCTTAGCTTTTGGTAGTTGGTGGCTACTTGTAGTGTTTGAAGAGTACAGTGCACTTTTCATGGTCTTTCATGCTTTTCTTACCACTATTTATTGTAATGGTACTAAGATGGAGTGTAAAAAAGAATTGTATGAATGGTTCAAGGTGACTAGAGAGACAAGCTCCCTAGGTATGTCTTGCCCTTGATGTGTGAAAAAGAATTGTGCGAATGGTTCAGGGTGACAGGTCTCAAGCTCCCTAGGTATGTCCTACCCTTGATTTGCCTTGAACAATTGTGGGGGATGTGTAGAGGGCTAGGGGACTAGGGATGGAGCCAGTCGACCAAGGTCACTGGACGTATCTAATTTGAGGACCCCTAGGTGTTTTGCTATTATGGTAAGTGCTTTTTTTTCTTTTCTTTTCTTTCTTTTTTATTTTTTCTATTTTTTTATTCTTCTTTTTGAAATAAAATGAATACAACCAATGCAATACATTGAGGATGTCAGCCTTTCATTTGGATTGAGAAATGTCGAGACCCAAAGGCTGTGAAAATGGATATTACAAGGATGATTGTGTTACTAGCCTTAATGCTATAGGAACAGTTGTTGAGATGGAGATATACACTTGAGATTTTGCAAACCTCTTTCTAACATGTGAGACATCAGTACAATTGAGATAGCAACTGCAGTGAGCCAAATGTAGAGTTTGGCCAAGAAAGAGAGAGTGGCCAATGACTATGCTTTGGGCCATGCTCAGATGCGATGTGTGCTTTTTGCAAGGGTGATTTTCACCTCAAGGAGCAGGGCTTCCATCATGGCTCTTTGTTCTTGGTATTTCAGTTACTTTTTCTATAATGGCTCTTTGTGGGGTTGGTGGTCTTGTGGTGACTTGGACATTGAACGCTTTTGTACAGAGACATGTGTCGTCCTGTATCCACTTGACAACTTGTGAGAGTACATGTGAGTCATATGCTTCAATCATAATGAACTGGTGCAGCTCAAAAAGACGTCACTTATCTAAATCCCGTGGTGTTGACTTCAGTGCATATCACCTACGATTGATTATTATCGCTTGTGTGTGTGCTAGCTTTGCTTTTTTGGTATTTCTATACACAGTCACAAAACACCTTGTTTATTTATATACACATTTATAAATCCATGTCACTTCATGAGGATAAAAACCAATTGTAGAACTCATGATTGTATTGGAGTGTGGCACATGCATCTAGTACTCGTGGCAGCCTACTCAATAACAACATATATTTTGCAACATCGAGTAGCATGGTACCCTGTCTAAGTCTACTGGCAATATGTAGCTCCTCCTCAGTGAGAATTTTATCAATCAAAGATTTCTCTTGGCTTGTTTTGGCTAAGTCCATACCCCGAACGGCAGTCAATACTCGAAAGGAAGTTGGTGCCACATAGGTCAGGTCTCTTTGAGACCCCCATTTGACCAATCGCTCTTCTAAGACTATCATAATTTGGGCTCCAAGTTTGGCCATTGTAGCATGGTTTTCAAACCAATGTTTTTCAAATTGACTTCAACCCTTTGATTGTTGCTTTAGCTTCTCTATCTCTAAGAGATTTGGTTGGCAGAGCACGTCATTGAATGTCACAGTTAAGCATAGTTTGTCGGCTTCCTCGTCAAAGATGAGTTGCATGCATTCATATAGGCACTTGTCATAGTGCTCGTTAAGGTATTCTTACTCTTCCCAGGATAGCAGATATGACAAATATTCCTCAAGTTTCTCCCTAGGGAATGTGCCCATGTTTGCAAGGATGTAGGCACGTGCAAATAATTTGAGTTTAGTATCCAACTCAGTCAAGCACTCTATGACACTTCTATGTTCTATAAAGGCTTGCTCGATTGCTATATCATTCAAGGTTCTGGGAGTTTCCCTAGGCTTTAGCATAGCTAGGGGGCTCATGTCTAGATGGGCAGGATTGGTCACTGTTAGGATTGCTCCAGCTTTTTGAGTTTTTCATGTTTCTCTTGAGGCTTTGCTATTATTGTGTCACAGTTCTCCTCGGATGTGTGACTAGTATAGTTTTGTCATCCTATTGTGACAGTGTTGTATCCACTCTTGATTGGTCAATGTAAGTTCGGTTGTCGATGGATTGAGTGTTGCAAGCAACCATTGATGGTAATGGTTGCTTTGACTTATCAGGACACATGGATGTGTTTGAGGTTTCACCGCTGTTAGGAGAGATGGCAATGGGTTCATTCGTGGGTGGACTCAATGCTTTATTCCCAAGCTCTTCATCATTCTTGGTCTCAATCTTCTTGGCGTCTACCGCCATTTGCAACTGCCATTGTTTTCGTTGTTTTCTCCTTTTTTTCTTGGTCAATTGAGGTGTAACCTTTAAAGATCCAAGACCTTGAACTAGGTCAGCCATTGATATGCTTGGTTAGGCCTCAACATTCTCTTTTGCTGGCATGTCCTTATGGGACATAGCCATGGCCTGAACAACCTCGTGAGGTCGTGAGGGTAAAACTGCCTCTCTTCTTGGAGAGTCTAGCTCTTCAACTAATTCCCCTCCGTTTAGCCCCTCATCCAATTGCATTGGTAGTTACTCTTGGTCTGGTGTTTGCTCTAGACTCTTGTCCTTACCCATTGGAACATGCCTCCATTTCTTCTTTTCAGAGCGGGTGTTGTGTTTTGAGCTCTTTTTCTCTTGCTTAGGAGGTTTGGGTGACTCTAGTGTAGAACCAAGAGACGGTTTGGGGTTCTTGTCAAGTAGGCTTGGACAAAACCAGATGAAGAAGTCAGGGTTGTATTGATGGAAAGCATAGAGATCTAAGATTGTAGGGTCTTGAGTGAGGCAGAAGACATATGCACTAACATCAAGTACCATGCTCCCTACTCCTAGCCGACTAGCCATGTGTAGATCTTCTTCTAGAAGTAGTTTATCATACAAGGGATGTTTTTGGACAATGGCAGAAAGCTGGACCTCATGGACCATTTCCAACACTATTAATGAGGTTGGGGCAACGTACGTGGGATCATGTATTGATATCCAAAGGGCTTTCCTTTGCTCAATGAGTGTCATTAGTCGGTGGCCAATTTTGGTTGCCAAACTCTAGTTGGAGTACCATTTATGTACAAAGTTGCCTTGTCCTTTCCCTTTTCGTTTGATTGCTTCGAGCTTTTCCTTGTTTTTCTCACATTGAGCAATATAGAGTAAGAGTATCAAGCGCAATTCTCTAGTTGTGGCCTTTGGGATGTCATTCATGACTTCCTCAACAACAACTACATAGCAGGAGCAAACATGTTGTTGCTCGCAGGGGTTTGTCTATGAGCTTTGTGTGCTCTGGTGTTGGCCTTCCAATGTCCACATGGACATATGCATGTGTGATGGCTGTCAGCTTGTGATCAAGCCTCATAACGCACTTTGTCTCTAGTTCATTGGTCATATATGCCATCTCCTTGGCCAAACCTTCAAGAGATTTCTCCTCAAGCCTATACTTTAGGTGCTTTGGAAGTGCTAGTGATGTCAAGGATGTTGGATGTGACACCTCTTCCACATGTGAATTGCTAAGGACGTGTTCCACAAGGGGGGGCGTCACAACCAAAGGATGTGACTACTGTGATTCATGATTGGAAGTAGTAGCAGCTAGTTCAGTGGACTGGCTACTGTTGGTGGATTGCGGTGTCAATTCCTTAGGCAGAGTTCCTCGAGCAAATCGAAAGTGATCATGTCTTTTGTTTCCCTTTGAGCATTCACTTGTGCAGATCGAACATCAGTTGAGCTAGCCAGTGTGGATTGCGCAAGCATCCCTATGTTGAGAATTAGAGGTGTTTTCATGTCCCGCACCTTGGAAATTTGGAAGCTTAGATGGAGATAGAGATTGGGATTGAGCAGCTGCACTTAACAACTGATGTTGTGCTTCCTGTGTCCATCTAGGGAAAGAGAGTGTAGGAGATTTGGGACTCCTAGGTGGACTTGGCACTGGCTGGAAGTTTTGCTCATTGTTGTTTGATGATTCTACCATTTGCTTTGTTGAGCAATCAGCCTTATCATAAACAACATTGTGCCTGTGGTGGTGCTTATCATCCTCTTGTTGAGATATCGAGCTCCACTCGTGATATGCCAGGGTGACCGTTGTGCATTTATGTCACCGACTTGTCAGTTGTGCAGATGCGGTTGGTACACCGTCCATGAATAATAGCTACATGACAGCTATCCTTATCTACTCTAGTTCGTGGCTCAGTTAGTATGCCACCTTAGTTAGTTGAGTTTGGTTTGAGACCCATATATAGGGTTCTTCTATTTCTATGTACTAGAGTTCTTTTGGCTTACACAACTAAGAAGAGAAAAATTATTTTCAACCTCCACCTTTGTGTCTATTCCCCCATTGTGCAAGCAAGAAAGCTACAAGTGAGACTCCTTCCTTCTCTCCCATAATCTTGACATGGTATCAGAGCCTTATTCGTGGTAAGGAGCTCAAGAAAGCAAACCAAGTTCGCGGTGTTCTGGTAAGAGGAGCAGTGTTGCTTTCATTTTCTGTTTTGGGAGCAGATCTCTGCAGGTAGCACAGCCGGAAATTGCAAGAGTGCATTGTCTCAGGTTGAGATGCCCTTCGCGATGAAGCAAGAGGGCAGTATATGCTACGGGAAAGGTCTTTAGCCCTTGGTAACCCTGTTTTTTTGATTTGAGGCCATTTCGGGGCCTGTTTTGGAGGCGGGAGTTTTTTGCACGCACTCAGGAAAAGACCCTATTTTATGCTGTGCGACCACTATTCTACAGGTTGGTGAAAAGTTACTATAGAAATTGCATCGTACGCTTGTGCGCAGAGACATTGGGAGTTACAGAATCATCCTTGTTGCCTGTTGATGCAAAATCGTCACTTGGAAGTGACTATGTGGTCAAATACCACTTTCATCAGTTTTGCAGATTTGCCCTTGTGAGGCTGAAGCTGTGTTCTTTGCAGTGATAGAATTTTTTGCAGTGTTCTGTAATGGCGTCTGATTCTCTTTCACAGATTGTCACTGAAAAGCTTGACAAGAACAACTTCCAAGCATGGAAGTTTAGAATGACAAATTTCCTTATGGGAAAAGGATATTGGGAATTTGTTGCAGGAAATGAAGAAGAACCAGTTCTTCCTGATGTTCCCAATCAATAGCAAATGCAGGCATTTAAAGCATGGCATGAGAGAGCCAGGAAAGTTATGTACTGGTTATCTATCAGTATTTCAGACTCTATGATTGTGCATATTCAGGATGCAAGTACACCAAAGGCGGCATGGGATACTTTGTTAAAAATGTATAGCACAAATACGTAAGCTAGGAAAATGCAGCTCAAGCAAGAGTTGCATAATGTGCAAAGAGAAAGTATGAGCATCAATGACTACCACATGAAGGTGAAGAAGATTGTAGATGCACTTGTTTCCATTGGGTCGCCAGTGGAAGATGATGATTTAGTTTCTGTGACCTTGAATGGTCTAGGAAAGGATTATGCACAGTTCCGAACATCCATTTCCTTCCGTGAAAGATTTCCTGATTTTGAGGAGTTGATTGCTCTTCTAATTTCTGAGGAGCAGAGAAATGGTGGTGCATCTTCTTCAAGAGGAACTTCAAAAGAAGCTGTCTTCTACTCAAATGCTGGAAGAGGTAGAGCAGAGCTACGGTATCCTGTGGATAGGCTGAAATATGATGGATTTACAGCCATTCACTATGCATATATGGTCAAAGTGATACAGGAACCAGAACCCACTTCTTTTGAGCAAGCCATGGGAAAAGAAAATGGGAGAAAGCCATGGATGAAGAAATGGATGCCTTGGAAGCAAATGCTACATGGAAATTGGTACCTTTGCCTAAAGGTAAGAATGCAATTGGCTATAAGTGGGTTTATAAGGTGAAGCACAATGCAAATGGTTCTGTGAATAGATACAAGGCAAGATTAGTAGTCAAGGGGTATGCACAAACATATAGCATTGATTATGAAGAAACATTCAGTCCGGTTGCAAGGATGGCAACCGTAAGAGTAGTCATTGCTATGGCTACATCAAAGGAATGGTCTTTATATCAGATGGATGTAAAGAATGCCTTCTTGCATGGTGATTTGCAAGAAGAGGTATATATGGAGCAGCCACCAGGTTATGTGCATGTTGTTCATCCTGAGTTTGTTTGCAGGTTGAAGAAAGCATTGTATGGCTTGAAGCAAGCACCTAGAGCATGGTCTAACAAGATAGGACAGTATCTTGTCACTATTGGCTTTCAGATTTCCAAGGCAGATTTCTCACTTTATATGAGAAAAACAGAGAAAGGTATTATGCTACTTGTCATTTATGTTGATGATTTGATTATGACAGGTGACAATGATGAAGATATCCTTAATGTGAAAATGCTATTGAAGCAGAAGTTTGAGATGAAGGATTTGGGAGAGCTGCGTTATTTCTTGGGCATTGAGGTGATTAGATCACCAAGTGGGATACACCTCTTGCAGAGGCAGTATGGATTGGACATGCTGTCCAAATATGGGATGATAGGCTGTAAGCCTATTTCAGTTCCTTTGGAGCAGAATGTGAAGCTGAGGCAGATGCAGGTGAGCTTTTGGAAGACCCTACTATGTACAGACACATAGTAGGAAGTTTGATTTATATGACTATTACCAGGCCAGATTTGAGCTGTGTTGTTGGATTGGTAAGTCAGTTTATGTAGGCTCCAAGGAAACCGCATTTGAATGCGGCTAGACGCATACTCAGGTATGTGAAGTCCACATTGCAGTATGGACTATTTTATGAGACTGGGGTTCAGATACAGTTGCATAGATACACTGATGCTGATTGGGCTGGTAGTATTTCTAATAGACAATCTACCAGTGAATATGTGTTCTCTTTTGGGAGTGTTGCAGTCACTTGGAGCAGCAAGAAACAGCCTACAGTTGCCTCTTCGAGGACAGAGGCTGAGTACAGGGGTGCAGCAATGGCTGCATGTGAGGTAGCTTGGTTGCATAAGCTACTTTATGATATGCATCAACCTACAGATGGGCCAGTTGTCATTTATTGTGACAACATGAGCAGTATACACTTGGCAAATAACCCAGTCTATCATGCTAGAACAAAGCACATTGAGGTGCATTATCACTATGTGTGGGAGAGGGTTTTACTAGGTCTTATTGATCTAGTTTATGTCAACACAGAGGATCAGGTAGCTGACATATTTACGAAGGCATTGGGCACAGAGAAGCTACGCAAGTTCAGAGACCTGCTTGGTGTGCAGGAATTGGGATTGAGCTCGAGGGGGAGTGTTGAGATATCGAGCTCCACTTGTGATATGCCAGGGTGACCGTTGTGCATTTATGTCACCGACTTGTCAGTTGTGCAGATGCGGTTGGTACACCGCCCATGAATAATAGCTACATGATAGCTATCCTTATCTACTCTAGTTCGTGGCTTAGTTAGTATGCCACCTTAGTTAGTTGAGTTTGGTTTGAGACCCATATATAGGGTTCTTCTATTTCTATGTACTAGAGTTCTTTTGGCTTACACAACTAAGAAGAGGAAAACTGTTTTCAGCCTCCACCTTTGTGTCTATTCCCCCATTGTGCAAGCAAGAAAGCTACAAGTGAGACTCCTTCCTTCTCTCCCATAATCTTGACACCTCTTGGGAAGTTAAAGGCTCCTTGGGCACTAGTAGTCTTTGTGCAACCCAACAATTACATCTACTATCTACTTGTTAAGCATGCTAGGCTAAGGATCTACCTTTCGAGCAGTCATGTTTGGTTTCTTGCTTTCAATTGTGAGGGGCTCAGTCACTCCAATGTTGTTGACCCGAGGCTTGGATTTTTGTTTAGATTTCCTCCTTCGCTTCTTTGCTTTTGATATGATCTAGCCTTCAACTAATAGAGGTGGTTTAGTAGGGGGCTTTGGTACCCAAATCCATCAGTTGCCTTCGTAATACCCTTGAGCACATAGCAATGCTTTGGATATCCATCGCGCCATTATGCTGACTCTCCATTGATACCTCCATCTGTAAGGCTTGGGCTTCTTTAAATGTGGTCTTCTACAATATTTGTAAGTCCTTGGCATTGTCTCCTGACCTTCTTGTTTCAACCATGGCCTCGCTCACCAATTTTCTCTGTTCAAGATGCGCTTGTATCAACTCTTTCAACAAGCCCTTGCTCTTGTCACCAGGCTTGCTTGGTATGTTAGAATGTTCCTTGTCTTTCCCTTGAGGTTTGATGAGGTTGTGATTATCCTCACACCTGGTAGTATCAAGTGTATCCTTTGTACTACATAATCGTCCTCACACTTCATCACCCTTTTGAAGGGTCTTCCTAGGAGGGTTTCCTTTCCACAATTTGCACTATTTGGAGGAACATGGAATAGGATAGGCAAGCTTTCTGCTTCAATGGTTACAAGGATCCTACAGTTCCATATAAGTGCTTGTGGGTGTCTCTCATAAGGATTAAGAGTTGCATTAGTCGGTGTGAGCTCTAGTTGGCCTAGTAGAGTCCATACTTCATAGGTCAAGATATTAAAATATGCTCCTTCATCGATGAGAGCATCAATACTATGCTCTATTTTTGCGATGAGTTTGACCCTAAGATAAGCAGGCAGTACTATGTCTTCATCTTCCGGGTCTTAGCTTATAAATTCAATCCTTCTAATACATGCCTTCGAGTCCCCAACTGCATGACCAAATGTGGATTCTCCACTGATGTCTTGGGTTATTTGTACAGTGCTGTTCAAGGTGCATCTATCATCAGAACTATCGTGTCTAGTCATCCTCGTAGTTATAGCTTAATGTTGTTGCATTCTTCTTTGACTAGATGCAGTCCAAATGCAACCTATACATGTCTTTATGGTATGGCCTTTTTGCCCTTGTTTTAGGGTCTACAGGTTAAAATTTTAAAAATTTTCAAATTCGGCCCAATAAGTCTGAATTGTAGGGACCGAATGTCCGATTTGGCCCATCTGAATGGGTAAGGGCCGAGTGAGAAAGGGTCGAATGCAATTGGACTGAATGTCAAATTCAGTAAATCCGAATGTGGTTGTCTGATGGGCCGATGGCCAAACGGTAGTGGGCTGAATCGACCACTGGCCGAGGACTGAGCTAGGTGGGCCGAATGCAAAGTTGGTCCGAATGGTGAATTCGGGCGGGCTGAATGTCAGCTTTATCCGAGTGTGATTGGGCCAAGTTGGCAAGGCCGAGGGCCGAATCAGGTGGGCCAAATGCAAAGTTGGTTCAAGTGGTCAATTCGGACGTGTCTAGGTGTCCGAGTGGTAGTGGGCCGAATGGCCAAATACAGGAGGGCCGAGGGCCGATACTGAGACTCGGTCCAAAATCGCCTTCACTCGGACAGGCTGAACGCAGCATGATTTTAACCAACACAACAATAAATCTCTTAAATAAGACGATTTAGGTCACGGCCTATCGCACACACCTCTAGATCAAAGCTATGGGTAGAGGGGAAGAGTTGTATATACCTGGAATAGAAAATAAACTCTAAAATGAAAATCGGCAAACAAATCAAACCCTCGTGCTCTATTATGATAGCAGAAACCCTATTGCTTATTCTCCTTTGTTTTTGTATGTTTATTCCTACCCTAATGCATCCAAATCACAAAAAAATACCTACACTACTCCAATATGCTTTTCCAAATCCAAAAAACCAAAAACTTACTTCCTAAGGAGATTGAATACCTCTTTATACTCCCTCGCTTCCTACCTATCTACCTCAAGCACTGGTTCGGGAAAAACACTACTTCAATGCTCGATTCGGAGCGCGTATGTCACTAAATTGATTGCTTATTATGCATTCTCTATTTAATAAATTTATGCCAATAAATTAATGAGTCACTTTTCTGTAAGTGTTGATGATGATCTAGCATGGCCATGAGACCATTTAGAGACCAGTATTCCTAGTGCATCACTTAATGGGGTGATTAGAGCATTGTGACGGGGATATCTGGTACATGTAGTACAAGTTATGAAGGGGGAAAGAAGTGTCTTCCAATTGTAAGAGTGTACACAAGAACCAAGGAGTTACACATAAATAAAAATGGATTAAGTTCTAAGAAGAGGAAGTGCATTAGCATTGTGTATATGTATTTATGTGTGCATTCGAGGATGCCTGGGAACGTTTACTTGTGTGTAATGAGCATTGCATTCATTTGGGATCATCCTCTCCCTTACAAGTCAAGGTTTAAGGTCTTTTCTTTCATTAAGAAAGACGAGAGAGGTAATTCTCTCACTAAGAAAGACGAGAGATGTGATCCTTTGGAAGTGAGGGAGAGAAGTGATTTTCTCTTTCTAAGGTCTAAAATGACACAAGCTTTTGTGTGGAATTCAATCTTAAGGTTGAGGCCCAAAGGCAATTTTATGAACTCTCCTTAAGGTGGTTGCATGACCACAAGTTTAGAGTACATTTTAAAAAGCTGTTTCTCTTAAAATAGACATGGTGAATCCATTTTTAAAATATCTCGCGATAGAAAGAAGATCTCTAAAAACGGCTCATAAACATTATCGAAAACAACGAGATCTACAACTTTTGTGTTTGACATTTTTTCATCCGAACAACACACAAAGAGATATCTCAAAATTGGTGATGCAAAGTAGGTCCTGGAACAGCCACATCTTACATGAAGATCAACTCAAGTTTCTCTCCAAGAAGAGAAGCTCCTAAAAGCCTGTAAAAGAGGAGGCTCTCCTTGGGTGTGAGAAAGGTGAAGGAAGCATCACTTTGCATGTATCCTAGAGGAGAAGAGAAGATGCAAGTACTGCGGAAGCTTTGCTGAAATCAAGTGTTGCAAAAGCTCCGTTGAAATCAAGTTCCAAGAGGAGAAGAGATTCAGGTGAAAGTGCCATGGAAGCTCTGCTAAAATCAAGTTCCAAGAGGAGAAAAGAAGGTGCAAATGCTGCGGAAGCTCTGCTAAAATTAAGCACCAAGAGGAGAGCCCTACACATATTGTGTAGGAGAGAAGAAGACTCGAGAAGGATCAAAAGGTGCCAACTTCCAAGTTGTGCAAGTGTTAGCCGATTGTATACCGTGCAAGGAACCGTGATCTTGTCTCCAAGATCTACATGTAAGAACTGGTTTATGGGTAACAAAGGGGCTTGCTCCCTATCAATAATATAACTCCACAAGGGGGGGACTGGCCCATCTTCCAATCCCTAGTGTGTTGTCAATTTCTCTATCTCCCTCTCTCTCTACATCTTTCTTTTCTCTCATCTGTTCTCTCTCTGCGCCAGCATAATATTCACCATATATATTTTAAGTATATAAGAAAGTCGAGTGTGTATCTTGGATATTATAATAGCACAAGCACTCAAGGCTTGAATCCATTGGTCCCGGCAAAGGAACCAAAATGTAGAGGTGATTCAACTACCAAGACCCAGGAACCACTTATTGTTCAAGCATTCCAAGTCGAGCACTAATTGCTACCTCTCACATAACTGACGTGCTATCCATCTCTCGTAGTGAGTTTACCTCCATGCCCGATCAAGTTGCCTCCTCTCCCGAGCACTCCGGTAGCTCCACGATCCAAGTGCAAGCTTTAAGCGAGCTCCACGCTCCAAACTCCATTGCCGCAAGCAAGATAAGAGAAGAGAAGAGAAGAGAAGAAGAGAGGAGAAGATGGAGAGATTCTCCACCATGGTCCCTCACCCTCACACACTCACTCCCTCACACTCTCACACTCCCTCTCTCAAGCACAAGTTCAAGTAAGCAAGAACAAGAAGAAGAAGAAGAAGAGGAGAGCTACTTTTGGCCACAAACAAGAATGAGCTTCTCATTCACTTTTCAACTTTATATACAAAACCCTAAATCTCTTTTGGGCAGTGCCCTTATCCCCTTTTTTACATGATCGATCGTGGCCTAGGCCTTTTTTTCCATTGTCCTCCTATCTTCCTAGCTTCCTTCCTACCACCCATCTACCTTTACAATTTGCACGGCAGGTGAGAGCCCAGTGCTCTTAAAATAAATCGTGGTGCACCTTACACTCTTTTACAAAAGTATTGACTTGCACTTTTTCTTGTGCACCTTTCTCCTTGATTTAGGACTTTTTTGCACTTCTTGTGTTTCCAGATTCTTCTTAGCATGCCTTCGTCTTCCATTTCACTTTTTCCTTGGCATTGTCTTCTGCTTTAGATTTTCCATATTTTCCACCTTGTTCATCTAAGAGTTAACGGGCTGAAGTGGGTTCTTCACTGGTCACAACCCTAGTCTTAGAACTTTTGTTGAGAGTCTAATCTCTCTCAATTGTCGCACTATCATTCTATATTTAAGCTTGGATATTTCTACCTCCCAGCTATGTTTAAGTGCCTTCTTGGTGAGTTGTAACTTCCTTCTAAGGTTTTCTATTTGGTCCTCCTCATATGGCTCTAACACCTTAAGCAATGTGTTGGTGAAACCTATGGCTGCATTTGCGTCAACTTTTCTATTACCTTGGTCATTTCATTTTCCAAACTCCTCTCACATTTGGCTCGAGCTAGATGGTGGCCAAGTTGCATATGGTATCAGTATTTCTCTCCTCTCGTTGGCCCACGTTCTCCTTTATGCTTGCTTTAGCCCCTTGTTCTGCCACTTTGTGAGGATTTTTAGTGTAGTATGCTGCTCCTTCCACATTTGACTCAAGGTTTTCCTCTTCTACATTTCATACTCTAATTTGCTTCTAGAGTTGTGAGTAATTATGAGAGGCCTTTTTTCTTTCATTTTCTAGCTCCATGAGTTTTTTGTTCCTATGATGTGCCTCTTCCCTGTCTTGCCTCTTCTAGCTCTATCGTTAATTGCCCCTATAGATATTTCAATGCATTTAGCTCTCCCTTTAGCTTCGTTTTTGTATTTTTTTTGCAACTCTTCATACTTCTCTCCTTTGTCATTGCCCACCTTTAGTGCTACCAAATCCTTCTTTAGATATTCTAGTTTTTTATTATTAGGATGTTGCATGAATTTCTTTCTCTTTTTCTATGTTAGCTAAGGCAGCCTTTCTTTCTTCCTCAAACTAGTCTCTATGTTCCTCTAGCTCGTTTAGTAACTCTTTAAATCCTTGTGTAGATCTCAATATGTCTAAAGACATGGAGGTCATTGAGAGTGGAATTTTGATGCCGAGAAGTACTTAAACATAGCTAAAAATAACGAATATCAAGGGAAAAATATTCAACGTCGAAAGCAGCCGCTCGATCTAGGACGATTATAAGCGTCAAAGTGCTCTAAGGACGCCCATGCAACACTTGCGGATTTTTAGTAATTATTTCGTGTGCCTGTGCAAGTGACGAAAGTTGTCGGTCAGTTTGTAGTCTCAAGACGGTCGCACAGGATTTTTTCGGGCTCGAATCGGACACCGGACACAGGAGATATGGCAAAACCCGGGAGGGTGCCCAAAAAAGGGCCAAGAATGAAGGGGTGGCTAAGTAGGGGCCCAAAGGGTGCCTCTTGTTACCCCCCACTCAAAAAAAAAAAAACGTGAAAGGAGGAGGGTGGCGGCTGATCAGCCGTATGAAAAAAACACCCCCCCCCCCCATGGATGAGTTTTTGGGCTGCAAGTAAGCCATATCAATGGCAGGCCAGGGTTAATCCACTCCTTCTCCGCTCCATATTGCCTCCTCTCGCGCAAAGAATGGTGGACTGTAGAGAGAGAGAGAGAGAGAGAGAAAAAAAATCAGTCTTTCTCTCTCCTCCCTCTCTCTCTTCTAAGGGCAGATTCATGTGGTGAAGAAGAAGAAGAAGAATGGATGACGGATGCTTGTCCAATGAAGATCGGATTGCTCCGTGGCTCAAGAGGAATGAAGATTGCTGATTCCGGACTATCATGAGCATTAATGGCTGCTGGAAATCAGTCCTGAGACATGGCAAATAAAAACCTGCAACCCGCAAAGAACGGTAATTTCATTTTTACAAAGGAAATTGATGTTTTATGCAATTTGCTTCATGAATATTTGTTCCCATGGGATGATTATGCATTATGATGTTGCTTGCTATGAGTTTGATCAGTATATGCTAAGAAAATCAGAAAATCATAAGTGTTGTGACTGAAATTAATGGTGTAAAACCCGTAAAACACGCGAAATAAGGGGAAAATTGGGTGTTTTTGATATATAAATGGAAAATATAATAAGACACACCAACTAAATTTGTGTTTCTTCTGCAAATGAACCTAAGGCCCACAGCCCACAACTCATTTTGTATTTTTAGTTATTTAATATTGCAAAAAATACAATAAAAATAGGGAAAATAAGAAAAAATAAGGGGAAAATGGATTTTGAGTGCCGAAAATTAAGGAAAAATAAGATTCATGTTTGTGGATGTATGGGGGGTCTGAAGCATGAGGTTTAGCCTCAATTCAGCCCTACCTTTATGTTTTGGTGAGTTTTTATTGCTTTTCATACAATAAAAACATGAAAATGAACCCTAAACCGATCAATAATGCACAACCTAAATGGGTGAGGGGGTAGAGTGTATAAAAGGTGCTTAAATGTTGAATGAAAATATGAAAAGCTTGCTGGTTTTTATGCATACCATTTAGGTTGGTCGATAATTAAAAATTAAGAACCTAGTAGCACGAGGGTTTCTCGGTGCTAGGTTCATGCAACGCCGCATACGAGCGATAGTCAAAATCATTGAAAGAAATGTTTTCCACATGTACACAAATGCTGATTTTCTTAATTGTTTGAGCACATGGGCATTCACTACTTGCATAAATCATAAATAAACTTAAAGGTATCAGACAATACCTCCTGGATGCATGGCAATTGCTTTCTAGAGGAACATGACCAACGTTGAGTGAGTAAGGTTGCCCAAGCTGTAGGCTAGGCATTGGGTCCTAGGGGAAAGAAAGTGAGGAAAATGGTACATTCCTGGATACGATTAATTGGTACCTTGAGAGAACTATGTGTGAAGTGTTATATATGTTTAGCAACACATCGAGGGGCCAATCCCCAAGATGTAGGAGAGTCGCAGTGAGGTAGTGGCAGTCAGCCATGGGAGGACCTCCTACGTTTATACTTCGTACTATTGGGAAATGTGCTAAGGACTCCCTCTGAGGAGTGTTAATTGGGTTAGAGTTGGACTACGATACGTGATACAAACGCAAGATGTTTAGGAAGATGATGTATGTGTCATCAACGCTCCTGGCCGCAAGGCCGTGGGGTTGTTGAGCGCATGATAGAGGTCCGGCTAGTGCATGAGCCAGTGCCGGTCCGTTTTAGGTCCCATCAGTGGCACGTCTGCCGGGAGCCACCTATAAGTGGTGGTTTTTGGATTTAGGGTTTCTAGGGACCAAAAGGAAGTTGGTTTATGTCCTCTGACAAGGACCGTCAAGCCGAAATTCAAAAAGCCGAACGTGCTGAGAGGGCTAGACGACGGTTAGAGATCGTAAGCCGTTATTCTCCTCAAAGGAGTAGTCCAGTTTGTATACGAAGCAGTGGTCTTAGTCATTTAACTATTCCACCTATTCCATTAGGGGCAGGAGGAAGCATAAGTTCTTCCTCTTCTCCATCAAGTTTACCCACTTCAAGTGGGGGTGTGAATCCGCCACTTCAAGCTCCTATTGCTAATCCGATTGTCACCATGGCACAGCCTATTGCGATTCCTGCAGGGACACCAGATTTACCAGCCTTAGGAGTTCCCTTGCCCATTTTTAATGGGTTAGCGGAAGAGGATGCAAAATTTCACATTTGTGAATTTTAGAGATTGATGTTCAATTATCGCATCCAAGACGAGGGACATCTCATGATGTTCTTCAATATGACGTTAAAAGGAAGGGCTGCGGTATGGTATCACAGCATAGAGTCTGAAACCATAACCACCATTGATCAATTCTATGCAGCTTTCCGAGCGGAATATGCCCCTGAAAGAGGTGGCCAATATTGGTTGCGGGTCTTGAATGTAACACGTCAAGATCCTCATGAGAATGTAAAAGCATATGCTAAGAAGTTGAAGGAAGTATTCCGTAAGTTGCAAACTTACATTCCCATTCCACCAGCTGCCCAATTCCAATACTTTTTGCATGGGTTGGATTTTAATATCCAAGTACAATTGAGTAGTGTGGCTTAGCAGATATAGACACCGCTATTACGCGGGCAGAGGGAGTAGAAGCATGATTACAAACGGCCTACCCTTCTCGAATGAATGTTAATGGGGGTTTAGTACCTAGTGGCAATCCATCATTGACGAATGGAAGTCAAGGGATGCCTATGACTAACCCTATTGGGAGAGGGAGTATGGTTTCGAATGTATCTTTATTACCAGCTCCTCCCAGTGTGACTATGCCCATGGCAAGTTAGTTGGCTCCATCAAATGTTGGAGGCCAAGTTTCGAGTTCTAATGTTGTTCCTCTGGGTCAATAGCCAATGCCAAATCAGATTGCTAGGCCAATGGAATGATGGGTTGACGATCGAGGCTACGAGTCGAGTGCATCTAATGTCCTTGGCGAAGTCAAGGACATGATGAAGCATTATACCGATATGATTTCCGAACAATATCGACAAATAGCTGTCGACATTAATTTCTTGAAGAAGCAACAAAATCTGATAGGGAGTCGATGCCCTCAAGAGGGTGGACCCTCTAGATTCAGTTGTAAATGGTGTGGTGGACAGCACTTCCCCAGGAACTGTCCAAATGTGAAATGTGACATTTGTGGGAGGTCAGGTCATCTAGCTGCTACCTGTTGGAGTAAGATTAGCTCTCTCCAACAAGGGAGTAAACAACCGGGCCCTGTGAATCATAGAGCGCAAGGAAATAACTTGCAACAGAATGATGCACCTAGGCAAATATTACAGAGGGGAAAAACAAATATAGAAGAGTTGCCACAAGGCAACGGAGTCAGCCTTATTGAGGCTGTACGAGTTAATGATGCTGAAGCCTCTAACTTAAGAGCTGTGACAAGAGGCCAAAAGGCTAAAGAGGTTGACAAAGATAAGAAAAAGCCAGTTGAGGTTAACCCTAAACAAGGGGATAAGGGGACGCAAGTCCAAAATCCTAGCATAGAAGGGGGACCGCTAAAGCCAGTTGACAGGAAAGGCGACCCTAAGAAGGATGAGGAAGTGCCTAGAAAGAAGGCAAGAGCCAAGAAAGAAGTACCAAAACCGGTCCAAAGACCAAAAGAGAGGATGGTTTGGCGAGAAAAGAGGGCTTTGGCTACTTATCACGACTTTGATTTAGCGAGTTCTCTTTGTGAAGTTAAACCAGATGTGAACCTCTTGCAATTGATCAAATTATCTCCAGGAGTATGCAAGGAATTTAAGAAGATCTTGCGTATCGTGTATATTGTGGAACCTCTGGGCATAGCGCGAGTAGGGGAAGATTGGTTTGACCACGCTGAAAAGAATTGCCCTAGGGTTCCAGCTTATGTGGATGGAATATTAGTGGAACATGCCATTGTAGACACTGGATCCTCCGTCAACATCATGAGTTCAGAGTTGATGGAGAGGTTGGGTCTAGGCATTCAAAAAGACAGCTCCGCCCTTCTGAGAATGGCTGATGATAGTTTAAGACAACCAGAAGGTTACTAAGGTCCATGTTACAGTTGCAAGTGTAGAATGCTTCTTGGACTTTAGGGTGATAAGATTCGCAGGATGCCCTAGCTATCGAGTTTTGCTAGGTAGACCTTGGATCTTACGAACAGACTATCAAGTCGATATACCCGCTGGTCGAGTGGTTCTAGGTAGAGGTGCTAATCGAGTAATAGTCGATGCTTATCCTGAGTCTCCTCAAAGTGAGAGAGCTCCTTTTTCTTCCACTGAATTAGAGATAACAGACGATCCATTTGGTAGTGAGACATCATCCAGCGATGAATCTAAAGAGGGGTCCACTACGAAGGATATCTATCAGATAACTCTAAATGAGCCGATAGAGACTCAAGATAAGATAAGAGACACGGATGTGATTGAGTTAGACCTTGGCACGCCGAATGATTCGCGGCCAATTAAATTAGGTTCCATTCTTAGTTCAGCAGAAAGGGAGGACTATGTGTCCTTAATTCAAGAATTCCGCGACATCTTTGCTTGGAGTTATGATGAGCTGAGAGGCATTCCTCCCAGCCTGGCTGTTCATACTATTCCTGTAAAAGAAGGCAGTCGTCCTATGCATCAGAAAGTAAGGCGTATGCCTTTTGAATTGAGGGATGGGCTGTTTGAGGAGTTGCAGAAGTTAAGGAAAGCTGGTTTAATCTTCCCTGTACAACACACAGAATGGTGTTCACCAGTTGTTATCAGGAAGAAGAAGAACAACTAGATCCGATTATGTATAGATTTTAGAGAGTTGAATAAGCAGACAGTTAAGGATTACTACCCGCTGCCGTTTATTGACTAGATTTTGGATCAATTAGCGGGTAGGGAGATATATTCATTCATGGATTGCTTTGCAGGATATAACCAGATGGCAATTGCAGAAGAGGACAAGTTAAAAATGACTTTTATTACTGTCTTTGGTACTTTTGCGTACCATGTGATGGCCTTTGGTTTATGCAATGCACCTGGATTGTGGCAACGAACAGCAGACAAGACCTTTGGTGACATCTCCCCAGATGAGTTGAAAGTATTTATTGATGACCTGGGGGCAGCCACTGTAAGGGAAAGGATGTTGATTATCTTAAGAAAATGCTTTGAGCGTTGCAGACAATTTTGTATCGCTCTTAACCCACGGAAGTGTGTCTTTGGAGTACCTTATGGGCTATTACTGGGCCATGTGGTCAGTTCAATAGGGATAGCAACTGACCCTGAAAAGATCAAGGTCATAGTCGCTATGAGTCCGCCACGTACTCCAAAAGAGGTTCATAGCTTTTTGTCGTCGATAGGGTACTATCGAAGGTTTATTAATGCCTTGGCAGAAAGAACGTTGCCATTAACGAATTTATTATCCTATAACTGTCTATTTGCATGGAGTGATGCTTGCAAAGTATCATTTGAGAATGTGAAACAGGAGCTAGTGAAAGCACCCGCTTTAAAAGCACCCAAAAGAGGCGAGGTGCTCTATATATTTTCAGCAGCCAGTATGCATAGTATCAGCTACTGTTTAGCCCAAATTTGGGAGGAAAAGTAGTATCATCCGATAGCTTTCGCTAGTGGGAAATTGGGCATTTCAGAGATCAATTATACCTACATGGAGAAGTTGTGTCTTGCGATGGTCTTTGGGACTAAGAAATTCAAGCACTACATCCTCTATGAAAAGATAGTGTTTTATACGAAGGCGGAAGGACTTAGATTGCTTATGAACAAGCTACAGCCGCCTGATCGTTTGGCAAAGTGGTTAATCACTTTGCAGGAGTTTGATTATGAGATTAAGAGTAAGCCACCGAGGTTGCAGGGTATTGTGGAATGCCTTGTGGATTTCGGGGAGCCGAAAGAGACTTTGGCCGAAGGAAGCGATATTGAGGAAATGTTTAAAATTGATACAGCTTCTATTCCATCTTGGTATGCTGCTATTACGCATTATTTATCAACAGGAGAGACGGGAGCTGGTTTGTCAAAGTCTGAAAAGAGGAAAATCAAACAACAGGCATTGAAGTTTTCTTTGATCGCAGGGACACTATATCGGCAAGGTGTTGATGATATCTACCACCGATGTGTGATGCCTGATGAGGTTCCTTTTATCTTAGAAGAGTGCCATGACTCTGCATGTGGAAGGCACTTTGTGGGATGGTTGACGGCGCAGAAAGCTTTAAGAGCTGGATATTGGTGGCCATCTATCTTCCAAGATTTTTTTGAGTATGTGAAGCGATGTGATACATGTCAAAGGCATGACAGTAGAGAAAATAGGAAACGCCCACTTATGCCTATCATGGCTATCGTGGGGCATTGATTTTGTGGGTCCTATTACTCCGTCATCTACTACCCAAAAGAGGTATATTATAGTGGCCACTGATTATTTTACTAGATGGTCAGAAGCACGGGCGACGAGGCAGGACAATGCAAAAGAGACTGCAAGTTTCCTGTTAGAGCAGATTATCTGCTGCTTTGGTCCACCAAGGGAATTAGTGTCGGACCGTGGAACCCATTTTCTGAATAAGGTAATCAAAAGCTTGACAGAGGCTTGGCAAATCAAGCATAATAAAACGACTCCTTATAATCCGCAAGCAAATGGGCAAGTTGAAAGTACTAATAAACAGCTTGTGGGGATCTTGTCTAAGATAGTCTCTGAGAAGAAACGAGACTAGGACTGGAAGCTGTATGTGGCAGTATGGGCATATAATACCACATTCAAGCGAGCTACCGGCCATACTCCATTTAAATTGGTTTATGGGGAAGAGTGTGTGTTACCTCTCGAGATTGAGTTGCCAACCATACGGTTTGCAATTAACCATTCTTTGGGAAATAAGGATTCCCTTTTTGAACGTTTCACGACTATAGCCCACCTGGATGAGCTAAAGTTGCAGAGCTTATTACACCAGGAGGTAGCCAAGCGTCGGATGAAGCGGTTGCTTGACCTCAGAGCGAAGAAATAGACCTTTAAAAAAGGGTAATTAGTCCTCTATTACGATGCGCGTAGGGAGTTGTTTCCAAGGAAGCTGGAACCTAAATGGGATGGCCCCTACAAGATTGTCAGGTTAGGGAAGAATAGGTCTATGGCCCTATAAGCTGATCTGCAGGGAGTAGAGTTTAAGAATAAGGTTAATCTTAATAAGATTAAACCTTATTATTTCTAAGTATGCTAATACAAAAGAAATGCATTGCAGGTCCATGCTAGGAATGATTTGAGACCTGCGAAAGAGCTCAAAGTCGGTTGATGGGTCGATTAATCCCTTATTTGGAGCACCCATATCTGGAGCAAAGATACCATCAGGAAAAACTCATCTGGTGGAGCAAAAGATACAAAGTGATTGAGCTAGAAGACGGAACCTTTGTGTGGGAGATCAAAGTCTTTTGCCATCACTACTTACGACTGTTCGAGTATCCTTGTTGAGTTCAATGAGGAAGGTGGGATGGAGCCGCCAGTTCATCCTCTCAACATGCTAAACTTTGATTACCATAATTACCGAATAGAGGAGTTCGTGATGGCCAGCTGTGTATCCCATTGTGGACGTATACATTATATTTTGACAGAGCGTCCAAGGGCCCTAATAAAATCGGAAGTGTTGGAGTAGTAATCCGAGACCCCGACGTAGAGTGACAATAAAGTTAGCTGCTTATCTCGGGGTAGGATTCACTAACAATATGCCGGAGTATAAAGCCTTGATTATGGGACTGCATATTGCCAAACAAGGTGGTATTCGTCGCTTGTTAGTAAAAGGGGATTCCAGTTCATCCTGAATCAGCTAGATGGGACGTACACAGTGCAGAATCCCATTCTTTGTATGTATCATCAGACTGCGATGACCCTACTTGAAGAGTTTGAGAGAGTGCCTTTTCAGTTGATTCCACGTTACTGGAATCAGTTTACGGATTCATTGGCAAATCTTGCTTATGAAGAAGACCTCTTCTTTAATTGTGGTCCTAGTTTGGATATTGTGATCAATGATGAAACAGGATCCGGTCGCTTGTGGGGTATGTTATCAGAACATGCGATATATGGCAAACGATGGTTGATATGGGTGATGCAAAGAGTAGCCGAGACCAATCTACCATTATTATCCTGGACCCATAGGTTAATTCGACAACATGTTATGCGTACGCCTCTTGCTATATATGCAGGAGGGATGGGTCATAACCTTATGCATTTAGTTTAGGGCTACGAGCCCTGTGTTTTCCTCCTTGGAAGGAGTCCATTATTGTATATCTGGATTCTTTCAGGGAGAGAAGTGTAGGTGCTATTTGGTTTTATTTCGTTAGGCCAAGAGGGCCCGTTTTGCGAGGTTTTATTGTTTTATTTCATTAGGCCAAAAGGGCCGATTAAGTTTTGTAGTGAAATGTTTTATTTCGTTAGGCCAAGTGGGCCAGTTTTCTGTTTAGTGCAGGTGCGGTTAATGGTTTCTTGTTTTAGTTCTGTGCTTGACAGATTCCATGGAGCTGGAGGGAGCCTTTGTCGCGGCATCGACGCTTCTTGTGGCCAGTCCAGGTGACATCTCTCCTTTATGAGTACTGTGGTTTTCATGCTATATGTGTGTGTGTACTTGTTAAGGGGATTTTCTTTTCTTATTGGGGACCGGTGACCAAGGCATGAAGTCTCAGGTTTAGGTTCAGTATGTTTGAGGGAGGTCGGAGTAGTCATTGCCTCCTGTAAAGACATTGCTCGACACCGAAAGACCTGTTTTAGAAGGGAGTCCTATTGACCCTGTTCTGCTAGCCTGCTAGGCAGCCGTTCTAGGAGTTCTTGTTAGTTGTGAGGCCGTTAGGGAAGCCTGCCGAAGAAGAAAAATAATGATGATAAAGGAAAAGAAACCCTGAATATCTTAAAGACAATAATTATATACAAAGGTGTGTAAAAAGGGGTTCTAACCCCTATTAAAGAAAATAAAAGAAAGAAAAATCTAGAAGCAGTTGTTCATCGCCTTGCGAAGGACTTGGTAGGTTCCTGGGGACGAGTCAGACCCAGGGCCGATGCCTTGTCTTCCTAGGGGTGGCATCTTACTAGAAAAGAAGAAATTAAGGAAGGTTGGAGCGAAAATAAAAGTGAGCGTTAGAAAAGGATTAAGTGTCGCCTTGCGAGGGCTTGGTAGGTTCTTAGGTACCGAGACAGGACCTGAGGCCAATGCCCTGTTCTCCTTGGGTCACTACGCTCAGCTCCCTCCTTTTTACATGCCCAAGTATGGAAAAAATAAAAACCCTAAAAGAAGAAATGTGGTAAAAGCAAATACTTATTGATCAGGCTATAGGAGTCCTCGCCTAGTAGGAACTCCTAGTTGTGTTGTCCTTAGTTCGATAGGTAGTTCAGACTACCACTTAGGGCAACTTCTTTGACAGTTCTTTTAGTTTGGCCGTGTTGGAGCGGTTGGTTAGTGACTAGCTTCGGACCTTTTATCAGATTATGCTAGGCCTACTCCTTGTCGATGTCATGCCTTGGTTCTGTCAGGGGGTAGGGTGAGCATTGTGCTATGTTTAATATGTATCTATTTTGTATTAGCTTGATGCTTCCTTTGGTTGTGTTGTGCAGATATATTGTGGGATTCGACAGGCTGAGTCGCCCTATCCCATGGTCGCTAATGAGAGCGGAATTTTGATGCCGAGAAGTGCTTAAAAATAGCTAAAAATTACGAATATCAAGGGAAAAATATTCAACGTCGAAAGCGGCGGCTCGATCTAGGACGATTTTAAGCGTCAAAGTGCTTTAAGGACGCCCGTGCAACACTTGCGGATTTTTAGTAATTTTTCCGTGTGCCTGTGCAAGTGACGGAAGTTGCCGGTCAGTTCATGGTCTCAAGACGGTCGCGCAGGATTTTTGCGGGCTCGAATCAGACGCCGGACACAAGAGATATGGCAAAACCCGGGAGGGTACCCAAAAAAGGGCCAAGAATGAAGGGGTGGCCAAGTAGGGGCCCAAAGGGGGTGCCTCTTGGTACCCCCCACTCAAAAAAAAAAAAAAGTGAAAGGAGGAGGGCGGCGGCGGGGCTGATCAGCCGCGCGAAAAAAATGCCCCCCCCCCCCCCCCCCTTGGATGAGTTTTTGGGTTGCAAGTAAGCCATATCAATGGCAGGCCAGGGTTAATCCACTCCTTCTCCGCTCCATATCGCCTCCTCTCGCGGAAGAATGGTGGACTGTAGAGAGAGAGAGAGAGAGAGAAAATCAGTCTTTCTCTCTCCTCCCTCTCTCTCTTCTAAGAGCAGATTCATGTGGTGAAGAAGAAGAAGAAGAATGGATGACGGATGCTTGTCCAATGAAGACCCGATTGCTCCGTGGCTCAAGAGGAATGAAGATTGCTGATTCCGGACTGTCATGAGAATTAATGGCTGCTAGAAATCAGTCCCGAGACATGGCAAATAAAAACCCGCAACCCGCAAAGAACGGTAATTTCATTTTTACAAAGGAAATTGATGTTTTATGCAATTTGCTTCATGAATATTTGTTCCCATGGGATGATTATGCATTATGATGTTGCTTGCTATGAGTTTGATCAGTTTATGCTCAGAAAATCAGAAAATTATAAGTGTTGTGACTGAAATTAATGGTGTAAAACCCGTAAAACACGCGAAATAAGGAAAAATTTGGGTGTTTTTGATATATAAATGGAAAATATAATAAGACACACCAATTAAATTTGTGTTTCTTCTGCAAATGAACCTAAGGGCCACAGCCCATAACTCATTTTGTATTTTAAATTATTTAATATTGCAAAAAATACAAGAAAAATAGGGAAAATAAGAAAAAAAAAAAGGGAAAAATGGATTTTGAGTGCCGAAAATTAAGGAAAAATAAGATTCATGTTTGTGGATGTATGGGGGGTCTGAAGCATAAGGTTTAGCCTCATTTCAGCCCTACCTTTATGTTTTAGTGAGTTTTTATTGATTTTCATACAATAAAAACATGAAAATGAACCCTAAACCGATCAATAATGCACAACCTAAACGGGTGAGGGGGTAGAGTGTATAAAAGGTGCTTAAATGCTGAATGAAATGATGAAAAGCTTGCTGGTTTTTATGCATACCATTTAGGTTGGTCGATAATTAAAAATTAAGAACCTAGTAGCACGAGGGTTTCTCGGTGCTAGGTTCATACAACGCCGCATACGAGCGATAGTCAAAATCATTGAAAGAAATGTTTTCCACATGTGCACAAATGCTGATTTTCTTAATTGTTTGAGCACATGGGCATTCACTACTTGCATAAATCATAAAGAAACTTAAAGGTATCAGACAATACCTCCTGGATGCATGGCAATTGCTTTCTAGAGGAACATGACCAACGTTGAGTGAGTAAGGTTGCCCAAGCTGTAGGCTAGGCATTGGGTCCTAGGGAAAAGAAAGTGAGGAAAATGGTACATTCCTGGATACGATTAATTGGTACCTTGAGAGAACTATGTGCGAAGTGTTATATATGTTTAGCAACGCATCGAGGGGCCAATCCCCAAGATGTAGGAGAGTCGCAGTGAGGTAGCGGTAGTCAGCCGTGGGAGGACCTCCTATGTTTGTACTTCGTGCTATTGGGCAATGTGCTAGGGACTCCCTCTGAGGAGTGTTAATTGGGTTAGAGTTGGACTACGATACGTGATACAAACGCAAGATGTTTAGGAAGATGATGTATGTGTCATCAACGCTCCTGGCCGCAAGGCCGTGGGGTTGTTGAGCGCATGATAGAGGTCTGGCTAGTGCATGAGCCAGTGCCGGCCTATTTTAGGTCCCATCAGTCATTGATCCTTCAACCCGGGGTGTTTTAGTTGCCTTTTGCCTAGATTTAACATTTGCAATTTCCACTCTCTTTGTACCTATGACTATGGCATATCCTCATCTTGTTTGCAAGGAGGCAACAACCTATGAGCCTAATTCATAGACCATATCCTCCAACCTTCTTTCAGCACTGCTTTTTGTTGTGAACACCAAATTGGAGGGTGAATGGTGGATATAGTTGATGAGAGAGAAGCTTCTAATGGGGATTTTCCCTTGCCAATCACACTCATGGCTGTGTTGAGGGTCCTATTGCACTAGTGACTATTTGTGGTACCGCTTCAAGGTTGAGGTTCATGAGTGCCAACTACTTGTCTCTAGAAGGCTACTTGATTGAGTGTCTAATAGCTAGGCCATATCCTATTCTTCTTGTTTGATGAGCTACTCGTCTACCTCCTTTTTCTTTTGCTTCCATTTCTCCTCTTCCTTCCTTGATTCCTCTTTATATTTCTCTATGGACTTCTTCTCCTTAGATGTATCATTTCCCCCTTTAGTGGGTAGTTTAATGTGATAAGCTTCTTTCTCCTTTCTTACTTAAAGCTAGGTAGCACTAGTATCTCTAGTTGTGCTTCCTGCTATTATTGGTGTGCTCTGTCAAGAATCGCGTGGTGGAGGGGGTTGCTCAAGATGCTGCGCAGAACACACACAGAATGCACAAGGAGAAGCTCACTCAAGAGACAAGAAGAGAGATGGAGGCCAAAACGTTTTCTTGCTGATTTCTTCTTCTTCTTCCACACTCTTTACAATGTACACAAAGTATAGATAAGATACAACATAAAAGGAAAATGGCCTACTAAGTCAAACAATGCATAACCGACTATACTAGTCGACTGACGCTATAACTATGCCAGCTGTAAATAGGTGTAACAACCTGAATATAATAAGTGATGAGTCAGTGGCCATGTGAGAGTCATAATGACCACCGACGTGCTAAGTGTAGACGTGTGGACCCATCTAACCAAGCGGTCCATCATCAATGTCCCCATGTGTTGAGCTTGTCATCTCAACACTCCCCCTCAAGCTCAACTGCATCTCTGCAACTCCAAGTAAGCTTCGAAACTTTTGAAGCTTCTCTGTACCCAAGGCCTTCGTGAAGATGTCAGCTATCTGATCCTGTGTGCTGACATACACCAAGTCAATCTCACCTGCTAGTACCTTCTCTCTCACAAAGTGGTAGTGTACCTCAATATGTTTTGTCCTGGCATGGAACACAGGGTTCCTAGCCAACTGTATACTGCTCATGTTGTCACAATAAATGACAACTGGACCTTCCACCTGGACATCCAAATCAGCCAATAGCTTTTGCAGCCATACTACCTCACATGCTGCAACAGCAGCACCTCTATACTCAGCCTCTGTACTCGACAAAGCAACTGTAGATTGCTTTTTGCTGCTCCATGCAACTGCTGCACTACCAAGAGAGAACATGTATCCGCTGGTAGATCTTCTATCAGACATACTTCCAACCCAATCTGCATCTGTGTATCCAAACACCTGTACATCTGTACCTGCCTCATAGAAAAGTCCATAATGTAATGTGGACTTCACATATCTCAATATGCGTCTGCTTGCATCCAAATGTGGCTTTCTAGGTACTTGCATAAACTGACTCACAAGACCAACAGCATAGCTCAAGTCTGGCCTTGTAATGGTCATGTAGATCAAACTCCCCACTATCCTCCTGAACATAGTAGGGTCTTCTATCTCATCCCCAACATCAGCACTCAGCTTTACATTCTGCTCCAACGAGACTGAAAGTGGTTTGCATGCAGTCATACCATACTTGGACAACATATCCAAGCCATACTGTCTTTGGAACAGCCATATACCATCATCACATCTGATCACCTCAATGCCAAGGAAGTACCTTAGCTCACCTAAATCCTTCATCTCAAACTTCATCTTCAAATAGCCCTTGACTTCAGCAATCCCACTATCACTATCACCTGTAATAATCAAGTCATCCACATAGATGACTATGATGACCAAACCTGCATCTCCCTTTCTCACATAAAGTGAGTGATCAGCATCAGAAACATAAAAGCCAATATTGACAAGATACTCTCTGATATTGTCAGACCATGCTCTTGGTGCTTGCTTGAGCCCATAGAGTGCCTTCTTCAACCTGCACACATACGTGGGATGCTCTAAATCTTCATAACCTGCTGGCTGATCCATATACACTTCTTCCTGCAAATCACCATGCAAGAAGGCATTCTTTACATCCATTTGCTGCAACCTCCAACCTTTGGCTGCTGCCAAAGCAATCACACATCTGACAGTTGCCATCCTAGCAACTGGACTGAAGGTTTCATCATAATCTATGCCATATGTTTGGGCACAACCTTTTGCAACCAGCCTAGCTTTGTACCTGCTAATAGAACCATCTGCATTGTGCTTAATCTTATAAACCCACTTACATCCAATAGCTTTCTTTCCCTTTGGCAATGATACTAGATCCCAAGTCTTATTGGCCTCTAATGCAGCCATCTCCTCATCCATTGCTGCATCCCAATGAGCATGACCAATAGCCTCCTCAAAACATGTGGGCTCAACATCCTCAACTAGTTTCACCATATAAGCATAATGGTGAGCTGCATAACCCTCAAAACCAAATCTTTTAACAGGGTATCTCACCCTGTTAGACCTGCGTACCACTGGATCACTCAATGGAGTCTTTGCATTAACACGTGCTCTCTGCACACCTGGAGTCCTCACTGAAGGAATACCAAGCTCATCATCCAAGCTCTCTGAGCCACTGGAGTCTCCATCAAGAACTGCATCAATGCCTTCTGACACTTTATTCTTTCCTTTGTCTTTACCTGTAGTGCTACTAGATGCACTCGAAGATGTAGAGGTACTCCTTAGTCTCCCAGACCAAGGACTACCAGATGATGTCTCTGGTCCACTAAGAGTCCGTGATTCTTGCCTTTCAGCCTGCACATGAGTGTCATGATCATCATCAACATCCAATGCATCACCACTAGATGCATACCAACTGCTCATTTCATCAAAGATAACATCCCTGCTCACTCTGAACTTACATGTGACAGGGTTGTAACAGCGATACCCTTTTTGCTCTAAAGAGTATCCAATAAAGATACACTTTTCAGCCTTTGGATCCAGTTTCTTCCGCAACTCATCTGGCACATGAACATACGCAATGCATCCAAATACTTTCAAGTGTGAAACATCAGGCTTCTTACCTGTAAAACATTCTTCGGGGGTCATACCATGAACTGCAGCTGTGGGAGTTTTGTTCATAATATAAACAGCAGTATGAACAGCCTCAGACCAAAAATGCTTAGGCATATTCTTTTCAGCCATCAAGGCACGTGCAACTTCTGTAATATGCCTGTTTTTCCTTTCTGCAACCCCATTTTGCTGTGGAGTATACCTGCATGTGAACTGTCTCTTTATCCCATGAGACCTCAGAAAATCACTGAACTCATTTGAGAGGTACTCTCCCCCTCCATCTGACCTCAGGCACTTTACTTTCAAGCCTGTTTCTCTTTCAACTGCAGCCTTGAAAGTTCTAAAGTGCTCAAAAGCTTCACTCTTTTCCTTCATAAAATATACCCACAGCTTTCTAGAACAATCATCAATGAATGTGACAAAGTATGAACTGCCTCCAAGAGATACATTTTGTGTAGGCCCCCAAATGTCTGTATGCACAACATCAAGGATATTTCTGCTTACATCTATGTCATGTGAAAAGGGTTGTCTTGCCTGCTTACCAAACTGACATGCTTCACATACCTTCTGAAATTCTGCAACTTTAAAAATAGGCAAACATGTAACCAACCCTTTGGACTGCATTAATTTCAGCCTTTGTACATTTGCATGTCCAATGCGTTTGTGCCAAATTTCAATGTCTGCAACAACACCTTTTCCTTTGGCATACATAGCAGCATTCATAGTAGGAATTCCAGCATCTAGAGTGAACATACGTCCAACTCTACTTCCCTTTGCTACCAACCTGCACTTGTCATTGAAGTCTTCTACAAAGCAGCCCTTTGCATTAAATCTGACTTGCAGCCCTTGCTCTACCATTTGACCGTACCATTTGACCGACTGACACCAAGTTCTTTGTAATAGATGGCACATGCAATACATCTGAAAGACTCTTTGTCTTACCATCATGCAAGGACAAGGGAACTTTTCCAATGTGTGAAATTGGGTGGCATGAGTCATCACCCGTCTACACATAACCTGCATTCTGCAAATCCTGCATCTCCCCAAACCATTCTGCTTGGCTGGTCATATGATTGGATGCACCTGAATCAACATACCAAACATCTTCATGTGTTCCCTTTCCTGTAATAGCATTCAGCATATGCTGCATAACGAACAAACGTTCATTTTTATCTTCATTCTATCGTGAAGACGATGCATAGTTTCCTTGCTGCAACTTACCACTGCGGATATCATCTCTCTTAGCATAACATTGGGCTACAATATGACCTGTTTTGCCACAGTAGTGGCACACAATACCAGAGTTGTTAGAACCTCTGTTCTGCCATCCACCTCTTCCTCTAAAGCTCCCCCTGCCTCTAAAGTTACCACGACCTCCTGAAACCTGCATATCGCCAAATTGCTGATTCAATCTGTTTTGTTGGTTGTCACTACCACGGCCTCTTGAAGAGAACCTGCCACGTCCCCTTCCTGAACTGGAGTAGAAATCTTGGACCTGTTCACCACTTCTTTCAGGTGTCTCACTTTGCATGTTGATCTCTTCAATGATCATAAGGGAGACCAACTCATCGAAATCTGGAAATGGCTTTCTGACATATACAGAAGTTACAAAAGACTTCCAAGCCTTTTCATTGTTAAGTCCACCCAAGGTAGACGACACCAAATCATCATCATCGGGCATTGCATCAATCGCTGCCAATGCATCTGCAATGCTTCTTACCTTCAGTGCATACTCATTGATAGACATCTTCCCTTTTTTCAATGTATTCAACTCTTGCTTGAGTTGAATCTTTCGTGCCTTTGTATTTACAGAAAACATACTTTCAAGTATGGTCCAAGCTGCATATGAATTCTCTGCATTTCTAATGTGTCCCAGCATATTATTGTCAATTACTGCAGACAACCAATACATGACCTTTTTATCCTTTGCATTCCATTCCTTCCGTGCCTTTGTCTCTTCTGCAGTTGGAGGATCACTCATCTCCGGTTCCTTTTCTTCACCTGAAACAAACTCGTAGAGGCCTTTTCCAATAAGGAAGTTCGTGACACGGAACTTCCATGAAGGGTAGTTGTTCTTGTCGAGCTTCTCAATGATAGGGCTTCCACTGTTCTCTGCCATTATCACAAAATTAATACCAACAGCAAGTAAATCTTCTGCAACCCTGGACCTGTAGTGCACAGCAATACACCAGACAGCCTTTTTAACTGTCTGCTCAACAATACATGCAATCTGCAACTTTTTTTGCAGATAAACCTTGTGTTTACTCACTGGTAAACACCTTTGAACTTACAGATCTGAAATCTGTAACCTGCGCACCCACGTTCGGTCAATACAGTCGAAGTCACAGTGTACCCCGAAACTGCTGTCCGCAACCTTGCGGCTCTAAAACGGGCCCTGAAACAGCCTCAAATGCCCAAAATCTCTGCGGGAAAGCCCTGAAGGGCCTATCTGCAGAATATACAGCGCTCTTCGCGCACATCAAATCTCACTGCAATCTGAGATTTTTGCTCTGCCCTGCTTCCGGTGCCTCCACAGGCACTATCCAAGAGAAGGAGTGGAAGAATGGGAGAGATTCTTACCCGTAGCTTGCTTGCTCGAACCTTGCTTCTTCTCCTTCACTTCAACCTTCGAAATCAGCCTCTCTCAATGGCGCGGCTCTGATACCATGTCAAGAATCGCGTGGTGGAGGGGGTTGCTCAAGATGCTGCGTAGAACACACACAGACTGCACAAGGAGAAGCTCACTCAAGAGACAAGAAGAGAGATGGAGGCCAAAACGTTTTCTTGCTGATTTCTTCTTCTTCTTCCACACTCTTTACAATGTACACAAAGTATAGATAAGATACAACATAAAAGGAAAATGGCCTACTAAGTCAAACAATGCATAACCGACTACACTAGTCGACTGGCGCTATAACTATGCCAGCTGTAAATAGGTGTAACAACCTGAATATAATAAGTGATGAGTCAGTGGCCATGTGAGAGTCATAATGACCACCGACGTGCTAAGTGTAGACGTGTGGACCCATCTAACCAGGCGGTCCATCATCAATGTCCGCATGTGTTGAGCTTGTCATCTCAACATGCTCTAAGTGCAACTAGATTTAGGTCCTTTCTTCTCATCTCTTGTGGTCATGTTAGTACTTAGGCCCAAGAGGTTTCTATTGGTAGGTGTTTTGGTTGATTCACTTCTTCTCCTCCTCTGGTGAGGCTTATCCCTAGAGGCTTGACTTGATGCTTTTTTACTAGACCTTTTTCATATGTCAAGATGGGTCTCTTCAAGTTTCTTTGTAGCTTCTTTGGCTTTCTATTGCAATCTCCTAACCTCATCCTCCCCCATATCTTCTACAATTTCTCACTATGATGTACCTTCAAATGTGGAAGACACTTCTTGTATTGTTACACGCGGAGGCTTTGGGGTTGTTGGCACTTTTTTATCTGTGAGTCTTTGATTACTTGTTTGATCATTACAATCAATACACCTCCCAATCCCACCAAGGTGGCTTTTTTTGTTTTCTACTTCCTTACTCCATGCCAGTGTGGGTTTGGATCTTTCAGGCCCTTACATTTCTACACTCAACAACTTGGCTATATAATGGATGGCTTTTCTAACAAAGACATTGAGATTTATTTTTTCCATTGTCCTTGCTACTATGCTCTTCAGTATTCCCACCTAGATTTTACTCATTATAGAGTTATATTTGATATTGGAGAATAGCTCATAGGGTAGATAAGCTTTGCTTGCATTTTCACAATCAAATCTCAGATATCCATTAGGCTCACATTATCATTGATGGTAAACACTTTCTACTTGCTCATGCTCAGCATTGCATAGATGTCCACGTTACCATTTGGTTTTTTCTCCTCTTGACTAGAAGGTCCAAGGCTTTCTTTACCATACGTGGAAGGAGTGGTATTTCAACCTACCATTGCCCATTGATATCCTCCACTATGACTACCCACTCTGCTTGCTAAGGTTGTAGGTGGTGAGGAATTTGATTCATTTTTCATAATTCATCTCTCCTTCAAACTTCTCCATGTACGTTTTTAGTCCATGTTTGCCCACTAATTCTTTTTCTTCTAGGTTGTTGTGCACTACTTCAATAAGGTTATGGATCTACCATATGTGGTAATACCCCTTAACTTCCATCTTCAACTTGTATTAGGCCTACTCTTCTTTCATGAATGGTTAAGGGGCTTATCTTTTTCTCCTTGTCTGACCATATCAATGATCCTAATACAACACATAGTAGTGACATAGGAATATATATTTCTTATTCATACAATGTTTAAGCTTATGTACAAAAGATTTTGCTTTTGATTTCCATTGAATGCTATTCTCCTATTTTATAGATCACTCAAAGTAGATTGCCCAATTTGTTATTTTTTGGGTCTAAATAGTAGTTCATTGTTGTTGTTTGAGTCTGAAGAGTCCCTCTCCCCCAAAAAATTTGACTGCAATACTTTGTAGGATCGCTGAGAAAGATTTGTGATATTGTATTCCATGGCATGTTTATTTATTTTTATGTACTTTTTGTTTACATTGTGTTGGAGAACTTATTTATATACATTGATCTAGATGTATAGCTACCTTTGTAAGAACCAATCATAAAAGTGAGAAATATATTCAAATTTAGCATAATGATCATATCCTATGGTCATACACTAACATGTATAATGTAGGTGTCAAGTAAAGGGTTAGCTAAACCTATTATTTTGGCAATATAGAGCTCTTTCTCACTAAGAATCTATCTCATGCAGGGATGTAGGGTTAAGGTAAGAACTCAAAACAATATGGAGTGACATAAGTGGGATCATACTCAAATGTCTTTATGGCATCATTTTGTTTAGTATTGGCCATGATTTTGACAACCCACTCATTCCAATTGTGCACATAGAATAAACCATTGTTGTAAAAACATGTACTTGGATTTTGCTAGATAGTCTATCAAGGAGATCTTGAGCTATTGTATCCACACAACTATGTTTGGAGGTAATAAGACATCCTTTTAAGGATTTCTGTCATGAGATTTGAGTAGCAATAAATTTATCAATGATTAAGGAAGCTTTGGTGAATATGATTTTGAAATCCTCCCATAAGCAAGATAGAGACTCCAAATCCTCCACTATGCTCTCATCAAAGAGACCTAAATCAAGTTGTCCATAGCTACGAGCAAACATGGTAAAGGTGTTATTGGGCTATCAAATACATGTGATGATATTGTTGCCTATATACATATATGAGGTGCCTCCTCCGTCAGAGGCCTGGGGGAGTCCTTTAGGGCTCTATAAGTTGAAGGTAAGTGAGGGTATCTCTTATGAACTACAATAGGGTTTGGAGGTATAAATTGAATGACTTGTTTGTATACTCAGCGGTGTAAGGCCATTGTCCCCCTATTAGCTATTATAGTATCACTAACCCTTTGGCCTTCAAATAAGAGATTGAACTAGCTTCGGTTCCTCAATCCACCTAATTCTCTTGAGGTCAATTTGGAGGTTTCCCATTTGATTAGGGTTGACTATGAAGAGGTTGTGAATCATTCTTCATGGCATTCCTTTAGATCACCATCCCCCTCAATTTTGGGTTTAATAAGGATCTCACATATTCTCTCAGGTAAGTTACTATATACATGAATATATGTATGCATCATGTGGGTTCAAAATAAGGTATTTTAAATTACCATTTTTATACCTTTTTTTACATATAGAAGGGTGTAATATAAAAGGATTATTTACAGATTGAATAGAAAAGGGTTATGTTTTATTCAAGAAAAATTCACAGATAAGGATAATTATAAATAGGCATTGAATGCACGTGATGTAGAGGATATAGATATAGTAACTTTCCCGAGCATATTCTCAAGAATTATCATCATGTTTTCTTGAAACTCAATGTTCAAGGATTGGTTAGTAGTATTGTACATGACCTTGAATCCATTACATTTATTAGAAAAGAAGGATATGTTTGTTAATTCATGAGAAAGTATAAAAGTTTAATAGTACATTTCATCTAGTTCTTTGATTATAAAAGAAGGCAAACTAGCCCCTAGTCTCTAGGAATCAATAACACTTTGAGAGATCAAGGTACTTAGAAAGTTCATAGTTCTTCGACTTTAGACACCCAATAAGAGCAATCCTATTTGGAAAAATAACTTTTGTATACTTGTAAGAACCTAGAAAGACATGTTTTAGTGAGAGAGTTATTAATAATACCTTGTCACACTAACATAGGTATAAAATGTATGAGACATATAATTTTTTATATCTTTTATCATAATACAATTATTGTCTCTCATCTCACTTGCTTGTACTCAACTTTCATGGCTTCTCTCTCTTCTTTCCTATCTTTCTAGTATTTCTCTCTCCTCTCATCACTCATTCTCTCTCTTATGCTCTTCTTTCTCTCACCTCTCAGCTATCTCCTTGACAAGTGGCATCAGAGCATTGGTCTTTAATCCATTTCATTCAATCTTTTTTTGGATTTCTTCCACAAGCTTGTTACTTCTTGGTTACTCAAGGACAAGATATCAATTTGAAAAATGGGCAAGTGCAGTGACCAAGGAGACCAAGGAGACTAAGGATAGTTAGTCAAAGCTAACTAGAGTACTTGAAGACAAAGTTGGAGGCATCTTGGACAAAATAGTAGGTCGTGCATCCACCATAACATGCCATTTTGGAGGTAAAACGGTTCAAGATAGGGAGAATAGAGTTAGTTTTGGTTAAAAGTCTAGTTACTTTTCATGACAGGCTTTCTTTTTCCTCTCTCTTCTTCTAAGCTTTGACTAAAGCTTCAATGGAGATTAACAAGAAACCTCTCTTCATAATCAATGTGAACATGATCTTTCTTTGTGATTGAGGGGCAAATGATCTATGCATTATGCTCAATCTATAGAGTATACTTATGATTGGCATTAACCAAGCTTGGGAGTAGCAATCTTCAATGCATTTTGTGTTGGCCATAGCAAGTGGATTATTCATCTCTAGTAGGTCTTGATCTACTTCTTGTTGATCAAGGTCAAGTTGGGTATCTCTAAAGGGTAGGGTAGTTTTTATTTCAACCTCTTGAGCTTCTCTTCTAACTTCTTCAAACACAAGCCATGGCAGAATAGGACAGTAGATTCAATGGCCAAGAATCTTAACAAATCTCGTAGGATTACTTATCTTTTTACTCTAGAGGCTTTCTATTTGGCTATGGATCATAAATGGTAGCAAGATTAACCTGTTTCTTTGTCTCTTCAAGCTTTCTTCTCCTTCCAATGACCATGGACAGCAAGCTATTGCTGAAACTCTTTTAAAGCCTTCAAGAGTACTCAAGAAAGTTTGTATTCAGGGCCAAAGGACATTGCTCCAACAAGTATCGTGGTAGAAGATTGAAGTATTAGAGAAGTTTAAGCACATTGAGTCTCTTGAAACTTACAATGGTGTTATATTTTGGGGCTTTCGTTCAAAGAGCTTGACTCTTTGTTATTCAAGTGTTCAAGCGGGCTTAGGACATTTATTCTTCAAGGATTTAATCTTCTTCAAGCATGTATGGGCTGAATTCTACGTATTATTGGAACTTTATGATGGATTATGGAAATTTCTTCAACTATTGGATTAAAGCTTGATTCCAAGCAAATCAATCATCTTCTTCAAGCTTGATCAATGTATTTTACGTGCTTAATCTCTAAAATCTCTCAATATCCACTTGTGCAAAGCTTGTCCACTTGTTGATGGGATATTCCCATTGAGGAAAAAGGTGCATGTAAGGGGAGATATTGGGATAATAGTGAGGTGACCCTCCTCCACTATTAAAGATCCCAAAGGGATGCAACCAACCAACAACTTAGGGGAAACTTTGCCCACCTCCCAATGATTCGGTAAAGAGCATGTCATGTTGTTATATCCCTCACCATAGGTATCACAAGTGGAGTCATTGAAGATCTAAAGATTTCAATTGGATAGCATTGATTGGGACTCCATTGATCAGTTACAAAGATTATACAGGTTATCGTAAGTTTACTACAAGGAAAATTCCAACCCTTACACTTCTTATAGCAGCAGGGGATAGGTGTGTTCAAGTGTAATAGGTCATTTGGATCTTGATTTGGGCTGGTTTTCAGTCATCTATAGGTATTATAGATTATCCTAGATTGGTTACAAGTCTTACACAGAGTATTTCACTCAAATAGTAAATTGGGACCACTTTTGGGAGACTTTTTACTTGGTTACAAGTATTATAGAGTAATTTAGAGAATTTTCAAGACCTATATAGGGTATTACAAGTTGAATCCAGCTCTCCTGCACGTCATATGTAGAGTACCATATGGTTGGAAGACCTTATCTTGGACTTAGGGGAGGTGGATACACTAAAACAATGCTTTTATAAGGTGCATGATGTTTTATATAGTAGTAAAAATTATTTTTAAAATATTCTATTTTGATTATAAAATTGAGTGTTATAGCTCATCCTAAAGAGCTATTTATTGAGTTCATTTTCCATTAGAAAGTTCTTGATTACGATATTAGAGTAAAATGTTTTAGCCATTTTTATATTAGGGGATCTACTAGGACTGCAAAAATGGCTAAAAACAAGGAAAAGAACAAGCCTAATAATGATATTTAGCAACAAAAGAAAGCACATGAGGCAATACCTGAGGCACATCATTATAATGAAGATTCTCAAGAATATGGTGCATATAGTACTCTTAATACCACCCTTTGTAACCATGAGACTAAGCATTGCATCAAACACATGGAATTAGTTTCTAAATTGGATCAAGTGGTTGAATAGTTGGTTCAATCCAATATACAACCAATGAACTCATGGAGCACATGGACCAATCTACTAAGGATTCCTTGGAGAAGTTTGTTTCTTCCACTAAAGATTCGTTAGATAAACTTACTGCTCAAATCTCTATGCTTGTGGCATTACAAATGGGAGACAAAGAGAGTAGAGATAAATAGTCATTTCGACCATCAAATAATAATCTTTAGCCAGGTATCATTGGGAAGAAGGGGATATTACATAGTACTTATGATATTGGGGAGGCTTCTTTTAGCACTGATGAGCCTATTTTGAGCATTCATGGGTCAAATCTTCCTCAAACCACTAGAAGCCAACCACCTATTCCTCCAGGTAGGTTTCAAACCAACTATTATAGAAGTGCCTCTAATCTTCCAAACCCCATTGGCAATTGCATGGATATGCAGCCCCAAGTAACTAATGGAAATTAAGGCTTTGTTAAGAGAGAACTCCATGATAAGATTGTGTTGACCAAATATAGTGGTCATTCATCATCATGGATTGACTGATTTGGAGGAGCAGACTTTGAAATTAGAGTCTTACTTTGACATTTTCCCTAGGTCAAATGACCAAAAGATTCACTTTGCTACACTTCACCTTAAGGGCTTTGCTCATACATGGTGGAGGTACATAAAGAGGGAAAATCAGTAGATAGATAGTTGGGAGGAATTCAAAGCTAAGATGGCTCAAGTATTTGTCTCTCCCATTGAGAAAGAAAAGTTGGATAGAAGATGATATCAGTTGGACCACAGAAGCCTATCAATTAGAGTGTATACAAATGAGTTTGTGAATCTTACCATGTACATAGAGAGTGTGAGTGATGATACAAAGTTGCATATGTATATCTATGGTCTAGAGCCTAATTTGTAAGTTGATGTTATGGCCTAGAAACTTGCCACACTATTCCAAGCCATTGAGCTAGCAAAGAGATACACTTGTAAGTATAGGAAGGACATTTCTATGCATACTTTTTTTTGGACAGTAAAGGATTGTTGCTAAATAAGGTAACTTTGGTGGCAATTATGGAGGATCCAATACTTCATTTAGTAGTCCCAAAGTCCCCACATACCCTATTTTCAATGTTTCAAGATATCAAAGTGCTTCAAAGTTAGTAATTAGCCATAAATTAGAGGCTAAGCAAGGTGACAATAGACCCCAAGGCAAACAATGGCAAGTTTATATCTATGGATTTTTTCAAGGAAATAAAAGAAAGGAGTCTATGTTTCAAATGTGGTGAAAAATATACGATTGATAATGCATCCAGGTGTACCTACAAGAATGCCAAGACGAAGAACTACAATATGATACTACTTGAGGATGTGGATGATGAGGTTATTGATGAGCTAGCATTGAGTGCACAAGCTAAATTTGAAGAGCATTATGAGGATCTTGATGCCAATCAGTCCTATGAGGATGCGAAAGGATTTCCATTTAACCCTAGTGGACATATTTATTTTGATCATGGTGGAACAAATTTACCTCTTATTGCCACTACCTTTGTTCATGGATGCTTGGATAGGTTCAAAGAGCCCTGATATACTTCATATGAAGGGTACTATTCATGAGAAGGATGTGTTTATTTTGATACATACTGGCAATACACATAGTTTTGTGAATAAGCCAATTGTGGACAGGCTACATTGTTTTCCCATTGATTTACAGCAACCTATAGGAGTACAAGTAGCTAATGGTGAAGAGGAAATTAGCACTCAAATGTGTCCATAGATTTTCATATAATTAGTTGAAATTATGAGGTATAGGTGAATCTAATTGCTTTGGAAATGGAACCCATAGATATTTTGATTAGGTATGATGGGTTGTTGACTTTAGGAAAACTTACTATGGATTTCTTGTAGTTGTACATGGAGTTTTTCATTGATGGGTAGCTTATCCATCTTCAGTGAATCCCTAGTAAATCTGATTTTTAACTTATCACCATTAAACAACTCATGAAGGAGTATAAGAGACGCTCTCAAATTTTTGTTTAACACCCGAATAAAGATGTAGAAGATCAATCCAAGAATTTAGCAGAGCATCCAGCTTTGAAAGCTCTACTTGAGGAGTACAAGGACTTATTTGAAGTACCTACTTCATTACCTCCTAAGAGAGTAGTGGATCGCCCTATAGGTTTGGAGCCTCATTCAAAGCCAATCAATAAGCCACCCTAGAGATTGTCTAAATGTAAGTGTGAAGAAGTAGCCAAGAAAACCAAGGATCTTTTACATATGGGGTTTATTGAGCCTAGCTCTTCACCTTATGCATCTTTAGTCTTGAAACTGAAGAAGAAAGATGGATCCTTCAAGATGTATATTGACTACTACAAGGATCTAAACAAGATCATAGTGAAGAATAGGTATCCAATTCCTAGAGTTGATGATTTGCTTGATGAGCTCAAGGGGGCTAGATTCTTTAGTAAGATTGATTTGAGGTCCGGATATCATTAGATTCATATGCAATATGGTGATCAAGTTAAAATTGCCCTTAGGACTGATCATGGGTTATACCTGAAGTGGAAGCTCATGCTCAACCACCAAGACCCATGGACTACTTATTGCTTCAAGCATTTCAAGCAAGCACAAATGGCTATCTCTCACCTAGCCAATGTGTTTTTTATCCCATGAGGGTGTATTGAGCTTACCTTGATGCCCGTATGAGTAGCCTCCTCCCTCAAGCAAGCTGGTAGCTCCATGATTCGAGATACGAGCTCAAGCAACTTCAAGCCTCCTCCTTTGAGCTCCATCCTCCATAGCCGCGCATGAGACAATAGAAGAAAAGAGAAGAGAAGAGGAAGAGAGGAGATGATGGAGAGCTTCTCCACCACGGTCCCTCACCCTCACACACTCACTCCCTCACACACTCACTCCCTCACACTCTCACGCTCCCTCTCTCAAGCACAAACAAGCAAGCAAGAAGGAGAGAAGAATAGAAGAAGAAGAAGAATACCACTTTAGCCACACACCAAATGATGAGCTTCTCATTCACTTTTTGAGTTTATATACAAGCCCTCAATCCCTTGGGTGCCCATCCCCTTTTTACATGACCGGGCATCTTGCCAAGGTCCTCTTTGCCTATTCCCTTCTAGTTACCTTATCCCTTCACCTATGCCCATCTATGTTTTATAATTTGCATAAGAGGGAGCCTGGCACTCTTTTACAAAATTTTAGTGGTGCCTTTGCATTATAAAATGTGCCTTTGCCTTCAACTTCACCTTTTGTGGTGATCGCCCTTGCACTTTTGGCATTTTCTCTTTTATTCCTTGCATGGCTACCTTTTTTGATATTATTCCATATTTTTTAATTTTCTTTTTCTCATCTTGCATTGGGGTTAACTTTACCCTGCTCCTAGATGAGTGCCAATCCCATGGCTGTGTTGATGAGGGTTGGATGATCTGAAGGATGGTCATGTGAGTTGATGATGATGGGGGCTCATGGGGATTGGTCCTGGGGAGAAGTTGATCAAATGATTGAGGTGGTGGAGGTCGGGAGTGAATTGAGTGGATGTCGAGGTCTCCGAAGTTGGAGGTTTGTAGCATTTGTATTTACCTAAAAAGAAAAGAAGGTGCACTACCTGGGGGGTGTGTCAACCTTACCGTGTGGTGCATTGTGCTCATGCAAGTGAAATTGGGAGCTAGGTTGAGGCAAGCCTAGGTATTGTCCCACACTTGAGGACCTAGTTTGTGCATAAGAAAGTTACGATGGGTGCAACTTAGGGAGATAGGTCTACTAACCATAGGCGAGGGTGACCTCCCTAGGTATGTCTCGCCCTTGATATGCCCTAAGCGTAAAGTAGTGAATTGAAAAAGGGCTAGGGGGTTAGGGATAGATCTAGACAACTGAGGCTATCGAACACGCCTACTTTGAGGACCCCTAGGTGTAGTGGCTGTGGCCTACATGTAGTGAGGTGATTCATTTGCTTTCACCTGTTATTTTCTTCTCTTGTTTTCCTATCCTTTTCTTCTCTTTTTCTCATTTCTTTTTTCCTTTATCTTTTCTTTTCTCCTTTTTTTGGTGGATTATAACAAAGAACTAATATTTGTCGTCATGGTCATGCAAGGGAGAAGTTGGAGGCTTAATGGATTTGCTAAGAAATTTTTTACTTTGGATGTATCCTTTTAGGCCCATTCAAACATTAAGAGGAGTGGTGGATAGGAATGGGTGGTTACATTGAGTGAAGCAATTGTCGTTCATATCCTCTAAGAGGGCCATGCAAAAGGATGGTAAGAGAGCAGCTCGCATCATCAATCTAGACATGGTGCAGCTACCTTTGCCGGCATTAAGATTAAAAAAAGAGAGATGGGAGGCAATACTCTGGTGGGGTAGAATCTTGCTTTAGCAATACCCTAAGGAGTCTAATATAATCACAAGTAGTGAGGAAGGCAAGGTCTAGGCAAGAAGAAAACTCGCTAAGGAAATGGTCAATAGAAGCATATAAGTCATTCTCGTTGAAGGTTAGGGTGTCCTCCGGCTTGGTAGCATTCACGTTGTATATTTTTGAGAAATCATATCTGCCATTGACGTCAAGATTGTAGTCCACTCTGAACCTTCTAGGATATGGCATGTAGGTAGGGTTATTTCTCTAGAAGGGCAAGGTGTTGCAAAATGACATCCAGACATCCATGTTGCCATCCCACATCCTCCTTCTCCATCTTAGCTGGCACACATAACCTTTTACTATTCTAGCAACTTCCGGGACCATATTCTCTTAGTAGTTGGGAGCCTCAACTCCCCATAGGGTAGTTGGGTCCATCTGTCTTCCAACCTGCTTCCGACATTAATCACCTCTTCCACCACCTTGATTGATAACACTTTACTCAATATGGTGGGGAATCAAAAATTAAAGTCAACTGGTTCATAGCCATTCTCCTACTACTTCTAGACTTTGAGTTCTGCATTCCAATTCATTGGGAAGTAGTCTTCTCTTGGTGAGATTAACACTACTAGAACCATTGTCACTTGAGCTTGCAACATTTTTTGTGCTTGTTCTAGCATTCTCGTTCTCTTCTTTTTGAGCTCCGCTTTCCTCTCAACAGAGGTATTCACCTCTTGTTGTGCTTCAGGCTATGGAGAGGCAGGTAGTGGGACTAGCTCATCATCTTGTTGTCCCATCTCATAGCTCAGTCTTGCTCCTTCCTCTTCTCTGTGTTCTCATGGTGCTCCTTCGGTGGATCCCAGGGCATCAAGTTCTAGTGCACTCAAGCTTGCCCTTAGCAAATAGCTCCTCTGATCTTGTAGGCTTAGGCTAACTCCTGCTACTTGTGGTGGCATATGCAGCCCCTATCTCAAAGCCTTGCGGATGACTCCCATCTTTCTTTTTAATGACTCAACAACCTCCTCCTCCTCTGGTGTTGAGGAAGGCACATTGTTGGGCTTCTAAGCTTACTTATGCGGCCTCTGCCCTGCTCTCTACTAGCACCTTGTCCCCTTCTACACAAGCTAGATAGCGCGCCAGGTCTTTGACTCTTCTTTTGCTTTTGCCCACCCATTCATCTACTCTCTTGTTCATCTCTTCCAAGCTTTCACCCTACCTTTGAGCTAGGATCATTAGTCTCCACTCTTGTTCCTCAATTTCTCTTTCTAATCTTTTCTGTTCTTCTAGCTCTAAGGCTACCCTCTTCTCCAAATTTTCTATGTACTTTTGATACCTTCGGCCTTTCTCTTCTTCTGCTCTGCTACTAACTCCTCTACAGCCCCCTAGATTTTTTCCATCTCCCCTTGCAAGTCTTTATATAGCACTACTAGATCGTCATAATGACATTGTAGGCTCATGAGGTTCTATGTCTCTTCAGTGAGCCTTGCTTTCCATCTATCTTTTTCTCCTTCCTTGGCCTTGAGCTCGGCTTTAAGCTCACTTAACTCTTTTTGACACAAGGCCACTTGGTGGGTTTTCTCAAGCTGGAAGGCCACCAACGTATCCTTTTCAGCTTCTAGCTCAACAATGGCCACCTTCTTTTCCTCCTTCACTCTTTCCATCTATGAAAGGAGTTCTTTGACGTAACCATCATAGTTGGCAGACGACAGCAGTGCTATAGGAGTAATCGTTGTGGATGCTTCTATCTTCTATCTCTTGGGATCTTGTTTGGATTCCATATCTGCAGTTGTTGATCTTTTTGCTCTAGTCACTAGGGTCCCTCTACTTACACCTTGAGTTATCTCTTTATTGACCAGAAATTGTACCCAAGCCACAAGGTTACTCGCATCTACTGTGGTAGAAGTGCCTTGGGTGGGTGTAGAGACTAGGGTGGTAGGCACTAGGATAGGTGGAATGGGGTCAATTAGACCCTTTCCCTTGCCCTATGCTATTGGGGGTGGCATGCTTTTGAGTACCTAGGAGCTTATCTCTGGGAGTTCTTCTTCATGAGGACTCATGGCAGCTAGCTCCTCCTCTCTAGAGGGCTACTCCACTAATAGGCAAATGGCCATGGCTATGTCTTCTTCTTCTCTCCTCTTGAGTTCTTCGGCTTCTTCATCTGCTTTCCTATTTCTCTCCTCTTCAACCCTCTCCGATTCCTCTTTTATCCTCTTTGATTCCTTCTTTTCTTTTCTCTTTCTTTTTTCTTCAGTGTTTTTGGACTCTCTTTGGGCTCTTTGTAGGTCTGCTTTCTCTTTCTTCCTGCTCTCTTCTTCGATCTTCTCCTGTGGAGTCTTTTTCTTTGGCTTCTTGGCCCCTCCACGGCTAGATTGTGCTTCCTACTCTTCTTCCTCTTGTTACTCACCGTTCTCTCACTGGACTGTTCTTACTCACGATGAGGTGGTGACCTGTCTGGTGTTTCATCGACTTCTTCTCCACATTGGGCTTCCCCCAATGCCTCCCTGATGATGGCCATCAAGACCCCAGCAAATCCTATGGTTAAGGCCTTGGAGGATGACGTCTTTCTTGCCCTAGAGGCTAGGGACTTTCCACCTGCGGGCCTTTGTCCTATGGTGGCCAATGCCTTTGTTGAAGTCTCAATGGTCTTCCGCACATGAAGTCGTTCATGTTTACTTCATCTAGAGACTTAGCCACCACAATGCTTTCCAACATCAGCACATTGATCCTGCTTATCAATGCATTGTACCTTTGGCTAGAAAACAGAGCATGCACCATTTTGGCTTATAGCTAGACTTTTGGATCACCGGTATCTACCAAGCTAATGCCATCATTAGTGTGGACTAGAACTTTGTCCATTCCAATCATACTATATACATCCCTTTTTGGCCGTCTTTCCACCTTGTTGGCTAGGCCCAACGCCCTCTCCACCAACTCTGGATTTAGCTCAACTTCCACTTGGTGGTTGTCTTCTCCTCGATGCATTGTTACAGTGCCACGATTCTTGTTGAAGGTTCAAAGGAACTCTACACACTTTTCGTAATCGACAACCTTGCCAACCTTTTCCACATACTTCTGCAACTTGCATTGGTTCACGATTCACCTTATGGCTTGCTCCTCCATGACCACATCCTCCAAATTCAGGATATGCCTGAACTTGAATTGGTTGTAGACCCTCGTCTCCATTAAGAGGTTATGCTTTTCCTGCTCTTCAACCGAGAAAGGCAACTTGCTGGTTTTTTCTTGTCCTGCCATTGTAGGTGCATGTCATCATGAAGCCACAGCTCACCATTAGTGTTCTTTAAAACAATTTCTTATGGAAAGACACATAGAAAATGGCTATGTACTTATAGAAAATTGAAATGCTTAAGTATAGAAATATAATTTTCATTCAGGCAGTCCATGCATTCCACAAGACTTTATGACACTTTTCCTCAATCCCAAGTTGTTTTTTATCCATTCTTTTCTGGTAGTCTATTTGACAAAATAAGTTTGAGCACCATAGAAAGGATCATACATGCACATGTTTTGTTTGTTGCATAAATGATTATCCACATTAGTGTATGGCAAATCGATCAATATATCATAGCATCACCAATATGTGGGAATCAGTTATATGTCCAATGTACATTAATGATGATCCACATTAGTGTATGGCAAACCAATCAATATATCATAGCATCAACATATGTGGGAATCACTTATATGTCCAAAGCATCGTGATTCAAAATACCACGCAAAAAAATGCTTGTTTGGGGACTGTGGTAGATGTGGAGTTAAGAGGTTGACAATCACTACTACAAAATACATGCCTCATATGACATTCAAAGTGACGCAAATGTTCATCAAAAAAATTTCCCTTGTCATCGCTAAAAGCATCAGTATAAGCATCTCTATAAATTTTTCGTAGAGGGCATCGCAAAAGCGACGCTTTGCAATGCTAATAGCAACACGTGCAGTAAATTAGTGATGCAAATAGTGATGATTATAGAGGAAAAACAAACCTTATCTACCATGCCACCCATAGCACCATGTGTTGTATAATATTCTGCAAAGCAATTACATATTGGATATGCATTCATCGTCAAGGCAGATGCAAAAACTACTTAAACCCACAAGTCTAGTGATGACAACTCATGAAATTACATGGAATCACAGAGAGGAGAGCCAAAACAAACATGAAAATCCATATGTAAATATCACAAAGTGTGATTTTATTCAAAGAATGATGCGTACATCAAAGGAATGCTACATGGGAGCGGCCTACACAGATCATAGGACCAAATAAGAAGATGACATGCGCTCCACAAATCCAAATGCATGCTACAAATCCTCACCATATGAAAGCTCATCCCAGCGCAAAGGAGTGTCAAACAAACTTTGCAAAATGAACAACCAGACAATTAGTCCCCTATACATAATAATGCATCATTAAAAAAACTAGTGACTACCGACAAGAAAGAGGATTGACTTACTGGGCTGTCATGCACATACAATCTATCGATAAGTGCAATGAGACTATGTCTCTCTGCATATCGAGTCTCCAAACCTATGGGATCACGGTTTGTGAAGGAGTGCTACAAAGAAAATAGAATAGCATTGTTAGAAACACAATTGTTAGTACAACTGACATTCCAAATAAGAAAGTGAGAAGAACTAAAAGAAAACTTACAAAGTCCTCTACATAAGTCCTATGGATACCACTCCCCAAATGATACACGACATCTACCTCTAATTGTGCCCTCATTGCCTCCCGCTGCTGCTGCCCCCATCGTCCCCTAAGAATCTGTGGCCTCCTCCTCCCTAAGTCTCTGCCAATCCTCTGTGTCTAGCCATTCGGGCTTTGAGGCACCACTCGTAATTTCCTAGCGTGCATTTGATCATCTGTGTGATATGTATGCATGCATACATTCCATCATCCACCTAATGGAAAACCTCTTTACCACTGTAGGTACCGAAAACTCCTCATGCAAGGATGCCACTACATAGTCCTTGCTCCCCTCTAGTATATTCTTCCAATGGTCTAGAACATTGTGCCTAAATACTTGTTGGCACAACTCCCTCATACAAAACATCACCCTCCTTCCCTCATCATTCATGATTACAGCACCTACCATATCATCTAAAAGGTAGTCATACCCTACCCGGTTATGTCTAAGATGTGGCCTCTCCCACACCTGTGACCATTCTCCTTGGCATAACTAAAGAAGACCCTATATGTCTGGCATGCCTACTTTGGAACCGGTACAAGAGCAAGGAGTAGCGACCCTCTCTGGACTGTAGGCTCATAGCATCCACATCTCCACATCACTCCCTAGAACCACTCCCTCCATCTGGGGTCAGTCTAGAGTGTTGACCTTGTCTATTGGAAATCAAAGCATCAGAGAATACCAAAGTAGACCTCATAGAACGGCCTGATGATGTCCATGGCAGCTCCATATCTTTAAATTAGACCATCTGATTTGGAGACATATGTGTGAATATCTCCGACAACTCCTCATCGAACATCCCTCGACTCATCCTGCTCTTTGGGTATCATCAAAGGTAACCTACATAGATAGAAAAGTATGTTAGCATAATCAATATAAAGATTTAGATAAAACATGATAATACAACTCTTTAAAAAATGCTACTAATTAAATCATATATACTAATGTGCCCTTAAAAGTGAATCATCAACAACGAATTGAATAAGCGGATGCAAATATGACTTAGTCTATGGCCCCGTATCAATCTCTTGGCACAGCTCAGCATACACTAGAAGACCTATAGATAGGTCACCATAGAAAAAGGAGTCCACTTCATTCTCAAAAATTTCCTGGCCTCCTGTCTCTTTGTCTATGTTATTTGTGTGTGTCTCCCCTGCACACTCCAAGTCCTCTTTGCTCTCCACCCTCCACAATATCAATCCATCCACCTGCATGCTCTCCTCATCTACATTGGGAACATTGATTCCATTATACACTCACGCACTCTAAGGAGTTGACAGCACAACATACCACCATCGAGGTTATCAAGGATTTGGATAGAAGATTACATGCTCAATATAACATAAAAGAGTGAATCAACATTTGTGATTGTTTCTTCGTGGAAAAATTAAAAAAATAGGTCATGCACCTATTCACAATGACCCAGCAATAGTGCAAACATGTCGCGTAGATCCGTCCATCTTTTCTCAAAATCTATTTCCAGAAATCTAGATGGACCTTGCCGAACGGTTGCCCTAACTGCTTCCAACACCACTTTAAATCATTGTATGTCAAATATGATCATGGAGCTACAATAATCCATTGAGATAACACTTTGCAAGTTTCCAAAATACTCTATCTCTTCTACCACGGTATTTGAATCTGTGGCCCGTCATTGACTCTCTTGCTCAAACTTTGCCATGACACCACAATCCATTGTGAAGTGCATTTTGTCGATGTGCTCAACACAGAAACGTAGCCCATGCAACCAAGTTGCACTATAGATTTTATCATGTACACTGAAACAATTAAATTAATTGTTGCATATGAAATCTAGATACGATGGTAAATAAAGCATGCGATCACCTTTGGACTACATCCTCTTGAGAATTTCTACTGCTCAATAGAGACCTCTACCCTTTGGTGAGAAGTTGCAAATCAAAGCTCCATGTAACCACCGCATAGATATAAACTGGGGCATCTCCTCCATGCCCTCAAGATATCAAATTAGTTGATGGTGTGTACTATATCAAAATTCCGATCGCGCTTCTTCTCAATCTTTTATGGCATGCTCATACCTAGCAAGCCACTTCTCCATATATGCATGATGCAATATACAAAAATAGTTCACTTTCTCCTCCATGGCCATTAGTATCCATCCTTTTTTCTACTCCATTTCCAACCACCACATCTCTGGTCAGTCTATCATCGTCCTTCAGTGACCATAGCATACTGTTGTCTAAATCCACCGTCGGCAGCCACTCGAAAATAAGCACTAATGCCTCCAACACTAGCCAACCTTTAGCCATACTACCTTTCCGCCGAACTCGTTGTCACACAAAGCCCTTCAGGTTTTTCATGAAGCACTCCAAGAAGAACATATGTCCCATATGGATAGGTCCCACAATCTCCACTTCATCTACAAGATGCACTAGGAGGTGAGTTTGTATCGTGAGCATGCTTGTGGGTGGGTACTTCTCAAAGAGACAGACTGTCTCCATCACTCTCCCCACTACCTTGAGGATTCAATAGAGGATGTCTTGATTTCCTTTTGTGAGATCCATTGCATTGAATTTGATAACCTATAAGTCGCCTCGTATATTTCTAGAGTGAGGCACCCCATGATCACAATCGACAATACAAACTGTCACAAATGGAAAAGCATTACGAAAATCAAGTAGACACTAAATAGCTAAACATTGAGGCTACTTGCAACCAACATCAAGATACAAACCTAACATATATTATGCCAATCATAGGATTTCAGCCCCTGATAGCTAGTAATCTTTAGAGAAAGCATACCTGAGGGAACATATCATACCCATGGGGTGCGGATAGACCTAATAATTTGCTTCACGATGCACTCTTATTTAGTGGATGGGACCCAAGGAGTGCAAGGTAGTTGCAAGCGACCATCGATGCTCGACTATAGCCAAAGTGCCTCCATCTTGCCTACCTCCTTCAAATCCATTCATGCCCCTATGTGGTCCCATAATAAGTTGCCCACATTCTTGAAAATATGTATGGGATTCAACAAATGGTTGATCTATAAGTGGGTCCAATATGGCAAACTCATAGAATACCAAGAACCGTCGCATTTCGCTTGGATGTGACTCCTTGTGGACCATTTTCAACTCATACCATCTTTAGGCATTTATTCGTGCTGGAGGTCATCCAAGAAAACCTTCCATCAATTCATGACCCTTCAGCAAGAAAGCAATGTGCCCTTGATATATCATCTTCTTCATGGTCCATGGCATTCAGAAGTCTAACTGTGGCCACACAATGGACATGCATGATAACCTAAGTTAACCAGACCTATCTCAATACCCCCTACTAGTCAACACAAACTTGAAAGAGCTATGTTAGATATCACAAACTTGAACAAGCCCACTTACCTGAGCACTCCCCGAATCTTAAAATTTTATGCATGGATCACATGAGAATGGCTTGTATATTACCGGACCGTTGACCATCGTGCTTGCTTATGTCTTTCACAACAACCCCATTCTCCCACAAAATCTTAAGCTCGTCAACTAATGGATAGAGGTAGACATCCATGTTCTTGACTTTGTGGCGCCCATGAAAGAGCAAGCTAAGGATCAGGTGTCCTTTATTCATAGAAATCCATGGTGGGATGTTGTAGTTAACAAGAACTACATGCCACACACTATAAAAAGTTGAGCGGAGACCGAATGGATTCACACCATCCATAGCAAGACTGACCCAAAGATTTCTTGACTCTCATGCAAAGCCTGGAAAGGTGGAGTCAATGTGGCTCCATGCACATTGGTGAGTGAAAATGAGCGATCGGGGATATGATGCTTCATGAAGTCAAGTGGGGTAACACATGCAAATATCCTTTTTTTGTCTTTCTAACATGTACCCATGGCGGGATTCGGGTTGATAAATGGAAATCCCAAGTGGTATCATGCATGTTCGACACGTGATTGAGTTATTTTAGTTTTAAGACACATGCTTCATGCAAGAAGAGAAGAAAATGTATTCATGTTTCTTATTTTGAGTCCCCGAGTGGAATTTTATGTGGCAAGGGTCATGTTTTCCATTTAGCAATTAAGGGGAAGCAAGGGGGAACTTGAAAAATTAAGGGAAGAAGCAAAAACGTGAGTAGTTTTTAAGAAGAAGGGAAGAGAAGTGTTAAACAAGAGAAAATGTGTGTGTGTGTGTGTGTGTGTGTGTGTGTGTGTGTGTGTGTGTGTGTGTGTGTGTGTGTGTGTGTGTGTGTGTGTGTGTGTGTGTGTGTGTGTGTGTGTGTGTGTGTGTGTGTGTGTGTGTGTGTGTGTGTGTAATCTTGCAGGCTGAAGAAGGGAGAAATCTGAAGCTCAGAAGAAGAAGAACAAATTGTCAGAAGAAAGAGACTGTGAAGCTAAAGTTATTGAAGCTGTGGAGCAAGATGGCAGGGCTACAATCGATGGGCTGATGTGAGTTCTCGGTTTTCAGATGATGGTAATAAGAGTCTTCCTTTGTTTGGTTTTCTTCTACTATTTTGAGGAGCAGAGAGTTTGTAAGTCAATTTTGATGTATGGACATGAGTGAAAGACAACATAGGGCTATTCTTTGTCCTGTTGAGAGTGATGCACGTTAGTTGTTAAGTGAGGCTTCCCGTTAGCAGAGAAGAATGGAAGTGAAGGGCCTCTACATCTGAAACTAGGTATGAGGCATGGAATATGTATTATGAGCAAGTGTTGAATGCACGGGTTCGAGTTAGTGGAAATATGAAAGGATTTGCAGCCCGAAAAATGATGAATCAAAGTTTGTGAATTTTGAAGCTTCTGCAACTCTTCATCAATGCAAGATTGTATTTTTGGAACAAAGAAGTTGTGTTTGTTGTACAAAGCATGCAGGAATTTAAGATTATAGACTATGCAAAGCTGTTTTAGGATAGCGGATCAAGGAATTTGACTCTGAGTTGTTCTGAAAAATTGTAGATTGGAAAGAGAGCTACAACTTTCCTTTTTGAAGCTTGGTGATCTGAGGTTCGGTTAGAAAGTTATGAAGTGTTCTATGTAACGCTTCATGAGGCAATTTCTGTGCTCTATGAGGAAATAGGTGAATTTAGCCGCTTCTACAACACCAACTTGGTTTCGCATGAAAGTCATCATGATTAACCATTGATATATCAGTGTAAACTCAGTTTTGATGTAGTAATGGAATGTCTACAGTGGTGAAATGCTTGAAGCATTGAATGGGCATGAAAATTTGCCGTGTAAAGCTTTGATTACCTGTGTATTTGGTTTGTATTTATGTGTGTTGTGAGGAAAGAAGAATAGAGAGGGTCTACAACTGATTTTGCACTACTTAAAGCAATCACGCTTTGTAGGGTGGTTTGTTGCGTGGGGTTGCCATCCCTAAAAAATAGGAGTTGTGTAAATCTGGAAGCTCTTGTTGTTAGAATCTCTACCATGGTTGTTTCAACGTGAAATTCTCTCTAAAAGTGGTAAAATCTGAGCTTGAAGGTTTGAACTGTTTTAAGTGTTGAATTGAAGTCTCAGTGAGGAGTGAGTAATCAGAAATTTTTTATCATGTGTTCAGTGGTGCCATCTCGTGGGTCTTGTTGAGGTGAGATCCTTGGTTTTTATCATGTGGTGTTGTTTTGGGGGATTGTTAGAGGCCGGCTACCCAATTCACCTACCATAGATTGGTGCCCCCACTGAGGATCTCCCGTGTTGAAGATTTGTTGCTGATCTTATTAGTTGGGAAGGTAAGGTTTGGAAACCAACCTGTACACAAACTCAAGCATGGTGGCTTTTGGATATGAACCCTTCTTTGGTACTAAAAATGAGGATGCTAATCAGTTTATTAAGAGATTGGAGTGGATGGCTTACCAAGATCGAAGAGACACTGATCCAGATAAGCTTTGAATGATCAGCATGCTGCTTGAAGGTTCTGCAAGATTATGGTGGGATTCACTAAATGAGGAGACAAGGGTAAATGGAAATGAAGTCAAAAATGAGTTCCTTACAAGGTTTGTAACTAAGCAAACTCCTGAGAGTTTATGGAAATCTTTGGAAAATATGTTTCAAGGAGAAAATGAGGAAGTGTCTAAATTTGCAACAAGATTTGAAGCAAAGCAGATAGAAATTGCACATACTAGTATGAAGCAACCTCCCATGATGTTCTTGAAAAAGAACAAGTTTGTTTCATTGCTCAAACCTGAAATTAGAGAAAATATTCTGATCAAATACCCTAATACATATAAAGATACAGTCAAAATAGCCAAAGAAAAGCAAAGGAAAATACAATTGAGGTCGAATCAATCAAGAGGTATTGCTGTGCATGCATTTTTACGGCCTAATCAGGTTGACACTATTGTAGGAAATGTAGGATAGCAAGCTGTGAATCTTCATGGGGCATTTGAAAGAGTGGAGAATGGAACTCAACAAGGCCATAGAAAAACTAATGATGATGTGATTAATAAACTGCAGGAACAGTTAGTAAATCTGAATTTGAATATGAGCCTATTGCAGGCAAGGCAGCCTCAAATGCAACCTAGATTTAGAGGACCTCCAAGGAAAAGGGAAAATTTTGAATGCTTTAATTGTAGGGAGAGAGGTCATATTGCACCTGATTGCCCTTATCTAAGAAGAACATGAGGGGAGATGTATCCCATGCCACAAGGGAATGCTAGGCAAGATGCTAGACCTCAACAGGAATAAGGGCCACTTGAACCAGTTAGGCAACAGTTGGAAAGAGGACCTAATGAAGGCACATTGGGTATGAATCTGATTGAAACCAGCATGTTTGATGATGGGAAAGATATTTTTGCTAACAAGAGAATCAGAGAGAGGGATACTAAAACTAAAACTCAAAGGGCACCAAGTAAAAAGGAAAAACAGGTTGCAAACGATCCAGAAACCAGCAGGAAAGCTAGATCATGAAGGAAGATTCAAATGGGGGACTTTGCTTTAGGAGTCAATCAAGTTCCTTACAACCTGCTTGAGGATTTAAAAGGTAAAAAGGATGATGTTACATATGGTCAGCTACTACAGATGAACTCATCTCTGAGGAGGCAATGGCATGGTTTGGTTAGCATTAGGAAAGGAAAAACCCAAACTGGGCATGTTGGAGTGGTATACCTATCAAATATGAAAGATATTATACCTATCATGGACGCATGGATACATGGGAGGAAAATTGATCATGTTTATGTTGATGGTGGTGCAGAAGTTTGTGTGATCACTGAAGAAGCAATGTTGCAAATGCATATTAAAATGACAGGGAAGTCACTGTTTAAGGTTAAAATGGCAAATAGCTCAAAAGTGAAATGTTTGGGAGTCATTGGGAGATCAACATTGGAGGCCAAAGAGCATGTTTAGATTTCCATGTTATGCCTGCAAAACTTGGGGCATATCCTCTTATTTTGGGACAACCATGGTTGATTGGTATGAGAACCAAACAAGACTGGTATAGAGGTCAATTGGAGCTTTATCTAAAGAAACCAATTCATAAGAGGGTGATCTTTGACATGAAAACAAGGTCCATCATTCAAAATGGACATGAAAGTGATGTTGGAGGTGATGAAAGTAGTGATTCAGAAAATTCCAGCCTTGATGAGGAAGATAGAGAATGGGAAGCTAGCCTACTCTCTAGGGATGTTGACCTCTTTGGGTTGTCAATCTAGGGCTCAAAAAGAGAGGAAAACGTGGTAAATATTGCTGTAGAAAGTACAGACTTTATGCAAGAAACATGTGACCAGCAACCTGAAATGAAGTTGGACTGCCTGAGCTTATGAATATGGAACCCCAAGAGGAACACCAAGGAAAAATGAATTCTCTTGCAAGAAAATCTATCTTGTAACATCAACAAGCTTTTATTTCATTCTTTTGATCATCAAAACAAAGAAAACAACAATTCTTCACGCAGCATCATAGTAGATATCTCCCACGGATTTTATAGAATCAACCATATTCTCCAACATCTTCACAAAATCCATCAATAGAACAAAGAACACAGGAGAATACACCATCTTTGAATGGAAATCAATCACATATTATTCATATTCAATGTCTTCATAGTCTTCTCTCTCAATCTCTCACATACAGTTACACTGTTTTGATAGAATTGACTATCTCTGACTCTCTCTCTCTCTCTCCATCAATCGTACATCATATCCTCACTACAATCACTCAATAATAACCCTCAATAATCCTTCTTAGGTTGTGGATGCACCTCCCAAGAGGTATGTCTGATATGAAGAGTCACCAGAGCCACTACAGTGTCTTTTCATAGCTCACCACTGTCACTTCACTCCAGTCTTTACTTGAGTCTTCAGCAGCTACTTCTTTGATTTCTTTTAGCTCTTTTGCACTTGTATTCACCTCTTTCCAAGGCTAGAAAACTTTCCCAAGCTACACTCTCATCCAACAGAACACATACAGAAGGTCTAGAGAGGCTCACAAAAGCTCAACAGAGAGTTACAGAAGGTCAACAAAAAGCATCAGAACCACATAACTCATACCAAAACCATTCCAAACCATCAAAAATCACTCAATAAGCTTTCAAACAATCTCAAACCCTATCAATCAATACTCCATCCTTCCTTACAGAGAGAAAGCAGAACAAAACAGAAGCTCAACAATTGCTATCAGGACCAAACAGAACATATCAGATCATCAACAGAACTTCACATCTCTACTAATAAACATCATGAGCTTAATAAAACCATTCCAACCTATCCAAAACACTCTCAAACCACTTTTAAACCAATCAATCATCTCATAAAATCAACCATTCAGCTCTCAAAAATAACAAAAATCAGCCAAAAAATTGGTCATTTCAACACTCAACATATCCCCACACTTAATAAGGAAGCGTTCTTGCGACCCAGGAAAAAGGGAATACAAGTTCATTCAAGAGCTCAACTTTGATCTTCAATAAATCTTCAAAAACAGTCCATCCAACCATGACCCCAACTTATAACCTGTATCTAATATAAAGAATACAATGAAAGGAAAACCCTTTATACATTAACACTTCTTATCAAACTGGAAATCACAACAAACTTGTAAAGGATATAAGAGGTTTCTTCTTCTGCATCAACATCTTCAACTATCCAACCAACAACACCATCACCGCAATTCTCCAAAAATGTAGCTCGCACGAAAGCAAATCGAATAGACAACCACCACGATCTTATCACATAAATTAACCCACAACACAAACACTACATACAACACAACCATCTGAATGATTCCTCCAAAAAGAGAGATTTATCATTAAAAATCATCCACAATACATGGCAAAGGTATCAATGGAGATGATCCCTTTTGAAGGCTTGGTGATTTCGAAAACGATCCATGGACAAGGATTCATCTACAAATGTCTTGGGAGGATTCTGAAAAAACTACAAGCAGCACATCCTTTCCAACAAGACAATGTATCTGCTAGGCAAACAGAGGGCATGAAAGTACAAGACATCTAGTTGCTGGGAATCAATGCTCACATTGACATTCATGCACAACTTTGGAATAGGTTTTGAATCATTATGGGAATGCCTATGCATATACGCCAGGTACCAAGTAAAATGAGCAGTTAAGCGCACAGAAGGATCTGCAGACTGAGAATATTGCTGAGCAAAATGCAGATAATTCTGATAAGCCTGACTAGCACTTGTCCATTCTCCTCGGATCAATGGCCAATTGATTTGAGGTCCAGTAAGGGAATCATTTGAACTCCAACCTCTTCTTCAAAGAATCTTCTGATCAAAACCTTGATACCCACCAACCAACTGAGGAGGATTAGGAATAGAAGTGTTAGGAGACGAAAGAGGGACTAATGAAAGAGGATGAAGCGGTGGATAGGCAAAATCATAAAATGAAGAATGGATTAAAGATGGATTTGCTGAAAATTAAGGAGATTCAGTTAAGAAAGGTGTTAAAAGATAAGCAGGAAAAGTTGATAGAATGTCAAAGGATGGGGAAGGACAAGGGTCAGTGTTGGGGTAAAGGCGCCTCCGCCGTGCTGCCCCGTGTATTACTGCACTGACAGTACCCGCCACTACACACTGCAAGTGGCGAGCGCCCGTCACGTCACTTTATTCTTTACATTCATTTTAGTGACTAGTAAATAAAGGAAGGCTCGATCACACATTGTGACTGTTGGAGTTCCCATTTCTTGTCTCTCTCTTTCTTGCTCTTGCTCTCCCGCCATAGCTCGCGTGCAAGCTTCGATCCTTCTCACCTTTCAACTGGTATCAGAGCTTGGCTTCCTCTTGCTCGAGCTCGACTCGGTGCTTCTCTACCTTTGCATCGACTCCCTTCACGCATTGGATCTCCATCCCGGCAGCCATATCCGATCTCCCCGAGCTCCCGTCACTCCCCGGCTTCCCAAGCACCTTCCCGGCCTATTGAGGCACGTTCAAGGCATTGGTACTGAGGTATTTGATCATTATTTTAGGGTTTTATTTCAGTCTACAGGTTGCAAACAGCAAGGGTAGCCATGGCTTCAAACTCTTGAAGCTTATTCCCCTCATATTGTGCCTTACACTTATCAAGGCTCAAAGAGGCTTGTCATAGGCCTTTGATAGGCCCTTCTTGAGACCCCATTACCCCCTTTCAGCCCATGTGGAGCAGCAACAAGTTCAGCACCAACAGGACAGATTGCGCCATTTTTTCCAGGCTGTTAGCACTCGTCTACTTCAGCTCCACACTTGGCTATTGCTTCTTGCTCTCTACCTTGATCAAGAGGGCTATTAGACTTCATGTTTGATGTCATTCAAGCTTTGGGCATTGGTCTTGATCATTCAGGGATGATTTCTTCAAATTTGGGACTGTCATAGTAGACTGAAAACAGGGCAGTACCATTGGCATTAGCATTTGTTGCTTACACTCCATTCCGGTTGTGCTATTTGATGCCTGTATGCGGTCTACTTGATGCCCGAATGTCTTGGGAATGTATCCATATGATTATGCCATGATTTTGGCCTGAAATATTGGCTGAAATTCCTCCATTTTGACTGTCAAACTTGGCTGTAATAACAGTGGGCTGAAGGTACTTTGGATGCTTTGTCACTTACCTATTGGTACCCGATGTATGCTTTGGGATTTGCCATCATGTATATGACATTTGGGGATGACTTTGAGCTCATGTTTGAATCTATGGAATGTATTTGAGTTACGCATAAGCTCTGTCTTAATTGGTATTCATTGGCATTTGGACCGACTTGGCATGCTCTTGGACCGCTTATGCCTCATGTCTATGCTTGACAGTTAGGCTTCATACATTACATGCTTTGGTTCGTGATATATGCCGCTTGGTTCGTCTATGCTTTATCGACATTGGGAGCTTTGCCTTGGATGTATTTGAGCATTTCGACTCAGTTTGATCATTTACTTGGTTGCTTCCATCAGTTGCTTCATGTATGTCATGCTCTTGGGATGCGTATGATGCATTGACTTGGTCACTTATCACTAGTACTTTGTCTTGGGTTGCTTGAGCCCTTGAGCTCATTTGTACGCCTTTTGGGCTAGTGGGAGCATCTTGCATGCTTACTTGACCTTGAGCAAGGATTACATGCTATTGGAGCACTTACATGTATTGAAGCAGTCTATGTCATTGAGCAGTTACAGATGTATTGAGACTTTGGGATTATACTCCGACAATTGGATGTTGCATTGAGTATATGTCTTGGTTCACAGGATGCTTATGAGCTGAGTCTCAGTTTTGGATCCGCTTTCCTTTGAGCAGACACCTATTTGTGTCAGGTTTTGGCAGTTGCAGGTACATTTTGCCTGGATTGTCTAGGGGTGTGCGTCTTACTCGCAGATGCTATTTGATATCTCTCAGTGTTATGCTCATGTATTTTCACTGTCATTTGGCTTTGCTTTGTCCTCTTTATGCCGGCTTTGGACCTAGCGTTGGTTAGTTGACATTAGATCCAGTTTTGGGACAGTTTGCTCGCATTATTGCAGTTCTGAAATTTATTACAGCAACCATTTATTGGTGGACTGAATAGTATTTTTTATGCTGAAATATCCTGATTTGGTGTACCGCACCTAGTATTAAGTGGGCAGCATCTTTTGGCACACTTTTCTTGCCATTTGAAGCTCATTTTAGTGGATTTTGAGCATTTTCTGCAGTAAAACAGCCAGCAGTTTTACATTGTCTGTGCATTTCTAGCCTGCATTATGGCATCCTCTTCAACTGATTATGCCATATTTAACATCACAAAGTTGGATGGTACCAACTACTCTTATTGGAAGAGTCAAATTTGGCAGGTCTTGGTGCAGAAATCTCAGATTAAGCCACTTCGGTTGAGCGGGGAGCAGCCTGAAACTATGGACAATGACGACTGGCTTGAACTTGATGAGCTATGCAAGTCCACGATTGTATTGTCTCTCACTGAACATGTACATTATAATGTATTTGAGAAAGCACAGAGTGCATGGGATCTATGGAATAAGATCAAGAATCTTTATGATAAGAAAAGTCCGGCGAGTCAGATGTACTGGTTGAAGCAGCTTATGGATCTGTGCATGAAGGATAATGCGACTATGTCTGCTCACTTGAGCCAGTTCCATGCTATACTGAAGAACCTGACTTCGCAGGATATCACCTTTGGAGAGGAAGTAACTCCTCTTTTCTTGTTTGGGACTCTGAATGAGTCATGGGATGTATTCTGCACTGCCCTATGTGCCTCTAGTGCTACTCTGAAATTGAATGATGTTGAGAGTGCTCTTCTGCAGGAAGAGGTTAATCGCAAAAACTTGGATGTCTCTCATGTTTCACATGCTTTGATAGTTAGAGGTAGGAATGACAGGAATGAACGTGGGAATGGCCGTGGCCGTGACTCTCAGAAGAGTCGGCCTAAATCTCGTGGAAAGTCGCGTAGTAAGTCGCGTGGGCACAACGCTAATGTCACTTGTCATCATTGTGGGAAAAAGGGCCATATCAGACCACAGTGTCATGAGTTGCGCAATGAGAAGCGCAAGGATAAGGGGAAAGAGAAAGTGCAGGAGAAGTCCTCTAATCGCAGCATAGTACTTGCGAAGTCCAGCGTCAAGATTGAGGAAATTAATGTCACGCAGACCGAGGATTCCGATGGTGGTGATGAGTTCATACTTGCAGCTAGTTCTTCTGATGCCTCACACTTGACTGAGACACCTAGTATGTATGCACAGTGCTGATTATTGGATTCAGGTGCGTCCTTCCATGTGACGCCTTACCGTGAGTGGTTTCACTCTTGCTGTACTGTATCTGGATCAGTCTGACTTGGAGATGATAGGTCTCTTGATATTGTGGGCTGTGGAGATATTCAGTTGCAGTTTTCCACAAGCAGTTCCTTTTTTCTCAGGGATGTACATCATGTACCTGCGCTTACGCGCAGTCTTATGTCTGCAGGACAGTTGGATGATGCAAGGTTTCATGTCTGTTTTGCGGATTCTGCCTGGAAGATTACCAGAGGAAGACTTGTGCTTACTAGAGGCGCCAAGGCTGGCAGCCTCTATCCTCTTGTTGTATCTGGGTCTTCTGTAGACCATGTTTTGGCAGTGGGCTCTATCCCACATGTATCACTTTGGCATGCTGTTTAGGGCATATGTCTTTGAAGGGAATGAAAATGTTATCTGGTTTGCAGTATCTTCCGCCTTTGGACTATGCACGTTTTGACTCGTGTGATCATTGTCTTTATGGTAAGCAGAATAGGTCTACGCATAAGAAATCGGGTAGGCCATGCATGAGTGAGCCCTTGGCTTTGATGCATTCAGATGTTTGTGGGCCCATGCCGTGTATGTCTATGGGTGGCGCGAAGTACTTTGTTACCTTCATTGATGATTTTTCTAGGAAAGTGTGGGCTTATCCCATTAAGCAAAAGTCCGATGTCTTGGCAGTCTTTCAGCGTTGGCTTGCTCTTGTTGAGAACCAGACTGGGTATAGGTTGAAATGCCTTAGGACTGACAATGGGGGAGAATATGTCTCACGTGCTTTTGAGCAGTTTTGTGATGACAGGGGTATTAAGCGTCAGTTGACCACCCCTTACACCCCCGCCCAGAATGGTTTGACTGAGCACATGAACAGGACTATTCAGGAGCGTGTCTGCTCTATGCTTAGCCATGAAGGCCTACCACAGAGCTTTTGGGCTGAGGCAGTTAGTACGGCAGTGCATGTCATAAACCGATCGCCTTCTAGTGGATTGGATTTCCAGGTTGCAGAGGAAGTTTGGGCTGGTAAGCCACCCTCTTATGCGCATCTCCGTATCTTTGGATGTGAGGCATTCTGCCATGTGCCCAAGGACAAAAGGAGTAAGTTGGATCCAAAGAGCATTAAATGCATCTTTCTTGGTTATGGTGATTCAGGAGAGATGGGCTATCGCCTATGGGATCCGCAGGCGCGGAAAATAGTACGCAGCCATGATGTAGTCTTCCATGAAGACAAGATGCACAGGCAGCCTGAGAAGGTGGTTGAGATCCCCAGAGTGATCTTTCAGGAGGAGCCTAGAGCTCCTGCACAGCCAGTTGGACAGCCTACAGCTGCAGTAGATGCTCATGGTCAAGGTGTTGGACAGGCAGCTGGGCAGGCAGCAGAGCCTGCAGTGAGACGGTCTGCTAGAGACAGACGTCCATCTGATAGATTTCAGCCCTCTATGCATTATGTTTTGGTTACAGAAGCAGGAGAGCCTTTCACTTATGATGAGGCTATGCGCAGGGGTGACAGTCACTCCTGGGAGAGGGCTTTGCAGTCTGAGATTGACTCCTTGCATAAAAATGAGACTTGGGATTTGGTTGCCTTGCCTAAGGGCAAGAAGGCTTTGCCATGCAAGTGGGTGTATAAGCTGAAAAGTACCCCTGGACACCCCAAGCCGGCATACAAGGCTAGATTGGTAGCAAAGGGTTTTAAGCAGGAGCATGGTGTAGACTTTGATGAGGTCTTTTCTCTTGTGGTTAAGATGACCACCCTGCGCTTGGTCTTGGCTTTGGTTGCTCAGCTTGACTTAGATCTATATCAGATGGATGTCAAGACGGCTTTCTTACATGGGGACTTGCATGATGAGGTCTATATGGAGCAGCCTAAGGACTTTGCAGAACCTGGCAGGGAGCACCTAGTGTGCAAGTTGAAGAAAAGTCTTTATGGCTTGAAGCAGGCACCTAGGGAATGGTATCATAAGTTTGATGCCTTTATGCAGTCACAGGGCTACAGCAGGAGTGCTATGGATCCGTGTCTTTACACGAAGAAAGCCCGTGATGGTTCATTGCTTATTTTGGTACTCTATGTGGATAATATGCTGATAGCAGGGAAAGCTCATGATGAGCTAGATGCTCTTAAATCTCAGCTAAAGAAGAGCTTTGAGATGAAGGATTTGGGACAGGCCTCTCACATGCTTGGTATGCGCATTAGACGCGGCAGGCATCAGGGACTCCTCTACTTGTCACAGAGGGAGTATATTCATAAAGTCCTTGAGCGCTTCCGCATGTAGACCGTAAAGCTTATTGGCTGTCCATTGCCTTCTTATGTGAAGGTATCACAGGCCGATTGTCCGTAGACAGATGAGCAGAGGGCCGAGATGGCCCAAATTCCTTATGCTTCAGTCGTGGGTAGTTTGATGTATGCCATGATAGCCACTCGTCCAGATATTGCCTTTGCAGTTGGTGTTGTGGCATGCTATATGGCTACACCTAGCATGAAACATTGGGATGCCGTGAAGGGTATCATGAGGTACCTGAAGGGCACAACAGATATGTGTATTTGCTATGGCAGCCAGGATACAGGGGTCATGGGGTACACTGACTCCGATTATGCAGGACATGCAGATAGTAGGAAGTCCACTTCTAGCTATGTATTCACCTATGCTGGAGGTGTTGTCTCTTGGGTGTCCAGGGTTCAGAAGTGTACCGCTTTGTCTACCACTGAGGCTGAGTATGTTGCAGCCACTGAGGCTTGCAAGGAGGCCATATGGATAGGCTGTCTAGTTGCTGACCTTGGGATTGATGCTATACCTACACTGCATTCGGATTCTATGAGTGCCATTCAGTTGGCTAAGAATCCAGTCTTCCATGCGAAGACAAAACACATTGAGGTGAGGTATCACTTCATACGTGGTGTCGTGGAGGACAAGTCTGTTGACCTTGTCAAGATCTCCACTGACAAGAATCCTGCAGATCTGCTCACGAAAAGCCTCACTACTGAGCGCTTTGCCTTCCTCAGGAGATTGATGGGCATTGGATGAGATGTTGCCTTTCCTCATCCCTTGTACCTATGTACAGTTGTACTGTCTTTTTCTTTTCTTTTCTCTCTCACTGGGGCAGATTCGCCTTTAAGTGGGAGGTTGTTGGGGTAAAGGCGCCTCCGTCGTGCCGCCCCGTGTATTACTACACTGACAGTACCCGCCACTGCACACTGCAGGTGGCGGGCGCCCGTCATGTCACTTTATTCTTTACATTCATTTTAGTGACTAGTAAATAAAGGAAGGCCCGGTCACACATTGTGACTGTTGGAGTTCCCATTTCTTGTCTCTCTCTTTCTTGCTCTTGCTCTCCCGCCATAGCTCACGTGCAAGCTTCGATCCTTCTCACCTTTCAATCAGGAGGTAGAAAAACTCGATCTTCAATAAAAGAACAATGGGTAAATATAGGAATTTGAGGAGATCCTTGAGGTTGGAAAAGAAGGGGTAAAATGACCTTTGGGTTAGATTGAAAAAGGAAAATATAAGCATCATACCTATGAGCCATTTGTTGATAATGAGTTAGGCATGGTAAGGACGGACCTAAAGCTGATCTACGATGATAGGCTTCAAAGAAAGAAGTATCAAATGGGGGTTGGTTGGAGAGATAGGCTAAAAGATCTACCCTCAGTTGGTTAATGTTCTGGGCATGAGCTGAAGCTTTGACCTGACGGTGATTCAAAATGACAGCATCAACCATAGTGTGCCATGAAAACTCAGGACACTCAACCACCTTTGAAGAATATCCCTAGAACATCTCATCAATCCTCAACTCCAAATGTCGAATATACAAAGAAGCTTGCAATACCACATCTCCGACATACCAAGCTAGATCTTTATCATCTGGAATCAGTAAATCACCCCTCAAATACATATAGGACAGAAGCATCGTATCTGGAGTCATAGAGTCTTCAAAAACCATCCTCACTACTTCTATCAGCAAATCAGATGACCAGGCCCCACTCCATCCATCCTCTGGAATAGGTTAATCCATCGTGGAAAGTTTTATATAGAAGGCCAACTTCTGTTGTTGATAATGCACAAAAAAGGAATGATCTGGTGGAACATATTCTTGATATTGCTCAAAAGAAGACCATAATAAATCCATGTGAGATTGCAATCTTTCCACCTTGGCCTGAAATAAGGGACATAATGTAGCCTATCTCTGAAGAGCTGCCAAGTCTGCAGGGGATAAAAGAGAAACTGGTTGCACAGGACTCTGTGTATTAGATCGAGACTGAGCCAACTGATCTTTGAGTTGCTGGATTTGAGCATTGCTCTGGTCTAAGGTAGCTGTGGTGGATTTAAACTTCTCTGCTTGGGTAGCTATCACCTCCTTCATCTCTTGACTCTCCTTCTGTAACTTATCCCTCTCCTCTGTTACAGCAACCACTTGAGACCTAGCTTCTGCCAACTCAACTTTCAACTTAGAGATTTCAGCTTTCTGAGTATCCATGAGCTTACTCTGCTGCTCCATTTGCGTACAAAGGTCAGAGAATTTCTCCTGAGCAGAGGCTAACTCAATATTGGTCTTATTTAGTTCCTCCTTAGACTGCTGAACTTCATCATAAAATGAAGAGTATAATTGCTGGATACAAGCAGTCATCGAAAGTTCAATAGAACTCTGGATATCCTTGCACAGGAATGGAATAGCATCTCCTGTTACCAAGCGGTGAACAGAAGGAATAGTAAGTTCTAGCATCCCGTCTCTATGGGCTCTGAAAAGATTTGGCATCTGAAGAAATGCAGGCAAGGTGCTGCAAGACTAGGCAGGAGGAGGAATAGGCACTGACTCAGCCACCCTCTTGAGGCGTTTTCTCTGAATGACAAAGGGAGGAGGAGAATCATCATGCTCAATTATCACATCATCATCTTCATTATGAGGCGGAGGAGGAACTTCTGGAGGATCAATTGGAGGTAAAGGAACTTCCTTTGCAGGGGCAGCATGTAGCAAGAAGACATAGAGGAAGGACCCAAATGTAACATTAGTCACATTTTCTCGAGTAGCTCGGATAAAGTGGTGATCCATCTTAGAGAGGAGGTAGGTACTCCAATCAATAGTTATGCCTTTCAAAATCATTCGTGAAACTGTAAACAACTCCTTGGAAAGATAATGAGATGGGGATTTTGCAGGCATGAACCTGTCCTAAAGGAATTGGCATAGCTGTTTCCATAGGGGATTGAAAATCATGGAGACACCGACTCCTGACGTGGTAATGACCTTCTTCGGATCAAGAACATCTTGAGTTTGCTTCTGCAACAGCTTCAAAATATCGTCATTGGCGAACAACTGTCTGGCAGTAGGGACGGACTCCCCACGATATGGCAGACCAAGAGCCTTGCCTAGACTCTTCGGTGTCAGAAGAACAGTAGTGCCACGGACTGGACCAGACCTCTTACTGTAAGAGGTTAAAAACTCGTCACAAATGGTAGGATCATTTGGAACCAGTGGGAAAGAAAGGCTCACAAACTTGGACAAGCCCGCTTTAGCGACAACGTCCAAATCCAGTAACAAAGAATAATCATGTAAAGCCAAAGGAACATACTAGATCGGGGGAGGAGTACGAGAGGGCGCCATTCAGATGGTTACACATACACACCACAAACACAGACAAACAAAGAGAATGCCTGCAAAACAACAAACAAAAACCAAGGATAAGATATCAACCAAGGTGGTAAAACGTGACTCGACCAACTATCCCCAAGCAAACCACAGCCTAGAAAAAATTAGACATTACCTCTACACATATGCGACCGAAAGCTTGGTGAATATGCATAACAAACAATCACCGATATCCCCGTGTCAGGCAAAAAAAAGAAAAGGACAAACTGTACCCTTAACCGTATCAAAGAAACTAAACCAAAACATAACAACAACCCACACATATCATGACCACAACTTTGATAATCAGGTTCGACCATTGAGACAACTCCAAAGACTTTACGTACCCATCCCATGAAGTGAGTTTATTAAAAAATGGAAAATAAGTGCAGTGAGAGGGGAAGTAGTTTAATGAACGGTTTATTTTATGAATTATTAAGAAATGGGTGAATTTTTAATTAAGTACTAAACCTTAACAAGAAAACGACGATTCCTTCTTAAAATTTTAATTACAAATTATTAGGTTGGAGCGGTGCATTAATCCGAATCCTGGACTTCGATACCAGACTGAGGTCTCTAAATGCAAATTCATTTATTAAAAATTAAGGTGATGTGGAGCGCTTTTTTGCCAACACGTGCTTTTCTGACGGCTAGTTCATTGTTATTAAAAATATTAAGGTGCCTCTGAAGCGCACGTAGCACGTGCTAAGTGAACGGCGGGTTGATTTTAATTCGAAAAATGTGTGTTTGGCGCGAGCGCGCGTGCCATGGTGGTATTTAGGATTCATGTTAAAAATTAAGCGTGAATTTTGGGATTAGCGAAAAAAATAAAATAAAAAATATAAAATGAAAAATACCTGGAAGTGGGTGTATGTGTATGCAATGAATGCGCACGTCTCAATCCCTAAAATGTAGGTTAGCAATCCAAAAAGAAAAACCACGAACTGAAAATAATTGGATACACGACATAACAAGATTAGTGTATATGAATTTGTTTGGATGACTGATGGCTTATATGTTGTTGTTTTTTTTTTTTGTTAAAATGTTGTGTATTGTTGATTGTGTATTTTGGTTTTTATGTGTTTTTGTTTGTTGTAATGTTTTTTTTTCATGTTTTTGTTGATCTTTGTGGCAAAATTTTGACAATGAAACACGCATTAAAAAAATATTGAAGATTTTCAGCATCAATCCACCACGTGTGACCAAGGTATCTGGATTTTTTCAGATTTTTCAGCTTGTGTTTGGAATTAAAGAGGATTTTTCATGAATTTAGGCATTTAATGAAGCATTTTTGCCATAAAATAATAATGGAATAAATTGGCATAGCATTTTCAACTTAGGAAATATTCCAAAAATAAGCAAAGAAGTTGATGAAATTTTGAGGAATTTTTTTGTAATTAAATTGGTATTTTTACCAATTTTAATGAATTTTTGCTCATTTTGTATGTATTTTTGAAAGAATTTTTACTTTTAGAATTATTTAAAAATTTTTCTAAGATTTTCAATTTGGAAAAATATTTCAATTGACTGTAGAAATATTGGAAAAAATTTTAAGAATTTTTTGTAATTTTTTTGGATTTTAATTGATTTTTTATGAATTTTTGATATTTTAAATGTATTTTTAGGGTTTTTCGGGTTTGAAAATTAAAATTCGAGAATATATACCCGGGAATGGATTGCGTGTCAGCTGCGTGTGAACAGCTGGCTAGTGCACACCACCGCACGAACAAGCTAACGAGCGTCCCCGCACGTGAACGGCCGCTAAACGCGCACGAACCCGCATACAAACAGCCACGCGCGCACACACACCTTTTCGTGGGAGAGGGGGCCGAGAAGGGGGTACGGGGGTTTGTGTTAGTGAAATGAAGGGGTTGGTTCGGCGCGTCAGGGGGGTGGGGTGGGAAAAGGGCTTAGGAGGGGGGTTTGTAGGTGGGTGTGAAGGGGGGCTTATGGGGGGTGTGTGTAATGGAGGGGGTTTGGGTAATTGGGGGGGGATGGGGCTTATGGGAGGGAGCTGTGTGTAACTGGGGGGGTTGGGAGTGGGGGGGGAATGGGGGCTTGTGGGGGGTTGGAGTGTGTGTGGGTGGGACTGGTGGGGGAATGGGGGCCTGTGGGGGGTGGTGTGTGTAACTGGGGGGGTTGGGAGTGGGGGGGGAATGGGGCTTATGGCGGGGGTATGTAATTGAGGGGGTTGGGAGTGGGGGGGAATGGTGGCTTGTGGGGAGGTGGGAATGGGTGGGATGGGGGAAGGTGGGAATGGGGGAGATTGGAGGGGAAGAGGTGGAAGGTAGGGGCGGAAGAAGTGGGAGGGCAGGCGGAGGAAGGCCGGTAGGAGGGCAGCGGAGGCGCCCCAGTGGGAGGGCGAGCGGCGGAAGGCCGGCAGGAGGCGGGTGGAGGACCAGGCGCTGGCGTGGTGAGCGGCGAACCAGGCGGTGGCGACGAGGCAGGCGGGCTGCGGCACGGCGGGTGGCAGGGTCCAGGCGAGACGGTGAGGCAGCATCGACCAGGGCGGCGACGTCCACAGGAGCGGCAGGGGCGGCTTCGACAACGGCGTCCGGGGGCGTCCACAGGAGCGGCAGGGGCGGACGGCTTCGACAGCGGTGGGCGACACGGCGGCAGTGTCCGGGGGCGGGGGGCCCAGGCGGGGGGAGAGGAGGGAGGGAGGAGAAGAGGAGGAGGAGAAAGGAGATGAGGAGGAGGAAGGAGATGGAGAAGAGGAGGAGGAAGAAGATGGAGGGTACGGGGAGAGAGAGAGAGGGGGAGGAGAGAGAAAAGAAAGAAGGAGAAAGAGAGGGGTGGTTGGGAAGGGACGCGGGAGGAGGGGGAAATAAGAGTATTAATTAATAAATTAATTTTTTTTTAAAGAAATGAAATGAAAGGCGGGCCCCCGTCCCGCGCGCGTGCACGGGGCGGGGTAAAAAAATTTGCCATGACGAGATCGGAATGGTGCCAGGATGTCGGTACGGGGCACGTGGACATGATCGGGGCTTGTGGAGACGCGTGAAATCGAAAACGGGCGCGTTCACGCGCGGGATGAGTCGCGCGAAACACGTATAAACAAGGAAAAATTAATATCTCACAATCCAGGCATCGAAACGAAATGTTGTAAAAATAAAAATTGTGCAAGATGGCAGGGGGAAGATAGAGGAAACGTGCAACAGGGGTTCCGGGGAAAAACAAGGCATTCACATGCAAAAAACACAAAAAACAGGTGCAAAAACGCAAACGAAAATTAATATCAAAATATCCATGCATCGGAACGAAGTGCAGGAAGAAGGAAAAATGCACAAAAGCACGTGCCCGACAATCCTATCATGCCAAAACATGGTTCCGACTAAGATAAGATGCGTTCACATGGGAAAAACCAAAAATAGAATCAGAAATTAATATTGGACGAACCGCTTGCCGAAATGACATGCAATAAAAAGAAAAAATGTCCGCAAGAAGGAGTGGCACAGGGTGGTCATGTTAGAACGCAGTTCCGGCGGAAGTAGGAGCTATTCACATGCAAAAAACACCAAAAATACACCCGAAAACACATTTAAAAATTAATAATTAAAAATCCAAAAGTCAAAAGAGGGTGAAGGAAAAAGGAAAAAGGTGGGGGAAGGCACGGTAGACACGGCTGTTAAGTCAAACTTGAATTTCGATGCAAAAAAGGCAAGTTCACATGGAAAAATGTCAAAAAGACACACGAAAAAGTCTCGAAAAACCGCAAAAATTAATATTGGACAAACCGTGCATCAAAATGACACGGAGTAAAAAGAAAAAATGTCAGGGAGAAAGTGCTTGTCAGGGCTATGATGTCAAATCACGGTTCCGAAACAAGCAAAGCACATTCACATGGAAAACTGACCAATTTACGCAAAATCCTTCAAAAATTGATAACTCAAAAACCGTGCAGCGGAACAGGGGTGGGTAAAAAGGAAAATTGGACAATTCAAAGGGACGAACAGGTTTGTAAAGTCAAATTGGAAGTCCGCTGAAGGTAGGGTGCGTTCACGAGGAAACACAACAAAATAAGGGAAAAAGAGAAATGGAGGAGGAACAGCCCCAAAGGAGGGGTGACAGGAGACGGGTGAGTGGGGAAGGGACCCCAAGAGGCTAACAGAAAGTCATGGTGTACATGCATGATCAAAGGGAGGCATATACAGGGCGGTATGCAAGGTAGACGCGCAAGACGCGTCCCCACACTTAAAACATTAACGGGTAGGGTTGACCGAGCAACAGGGACCTAATACCACATAACAGACCATCCACGAACGTCCCCACACTTAAAACATGAACATCACTGACAATAGAAGGTGTAGGGTTAGAAAAACTTGGCCCGTGTTGTCGAGAATCAAGGTTGATTGTCGATGGCACGTCCTGTGTTGTTGTCGACTGCTGCAGGAGGTACCAAGGCATCTTCACAGCACACGTCCTTCGTGGCAGGGACCACGCGGCAGCACCCAGGGAGATAGCTGGTTGAAGGAATCGCAGGAAATTTGTCGAGGACAAGGGATTTTGCACTCAACTCACAGTCACTCAAATGGAATGAAAGAACTGTCACTCGCCCCATTACTGACATCACTCATGATGAAACCCATAGCGCACACCCGGTTTAGGAAGCGACAAAGAAATGGTGCAGAGGGAGTATGCCAGGGTGCACAATTGATGGTGCATCAGTGCGTCCAACTCGTCTGGCATAAGTACAAGGCGAAAGGCAAGGGAGCCTTACAGTGCAGTGTACAGAACAGGGTGACGTGTCCTGTGTTGATGGCAGAGACCCACCCTGTGGGTGCATAGGAAAAAGAGAACATACCTTGCATCAAAGATCGTAACGTCCCTCAATCCTCACCTCTCGGTAATTGATTGAAGAAACTCCAGTCACACTCAGCCCACCCTCTGTCTCACGCTCTACTGAAAGATACAGAGGGCAGCCTGTTCCTGAAACCCATTGATGTAATCCTCACAGTCACTTGTGCACAGGTTGTATGCCTTGTGAGCATTTGATGGTGCAACTGTGCATCCCACCCTATGCCGCCATACGGTGCGAGAAGGAAGGCCAGGGAGCCTTATGGTGCAGTACACAGAAACAGAGCGTGCTTTGTGCATTGAGAGGCCCGTCCCGTATGTGCAACACTCCATTCACACTTCGTACCTCTCTGTTGAATGTAAAGGGTAGGGACTGGTCACTCATTCCACCCTCTGTCTCGCACGTATTTAATAAATACAGAGGGGAACCCATACTCACATCCCCATCCGGTTAGGATGAAAGCTCACATCACTCAAGGGGTTGTCGATGAAGATTGTTGTGAGTTGTTGAAGAGGCGTACCCATGGAGGTAGCCATCAGATCAAACATTGTGTTACATAGGACATAGCGTCTGCTAGAGGACTGTCAAATGCTCTGCAGAAAGGCACAGGACACAGCGTACCAAGGGAGGCAGCTTCGGAAGTGGATCCTAGGGATGTCAACTGATGAATCCACTTTTTGGACTGCTGGGTGTTGCCACCTTCTCCATAGCCAGCTTCCCACCCAAGGGTGTTGACCACCTTTTCTTGGAACGAGGCCTGCTATGACAGGGAATTTCTTCCTTTTCTCCCATAACAGTTTTTTTTCTGTCTTTCTTTGTTTTTTTCTTGTCTTGTTTCTTGTTTATGTTGTTATTTCTTTTTTTTTTCTCCTATTCCTGAGGGTGTCTCCACCTTTTCTCGAAGAATAGGTCGGCATGACAAGGACCGAAGTCCTTTTCTCCCATGACCGATATGTATATTTTTTTTTCTTTTTCGAATTAGGCAAGGGAATGGTAGAAATACCATTTGTCAAAACCAACATTGCCACTGCCGCTGGTGGAACATAGAGGAGAAGAGATCAGGGCTGGAAGATGGGGCTGAGGGGACAGAGGGTTGTGTCCACCTCATCAGGAGTGGCTAAAGAACGGCTATCAGAAGTAGCATCATAAGAGTGACAGTGCCATGCCAACGGGGGAAAGGATCAGGTGACCGTGATTGTCAAGATCCCCAAGGAGGGAAGTACTTCTTAAGGCGATATCCATTGATCAAGAAGGGATCATATGAGGCATCAACGGTCTGCACTTGGACAGAGCCATTAGGGTTGACAGCAAGTACCTTATATGGGCCCATCCACCGCTGTTGGAGCTTGCCAGGAAACTTGCCAAATCATGAATTATAAGCTAGGACCAAATCACCTTCTTTGAACTCCTTGTGCTTGATGAAGCTGTCATGGTAAGCCTTACGTCGAGCTTGCGTGGCTTCCATGCACTGTAGAGCCATCCTGCAAGTTTCGTCCAAACATTCCAGATGCAGGAGACGGTGTTGTAGTGAATCAGCGTCCCCAAACGCTCTTTAATAGCCACTCGCAAAGAGGGTAATTCCAATTCAACAGGGAAAACAGCTTCTATACCATACACCAACTGGAAGGGTGTCTGTCCTGTTGCTGCTTTATGGGAGGTTCTGTATGCCCAGAGGGCCTCTGTAAGTCGATCATCCCAATCACGACGATGTGCGGCAATTGCTCTTGTCAGGATCGAGCAGAGGATGCGATTCGTGACTTCGACTTGGCCATTGGCTCTGGGGTAATAAGGAGTGGACTTGCGATGGCGGATCTTTTACAACTCTGTCAACTCTTCCATGACTTTATTAATGAAATGAGTGCCTCTGTAACTTACCAGCTCTAGGGGACTACCAAAACGGGTGATGATATTCTCGTACATGAACAGGGCCACGCTGTTACCATCGTCCCGCTTTAGGGCTTTAGCTTCACACCACTTTGTGACATAATCTGTACATACCAAGATGTATCTGTTCTGCTTCCTTCTGGTAGGAGGATCGATCGGGCCTACGAAGTCGATGCCCCACTTCTCGAAAGGCTTCAAGGGAAGGATAGGTTGCAGTGGCATGGCACTTGTTTTGGTGGGTTTCCCCATTCGCTGACAAGCATCACATCGCTTGCAGTAATCATAAGCATCCTTATGGAGGGTCGGCCACCAATAACCTACTAACAGAGCTTTCCTGGCTGTAGCTTCTCCTACAAAGTGGCCTCCACATGGCTCGTCATGGCAAGCCTTCAGAACAATCCCAATCTCATCTCCTGCAACACATCTTCTGAGCACTTCATGTTTGCCTTTCTTGTACAATGCTCCACCTAACAGGGTGTAGGGGGTTGATTCTAACATAAGCTTCTTCCTTTCCCGACTAGAAATACCAGGAGGGTACTGTTGGGTTGCCAGCAGATTGGCAATGTCTGCATACCAGGGGGTTACAGTTTCTACCAGGAATAGGGAAGCATCAGGGAGGTCCGAATCATCCTGCTCCTCGTCTGCAATCTGTGGGATACGCAATAGATGATCGGCTAGAACATGGGAACGACCAGGTTTGGTAATCACCTCAAAGTCGAACTCCTGGAATAGAAGGAGCCATCTCATCATTCTTCCTTTCACGTCTGCTTTGTTCATCAAGAAGGACAGGGCCTCATGATCCACATAAAATTTAAAGTGAGTGGACAGCAGATAGTGGCGAAACTTCTCTAGGGCAAACACCATTGCCAAGAACTCAAGCTCTGTTACCGTATAGTTTCGTTCCCTATCAGTGACTTTTTGGCTTGTGTAATAGATCGGTTGATCTAATTTCGAGGGGCCCTTTTGACATAGGACAGCACCTAGACCTTCAACTGATGCATCAGTGTGTACATGAAACTCCTTCGTCCAATCAGGTGGCTGCAGAATGGGTGCCTCAACCAGACACTGCTTCAGAATGTTGAAGGCTTTGTCACATTCTTCTGTCCAAATAAACTCTGCATCTTTCCTCAGAAGCTTGTGCAAGGAGGTTGCCTTTGTTGCAAAATGAGTGATGAACCTTCTGTAGTAATCACATGGCCTAGGAATCCCCTCAACTGTTTGAGGTTGGTGGGTGCTGTTAGAGCTGCAATCTTTTCGATCTTTGCAGGGTCTGTTGATATCCCTTGTGTAGAGACAATGTGGCCCAACAGAACTCCAGAAGAGACCCCAAAGATGCATTTGTCGGGGTTGAGGGAAATTCCATACTCCCCGCATCGGTCAAAGCATTGTTCCAAATGTCCCCAGTGTTCACGAATCAAACTATAGACACAAAAGTCATCCAAATATACCTCAATAAAGTCGTGCAGATGATTTTGGAATGCGGCCATCATGACTCGCTGGAAGGTAGCAGGGGCATTGCAGAGTCCAAACGGCATCACTTGGTAAGCGTAAGTCCCCCATTCTGTGGTGAAGGTTGTTTTGGATTGGTCTTCTTCTACTGTCTGCACTTGGTTATATCCGCTGAATCCATCCAGAAGGGAATAAAGCTCATGTCCTACCACTGTGTCCAACAGTTGGTCTGTGAAAGGGATAGAAAAGTGATCCTTCTTGGTCTTGGAGTTTAACTTGCGAAAATCCACACATATACGAAGCTTGCCATTCTTCTTGGGTACAACCACGATGGGTGAGACCCATTCACTATTTGCCACTGGATAGATGAACTCGGCTTTCAGAAGCTTTAGCAGCTCTGCTTTTACCAAGGTCGAATAATTCGGGTTCATTCGCCTCTATCGTTGCCGTATTGGCTTAGCATCAGGCTCCAAATCAATATGATGCTGACATATTGTGGGATCAATCCCCTTTAGGTCTTTGTAGGACCACGCAAACACGTCCAAATTCTCTTTCAACAAGTTGTACAAAGTTGACAACTCCTCTTCTGGTAGGCTGCTACCCACCTTCAAATGGCATTCAGTGCCATCTGCATCCACAAAGGTTAACTGCCTTTCACCTTCTACTTCACGGATGAAGGTCCCATGGACTGCTTCTGGGTACAGATCCGAGTCCTTCAATGGAGTGGTTTCCTCATCTGATGTTCCACTTTGACTATCTTCTTCTCTTGGTGGAGACTCAGGTTGCTCCTTGAGATGTTGAACTGGGATTAGAGCCGTTTCGGGTTTGGTTTCAAGATTAATTACCTCTTGGCTTGAATACTCATCTTCTGATGACACTCTAGGAACATCACATAATAGGAACCCTCTGATGCCTGTTGGAATCGTGAGACTGGTGCTTGTTGGCACGGTGCATCATCATCATCTTTTCTTGGCAAAGGTGATTGAGGGCAGCATGAGCCACTACTGAAAGATGGCTTGGTCTTCTTTAACCATTTCTTATAAAGATTTTGCATATTAGAAAATCTATTTACCAGACCAAATGGTACCATCGCCATTCTGTCCTACAGCATGAGCTCCTCTGCTTCTGATGCTTCTGGAACTTCTTCTTCATATGTTTCCTCTTCAGGTGGGATAGACTCTTCCGTCTCGCTTTCATAACCTTCTTCTTCAATATCATCTCCATCCTCTTCTGTCTCTGTCTCTGTCTCTGTCTCTGTCTCTGTCTCTGTCTCTATCTCTATCTCTGTCTCTGTCTCTTGTCTCTGTAAGAGAAGAACAAGTTCTCTGTTTCATCTTCTGCCTCTGTCTCTGGCTTTGCTATGGCCATGTAACAGGGAGAGCAGTACATCCATGCTTCTATCTCACTGTCAGAAGTGATTTCGGAAATCGTTCCTGGTTCAGGCAGGAAGTATTCACCCGTTGAACAGGGACTTTGCATCTTTTGGGAGTTGGCTTACCGTACCCACTGTTAAGGCACGTGTCTCTATTTTCTTGGGAAGGATCTGTTTGACAACATCTTCTTCTGCTGATGTTCCATCTGTAGCCTCATTGGGGGAGTCAGAAGATAATTCCAAGGAGGTGGATCCATGTCCTTTTTGAGCACCATATAACTTCAACACCACTTTATTGGGTCCTCTACCCAAGGTCAAGGTTCCTTTGAACCCTTGCTTTGGCTTCAAAAATCCATGGTCTGCCCAGTAATAGGGGGTAGGATGTACCATAAGAGTTTGGCTTCACCATCAGATAGGTTAGCCAATAATCTTTTCTAGCCACTGTAGTCTTTACATATGGGAGAATGCCCAAAGGCTTGATTTTGCTCTGATCCGCCAGTCTGATAAGCCATTGGGTTGGTTGCACACCTTGTAGGCCTAGATCCTTCATTGTCACATCCGTCATAATGTTCACTGATGAACCACCATCAATCAGTGCATTTGCAATAAAGCAGCCTTCTATCCACACGCCAGTTTTGGGGTACCTGGATCTAGGAAGGCGTTAGCCACGTCCACTTCTTTTATAAGCTCTGGAGCTTTGTTGGACTTTGTTGCTATTGAGGGAGCAATCCTTAAGCCACGTCTTCTTGTCAGTATACTTTTGAACCTTTTTCGGCAACTAGGAGACAACATCAACAATTGTCAGAATGTAAGGTTTGGTTTAAAGGTATCTAGATCTCTGACCAGATCGTATTCCTTAATAGGATCCATTGGCTTCTCCAACCGGTTAGGGAATGGGGCAACACCCATTTTCATTTTCCTTTTTTCTTCCAATAGGAGCATCATGGGGACTTCTTCTGCCACGTGTGGCACCTCCTCCTCTTCTATCTCCTGGACCTCTGGTCTTGTCTCTGGAATTGTCTCTGTGACTCTCTGTGGCACTGTAGTGCTCTGTACGGCACTGTAAGGCTCTGTTATTTTCTTTTCTTCTAATAGAAGATTGAACTTCACTGTTCTGGCAGGAGGATTATTTTCTTTCTGGATAGGTGGTTCCTTCTTCTTTGCATGTGTGATGGCAACAACTTCCAATTCCACTAAATTGGAGGTAGGCTCTTGGGCATTGACCGGATTATCACCAGCACTGTTTTTCAATGGGACTGGACTTGGACAGTCTTTTGCAGTGTGGCCTTCTCCTTTGCATCGACTGCATAAGGGCTTGTAATCCACTGACCTTCTGGGATTTGGATAATTTGGTGAAATGTGTCCCTTTTAACCACATCTATAACACTCCACTTCTGATCTCTGACCACTGCCAGACTGTCTTCCTCTGTAACTTTGGGTGGAAACCTCCTTGGACCGAAATTAGGACCAAACTCTCTAGGCTTGGATCCAATATCCTGTGTTGTCATTTTGGATTCCAACAAGTTGAATCTTGCATCTTCTTCCTTTCTTCTCCTATCATGCATCTCCTTCAGAGAGCAAATATCCTCTATATGGTTCTTCCACAAACAGTAGGAACAGAAAGCTCCAAGAACCGTTGGCTTTCATGTACATTCAGTGGCTAAATGGCCTGCTTGATGACACTTACCACACCAAGTATTTGACCGCATCACATCTCTTCCTGCTCCTGCAATGTTGGATATGCTAGCGGTATTCACTTTCAGTGTCTGTAGCTGCTCTATAATCACATCCATCAACTCCTTTTTTATATTTGCAACTAAGTTGGATAAATAATCCTTCAAGATTTCTCCTCCTAAGGCACTAGCAGTAGGGTTTTGAGGAGTCTTTGTAATCACTGCATAAACAGGTTGGGCTGGTGCAGAGGGGTCTCTGTTCTGATTCTGATTCAGAGCTCCTGTTTGAGCTGTTGGCTGTTGGCTCCAGTTGGTAGGGTTCCACTGTTGCTGCCTGCTGATTTGGCATTGGGGAAATTGGTTGGGACCATTGTTGTTGTGGTTGAACCATCATTTGAGGCATTGATTGTGGCCACTGTGGATTTGGTGCACTGTACTGTGATACTGGGGGCATCTGTTGGTAGGGGTAGGGGACTGTCCCTGGGACTGCATTTGGTGGGTACATCATTCCTGGCATCAGAGGAGGTAGGACTCCTCTTCCTGGATTCATCGCCAATCGAGCTTCCACTTCATCGTACAGACTTGCACCTTCTGTTGTAGCTTGCAGTGTGGCTGGTCTTTGCAGCTCCACAAACTTATGAACTTCTGGTTATAATCCTCTGAGAAACACCCCCTTCTGAATGCCATCATCTAGATTATGGTTAGTCCATCTTTTCAGGATGGATTCCATTCATGAGACATAAGCTTCTACTCTTTCTCCAGAGGACTGACTTAAATTCATAAATTCCTCTCGCATCCGCTCTTCAAAATCTTCACGCCTGAATTTAGTGAGGAAGGCCAACTTCAGGTCGTCCCATGTGCCAAAAGTTCCTGCTACTTGTCTCTCATACCACTGAAACGCCACGCCCTTGAAAGTGGCGGGGAATATTTCCAACCAATGCTCAAGGAACTGTGTTAGCCACACCTGCTACCATAAACTCTGCTACATGAAGATCGGGGTCTTCATTGTACTCTCCCTTAAAAACTGGCAATGGAACTACATTTGCTGGCATGTCATCAATATTTCCAGGACGGATCTGGCTTGGAAGTGGACCTCTAGTAGGAGGAGAAAGGGCTTGATGTGCCATTGGGACTTCTGTAAAGAGTTTCGCAAGGGCGTCAAAGGCGGCTTCTCCTGCGAGCTCGTTCTCGGCTTTGATTCTTGCCTTCTCTCTTCTCATGTACCTCTGGACTCGTTCTAACACTTGCCTCTTTATTGCGTCATTCATCAGGGGGTTGGCTCCACTATGTTGTTAGTGCTCCACAGAGGGTTAACAGAAGGCTTCAGTCTCTGGAGGACTCTCTTGCCAACATTTCTTCTACTTCTTTCTTTTCAACGTCTCTGAATTCTACTTTCATGCCACTACACAGAGGAATGTATTCGGTTCTGAAGGTGTCAAAATGCATACGTCTATTCATTGTGGTGGTGCCATCATCATAGTAATGCCAGCTTCTGATGGTTTCAACAATGTATGTTGTAAAAAACACTCTGTCTACCAACTTCTAGTGGGTTGCTAATTGAACAAATAGAAGATTATCAGTGCACCAAGCATCCCATGTATCTTGCTGTTGAGCATCCATGAACAAATTCCAACTCTTTTCCTTCTTGTCTTCGTGAACCTCTACATACCAAGACTCCTGAAGCTTCTTCACAATTTCCCACTTGATGATGCATAGAAACTTCTCAATGAATGCCAAATCTTCCATGGATGGTCATTCTCTCTGTTTCTGCTCTTCAGTTTGTTCCCAAACAGTTTGCCACCAAGATGCAAGTTTCTGCTGCTTCAACAGGAAGAGGAAACAGTCCACCACATAGAGCATGCATCATGATGGTGATGTGTTTCCGCCATTGTGGGATGAACTTCTTGTGGAATGTGGCTTTGATAATGAGAAATTCCAACTCTTCAGTGGAAGAAGGAACTTTACAAACATCCATTGAATTCTCCCCTTCTTGGCAACGCCATTTCTGTCATTTTCAGCCTCTTCTGGTGCTTGTTGATGGCAAGATTCCCCAGCTGCGTACCAAAAACATGGAACCCCAAGAGGAACACCAAGGAAAAATGAATTCTCTTGCAAGAAAATCTATCTTGTAACATCAACAAGCTTTTATTTCATTCTTTTGATCATCAAAACAAAGAAAACAACAATTCTTCACGCAGCATCATAGTAGATATCTCCCACGGATTTGATAGAATCAACTATATTCTCTAACATCTTCACAAAATCCATCAATAGAACAAAGAACACAGTAGAATACACCATCTTTGAATGAAAATCAATCACAAATTATTCATCTTCAATGTCTTCATAGTCTTTTCTCTCAATCTCTCACATACAGTTACACTGTTTTGATAGAATTGACTATCTCTGACTCTCTCTCTCTCTCTCTCTCTCTCTCTCTCTCTCTCTCTCTCTCTCTCTCTCTCTCTCTCTTGTTGAGATATCGAGCTCCACTCGTGATACGCCAGGGTGACCGTTGTGCATTTATGTCACCGACGTGTTAGTTGCAGATGCGGTTGGTACACCGCCCATGAATAATAGCTACATGATAGCTATCCTTATCTACTCTAGTTCGTGGCTCAGTTAGTATGCCACCTTAGTTAGTTGAGTTTGGTTTGAGACCCATATAGAGGGTTCTTCTATTTCTTTGTACTTGAGTTCTTTTGGCTTACACAACTAAGAAGAGGAAAACTGTTTTCAGCCTCCACCCTTGTGTGTCTTCCCCCATTGTGCAAGCAAGAAAGCTTCAAGCGAGACTCCTTCCTTCTCTCCCACAATCTTGACATGGTATCAGAGCCTTGTTCGTGGTAAGGAGCTCAAGAAACCAAGCCAAGCTCGCGGTGGTCTGGTAAGAGGAGCAGTGTTGCTTTCATTTTCTGTTTTGGGAGCAGATCTCTGCAGGTAGCACAGCCGGAAATTGCAGGAGTGCATTGTCTCAGGTTGAGACGCCCTTCGCGGTGAAGCAAGAGGGCAGTATATGTTGCGGGAAAGGGCTTTAGCCCTTGGCGAGCTTCTTTTTTTGATTTGAGGCCATTTCGGGGCCTGTTTTGCAGACGGAAGTTTTCTGCACGCACTCAAGAAAAGGCTCAGTTTTATGCTGTGCGACCACTGTTCTACAGGTCGGTGAAAAGTTACTGTAGAAATTGCATCGTATGCTTGTGCGCAGAGACATTGGGAGTTTCAGAATCATCCTTGGTTCCTGTTTATACAAAATCGTCACTAGGAAGTGACTGTGTGGTCAAATACCACTTTCGCCAGTTTTGCAGATTTGCCCTTGTGAGGCTGAAGCTGTGGTTTTTGCAGTGACAGAATTTTTTGCAGTCTTCTGTAATGGCATCTGATTCTCTTTCACAGATTGTCACTGAAAAGCTTGACAAGAACAACTTCCAGGCATGGAAGTTTAGAATGACGAATTTCCTTATGGGAAAAGGATATTGGGAATTTGTTGCAGGAAATGAAGAAGAACCAGTTCTTCCTGATGTTCCCAATCAACAACAAATGCAGGCATTTAAAACATGGCATGAGAGAGCCAGGAAAGTTATGTATTGGCTGTCTATCAGTATTTCAGACTCTATGATTGTGCATATTCAGGATGCAAGTACGCCAAAGGAGGCATGGGATACTTTGTCAAAAATGTATAGCACAAATACGCAAGCCAGGAAAATGCAGCTCAAGCAAGAGTTGCATAATGTGCAAAGAGAAAGTATGAGCATCAACGACTACCACATGAAGGTGAAGAAGATTGCAGATGCACTTGCTTCCATTGGGTCGCCAGTGGAAGATGATGATTTAGTTTCCGTGACCTTGAATGGTCTAGGAAAGGATTATGCACAGTTTCGGACATCCATTTCAGTTCGTGAAAGATTTCCTGATTTTGAGGAGTTGATTGCTCTTCTAATTTCTGAGGAACAGAGAAATGGTGGTGCATCTTCTTCAGGAGGAACTTCAAAAGAAGCTGTCTTCTACTCAAATGCTGGAAGAGGTAGAGGCAGAGGTAGAGGAGGCCGATTTGGAGGCCGTGGCAGAAATCAGAATATGCAGCAAACTCAAGAAAACCAGTCCTATGGAGGAGGACGTGGTAACTCTAGAGGCAGGGGGAGCCAAAGAGGTCGTGGTGGATGGCAAAGAGGCCAAAATGCAAACAGTAATGTTGAATGCTACTACTGTGGTAAAATGGGTCATATGGCTAAAGACTGCTATAAAAAGCAGAATGACATCATGAATGGAAAACTGCAACAAGGGAATTATGCATCTTCTAGTAGACAGGGTGATGACAGAAATGAGCATTTGTTCATGGTGCAGCACATGAACAATTCTATGACAAGTGCAGAAGAAAGCAATGATGTATGGTATGTTGACTCAGGTGCATCAAACCACATGACAGGTCATGCAGAATGGATGGAGGATGCAAAGAAAATGGAAAAACCAGGATTTGTGGAGACTGGTGATGATACTGCACATCCTATTGTGCAGATTGGAAAAATTCCCTTGTCTATGCAGGGTGGGAAAAAGAAATACCTGTCCGATGTATTTCATGTCCCGAATATCACCAAGAATCTGGTTTCAGTTGGTCAAATGGTTGAACAGGGCTTGCAGGTCAGATTTAATCCTCATGGATGCTTTGTTGAGGATATGAAAAATAAAGGTCGCTTGATAGCAAAAGGAAAGAAGAAGGGCAGAATGTTTACATTGGATGCAGACATGTCTGAATTGAGTGCAGCAATGTTTGCACATGGGACCGGTGTAGTTGCAGATATTGATATCTGGCATAAACGCATTGGTCATGTTAATGTACAGCGACTTAAATCAATGCAGGCCCAAAATATTGTTGCAGGATTGCCCAAATTCAAGGTTGCAGAAATGCATAAGGTATGTGAAGCCTGTCAGTTTGGAAAACAGGCAAGGAAACCATTTCCTAGACATGTTCAAGAGAGTGAGAAGCCATTGGAATTAATTCACTCTGATGTGTGGACAACTAAAGCTGCATCTCTTGGAGGCTGTCATTATTTTGTCAGTTTTATTGATGACTATAGCAGAAAAGTTTGGGTGTATTTTATGAAAAAGAAAAGTGAAGTTTTTGGGCATTTCAAAACTCTTAAAGCTATGGTTGAAAAAGAAATAGGCTTGCAGATAAAATGCCTAAGGTCAGATGGAGGGGGAGAGTACCTCTCAAATGAGTTTGCAAAGTTCTTGCAGGAGCATGGCATAAAGCAGCAATATTCATGCAGTTATACCCCACAACAAAATGGAATTGCAGAAAGGAAAAACAGGCATATTGGAGAGGTATCTCGTGCCATGCTCAATGAAAAAGACTTGCCAGATTTTTATTGGGCTGAAGCAGTTGCTACAGCAGTCTACATAATGAACAGGACTCCCACTGCAGCAATACATGGAATGACTCCAGAGGAGAGGTATACTGGTAGGAAACCAGATATTTCTCATTTGAAAATTTTTGGTTGCATTGCCTATGTACATGTGCCAGATGAGCTGAGATCCAAGTTGGATCCAAAAGCTGAGAAGTGCATCTTTATTGGTTACTCTCTGCAGCAAAAAGGGTATAGATGCTATAACCCTTCTACTCGTAAGTTTACAGTGAGCAGAGATGTTGTTTTTGATGAGATGAGTAGCTGGTATAAACCAGTAAATGTGATTGATGATGAAGATGCACAAAATGGTAATGCTACACAGAATTCACAGCAGCAGTCACAAAATATTAGTGGACCTGGAGCGTCCTCTAGCAATGGTTCACATTCTTCGCCATGGACAGGCAGATTGAGATCAGGAGAATCTTCTCAAAGCAATGCAGATAGTGGTATGCAGGTATCACGAAAAGGAAAAGAGAAGGTTGATCAGCCCATGTTTGATGTGAATGCAGGTCACTCTTATGTGGATGGTGAATCCAGTGGCTCAGAACAGAGCATTGATGATGAGTTGGGTATTCCTTCTATTGTTACACCTGGAGTAAGGAAGACCAGGGATGTTTTGAGAGCACCTGGGAGTGAACCTACTTTGCGCAGGTCTACAAGAGCTAGGTATCCTGTGGATAGGCTGAAATATGATGGATTTACAGCCATTCACTATGCATATATGGTCAAAGTGATACAGGAACCAGAACCCACATCTTTTGAGCAAGCCATGGGAAAAGAAAAATGGGAGAAAGCCATGGATGAAGAAATGGATGCCTTGGAAGCAAATGCTACATGGGATTTAGTACCTTTGCCTAAAGGTAAGAATGCAATTGGCTGTAAGTGGGTTTATAAGGTGAAGCACAATGCTGATGGTTCTGTGAACAGATACAAGGCAAGATTAGTAGTCAAGGGGTATGCACAAACATATGGCATTGACTATGAAGAAACATTTAGTCCGGTTGCAAGGATGGCAACCGTAAGAGCAGTCATTGCTATGGCTGCATCAAAGGGATGGTCTTTACATCAGATGGATGTAAAGAATGCCTTCTTGCATGGTGATTTGCAAGAAGAGGTCTATATGGAGCAGCCACCAGGTTATGTGCATGCTGTTCATCCTGAGTTTGTTTGCAGGTTGAAGAAAGCCTTGTATGGCTTGAAGCAAGCACCTAGAGCATGGTCTGACAAGATAGGACAGTATCTTGTCACTATTGGCTTTCAGATTTCCAAGGCAGATTTCTCACTTTATGTGAGAAAAACAGAGAAAGGTATTATGCTACTTGTAATTTATGTTGATGATTTGATTATGACAGGTGACAGTGATGAAGATATCCTTCATGTGAAAATGCTATTGAAGCAGAAGTTTGAGATGAAGGATTTGGGAGAGCTGCGTTATTTCTTGGGCATTGAGGTGATTAGATCACCAAGTGGGATACAGCTCTTGCAGAGGCAGTATGGATTGGACATGCTGTCCAAATATGGGATGACAGGCTGTAAGCCTATTTCAGTTCCTTTGGAGCAAAATGTGAAGCTGAGCACAGATGCAGGTGAGCTTCTAGAAGACCCTACTATGTACAGACGCATAGTAGGAAGTTTGATTTATATGACTATTACCAGGCCAGATTTGAGCTATGCTGTTGGATTGGTAAGTCAGTTTATGCAGGCTCCAAGGAAACCACATTTGGATGCGGCTAGACGCATACTTAGGTATGTGAAGTCCACATTGCAGTATGGACTATTTTATGAGACTGGGGTTCAGATACAGTTGCATGGATACACTGATGCTGATTGGGCTGGTAGTATTTCTGATAGACGATCTACCAGTGGATATGTGTTCTCTTTTGGGAGTGCTGCAGTCACTTGGAGCAGCAAGAAACAGCCTACAGTTGCCTTGTCGAGCACAGAGGCTGAGTACAGGGGTGCAGCAATGGCTGCATGTGAGGTAGCTTGGTTGCATAAGCTACTTTATGATATGCATCAGTCTACAGATGGGCCAGTTGTCATTTATTGTGACAACATGAGTAGTATACACTTGGCAAATAACCCAGTCTATCATGCTAGAACAAAGCACATTGAGGTGCATTATCACTATGTGCGAGAGAGGGTTTTACTAGGTCTTATTGATCTAGTTTATGTAAGCACAGAGGATCAGGTAGCTGACATATTCACGAAGGCATTGGGCGCAGAGAAGCTGCGCAAGTTCAGAGACCTGCTTGGTGTGCAGGAATTGGGATTGAGCTCGAGGGGGAGTGTTGAGATATCGAGCTCCACTCGTGATACGCCAGGGTGACCGTTGTGCATTTATGTCACCGACGTGTTAGTTGCAGATGCGGTTGGTACACCGCCCATGAATAATAGCTACATGATAGCTATCCTTATCTACTCTAGTTCGTGGCTCAGTTAGTATGCCACCTTAGTTAGTTGAGTTTGGTTTGAGACCCATATAGAGGGTTCTTCTATTTCTTTGTACTTGAGTTCTTTTGGCTTACACAACTAAGAAGAGGAAAACTGTTTTCAGCCTCCACCCTTGTGTGTCTTCCCCCATTGTGCAAGCAAGAAAGCTTCAAGCGAGACTCCTTCCTTCTCTCCCACAATCTTGACATCTCTCTCTCTCTCTCTCTCTCTCTCTCTCTCTCTCTCTCTCTCTCTCTCTCTCTCTCTCTCTCTCTCTCTCTCTCTCTCTCTCTCTCTCTCTCTCTCTCCATCAATCATACATCATATCCTTACTAAAATCACTTAATAATAACCCTCAATAATTCTTCTTAGGTCGTGGATGCACCTCCCAAGAGGTATGTCCGATATGAAGAGTCACCATAGCCACTACAGTGTCTTTTCATAGCTCACCACTGTCACTTCACTCCAGTCTTTACTTGAGTCTTCAGCAGCTACTTCTTTGACTTCTTTTAGCTCTTTTGCACTTGTATTCACCTCTTTCCAAGGCTAGAAAACTTTCCCAAGCTACACTCTCATCCAACAGAACACATACAGAAGCATACAGAAGGTCTACAGAGGCTCACAAAAGCTCAACAAAGAGTTACAGAAGGTCAATAGAAAGCATCAGAACCACATAACTCATACCAAAACCATTCCAAACCATCAAAAATCGCTCAATAAGCTTTAAAAAAATCTCAAACCCTATCAATCAATACTCCATACTTCCTTACAGAGAGAAAACAGAACAAAACAGAAGCTCAACAGAAGCTATCAAGACCAAACAGAACATATCAGATCATCAACAGAACTTCACATCTCTACTAATAAACATCATGAGCTTAATAAAACCATTCCAACCTATCCAAAACACTCTCAAACCACTTCCAAATCAATCAATCATCTCATAAAATCAACCATTCAGCTCTCAAAAACAACAAAAATCAGCCAAAAAATAGGTCATTTCAACACTCAACAGAATATGCTGGGAAATGACTTGACTAATGATGAGAGAGATGAATATTCAGTCATTTTTCAAAAATACCCAAAACTATTTGCTACATAATATCACCAACTAAGGGGTACTAACAGCATTATGCACCATATCAAATTGAAAGAAGGGTATAAACTAGTGGCTCAAAAACTAAGGAGACTTGGTACAATTCAAGAAAATGTACTTAAAGCTGAAATTCAAAAGTTACTTGATGCTGAATTTATCTATCATGTTGATGATGCAGAGTGGGTGTCTCCTGTTGTAATCAAACCAAAGAAGAATGGAAAGTGGAGAGTATGTGTTGATTTTAAGCCTCTTAATGCAGCTACTAAGAGAGACTACTATCCTCTTCCATTTTAGGATGAGATCTTGGATCAAGTGGCTAGTCATGAATTTTACAGTGTGTGCGATGGATACTCTGGATATTTCCAAATCAGAATAGCGGAAGAAGATCAAAAGAAAACAACGTTCATTACCCCATGGGGATGCTTTTGTTATAGAGTGATGCCTTTTGGTCTAATGAATGCATACACCAACTTTTCAAGATGGGTTAGTTGGGTATTTGCCCCTTTCATTGGGAAATCTTTGCAAGTGATTATGGATGAATTTTGTGTGTATAGCTCGAGGGCATTGCACTCTAAAAAACTTGATTAAGTTTTTTGGAGACTTGATGAGGATGGTGATCAATTGAACCCTGATAAATGTAAGATAGCAAGAACTAGAGAGATACTCTTGGGTCATGAAGTGTCTACTAATGGTATTTCACCTGAGCATAGTAAAGTTGAGGCTTTACTTCTTATGGATTCTCCAAAAACTATAAAATAACTAATGAGCTTTGTTCAAAAATTGAGGTATCTATCAAGGTCATTCCGTATGATTGTTGAGTATGTATATCCTTTGCAGAAAGCAACTCAAAGGGATCCTTTAGTTTGGACGCAAGTTGAAAAAGATGCATTCTTGCATATTAAAGAAAAGCTAAGCACTTTGCCAGTTCTTATGCCTCCAAACTGGGATGAACCTTTCTTCATTAGTATCAGTGTTGGGAAAAATGCGGTGGGAGCCATTTTAATGTAGAAAGGGAAAAGGGATGTCTTATATGAGGCCGGTCTTTTATATAAGCAAATCCATTGGAGCAACTGAAAAAGCTTGGATGCAAGAAGAATTGTTGGTATGGGGGTTGGTATATGTAGTTAAAAGATGGAAATCATACTTGATTCAAAAACCATTTGTAGTATTTACTAGTTCCCAGTTGCTTCCACAGGTTTTGCGATCTATTAAAAATGCTCCAAGAGTTACTAAGTGGCTGTTGGCTTTGCAAGAATTTGAATTTACATGTTTGAAGTAGGATACTGTAAGAGCTAGCTTAGCCGATATCTTGACTTATAAAGAACCTATTGAAAGTGCAGCTGTTATAAAACAAAAATTGATTCTACATCCACAAATTCATGAGGAGATGAAGGATAAAGATGCTACCTTGTTTTTTTATGGCAGTTATAGAAGAGTGCTAACAAAGGGAGGATTGGGTTTTGTCATTAAGGATGCTGAAAATTGAGAAATCTTTTCTGGAAGTCAAGAAAGTAAAGAGATACAAAGTAACAATGAAGTTGAATATGCGCATGCTGGCCTAAAATAGTGTATTCACTTGGGATATAAGAAGATAGTTGCAAAAGGAGATGCTATGTTGGTGGTCAGACAGGTTCAAAATGTTTGGAAATCCAATAAAGATATTTTGAAGGACTGGTTGTTTAAGATAAAAGGCCTCATGAGGCAATTGCAAAAAATTTTAATTTGGCATATTTATAGGGAGAACAATTGTAGAGATCATGAATTGGCTGAAAATGCTCTTTCCCAGTATGTTGCTGCAATGAGGGTGGATAATCCTAGCTATGAGGGTAGGGAGAGCCTTCATCTGATTGAAGAGTTTCTAAAAACTCGGGACCTAAAGTCATTGGCTGATAAATACAAAAGGTATGCCACTGTCAGAAAGGCCAGGATATATGTGCTCATAAATGATCAATTGTACATGAAGGGGATTGATAATGTACTGAGAAGAGTGCTGGATAGTTCTGAGATTCCTGCTTGTTTATCTTCCTGTCATGAGGAAGCATGTGGTGGTCATTTTGGTTTTGAGCTTACCAAAAGGAAAATTCTGCTAGCAGGACTTACTTGGCCCAGTCTAAGTGCTGATGTTGCTTATTTGTGTAAAATTTGTCATGCTTGCCAGTCATATGCAAAAAGGGTACTAATTCCAGAACCTACTAAAGCCATTGTTGCCTACGGACCATTTGAGAAGTGGGATTTGGATTTTATTGGACCTTTTCCTGGTACAAAAATAGAAAAGTCTTGCATCATTACTACAGTTGATTACATGACCAAATGGCCTGAAGCTAAGGCTACAAGGAATTGCAAGAAAGAGGATGTAACTTAGTTCCTCATGGAGGACATATGCTGCAAATTTGGAATACCACTAGAAATAGTGACAGATCAAGGTCCTGGCTTCAAAAAATAAGCGATTGAGAGAATTAACATGGAAACTAGACTTAAAACATAGATTTGCTACTCCTTATTACCCTCAGTTCAATGGATTAGTGGAAGCATTCAATGGAACATTACAAAAGATTCTCTTTAAGGTAGTGGAAGATCATCCTAAAGATTGGGACAATTATCTACATCAAGCTTTGTGGGCTTGTAGAACAATGCAGACGACAAGTATAGGATTTACCCCTTTTCAATTAGTATATGGTTAAGATGCTTTAGTACCTATGAATGCCATGTTCCCTACGAGGAAGTTTGTAAGAAAGCATCAGTTAGATCAAATAGAATTGGGAATTGACAGAGGATTGAGCAATGAATTGTTATGAAAAACAAATTGTGAAGAGAAAGAAATGGTTTAATACACAGCTGAAGAAGAAGTATCTTGCAGATGGAATGCTGGTTATGAGATATGATAGTGGCTTGGACTCTACTTTTCAAACCAAGTTTCGAGTTAGATGGGAAGGATCTTTCCTCATCAAGCAGAAGTTTGAAAATGGCACTTACTTGCTACAAGATTTATATGGGACTGTTCATAATAGTAGAATCAATGGTTTAGTCTAAAGAAATATATATGTAGAATCCTGTAACTAAAGGGGATGTAGGTAATGTACATACTGTACATAAAGTAGGTTGCTTCCAGTTTACTATTTAGGGCAGATTCAGTTTTTTGAAATCCGGTGTTGATCAGATGGTTGTAAATTTTGGACATCATATTCAAAGTGTGTTTTGACACCTAATAAAGATCTCTATCAAGTTTGGTATTGATCGGAGCAAGAATGTGAAAGTTATGGTCTTTGGAAGGTTGATGTCTGAAGTGGACTGCATGCAGAAATTTATGACTGCAGAATGTGCAGAGTTGTTTCACGACAGCGGATCAAAGAATTTGGCTCCGACTTGTCTAGATAATTGTAGATTGAAAAGAAAGCTACAACTTTTCTTTTTTAACCTTGGTAATCCGAGGTCTGGTTAGAAAGTTATGAGATGTTCTGTGATGTGCTCTATGAAGCAGATTTTCAAAAAAAGGTGTTTGTCTTTGTCAAATGGTTTTGAAGCGTTTAATAAAGGTTTGTTCACACTTTGTGTTCCAAACTAGGGGGGTAGCTAATCATGGTGAGTGAAAATGAGCAACCGAGAACATGATGCTTCATGAAGCCAAGTGGGGTAACACATGCAAATATCCTTTTTTTGTCTTTCTAACAGGTACCCGTAGTGGGAGTCGGGTTGATAAATGGAAATCCCAAGTGGTATCATACATGTTCGACACATGGTTGAGTTATTTCAATTTTGAGATATACACTTCATTTAGGAAGAGAAGAAAATGTGTTCTCATTTCTTATTTTGAGTCCCCAAGTGGAATTTTATGTGGCAAGGGTCATTTTTGCCATCTAGCAATTAAGGGGAAGCAAGGAGTAACTTGAAAAATTAAGGGAAGAAGCAAAAACGTGAGTAGTTTTTAAGAAGAAGGGAAGAGAAGTGTTAAATAAGAGAAAACGTGAGAGAGAGAGAGAGAGAGAGAGAGAGAGAGAGAGAGAGAGAGAGAGAGAGAGAGAGAGAGAGAGAGAGAGAGAGAGGACAACAAGGACATGATTGTGAAGATCTTTACAAATATCTCAACAAGGCAAGTGGATGAATGTGGGGTTGAGAAGAAAAGAAAGGACTTGGTGGTGCAACAAATGAGAAGCTCTACTTTTATTGACTTGTTCTCCTCTCATATTATGCACTTCATCAAGCACAACTTTATTTTTCAATGGCAAACAAGCATAGCAGTTTAAAGAGTGCTTGATAAGGTTTCCATCTAGTGTGATGTTGTTGTTTCAGTTATTGACTTTGCAAAGAATTACTCATTTAAGATGCAAAATGACATACAATCTATGCATCACAAGTTACAATAGTTATTCACATAACTTATATCAGGAACATTGGAGATGCTATGGAAAAGACACTTCATTTTTACATATTAGATGATAAGTTGCATGATACTCTTTTTGTACAGAATTGTTTTCTTCTCCATGATAAGTGGCTAAAACAGAAAGTCCATTCTTTACAACATCATTGGATATGGTCAAATGGTGTAACCTCTTAGTTCAAAGCTCGAAGAGCTTTCTACTTTGTGTCCTGGTATTACCACTTGACGAGTTTGCAGATGATGCATTACTTCTCGATGTATTTGTGACAATAGAGAAGATGCAAGAACCAGTAGCATGTAGAAGAATGGAACTATCCTGTCATCCGACTGATCCTAGAATCAGAGGATACTTGCAACATTGATGAAGAGAACAATGATGCTAGAGACATTGACAGTTCTGGTTTTGATTTGGTAGTGCAAAATGACTTGAACCTACCCAATGAAGGAAACCCTGATCATTTGTGTGAGCTATTATCCATTGAAGACAACTTTCTAGTCTCAAGGTAGTAGAGGAAGATGATGATTTCTATCTGATCAAATGCACTAGAACTATGTATCAAAATAGTGAAGGCACAAAATGATTCATGGCACAACAAAATTGTTGGAGGGGTCAAAGTAGTTGAAGGCTTATACTATGGCCAAGTTGAAGGCAAGAGTGGCACATACAGCCTTCTAGTCCACACATCTCCTGTTATGATCTATTCACACCTTGTAATAGCAATTAGGTTTCCGATGGAGCCTATCCCGATGTCAAAACATATTCAAGTTACCTATCAAGGTTTATGAAAGCATATACAATACATGCCATATGATGATGATGATGATGATGATGATGATGATGATGATGATGATGATGATGATGATGATGATGATGATGATGATGATGATGATGATCATCAAGATGTAGCAATCCTAGAATAAATAGCACCAAACAGTGTGGCAAAAAGTACCAATAAATATCTATCATAGCTTCTTCCAACATCAAAAATCCAACCATGTAGATTTTTTTATTAAAGAGGATTGTTTTTTACCCTCTCTTTAGCTTCTTATGTTCTCATAGTATCCACCAAGCTCTTAGAGTGCTAAATTTGCAAGTAAACATATACCTACTGTATAATAGCACCAATTTTGATTTTATGGATAGAACTAAATCTAGTTGTCTAACATTACTAATTTTGGATCTCTAGAGTACCAAATTTAGTACTATCCATACTACCAAATTTGGGACTCTACAGTACCTGAAGTTTAAAGATTGTTGTTGGTTCTTTATTACATGGTCTAATTTGGCCTTTACTAGATCAAATGGTTGAATTCTTTTGGTGTTGGTACTTTATTACAATACCAAACTTGAAACTGCACAATACCAAATGCTTAAGCTCTATTGGTCTTGCCAGTTTAATTCACTTTCCAATTTGGTTTTGTGGAATACCAAACTTGGTACTATATAGTACCAAATATCTCAAGTCCTTTATTTTGTAGCTTCTTTGCAGCATGACCAAATTTGGTATATATAGCACCAAAGCTTGAAGTCTGTCATTCTAGGTACTTAAATATTTCCCTTGCCATATTTGGACAATAACTTGATGGGGTAGTTGGTCACGAGATGTACTTCTTCCTTGATGGTTTCAATGAGTAGAACTAGATCTAACTTGCTCCACAAGACTAGTCAAAGACAACCTTTATTATAGCTTGGGGAGTGTGGATTTGTACCATAATGTGGTTTGGTCAAACTTGAGTTTCCATAGCATCAAATGCTTAAAGTCTTTTGTTCTTGCCACTTTAATACAGTGCCAATTTTAAATAGTACAAAATTTTGATACTTCAAAGTACCAAACTTTTGATGCCAATATCAACAATAAAGGTACAATAATCACCATCGACATTTTAAATGATCTAAGATAACCACGTAGTACCATCTACAACCTTATAATAAATTAGACCCTAATTGACTCCAACATTACTTCAGAGCACCAAAGCAAAAAATTTAGCATAACTTGTCAAAAATTATAGATTAGAAAAGGTTGGAAGTAACAAGAAGCACCCAAATAAGGTTGTGATATATTGACAATATGATACAATAAATTAGTACACACTGTGGTAGGTAGGAGTGAATGTGAATAGCAAGGCCATCATACAGCTTATAGACATTGGGGTTGAATTACAAAGTGTACAAAATTTCACATGCCAAGTAGACAATTCATACACTTGGGAGTTCACACCAATATGAATAGCCTTCCATTTAGATAAAGTAATTAGCCACCAAGGGGACAAGTCATCTTTGACATCAAACATGGATGTCACTAGCAATAGGCCAATGGGCAAGGGTCTTCAATCCATCATTCAAGCCAAGGCTCAACTATTTCCATCTAATATGAGGGACCCTCTCAAGGCTCAACTTCTAGCACATAGAAATAGATTACTAAGTAGTTCTCATTCTTTAAAGACTTGTAGTAGGTATCTTCCAAAAGCATTGTGTTAGTGGCATTAAACTAAGGGTGTCTTGCTCACGCTTTTCACAAGTTTTTTAAAAACACGGGCTTCAACAAATATTTCATAGCACCAACATAAAGAATGTCATGAAAAACTCTCATGCCATACTTTGCCCTCTTCTTGAGAAAATATATATATTCATATAGAGATAGTAATATGAGACTTAATCAATAGGGCTACAGATCACATAAATACCAACGGTATTAAGGGCAACGACAACTAGCAACATTAAAAACAAGATGGCTAGTGACGCATTAAGTAGATGGCTGCAATGACAATTATGGCCATTGGCATGGCATGTGGTCGAAGAGAATATTGCAACTAAAAGCAAGCTATAAAGGGAAAGGCTCGTCCAAGCAAGTGGTTTGTTTGTGTTTTTTGGGGATAGTTGGCAAATGGATTGGTTCAAGGCTTCACATAGTCATTCTTTGACTAGTGGCATGAACATTTTACCAAAGGTATATCCAAAACTCATGAGCCCAAGAATACTTCAAAAATATCCAAGGATCCAACTATGCAACTATTATCAATTACTACCACAATTAGACATGTTAACCCTATAGTTATTACTTCCAAATTCAAGTGGGACCTCAACAGTCAGCAAGTCCACATTTAAAGCTAGAATCATTCTCATGTTTAGCTTCTCAATCTCTAATACTCTCTAGTCGCTTTTTGTAAGGCCCAAAGTATCATTGTATAGCACATGTATATATGTACATTTAATAAAACCAATGAGAAAAATAATAAAACCACTTGCCATATATATACTACACACAAAAATGTAGTTTAGCATTCTCCCTTAGGAAGTCTTATCTTGCAAAGTACAATAGTTCATGGAAGATCTAAGCTATCACTTCTACTTTCAAATTGAATCTTCCACCTTCTGCAAACTCTAGTGCATCTTCCATGACCATTCAAGTTCTATTTACTAAAAGGACTAGTCGCCAAGAGTCATGCCATCAAGGACTAAACCTTTTGGGATATATTAAATTAATTTAGGCATGGATATCTTGCATTTAGGAAGGATAGGAGTAAAACATTGGAGCAAACAGTAGGGTTTTCTGTTGCTATATAATAGGCTGAAATAGAGAAAAGAAGGGCAAAGAATGAAATTTTGGGTTAAATGTTGGTGAAGTGAGCAAGACTAAGGTGAGTCCAGGCCTGGGCACGGTGATAAGGGGCCAGGAGTGGCAAGAAAGGCCACATTTTGCATTGTAGGGTTTCAGAAGAGCAGGAGAGAGGGAGAGAGCTTCATCGGGTGGACCTGCTTCAACCTGGTTATTTAGGAGTTATTTGCCCAGCCCAGGTAATTCCACACCTTACCCTACATGATTAGCTTGGATCTGGAGGTGTTAGCAGGTAGGAAGCCCTCGATAGCCTGGCAATTGTGGGCCGAGTCCTAGAATCGGCCCTCGAACCACTCGACCAATCGGCCCTCGGACCATTCGGCCATTTGGCCCACTACACTCGGACGCCTTTCACTCAGCCCATCCAAGTGAAGCATTCAGACCAACTTTAAAATTTGGCCCTCGGCCTTGCTGACTCAGCCCAACCACACTCGGACAAGTTAACATTCGGCCCGGCCGAATTCGCCACTCGGCCCTCAGCCCACTTGGCCAGTTGACCCTCGGACAACCACACTTGGACTGGCCAAATTTGACATTCGGACCAGTTTCATTCGGCCCTCAGCCCTCGAACGGGCTGAATTGGGTATTCGACCCCTGCAATTCGGGCTTGTTGGGCCGAATTTTGATTTTTTCAAATCTTAACCTATAGACTGTGAAACTGACCGAGAGACCATATAGAGCCGAAAGCACATCATAGACCTATCACTAGACTGAAATCTAGAGTAAGTAGTTCAAAACTCAGCTACGAACGGTCCTTCAAATCGCGTATGGTGTTTACCATAACAGCCCTACGTGCCAGGGGGGACTGCCCACGTCCCCCAAGTAGGTTGGAGAGAAAATGCACGCTGTGACAAGTACTCCAAATTAGACCCTAGTGTAGTAATGGCTCTACACGAGCATAGATTCTCACTTGCAAAAGAGAAACCAAAAGCCCATACCCGAACAAAGACAAACAGAGACCCTAGAACCTCAATGGGCCAATCTAGTCAACAAGGGCAAAAAGGACACACTGCAAAAACACGTATGTGTTGCATTCGGATTGCATCTACTCAAAGCGGAAAGCAACAGCATCAAGCTACAACTGCAAGGATGATAGACATGACAGACCTCATGATAGATGCTCCTTGAATAGCACTGCACAGATAATCCAAGACATCAGTCGGGAATCCACATCTGGTCGTGCAATTGGGGACTCAAGGGTATTTGTTAGAAGGCTTAAATTTATAAGCCGAGACCCGAAAAATAAAGACATAGTACCGCCTGCTTATCTTAGGGTCAAACTCATTGCGAAAAGAGAACACACTATCAATGCTCTGATTGATGAAGGAGCAGATTTTAATATCTTGACCTATGAAGCATGGACCCTACTAGGCCAACCAGAGCTCACACTGACTAATGCAACTCTAATCCTTACGGGGGACATCCACAAGCACTTATAGGGAAGTGCAAAATCCTTGTAACTATTGAAACGGAAAGCTTGTATATCCTCTTCCATGTTCCTCCAAATAGTGCTAGTTGTGGAAAGGAAACCCTCCTCAGATGACCTTTCAAAAGGGCGACCAAGTGTGAGGCTGATTATGTAGCACAGAGGATACACTTGACACTAGTGGGTGTGAGGATAATCGCAACCTTTAATAAGGGTGACCTCATCGAACCTCGAGGGAAAGGCAAGGAAGGTGCTAACATAATAGGCAAGCCTAGTAATGAGAGCAAGGACCTGTTGAAAGAGTTGATACAAGCACAGGTTGAACAACGAGAACCAATGAGTGAGGCCATGCTTGAAACAAGAAGGTCAAGAGACAATGCCAAGGACGGGCTTTAGACTTACAAATATCATAGAAGACCCCAAAAGAAGCCCAAGCCTTATAGATGAAGGCATCGATGGAGAGCTAGTACAACGCCGCGATGGATACCCAAGGCATTGCTACGTGCACAAGGGTATTACGCAGGTAACCATTGGATTTGGGTACCAAAGCCCCCTGCTAAACCTCCTCTATCGGCCAAAGGTCGGGACGTATCAAGAACAAAGAAGCATAGGAGAAATTCTAAACAAAAAACAAAGTCTTGAGTCAAAAACATTGGAGTGACCGAGCACCTCACGATCGAAATCAAGAAACCAAACGGGACTAATCAAAGGGTAGATCCTCAACCTAGCATGCTTGATAAGAAGATCTCATATGTAATCGTTGAGGATACACAAAAGCCACTAGTGCCCAAGAAGCCTTTGATTTCCCAAGAGGATAACAGGCATCATAGGCACAACATTGCTCATGGCAAGGTTAAATGCTCAACAAAGCAAGTAGCAAATCATCTAATAGCCACGAGCAAATCTTCCAGCTAGTGTCAAATCCACTTAGGAGTCCCAAGTCTCCTACACCCTCTTTCCCTAAACGGATATAGGAAGCACAATAGAAGTCGTCAAGTGCAGCTACTCAATCCCAATCTCTATCTCCAGCTAAGCTTCCAAATGTCTGAGAGGTGGAACATGACACCACCCATAGCTCTCAACCCAAGGATATGCCTGTGCAACCCACCATGGCTAGATCAATTGAGGCTCAATCTGAAAGTGAATGCTCAAAGGGCAACAAAAGACACAACCACTTCTGATTTGCCTGAGGACCTGACACTGCAATCTACTAACAATAGTTGGTCCACTGAACTAGCTGCTACTACTTCCAATTAGGGATCACAGTAGTCACAGCCTTTGGCCATGACAACACCCCTTGCAGAATACGTCCTTAGCAATTCACCTATGAAAGAGGCATCACAACCAACATCCTTGACGCCTTTATCACTTCCAAAGCACCTAGCTTGAGGAGAAATCTCTCAAAGAGGTGGCCAAGGAGAGGACACATATGACCAATCAACCTAGCAAGGTTGTTCAGCAGGTCGCAGCTAAGTCCCATGAGAGCACACCAGAGAAAGAGAGTGCTAAGGCCCAACCAAGCACATCAACGATTGACCTAGTTCAGGGTCCTGAGTCCTTAAAGGAAACACCGCAATTGCCCAAGAAAAAGAGGACCAAATAGCGGAAATAATGGTAGTTGCAAGTGGTGGTAGATGCCAAGACAATCGAGACCAAGAGCATGGAAGAACTTGGGAATAAAGCATTGAGTCCACCCACTAAGAAACCCAGTGCCATCTCCCCTAATAGCGATGAAACCTCTGACACATCCATGTGTTCTGATAAGTCAAAGCAACCATCATCATCAGTGGTTGCTTGCAACACTCAATCCACTGACAAAACAGAACTCACATTGACCAATCAAGAGTGGATACAACACTGTCACAATAGGGTGAAAAATCTATACCAATCACATCCAAGGATAACCATGACACAATAGCAACAAAACCTTAGAAAAAATGCACAAACCCTAAGAGCATAAGCAATCCTAGCATTGACCAATCTTGCTCATCTAGGCCTGAGCCCCCAACTATGCTAAAGCCTAGGAAAACTCCTAGAACCTTGCATGAGATAGCAACCGAGCAAGCCCTCATTGAATATAGAAGTGTCGAAAAATTCTTAGCTGAGTTGGATGCTAAGCTCAAAGCGTTTACACGTGTCTATGTCCTTGCAGACATGGGCGCATTCCCTAAGGAGTAGCTTGAAGAATACTTGCCATTTTTCCTATCCTGGGAAGAGCAAGAACATCTTGACGAGCACTATGACATGCTCCTGCACGAACGCATGCGACTCACCTCTGACGAGGGAGCCGACGAACTACGCTTAATTGTAACATTCAATGATATGCTCTACCAACCAAATCTCTTAGAGATAAAGCAACTAAAGCGACAATCAGAGGGTCAAAGTCAATTTGAAAAACGTTGGTTTGAAAACCGTGTTGCAATGGCTGAAGTAGGAGCCCAAAGTCTTAGAGGAGCGATTGGCCAAATGGCGGTCTCAAAGAGACCCGACCTATGTGGCACCAACTTCCTTTCGAGTGCTGACTGCCATTCGGGGTATGGACTTAGCTGGAACTAGCTAAGAGAACTTTCTAGTTGATAAGGTTCTCACTGAGGAGGAGTTACACGTTGCCAATAGACTCAGACAAGGTACCATGCTACTCGATGTTGCAAAATATCTATCATTATTGAGCAAGCTGCCATGAGTACTGGTGGATGCGTGTGTGCCACACTCTAGTACAATCCGAAGTTCTACAATTGGTTTTTATCCTCATGAAGTGACATGGATTCATAAATATGTACATAAATAAACAATGAATTTTGTGACCCTGTATAGATAGTATCAACACACACAAGCAATGATAATCAGACGTAGGGAAAAGAGTTGGGTTTGACAGGTTGAGCTCCTTAGGTCCTCCTCTCACCACACATTTAGAAGTTGTGTGACCATTCCTACCTCCAAGTGGAGGGCATGCAACCCTCATTCCCGCCATAGGAAGCCCTAGCCAACATCTCTGATGGCGTAGACGAGGCACTGTCCCTTTCTATACACATTTTCCCTTTCCGGTCTATCCTTCCGGGGATGAGCCCTTCCCCACTCCATGACAACCAGTCCACGCAACTTAGCATAAGCTAAGATCTGCTAATGGCTGGAGGCAAAACAATTATCATCATGGGGGCCATCCCTCTACAACAAACACTGCATGCCTCACCTCACCCCTCCTCGTCATATGCGCTTGATAACCCACTGTGTAATCCCTTCCATGCAAATAGTTTTATCCTACCTCAGGGCCTAACCCTTGGTTCACATTTTGCAGATTCCCCTACGGTAGCAGTTATGGACCACATAGTGCAACTGGCCTGCAAGGAAGCTCTCCACCGTCGAAGGGAGCATGAGGCACTAGCATCCCCACCAGAACGCTACGTGCCTACTCTAAAGAGGTACGTGCTGAAAAGAGGCCCCAAATGACACTGCCCAAGACGCAGGCCGAAAACTCCCCAAGCCAAGAGGACGAGGGCTCAAGGGAGCACAAGAGGTATAGCAACACCAGTCATGCAGGCCCCCACCAGATGCTCGGGCAACACCAGCCGTGTAGGCCCCCACCAGACGCTCGGGCACCAAGTGCTCAAAAGAGAAGAGGGCAGCTCGAGACAAGCAGAAATTTGACTACACCATTCGGGTCCCGGCTGATATCTTCCCTGCCCAGCCTCTCAAGAGCCCCTCACTGGCACAGCCCTAGTCGCCCGACCACTTGGACTCACCCCGCCTCGTACAAATAGAGTAGCCCCTATGATGTATAAGCTGCTTAACAAAGGCCATCCTGCCATAACTTTTTGTCTTTAAATGGTTAAAGGGGCAGACTCCCCACCTGTATACACTTTCCTTACCTACTGCTAATATATGCCACGTCTTTAACAAGCACCGGAATATGCATCGCAATCAGCATCATAGGATTTTGATAAAGTAATATCTTGTCGTGTGATTGCATGTGTTCGTTGTACTTGATGCATGCGATTTGCATATACTCTCATGAAGTGACAAGTGGATGCAGGACAATGCAGGTCTTCGTGCAAAAGTGTTCAATGCCCAAGTCACCGCAAGACCACTAACCTCACAAAGAGCCATGAAAAAGTCACACTGCCGAAAGCAAACATCTCCCTTGCCAATCGCCCACATTGCATGGCCCAAAGCATAGTCATTGGCTATGCTCTCTTTTTGGGTCAAGCTCTACATTTGGCTCAAGGCAACTGTTACCTCAATTGTACCAACCTCGCACGTTCCAAAGAGGGTTGCAAAATCTCAAGTGTATCTCCCCATCTTAACAGCTACTTTTCTAAACAATGAGGCTAGGGGACAATCATCTCGCTGTGATATCCATTTTATGAGCCTTCGAAGTTCGACATTTCCCAACCCATTGAAAGGCTGATAGCCTCAACATATTGCAATGGTTGTACTCAGGCAAGTCCAAAAAAAAAAGAACAAGACCCAAAAAAAAAGCACTCACAATCATAGCACGACACCTAGGGGTCCTCAAATTAGGTACGCCCAGTGACCTTGGTCAGCTGGCTCCGTCCCTAGTCCCCTAGCCCTCTACACATCCCCCACAATTGTTCAAGGCAAATCAAGGGTAGAACATACCTAGGGAGCTTGTCTCGCCTATGGTTAGACCTGTCACCCTGACCCATTTGCACTATTCCTCTTTGCCCTCCACCTTAGTATCATTGCAAGCGATCGTGGTAAGCACCGCACAAATGGCCATCAAAAGTACACCGTACTCATCGAACAAGCCCAGTAGCTACCAGCTACCAAAAGTTTGGTGTCAATGTGTTCGATTATACTACTTTGTGATGTCACAATGCAAAGAATATCTCATACACCTTCATGTGTACTTCTTCTCAACATGGACAACTTTGCTTCATCCACACATTGTTACGAGGAACCAGTCCACGGTCTTCTAACTATGTAATATCTAAGTATGCATGAGCACTCACATAATATCTGCACTGAAATATATACACAGTTTGGGTCCTCAAGTGCAGGACAATACTCTCAGCTTGCTTAGAATTCAACCTGTCTCCCAAACTAATTGAACTGCACCTCGTGCACAATAAAGAAGACTAGCACTACATAGAGGGAGAGACCACATATGAGAAGTTTTCAATTGCAGGTATTGAAGACTCCAACAAAAGTGTCATTCGCTCTTCATCGGCACTCAACTCTGAATTCTTAATCTTCATCATCTTGCAAGCTCGCCAAGAATCATCATGTGCAGAATACCCAAAAAACTAGTACATGTGCTAGCCCAACGCAATTCCCAACGAATAGCCCTACCCCCAACTCCAACCACCCTACCACCAGCCACCCACACCAACAATGTGGCCCCAATGACCTTCATCTACCCACCACCTGAAATCCTCCAAGGCAACCACAGACATCCTTGCCACCCACATCTTCGGTGCATGCTAAACCCTGCTACCTCCAACTGTGAGTGCCATGGGACTGGCACTCATCTAGGAGGGGGGTAATGTTAACCCTCAAACGAACAAGGTGGAAAATTTGGAAAATCTAAAGCAGAAGACAAGGCCAAGGAAAAAGTGAAATAGAATACGAAGGCGAGCCAAGAAGAATCTGGAAACACAAGAAGTGCAAAAAAGTCCTAAATCAAGGAAAAAGGCGCATGAGAAAAAGTGCAAGTCAATACTTTTGTAAAAAAGGCACAGGGCGCACCATGGTTTATTTTAAGAGTGATGGCCCGGGCTCTCACCCGTGCAATTTGTAAATGTAGACAGGCGGTGGAAAGGAAGCTAGGAAGATAGGAGGACAATGGGAAAAAGGGCCTAGGCCACGGCCGGCCATGTAAAAAAGGGGATAAGGGGATGACCGCCCAAAAGGGATTTAGGGTTTTGTATATAAAGTTGAAAAGTGAATGAGAAGCTCATTCTTGTGTGTGGCCGAAAGTGGCTCTCTTCTTCTTCTTCTTCTTCTTCTTCTTCTTCTTCTTCTTCTTCTTCTTCTTCTTCTTCTTCTTGCTTGCTTGCTTGAGCTTGTGCTTGAGAGAGGGAGTGTGAGAGTGTGAGGGAGTGAGTGAGTGAGGGTGAGGGACCGGGGAGGAGAAGCTCTCCATCTTCTCCTCTCTTCTTCTATTCTCTTCTCTTCTCTTCTCTTGCTCGTGGCAATGGAGCTTGGAGTGTGGAGCTTGAGGATGGAGCTTACTTGAAGCTTTCACCTGGATCGTAGAGCTACCGGAGTGCGTGGGAGAGGAGGTAACTCGATCGGCACGGAGATAAGCTCACTACACACGTAGATATGGATGGTGCGTTGGCTATGTGAGAGGTAGCCATTAGTGCTCGGCTTGGAATGCTTGAAACAATAAGCAGTCCGTGGGTCTTGGTGGTTGAGCGAGAGCTCACACATTTGCAATGTGCAATTACAATGTACCTTATTTACTGTTGCATAATTACCTTTTCATATTATTCAAGAGCGGCTTGCTTCCATGCAAGTTGTAACATCTCCCAGCATTAGATAGAAAAACTTGTAGCTAGATGAGGTTGTGGTGGGCACTAGGCTTCAATTCAATTTTGATAGGATTGGTCCAATTAACCTATCCCAACCTATGGATGGAACCCTAAACCCTAAAATTTGAATCCATATAAACCAAAAAGCGAAGATAGGGGATCATTTTGATGCATGCAAACTTGAGAGCTCTCTTCTTACTTCCACCCTACCTTCTTGAGTGTCATATTGAAAGTGAAGGAGGGTGTGAGTGTGAGAGTGAGAGTGCAAGTGAGAGCCTTGGAGAGCTTCTCTCCAAGAGTTCATTCTTCTCTTCATCCCCTTCTTCCTCCATAGCTTGGAGGGTGAGGAGTGGAGTTGAGGTGATGTTAAGATATCTAACTTTCTTTTCTATATTTCCTCATGGAGCCACTTGTGATCCCATCAAGTGATAAGGACTAAAAAACAATAAGTAAGTAGGTGAGCTCTCTGACTACAACTCAAATTTAGTCTTGTATTTGTCTTCTTTGTAGGTAGATGTGTGCTAGATCAAATAGATTACTACTAGGTGAGAGATACCATAGCCAACATGATTGAGGCTCTTGAATCAATAAGAGTTCCACCAAAGTCCCATCATTGAGCAAAAAGCCCAACAGTTAGGTTCAAACAAGTACCCTTGCTAAATAAATTTGATTGACCAATCAGGTCAATTGCATCCTCATGGAAAGATGAATTGGCCAAGTGAATGTCATTGCATACAAAAACTTTGACTATAATAGTCATGAGCATTTGGCAAAGGTTTATAGCCTACAGCCAAAATGGTGACAAATAACTTTTTGAAAATAACCAAATCTTGTGGATAGGCTACTATAGCATCGATGCCAAGAACCATTTTGACCTAGCTCAATGCCCCTTCCCCCATAGGTGTGGAAACTTTTAATACTTCCAAGAGTTGATATAATTTTTCTAAAATCCCAAAGGCTTGAATAAAACTAACCCGGATCTCTTCCAATCTTCAAATCTCATCCCTTCCTTTAATGCATTCATAGATCTATTTACTAGTTGCCTTGACCTAGATTTCATGAAACTTATTAGTTACCTACATCTCATCAAAGTGCAACAAATCGTGAAATCATATGGACAACACTGAAAGACAATGAAGATGAGAGAAGAGGGAGAGATAAAATAGATAGAAGAACATAAAACTCTGCAATTAATGAATGTTCAAATGAAAAAAAGCAGGGACACAAATGGGTTATCAAAGTATCTCCTCAATCAAATCTCTCTCTCCACTAGACCAAACTAGCTAACCTACAACAAAAAGCTACTGACTATTGAATAAAAATAATAAATAATCAGTTATATTCATCCATACTACCATGTGGCACCATTGCCCATGCTCGTAACCTATTCAACTTGCTCAATAAAAGGTCATTGCACATAGTGACTACTAAAAAATGCCCAAAACTAACAAAAAATGTGTAAGTGTGCCCGCCGAGAGAACTAACTATACCAACTATAGCCTAAGAATGCTAGTCCAAGGGATGACTAATCTCTAACATTTCCTCTCAAATCCTAGATGCAGCATAAGGCTCAAGGATCCGGAGTGCTATCATAGAACAACCTAAGAAAGTGCTTCTATAAACAAATCTGCCAAATTATCATATATCTTGTAGTATACCACATCAATAAACTCATCCAAGATCTTCTCTCAAATGAAATGATACTATGTCTCAATGTGCTTCAACCTAGCATGAAACACAAGGGTTCATGCCAGAGCAATGCAACTCTCATAATTGCAATGAAGTGTTGTAGGACCTTTCTATGCAGGCAACCAAGCTCTCCTTATAACCTCTAAAGCCACACTATCTCACATGTGGTAGAAGATGCTGCTCTATACTCCACCTCTATAGAAGAAAGGAAAATTGTGGGTTGCTTCTTGCTACTTCAGAAGATAACACATGCACCCAAAGTAAAGCACTATTCTATCATTGACCTCCTTGTGGTCAACATATTTGGCCCAATTTGAATACATCCAAGCTTGTAAGAACAAAGTCAAATCTCCAATACTCGTTGGATAATGAATACCAAGATTGGGGCTCCCCCTCAAGAACCATAAAATCCTCATAGCAACCTTCCAATGAACCACCTTGGCTTCACTCATGAACCTGGCCAACAAACCTATGAGAAAGCACAAATCAATCTAAGTGTTAAGAAGCCATATCGAGGACCCAATCAACTACCTGTAGTAGGAAGCATTTGCTGATTGTCGATGAATCTATATGGGACATAGCTTTCTAATTCATATCCATACAAGTAGAAATGGCCTTGCATCCCCCCATCTCAAACATAGTCAAAAGCTCCAGATCTTGGGAGATGAGCATCCCACTTGGAGTCTACCAAATCTCTTGACCTAAAAAGAAATGGAGAAGGCCCATATCCATCATCTCAAATACCTCATGTAGTGCCTCCTTCAATTGATTGACCTTTTGGGCATGGTCACCTATCAAGATGAGATCATCCACATAAAGAATGAACAACACGCGCCTTCAACACAATTGAGGTGTGGACATACAACTAAGGATCAGAAGAGAAATACTGATACCCTAACTTCCCTTGGAGTAACGAGTCTATCTTCTCATTCCAAGCACGTGGAGCCTATTTGAGGCCATAAAGGGCCTTCTTCAACATGTAAACATATCCATCAAATGAGGAAAATCTAGGAGGCTAGAAACATAGATCTCCTCCTTCAAATCACCATAAAGGAATGTAGGCTTCACATCAAGTTGATAAATCGGCCATCTCCTATGTCTGGGTAAGGCAAGAATGGCATTGATGTTAGCCATCCAAATGTGAAGCCCATTGTAATGAGCCATGCCTTGTGCTTGTCCAAAGTGCCTTCATTATGGTGTTTGGTCTTAAAGATCCATTTGACTTCAACCACCTTCTTATGAATGGGCTGAGGCACAAGATCCCAAGTGTCATTCTACTCAATAACATCCAACTCGTGCTTCATTGGCTTCTTTCAATGTTATGATTTAAAGCCTCCTTCATGAAGGTGGGCTCCCTATCTTGCATGGCATGAGTCATCAAATAGTAGTTGGCATAAACAAGCTTGATGGAATGTGTCTGGTTCCTCTAAGAGGACCACGACCATCCTATGATTGCCACTCCTCAAGGACTCCCTCAATCCTTGAACCATGGAATATATCATGATCCCAACAAGGAGGAGACCAATACTTCCCTCACTGCTCTGCCTCTACCAAAGTCTTTGAATATCCACCATGGCCAACTCAAAAGATGAATCTAGTGGTGAAGCAATCTCCTTCTCCATTGAAGGTGGAGCCTCAATAGGTAGGGGCTCCAACCGCATTGGATTGGATGCCCAACTATTGTGGATCCCCAAGGATGGGATGCTTAACACCCCCCTCTACAGTTGGAAACTCCACGAATCAAACATCTTAACTTATGTATACCTCCTGAGAAGCAGTATCATAAAGCATGTATCCTTGGGACTATGAGCTATAAGCCACAAACACCTATCTCTTGGAAGCCAACTCAAACTTGTCCCTCTTTTTCTTGGGACTATGAGCTATAAGCCACAAACACCTATCTCTTGGAAGCCACAAACACCTGTCTCTTGGAAGCCAACTCAAACTTGTCCCTCTTTTTCTTTGGGATGTGAACATGTTAACCGTCACAAGGTGGAAAATCTGGAAAAGCTAAAGCAAAAGATAAAGGCCAAGGCAAAGTGAAACGGAAGATGAAGCCGTGCCAAGAAAAATCTAGAAACACAAGAAACACAGAAATAAGGGAAAAAGACACACAAGGAAAAGTGCAAGTCAATACTTTTGTAAAAGAGCGCAAGCGTATCATGATTTAATTTAAGGAGCGTCGGGCTCTCACCTATGCAATTGTAAATGTAGATGGGCGGTGGAAAGGAAGCTAAGAAGATAGAAGGACAATGGGAAAAAGGGCCTAGGCCACGACCGACCATGTAAAAAAGGGGATAAGGGGATGACTGCCCAAAAGGGATTTAGGGTTTTGTATATAAAGTTGAAAAGTGAATGAGAAGCTCATTCTTGTGTGTGGCCAAAAGTGACTCTCTTCTTCTTCTTCTTGCTTGCTTGAGCTTGTGCTTGAGAGAGGGAGTGTGAGGGTGTGAGGAAGTGAGTGTGTGAGGGTGAGAGACCGGGGAGGAGAAGCTCTCTATCTTCTCCTCTCTTCTCCTCTTCTCTTCTCTTCTCTTCTCTTGCTCACGGCGATGGAACTTGGAGCGTAGAGCTTGAGGATGGAGCTTGCTTGAAGCTTGCACTTGGATCGTGGAGCTACCGGAGTGCGCGGAAGAGGAGGTAACTCGATCGGCATGGAGGTAAGCTCACTATACCCGTAGATATCGATGGCGCGTCAGCTATGTGAGAGGTAGCCATTAGTGCTCGGCTTGGAACGCTTGAAACAATAAGTGGTCCGTGGGTCTTGGCGGGTGAGCGAAAGCTCCCACATTTTGGTTCTGTTGTCAAGACCAATGGATTCAAGCCTTGAGCACTTGCGCGCTTCGAATCGAGGCATTGAAGTAGGGTTTTCCCCTAACCGGTGCTTGATGTAGATAGGTAGGAAGCGAGGGAGTTTGAAGATATATTCGATCTCCTTAGCAAGTAGGTTTTTGTTATTTTGGACTTGGGAAATCATGATGGAGTAGTGTAGGTATTTTCCTTATAGTTTTTTCTTGCATTTGGAAAGGATAGGAGAAAAACGTTGGAACAAACAGTAGGGTTTTCTATTGTTGTATAACGGGCTGAAACAGGGAAAAGAATGGCAAGAAATGAAATTTTGGGTTAAATGTTAGTAAGGGAAGCAAGATTAAGGTGAGTGCAGGTATGGACAAGGTGATAAGGGGCCAAGAGTGGCAAGAAAGGCCACATTGTGCATTGCAGGGTTTCAGGAGAGCAAGAGAGAGGAAGAAAGCTTCGTTGAGTGGATCCACTTCGATCTGGCCATCTGAGAGTTATTTGCCCAGCCCATGTAATTCCACACCTTCCACTACATGAGTAGGTTGGACCGAGAGACCATATAGAGCCGAAACCACCTCACAGATCTATCACTGGGCTGAAATCTAGAGCAAGTAGTTCAAAACTTGGCTAAAACAATCCTTCAAATTGCGCATGGCATTTACCATAACGGCCCTGCGAGCCAAGGGGGGACTGCCCTCCCCCCCGAACCCCCGGACCCCCGCAGAGGGGGCTCTACCCCCTCCGCACCTCCCCCAAGTAGGTTGGAGAGAAAACGTGCGCCATGATAGGTCCTCCAAATTAGACCCTAGTGTAGTAATGGCTCTACACGAGCATGGATTCTCACTTGCAAAAGAGCAACCAAAAGCCCATACCCGAACAGAGACAAACAGAGACCCTAGAACCTTCAATGGGCCAATCTAGCCAACAAGGGCAAAAAGGACACACTGCAAAAACATGTACGTGTTGCATTCAGACTGCATCTAGTCAAAGCAAAAATCAACAACATCAAGCTACAACTGCGAGGATGACTAGATATGATAGTCTTGACAATAGATGCACCTTGAATAGCACTGCACAGACGATCCAAGACATCAATGGAAAATCCACATCTGGTCATGCAATTGGGGACCCAAGGGAATTTTTAGAAGGCTTAAATTTATAAGCCAAGACCTAGAAGATGAAGATATAGTACCGCCTGCTTATCTTAGGGTCAAACTCACCATGAAAAGAGAGCACACTGTCGATGCTCTGATTGATGAAGGAGCAGATTTTAATATCTTGACCTATGAAGCATGGACCCTACTAGGCCAACCAGTGTGAGAAGGAAACCCTCCTAGGAAGACCCTTCAAAAGGGCGACCAAGTGTGAGGCCAACTATGTAGCATAGAGGATACACCTGACACTACCGAGTGTGAGGATAGTCACAACCTTTAACAAGGGTGACCTCATCAGACCTCGAGGAAAAGGCAAGGAAGGTGCTAACATAACAGTCAAGTGTGCTAACGAGAGCAAGAACTTGTTGGAAGAGTTGATACAAGCACATGTCGAACAATGAGAACCAGTGAGTGAGGCCATGCCTGAAACAAGAAGGTCAGGACGGCCTTTCGACTTACAAATATCGTAGAAGACCCCAAAAGAAGCCCAAGCCTTATAGACGAAGGCATTGATAGAGGGTCAGCACAACACCGCGATGGATATCCAAAGCGTTGCTACGTGCTCAAGGGTATTACATAGGTAACCGATGGATTTGGGTGCCAAAACCCCCTGCTAAACCTCCTCTATCGATTGAAGGCCAGATCATATCAAGAGCAAAGAAGCGTAGGAGGAGCTCTAAACGAAAGACCAAGTTTTGAGTCAAAAACATTGGAGTGACCGAGCCCCTCACGGTCGAAATCAAGAAACCAAACGGGACTAATCGGAGGGTAGATCCTCAACCTAGCATGCTTGACAAGCAGATATCAGATGTAATCATTGAGGATACACAAAAGCCACTAGTGCCAAGGAGCCTTTGATTCCTCAAGAGGATAATAGGCATCATAGGCACAACATTAGTCATGGCAAGGTTAAATGCTCAACAAAGCAAATGGTAAAATCATCTAACAGCCACGAGAAAATCTTCCATCCAATGTCGGAGCCACTTAGGAGTCCCAAGTCTCCTACACCCTCTTTCCCTAAACGGACACAAGAAGCACAATAGCAGTCATCAAGTGTAGCTGCTCAATCCCAATCTCTATCTCCATCTAAGCTTCCAAATGTCCAAGAGGTGGGACATGATACCATCCGTAGCTCTCGGCCCAAGGATGTGCCTGTGCAACCTAATGTGACTAGATCAACTCATGCTCAATGTATACAAGTGAATGCTCAAAGGGCAACAAAAGACACGACAACTTCTGATTGCCCTAGGGACTTGACACTGCAATCTACTAACAGTAGCCAGTCCACATGAAATAGCTGCTACTACTTCCAATCAGGGATCACAGCAGTCACAACCCTTGGCCGTGACAACACCCCTTGCGGAACATGTCCTTAGAAGTTTACCTGTGGAGGAGGTGCCACAACCAGCATCCTTGACAACTCCAGTACTTCCAAAGTGCTTAAAGCCTACGCTGGAGGAGTTAAACAGAAGGGAATTGGCTGAAGAGCTAGACTCTCCAAAACGAGAGGCAGTTGTACCCTCACAATCTAGCAAGGCTATTCAACAGACCACGGCTATGCCCCATGAGGACACACTAGAGAAAGAGAATGCTAAGGCCCAGTCAAGCACATCAACGACTGACCTAGGTTAACAAAAACGGCAGTTGCAAGTGGCTGTAGACCCCAAGAAGATTGAAACCAAGAGTGCCAAAGAGCTGAGAAATAAAGCATCGAAACCATCCACCAATGAACCCATTGATGTCTCTCCTAATAGCAGTGAAACCTCAGACACATCCGTGTGTTTTGAAAAATCAAAGCAGTCGTTATCATCAACTGTTGCTTGCAACACTCAATCCACCGACAACAGAACTCGCATTGACCAATCAAGAGTGAATACAACACTATCACAACAGGGTGACAAATTTATACCAGTCATATCTAAGGAGAACCATGACCCAACAAAAAGCCTCACAGAAAACATGGAAACTCCGAGAGCATAAGCAACCCTAGCGTTGACCAATCTTGCTCATCTAGGCCTGAGCCTCCATCTATGCTAAAGCCTAGGAAAACTCCTAGAACCTTGCATGAGATAGCAACCGAGCAAGCCCTCATTGAACATAGAAGTGTCGCAGAATGCTTAACTGAGTTGGATACTAAGCTCAAGGTATTCGCACGTTTCTATCTCCTGGCAGACATGGGCACATTCCCTAAGGAGTAGCTTGAAGAATACTTGCCATTTTCCCTATCTTAAAAAGAGCAAGAACATCTTGATGATCACTATGACAGGATCCTACATGAATGCATGCGACTCATCTTTGATGAGGAAGCCGACGAACTACGTTTAACAGTAACATTCAATGATGTGCTCTGCCAACCAAATTTCTTAGAGATAGAGCAACTAAAGCGACAATCAGAGGGTCGAAGTCACTTTGAAAAATGTTGGTTTGAAAGCCGCGTTGCAATGGCTGAACTAGGAGCCCAGATTATGACAGTCTCAGAGGAGCAATTGGCCAAATGGCGGTCTCAATGAGACCCAACCTATGTGGCACCAATTTTCTTTCAAGTGATGATTGCCATTCGGGGTACGGTCTTAGCTGGAACTAGCCAAGAGAACTCTCTAACTGATAAGGTTCTCACTGAGGAGGAGTTACATGTTGCCAATAGACTTGGACAAGGTGCCATGCTACTCGATGGTGCAAAATATATATCGTTATTGAGTAAGCTGCCACGAGTAGTGGATGCGTGTGCCACACTCCAGTTCTACAATTGGCTTTTATCCTCTTGAAGTGGCATGGATTCGCATATATGTATATAAATAAACAATGAATTTTGTGAACCTGTATAGACAATATCATTACACAAGCAATGATAGTCAAGCACAGGGAGAAGAGTGGGGTTTGACAGGCTAAGCTCCTCAGGTCCTCCTCTCACCACACATTTAGAAGTCCTGTGACCATTCCCGCCTCCAGGTGGAGGGTATGCAACCCTCATTACTGCCATAGGAAGCCTTGAGCAACATCTCTGATGGTGTAGACGGGGTACCATCCCTTTATACACCTTTCCCCCTTTCCAATCTATCCTTCCGAGGATGAGCCTTGCCCCACTCCATGACAACCAGTCCACGCAACTTAGCGTAAGCCAAGATCTGCTAAATGGCTGGAGGAAAAATGAACATCACCAAGATCTGCTAAATGGCTGGAGGAAAAATGAACATCATCATGGGGGCCATCCCTCTACAACAAACACTGCATGCCTCACCTCACCCCTCCTCGTCATATACGATTGATAATCCACTGTATAATCCCTTCCATGCAAATAGTTTTATCCTGCCTCGGGGCCTAATCCTTGGTTCACATTTTGCAGGTCCCCCTACGGTAGCAGTCATGGACCACATTGTGCAGCTGGGATGCAAGGAAGCTCTCCGCATCGGAAAGAGCATAAGGCACTAGCACCCTACGTGCTTACTCTAAAGAGGTACATGCCGAAAAGAGGCCCCAAACAATACCGCCCTAGGACGTAGGCCAAAACCCCCCCAAGCCAAGAGGACGAGGGCTAAAGGGAGCACATAAGGTGTGGCAATACCAACCATGCAGGCTCCCACCAAACACTCGGGCACCAGGTGCTCGAAAGAGGAGAGGGTAGCTCGAGACAAGCAGGAATTTGATGCATTGTTTAAAAGCATTCTGGAAACAGTTGCGGCCACCAGGGACTACACCATCCGGATCCCGGCCGACATCTTCCCTACCTAGCCTCACAGGAGCCCCTCATCGGCACAGCCTTAGTCGCTTGACCACCCGGACTCGCCCCGCCTCGTGCAAATAGAGTAGCCCCTATGATATATAAGCAGTTTAACAAAGGCCATTCTACCATAACTTTTTGTCTTTAAATGGTTAAAGGGGCAATCTCCCCACCTGTATACACTTTCCTTACCTATTACCAATATATGCGTCTTTAACAAGCACCGAAATATGCATCGCAATCAGCATCATAGGATTTCGATAAAGTAATATATTGACATGATTGCATCTGTTCGTTATACTTGATGCATGCGACTTGCATATACTCTCATGAAGTGACAAGTGGATGCAGGACGACCCAGATCTTCGTGTGAACGTGTTCAATGCCCAAGTCACCGCAAGACCACCAACCTCACAAAGAACCGTGACAAAGCCACATTGTCGAAAGAAAAAATTACCCTTGCGAGTGCCAATGTCGCATGGCCCAAAGCATGATCTTAACCACTTCCTCTTTCTGGGTTACACTCTACGCCGCGCACTCACAGCAGTTGTTAGCTCAATTGTACCAACATCGCATGTTCCAAAGAGGATTGCAAAATCTCAAGTGTATCTCCGCATCTCAACAACTGCTTCTCTAACAACGAGGCTAGGGCACAATCATCACTGTAATTTCCATTTCCTGAGCCTTCAGGAGCTTGACATTTTCCAACCCATTGAAAGGCTGATAGCCTCAACATATTGCAATGGTTGTAATCAGGCAAGTCCAAAAAAAAAGAAATAAATAAATAAATAAGAACAAGAAAAAGAAAGAAAATAGAAAATAGAAAAGAAAAAAATAAAATAAAATAAAAGAACAAACGATACGAAGCACCCACGATCACAGCACAGCACCTAGGGGTCCTCAAATTAGGTACGTCCAGTGACCTTAGTCAACTGGCTCCATCCCTAGTCCCCTAGCCCTTTAGTATCACCCACAATTATTCAGGGCACATCAAGGGCAGGACATACCTAGGGAGCTTGTCTTGCCTATGGTTAGACCTGTCACCCTGACCCATTCGCACAATTCCCTCTTGCACTCTGCCTTAATACCATTGCAATCAATGGTGGTAAGCACCGCACGAATGGCCATGAAAAGTACACCGTCCTCATCAAGCAAGTCCAATAGCTCCCAGCTACCGAAAGTGCAGTATCCCTGTGTTCAATTATGCTATGTCGTGCAGTCACAACGCAAAGGATGTCTCATACACCTCCACGTGTACTTCTTCTCAACATGGACAACTTTGCTTCATCCACACATTGTTACGAGAAACCAGCCCGCGGTCTTCTAACTACGTAATATCTAAGTATGCACGAGCACTCACATAATATCTGCACCGAAATATCTACATAGTTTGGGTCCTCAAGTGTAGGACAATACTCTCAGCTTGCTTAGAGTTCGACCTGTCTCCCAAACTAATTGAACTATGTCATGTGCATGATAGAGAAGACTAGCACTACCCCTAGGGAGAGACCATCTATGAGAGGTTTTCAATTGCAGGTATTGAAGACTCCAACGAAAGTGTCATTCGCTCTTCATCGACACCCAAATCTGAATTCTTATCCTTTATCATCTTGCAAGCCCGCCAAGAATCATCATGTACAGAATCCCCAACAAACCAACACTTGTGCTGGCCATCAATGCAATCCCCAACAAAGAATAGTCCTACCACCAACTCCAACAACCCTACCACCAGCCATCTAGGCCACCAACGTGCCCCCAATGACCTTCCTCCACACCACCACCAACACTCCTCCACAACAACCATTGATGTCCCTTCCACCCACGTCTTCAATGCAGGCCAAAGCCTGCTACCTAGACGGTGAGTGCCATGGGACTGGCACTCGTCTAGGAGGGGGTAATGTTAACCGTCAAACGAACAAGGTGGAAAATCTGGAAAATCTAAAGCAGAAAACAAAGGCCAAGGCAAAGTTAAACGGAAGATGAAGGCGTGCCAAGAAAAATCTAGAAACACAAGAACCGTAGAAAAGTCCTAAATAAGGGAAAAAGACGCACAAGGAAAAGTGCAAGTCAATACTTTTGTAAAAGACCGCAAGCGCATCATGATTTAATTTAAGGAGCACCGAGCTCTCACCTGTGCAATTTGTAAATGTAGATGGGTGGTGGAAAGGAAGCTAAGAAGATAGAAGGACAATGGGAAAAAGGGCCTAGGCCATGGCCGGCCATGTAAAAAAGGGGATAAGGGGACGATCGCCCAAAAGGGATTTAGGGTTTTGTATATAAATTTGAAAAGTGAATGAGAAGCTCATTCTTGTGTGTGGCCAAAAGTGGCTCTCTTCTTCTTCTTCTTCTTGCTTGCTTGCTTGAGCTTGTGCTTGAGAGAGGGAGTGTGAGAGTGTGAGGGAGTGAATGTGTGAGGGTGAGGGACCAGGGAGGAGAAGCTCTCCATCTTCTCCTCTCTTCTTCTCTTCTCTTCTCTTCTCTTCTCTTGCTCGTAGTGATGGAGCTTGGAGTGTGGAGCTTGAGGATGGAGCTTGCTTGAAGCTTGCACTTGGATCGTGGAGCTATCGGAGTGCGCGGAAGAGGAGGTAACTCGATCAACATGGAGGTAAGCTTACTACACTCGTAGATATGGATGGCGTGTCGGCTATGTGAGAGGTAGCCATTAGTGCTCGGCTTGGAATGCTTAAAACAATAAGCGGTCCGTGGGTCTTAGCGGGTGAGCGAAAGCTCCCACATAACATAAGCATCATTTTGACCAAAGTAAGCTTAAAGGTCTCATACCAACCACAAATGATGTAGGAGATCGATTAAGGATGTGAACAATGGTGACTACTACTTTGACTCCTAAATACTGAGGTGTTTGTTAATGCTCCATCATAGTCCTCATCATCTAGATCACACTATGATTCTTCAACTCCAATACACCATTCTCCTAAGAATGTTGTATCAGAGTAGAAGAAGAGGATGGATCAATCTACATAAAAATGAATAAGCTTATGGGAGATAAACTCCCCTCCCTTGTCGAAACATACAGTCTTGATTTTCCTACCAAACTTGTTCTCCTCAAAGATCAACCAATCCTTGAAATGTGAGAATGCTTCAAACTTTAGCTCTAAGAAGTACGCCCATATCATCCTACTAAAATAATCAACAATTAGCATAAAACATGAAGTCCCCATAAGGGACTCCATCCTCATAGATCCACATAAGTCAGTCAAAACAAGCTCCAAGGGCTCCTTAACCCTCCATGAAGCCTTGCTAGGAATTGCATCTCTATGCTGCATGTCATAATGCAAGATACACATGGTGAGTGGCTCACTCCAATCTCTGGCAATCCTCACGTGAGCTTATCACAAGTTGCCTTCCAAAGATACTCATAGTTGACTTGGTCAAATCAAGCGTGCCAAAGCTCGATTTGAGTTTGTAAAGAAAGAAGAAGAGAAGAAAAGGAAGAAGAAGACCGCCTCTTGTAGACTTGTCCTGAATAAAGGACTTGTTGAAACACACCATCAAGAACTCAGAAGGAGTTCTTATCAAACTCGATTGTCAAACCAAGAGCACAAATCTAGTTTGCTAAAAGAAGATGATACCCTAAACCCAACACATAGAGCACCTCTAATGTGTGGACACCACCTTGCCTATTCAGAATAAGCTGCATATTACCTTTGCCTTTGATCTGGACCGAAGAACTATCACCTATGAGAAAATTTCCATGCATTGAATGCATATAGAGGACAATACCATATGAAGAAGAAATCATATGGTGGTAAGCACCACTATCCACAATCCCTTCATGAGATTGTGGGGCCATCATTGTTTCATCAATGACTATTGAAGAAACATCCTCTATCACCTCCAAATGGAGGAAGCTAGTCGATGGAGGATCAACAACCACTCCTAAATCCTTTGTAGTCTTCTCCTTCTTGGAGTCCTTCTTGTGCTTGTCACGGGCAATCATTCCAATGATCTATCTTACCACGTATGTGGCTAGTAGCTTTGTCATGTTTGGAATTCTTCTTCTTCTTCTTCTTCTTCTTATGTTGGGGAGACCGACCATTCAAAGCCTCCGACTTGAGAGTGTTTTGACCTTTGAATCATTCCTCTTGATCCAAGACCATTGGAACCAACTCCTCCCACTTGAGGGCCTTGGTTTGCCTAAAGCAATTGCCATGTCCTCTAGGGTAATCACCTTCCATGTATTCTAGACCTACATTTGCAATTATCAAAGCTTATTGACATGCTCCTACATAAAAGAAGACTTTTTAGGACTTAAAATCCTCATGCGAACCTCAAGAGATATCCATTTCATCAGAATTGTCTAATTATACATTTGATCTAACTCCAACCATATCTCTAAGAGCCATGTTCAAGTGCTTGATGTAAGCAATGATAGTTGGAGTGCAAGAAAGAAAGAGGAAATAATGAATGCGGTCATTCAATTTCTCCCAATGTGCATGTATCTTCATAAACTTAGCTTTCTTATTAGCAAAAAGCTTGAGCATCATGAGCTATAGGATCTCCCCATCAAGCTTATAATTTGAAGGAAGAGTAGCAACATGGGGACCTTATGGTCCATAATATCCTGAAAGTCCATGTCAAGTTCAATAGACACTATAAATAGAATAACCTACACAAAAAACAAGGGAGTCCCCTCAAACTCTCTACAATGTGCCCATGCCTACTAGAGCTTCCTCCACTTTTCCTCAAAGAGTTTCACCCATCAGAGGTGATGAAAACTCAAAATCTGCCCCAAAAGGCTCAAAACAACTTCACTCTTTTCTCCACCAATAGCAAAAACTTGCAAAAAATAGCAACTTCACTCTTTTTCTGTACTTCACCTATTTGCCTCAATCTCTAAATGCTAAAAATACAAACTTTTGTCACAAAGACTCCTCCCCATTAGATTTGCCCATGATCAATCAGCCCTTTTGCATTCCTTTGGTACCATGTCATAGTACAATGAATGGACAAGATCAAAAGACAATGAAAACGAGAGAAGAGGGAGAGAGAAAAGAGACAAAAGAATACATAAATCTACAGTCAATGACTGCTAAAATGAAGAAGGAAGATATATGAATGATCTGTTGAAGTATCTTCTTGAGCTGATCTCTCTCTCCACCCCCTAGAATGATAAGTGTGATGGGAAAACTACCTAGTGGTCATGTATAGCATTAAACAAAGCAATAAAATAATTAGGGTGGCTAGCAAACTAGCTGACCCACAACAAAAAGCTACCTATTTTTGAATAAAATAGTAAACAATTAGCTATATGTATCCGTATTGCCACATGGCACTGTCACTTGCATGTAACATGTCCAACCTGCTCTATGAAAGGTGATTACACCTGATGACTGCTAAAAATGCCCAAAATTGATACGAACTGCGTAAATATACCCAAGAGAACTAACTGAATCAACTACAGCCTAAGAATGCTGAGTCCAAGGGATGACTAATCTCTAATACATCTCATAGTTCTTCTACTTATGCAACCTAGGGCCCCATTACAAGGAGAAGCTACTAGAGCTCTTCTTTTATGTTAACACACATATATATGCTAGGGCAATGACTAAATTGTACTTTTGTGAAACCCTTCTCTCTACCTCTAAATAACTAGCCCCTAACTTTTTCAATCCTCAAAGATCCTCAAACCTCATTCCCTCTTTTAACATATTCTTTTATCTCTTTATTACTTGCCCTAACCCAATTTTCATCACTATTGTTAATTACCTAGTTTTTTAGTTCTCCTACTTATACAGCTGAGGATCTCGTGCAAGGAGAGGTTACCATGGCTCTTGTTTAATGTCAACACATGTAAAGCTTAACTATACCTATATCTAAACCTCCTTTGTACCTTTTGTATAGATATTTTAGATGATAGGGCTGAAGGCAAGTTTAGTACATGCATCATCCCTTCCTCTGTAGTTCCCTCTTCACCTTAAGTTATAGCAAAGGGACTACATGCTTAGTAGGAACTAACTCCTAAAGTCCCTTAGGTCCACAAAGCCTTCATAATCTTTAAGAATCCCCTACCCTTGTACCAAAAGAGAAATGAGAAAAATGAAAAGATATAAAGAGGGAATATTTTAAAAAGGAAAAAAATATAAGAAATAAAATATGTTTTGTAGAACACATACTTAGAAGCAATATCTAAAGGTCCTCAAGTTAATGATACTCGGTGACCTCATGTCAATTAACTCCCTCATTAACTTCCTACTTGCATCTAGAATCATGAAGCATAGGACATGACTCGAGATCGTTGATAGACTTGTCTCACTAAACACATCACATCACACGCACCCTAATTACTCTAAATTGGGTCTCTTAGGATGCACTTATCCCTTTTTCAAGAATGGCAAGTAATCCACCCATGAAGAAAAAGAACCCATCCATTGAAAAAGACAAAGATCACACTGAACCTTCCATGAAATGTTGAAGGGCTAACATAATCTTGTAGGGAGGGGGGTTATTATTACCATGATCATAGGATCATTGAAGTGATTGAAGAAACTAATGGAATTTGAAAAGGAAAAATGAAAGAATGAACACACAAAAAAAAGTAAAAGGTTTAGTGCATACATAGGATGTAAATATGAAGGAGGCACCATTGTCATTCCTTGTAAATTCAAGCACCAAACTCTCTTTCCTACAAATTGTATCTAAAATAAGAATGAGAAATCCCACAATGAGTTGCAAATGCCTTGTCTCAACACAAAGTGTTGTACATAGTTAAAGATGGGATTTAGGGTTACATGGAGAAACCGTAACCCTTACGCTAAGTCTATATAAAGGGATAACTCTAATCAAAGTCTCATTATTACATGCACCAAATTTTGGTTTTCACTTTTCTCTTCTTCTTCTCTATTTGCTTCTCTTATAGCACTAGAGAGAGTGAGAGGGAGTGAGGGAGGAAGCTTAAGTGAGTGTGTGTGTGAGGGAAAGAACCATATGTCCTTTTGTCTATGTAGCTTTCTTATAGGATAAGGAGAGCATAGCTTGCTAACCTACATAGGGAGAGTGGATAAAGATCATCCTAAGTGAGAGATATAGGAAATTATGTGTTGAGAGCTCTTAATGGAATACGAAATCTATCATGCTGAATATTGTGTTTAGCATTCATACACAAACAAAGCAAAGAAAGAAAGAAAGAAAGTTATATTAACGTCTACAAAATGGCCAAATTGACCTATGAGACCAACATGTTACATCTAAAAAGTCATGGAATTTCCCAAGTCCCAAAATAGATCTCATTTAATGCTACGACTAACTAAATGGAAAGTAAACTTTAAGCAATACATAGCTCATGAGTACAAATGACATCTAAGCTTGAACTACTTAGGAGGCACTCTCATCCCAAGATATCTCTTATGGGTCTATTTGGCATATAGAAGCTGAAGAGGTGAGGTAGGGTCCCCCAATGGCGGCATAGTATCCTCTATATTTGTAGATGGTGTCTCCTATGGGGATGTGGAGCAGGTAGGCATGGGCGATGGGCTTTGCATCTCTTTGTGTTTGGCTATCTAGTGTGGTACCTTGTGGTGGGGCCACTAGCCGATCTGATGGGGGCTTTATGGTGGAGGGAGTAGTCAATGCTTTGTAGAACTCAATGAGTGTGCGCTAGTGTGCCATTTTGTGCCTCTGCTCCTAGGTCCTTAGAGGTGCTCTCTATGGTGGCATAGCTCCAATAAGAAGAGCTCGAGACATCTTTGATCCAAGAAATCCATCACCCTAGATAGTGGCCCAAATCCCTCTCTCAATGGGCAATGGAAGCACCCTTGAATCTCATAGTATGTTGGGCATCTACATAAGTAATGCTCCTCTATCTCTAGCTTGACTAGACAGAGTTGGAAAATCTTATCCTCCAAGGGGAAGTGAGTCTGCCATATCTATTTGTCTCGATTTGGAGCCAGTGTGAGGATATATGGAGCTATCCATTGGTGCATCGTACACCATGAGAAAAGTGGGCATCTGTGTATCTTGGGTGGACAACAAAGCCATCAAGGGATATGTGCAAAAATAGAAAGCCATCTTCTTCCTCCATAGATCCTCAATATATGTCAACTATGTCATGATTGTATGTACCTAAATAATGCCCATCTCAATGATGTGGTCATCTCCTCTTGACTAAGCTCCAAGTTAGGGCAATCCAAGTGTAGTTGTGGGAGGTGATCCATGTGTAATCCATGTAGCAATAACCATGCCTCTTTCGTCCAAGCATACCAACATTCAATGTCCCCCTATAATACTAGCTATCTAGATGATTCTAGTGCAAGTTGGTCTTAGCAAGGTCCATAGCCTATGCAAGAAAGGCATTGTCTGGAAGAGGGCCTCTACAACTATGGGTGGTGCTCCCATATACACTCTAATAATCTCATGTGTTACAGAGGGCTTACTTCAAATTATCCATGAAATCATTAATACTAGGGGTCTCTCCATCTACTCCCATCTCTCATATGTTTCCTCCCCCTGAGTAGCGGTTGATCCTATGTGGCTCTCCTCATGTGGTACTGGCTTAATCCCCATATGGGGGCCCATACAAAAGTGCTGGTGCAACTAGAGTGTCAAAGAGGTAGAGCTTCATCCAAGGCTCCTGAAACTGTATGATTGTGCACTGGCTCTCCATTGGCCCTAGATCTGTATAGCATGGTGTCAATCTATCCGCTACTACTCTCCTCAAAGTAAATCTCAGTCTTGACAATGTAATCCCCAAGTAAACATGTCTCTAGACCACCTCCACTATCTCCTCTCCATATGTGAAATGGGGTACCGATCACCAAATCCATTGGGAGGAAGTGTTAAACACCATAACCTTGGTTTTCCCAAGGTTCACTATGAGATCCCTATCCTAACATAAGGCTTATAATGCATCTAGGTGGTGTTACAATCCCTCCAATGTGTTGGAGATGAGGACTATGTCATCGACATGCAGTAATATGGGTATCAATGCTCCCCCTAGGCTAGCTCCCTCCTCTCCAAGTCCATCAATATAGTTTGATATCTCATCAATGTAAAGGTTGAATAGAGTAGGTGAGAGTGGGCATCTTATTTCACTCCAATGGTGTTGGTGATCTCCTCCAAAAGCCCTCTTGGTGCTCGTATTCAAACATGTACAATGCTAGTATCCCCCATCTCATCTCCATCAGGGACCTCCAACTCCTATAAACTCTACATGAGCCTAGCACATGGTATTGTATCAAAGGACTTAAGAAAATCCACAAAGTAGTAGTATACCCACCTCCCCTATGCCTTGCTCTCCTCGATGATGGTTTGGATCATGAGGATATGATCAAGAGTGGAGTAGCCCTCCTACACCTTGCATGTCCACATGCCTGATGTTGGTGCTTCTTTGCCCATTAGCTCAAGCTATGCTCTAGTATCGACCCATAAATCCTGGCTAGCACATGGCCAAAACCATAATTGTCTTATAGTTCATAGGAACCATGGGGTACTATAGTATTAGCTGACCAACTGGTAGGGAAGCCTTCACACATGGCCCTATTGAATAGGTGGGCTAGAAGGGGTGTGAGGATATCTTTGACACATGATAGGTGCTCTACTACTAGTCCATCATGGTCTTGGGCCCCGACCATTCTAGAGTTTATCAATGGCATCACGTACCTAATATAGTGATGTAGCATATGTATGCCATGTGTCTGATGAGGTGATGGGTGTATGGGCCCGAGGCTCTTGGAATGCCTTCCACACCTCCTTGCTATCATGTCCCAAGAATAGATTGTAAAACTTGTGCTTTGATTCAAATAAAAACGCCCCCTTCTTTTGTCGCACTAGGCGGCGAAAGATTGAGCATGTATGGCTACATGTGTAGGTCCCTCGTGCTTTGCCTTGTTGGAGACGAATATGGATTTCCTTACACTCCTTGTTAGGCTATTCTATGAAACATTTTTCCTTGGAGGGGTGGAATGGACATGTGTGTGATATGGAGGCATGGTTGGTTGCCACTCCTAATGGATGAGGGGACACTCTAAAAGATTGTATGTCATGGATGAGGGACAAGGACCTTAGGAGATAGTCTATGCTCACTCTTAGTCTCTATATAGGTTCGGTCTCTTCTATTACCCATGAGACCTACTCTATGCATGATGGTTATGCCTAAGGACGGCTAATCCACGTGTGCCTCCCAAGGCTAGGAGGTGGTCAACATAATCTATGCACCTAGCTATGTCATACGATGTCTAACTGAGCCCCATCTCCTTTGGTGTTGTCTCTCTGTACATGTGGTCCCCACTCTCAAAGAAGGGAACCTGTCTCCATGCTATGCAAGCATTGAAGTCCCTAGCCAGCAAGACATCTCCAATGTTAGAATAATGCATAATGTCTTCATATAATGGTAGATATGGTGACTCTCCCTTCTATGATGCATATGGAAAATTTGCTAGAGCAAGGTAGCATACTACCACGTATATATCATAGGGGCGATCTATACCTATCTAGATGCACATGAAGTGAGCCTTCTCCTCTCTACATGACCTGTATCATATGATGTAACTCCTCCACATATAGCACAACTACTCCTCCAGACCCTTTGGTCCCGCCTCGTCATTAGGCTCTAGGGCAACATGCCATCTCCCATCTATAGCCTCTTACCTTTTGGCAATTGTGTGCTTGAACATTAGTGTGTCTATAAAAGATGATGTCGATGTCAATGAAGGTCTCTTGGAACAGCCTTGTATCCATCAATTGTAGTTCCACACTATGACCTTTAGGTGTGTCTCATAGGCCGTGCCCTATCATTGGCATTTGTCTGTGATAATGATGCAGCTGTCTCTGTATACTACCCATTTTCTCACTTTGCGGGCCTCCATAATCTATGGCATGCACTCCCTACAGTGGGCTACTTCAATGGGTGTGAAATCATCCTCAAGGTATAATCTTTCTCCTTTGAGAGCCTTCCTTTTGGAGAGAAATGCTCATTGTAACTCCAAAATAACAAATTTGATGATAAGGGATGGGCCCTTTTTTATATCTTTCCCTATGCATCATGCATTTTCCACAATGGAGGGGTCCTTCACTCCCATTTTTCTACATATGCTTTTGGCATCTTCTAAGAGGCTGTCTCCCTCTTTCTGCCCAACCACCCGAACATGCAAGGCTCTAATTTTCCTTCTCTTCTCCTCTTCAAGTGCATAGAGAGAGAGAGAGAGAGAGAGAGAGAGAGAGAGAGAGAGAGAGAGAGAGAGAGAGAGAGAGAGAGAGAGAGAGAGAGAGAGAGAGAGAGAGAGAGAGAGAGAGAGAGAGAGAGAGAGAGAGTGTGTGTGTGTGTGTGTGGCAAAGAGACAAAGAGAGAGTTCGTACAAAGACAAAAAAAGAGTAGACACAAAGAAAGAGAGACAATTAATTGGATGTAGAAAAAAGAGAGAGAGTTCATTAAGAGACATACAAAGAAATGGCATAAAGAGTGAGGGATGTGCCCACACACACCAAAGTATGAATGTGTGGGTGTGGGGGGCATGAGAAGATAGAGATATAGAGTGAGGTAATTAATTGGATGTGGAAAAGAGAGAGAGTTCACTAAGAGATAGACAAAGAAATGGGACCAATGGTGAGGGATGTGCCCACACACATAGTATGAAGGTGTGTGTGTGTGTGTGTGTGTGTGTGAGAGAGAGAGAGAGAGAGAGAGAGAGAGAGAGAGAGAGAGAGAGAGAGAGAGAGAGAGAGAGAGAGAGAGAGAGAGAGAGAGAGAGTTTAAAGTAGGTGCCACGAGGAGGAACTAGTGGTAGTAGGTGCAATAAGGGTATAACAGGTCACATATGTGAAATAAATATATTGGGTTGCAATTATGAACACTCTAACTAGACAAAAGAGCATCACTAATTTTAAGCCACTTTGGATAACATGTCATAGTTGTAAAAAGGTCTCATTTTTCTCCACTTCACATAATTGCCATTGCATCTTAATAGAATTCATACACATGTCTAGGGCCTTGGTGAAAGCTAATGATGACAAAACCATGTACTTACTCACATGGCACATTACATTTGTGCATTGGGATTATCGATAACATTAAGCATGTTAGTCAATCCTAGATACTGTTTCAAGCACAAAGTTGATTGATCATCTTGATGACACAGAGGACAATGTTACAATTGTGTTTTATGTTTAGATAGCGCATCCCTAGGGCCAATCCTTGGGGCGTAGGAGAGCCATAGAAACCACAATGATTAATTGGGGGTACTCTGTATGTATGAAAATGTAAGAGAGGGAGATTTAATAATGGGGAAATACTAGCTACACTGGCTAGTATATAAGGTGTTAGGGACTTGATTTTTCACCATCAGATTATAATAATACAAGTCTCCTTCATCTTCTCCCTCTCTACAGCTTTCATGTCTATTTTCTCTCTCCTCATCACTCTCTTTCTCTCTCTTTTGCACTTCTTCTTCTCTCTCTTCTGTAGTCTTCTCTCTCCTTTTCTCTCTCCCCAGTCCTCTCCTTGACAAGTGGTATCAAAACTCTAGTTTTGATCCATTTAGTTACCTTACATGCTCAATTACTATCCTTTTCAATTAAAAATCCAAGAAGCTTTAGGTACACAGGGACATGCACTAAAATGGAGGAGCACTGAAGGACCCAGAGGTCAAGGACCAAGAGGACATTAGTCAAGAGCATTAATGGAGTCCTTAGACCAAGTTTAGAGGCTGGAAGACTGGATTTGGCAGCTTGTGGGTCATTTTAGGCCAAATTTGAAGGTAAATTTCTAAAAATGCTCCTTCACCCCTTCTTGTAGTGATCAGCCACTAAAGAGATTTTTCTTAGGAAACCAACAGAGTGTTAGGCAAAGGCAAGAACTATTGCCTTTAAGGTGATGTGTATATTTTCTATTCACAATTTTATCTATGCATTAGAGCGCCTTCTCATTAGCCTATTTCAAATGCATGCAAGGTTTTTTTAGGGTAACCTTAGAGCTTTTGTAGATTTCTTTTGTGCACTTCTAAACTTTTGCAAATTGACAAAAGTTGTAAGGCTTTGTTGATTGTTTGCCAAATTTTGCATGCTATAGCTAGTTGAAGTGGATGACACTCTTCTTTGCTATAGCTAGTTGAAGTGGATGACACTCTTCTTGAAAATCATGTGTGCTAATAGCATTGACCTTTAACATCCAATATTTGTGCTTGTGTGAGAATGAATGTATGGAGTTTGAATCTATGTGCTTTTGCATTGACCTTTAACATCCAATATCTATGCTTGTGTGAGAGGGATTATATGCAAATTGTATTGTAGTTAGAGATATAGTTTCAAATGCATTGCGTGAAGCCCTCCTCATAGGGAAAAATACTAAGGGCCATTTCCCACCATGCATTCACGAACGAAATAATTGGCAGTTAGTCCCTTCATGCATAGGTCCATGTGTAGTATTATGTAAGTATCAGGGGGTGAGTGTGTTACACCAGACATTGTGCACCGCCTTGTTTGTATGAAATAGAAGCCCATATAGCAAGCTCGTGGGAAGGTCAATCAATATATCGAGTGTTCCTTTAAGTGACGTTCCCGTGAGAAGGTTCTCTAAGGCCTAAAAGTTTCCCCCTCTAGAAAATGAGGGATGGGCACATGCGCGGCACAGTTTAAACGCAGGGTCGGAATCCAAAAGAGGAGGGAATCATCCATCTTGCCTATTCGTTCTCCTCTCTCTTCCTCTTTCGATCCTTTTCCTTCTCACCTCATCATTCTTTAATAAGGACCAAGCCTCAAGGGTGCCTCGATGTGTGACTGCGACCCCGAGCGTGACAGCCACAAGCGCAGCAGCCGTAATGGCGTCGCCCTATCAGAGCTTGCCAAGATGATGGCCGACTTCGCGAGTGAAAGGGACTGGGAGAAGTTCCATAGCCCCAGAAATCTCTTACTTGCCTTAGTACGTTCTCCTCCTCCTCCTCCTCCTCCTCCTCCTGGTTTAACGCTGTCTTGGTTCATTGCATTTTTCAATTCTATTAGTTCTAGCTGAGAAGAGCTTACGGTAAGAATTTACAGACGGCTTGCTCGGTTTGTGCTGTCAGGGAAAAGGATGGATGAGAGAGAGAGAGAGAGAGAGAGAGAGAGAGAGAGAGAGAGAGAGAGAGAGAGAGAGAGAGAGAGAGAGAGAGAGCCTGTGCATACGTGTGCACGCACGCAGTCACATGCGATGATTGTTTTCCACCTTTTGCATTTTTGGGGCCGCTGGCATAATTGGATTATCGGGAATGCTTTCATTTTTTATTCCCATTCTTGAGTGCACAGTCGAATTGGCTGCTTGAGAGGTCTCCTACACTGTCAGTCACCATACAGTATGCTGGGCTCATTTCCAAGGATGATTTGCTTTCTTGGCATGCTGTGGTCTCTTCAGTCTCTTTGTCATTCATATAGTTCTCTTGTATTCAACATTCATAGTACAATTTCTCATTTCTCATTTTGAGAGAGAGAGAGAGAGAGAGAGAGAGAGAGAGAGAGAGAGAGAGGTTAAGTTGAACAGGGTGGTGACCAGAAAGTCTTTGGTTCAACTCCTACATCCTGCATATTCATTTAGTATATGTGTTACGAAAGGGAGAATTGAACTTGGGTCAATGGGTTAATAAAAAACAAGTGGCTTACCACTAGAGAGAGAGAGAGAGAGAGAGAGAGAGAGAGAGAGAGAGGGTCACCAATGGCAGAACAAGGGTGCACACAAGTCTCAGCTCCAGAACTCATTGGATCGACAGTCAGCAGTTAGTCGTCTGTGATTTGTCAACAACTTTCAGCCCAGTCTACTACAACCTGCTCAGAGGACTGGATAGTTATTGGGTTTTAGCGATATATCAAGAATATGAGATTGACACAAATATTCTTGAGTCAACAGTACAGCAGTGACTGGCAGTGTGTTGATGACTTTATATAGGCAAGGGGCTGCAGTGCTTATATTTTCAGAGTGAATCATGTACTTTGGTCAAATTGATGGAACACTGAATGAAAATGAAAGACGTATGGAACAAATGGAGATGAAAGATGGCACGTACAAGAGAACAAAGTGTCCATTACATGATTGAAGTAAGGAAAGTCAGAAGAGGGCACCTGTATTTCAAAGTCTAGAGGGCAGGAGAGAATTTGGTTTGTTTTGGTCGCAAGTTTGCTTTAAAATTGATTAATCTATGCATATGAACCTAAAGCAAGCAAGGGGGGCGATGATTTTTATGGTTGCCTTTCTTTCTCTTGGCAAATACTATGAGTATTGTGTTTGCTGTGCACAAAAAAGAGGAAAATAGCATGTTGTGGATGTCTATGTGACTAAGCCAAGTATGGCTGTTGTGCTTGCACAAGCTAGGACATTGATCTCTAGGTGTTGTTTTCAAACATATACACACAATTTGTAATTTTTTGGATTGCTTGTCTAAAATCTGTAGATTCAGTCCATCTAGAGTGACACATTCCCCTAGGATCCAACCTACACACAAGACACGACACAAGCCAAATTCATGAGTCATAATAAAAGGGATTGGACATCAGACTCACCTCCCAACCATAGAGCCAATGAAACCGGACTTCCTCCTGGTAATGACTTGATTAGGCTCTTATTTATAGCAATTAACAAATTCGCAAAAATTGAAATGCATACTTTACCATATAATCTTGGACATTGGACACTCTAGTGACCCTAAAATTGGTGCCCCTTGCGGTGTTTCTTTAACTTATATTGCAATTGGAATGAGTATAGTTTAGATTTTTCAATCTTCTTTTTGGTTGATCCAAATGTCCTTTGCTGTAATAAATGATTGGTAAGCCTTTTGAGCAATTTGCCTCTTAAATTTCACCCAAGACTTGCCAAATCTTGACCCTTGACCTCTAATTGTTGGCATGGATCCCAATGTGGTTGTTAAACCCTAATTTTTGTTGTTAATTAGGGTTTATGGTAGAAATTCCTTTGCTGTCCACCAAATTTGGTTGAGATCTACTCCAAATGGTCGAGATTTGCTGAGATTATCAAAGAGAATAGGTTGGAGAAGGTGAGAATGTCAACTTGCCTATGTTAGTCATGTCAATTTGTCATCTCCCCGTTGTGAGCTCCTTTTAGAGTCTGACGGAGACATGGGAGCTTTGGCATTCTAGAGTGCATTTCTTTTGTTTTAGACACATTTCTTTTGCATTCCCTTGGTTTGTGTTGTCACTTCTTGCCACTGCCTTTCTTTCCCACGATTGCTTGGGATATCTTCTCATCATTTCCTCGTTTTTTCTATGCAGTTGAATTGCATTTACTTTAGTCATATTATCATTTGGTCTAGTCGGCTAGATTTATTGAGTCATTTCTTGTGGCCACGTTAGCAGTGCCATGTGGCAAGTTGCCACGTGGCCACAATCAGATAGTTCGACTACAGACTTGATTATTTCAGGGTATTATTTTCAGCCTTTAAAAGGCTGAGTTTTCAGCAGTCTTGACACATTATCTCTGACAGATTTATCCGCTTGTTGATTACGGAGCTTGCTCTCGAGGTTGATGGAGATCAAGATCCTCGAGGTGGAGACATACACATATATTTTCTCTGCACCTGCTGAAACCAGCCTTCCTTCTTGGAATGGGTGGTGATAACCTATTTTGAAGAGTTAATTACAGCAATAAATAAATGCACATAAAATAAAATACACACTTCACCATAACATTCTTGGACAGTAGACACCTTGTTGGTCCCAAAATTGGCGCCCCTTGCGGTATTTCTTTAGCTTTCATTCAATTGGAAGGAGTACAACTTGAGATTCTTCAATCTCCTCCTGCTAACCAATTGCTCTTGGTGTCATAAATGTCCAGCAAGCCTTTTGGGTCATTTGCCCCTTGTTTCACCTAGGACTTCTTCTTCAATTTGACCCTTGGTTGGCCAAATGCTACCCCAAATCAATTCGGGATGGGCTGGCTCTTGAAATCCCTTGATAATCTTCAATTATCAGCTGCTGATTTTAGTCCCTTGAGCTTTCAATCTCTGGCACGGATCCCAAGGTGGTTGCTAAACCCTGATTTTTGCTGTGAATTAGGGTTTACAAATCAGCCCACCAAAAATGGCTGAGATCTTCTCCGAATGGCTGAGAATTGCTGAGAATGGCTGAGCATGGGTTGAAGGAGATGAGAGAATGCTATAGAGAGAGAAAATTTTGAGATTTGTCGTGAAGAACTGATAAAAATCAGTTGCTGTCCTGCTGTACCAGTCCCAAATGGACGCACCAACAACAATAGGAGCATCAGAGACTGTGATCTTCAGGAGAAAGTGTATCAGCAGCAATTGTTAGCTTCACAAGGTCAAGAATATGCAATCTCCATCACCAAAATGGTCTCCAATGGTTGGGAATTGGTCCCAAAAGCTGGCAGCAACAGTCTAATACCTCTTTCCAATAGCTTCAAAATGAAAAAACGAGATTTTTCTCTCCCTTCAGCTCTATTTAGCCTTTCTCCCACTTGCATGGGAAAGTTTTGCCAAGTGGCAGCTTTCTTAATCCATTTTCAGCAATTTCTAGCCATTTAATTAATTTTCAGAATTAATTAATTCTGAAAATTAATTCAGCCCTTAATCCATGCTCAGAAAATTGACCTTGCCCATCCAAAAATTAGTTGGCTAGGCCATTTGCAACCCAAAGTGGTTCCATGCATTAATTGACCCTTGGACAAGCATTAATCCATTAATTAATGCCTAGTTCCTAGTGTCACCATTGACACTTAATGGCCAATTAATGGTCCTAGGAGCAAACTGACACCAAAATTCACCTAGAATCTAACAAATGTAACTTGTTACAACTCTTGCCTTTGACACCCATCTTTTTCACAGGGTCCTTCGGTCTTCAACTGTGAGAGTAGCTTGCACCTCACATGTGCAACACATGTGGATCTTTTAATTGCCTTTGACACCCATATTTTAAAGTAGTGTAGGCGTGCAAGAAAAGAGTACTGTTTTTGTTGTTAGAGAAGGAAGAAGACTGTGCTTTTGGCCTTCAAGTGCAGATTTTTACATTTTCATTGTCTTCTGCGGGTAAAGAAGGAATGGAACGAGCTATCCTCAGCGTAGCAGGTTGTATTTTCAGAGTCAGAGGGGGTTGCTTTTTTGTATTTTGTGCAAGCATTGTAGGTGAAGATGTTTTTTGAGGCTGAGATAGAGTTTTAAGTGATCATGGACCAGAAGGTGCTCGTCCTACTGGCTCTTTCTTCTGATCAAAAGCTCTTATGATTTGGCAGAGTTTGTTACAGAGGCTATCAATCGTCCTTTGCGAGACGATGTAACGTGTCCACTAGTATCATCCAGGACACGTCTTAGCAGTCCATCGGAAGGGATGTCTAGAAAGCTTCGCTCGACACTCCCATGGAATGTTACGGGATTTGCGATCTAGGTCTTTCCGCGTCTCCCACGTAGCGGAAGTATCCTGGCCGTTCCCACTTAGGATCAACTGGAATTAGGGTTTTCTTGATTGGTAATTACCTAACAGCAACTAGCGTCGGACCCAAGCGAACTACTTTACGCAGAAACGTCAGGTCCGAAGCGGATTCACGTTGCACTTGGTTCAAGGAGAATGAGAAACGAGAGGGATGCAAAGCTCAACCTCTCTGCCATAAGGCATAATCCCATTCCGTTCCCCTAAAACAGCGTAAATCGAGTAAGACATAACTCTAGGTCATCGCTTTCGTTATTCGTTTTCTTTGACGATCATTTCGCTGTTCTTCGAGATTTTGAGAAAAGTTTCTGGCTAATCGGGACCACCCAACCGTAGGACGGACCCATGGCCCATCCTCCGCACTTTCCTCGGTTTGTTTTAGTTATGTAATTATCTAACCCATTAATTTGGACATGTAACAATCAGCTTCTTTAATTAATCCGTTAAACACTGGTTCCTTCACGTAATCTTATCACGTGACATAGAAAAACAATATCAAACAAGTTCTTTATTAACATATCATCAAATTTATCTTTGAAATACAAGGAGTTCCGTCCATAGGCTTGTCCATAATTCGCCCGAAGGCTAACCAGTAATCCACAGGGATCACTATTCTAAGTTTCCGCCCGTAGACTAGTATGCGGGCCTTGAGATCCAATCCCGAGTCACGTTAGCCTCTTGTGCAGGACCTGGAAGGCAAGGGATTTATGGCCAGAGCCCCCCCTGGCACCCAAGCGTCCTCTTGCTCCAAGTAGAGCTCAACGGAGAGACCTCTCGCGGCAGGTTCGGTCCACGTTTCCGGCGCGGTCAACAACCCCCTTGGTTAGGGTCAGGCAAGCAATCGGGGGTAATTGAAGCTGCCTCTTCCTTCAGGCCTTCGACCTGAAGTATAGATATTCATTTAATTTGTAATTCATAAATCAAACAGTGCTCTAAAATCTCTAGCAAGCACAAACACTTCCATTAACTGATCTTGTTGTTGGCAAACTGCTAAGGAATGATTCTTTCCTTTTGAATGCATCAGCACTCGTTCCAGGGTGTCTTGAAACTTGGCAAGGTCCCTTATATTCTGGGTTAGGGCGTACCCTCTTAACCTAATTTGGTCAACCCTAAAGTTCATTGGATACTTTAGTTTCGGGTTTTTAACTTTCCTTATTTAGAAGGATATCAAAGAATACATCCTTTTGCAAGATAACTTGCGTAAGGATCCGCCATCCTTGCTGAGGGTATTTAACCTTTCTTCTTGTGAATCAATCACAAGTCCATATGACTTCGTACTTGGTGCGCAAGTCCTGCATCGTAATATACGATGAAACAATCCGTTTTAGTTTCTTTAAGTTGACGTTTATCAGACCTAGGATCTCTTTTTAAGAACCTCAAGGACAAACCCTAGTTCTTTTTTATTTACGATTTATTGACCCTACAATCAGGGAAGGTAGGCAAGTATTTAAGGTATAAACGTTTCTTGGTTTTTAAATCATTTCCAAGGCATATTTCACAGCATAGGTATTTTTAAGTTTACATTAATTCGGTTAACTTTTAGAAGGTAATATTAAGATCACCTCGGCACGATTTGTTATCCTTGTGACAATTGAATTTTCAGTCCTAAACTTTATTGCTTTGGGGTTGGGTAAATTCAATTAATCTTCCTTTTTCCTTGCGAACGAACTCATGTCAAATAACAATCTTTTTCTTGCTAAGATATGTAGTTAGCAATGATAACTTCCTAGAGTTCAAGCAACGTAAGAAACCTTTCGTGAATTTCATCTTCTATGATGATTCGTTGCAAAAAAGAATAGGGGTTAATGGTGCAAGATGCAGTTTTTATACCTTCAAGATTTAACGGAAATATACTACTATAGTAGGTAGATAATCTTGCTCGTAATTCGTTTCAATGCATGATGCTATTTGAAGGAAACTATGTTTTATACATTATCATTTTTGCATGTTCAATTAAACTAAACTCCTTCATCGTAAATAACTAGGACAAAATATATCTTATCCCTAACAATTCATCTTGCATGATTGAATTAAAACCGATATAAAACCAAGAAGAAAAACCTGGTTTTGGGGTGAGATATCCACATGGATACCGGGAGATGACCCTCCCGTAGCTACTCCTTGGACTTTCTTAGGTGGCATCGTAGTTGTAATCCTTCGAACGTGAATGCAGCTTTTACTCTCCTTTTTGGATTTCCACCGTCTCTCTTTCGAGGCAAGGAGCCGTTAAGGGATTGACCACGAGAAAGGGGTAACAAGACCTTTAAGGTCTTAGCTACTTGGAGAAGGAAAGGTTTATAAAGCCTAAGAAGGCCCTATAGGGTATATACACGGCAAAAAGGTTATGGATGAGTGTGGCTTCGCAACCATATGAACCTTGGGAGAACTTTTGGGCTTGGGGTAAAAAGTATAGGAAGGGGGATTTTTGGAGAGGTTTTGGGACACGGAGTAGTATAGGTTTTAGGGATTTTAACCCGGAGTGATAGGGGAAAGATGAAGGGTGAAGGCTTATAGCATGGGGAAGGAAAAGGGTGGGTAAGGAAAAAGGGGACATGGGGGTTAGAAAGGGCTTAGGGGGTGTGTTAAGAAAAAAGGAATATGAGGGGGGTGAAACACGGGGTTTCAACACAAGAAGGGACTTATAGATTTAGGCACCGGGGGGGGATTTGTGGGTTACGAGGCCAAGGGGTGTGGGGTTTAATGGCCCCACGGGAAGGGTTAAGGCCTTAAGACCGGGGCGGGGTGAAAGGATTTCTAATGGGGTAAAATCGGGAGGGGGTGAAAGGGTTCTAAGAAAAATCGGGGAGAGGGGTTTAGTGTAAAAAGGGATATGGGGGGTGAAAGGGTAAAAGTATAGGAAGGGGGGCTTAAGGAGCCCTTCCCTTAGAAGCTTCAAGAAGCTTCTTGAAGCTTCTATGGGATCATAGAAGCCACGTGGGGGGAAAATTTGATGCGACGACCGGGGGGGGGGGGGGGATTTCTGCAGGCGGCAGATGAATATGGCGCACGTGGGGAGAGAGGATAGAGGCGGTAGTGCAGCGTTTGGCAGTGGTCCTTCCTCCTCCCTCGGCAGCAACACGAACAGGGCGATGACTTTGTCCTCCTCTCTCACGACAGATAGACGGATGTCAGGCGGCAGCAGCGTCTTCCCCGTCCTCTCACGATACCGCAGCACTGTCCCCCGTCCTCTCACGATACTCCCACATTTATATAGGGGAGGGGAGGGAATCCTCCCCCCTGCTATGTGTCAATTCGCATGGATACTTCCTTGATCCAAGCTCCAGCAAGGAGCTTGGTGTCCCATGTTTCCCTCCCTCTCCCCCAGCTCGACAGTCGGCTGGGGGAAGGAGGGAGTAAAAAAATTTGCCTTCATTCTTAAAAAAAAAAGAAATTTCCCCAAAGCCCTATTCAACGTAATAAGATTTAGATTTGTTACAGACGAGTCCAGACTCTCTTCCAGTGAGAAGGCGGAGTTGGTAAAGGCTCAGACACATTGGGATAAACTCAATGCTTGCATTTGCTCGTTTTTATTTCTACCATGTACTACAACCATTATCTCTCACATAGAGCATTTGACGGTGGCTAGGGAGATATGACCGGAGTTGGATCAAATGTATAATCGGATGACCGTCATGAAGCGTTATTTAAAGCTTTGCTTGGTCAATCCGCTCAGAAGGGGAAGGACCAAAAGAAGAAGGACTATAAATCTAAGAAGAACAACGACAAGGAGTCTACTTGTCACATTTTGGCAAAACAGGTCACTGGAAGAAGGATTGCCTCGATAAGGAGAAGAAAAATAAGAAAAAGAAGAAGAAATCTTCAAAGGATTCCGGAGAGCGGTGGCTGCTCCCTCATCAGCTGCTTTCTTTCATTTGGAGGTGGTTGAGAATTTGACTCTGCCGGCTTCTGATGCTTCGTTGACTATCCCATTTACTCGGGAGTGGATTATTGACAGTGATGTCTCTAGGCACATGACCCCTTCTTTAGCAGGTGTCACTCATTTGTGGCCTTCTCATGGTCAGATTCTTATTGGCGATAGTTCGCCTATTCTTATATAGGGACGGAGCAACATGCATCTTATTCTAGATGGGTGTGGTGGTGCTCATGCTTCTAAGGTACTTTAAGTGCCGGCTTTGGGGTATCGTCTTCTCTCAGTATGCAAGATTCGTATCCTCGGCCTCCTAGTCGAATTTGATGTGGATTCTTTTTGGATTCTTGATCAAGGATCAAGAGTAGTTCTTTCTTCAGGTTCTGAGGAGAATGGAGTCTACAAGTTGCGGTCTTCTTCTGCCCTGACTTCTTTTCTTTTTACTTCTCAAACTTAGTCCGAGCTTTGGCATGCTCGGTTTGGTCACCTCAATTATGAAAACCTTCGAAAGGCGTCTAAGGACCAGTTTGTTCGAGGTTTGCCAGATATTGTGATGAGTTAGCAGCCTTGTGTATCTTGCATCCGTGGGGAGTAGACTCGTGATGTTGTTCCCAGCAAGGCTTCAAGGCGGTCTTCAACAATCTTGGAGCTTGTTTCCACTGATCTTTGTGGACCGATGAGGATGAAATCCCTTCGAGGGAGTTTGTATTTCATGCTTATTGTAGATGATTACAGCAAGATGACATGAGCCTATTTCTTGAAGTTGAAGTCCTAGGCTTTCTCCAACTTCAAGGGTTGGTTGCTCTTTGAGGAGAACCGATCGGGGCGGAAGCTGAAGACCTTATGATTGGATAAGGGCGGAGAATTTGTTTCTAATGAGTTTGCTCGGTTTTGTGCAGATCATGGCATACACCAAGAGTTTGCCAATACAAACACCCCTTAGGAGAATGGCATTTTGGAGTGGAAGAATCGCAGTGTGATCGAGATGGCCTGTACTATGATGGAGCATCGTCAAACACCTCAGTGTCTATGGGTTGAGGCTGTGGCTACTTCAGTTCATATCCTTAATCGTTCCTTTACTTCCGCTGTTGTTGGTATGACTCCTTTTGAGGTGTACTTTGGATCCAAGCCCGATGTTTCTTATTTTAGGGTTTTTGGGTGTGATACTTATATTCACATCTTGAAGACATAGTGTGACAAATTTGAAGCGGCTTCCAGAAGACAGGTGTTTGTGGGCTATAGCTCGCAATCTCAAGGCTACCGATTATAGATCTTGTTAAGTGGGATGTCTGCACAAGTCGTGATGTTCGGTTTGTGTAGGTTCCAGCCCCGAGCCAAATTGTCATCGAAGAGACAAAGGCAGTCCTATTTTAGAAGTTCGAGATGACGGATTTAGGAATTCTCCATTTGTTTTTGGGCCACAAGATTTATTAGTCTTAGAAGGGGATTTTCATCTCTCAGCAGAGATATGTACAAGAGCTCTTAGTGACTTTTGAGATGTAGGATTGTCGGTCTATTTCTACTCCTATGGATCCTAGCTAGAAGGCCACTTCACACGCAGATTCTCCTTTGCGAATGCTACCCGCTACCGTCAGTTGATTGGATCATCGATTTGGCTCCTCAACACATGGATTGATCTATGTTTTGTTGTAGGCCTTTTGGCTGGGTTCATGAGTGCACCTCAGCACGTGCATTGGCAGGCTGCTCAGAGGATACTTCGTTTTTTAGGGGAACCTCTGACCTCGAGATTTCCTATCCAGTAGGTCCAGGTGTTTCTGATCTTGTTCTTGCAAGTTGGAGTGATTCAAATTGGGTTGGCGATGTGGACCAATGGTGGTTTACTACATGTTATTGTTTTACCTTGGGTGCTGATGCTATCTCTTGGAGTAGCAAGAAGCAGCCCACGATAGCCCTATCTTCAAATGAGGCGGAGTCTTCAACTGAGGCGGAGTATCGGGTTGTGTCTTCTACCACATGTGAGACTGTGTGGCTTTGCCGGTTGTTGGAGGAGCTTGGTTGTCCCAGACTCATCCTACTATCTTGCGGTGCGACAGTAAGAGTTGCATTGCCTTGTCATGGAATCTCGTATTTCATGCTCGGACAAAGCACATAGAGATCCAGTATCACTTCATCAGGGAACAGCTTTTGGATGTGACCATCGATGTGGAATATTGTAAGATTGAAGACAATTTTGTAGATTCGTTTACGAAGGCACTTCCCCAAGCTTTATTTTATCGGCATTTCAGATCCCTCCGTTTGTTGCCTTGTCTAGGATCTGAGAGGGGATGTTGAGAGTATCATTGCACTCTCACATGGTATTTGTTAGATTACGGAAGATAGCTTTCTTCAGACTGATGGAAGCACGAGTGTTCTTCACCTCCCAGCCACGCCTAGATAAGTGCTGGTCCTCAATCTTATCTCTTTGCCAGCCGTCAACTTGCTGGAGTCCTACTATTCCTGGACTCCCTTACTCTCTAGGCTCCCCTTGACCCCGTTCGGGCGCCCAAGAGCCCGGACGGTCATTCTCGTGCATGTTCCCCTAAATTTACCTTAATGTAACATTAAATATCTCTTTTAATGTTACATTCCACACTTATGACATTAATGTAACATTAAGTATTACTTTTAATGTCACATTAATGTCACAGTATCATTGTCTAAATGAGAGCACAGAGAGAAGATTTCTTGCAAAGAAGCATTCCCAACCATCAAACACAGCCATCCATCATTGTGTTTGCTACAAATGCGGCCATCTGAGAAGGAGACAACATCATTTGGGTGGTCTTTGTTAGCATTTTGTGCTAGGTGATCCCTTTTCCCACGTAGATGGCAGCTTTTGTGACTAGTTGACATCCCTTGGCTTGGCGACAACACACTTTGTGCGGGTGACATCCTTCTTGTAAACGCCCCGAACAACGTAGTATGCTTAACAATTATGATTTTCGCTTGTTTTCGAGATTTAATATAAAAGAGAATGAACACTTAAGCTGAAAATGAAAATTACTCACAAAATTACAGCCATGAAAATGTAAAAGTAATGGAGACAAGATTGAGGGTTGAAGATGGGCAATCCCCCGCCGAAGGAATGTATTTTTGCTCAACCCAAGTCCCTTAGGAAAGAGCTCAGTTACAATCAACTTGAGAGTGAGGAGAAGTAATTCTCACTTTCACAAGATCATGCAAAGATGTACAAACACACATGCATTATCTATTATGCAATGATAAGAACTGATTTCTTTACAGTATGAGAGAAGAAAAAGGGGAAATCAGCCTTTCTCCATCGTTGATCAGCAGTACATGGATAGGGCTTGCTTCTTGTTGCTAAAATGGAAGAAAGAGCTCGAGAAGGAGGTGCTTTAATGAATTTACAGGCTTGCTGTCCTGTAAAACAGCAGTGATAGAAGAGGGAATATGGAGGAATTTGATAATGGAGAAGTGGGGGATGATGATGGGGATGGATGGGGCCAATTTCTGCCTATCTGTGGGTGCTGTACATGAGTTTACAACAAAGAAAAATGATGCTAAATGAAGAAAAACGAGCTCTTATTTATAGGAGAGGGAAGAGCTAGTATAAAAGGGGAAAGTGGAGTAGTACAAGACAAGTGTCCAGCCACATGTCATGAGATGTGACGAGTGGTGGGACACTTAGAAACTTGTGTGACAAGTGTCTTGACACTTGTCTCTTCTCTATGGCCTTCCTTTTTGGGTTGAATACTGTCAAGAATAGAAACAACCAAATTTAGTAAGCACAGTCAGAGTACAGAATTTTCTATTTTTAGAATGACATCCCTATTTTTTAAGACTAGCATTTTTAGGCTAATTCGAGGCTCCTAAAATTTAGGGACCCCCCAATATGGGTGTCATATGAAAGCTTTTTCCATGTACATCGCAAAAACGGTATCAGAATCTTCATGTGACTTTCCTATGCAAAGAAATGTGCATTTCAAGCTTTCAGCCCACACATGCACATTGTACAAGCATTTCATGATCATGCCATCTTGTTGATTGTAACTGTCTGTTCTGGTGGATCTAGCCCACACTTCAAGGCATCAATCCTTTCTGTGTGCGAGTCTAACCCTGATATGCGTGAGTTCTGGTCACAGGCGTCCAATCGGGCCATATAGGTGGAAGTGTGATCTATCTTTTCTCTAACCCACCACGTGGGTCCACCATAACCTGTGACCACTCATCAGTGGCCAGCTCCAATGCACTTTTCTTTATATCTAATTAGTGCAAAGGAAACAAGTTTAATAAATCATTATATAGACAAATTAATGAAAAAGGATACAAATTCTGTTTCTATAGAGTTGTGACACTTCTGGTGGCAGGCGATGGTCTCGTGTGTAGGTGGCACATTCTTTTGATTGTTTCCTAATTTTTGTCTTGTTTCGTAGCTTTTTGGGTGATTGCAAAATTGGAAGATATTTAAGTTTCAAGGCTTTGATGAATCAGTTGAGGGGCTTTTGTTTAGCCATTCTTTTGAGCGGAGATGGGATTATTGAGAGTTTCATTATCGAGAGGAGTTTCCTCCAACTTGTCCCTCTCTTGCTCATCTCTCACAATTGGTCCCATTCGAAGTGAAGGCTTCGTCTGAAGTAAAGATGCCTTTCTTGATACTATCCATTCAGGTGCCCGTTCTTCCTTCTTTGCCCAAAGAAGACAAATTGGATGGTTTCAACTATTTACTAGGGTTCTATAATGTGGAGTGGATACTTGACACCTTTGACCTTTAGGGGCTCGTTTTTCCACCTATTCCATGTCCCTAGGAGGATTGCACAGACGGGTCCTCCATGGACCGTGTAGCCTTATGGGATCGGCTCAGCTCTTGAGCTAGATTCTTTCTCTTTATAAGTTTGCTCGACTCTGTTCTTGTGCATGTTCGCAAGTTGAAGATTGCAGCGGAAGTGTGGAGTAAGCTTGTGTCCTTGTATCAACACAAGACGTTTGTCCACAAGATTGCCCTTAAGAAGAAGTTGCGGATGCTTAGTTTTGATGACTCTCCTTCTATGAAGGAGCACATCACGAAGATGGAGGATATGAGAGGTGAGATTGTCTCTCTTGGAGTGAAGATCCCTTCCGGGGATATAGCTATGATTCTCTTGACTCAGTTGCCATTTCCTTGGTTCAATATCTTCTATACTAGCCTTATCACCTCGAGGACTTGTGAGAAACTCTTATGGGAAGAGCTTTCACTGCTTGTCTTGGAGCATGACGAGCGACTCAAAGAGGTGGGGGCGAGTGGATTTGGATTCACCAAGGCATTTATTGCAAGTACAGGTGGAGGGAAGAAAAAGAAGCAAAAGGAGAAGGCCAAGGAAAGGAAAAGGAAAAGAAGCATTTGAAGGAGAAGCAGCCCAAGTGCCCACATTTAGAGGGATGTAATCTTTGATGAGGTTGCAGCCTCCGAGGATCGTATTGATAGTTCTATTCTAGGTGATTCTTCATCATCGATTGACCCTCCCCCACCCTCAATTCCTCTCCTTCCTTCTAGGTAGCCTCTTTAGCATCCCTACCTCATCTTCGGCTTCCCCTCCCTCCAAAAAAAAAAAAACACTCCAACTTCCCTCCCACCTTTGATGGATGCGACTGCCACTACTTTGCCAAGTGCTTCCACCCCTTCAATCTCCCTTTAGGAGTCTTCTAGAGCCACTCAACCATCAGAGGGGGAGCTTTCTTTAGGAGGATCTACCTTTCCTTAGTGAGGGGGAGTCCCTTACACAGACAGCCGGAGGCTACTTGGTCTCCCTCGTAGCAGCAAGAGGAGTCTATTTAGATTCCTTTGGTACAAGAAGCTTATGCAAGATTCAGGTGTTACTCACTTTCTTGCTACTCCTTTAGGTCCACGCAGATTAGCCCGATTATAGGCCTAGTGGGATAGTTCACTTTGTGTGAACTATGCTCTTATGTCACAGACTCTGTAGGATTCAAAGTCTACTACAGTTGATGAGGCTCTTACATAGGATGTTTTGCAACAAGCTATGTAGGATGAGCTCACTTCTATAAAGTGAAATCAAACTGGGGAGTTGGTTTCACAAACCTCCGTGTCCTCACTTAGAGGATGATACCATGTGAGAGCGTGCCAACTCACAAAAGGAATATAGTAATCTACCCAATTGGTGGGGGTGGGGGGCTAAATATAGTCAATCACCCCTAGATCTGACCGATTGCTCTGAAATGGCAAAACTATGTTGTCAGTTAGATCAAAACTGGTTGAGGAGCATGTGTAAGGCTCAAAATATAGTTGAAAAATATTGGGCAGTCCGATTGGGGCTGATTGCATTGGGACAGGGTGCTTGATTGCTGTAGAGGCTGAACATTGGCTAAACACACAATACGAACACTCGTGATACACATAGAAGAAGAAATGCACACAAACTAACTGCTCTAGAATAGTTAGAGCTCCAATGTCCTTGTGAAACTCTGGCAGGGCTCACAACCAAGAGATGACAAACTGCCAAAATACGGCAAGCTAACAAAACTTACTCTCAGCCTACCAACTTTGTTTTGTGTACCAAGACAATTGTTGGAATCATTGGTGAGACCATGGATTAGTCATTGCTTGAAGCAAGGCCAATCTAACGGTCCTTACATATGATTTGTCTTGGGCATGGATGTTTTCCAACAACCGTCTAAAGGCATCTTTGTTTCTCAGCAAAAATATGCACTTCAACGAGTTGATTTGTACTTTCCTAATGGTGCAAATCTTGTGGTAAATGTTGAGCTAAAAAATGCATTATAAATTGATTAGCTCTTTAGTGCAGCCCCAAAACATGTTATTTTACGAAACTTTCATTCAAAAGAAACGCATTCTTGGAGAGTGTTTGTGTCCCGTAAGCGAAACCTTTGGGAGGATCTGCATTTCTATAAATAGACAAGCTAACCACCACTCAACTTGCTCCTATTTGGTAGATTGTTGGTGCTTGTCTTTGCTGTCCACACCCTGTCTACGAAGGATATCTCAGTTTGAGCTGCTGTCTACTGCTGGTGCCTACTTCCAAACACTCCTTTACAGTTGGCGATTGCTGTTCAGCTGGTTTTGACTCCAGATTCAGCTGCGTTTTGCTGCTATTGCCCTGTTTCAACCAGTTTTTGACCTTCTCTAGCTATTGCTTGCTGCTGTTCACTCCAGATTTGCTCATGTTTACAACTGACATTATCAACTTTTAGCCAGCTGCCTACCGTTCCGAGTTGTCTAGCTTTGTTTGGCATTGATCCAGACATTCTTGATCCACGTTTGCTGCTGCCAAATACATTCGGAGGTTGTCTATTGTCTTTCAGGGTCCATTAGAGTACAATGTACTCTCTAGCTCATACTCTGCCCCAGTCCTAGAGACACGGGAGTTCGAGGTTTAGTACTCACCTTGCATAGTGTGCTTGCTGCATTGAGCATTGTATTTATTCATTATTCGGTTACCCTAACCTTACTGAGTTTTTAAAATCAGTGTGTGCTTTGTCATATGATTGTGTTTGTAACCTCCCTACATCCAACCCTCAAATTGGTAAAAGCCTTGGATGCACCTTCATATATGAGCATTGTCTATCTTTAGGTTGTGGGGAAACTAATTTGGTTGATAGATGATTGATGTGATTTATCCTATCCTACTTCTATCCTCAATTAATACTTTAATGCATCTAAAGCATCTCATTGGAGGTTTGGTATGAGAGTGATTGAATGTCTTGGTGTTGGTACTTAATACAAGGCTTGCATTTAAATCATGGATCCAGATCACACAGAGTAGACCACCTCCTCAAGTGTCCCTGACCCTTGTGTGACACTATTATTGCCTTTTGTTCTGAGGCTCCACCCTTGTTCTGGCTTCTACAGCTGTTAGCATTTTCCTTACCAGTTTAGTATACTTGTTCATCCATTTCCATCTGCATTGTAATCTTCTTTCATCATATAGAGCAGAGCATTCATGTGTTATTTTAGCAGTTTGTTCTTTATTAGCCCATTCATCCTCACAAGTGAATATAACCTCATGGTCTTAAGACTCAAGTGGATATGAAATTTTGGTTCAAGGAACTTAGAATGACAATTTGTTTATTGGATAATGGGGTACGAGCAGGATGGTATTTGGGTCGATCTAGGAATATTGCTAAGCTACCAAAAGCATAGCCATGTGAAAGGTATACAATTGCTAAGATATGAGATCTACTTGTGTTTGAAAAGTATTGATCATTTCCTTTTGGTACTGAGTATGGTTATCTTCGAGGGTTCAAGAACCATATTATGTATACTACAGGCCTGGGCTCTTTCTTTAAGATGTTTCTAAAATGTCAAGTGACCACTTGATTGATGGATGCAAGCATTTCCTTTGGAGATTGGCTAATATGATAATTTTGCAATCTGAGTGTGATATCATAGGTGTTGATACTAAAGTAAATGTTGTGAAGATGCTTCTGACAGCTGACTGATCATGCCATAGCATGTAATCCAAGGTTTCTATTGGAATCCATATGGCTCTGACCGATATCCTCACATCAATGGCCTCAATTTTATGTTCCTGTATGCAGTGACATATTTGTAGGATCACAGCTAAGGAATGACTTGAGACCTCAATAACACTAACGTTTTCTCAAATCCTTTTTTTCTTAGGATTGCTTGTTAAAATTTTAAGAGGTTAAATAGAATGCTCAATCGGCGCGCACCTAGTTGTCTTTTTCAATTTGTAACAAGTTTCTCTGGGAGAGGATTGCTTTCACTTTTTGTATGCTTATATGCATACAGTTTGTCCTTTGCAGTTGGAATGATCTTCTAGGGGGAGGATTGCTTTTGCTGTATATGCATTATTTTTACCAAAGTATCTGTCGTTCTTGTCACATATGTTATTGACAAGGAAGCTTGCCTGCAGCAGGTTGGGGAAGTGGGTGAAGTTTCAGAGATCTTTCAGTGGAAAGGAGAGGTTCCCAGGGGATTGCCTGATTGGGATTCTGAGGAAAAAGAGCGCTTAGGGGAGGAGCTTTCTGATGTATTGCTGTATTTGGTCCGCCTTGCAGACATTTGTGAGGTTGATCTTGGGCAGGCTGCACTTTGTAAACTGAAGAAGAATGCCTTGAAGTACCCTGTGGAAAGATGCAAGGGCTCCTCCAAAAAGTATACTGCCTATGAAGATGGAAGCAAGAGCACTGAGATGAAGGATAATTAAGCATGCTCTCAGTATAGACAAATTAAATGTTGGGCATTTTGTATAGAATGGACACGGCCCTCTCAAAGCTGGATTTATGTAGATTGATAAAGTAAACATTACACGTGACAAGAATTGTATTTGGCCATTGCGCATGCTGTCTTATAAGAAGCAGTCATTTTGCTCACTGCTTTAAGGTGTACATCTTTGCAACATTGTCTTATTCAAGTTACAGGTGATAGCTAGTTTCAAGTTTTGAATATGGAACCGGCACGTATATGTTTGTATAGGGAAATGCTTGTGCAGGATGATAACCCTAAATCATTTTGTTCTATGGTCCTTGTGCAAGTGGGCAATTGCTGAGCTACTGGGGTCTTCTGATGCTTATGGAATTTGTTGTTGGGAGGCTTTATTCCCTTAGAAAGATCGATGTTGATTTATACTCTAGAACAGAGTAGAATTGGAATCAACTTTGCAATTAGCCGATCGAAGAAAAGGAGCAACATATGCAATTAAATACATAAGGATTTAGACATCCAATCCTTATCTATTTACATAATAGTCAAAGGGTTGTGGCGTTCTCGAGTACTAAAATACCTTCAGGTTGTAATATGGCTTACAAAACGCTGCTGTCTATTACTCTCTCATCTGTACAATAGGACAGTGATGGTACAATAACAGGTGGTAACAACACTCCAAAACAGTATAAGGATTGGCTGGTTCTAAATCACTCTTTTGAGATTTTGTTCTTTGCATGAAAAACAGTCAAACACATAATTTTGCAGTGGGTACCTCTGTTTCTGGATAGGTAACTTGTACGTGTATGCCTTGGAGCCGAGTGGTGGATTACAATGTCATTCTTCGTCTGGCATGTGCTAATGTACCGATGTGAAGCATGTAGATGCAGACATAGAGTTCCTTTATTACATCAAGTCTTGTCTTAGGGAATATTGTAGCTACTCTCAATTCACTACTTTTGATGGCTCTTGATGATTTCAACAAGGAAATAAATCCCTTCCCATCAATAGTGTGCAGGGTAGAAATTATGGGCGGCTATGATTTCTTAAGTGTAATTAGGTGGGCAAATCTTTTGTGGATTAGAGATGAAGACTCAAGAAAACAGGGCAAAGATGTTGCTGAAAATAAATTCTTCATGACCCTAATTAACTTGGGAATACTTAGATGTGTGAGTGGCAGTCCAGAGTGATTGAGATTGGTATTTATGGTTGAGTCTGGTGGCTTTTCCGTTTCAGTGTTGGGACTTGTTGCAACTTGTATGTATGTATCATTGATTAGGTATTCATGATTTTTGCAATGTCAAATAAAATCGTCAAATTTTAGGTTAGAGGGCTAAATACCTTCATATCAAAACACTTTTGTTATGAAAATGACTAGCTTAAATAAAGCATCAATAAAAGATTGTAAATTTAAGTTGAAGGATTTTGTTGACCCCAAATTTTTTTCTATGCATGGTGATATTTGACACAATGCGATATGTGTGCATGGAAGTGCAAACCTAAATAGACACTTCACTCTACATAATTCAAAGCTACATTTAGACAACTTTATGAACCGGGATTCATCCATTAACTATGCAACCTTGCCTTGTATTTGTGCTCTTGCCCTATTGCCAATGTTTGAAATCAACTTGTTTACACTTGCATTGACCTACTTACTCACATTTTTTGAATCCATAGTGGCAAATATAAGAAATATAAGGGTACACAAGTTGACATTATGTATGCATGTTATTATTGTAGCTCATGTTTTAGTTGAGATATTCACCATTGTTGACTTTAGTAGAGGCCTTGAACATGATTGAGCCCACCTACTCCAATAATCTTAAGGCACATGCAAATGAGAGGAGATGATGTATGATCCTTGTACCTTTAGCAATCAAGCAATGGCACGTTGACTTGTACACTCTTGTGTGCATGATATTATACACATTTAAAATTCTTATGTTGATTCAAGTTACCTTGGGACCCCTAAAAGCTTTGTTGAGAGCAACTTGATCTATGTGTCTTTGGTAAATGTTGAGTGAATATCATCTATGTGCCTTTGACAAGTGTTGAGTGAATATCATGATCTTCAACACATCTTATGGCCATTGGAGCATATTTCAAGGGTGGTCCTTGAACATCCATGAATGGGAGGTTATGTTCATATTAAATTTCCATTAATGGTCATTGCACTACTTGCATTCTATTCAATTGTCATTCAACTTTTAGCATTCTATTCAATCGGCATTCAACTTTTAACAAATGTAAATTCACCAAATCAAAACAGCAAGTCATAGAAATCCCATGTGTGTATGAGAATCTTTGGATGTTAATGAAAAGCAATACAATCTTTGGATGCTAATGAAGAACAATGATTTTCATTGTTTTGAACATAGCCAATTTTTTGTAACATATCCCAAAGTCATTCCCTAACACTAGTACTTGGTATATGTAGCCACAATTCAAGAATACCATCATAGTCTAAAGCCTACATCCTTTGCTTCATTTCCTAACACTAGTACTTGGTATATGTAGCCAGATTTCAAGAATACCATCATAGTCTAAAGCCTACATCCTTTGCTTCATTCCGAATGACATCACATGATGGCTATTGATGTGCCAACAACTTGTTAGGGTAATATTCTTGATCAATACATACATGAATCCTTTCAATTTTACATTGAGGACTTTCACAAATTGAGCCCCTTTTATTAGTATAAAAAGTGTGCAATTCTAAAGAGCGATATTTTTCTCTCATACCTTTTGTGAAGACTTCTTGAAATTTGAAGCAACTCTACGATGAAGTGAACCCAAACCGTGGTACTAATCCCCATACAATGCACACTTTCCATTCACAAGCCATCTTCACATATAGAAGTGATATGGTAGGACTATTTTTGGAAATGATCTATAAGGCAACCCTTGTAATGCAAGGAGATGAATAAGATTGAAAGTCATAATCAAAGGTGCTAAAGGACAGAGTATTGTTGGCCACAAAAATGATTGCATATGGTGTCTTGAAGGTTTACTAGCTATGCCCAATAGAACACTCATTAAAATTCCATTTTATCAAATGGTGGTCATGTGTTGCATGAAATTTTGGTGTCATATTTGGTGATACATCAAGGGTACCACCCCACTAAGTGCAACTCAAAACATGTTGGCTAAATATAATGAAGACAAGATTTCACACATGAATTTAGGAAGATGAACCATAATGTAAAGCCATGGAAAGTCCGAATGTATGTTACAAAGAAGCTAGTTGAAAACACTATAATTAGATCATTCTTTGTAGAAGTAGAGTTGTGCATCTTACTAGAGGAGATAGAGCCTTTAGTGAGAACACAAGATTATATACAAGATCCCACTCTATTCTCCTAACAATATCAACTATATTCCTTATAATAGGGTCTTTTTATGGCATCATGATCATTACCCTATGCAAAAGTTGCAAATATCATGGTATGTTGTTGGTTATGGTTGTTGTTTTGCTTGAAGGGGGGCATAGATCCATCCACATGAACGGATGGTGAACTCCAAGCCATACTTGTGTCGCCAATTGCTTCGACCATATAACTATTGGAATTAGATCTAATGCAAGCACTGCTTTGTTGTACCACCCCCTTTGGTTTCTCTCCCACCTTCATCTTCATACCCAACAACATTGTCTCCCGCATCCCACCATAATTGCCATCTCCTCCTCAATCCTCCATCAAATCCTTCTCATCCTCATCCAATTCCCATTATTTGTCTTAATTATTCCTTGTGTGCATAGTGTAATCATTGGAGAAGAAGTGGGGTATTAAAAATTGCGATTGGAAGTGGTTGTTCATAGAGGGGTAGTGGTACATTCAATGTGATCAGTTGCATAGGGAGGTTATTTAGAATTGTGCTTTCTCACACTAAAATAGTATTAGAGTTGGTCATACCCCATGTAGTGAGCTACATGCAAAGGGCATTCTCACTATGTGTCCATATGGACACATGTACAAAGTTTAAAGAAGATTAATGTGAAGAGAGAAGCCCTAAGTGGAAGCAAGAGCTATGGTGGAAGAAGCAAGAGAGCAAGAGCAAGAGACAGAGGATGCGAGAACTCTAATAGTCACAATGCGTGACTAGCCTTCCCTTATTCAAATGTCATTGAAAGAATAAAGAATGAAGTGACAGTGATGGGCATCTGCCACCTACATTGTATAGGTGTGTGGGTATTGTTAGTGTAATGAATAGACGAGCAGTTAGGCATAAGCACCTTTACCCCAACAACCTTTCACTTAAAGGTGAATGTGCCCCTAGTGGGGAGAGAACAAGAAAAAAATGACAAAGTACAAATATACATAAAGTACAATAGGATGAAGAAATACGCCATCTCATCCAACATCCATTAGCTTCCTAAGTACAATAGGATGAGGAAATATGCCATCTCATCCAACACCCATTAGCTTCTTAAGGAAGGCAAATTGCTCTACTGAGAGACTTTTATGAGCAGATCAGTAGGATTTTGGCTAGTTGACAAGCTTAATGGACTTTTTGTCCTCAACTACCTCTTTGATAAAGTGGTAACGCACCTCAATGTGCTTTGTCTTCAAATGGAAGACCAGCCAACTAAATAGCACTCAAGGAATTTGAATGCAGTGAAGGGATCCATATAGAGAACCAAAATCATAAGGCTGTCATCACGAGCCTTCTTCATGTATAAACATGGATCCATAGCACTACAGCTATATCCCTATGAATGCATAAAAGTATCAAACTTGTGGTACCATTCCCTATGTGCCTGCTTAAGGCCGTAAATGCTCTTTTTCAACTTGCATACTAGGTATTCCCTGCCTTTTTCTCAAATCCCTTAGGTTGTTGCATATAAATCTCATCATGCAAGTCCCCATGTGGAAAAGTCGTCTATACATCCGTTTGATAAAGGTCCAGAACCAATGCTAGTGCCAAGCATAGGATCATCATTTTGACCATAGGAGAAAAGACTTCATTGAAGTCAACACCATGTTCCTACTTGAAACCCTTAGCTACCAATCTAGCCTTATAAGTTGACTTGGGACATTGAGGGATACTTTTCAACTTATATACCCACTTGCATGGCAATGCTTGCTTTCCACTAGGCAAAGGAACCAAATCCTTTGTATGATTTAACTGTAAGGAGTCAAACTCCAACTGCATAGCCCTGTTCCATGGGTGACTATCATCTCCGTGCATGGCCTCATCATAAGAAAGAGGCTCACTTGCATCTATCACTATAACATAACCCATGACCTTAAGTTAGCAGCATGGAGACTTCTTTACATGCATAACTTGGTATCCTTCTATAGAATTATATTTGCAATGGTATCTTGTCGATGTGTTCTCTATATATAATAGAACTATGAATGGTAGGTTTATGTATGGGCAATTGGAGAAGGGGATGTTGAAAACTTTGCCAAGGAAATATAGGGATTAGGTGTACTTGAAGGAGGTGTAGCTCATATATAAGGATCACCAGATTGAGCAACAGTGGAATAAGCAGGTGTACCGAAGATATCATATCTTTCTCAATTATCTAAAGGTGAATTCCCCTCCAATGAGAAGGCATTGTTGGGGGTAAAGGCGCCTCCGCCTAGCCGCCCGTGTATTACTACACTGACAGTCACCGCCACTGCACATTGTAGGTGGCGGGCGCCCGTCACCGTCACTCTATTTTTTATTCTTTTAGTGACAATTTGAATAAAGGAAGGCCCCATCACACATTGTGACTTATGGAGTTCCCATTTCTTATCTCTCTCCTTCTTGCTCTTGCGCTCCTGCCATAGCTCTCGCGTGCAAGCTTCGATCCTTCTCACCTTTCAACTGGTATCAGAGCTCGGCTTCCCGACTCTTGAGCTTGGCTCGTGGCATTCTCAGCTTCCTATTGACACCCCATTTGCATTGGGTCTCCTTCCCGGCAGCCACAGCTCATTCTCTTGAGCTCCCGTCACTCCCCAGCTTCCCGAGCTTCTTCTCGGCCTATTGAGGCACCGTCAGGGCATTGACATTGAGGTATTGCTTTATTATTTTAGAGATTTATCTCAGTCCATAGGTCTAGGTAAATAGGGCAGCCACCATTGAAGCTTCCAACCTTCATATCTCTTTGCCACTGGTTGTGGGCTACTAGAGGCTTGTTCCCAGGCCTCTTTGGCTCATGTTTGAGCCCTCCAACCTCTCCAGACCTGCCACGTGGACCAGCAGGAGCAGCAGCAACATCACGCAAATCTGCGCCTGATTCTGGACAGCCACCATTCAGCCACTTCAGCTCGAGCTCCAGCTTGGCATTAAGCACTTGTTCGGGCTCCATTTCGGGCTTCTTGCACATGTATTGATACTCGGCATTGATCCTTTGAGATTAGGCATTGGTTTGGTGGCTGAAAATAGTGTTTCAGGACCGTTATAAACAGTCCACAGGCATTTGATGCTAGTGCAACATTCATAGTTTATGCCTATGCTTGTTTGGGCATGACTACATAACCGGTTTGATGCCTATTGCATCCCGATTGATTGGGGGATTGAAGCTACATGTCCTGCTATGATTTTGGCCTGATTGTGGGGATGGAAATACACAGTTTATAACATTAAATACATGTTGAATACTCTTGGGCTGAAGCTATCTTTCATGCTTTGACATATGCCTATTGGTTCCGGGTGTATGTCTTGGGTTATGCTATGATGTATTGATCATCGAGGGACAGCTTGGAGCTTGTCATTGGATCTGAATGCTTTTGGAAGCTTGAGCTTATTTCAACCTGCACTTATTGACATCGGTCTATGCTTGACAATGGTTAGTGCTTTGATAGTTATATGCTCTTTGGGTACATGCTTACCTGATGCCTACGGCTTGATGCATTTGTCTTGGCACAGTGTACCATGTATTTGTTGAGCTTTAGTGCTCTTTGAAGACTTGGCTTGGATTCTCATCTGCTATTCCGAAATTTTGTATTAGATGTCATTTTGGTTGTCAGAGATCTTTATTGGGATGTATGTCTTGCTCATGGATGCTACCTACAGTTGCTTTGTAGTCATCATGCTCTTGGGATGCTATTGAGGCATTGTCTTGGTTACATGTCTTTGGTACTTTGACTTGGTTTCCTTGAGTTGTTGAGCTCGTTTATCCACCTTTTGAGCTAGTGGGAGCATCTTGTATGCTTGATCGACATTGAGCAGGAGGTTTATGCTATTTGAGCATTTTGCAAATACTTGAGACTTTGGGATCTCTTACACTTACATGTTGCAGGGTTCATGCACTGAAATCTTGGAGTCGCTTTTGACCTGAGCTTGTGTTTTGCACTCTTGTGAGCATACACCTACTGGTGTCAGGTCTTGTCAGTGTTATGTATACTTTACCCTACTGTCCAGGGGGTATGCCTACTCATTGACGAATGCTTTGGTGATATGTTTGGGTATCTGCTTAGGGTCTTGATGACTGTTTGGCGCTGATTTATGCCCATTTATGGTTGGTCATGTCTTGGCTGTCATTTATTGACTTGTTGCAGTGATTTGGTCAGCAATTGACTCTCACAATACCCTGCTGTCATTTATTACAGCAAGCACATAACTCCTGACTGACATGGATTTTTCATGCTGAAATATTTTAAAATAATGTACTTTCACTAGTACTTGGTGGGTAGCAGCTTTGGTTACACTTTTCTCGCCATTTTCTCTCGATTTTGGTGATTTTTTGGTCATTTTCTACAGTAAACAAGTAGTTTTGAATTGTCTGCAGTCTTCCAGCCTGCATTATGGCGAGTTCGTCCACATTGATCATGCTATTTTCAACATCACTAAGCTTGATGGTACGAATTACTCTTATTGGAAGAGCCAGATTTGGCAAGTGTTGGTGCAGAAATCGTAGATCAAACCTTTGAGGTTGAGCGGGCATCCGCCTGCAACTATGCCAGATGAGGAATGGCTTGAGCTTGATGAGTTATGCAAGTCCATTATTGTATTATCTCTCATAGAACAGGTTCATTACAATGTATTTGAGGAAGAACAGAGTGCATGGCAGTTGTGGGATAAAATCAAGAATCTCTATGACAAGAAAAGTCTAGCGAGTCAGATGTATTGGCTGAAGCAGCTTATGGATCTGCGCATGAAGGAGAATGTGACTATGTCTGCTCATTGAGCCAGTTCCATGCTATACTCAAGAACTTGACTTCGCAGGACATCACTTTTGTAGAGGATGTCACTCCTCTTTTCTTGCTTGGTACTCTTAATGAGTCATGGGATGTATTCTGCACTGCATTATGTGCCTCTACTGCTACCTTGAAATTATCTAATGTTGAGAGTGCTCTTCTGCAGGAAGAGGTTAATCGTAAGAATTTGGATGCCTCTCGTGTGTCGCATGCTATGACAATTAGAGGCAGGAATGATGGATATGGAAAGCATGGCAGTGGCAGGGCCGTGGACGGGATTCTCAGAAATCTCGGTCCAAGTCTTGTGGAAAGTCACGTAGCAAATCCCATGGTAGGAATGCAGATGTTACTTATCACCACTGTGGGAAAAAGGGCCATATTAGGCCACAATGCCATGAATTGCGCAATGAAAGGTGCAAAGATAAGGGGAAAGACAAAGTGTAGGATAAGTCTTCTAATCGCAGCATAGTGCCTGCAAAGTCCAGTGTTAAAATTGAAGAGATCAATGCTACGCAGTCTAAGGATGTTGATGATGATTATATCCTTGCAGCTTCTTCCAGTGCTTCGCAAATGACAGAGATACACTCTATGTATGCACAGTGTTGGCTCTTGGACTCAGGTGCGTCCTTTCATGTGACACCTTGCCGAGAGTGGTTTCATTCATACCGTACTGTTTCGGATTCTGTGCGCTTGAGTGATGATAGCTCTCTTGATATTGTGGGCATTGGTGATGTTAGGCTGGAGTTTCCTTCTGGCAGCAGTTTTGTTATGCAGGATGCACGTCATGTACCTGCTTTGACACATAGTCTCATGTCAGCTGGACAGCTTGATGACGCAGGTTGTCATGTATCTTTTGGAGACTCTGCATGGAAGATCACTTATGGCAGACGTGATTGTGAGAGGTGCCAAGGCTGGCAGCCTCTATCCCTTGATTATATCTACTTCTTCCCTTGATCATGTTTTGTCTGTGGGTTCTATCCCACATGTATCTCTTTGGCATGCCCGTTTGGGCCATATGTCTTTGAAGGGAATGAAAATGCTTTCTAGTTTGGAGTACTTTTTGATTCATGTGAGCATTCTCTTTATGGCAGGCAGACTAGGTCTACACATAAGAAGTCTGGTAGGCCATGCATGAGCGAGCCCTTGGCATTGGTACATTTGGATGTCTGTGGGTCCATGCCTTGTCAGTCTATGGGTGGTGCAAAGCATTTTGTTACTTTCATAGATGATTTTTCACAAAAAGTTTGGGCTTATCCTATTTAGCTGAAATCCGATGTCTTGGCTGTGTTTCAGAGATGGCTTGCATTGGTTGAGAACCAGTCTGGGTATAGGCTAAAATGCCTAAGGATAGATAATGGGGGTGAGTGTGTCTCACGTGCTTTTGAGTAGTTATGTGATGAGAGGGATATTAAGCGTCAGTTGACCGCCCCCTATATCCCCCCAGAATGGTTTGCCTGAGCGGATGAATAGAACCATCTAGGAGCGTGTACGCAGTATGCTTAGCCATGCAGGCCTACCACAAAGCTTTTGGGCTGAGGCAGTTAGTACAGCTGTGCATATCATAAATAGATCATCTTCTAGTGGTTTGGATTTCCAAGTTGCAAAGGAGGTATGGACTGGAAAACCTCCCTCTTATGCGCATCTCCGTGTCTTTGGATGTGAGGCATTTTGCCATGTGCCCAGGGATAAGAGAAGTAAGCTGGATTCTAAGAGTGTCAAATGCATTTTCCTTGGTTATGGGGATGTAGAGGCGAGATGGGTTACCGTCTTTGGGATCCGCAGGCATGGAAAGTCATCCGCAGTCATGATGTAGTATTCCATGAAGACAAGATGCACAGGCAACCTGAGAGAGTTGTTGAGATCTGTAGGGTCATATTTTAGGAGGAGCCGAGAGCTCCCGCACAGCCAGATGGATAGCCTATAGCTGCAGCAGATGCTCATGGTCAGTGTGTTGGACAGGCAACAGAGCCTACCGTGAGACGGTCTAGTAGAGACAGACATCCACCTGATAGATTTCAGCCCTCGATGCATTATGTCTTGGTTACAGATGCAGGAGAGCCTTTTACTTATGATGAGGCTATGCGCAGGGGTGATAGTCACTCCTGGGAGGGCTATGCAGTCTGAGATAGACTTCTTGCATAAGAATGAGACTTGGGATTTGGTTTCCTTGCCTAAGGGCAAGAAGGCTTTGCCATGCAAGTGTGTGTACAAGTTGAAAAGTACCCCTGGACACCCCAAGCCAGCATACAAGGCTAGATTGGTAGCAAAGGGTTTTAAGCAGGAGCATGGTGTGGACTTTGATGAGGTCTTTTCTCCTGTGGTTAAGATGACCACCACCTTGCGCTTAGTCTTGGCTTCGGTTGCTCAGCTTGACTTGGATTTATACCAGATAGATGTCAAGACAGCTTTCTTACATGGGGACTTGCATGATGAGATTTATATGGAGTAGCCTAAGGGCTTTGCAGAACCTAGTAGGAAGCACCTAGTATGCAAATTGAAAAAAAGTCTTTATGGCTTGAAACAGGCACCTAGGGAGTGGTAGCATAAGTTTGATGTCTTTATGCAGTCACATGGCTACATCAGGAGTGCTATGGATCCGTGTCTTTACACAAAGAAAGCCCGTGATGGTTCTTTATTGATTTTGGTACTCTATGTGGATGATATGCTGATAGCAGGGAAAGCTCATGATGAGCTAGATGCTCTTAAGGCTCATCTCAAGAACAGCTTTGAGATGAAAGATCTGGGACATGCCTCTCACATACTTGGTATGTGTATTAGACGCGACAAGCATCATGGACTCCTCTACTTGTCACAAAAGGAGTACATTCATAAAGTCCTTGAGCGCTTTCGCATGCAGGACGTAAAGCCTATTGGCTGTCCATTGCCTTCTTATGTGAAGGTATCACAGGCTGATTGTCCGCAGACAGATGAGAACAGGGCCGAGATGGCCAAGATCCCCTATGCATTCGCAATGGGTAGTCTTATGTATGGCATGATAACCACTCGTCCAGATATTGCCTTTGCAGTTGGTGTTGTGGCACGCTATATGGCTACACCTGGCAAGAAGCATTGGGATGCCGTGAAGGGTATCGTGAGGTACCTGAAGGGCACTGCAGATCTGTGCATATGCTATGACAACCAGGATATAGGAGTCATGGGGTACACTGACTCTAATTATGCAGGACATGCAGATAGTAGGAAGTCCACTTCCGACTATGTATTCACCTATGCTAGAGATGCTGTTTCTTGGATGTCTAGGGTGCAGAAATGCATGGCCCTTTCTACTACAGAGACCAAGTATGTTGCAGCCACTGAGGCTTGAAAGGAGGCCATTTGGTTGGGTTGTTTGGTTGCTGACCTTGGTATTGATGCTATCCCTACACTTCATTCGGATTCTATGAGTGCTATTCAGTTAGCCAAGAATCTGATCTTCCATGCGAAGACGAAACACATTGAGGTGAGGTATCACTTCATACATGGGGTTTTTGAGGACAAGTCTGTTGACCTTGTCAAGATCTCGACTGACCAGAATCCTGCATTTTGCTCATGAAAAGCCTCTCTACAGAGCGCTTTGCCTTCCTCAGGAAGTTGATGGGCATGGGATGAGATGACGACTTTCCTCATCCTGTTGTACATGTGTACATATTGTACTGCCTTTTTTTCTTTTTTCTTTTCACTTCTCACTAGGGAAAATTATCCTTTAAGTGGGAGGTTGTTAGGGGTAAAGGTGCCTCCGCCTAGCCGCTCGTGTATTACTACACTGACAGTCACCGCCACTGCACACTGCAGGTAGCGGGCGCCCATCACCGTCACTTTATTCTTTATTCTTTTAGTGACAGTTTGAATAAAGGAAGGCCCGGTCACACATTGTGACTGTTGGAGTTCCCATTTCTTGTCTCTCTCCTTCTTGCTCTTGCTCTCCTGCCATAGCTCTCGTATGCAAGCTTCGATCCTTCTCACCTTTCAGGCATTATACCAAAAATACTCGAAGAAAAAAATATGCAGGAAACATAAGTATCCAGATTCCTAGTAAGAAATTCCACATGTATTCCTTAGAATATGTCACACTTTTATGTCTTTTTCAAAAGAGAATATGGCTGATCGTAAGAAAGTGATACTTGTAGTGCATTTGTTCTCGTAACTTATTCTTCGGGAAGGAGTTATGGTGAAGCCACAATTTCTAAAAATTTTGATGATATTGATTGGCCATGCTTTAGCCCTATAATGATACTAGTTATGGATGATAGCATAAAGAAGATGCAATGTAAGCCACCTAACTCCTTTACATATCCATCTACACTTCAAGACAATCCCATGGATACCATCCTCTTCAAACACATGCTTCCCTATTTGACTAAGGAAAATCCCTTGAATACTATCCTCTTGAAATATATGCTTCCATGTTTGACTGGAGCTAGTAAGTTTTTACAGGAGAGTTTAGGAGTTTGTTAGAGAATACCCATTTCACCCTTTAGCAATGGAGTTGGATTGATACTTCATATTTGCAGTAAATATGTTCATTTGCTTTGCACATAGTAGTTCACTAACTTGTAAATGCATTTGTGAATTTAGTATATATATTTTAGTTTTTATAGTAAGTTCATGTAGTATAATGTGAAATATATCACTATATTAAAATATTTGATTGTTGAAGTTTGGAGTTTAAAATGAATTTAAAAAAAAGGAATAACAGCTACAAGTAATGAAGCAATATAAAACTATATTTTACGGAGCTTGTGAAGCAATTGCTTGCAAGGGTCTATTGTAAATGAATGCATAGCTTCAATCTATGTGTAAGCCTAATCAAATGAGAGAGAGAGAGAGAGAGAGAGAGAGAGAGAGAGAGAGAGAGAGAGAGAGAGAGAGAGAGAGAGAGAGAGAGAGAGAGAGAGAGAGAGAGAGAGAGAGAGAGAGAGAGAGAGAGAGAGAGAGAGAGAGAGAGAGAGCAATGTGCAAATATAAGTGGATGTGTCTATAGTTTGCTCATGTGTGCATAACTTAAGTACTAACACATCAATATGTAATTATAGAATATGAGCAAAGAAGGGAGAGAGGGGGATGTGAATATATATGTAGTGTGATATCTTATATGCATGCATAATTGAACTATTAACATTGTGATAATATTATCAAAGATAAGCACATAAGCTTAATCAAGTGATATAAATAAGTTAAGGAGAGAGAACTACTAATTCATTGGATGTCATGGATCCCCAATATATGTGAGATGTGTGTGTGTGTGTGAGGGGAGTGACATGTCAATGGTTAGTCCCCAACATATGAGAGAGAGAGAGAGAGAGAGAGAGAGAGAGAGAGAGAGAGAGAGAGAGAGAGAGAGAGAGAGAGAGAGAGAGAGAGAGAGAGAGAGGAATGTATAAGTGTAAGTGTATCTGGTTTTGCTCATGTGTACTCAATAGAAGTACTAATACATCATGATGTAATTATAATATATATGCAAATAATAGAAAAAGGGGAGATGTGAATGTATATGGAGTATGATATCGCTTGTGTATGTGTAATTTAACCACTCCCTTGTCTCTTGCTTGATTTGGCAATTATGGTTTTGGGGTTGGATTTTGCAAGAATTTACAACAGCTTGTTTTGCCCTTTTATGCACTTCTTGGTCTCATTATGGCTAGTGGTTCTCATGATAGTGTTATCTTCAATATTGAGAAACTAGATGGGACCAACTACAGCTATTGGAAGACCTAGATATTGTAGGTTTTAGTATAAAGATCGTAGGTTAGGCCACTCAAAAATGAGGGTGCTAAACTTGAAAGCATTGTGGCCAAGGATTGGGATGAACTTGATGAGCTTTGCAAGTCTATAATCATTTTATCACTCTCTAAGCAGGTTCACTACATTGTTGTCACTAAAAATCAAATTGCATATGAGATTTTGACATAGATTAAGAATCTTTATGACAAGTAGGGTCTTGTATCTCAAATGTATTGGTTGAAACACTTGATGAATCTTCGCATGAAGGAAGGGACTTCTATATTTGCACATTTGAATGAGTTTCACTCCATCATCAGCCACTTAGCCACACAGGAGATTAAGTTTAAGGATCCTTTGTATCCTTTATTTATGCTTGGTACTCTACTTGAGTCATAGGATACTTTCTGTATGGCTCTATGTGCTACGGATGGGCTGAAATTGTAGGATGTTGAGAGTGCCTTCTTGACACAAGAGGTGAATAGAAAGAATATAGATGCTTCCCATACATCATATGCATTGAGTGTGAGAGGCTGGTAGAATGGAAATGGCCATGGTAGAGACTCTCAAAGGTCTTAACTTACAATACATGGATAGTCTCGATCATGGTCGTAAGTCCAATCATACTAGTCATTATTGTGTGAAATAGGTCATATTTAGCTACAATTCCATAAAATGCACAAAGACAAGTGCAAGGAAAAGGGAAAGGGTAAAGTGTAGGACAAGGATGATGGTCGCAACATTGTGCCTAGCTAGTCTAGCATCAAGATTGAGGAGATTAATGTGGTGCAACGTGATGTGTCTGATGATCTCATATTGGTAGTTTCTTCCTTGGATGTTTCGTAGGTGATCGAAGCTTTGTTAGGATTACTCAGTGTTGATTGATAGATTTAGGGGCTTCCTTTTTTCATGTGACCCCTTATAGAGAGTGGTTTCACTCCTATCATAGTATGAATGGATCTGTCCATTTGGGTAATGGGATTAAACCCAGCATTGGAGATAGTTGGTATTGGTGATGTCCATCAAATAGCATGTTCACTCTTCATGAAGTATATCATGTACCGGCTCTCATGAAAAGCCTTATTGTTAGATATGCTCAATGCTCCACCCTCATAAGGTGCCACCAACGATCCATGGTGCTCTAAGTTGTAAAGCCCCCATTATGAGAAGAAGCCATGTGTGAGCATGGATATTAGGTGGGTCTTGACTTGTATTATAGAAAGGCACATGAATACATGTAATCACCTTATATGGCTCAAATTTGAAACTAAAATTTACATTTCACCATTGTATGTTTGTTGGAACTCCATAGCTTTCTCATCGAAGCTCTTGGATGGTGAGTCTTTCCCACTTGGGAAGCTCCCACAACATGATAACACCCATAGAATCTCAAACATCACCCTCTCCTCACATTGTGCTAGTCTAGGCCCTACACTATGTGAAGGGTGGGGATTGAAAATGTCGATGAACCCTCCTTATATTGTTTGCGTCTTGGAGGGTGCCACACAATGTCATGGGGGAGGGGGAAAAATCTTGAGCACTCCCCCTCCCCTCACATTGTTCGAGTTTGGGGGTGTATTGTATGATGCCAGAGGGGAAAGGGGGGTTTTTCCAAAATCTCAAGGAGCCCCCTCGCATTGTTTGAGTCCGGGGGTGTATTTCACAATGTGAGGGGGAGGGCGATCCTAAATCTCGAGGACCCCCCCTTGCGTTGTTTGGGTCCGGGGGTTATACCGCACAATAGGATGGGAGGGAGGGTCTAAAATATCGAGGACCCCCGCTCCCCATCCCCCACACTAATTACCATTGCATGATATAAAGGGAGGGGAGTTCGAAATCTTGAAGAACCCCCTTGCATTGTTGGTCCCTCCCCTCCCCTTGGTGGCGGAGGTTACCGCACAATATGGGGGAGAGGGGTTTTCAAATCTTGAGAAACCCCTCTTGCATTGTTTGGGTTTGCGGTGGATGTATTGCACAATGCAAAGAGGGAGATTCCAAAATCTCGATGACCCTCCCTTGTATTGTTTAGGTCCCCCATCCCCCCTTTTTAGGGGTGTACCACACAACAGGGGGGGGGGGGGGGGTCCCAAAATCTCAAGGACTCCCCCTCACATTTTTGGAGTAGGGGGTGTGTGCCGCGCACAACACAAGGGGAGTGATGTCCAAAATATTGATGACCCCCCTCGTACTGTTTGGGTCTCACTCCCCACTCATGTAGTGTGGGTTTAGTCTCTTTCATCCAATTTTCCTAGGATTTTCCCATTTTTACCTTATGGAATTCTAACATTATATTTTTACTTTCTCCTCCAGATGGCTAGGACAAAGCAAACTGCTAGAATGATATCATCACAGGATCCTCACATTGCATGATAGGGATCTACCTCTGGGGAGAGCGTGTAGCAACGAGCAGCCATCGGCTCTAGGAAGAGCATGCCAACACTCCAGGCTAGAGCTTAATGAAAAAAGATATTAGCAACATGGATCTGTTCTCAAGGAACTCAAGAGAATCATGGACCACTATGATCTTGCCATCCCCAAGCTCCCATTCACAACGATTGTCAACGATGTATGTGAAAGAAGAAATCTAGACTATTGATGGCATGTCTCAATGTTGGATTGCTTGCATGAGACTAGGGAAGACTTATGGTCGAGTTCTTCTAGGATTCTTACATTCTTGTAGCTTATGCACATACATTTATAATCATGCCAAGGGACTTTACATCAGTTTGCCTTTTGAGGTTCTTTAGATATGACAAATTGCTAAGCTCAGATTTTGATAGAAAAATGAAGGGAATTTTGGAAATTGCTCCCATCAAAAGGAGCAAGAAGGTGAAAGTGACTAATGTCATAGGGGAAACCTCACACTCCCACCAAACGAGGCTAAATGCTCAGAGGGTAACAAGCCAAGAAGTAAGGGAGATGCTCAGAGGGTAACTAGCCAAGAAGTAAGGGAGATGTGTGAGAGAGAGGCCAAGGAGACCAATTCTAGTAATGTGATTAATTCATGAGAGGCTCATTAGTTTGGATGAGCAGAATTGTGAGGTACTCAATATGCTTGGTTTATCTTTTGACATTCTACTACCTCTATGAAGGCAACACTAGTAGCAGGACATGAGTGCCATCTAGTTCAGAGAGGATGACATTTTTGTACTTGTAGATCTCCATAATGAGGTAAATGATTGTGTAATGAATGTTGTCCTGATGTATATCTGTTAAGTCATAATACTTGGAGATATTTGTATGCTTTTCTTGGTATCAGAAGCTTGAAACTTAATGGTTGTTTAATTTTATAGCTTAATTCTTGTAAATGTACTATTCAATCAACAAGACAATACTCGCTATCCATGGTCTTGATTTAGGAGAGTACACCCCTTATGGATGTATGCCCATGGTACCAAGATTGCAACTTAGATCTCGTACAACACCTTGTGTTAGCATACCATGAAAGGTAAGAAACTATTTGGTATGTTTTTTCTAAAGTATCTCAAATATTTTTTAATATAATTTTGTTGTCCTCCTTGCCTTGTAGATCTCATTGGAGCTTAATAGTATTTGATATCACGACAAAGAGATGGTTTCTGACCAACTGCACATAAGGTTTACCATAATTAACATTATTAGCAAATGAAAAGTCATGTATCTTATACAATGCCATACATTTTTGGATTATACATCCTATTTACCTTGTAAAACCATTGTACTTGAATGAATAAGCAGTAGGAATACTTATGTTCTCATTTCGAAGTCCATTCTCACTTGACATAAGGAGATGTTTGCCCTTACACTTAGCATCCTTAAGAGCTCATCCTCTAACCAAAGCTCTAATATCATCATAGGAATATCAATGTTGTTCTATAGGTTTTGATCAATTGCTACAAGCTTTCCATCCACATAATGTCATCTCATGTTAGAGAAAGTCAAAATAAAATTTTGTGATGCAATCATATATTTACATACAATCGATTTCCATTGTACAATATAAACATTGATTATGTTTTTTGAACTTCCTCATCATAAAAGAAGTTTACAAAACAAGTAATGTTATAAAGACTATGATCTTTACCTCACAACTTGCTACATTAGGTTGCAAATATCTTTGAATATCTACATAAATATTTAACCGCAACGAATCACACAATTTCAAGTCTAGAATTAGCCATTCTGTGCTATCTAGAGCACGCACACGCACACGCACACGCACATGCACACACACATAGATAAACTTCAATAAATTCTTGAAATATGAAACTGAGTTTGAAGCCTATTGAAATGCTACAATAAACTTACAATTTGGTCTATGGCATGGCATGTCAATAGGCTAGTTCTATAAGTGTAATTTTGAGTGCATATATGCATGTTGTATAAGCACCTCCTTGATTTTTTCCCGATCCTTTGAGGAGCGAAGGGAAAGAAGTGAGTTTTTTTAGCGAGCTTTTTTTTTGCAACCCCTCTATTCTTATTCCACATAGTTCACTTATTCCAGCCTTAGATGTACCCACCTCCACTTTCACTTCCACCATCGCCGCCAGCTCTACCACCACCATTGCCATCATTGTCTTCACCACCATCTTCATTCTCTCTCTCTCTCTCTCTCTCTCTCTCTCTACATCTAAGTAGCTCATTCTCTCTGTCTCTCCTCTCACACAACGCACAATCTCTCTCTCTCTCTCTCTCAACCCAAAAATAATTTATGCTAGCACTCTGGATTGATAGAATCTATATTATATTGTATTATGAAAGGTGTTTCAACAAGTAGCTCTCTCTCTCAACCCAAAAATAATTTGCACTAGCACTCTGGATTGATAGAATCTATATTATATTATATTATGAAAGGTGTTTTAACAAATAGCTCTCTCTCTCTCTCTCTCTCTCATGTTTGCAATATGGAAACATTTATACAAGCACTCCAAATCGATAGAACTTGTATAGCATTGGATTGTGATATATGTTGCAACAAACAATTCTCTCTTTACTAATATATAGCTCTCTCTCTCTCTCTTGCAACAAAAAAGTATTTGTATGAGTACTCTAGGTTTGACATAATTTATATTACATTGGATTATAATATGTGTTGCAACAAATAGTTCTCTCTCTCTCTCTCTCTCTCTCTCTCTCTCTCTCTCTCTCTCTCTCTCTCTCTCTCTCTCTCTCTCTCTCTCTCTCTCTCTCTCTCTCTCTCGACACATTGGATCTCAGATCTCCAGTTTGCTCTTTCTCCACCGCCGATGTACCACATCCTGCATCCAGGAGGGATCACCTGCTATTAGCGACTTCGACGACTGCTACTACATCCCAGGATAGTATATCTCCCTGCATCTGTTACATATACACTTTGCACCACTTTATCACAGCCGACAGTTGTTCCCCTATCACAGTCGACATTTGTTCCCCTTTTGTAGCCATTATCTGGAGTACCAGAGCTACATATGCACATACACATACACGACACTTATCACACTCACAGCATCGTATTTTCAATTTCCAGTTTTTAGCTTTTCATTCAGCACTTTTATTTTGGATAGCTGGACCTCATCAGTTGTATCACAGTTTGTCTCATAGGCCAGTTTTGGTCTTTAGAAGACGTTAATATAACTTTCTTTCTTCTCTCACACACACACACACACACACACACACACACACACACACACACACACACACACATTTACAATATAAAATAATTTATGCAAGCAATCTGGATTTAGATTTGTATTACATTGACCTTCTGTAAGTGTACTATTGTTCCACAGAATGATAAATAGTGATAATAAAATATTCTCATAAATTTGATCATAGCTAACAAAGCGAGGTATATATGTATTTTTTCAACAAAATAAAATACATTTTCTCTAAGAATTAGTACAGTATTTACTTTGTTGGTCACACTATGGGTAATGTTAGAAAAGTTCTCTTTCCAAATATGACATGTAAGTCCTTTATGATAAGCATGGGTTGGTATATAAACATGTCTACATTTGTCCATTCCAAATACTCACTAAATATTTTTATTTATACATGGCTCTAGCAATCTCACTAAATATTGATTTAAAAAAAAACTCATTATTAAAGCTTGCACATTTGTGGGTTATTTTTTGTGGTGGCAAGAAGGGATATTGATTGGTAAAAATAAGTATAAATTCAATGCTCAATCAATATGCTTAATGTGTGTGTGTGAGCATCATCTTGATCTCTCATTGTGCATGTCTTTGCTAACTTGACATCGTGTTGTTATAATATTAATATTCTTAGGCTATAAAATATAGTTATACTTATTTTGAACTAATCATGTGTGTGTGTGTGTATGTTAGGAGTTCCAATTTGCACACATAAATACACACATATATGCACACACATATATATATGTATATATAGTTATACTTCTTTGAACTAATCATATGTGTACATGTATGTGCGTGTGTTAGGACTTCCAATACACACATATATATTAATGAGAGATAAGAAAGAGATATCTTTTTAAAAATTATTGATAAGAGAGAAGAGAAAGAAATGTGAAAAGTATTTTGGATAGAGAGGTACCTTTTTCAAGTGCCCCCTTCTTTGGCTTCAAATTTTTCTAGCACTCTCTCCTATAATACTACCTTGACCCCCTCTTACATTGATAGCCTTGGATCTTTACACACACACACACACACACACACACACACACACACACACACACACACACACATATACACACACACTATAATATTAAATTTGGGTCTTTCTTACACATTAATAGCTTTGAATTTTTATCAAAACACACATGCACACATACTCTCTCTCTCTCTCTCTCTCTCTCTCTCTCTCTCTCTCTGTGGCTTTAAGAAATTCTAGCTCATGTAATACCACAATACTACCTTTGGACCTCTCTTATATTAAGGGCTTTGGACCTTTATTGAAACACATACACACATACATGTTCTCTCTCTCTTTCTCTCTCTATGTGTGTGTGTGTACATGTATGTGTGTGTGTATGCCTTTAAAATTTTCTTTTAACTTTTTCTTAGAATCCTACGTTTGGGCCTTTCCTATACTTTAATAGCTTTGGATATTTATCAACACACACACTTATATATATATATATATATATATATATATATATATATATATATATATATATATATATATATATATGACTTAAAACAATTATAGCAACTCTCTCTTATAATACTACAATACTACCTTTGGGCTTCTTTTACATCAACAACTTTGGACCTTTATCAAAATACACACACACATTCTCTCTCTCTCTCAAACTTTTTGGCCCAAGTATAATTAGACTAAAAAGTAACATTTTGATTATAATTTCGATAGTATAAAACTTTTTTAAATCTTTGATAAGTCTTTATTTTTCCACATACACAATGCAAAAGACGATAGCCATTATATGTTATGTTAATTATTAGTTTTCTATGTTATGAGAAAAACGGTCCCAAAAGAGAGAACTGTTTTTTGTTTATAAGGTTCAAACACTTCAATATAGTTCATTCAAAAAGTCTCAATCTACTATGTCTCATATGAAAAACCTATCATAAATATACATATAATTTGATCTTCCTAACTAATAATTATTTTTAATCCCTTCTCTCTCATCAAATATTATTTCAAAACTTTCCTCTTATCTTCTCTCATAAAAAATTATTTAGATATGTATATTTCGCTTTTCTCTTTCTATATTGACTATATTGATCCTAGTGACTCTAGAGAGAGAGAGAGAGAGAGAGAGAGAGAGAGAGAGAGAGAGAGAGAGAGTTGCAAGAGATACACATAGTGAAAATGAAGATAAGGGCCATGCATAAATACATACATATACACACATAAAGAGAGAGACGCATACATACATGTACCACTTGATTTATTTTTTAGTTAATAATTATGTACTAATTATTTTTAATTAATTACTAAATAAAAATATAAAGAGAGAGAAGAGAGAGACAAAGACAAATGAGAGAAGGAGAAAGCGAGATAAACGGAGAGAGAGAGAGAGAGAGAGAGAGAGAGAGAGAGAGAGAGAGAGAGAGAGAGAGAGAGAGAGAGAGAGAGAGAGAGAGAGAGAGAGAGAGATTATGTGACTTGCTTTAACCTTTTTCTTTTGTTGAGAAGGGGATTGCTAGCAACTCATTGAGAAGAGGGTTGCTTGCAACCCCTTCTCGAGATGAAATTTTTTTTCACAAGTTTGTTCCATCATTTCTTTGAGGGGACTTGTGAAATTTTTTCCACCAAACAGGGGGTTGTTGACAATCCCTTCTCAATGAAATTTTTTTTCACAAGTCCTCTCTGAATTTATTTCCACTAAATATGGAGTTGTTAGCAATTCATTCCTTTAAAAAAAAAATCATAAGTCCCCTTAGAGAGATGGAGGCAACTTGTCAAATTTTTTGGCCGAGAAGGGTTGCCGGCAACCCTTGTTTGGCGACAAAAAATTTCACGTCCCCTTTGAGAGATAATAGAGAGGAGTTGTGATTCAAAGCTCTCTCTCTCTCTCTCTCTCTCTCTCTCTCTCTCTCTCTCTCTCTCTCTCTCTCTCTCATGCTAAGAAGGGGTTGCTAGAAACCCTTGTTCGGCAAAAAAAAAAATCACGTCCCCTTAAAGAGATTATTATAAAGCCACACAATCTCTCTCGGAAAGAAGGGGTTGCCAGCAACCCCTATTTGGCAAAAAAAAAAATCACATTCCCTTAGAGAGATGATTATAAAGTCACATAATCTCTCTCTCTCTCTCTCTCTCTCAATGAGGAAACTACTACAACATTCAAGTGGACAAAGATTTGTTCTTTTAGTTCACATAGAAGATAAAGAGAATTTCAAACCAAATGATGACATTGAGTCTCAAAAGTCGTGCAAGTTAATAGCATGGAGACTTCTCTATAGGCATAACTTGGTATCCTTTTATAGAAGTATATTTGTAATGGTATCTTGTTGATATGTTCTCTATATGTAATAGAACTATGAATGGTAGGTTCATGTGTGGGCAATTGGAGAAGGGGGTTCTGCAAACTTTGCCAGGGAAATGTGCAGATTAGGTGCACTTGAAGGAGGAGTAGCTAATATATAAGGATCACTAGATTGAGTAGCAATGGAATAAGGAGATATACCGGGGATGATCTGCCCCGACTACCTAAAGGTGAATTCCCCTCCAACAAGAATGCATTACATAAAAAATATTCGAAGAAAAAAAGTTCAAGAGACATAAGGATCCAAATTCTTAGTAAGTAATTCCACATGTATTCTTTAGAATATGTTATACTTTTATGTCTTCTTCTAAAGAGAATATGGCTAATTGTAGGAAAGTGATACCTCCAGTGCATTTGTTATCGTAATTTATTCTTCAATAAGAAGTCAAGGTGAAGCCACAATTTCTAAAATGTTTTGATAATATTGATTGGCCACACTTTAGCCCTACAATGATACTATTTGTGGATGATAGCATAAAGAAGACACAATGTAACCCACCTAACTCTTTTACATATCCATTTACATTTCGAGAAAATCCCATGGATACCATCCTCTTCAAACACATGCTTCCCTATTTGATTGAGGAAACTCCTTTCAATACTATCTTCTTGAAATACATGCTTCCATGTTTGACTGAGTTAGCAGGTTTTCATAGGGAAGTCTAGGAGTTTGTTAGAGAACACCCATTTTATCCTTTAGCAATGGATAGCTAGATTGATAGTTAATGTATGCAATAAATATGTTTATTTGCTTTGCACATAGTAGTTCACTAACTTGTAAATGCATTTGTGGATTTCATATATTTTTAAATAGTTTTTTAAGTAAGTTCATGCAGTACAATGTGAAATATATTAATATATTAAAATATTTAATTGTTAAATTTTGGAGTTTAAAATGAAAAAAACTTGAAAAGAATACCAGCTACAAGTAATAAAGCAATATGGAGCTATCTTTTACGGAGATTGTGAAGCAATTGCTTGCAAGGGTCTATTATTGTAAATGAATGCATAACTTCAATCCATATGTAAGCCTAATCAAAAGAGGAAGAGAGAACAATGTGCAAGTATAAATGGATGTATCTACAGTTTGCTCTATGTGCATAATTAAAATACTAATACATCAATATATAATTATAAAATACTTGCAAAGAAGGGAGAGAGGGGGGATGTATATGTAGTGTGATATCTCATATGTATCCATAATTGAACCATTAACATTGTGATCGTATTATCAAAGATAAGAAGATAAGCTTAATCTAGTGATATAAATAAGTTAAGGAGAGATAATTACTAATGCATCATTAGAGAGAGACAGAGAGGGAGAGAGGGAGAGAGGGAGAAAGAGAGAGAGAGATGATAAATGACAGAGTTGGGGGTAAAAAAGACAAAGAGAGAGAGGTGTTATTGAGGGGGAGAAGGAGAGGGAGATGCATGTTGTGGGTCTCCAAGATCACACACACACACACGGACACACACACGGACACACACACAGATGTGTTTGAGGGGAGTGAGATATTGGTGGTTGGTCTCCAATACATGAGAGAGAGAGAGAGAGAGAGAGAGAGAGAGAGAGAGAGAGAGAGAGAGAGAGAGAGAGAGAGAGAGAGAGAGAGAGAGAGAGAGGAGAATTGATTGTGGTTTTGATGAGGAGAGTAAGATGTGGTGGTGTAGTGGCAATGCTAGTGGTGGTAATGTAGGGGAGTGAGATGTTAGTAGTTTGTCCCCAACATATGAGAGAGAGAGAGAGAGAGGGAGGAGAATTGGTTGTGGTTCTAATGAGAAGGGGGAGAGCAAGATGTCGTGGTCATGGTGGCAGTGCTAGTGGTGGTGGTGGTAGGGGGGTGGTGGTGGAGGTGGAGGTGGAGGTGGTCATGGCAATGGAGGAGTAGCATTGGTGTTTGATATATCTCCAAAAGAAAAAGAGGACCAAGTGGACTATGTGGAATAAAACTCAAGGTTGCCAAAAAACACTCACCCAAAAGCTCACTTCTTACATGCATTCCTTTAAGGTTCAAATCCTTAACCCACCCCTTGTAATTGTTAATGAATCCATTTTCACATTTTCTCCTCTTCTTTGTTTGTAACACGACCAAGAACCTACAAGTATGGTACTAGGAATCCACCTATTGTTGTCCAAGGTCAAAATTGTTGTATATTGTGATTACTTTGACGGAAGACAAAGGATGTCGAGGATGTGAAGCTTCCATTGAAATAGAAGATGAAGTAGAAGAGAACCTCGAGTGAAAAGAGAGAAGAGCAAATCCAATGCAAAAATGAAGGAAAGACATACACTTTCTTGAATTATTTGAGATTTTTATGAAAAAGAGAGGAATACTATAATGGAGGAAGTACATTTGGGTGTATTATTCAAGAATTTCAAGAAAATGATTGGGATACTACAAGATTACGCGATATTGACAAGAAATATCTCTATCTAGCATCTTTAACTTGTAATTTGTGCCTCCACGAACTTTTACTCCAAAAATATCTCAGAATGCTTTATTTTTAGAAAAATTACATATGAGACAAAAGACTTCAAATTTGGAAAACCCCTATCATATTGTGATGGTAGCTCTCACCCTATTAGTTGAGAGGCATTCTCTTTAACACTAAAAGGCCCAAACTTGAGTCCAAATCTCCCCTAATGTCACTATAAGCTCAAAACCTCATTGAGTTCACATAGTCAGTACATTGGCAATACCCTTGTTTATGGAGTTATTGTAGCAGACAAGGATCAATGTGTGAAATGAGGTTGTTGCTATAGACAAAGTTGCCTTTGAGGAGCTCAACAAGTTCCTAAAAGACACCCTTTGGTGGGGAAGTTTTTTTTTCTTGGTATGGATTTTAGACGTTTGCATGTTGACTAAGGTTCTTATAATAATATTAATAATGTATCCCTTTGTTATTAAAGTTTGTGGTAATATATCACATTGTTGCAATTGTCCCAAAGTATGGGCATTAGTACCATAAGGTACAATTTTCTAGAGATTAGTTTCATATTTCATCAAGAGGATTCAAGATTTAGGAGATAGAGAAGATTTCTAAGAAATGCTATAAACATAGAGATTTCTTCTAGTTTTAAATGGGCACAATTTTATCCTTGTGCCCAAAATTCAAAGATTGCTTCTTTGAATGATCATGAATTGTGTTTGATGCAATTAGACACTACTATAGCATAGATTCTCTCATTAACACTTATGAGAACTTTTTTGGTACTTGAATTCATTGGAGCTTGGCTATGTTCTTTCTGCTCATTCTTGATGTTGAAGGCAAATGCAATTATCGAATTGCTTAGAGACTTGTTACCATGCTATTTTAAAAGTCATTTAATATCAAGGTCATTCATGTGTAACTAATCACACACTTGCACATTGGCAATAGAGTTTTCATTTGATGATTTACTTTCATTCCAAGTATTATGCATTTGCCTTTCATAATGAAATGAGTGTAATCCTTATGTGGCTTGCACTTCTATAATAATAAATAAATCACAAGGTCAAAATTGTCCACTGTACCTACTTCACTTTAAAATCTCAATGTCTACACAAACATATATTACTTTCTCAAGAAAGGAACTATCTTATGATGTCAAAGTTCTACTAGTTGAAAACAATGATGCAACCGAATCTACATATATATAGTCCTTTGTATAAATTGCTATGAAGTTGCTTTTAAGTTTGGTTTATCCTTTATTCTCTTATTTGACTATTTATGTGTCATGCAAATTATTTATCCAATTTTCCTACTTGTTTTGTCACAATTTAGTTGGGTGCATTATATATCGAGATTAGGCATCACGCTTACATGCAATGCTTCCACGTCATGTCTGATGTTCTTGACCTACAGTAACGTTCACACATGGGTAGGATACCAGATTCTTAAGATGAGTACAAATTGAACAATGTATCGTGTTTCATGACCTTACAACTACTTTGAATGATTCCTACTAACAAGTTTCAAAGTCATGAAAGGGAGTTTTAGTTACATAATTAGATGCTTAAATTGTCATGGGCATAACACACACTATGTAGTAGCAATTGGCTACCAACAAGACCCAAGAGTTAATATCACCTCCATAGTTATGCAAATCTATGTGAGCATGCATTTTCTCTGCTACGGATGGGTGTAATAAGGAGAAACATGATACAAATGCACACAACAAAACTAGAAATTGAAGGCTAGAAAATAAAACAAACTAAAGCACATGGCTATCAACCAAATAGAAACATGTGTAGAACTTAGGGCCCACCTAAAAACTAAAACAAGAGACTCACCTTGAAGTTTCCAACCAACAAATATTCACATTAAAAAGAAATAATGATCTAAAGTTGCATTGCAAAGTTTCATAAATGTTTCCATATTGAGCTATTAAAACAATACTACTTTTAAACTTGCCACAAATGACCAACTCTTCTAAGATATGTATTTTTGTGCACCATATTCCTTTACAAAGTTGGATCACGATAGATCGTGGAGAGGAAAGTGGACATTGTTGGTTATGTTGTGTATGCCAAGTACATTGTTGATCATGTTATGTACTCTACCATGCTTGGTACCTTTAAGGGGCATGGCACATAGCCAATAATATGCAAATTTTGTAGTGATTCATTTTTACAAGTTCTAGGACTTTACAAAGATTCTTTGCTAATTAGAATGCATGACTTTTTGTGCTCTATTGTTTTATTTGTAGCAACAATCTGTTCCTAATGGATTGTGCCAAAGTATTGATCTTACTAGAGGGTTTAAGTTGCCAAATTGTATGTTTTACAAAAGCACACCTTAAGACCTAAGTAGTTTTGAAGACTTGCTCTTTTCTATTTGCACTAGGAAAATGAAATATTATGTCATAAAAGTTGACAAATGCTTACCTATTTTTAAGTACCAAACATAATCTAAAACTTTGACATAGATCACAACCTCAATTATACCTAAGACCAATGAATAGCAATTTTTGCAAATAATTGATCATCTACAAAATCTCAAGCAATGGTCTATTCCTATCACCACTTTCAACTATTTATATTAAATAAACATTCTCCTCTTTGATGAGCTCCTTAGTGAAGGAACCTTCATCTAATGTTATGATTATAACACTATTCACACCTCCCCAATTCAAACAACCCACTCATGGATATGCAACCTTTTTGCAAATAATTGAGCAACATCTACAAAATCTCAAGCAATGGTTTTTTCTTATTACCTAACTCTCAACTATTCATATCAAACATTAAACATTCCCCTCTTTGGTGAGCTCCTTAGCTAAGGAATCCTCACCTAATTTTATGATTATAACTCTATTCACACCTGCCCAATTCAAACAACCCATTCATGTATATGCAACCTTTTTAGACGTGTAAAAAGTTACAAATCAATGTTGCTCTTTGAGATAGTGTTACCCTTAAGACCAATATACTTTGTGTCTAAAGTTGCAAGCCAACATTGCTTTTCCTTCTCCCATAGTTGGCTAGGAGAGGAGAACTCTATTCTCAATATGCAAGTATTTATGGCAAAAGTTCCTCTTTTAATTAACACATTTGTTAGTAAGGGCTTATTCTCTGTCTTATAGGGCTCAGAGACATATTCCTCAAAATGGCTATTGGCTTATATAGGCTGAGAAAAAGGCATGCATGATTTGATGCAAATGGCCTAGAGCAAAAACCATGTCCGAAGTATTCACTTGGACTAGTTGGTAACCCACCTTGGAGTGACAATCAAACATGCGGAGGATCCCACGTCAAACCAATCAATTATCTATGTCAATCCAAGCTGACGGGTGTTTGAAGCTTAATCTCTCTCACACAACTCATGTACACATGCAGCAATAAAACATCTGAAAATAAGAACTTGTTCTGCAAAACTTGAGGTATGTTCACATGATTTGATGCTTAAAATTGGATTTCTAACAACCCCTTTGCCTCCTCAAAGGTGCTAAAACCCTAACCCTAAACCTGCACAAATACCATGCTCAGGGAAAAGGCTGGCAGATGTCTACAGTAATATAAACAAAGTGTGTTCAACTGGTAAGGGCCATGAACCTTACACGGCAGCGATCGTCGCCATAGCCATAACCCTGTGTCGCCATCGCCATAGCCATAAACCCACGCCATCGTCACCATAGCCGTAAACGCAGACAACCATCGCCCTGTGCTGTAGCCAAATCCTGCCCCCATTTTTGATCTCCAGAATCGCACCACGCTGCCGTCCCAAGCACAAAACCAAACTGTGCGGCAGCCGCCGTTGCCGTTCACGATCTGCCGCTCAGTCATCCTCGTCGAAGAAGCTAGGGTCTACCCTGTTACTAGCGAAGTAATCATTAGGGTCAGGAGGATCCATGGGCTCAAGTGGGAGTTCCTCGGCGTTATTCCTCGCCATGAGCTCATCCGCATCAATGTATCCCTCCTCGTCCACCTCCAGGGGCGGACGAGGAGGAGGGGGCCCTTTGAAGCTTAATGGCGGCCTGTTATCAGAGAAGACGCCTGTGCCGTCGCTGCCGCTGCGGAGGCCGTCGTCATCGGACTCCTCAGCGTCGTCCTGCTTGCTCTGGGGCGCCCTGGCGAAGGCCCGGGCCCCAACCAGGAAAGGCTGTGCGCTGGACGATGAACACGCATAAGTAGGTCGAGGGTTGATGGTGGTGTCCAGTGGTCGCGGACATGGAGACCGTCGAACTGGCAGATGGTGGAGTAGGAGGAGCCGCCTCGCCCTCATTGCCAGCGCCATAGCCACTGTCGATCTTCTGCGCACGCGCGCCCTGACTGACTCACAGAGAGAGAGAGGAGAGAGGGAGGATTACACACGTTCTAAACCCTTCTCCCTATACAAGTTAAGTGTGAGTATTCTTTAAAATAGTTCAAACCCAAGGTGAGGGATTCGGTTCATAGATGTTCAAACTTGTAATTTTATTAAGGGGAAAGAGTTAGGTTATGTTAGAACTGGTAATTTTATTAAGAAGAAAGAGTTAGGTTATGTTAAACGTATGGAAATTTACAATGAAAGTGGGGTGAAAGTATGAGGAAGCAAGCTGAGTCTTAGTGGCTAGGTCAAATTTGTCATGGACTAAGGACAATTACAAAAATATGCGGGGTGTAGTCATAATGGTCACCATGCACTCATTTATAAGGTAGGTGAGTCCAATGCTGCATGGGACTAGAGCTAATTTAGCACTCGATAAAGAAAGTGTCACGCCTTTCCATTTGAATTTTGCATTCCTCATGTATCCTAAATTTCTTCATGGTGAGACAAATTCCTCTTCTTCATGACTTTGATCCAAACTATGAGGTCCCTAACAATCTCTTCTTGGGGTACCCTAGCACAGATGGAGTTCTCCATGTTGATCAGGACCTGGGTCACTTCTTTAATTTTGTGCTCTAGAATAGCTTCCTTCTCGGTCTTGCTTGTGTGATGAGCCCCTTAAACAGGAATTAGATTTCTAGCATTATTTACTATCTTATGTGATAAAAGCTTTTCATTTCTCTTGCAATCCAAATTTGCCAAAGATAAAGACCATGTATGTAAGTTCAGATTAGGGGAGGCAAACCATGTTTTCCCCCTAATATTAGCTCTTTCCAACTGAAGACATAGTGGTAATAATGCCAAGTGGTCATGTGTAGCCAAGTCATTGTTAAGATAGCTAATGAATAACTTGTTTCTTTTATTTCTTGCAACAAGGGCAAAACCTAAAGCTAATACCAAGGCTAGTCGCCTTCTCTTGACTCCAAAGGCTTTCATGGAGAAGAAGCCATAGGAGGCAAGAGATCTTAGGTTGAAGACAAGGGGACCATATATTCTTGGAACCTATCCCCTTGGAGGTGCCATCTACTATTAAGTTTCATAGCGAGTGAAGAGTTGTTAGAAGGAAGAGAGGGTAGGGGAAGAGTTTAGCCTACATGACCAACAAAAGCTATTAGCATTAATCTCCATATTACACTAAATAATTTTGAGATTAGTCGACAATCTTTTCTTAACTTAATCACTTGAACATCCTTATCATTGAGTCTAAACTTAGCCTTAGTTTTAGCATCCTGAAGCCAACATTTAGTTATAAAATCCCACATGTCCCCCAAGGTATGTATACCTTTTTAGTTAAGTTGGACTGCTATCTTAAGGGATTCCTTTTCTACTTGGGCAACTCCTATGCCACACCAGATTGAATCTTTCATTTCCCAAGCCAAGTCTTTAAGTTTATCAAGGAATTTAATTCAAGGTCTATACTTTTGCCAAGCCTCCCATATGCTTTTTATGGGGGGGAGGATCCCTTAGGGAAGAAGAGAGTTCTTGAAAATATAATAGAGTGAGTAGGTTGCTTGGTTAATCTAGGACATTTCAAGGCTTTGCAGTTGGAGAAACTAGAGAATAATAGAAGGGCCCAATTTTCTTCCAATCATCTCAATATCCATTTTGTCGTAAATTTGTCAGCCATTTTCTAAAGGTCCATAATGCTCGTGCCTCCCTTCCTCTTGTCTAGTAGGAATTGGGCAGCACCTATTCGTAGTGGAATATCAACTATATCTACGTATTGGAGTTCAAGTCTATCGAGCATCTCTTTTAGGAGTTATGCACATGAAATTGACTTGTGTTAGTCTGGTTAGATGATAAGCAAATCAAGTTTTTGAAGGTTGTAGCAAGATTTATACCATTTAGGAGTTTGTTATGCTCTCCAAGGGGATTATTATTGAGTACGCACTTAGATATATCTATCAAAATTTAGAGCTAGTTGTAGTTTGTGAAGCCATCGATGTATATGGGTGATCTTTGCCCAATGATATTTGCCAATTTCATATGGCTTATTGCCTAATACTTGTAATATTGTGGGTCGATAGGATGGTACTTAAAATTGTGCCCGATATTCTATAGTTTTGAATATATAACTTAAACATCTCCATGCATAGTTCAATGTATTAGGTATGTTGTGTTGCCTTTATTAGTGTTATTTATCTATAAAACTAGGAAATGAAATCATGTCATTATGTTAATATAATTTTTAATGCAAGTGATAGTGTTTGATAAAGGAAGAAGAAAGTTGTTTTCTAATCTTGTTAGAAGAAGTGTACAAGGTCTTTTTGTCATGCATCGTATTACGATTGGTCTATATTCAATTGTGATGTAATATATTGTTTGTGTATGTGAGCCATGGTGTTTGATGTAAACGTAGATGGATCTACAAGAGAGTGCTCCAAGCATGAATGTGCTCCTTATGTACAAAAGTGGTTTTTGGGTGATTGTAGCCCCTTGTAATTTGTGACTAGTAATTGCCTACACATGTTAATGAGAATGTGGATTTCCAGTACCACTTGTTGCTCAACGCTTTGCATTGGTGCTTGCTACATCATAGTGTGATCTGTGAACAAAGGAAAATTTTCTATCAATGAGCATGTTTTGAAGATGAAGAGCATTGCAAATTCTTTAGCAGTGATTGATGCGATGCCTAATGATGTGCTGATGATGATGATGATTTGGTTTCATCTACTTTGGGAGGCCTTAATAATAAGAAGGCTTAGAAATCATTTGTCACTTCTATATATGTACGAAAGCCATTTCTAGATTTTGATAAGTTGGTCTTGGTCTCTCTCATGATTACCGAAGAGATCAATATGTAGGGTGACTCCTCTGAAAGAAACAATGAACAAGTCCAAGCATTTTACTCAAGTTCAGGAAGGAGACGTGACAGATCTTCTTCGAGAGGCCATGGTATGCAACGTGCTGGTGATAACAAGAGTATGCGACGTGCTGGTGATAACAAGCAAAATAGGTTAAATCAATAATTTGGTGAAATGTTGGTTTTAGGAGGTCGTGGAAACTTTAGAGGCAAGGGGCACTCTAGAGGAAGAGGTGGTTGGCAAAATAGAGGTTATGGAAATTATGTTATTGTTTGCCATTATTGTGGTAAAATAGATCATATTGCAGTAGCCCATTGTTATACTAAGAAGAATAATATCCATAGTGATAAATTGTAGCAAGGAAAGCATGCATCGTCTTCACGACAAAACGAAGACAAAAATAAGTGTATGTTTGTTATGCAGCATATGATGAATGTTGTTACAAGAAAGGGGACACATGATTATGTATGATATGCCAATCGAAGTGCATCTAATCATATGACCATGGGTATATTGTTCAGTAGCTTCTTGAGGTCTCATGGGATAAAGAGATAGTTTACTTATAGATATTCCCTGCAACAAAATGGGATTGCAAAAAGAAAAAATAGGTATATTGCAAAAGTTGCATGAGCATTGATGGTTGAAAAGATTATGCCAAAATACTTTTGGTCTGAAGCTTTTCATACTACCATCTATATTATGAACAAAACTCCCAAAGCTCTGCAGTTCATGGGATGACCCCCAAAGAATGCTTTACAGGAAAGAAGCATGATGTATTACACTTGAAAGTGTTTGGTTGTATTGCATATGTTCATGTGCTAAATAAGCTGAAAAAGAAGCTTGATACTAAGGTTGAAAAATGTATTTTTATTGGATACTCTTTAGAGCAGAAAGGCTATTGTTGTTATAACCCTATCACAAGTGAGTTTAGAGTGAGCAGAGATGTTATTTTTTATAAGATGAGTAGTCGGTATGCATCTATTGGTGATGTACTAGATTATGATAATGATTATGATAGCTATGTTTAAAAAGAAAAGCAAGAATCATGGAGCCTTAATGGATGAGAAATATCATCTGGTACTACACCCACAGTTGTCATTGGTCTGGGAGAGTAAGGAGTAGTCCCACATCTTTAGGTGGATGTACAAGTCTTGTAGGTAAAGACAAAGAAAAGAAGAAAGTGTTGGATGGTAATGATGCATCTACAAGTCATTTGAAATTTGATGGAGATTCTAGTGGTTTAGAGAGTTTGGATGATGAGCTTAGTATTTCTTCAGTTAGGATACCAATAATACAAAGACCATATAGTCATGTAAAGGCTCCACTAAGTGATCTAGTGACATGCAGGTCTAGCAGGGTCAGATACCCTCTTAAAAGATTTGGTTTTGAAGGTTATTTATGCTTATATGGTGAAGGTAGTTAAGGATGTTGAGCCCACTTATTTTGAGAATGTTGTTGGTTGTGCTCATTGGAATGAGCAATGGATGAGGAGATGGCTACATTAGAAGCCAATAAGACTTGGGATTCGGTACCCTTGCCTAAGGGAAAGAAAGTTATTGGCTATAAGTGGGTTTACAAAATCAAGCATAATGCAAATGGTTTGGTTAGTAGGTATAAAGCTAGGCTGGTTGCAAAAGGCTATGCTCAAACATATAGCATAGATTATGAAGAGACATTTAGTTGAGTTGCCTAGGATGGCAACTGTTAGATGCATGATTACTTTGGCAGCAGCCAAAGGTTGGATTTTGCAACAAATGGATATCAAGAATGCAATTTTGCATGGTGAATTACAAGAAGAGGTATATATGGACCAATCAACAAGTTATGAGGATTTAGAGCTTCCTACATATGTGTGTAGATTAAAGAAGGCGCTCTATGGGCTAAAGCAAGCACCTAGAGCATGGTTTGACAAGATCAAAGAGTATCTTATCAATATTATCTTTTATAAGTTTTTATGTTGATCACTCACTTTATGTGAGAAAGGGAGATATAGGTTTAGTCATCATATTCATCTATGTGGATGACTTAATTATTACAAGTGACAGTGACAATGGGATTGCTAAAGTTAAGGACTTTTTGAAGAAAAAGTTTGAGATGAAGGATTTGGGTGAGCTAAGATACTTTCTTGGTATTGAGGTGATCAGATGTAATGATGGTATATGGCTATCCCAAAGGTAGTATGGCTTCGATATGGTATCCAAGTATGGTATGACAACATGTAAGCCTCTTTCAGTACCATTCGAGTAAAATGTGAAGTTAAGTGCTAATATTGGGGATGAGATAGAGGACCCTACTCTGTTGAGGAGGATAGTAGGAAGTCTGATTTACATTACTATCACAAGGCCAGCCTATGTTGTTGGCCTTGTGTCTGTCACTTTATGCAAATGTGTAGAAAGTCTCATTTGGATGTACTTATAATATGCATATTGAGGTATGTGAAGTCCACTTTATATTATGGGCTTTTTTATGAGGCAGGTAAGGATATACAGGTATTTGGATACATAGATGTAGATTGGGCTGATAGCATGTTAGACAGAAGATCTACCAATGGATTCATATTTTCCTCTGGTAGTGCAACAGTTACATGGAACAACGAAAAGCAATCTATAATTGTGTTATCAAGTACAAATGCTAAGTATAGAGGTGCTACTACGGCAACATGTGGGGTGGTATGGCTGCAGAGTTTATTGGGTGATTTGGATGTGCATGGAGATTTTCCAATTGTCATTCACAGTGACAACATGAGCAGCATACAACTAGCTAGGAACCCAGTGTTCCATACTAGGACAAAACACATTGAGATGCACTACCACTTTGAGAGAGAGAAGGTACTTGCAAGAGAGATTGACTTGGTATATGTCAACACACATGATCAGATGCTTACATTTTCACAAAGGCATTGGGTATAGAGAAGCTTCGAAAGTTTTGAAGCTTACTTGGAGTTGCAAAGATACAGTTGAGCTTGAGGGGGAGTATTGAGGTGGCAAGCTCAACATGTGCAGACATTGATGATTGACCACTTGGCTAGATGGGTCTGCACGTCTACACTTAGCATGCTAATGGTCATTATGATCCTCGCATGGCCACTGAATTATTACTTGTTATATTTAGTTTATTGCACCTATCTACAATTGGCATAGTTATGACACAATCGAATAGTATAGTCAGTTATGCACTATTTGACTTAGCGGGCCACTTTTCTTTACGTTGTATCTTATCTATACTTTGTGTACATTATATTGTGTGTGGAAGAACAAGAAAATGTTTTGGCCTCCATTTTTCTTCTTGTGTCATTGAGTGAGCTTCCTCTTATGTGTATGGTCTATTTGGCATAACATCCCAAGCAAGTCCCCCCATGGTACGCAAATCGGATGCTGTATACGTAGGTAGCGAGCATTGAAAGGTCCCCAAGAACAAAGAACTCTACTTTTTTCTCAAAAACCAAGAGACAAAACTTGCACAACATGAAGCAAAAAGACTAATTGGGTACAATCTCCCCCCATGCCTTGTGTGAGCGCTCCACAAAGCATGTATTTAATATATTATTCATCTCCAAGCTCACTTTTTGTATGAAAAGAAGACTCGTAACTCACATAAGAAGTCTGATTCTATGTGTGTAGGTGAGCCTTTGGCTCTGGTGCATTCAAATGTTTGTGGTCCCATGCTCTGTCAATCCTTGAGTGGCCCAAAATGCATTGTTACATTCATTGATGATTATTTGCATAAGGTTTGGGCCTATCCTATTAGGCAAAAATTGCAAGTTTTGCCTACATTTCAGTACTTTCTCAACATGATTGAGAACCAGTCTAGGTATAGGTTGAGATACATGTGGTCTTACAATGGGTGTGAATATGTCTCTAAGGCTTTTGAGCAACTATGTGATGAGAGGGGTATTAAGTGTCAATTTATCGCCCCATACACTCCTCCCTAGAATGATGTTACAAAGTGCATGACCAAGACTATTCAAGAAAGAGTCTATAGCATGCTTAATTAGGCGGGCTTACCACAACACTTTTGGGCTAGGGTAGTTACTAGTGTGCATCTTATTGATAAATCCCCATGCATTGCTCTCGGTGGTAGAGTTGTAGAAGAGGTATGGTCTAGTAAAATTCCCTCATATTTGAAGGGGGAAGCTTGAGTGGAAGCACGAGCAAGCATAAGCAAGAGAGATGAGAGCTATGGAGGATGAAGCAAGAGAGCAAGAGAAAGAGACTCAATATGTGGGAACTCCAATAGTCACAACATGTGACTAGTATTTCTTTATTCAATATCCATTGAAAGAATAAAGAATAAAGTAAAAATAACGGATGCATGCTACCTTTAGTCTATAGGTGTGCAGTCACTGTGTGTGAAATAAATATAGGGTGGTGTAGGCACATGTGCCTTTACCCCCAACAATCTCCCACTTATAGGTGAATGTGCCTCTAGTGAGGAGAGAAAAAGAAAAAGCAACAAAGCACAAATGTAATAAAATACAATAGGATAAGGAATAAACATCATCTCATCCTATGCCCAAAAATTTCCTAAGAAGAAAGGCACAACATTCTGCTGAGATACTTTTAGAGAGTAGATCTGTAGAATTCTGGTCAGTCGCAAAGCTCAACAGACTTTTCCTCTACCACCTCCTTAATGAAGTGATAGTGCACCTCAATGTGCTTTTCTAGGCAATTTATCCCTAGTTACTATTGTGCTTTTCTGTGCACCTCAATGTACTTTTTGGGCTAGGTCGATATATCTAGGGGTAGTTCACTTATTTCACCCCTAGATATATCGACCTCCACTTCCACTTCTACCACTAGCACCACCACTAAAAGAGCCGTTGATGCCTTCACAACCACCACCACCACCATCGCTACCTCCACCACCTCCACTACAACCCTCACCACTGTTGTCACCACCATCACTACCTTCTCTCTCTCTCTCTCTCTCTCTCTCTCTCTCTCTCTCTGACTACTTGGACATAGCTATTATCTATCTTTCTCTCTCTCTATCAGTTCTAAGCAACTTATCATTCTTCCATGTCTCTCTCTCCCCTCCACACACACACATACGCATTCTCAATCTCCCTTCCTCTTACTCACTCTCACACACTCTCACTTTTTTCATTCCATCGCTTACACACACACACACACACACTCTCTCTCTCTCTCTCTCTCTCTCTCTCTCTCTCTCTCTCTCTCTCTCTCGTGTGACCATTCCACATTGATAGATAATACCTCACATTGGATGATGACATGTAAAGCAAACCCACCACTCTCCAATATGTGTAGTCAAATTTGTGCCTCATGCCACCTAGCCATACTTGTGGAACTCTCGGTGGTGTGTGATGAATGGGACAAAAAATGTTCCAGTATGGTCCACACTATCGTTGCAGAACCACATAAATTGGTGCCACAGTCCATGTTGATTGCTAGCTTCCCCTCTTGAGTTAGGGACCACTCCATGATGCCCCAAAATGAAGGTGCAAGCACTCCATGCATCGCGTTTTTTATTGGTTTTTTACATTTTCCTTATCTAACTCCCAACCAACCTTGACATTGCACACGATTATGAGTTGGAATCCTTCTTATAGCCCAAATGATATCATGAAGGACTATCTCCACCACCATTTCCTCCAAATAATTTGGCAATAGTACCCTTGATTGGTTGGAACGCAAAGGCTCCTCAAAGTTTAATTTTCTTATGCCCTTTCTTCTAGGTATGTTTTATATTATATAGTTAGGCATGTGAGAGGTGTTTGCTTCCTCCTCTAACCCCACTTTCCCATCAACCTTTTGTTTCCTTACTATAGTCATATTGTCCCCTCTAAAATCAAGAAATTGATGCATTTCAATTCCAGTTTCCACCTCCTCCACCATCCTTGCTACTACTTGAGGGGTGTGTGTGTGGCTAGGGTGGGTGGGGTGGTGGGGGGGAGAGGGAGATGTGGGGCCTAATTCCTTATTGTAATCGACTCAAAAGATTCTCTATAGTAGGTCCTACACCATGGAACTTTTCATCAATGAATGCGTACTTTTTTGTGCTCTATAGTAGAGCATTAGCCAAATCACTAACACATTATCGTTGTAAGATCTCTCCCTTCCTTGAATTATGTTGTTCGGACCACCAGTGAACACTATGCAGAGATGGCCCTCTAATTGTCGACTACCTCATTTGCCATGAATCCTTGAAAATCAATGCTTGGGTGGCCACACTTCTCCATCACTTAATTCAACTTTGACCAGAATAAGACTTGTACATATGTATCCTCTTCCTTCATCTCGCATATTACAAGAGTCATCAACTCTTGTATACTATAGAAACACAAGATAGTAATTGAAGTTTAAGGAAAACTATGTTCATTACGTTCATGTTGTGATGGAAAATTTGTGTAAGAGAAAGTACCTTGGGTCATACACGTGCTACCATGGTGGTCCAATCATTAAAATTGCACATACGGTCAAAGTATATCAAACTATTGCGTACGTTCCTAGTGTCATTCCTTCACATATGGCTCAATAAGTCAACCCCTAAGGCTAACCCAATCATTGACAATTTGAATATAAAGCATATGTTAACCCTCAAACGAACAAGGTGGAAAAGATGAAAAATCTAAAGTAGAAAACAAGGCCAAGGCAAAAGTGAAACAGAAGACGAAGGCGTGCCAAGAAGAATGTGAAAACACAAGAAGTGCAAAAAAGTCCTAAATCAAGGAAAAAGGTGCATGAGAAAAAGTGCAAGTCTATACTGTTTCAAAAAAGCGCAAGGTGCACCATGGTTTAATTTAAAAGTGCCGGGCTCTCACCCGTGCAATTTGTAAAGGTAGATGGGCGATAGGAAGGAAGCTAGGAAGATAGGAGGACAAGGGGGAAAAGGGCCTAGGCCAAGGTCGGCCATGTAAAAAAGGGGATAAGGGGATGATCACCCAAAAGGGATTTAGGGTTTTGTATATAAAGTTGAAAAGTGAATGAGAAGCTCATTCTTGTGTGTGGCCAAAAGTGGCTTTCTTCTTATTCTTCTTCTTCTTCTTCTTCTTCTTCTTCTTCTTCTTACTTGCTTGAGCTTGTGCTTGAGAGAGGGAGTGTGAGAGTGTGAGGAAGTGAGTGTGTGAGGGTGAGGGTCCGAGGAGGAGAAGTTCTCCATCTTCTCTTCTCTTCTCTTCTATTCTCTTCTCTTCTCTTCTCTTGCTCGTGGCAATGGAGCTTGAGGATGGAGCTTGCTTGAAGCTTGCACTTGGATCGTGGAGCTACTGGAGTGTGCGGGAGAGGAGGTAACTCGATCAGTATGGAGGTAATCTCGCTACACTCGTAGGATCAACGGCGCGTCACCTAGGTGAGAGATAGCCATTAGAGCTTGCTTGAAACACTTGAAACAATAAGCGGTCCGTGGGTCTTGGCAATTGAGCATGAGCTCCCTCTACATTTTGGTTCCGTTGCCGGGACCAACAGATTCAAGCTTGAGCACTTGTGCGCCTCATATCGAGCATCGAAGTAAGGGATTCATCCCTGAACCGATGCTTGAGATAGGTAAGAAGTTGGGTTTTTTTATCTTCGAAGCAAGTAAGTATTTTGGGTTATTTTGTTTGTTTGATGATTGGAAAACGTGGAGAAATCATTTCAGTTTTTTGCTTTCGATTCTTGTTGCATTTAGCATAGATTAGGATTAGGAAATCGAATCGGAAAAGGGTAGGGTTTACCATTGCAAAACAGGGCAAAATAGGACACATCATGCAAAAAATGGCAAAATGATTGCTTGGGATGCTTAATGTGGGCAAGTGAGTGATTGGGAGTGTCCAAACTTACGCGAGAAGAGGTTTAAGAGCCAAGAGGCCAAGGGAGAGCTCATTTGCAACCCTTGCAGTGAGTGAGTGAGAGAGAGAGAGAGAGAGAGAGAGAGAGAGCCTGCAGAGAATCGATTTGATCTTGTCGCCTGAGAGCCTACCGATCACTTCAGGTATATCAATCACTTCCCCTTGCACTCTAGTTGTGATCTGGAAGGTTGTATGTGAAATGATTAGCTAAATCATCAGTTTCAATCCAAATCGCCTCGATGCTGCCTCGTCGCGCGCAACTTGGCCCGTCCAAGCAGCCGGTTTCTAGGCCGAGTCTCAAAATCGTCCCTCGGCCCTTTTTCTTTTGGCTGACTCGACCCAAAACCCTACTCAACCCGTCCGAGTGACATCACTCGGTCCCACTTACAAACTTGGCCCTTGGCCAACCATCCCGCTTGGCCCTCGGCCCATCCGAGAGATCCAATTCGGCCCTCGGCCCGCGCAAAACTCGGCCCATCCAAGCAACCCAATTCGGTCCTCAGCCCTCGGACAAACCTGATTCGGCCCTCGGCCCATGTGCCTTGGCCCATCCGAGTAGACTCCCTCGGCCCGTCTGAGTGACCCCATCCGAGTGGACCTTTTCGGCCCATCCGAGTTAGCACCTCGGCCGTCCAAGTCCACCTTGTCCAAGTCATCCATTCGGCCCTTGGCCTGTGCACCTTGGCCCGTCCGAGTCACCCACTCGGCCCCCCTGCAATTTGAACAAGTTGGGCCAAGTGTGGACTTTTTCAAATTTTCTAGAAATTTGACTAGACCCAGCTAGAGCTCAGTCACACAACCTATCGCGAGTCCTCCTGACTCTTAGAACTCGATTCTGGCGCAAGGAATAGGCAAAATCCTAAGGCATAGCCGCTTAGCAACTTGCATAGGCTGTCCCAAGACCTAGAGTCCTAGAGACAACCCGCTGAGCCATAAACCTTGACCGGACCAAGAACAAGCAAGGCAACGTAGTAGGAAAACCCAAAACCCTATCAAGACGGCCAGAGAATTGATCGACAAGCCTATCATGCCCAAAATGAAGCGAGAGTGCGTAAGACGCTTAGATATTGTTTGCCACACTCACCTTGAATTTTTGCACTTGAAGTACACTTGAGGAAAACTGAAAGCCTGATTGAGCACAAGTGCATGGTAATGAACACACACATTGAGAGGAGATAAATTGAGGATTGTATTTAATAAGTCAAGGAACTCACTCAGATAAACAACTCAAGGAACCCACCAATAGGAGAAGACCCAAAGACATAGACAGACTATCGACACACGGAGTAGGACCAAGCAAGCGGTGCCAAAGAGGTGGATTTGACAAACTTACTCAACCTGATCGAAAGCTTGGTGGAGCACAAGAACACGACGATGGCAAAAGAAAACCTAGACAACAGGCCGAATGAGGAACTAGACTTAGGAGTCTTCCCAAAGGCGATTTAACAGCTGGATAGTAGCTACGATGCGCATGCCCGGTATGAGCACCGCGACAAGATAACAGATGCCATCATCACAGACTTAGAAGAGGAGAGGAAGCTAGCCTACAAGGCACTGCAAAGCATAGAAGAGTACAACAAAGATCCTAGAACCTCAATGGGCCAATCTAGCCAACAAGGGCAAAAAAGCCGCATTGCAAAAACACGTATGTGTTGCATTCGGGCTGCATCTAGTCAAAGTGGAAAGCAACAGCATCAAGCTGCAATGGCGAGGATGACTAGATATGACAGTGCTAACGATAGATGCACCTTGAATAGCACTGCACAAGCGATCCAAGACATCAGTGGAGAATCCACATTTGGTCGTGCCGTTGGGGACCCAAGGGCATTTGTCAGAAGGCTTAAATTTATGAGCCAAGACCCGGAAGATGAAGATATAGTACCGCTTGCTTATCTTAGGGTCAAACTCACCGCGAAAAGAGAGCACACTATCGATGCTCTGATTAATGAAGGAGCTGATTTTAATATCTTGACCTATGAAGCATGGACCCTACTAGGCCAATCAGAGCTCACACCGACTAATGCAACTCTTAGCCCTTACAGGGAACACCCACAAGCACTCATAGGGAAGTGAAAAATCCTTGCGACAATTGAAACTGAAAGCTTGCCTATCCTATTTCATGTTCCTTCAAATAGTTCTAATTGTGGGAAGGAAACCCTCCTAAGAAGACCCTTCAAAAGGGTGACCAAGTGTGAGGCTGACTATGTAGCATAGAGGATACACATGACACTATCGGGTGTGAGGATAGTCACAACCTTTAGCAAGGGTGACCTCATCGAACCTCGAGGGAAAGGCAAGGAAGGTGCTGGCATAACAGTCAAGCCTGCTGACGAGGGCAAGGACTTGTTGGAAGAGTTGATACAAGCACACGTTGAACAACGAGAACTAGTGAGTGAGGCCATGCCTGAAACAAGAAGGTCAGGAGACAATGCCAAGGACGAGCTTTGGACTAACAAATATCGTAGAAGACCCCAAAAGAAGCTGAAGCCTTATAGGCGAAGGCATCAATGGAGGGTCACCACAACGCCGCGATGGATATCCAAGGCATTGCTACATGCTCAAGGGTATTACGTAGGTAATCGATGGATTTGGGTGCCAAAACCCCCTACTAAACCTTCTCTATCGACTGAAGACCAGATCGTATCAAGAGCAAAGAAGCGTAGGGAGAGATCTAAATAAAAAACCAAGTCTCGAGTCAAAAACATTGGAATGACCGAGCCCCTCACGGTCGAAATCAAGAAACCAAACGGGACTAATCGGAGGGTAGATCCTCAGCCTAGCGTGCTTGACCAGCAGATATCGGATGTAATCATTGAGGATATGCAAAAGCCACTAGTGCCCAAGAAGCCTTTGATTCCCCAAGAGGATAACATGCATCATAGGCACAACATTGCTCATGGCAAGGTTAAATGCTCAATAAAGCAAATGGTAAAATCGTCTAACAGCCACGAGCAAATCTTCCAGCCAGTGTCGGAGCCACTTAGGAGTCCCAAGTCTCCTACACCCTCTTTCCCTAAACGGACACAGGAAGCACAACAGCAGTCATCAAGTGCAGCTGCTCAATCCCAATCTCTATCTCCATCTAAGCTTCCAAATGTCCAAGAGGTGGGACATGACACCATCCGTAGCACTCGACCCAAGGATATGCCTGTGCAACCTAATGTGACTAGATCAACTCATGCTCGATCTACACAAGTGAATGCTCAAAGGGCAACAAAAGACACAACCACTTTTGATCGCCCTAGGGACTTGACATCGCAATCCACCAAGAGTAGCCAACCCAGTAGACTAGCCGCTACTACTTCCAATCAGGGATCACAGTAGTCACAGCCCTTGGCCGTGACAATGACCCTTGTGGAACATGTCCTTAGTAGTTCACCTGTGGAGAAGGTGCCGCAACCAGCATCCTTGACAACTCCAGCACTTTCAAAGCACCTAAAGCCTAGGCTTGAGGAGAAACCTCTCAAAGATGTGGCCAAGGAGATGGCACATTTGACCAATCAACCTAGCAAGGCTATTCAGTAGGTCGCAGCTAAGTCCCATGAGAGCACACCAGAGAAAGAGAGTGCTAAGGCCCAACCAAGCACATCAACGATTGACCTAGTTCAGGGTCCTGAGTCCTTAAGAGAGACACCACAATTGTCCAAGAAAAAGAGGACAAAACAACGGCAGTTGCAAGTGGTGGTAGACGCCGATACAATCAAGACCAAGAGCTCGGAAAAACTTGGGAATAAAGTATTGAGTCCACTAACTAAGGAACCCAGTGTCATCTCCCCTAACAGTGGTGAAAACTCAGACACATCCGTGTGTTCTGATAAGTCAAAGCAACCATCATTATCAGAGGTTTCTTGCAACACTCAATCCACCGACAACAAAACTCACATTGACCAATCAAGAGTGGATACAACACTATCACAATAGGGTGACAAATCTATACCAGTCACATCCGAGGAGAACCATGACCCAACAATAGCAAAACCTTAGGAAAAACGCACAAACCTCGAGAGCATAAGGAATCCTAGCGTTGGACCAATCTTGCTCATCTAGGCCTGAGCCTCCAACTATTATAGCCTAAGAAAACTCCTAGAACCTTGCATGAGATAGCAACCAAGCAAGCCCTCGTTGAACATAGAAGTGTCACAGAATGCTTAACTGAGTTGGATGCTAAACTTAAAGTATTCGCACGTGTCTACGTCCTTGCGGACATGGGTGCATTCCCTAAGGAGCAGCTTGAAGAATACTTGCCAATTTTCCTATCCTGGGAAGAGCAAGAGCATCTTGACGAGAACTATGATAGGCTCCCGCATGGATGCACGCGACTCACCTCTGACGAGGAAGCCGACAAACTATGCTTAACTGTGACATTCAATGATGTGCTCTGCCAACCAAATCTCTTAGAGATAGAGAAACTAAAGCAAAAGAGGGCCGAAGTCAATTCGAAAAACGTTGGTTCGGAAACTGTGTTGCAATGGCCGAACTAGGAGCCCAAATTATGACAATCTCAGAGGAGCGATTGGCCAAGTGGCAGTCTCAAAGAGATCCAACCTATGTGGCACCAACTTCCTTTCAAGTGTTGACTACCGTTCGGAGTATGAACTTAGCTGGACCTAGCCAAGAGAACTCTCTGGCTGATAAGGTTCTCACTAAGGAGGAGTTACATGTTGCCAGTAGACTCGGACAAGGTGCCATGCTACTCGATGTCGCAAAATATCTATCATTATTGAGTAAGCTACCACCAGTATTGGATGTGTGTGCCACACTCCGGTACAATCCGAAGTTCTAAAATTAGTTTTTATCCTCATGAAGTGACATGGATTTGTAAATATGTATATAAATAAACAATGAATTTTGTGATATTGTATAGACAATATCAACACACACAAGCAATGATAGTCAAGCGCCGGGAGAAGAGTTGGGTTTGACAAGCTAAGCTCCTCAGGTCCTCCTCTCACCACACATTTAGAAGTCGTGTGACCATTCCCGCCTCCAAGTGGAGGGCATGCAACCCTCATTACTGCCATAGGAAGCCTTGACCAACATCTCTGATGGTGTAGATGGGGCATCGTCCCTTTCTATACACCTTTTCCCTTTCCGGTCTATCCTTCCAAGGATGAGCCTTGCCCCAATCCATGACAACCAGTCCACGCAACTTAGCATAAGCTAAGATCTACTAATGGATGGAGGCAAAATCAACATCATCACTGGGGTCGTCCCTCTACAACAAACATTGCATGTCTCACCTCTCCCCTCCTCATCATATGCGCTTGATAACCCACTGTATAATCCCTTCCATGCAAATAGTTTTATCCTGCCTCAAGCCAACATGGGGCACCCAGTGCAGCTGGCTTGCAAGGATGCTATCCGCCGTCGGAGGGAGCATGCAGCACAAGCTCCTCCGCCAGAACGCTACGTACCTACCCTTAAAAGGTATGCAAAGAAACGAGGTCCCAAGCGACACCGCCCCGGATGTAGGCCAAAAACTCCCTAGGCCAGGGGAACAGAAGCTCAAGGGAATGCCCAGGGAGTGGTAACCCCGGCCGTGCGGGCCCTTCCTAGAAGCTTGAGCCCTAGGTGCTCCAAAGAGGAGAGGGCAGCTCGAGACAAGCAGGAATTTGATGCATTGTTCAAAAGCATTCTGGAAACAGTTGCGGCCAGGGACTACACCATTCAGGTCCCGGCCGATATCTTCCCCGCCCAGCCTCACAGGAGCCCCTCACCAGCAGAGCCTCAGTCACCCAACTACCCGGACTTGCCTCGCTTCGTACTTCCAAAATCTCAAGTGTATCTCCCCATCTCAACAACTGCTTCTCCAACAACGAGGCTAAGACACAATCATCGCTGTAATATCTCCTGAGCCTTCGAAGCTTGACATTTCCTAACCCATTGAAAGGCTGATAGCCTCAACATATTGCAATGGTTGTACTCAGGCAAGTCCACAAAAAAAAAAGAACAAGAAAAAGAAAAGAAAAAGAAAGCGATAAAGGAAAAAAGAAAAGAAAGAGAAGAAAAGAATGAAAAGATAAGAAGCACCCATGATCACAACGCAGCACCTAGGGGTCCTCAAATTAGGTACGTACAGTGACCTTGGTCGGCTGGCTCCGTCCCTAGTCCCCTAGTCCTTCAGCATCACCCACAATTGTTCAGGGCACATAAAGGGTAGGACATACCTAGGGAGCTTGTCTCGCCTATGGTTAAACCTGTCACCCTGATTCATTCGCACGATTCCTTCTTGCACTCTGTCTTAATACCATTGCAATCAATCGTGGTAAGCACCGCACGAATAGCCATGAAAAGTACATCGTCCTCATCATGCAAGCCCAATAGCTACCAGCTACCGAAAGTACGGTGCCCCTGTGTTCAATTATGCTGCATCGTGCAGTCACAATGCAAAGAATGTCTCATACACCTTCACGTGTACTTCTTCTCAACATATGACAACTTTGCTTCACCCACACATTGTTACGAGAAACCAGCCCGTAGTCTTCTAACTATGTAATATCTAAGTATGCACGAGCACTCACATAATATATGCATCGAAATATATACACAGTTTGGGTCCTCAAGTGCAGGACAATACTCTCAGCTTGCTTAGAGTTCGACCTGTCTCCCAAACTAATTGAACTACATCTTGTGCATGATAAAGAATACTGGCACTACCCCTAGGGAGAGACCACATATGAGAGGTTTTCAATTGCAGGTACTGAAGACTCAAACAAAAGTGTCGTTCGCTCTTCATCGACACCCAACTCTGAATTTTTATCATTTATCATCCTGCAAGCCCGCCAAGAATCATCATGTGCAGAATCCCCAACAAACCAACACTTGTGCTGGCTATCACTGCAATCCCCAACAAAGAATAGCCCTACCACCAACTCCAACAACCCTACCACTAGCCATCTAGGCCACCAACATGCCCCTAACGACCTTCCTCCACACTACGACCAACACTCCTCCACGGCAACCACAGATGTCCCTTCCACCCACGTCTTCAGTGCATGCCAAAGCCTGCTACCTACGACTGTAAGTGCCATGGGACTGGCACTCATCTAGGAGGAGGATAATGTTAACCCTCAAACGAACAAGGTAGAAAAGATGGAAAATCTAAAGCAGGAGATAAGGCCAAGGCAAAAGTGAAACAAAAGACGAAGGCGCGCCAAGAAGAATCTGGAAACATAAGAAGTGCAGAAAAGTCCTAAATCAAGGAAAAAGGCGCATGAGAAAAAGCATAAGTCTATATTATTTTAAAAAAGCACAAGGCACACCATGGTTTAATTTAACAGTGCCGGGCTCTCACCCGTGCAATTTATAAAGATAGATAGGCGGTAGGAAGGAATCTAGGAAGATAGGAGGACAAGGGAAAAAAGGGCCTAGGCCACGGCCGACCATGTAAAAAAGGGGATAAGGGAATGACCGCCCAAAAGGGATTTAGGGTTTTGTATATAAAGTTGAAAAGTGAACGAGAAGCTCATTCTTGTGTGTGGCCAAAAGTGGCTCTCTTCTTCTTCTTCTTTTTCTTCTTGCTTGCTTGAGCTTGTGCTTGAGAGAGGGAGTGTGAGAGTGTGAGGGAGTGAGTGTGTGAGGGTGAGGGATCGAGGAGGAGAAGCTCTCCATCTTCTCCTCTCTTCTTCTCTTCTCTTCTCTTCTCTTCTCTTGCTTGCGGCAATGGAGCTTGGAGCGTGGAGCTTGAGGATGGAGCTTGCACTTGGATCCTGGAGCTACCGGAGTGCGCGGGAGAGGAGGTAACTCGATTGGCATGGAGGTTGTTAACCCTCAAACGAACAAAGGTGAAAAATCTGGAAAAGCTAAAGCAGAAGACAAAGGCCAAGGCAAAGTGAAACGAAAGACAAAGACGCACAGGGAGAAAAGTCCTAAATAAGGGAGAAAGGCACACAAGGAAAAGCGCAAGTTAATACTTTGGTAAAAGAGCACAAGCGCATCATGGTCTAATTCAAGGAGCGCCGGGCTCTCACCCGTGCAATTTGTAAATGTAGACAGGCAGTGGAAAGGAGGCTAGGAAGATAGAAGGACAATGGGAAAAAGGGCCTAGGCCACGGCCGGCCATGTAAAAAAGGGGATAAGGGGATAACCGCCCAAAAGGGATTTAGGGTTTTGTATATAAAGTTGAGAAGTGAATGAGAAGCTCATTCTTGTGTGTGGCCAAAAGTGGCTCTCCTCTTCTTCTTCTTCTTGCTTGCTTGAGCTTGTGCTTGAGAGAGGGAATATGAGAGTGTGAGGGAGTGAGTGTGTGAGGGTGAGGGACAGGGGAGGAGAAGCTCTCCATCTTCTCCTCTCTTCTTCTCTTCTCTTCTCTTCTCTTGTGTTGCTCACGGCAATGGAGCTTGCTTGAAGCTTGCACTTGGATCGTGGAGCTACCGGAGTGCGCAGGAGAGGAGGTAACTCGATCAGCATGGAGGTAAGCTCACTACACCCGTAGATATGGATGGTGCGTCTCGGCTATGTGAGAGGTAGCCATTAGTGCTCGGCTTGGAACGCTTGAAACAATAAGCGGTCCGAGGGTCTTGGCAGTTGAGCGAAAGCTCCCACATTTTGGTTCTGTTGCCGGGACCAACGGATTCAAGCCTTGAGCGCTTGCACGCTTCGAATCGAGCATTGGAGTAGGGTTTTCCTCGAACCGGTGCTTGAGGCAGATATGTAGAAGCGAGGGAGTTTGAAGAGGTATTCGATCTCCTTAGCAAGTAGGTTTTTGATTTGTTGTTGAATATTAGAGTAGGACCATTCATCTCCATCTTTGGTTTTGATTTTTATTGATTAGGGTAAGGTTAGGATAGGAAAAAAGAAGGAAAATAGTAGGGTTCTCTGTTGCTGTATAACAGGCTGAGACAGGGAAATAGGGGCACAGATTTAGATTTCTGGCTGGAAGAGCATGAGGGACTAACCTTTGAGGTCACGGCATATTGGGATGGGGCAATAAGAGGCCCAGGGAACCAGGACATGCCACATTTGACATCCTGCCCTCTGAGAGGAGAGTAAGCTTGAGAGCCACGGAGAGAGAGAAGAGAGAGAGACCTGTGGGGAGATCGTCAGCATGCTGGTCGATTCGAGCGCCACACCATTTTCAGGTATGCCAGGTGTTTCCCTCTGTGGCTTTGCATCTAATTAGGCGGCTCGGCACGATTTGGTGAAGTAGATGTCAGTCTAAGGCATCGCGTGCAACTAGCGGGCCGTCGCCGCACAGTCAGACCAGTGCATCCGGGTCCCAGAATAGGATTGCCCTATCTCTGGGGTCGGACCGTCCGACTCCGAAAATCATACCACCTTTTCAATCCGATTCCTAGAGTTGGACCACGGACCACCCAGAGTTGGACCACCCAAGATCGGACCAGTCCCAGAGTCGGACCACGTGTCAAAATCAGACCATTGGTCCTAGCGAAAAAATCGGACCACTTTTTCGATCCAACTCCTAGAGTCGGCCGACTACTAGAATCAGACCACCCTGTCAGATCCGATTCCTAGAATTGGACCACTGCAAGAATCAGACGTGACCAAAATCGGACCATTGAGCCGATCGGACCAACCCAAAATTGGACGTCCAATTCTTATAATCGGACTCTTGAAAACTAGACATCTGAGAATCGGACAGAAAACTGTCAAATCGGACAAGTGTCTAGAACACAAACTTTGACACATCTAAACCCCGAAACTGACCGCAAAGGCTACGTAGAGCTAAAGGCACATCACAGATCCATCAGGGGCTGAAACTTAGAGCAAATAGTTCAAAATTTGGCTATAACTGGTCCTCCAAATTGCGCATGGTGTTTATCGTAATGGCCCTGCGGGCCAGCGGGGACTGCCCCCTTGGACCCCCATAGAGGGGGCTCTGCCCCCTCCGCACCTCCCCCAAGTAGGTTGGAGAGAAAATGCGTGCCGTGACAGGTCCTCCAAATTAGACCCTAGTGTAGTAATGGCTCTACACGAGCATGGATCCTCACTTGTAAAAGAGCAACCAAAAGCCCATACCCGAATAGAGAGAAACAGAGACCCTAGAACATCAATGGGCCAAACTAGCCATCAAGGGAAAAAAGGCCACACCATGAGAACACAAAGACATTGTGTTCAGATCGTGTCTAGTCAAAGAAAAATGCAACATCAGCAAGCTACAAATGCGAAGATGACTAGACATGACACTCTTGATGAGAGATGTACCTTGAGCAGCACTACACAGACGACCCAAGACATCAATGGAGAATCCACATCTAGTCATGCAGTTGGGGACTCAAGGGCATCTATCAGAAGGCTTAAATTTACAAGCCAAGACCCGGAAGATGAAGACATAGTACCACCTGCTTATCTTAGGGTCAAACTCACCGCGAAAAGAGAGCATACTATCGATGCTCTGATTGATGAAGGAGCAGATTTTAATATCTTGACCTATGAATCATGGACCCTACTAGGCCAACCAGAGCTCACACCGACTAGCGCAACTCTTAGCCCTTATGGGGGACACCCACAAGCGCTCATAGGGAAGTGCAGAATCCTTGCAACAATTGAAACTAAAAGCTTGCCTATCCTATTTCATGTTCCTCCAAATAGTGCTAGCTGCGAGAAGGAAACCCTCCTAGGAAGACCCTTCAAAAGGGTGACCAAGTGTGAGGCCGACTATGTAGCACAGAGGATATACCTGACACTATCGGGTGTGAGGATAGTCACAACCTTTAGCAAGGGTGACCTCATCGAACCTCGAGGGAAAGGCAAGGAAGGTGCTGACGTAACAGCCAAGCCTACTAACGAGAGCAAGGACTTGTTGGAAGAGCTGATACAAGCACAGGTCGAACAAAGAGAACCAGTGAGTGAGGCCATGCCTAAAAAAAGAAGGTCAAGAGACAATGCTAAGGACGGGCTTTGGACTTACAAATATCGTAGAAGACCCCAAAAGAAGCCCAAGCCTTATAGACAAAGGCATCAATGGAGGGTCAGCACAATGCCGCGATGGATATCCAAAGCGTTGCTACGTGCTCAAGGGTATTACGCAGGTAACTGATGGATTTGGATACCAAAACCCCCTGCTAAACCACCTCTATCAAGCTAAAGGGCAGATTGCACCAAAAGCAACGAGGCATAGGAGGAAATCTAAGAGAAACTCTAGATCTCGAGGCAAGAAACCAAACGTGAGTGTTCGAAAGAAAGAGCCTCAGCCTAGCATGCTTCATAAGCAGATGTCATATGTAACCATTGAGCGTGCACAAAAGCCATTAGTGCCCAAAAAGCCTTTGATTTCCCAAGAGAATAACAGGCTTCAAAGGCACAACACTGCTCGTGATAAGGCTGATTTCTCAACAAAGAAAATAGCACAATCGTCTAATAGCCTCGAGGAAATCATTCAACCAAGTGCCAAGTCCACCTAAGAGTCCTAAATCTCCTACACCCTCTTTTTCCAACCGGACACAGGAAGCACAACAACAGTCGTCAAGGGTGACAGCTCAATCCCAATCTCTATCTCCATCTAAGCTTCCAAATGTCCAAGCGGAGGGACATGACACCATCCGTAGCTCTCGGCCCTAGGATATGCCTGAGCAACCTAATGTGACTAGAGCAACTCATGCTTGATCTACACAGATGAATGCTCAAAGGGCAACAAAAGACACGACCACTCTCGATCGCCCTAGGGACTTGACACCGCAATCCACCAAGGGTAGCCAGTCCACTGGACTAGCCGCTACTACTTCCAATCAGGGATCACAATAGTCACAGCCCTTGGCCGTGACAATGCCCCTTGTGGAATGTGTCCTTAGTAGTTTACCTGTGGAGGAGGTGTCGCAACCAACTTCCTTGACAACTCCAGCACTTCCAAAGTGCCTAAAGCCTAGGTTGGAGGAGTTAAACACAAGGGAATCAACTGAAGAGCCAGACTCCCTGAAAAGAGAGGCAGTTGTACCCTCACAAGCTACCAAGGCTATTCAACAGGCCATGGGTATATCCCATGAGGACATACCAGAGAAAGAGACTGTTGAGGCCCAACCAAGCACATCAACAGTTGACCTAGTCCAGGGTCCTGAGTTGTTGAGAGATGCACCTTCACTGACCAAGAAAAAGAGGAGAAACTAGCGAAAACAATAGCGCTACAGGTGGTTATGGACCCCAATAACATTGAGACCAAGAGCACTGGAGAGATGAGGAATAAAGCATCGAGACCATCCACCAATGAACCCATTGTTGTCTCTCCTAGTAGCGGTGAAACCTCAGACACATCCATGTGCTCTGAAAAATCAAAGCAGTCGTTACCAGCAATGACTGCTTACAGCACTCAATCCACCGACAATAAAACTCGCATTGACCAATCAAGAGTGGATACAATGCTGTCACAACAGGGTGACAAATCTATACCAGTCACATCCAAGGAGAACCATGATGCAATAACGAAGCCTCAGGAGAATCATGGAAACCCCAAGAGCATAAGAAATCCTAGCATTGGCCAAACTTGCTTATCTAGGCCTGAGCCCCCAGCAATGCTGAAGCTCAGGCAAACTCCTAGAACCTTGCATGAGATAGCAACCGTGCAAGCCCTCGTTGAACATAGAAGTGTCGCAGAATGCTTAACCGAGTTGGATGCTAAGCCCAAAGTGTTCGCACGTGTCTATGTCCTGGCAGACATGGGCGCATTCCCTAAAGAGCAGCTTGAAGAATACTTGCCATTTCCCTTATCCTGGGAAGAGCAAGAACATCTTGGCGAGCACTATAACAGGCTCCTGTATGAACGCATGCAACTCATCTCTAATGAGGAAGCCGACAAACTACGCTTAACTGTAACATTCAATGATGTGCTCTGCCAACCAAATCTCTTAGAGATAGAGCAACTAAAGCGACTATCAGAGGGTCGAAGTCAATTTGAATAACGTTGGTGTGAAAACCGCGTTGCAATGGCCGAACTAGGAGCCCAAATCATGACAGTCTTAGAGGAGTGATTGGCCAAATGGTGGTCTCAAAGAGACCCAACCTATGTGGCACCAACTTCCTTTCGAGTGTGCTGACTGCCATTCGAGGTGCGGACTTATCTGAAACTAGCCAAGAGAACTCTCTGTCTGATAAGGTTCTCACTGAGAAGGAGTTACATATTGCCAGTAGACTCGGACAAGGTTCCATGCTACTCGATCTTGCAAAATATCTATCGGTATTGAGTAAGCTGCCACGAGTACTAGATGCATGTGCCATGCTCCAGTACAATATGAAGTTCTACAATTGTCTTTTATCCTCATAAAGTGACATGGATTCATGGATATGTATATAAATAAACAATGACTTTTGTGACCCTGTATAGACACTATCAACACACACAAGCAATAATAGTCAAGTGGAGGGAGAAGAGTTGGGGTCAACAGGCTAAGCTCCTCAGGTCCTCCTCTCACCACACATTTAGAAGTTGTGTGACCATTTCCACCTCCGGGCGGAGGGCATGCAACCCTCATTACCACCATAGGAAGCCCTGACCAACATTTATGTTCCCCCTTTCTGGTCTATCCTTCCGAGGGTGAGCCCTGCCCCACTCCATGACCACCAGTCCGCGTGACTTAGCATGAGCCAAGATCTGCTAATGGCTGGAGGCTAAATGAACATCATCATGGGGGCCGTCCCTCTACAACAAACATTGCATGCCTCACCCCTCCCCTTCTCGTCATATGCACTTGATAACCCACACTATAATCCCTTCCATACGAATGGTTTTATCCTGTATCAAGGCTTAATCCTTGGTTCACATTTTGCAGGTCCCCCTACGAGGAAGACATGGAGCACCAAGGGCAGCTGGCTTGTAAAGACGCTCTCCGCTGTTGTCGAAGGGAACATGCATCACAAGTTTCTCCACCAGTGCGCTATGTGCCTACCCTCAAAAGGTATGCAAAGAAACGAGGTCCCAAGCAACACCGTCCCGGACGTAGGCCGAAGAATCCCCAGGCCAGGGGAGTAGAAGCTCAAAGAAGCACACAAGGTGTGGCAACACCGATTGTGTAAACCCCCAACAGACACTCGGGCACCAGGTGCTCAAAGGCAGCAAGGGTAGCTCGAGAAAAGGAAGAATTCGATGCATTGTTCAAAAGTATCTTGGAAATGGTTGCGATCAGAGACTACACCATTCAGGTCCCGGCCGACATCTTCCCTACCCAACCTCACAGGAGCCCCTCACCAGTAGAGCCTCAATCGTCTAACCACTCGGACTCACCCCGCTTCATGCAAATCAAGTAGCCCCTATGATATACAAACAACTTAACAAGCCATCCTGCCATAACTTTTTGTCTTTTGATGATTAAAGGGGTAGGCTCCCCACTTGTACACACTTCCCTTACCTATCGCTAATATATGCCACATCTTTAACAAGCACTGGAATAGGCATCGCAATCAGCATCATAGGATTTTGAAAAGTTATATCTTGACATGATTGCATTTGTTCGTTGTACTTAACGCATGCGACTTGCGTATACTCTCATGAAGTGACAAGTGGATGCAGGATAACACAGGTCTTCGACCAGACGTGTTCAAAGCCCAAGCCACCGCAAGACCACCAACCTCACAAAGAACCGCGACAAAGCTACGCAGTCGAACACGAAAAATCACCCTTGCGGGTGCCCACATCGCACGAACAACAGCATAGTCATGGGCTACGCTCTCTTCCTAGGTCAAGCTCTACGGTGGGCTCACGACAGTTGTTACCTCAATTGTACCAACATCGTGTGTCGCAAAGAGGTTTGCAGTATCTCAAGTGTATCTCCCCATCTCAACAACTACTTCTCTAACAACGAGACTAGGGCACAATCATCACTGTAATATCCATTTCCTGAGCCTTCGAAGCTTGACATTTTCCAACGCATTGAAAGGCTGATAGCCTCAACATATTGCAATGGTTGTACTCAGGCAAAGTCTCAAAAAAAAAAGAGAGAAAGAAAGAAAGAAAGAAAGAAAAAAGCATAAGAAAAAGAAAAAAAAAAGAAAACAGAAAAAAAAAAGAATGAAACGATAAGAAGCACCCACGATCACAGCATAGCACCTAGGGGTCCTCAAATTAGGGCGTCCAATGACCTTGGTTAGCTGGCTCCGTCCCTAGTCCCCTAGCCCCCTAGCATCACCCACAATAGTTTAGGGCACATCAAGGGTAGGACATACCTAGGGAGCTTGTCTCGCCTTTGGTTGGACCTGTCACCCAGACCCACTCACATGATTCCCTCTTGCACTCTGTCTTAATACCATTGTAATCAATTGTGGTAAGCACTGCACGAATGGCCATGAAAAGTACACTGTCCTCATCACACAGGTCCAATAGCTACCAGCTACTGATAGTCCAGTGTCCCTGTGTTCAATTATGTTACGTCGTGCAGTCACAATGTAAAGGACGTCGCATACACCTTCACGTATACTTCTTCTCAATATGGACAACTTTGCTTCATCCCCATTGATATGAAAAACCAGCCCGTGGTCTTCTAACTATATAATATCTAAGTATGCATGAGCACTCACATAATATCTGCACCGAAGTATATACACAATTTGGGTCCTCAAGTGCAGGACAATACTCTTAGCTTGCTTAGAGTTCGACCTGTCTCCCAAACTAATTAAACTATGTCTTGTGCACGATAGAGAAGACTAGCACTACCCCAACGGAGAGACCACCTATGAGAGGTTTTCAATTGCAGGTATTGAAGACTCCAACGAAGGTGTCGTTCTCTCTTCATCAACACTCAACTCTGAATTCCTATCCTTTATCATCCTGCAAGCCCGCCAAGAATTGTCATGTACAGAATCCCCAACAAACCAACACTTGTGCTGCCCATCAGTGCAATCCCCAACAAAGAACAACCCTACCACCAACCATCTAGGCCACCAACGTGCCCCCAGTGACCTTCCTCCACACCACCACCAACACTCCTCCACGGTAACCACCGATATCCCTTCCACCCACGCCTTCAGTACATGCCAAAGCTTGCTACCTACGACGGTGAGTGCCATGGGACTGGCACTCATCTAGGAGGGGGGTAATGTTAACCCTCAAACAAACAAAGGCGGGGAATCTGGAAAAGCTAAAGCAGAAGACAAAGGCCAAGGAAAAGTGAAACGGAAGACAAAGACGCACACGGAGAAAAGTCCTAAATAAGGGAGAAAGGTGCACAAGGAAAAGCGCAAGTTAATACTTTGGTAAAAGAGCACAAGCGCATCATGGTCTAATTCAAGGAGCGCTGGGCTCTCACCCGTGCAATTTGTAAATGTAGACAGGCGGTGGAAAGGAGGCTAGGAAGATAGAAGGACAATGGGAAAAAGAGCCTAACGGTCGGCCATGTAAAAAAGGGGATAAGGGGATGACCGCCCAAAAGGGATTTAGGGTTTTGTATATAAAGTTGAAAAGTGAACGAGAAGCTCATTCTTGTGTGTGGCCAAAAGTGGCTCTCCTCTTTTTCTTCTTCTGCTTCTTCTTCTTCTTGCTTGCTTGAGCTTGTGCTTGAGAGAGGGAGTGTAAGAGTGTGAGGGAGTGAGTGAGTGTGTGAGGGTGAGGGACCAGGGAGGAGAAGCTCTCCATCTTCTCCTCTCTTCTTCTCTTCTCTTCTCTTCTCTTGTCTTGCTCACGGCAATGGAGCTTGGAGCCTGGAGCTTGAGGATGGAGCTTGTACTTGGATCGTGGAGCTACCGGAGTGCGCGGGAGAGGAGGTAACTCGATCGGCATGGAGGTAAGCTCACTACACCCGTAGATATGGATGGCGCATCGGCTATGTGAGAGGTAGCCATTAGTGCTCGGCTTGGAACGCTTGAAACAATAAGCGGTCCGAGGGACTTGGCGGTTGAGCGAAAGCTCCCACAGAGGTAAGCTCACTACACTCGTAGGATCAACAGCGTGTCGACTAGGTGAGAGATAGCCATTAGAGCTCACTTGAAACGCTTGAAACAATAAGCGGTCCAAGGGTCTTGGCAGTTGAGCATGAGCTCCCTCTACAGCATATGATATCATCATCAAAGACTTGCCCGAGAAATAGGCTACAATGGAAAATACTATATGCACAACATTGCTTTAACTTTAGAAGACAAGATTCCATCCCCCAATCGCTCTCATCATGTGCTACATGGATCATATCCTTGAACTTGCATGCATGGAATACTAAATATCATATGCAAGGATTTTTTATGATATTTACGGTACAACTGGTATCAATGAATGGAATAATAGGTTACACGTTCCTCTAAACAAGTGGTTGGAGTCCCTCCAGCATTGCTGAGAGTTTAATGTCCGACATGGGAACACCTTGTTCATGAACCAAGGTACTTGTCACTAGTCTTCTAGCCATGGTCATTTACAAGTTTCAAGGTCCAACTGCACTAAAGTCTCTTACCATTTCCTCTTCAATCTTTCACACCTCTTTGACATTAGCTTTGTACATGCCTCTTTGCACCTCATAGTTATGTGTACCTTGATGGATGAACAGTCTTGACATTGTACTTGTTGACATCATATAATACACTACAACTCACACTTGGAGAGCAAGATGGGGAGATGCTTACAGTAGAAGCATCCAAGGCTTTTAAGACCATCTATTGACATTTCAACAATCAGTATGTTGGTATTTAGTTTTTCTACATGGCATGATATGAGACTTAATCCATATAATTTACTCACAGTAGGGTATAGTCCCACAATACTTTTAATGACTTTGTAAATGAAGAGTCTTATATGTGTCCATGACACCTAGTTCGGTGATCCAAAAATTGAGCGGCTAGCACAATTACCGTTTGGACACCCTAGTTCTTCGATGCATTTGCTTCAGTGAATGGTACCAAGAAATGTCATTGAGTTGACGTGGACTTTGTCCAGCAATGGCCATTGTACTTTTTCTCCATACCCTCCATAGGATGCATATTGTCCACTATCGGTGGAAGCTTGTACATCACATTGCCATCATACAAAATTGGGATCTTCTTCGTTCTCTCTATAACGCTTGTATTTTGAAGCAATTGACATAACACTCGATATCGCCCTCCCAGAGATATTATGTACTCAACCACACATGCAACATAAGAGGATGGCCCTATTCCCTCCTCTTCCACATAAAGTGTGATTGGGATGGTCTTATTCTTTGTCATGTCCAGGGGAGGAGGGGGGGTGAGGCTTCCATAGTAATTGTTATTTTCTCAATGTTGCAAGGGCTCTGGGTGAGGTCTATTGTTGGGGAAGGCTTCACCGTAGGCCCATTTCCTTGTTTGATAAGATAGTCTTGCGAGACCAAGGTGTCTAGAACATATACATTGTTTCCTATTCCCAGAATTGACGACATTTTGGATCGTCTAGGAGGCTCAAAGGTTTTTAGCCGCATTGATCTAAAGAGTGGTTATCATCAAATCAGGGTAATACCACAAGATGTACACAAAACTGCTTTCCGCACTTCATACGGTCTTTATGAATTCTTGGTGGTTCCTTTCGGATTAACCAATGCACCAGCCACCTTTAATCGAATGATGGAACGCATCTTTAGAGAGCATCGACAATATGTCGGTACTTTCTTTGATGATATTCTTGTCTTTAGCAAGAATGAAGAGGAGCATCATCAACACTTGGAAATTGTTCTACAATTACTACAACAAAATCAACTCTTGGTAAATGGTAAAAAGAGTGAATTTTTCATGCATAAAATAAATTACCTTGGGCATGTCATCTCTTCTGAAGGGATTCAGATGGATCCTGAAAAGATCAGGATAATCCAAGAATGGCCTCATCTTCATGATGTACATGAGGTGCGATCGTTTCTTGGCTTATGCTCTTATTACCGTCGCTTCATCAAGCATTTTGCACATATGGCTTCTCCACTTCATGACCTTACAAAGAGGAAGATCTCTTTCCAATGGAAGGAAAAAGAGAAGGCAGTCTTCACAAGGCTGAAAACAGCTCTTACTTCTGGACCTATTCTTATCATTCCAGATCTGGTAAAACCATTTGTAGTGGAAGCAGATGCTTGCGGTGATTGTATTGGTGCAGTGCTAAATCAAGAAGGCCATGCCGTAGCTTTTGAAAGCCGCCGTCTAAATGATGTGGAGAAAAGCAAGGAGGTTCTCATCCAGATTATTCCATCAAAGACGGTTACCTTCTCATGAACAATCGCCTTTGTGTCACTCTTCCTATTCGACAAAAGGTGCTTAAAGAAAGTCATGAACCCCCTTATGCAGGGCATAGAGGGAGGGCAGCCACTCTAAGTGCAATTGAGCGCTACTTTTATTGGCCAACATTACGAAAAGATACACATAACTTCATTGAGGCTTGTCTGGTATGCCAAAAATCCAAATATGATAGGCAGAAGATTCCAGGATTGTTGCAACCTCTTCCAGTGCCCAAAGATCCATGGGAATCTATCACAATGGATTTCATATCAGGTATTCCAAGAACACCTCAAGGTCATGATATGATTTTGGTCATAATTGATAGATTCAGCAAACAATCACATTTTATTTCATGTCATAAAACATTGAAATCCGCACAAGCTGCAAGACTTTTCATTCAACATATCTTCAGATTACATGGTATGCCTTCTTAGATCATTTCAGATAGAGACTCCAAATTCACAAGTAACTTTTGGCGTGCTTTATTTGAGAATTTGGGAACCACTTTAAAGTTCTCCTCAGCTTTTCATCCTCAAACTGACGGCCAAACAGAGGTGATGAATCTCACTCTTTTGAATATGTTGAAAGCTTATGTTAGTGAACATAAGTCACAATGGGAGAAATATCTTCCATTATTGGAGTTTGCTTACAACAATACAGTGCACTCATCCACAGGGAAAGCTCCAAATGAAATAGTACAGGGTAAAGTGATTCCTCCTCCAATTATTCGCACTAAAGATAAGATTTTTGCTGCTGATGAGTTTGCTTCAAATTTAAAAACCACAATGGATCAAGTTCGAGCCACTATCAAAGTTGCCCAAGAGCGACAAAAGAAGCAAGCAGATAAACGAAGAAGACCTTTGGCTTTTGAAAAAGGTCTATATGTCTTGCTAAAGTTTGATAAAAGCAGGCTCAAACAAGGTTCTGGTCAAAATTCATCTTTTCCAAAGCTCTCCAGTAGATACTTTGGACCCTTCAAAGTGATTGAGAAAATAAATGAAGTTTCTTATCGACTTGAGCTTCCTACTCATTGGAAAATACACAATGCTTTTCATGTAAGTTTGCTAAAACCTTACATAGGACCAGAACCAAAGGAACCCATTACTGAAGATCCCCCAGAAGTTGAAGAAACAGAGCAACTCTTGGAACCTGAAAAGATTTTGTTTCTCAAGGATCGAACCACGAGAAGTGGCCTTGTGACCCGAAAATTCTTACTAAAATTCAAGAATCTACCCACAACAGATGCACAGTGGGTAGATGAAAAATTCATGAAGGATTACCCAAATATTCTACAGCAATATCAAGAAGCTTTTCAGCTGAGGACAGCTGAATAAAAGCTAGAGGGCTGTCACAACTCTATAGAAACAGAATTTGTATCCTTTTTCATTAATTTATTTATGTAATGATTTATTAAATTTATTTCCTTTGCAATAATTAGATATAAAGAAAAGTGCATTGGAGCTGGCCCCACTGATGAGTGGTCACAGGTTATGGTGGACCCACGCGGTGGGTTAGAGAAAAGATAGTTCACACTTCCACCTATATGGCCCGATTGGGCGCATGTGACTAGAACTCACGCATATCAGGGTTAGACTCGCACATAGAAAGGATTGATGCCTTGAAGTGTGGGCTAGATCCACCAGAACAGACAGTTACAATCAACAAGATGGCATGATCATGAAATGCTTGTATAATGTGCATGTGTGGGCTGAAAGCTTGAAATGCACATTTCTTTGCATAGAAAAGTCACATGAAGATTCGGATACCATTTTTGCAATGTACACGGAAAAATCTTTCATATGACACCCATATTGGGGGGGTCCCTAAATTTTAGGAGCCTCGAATTAGCCTAAAAATGCTAGTCCTAAAAAATAGGGATGTCATTCTAAAAATAGTAAGTTCTGTACTCTGACTATGCTTACTAAATTTGGTTGTTTCTATTCTTGACAGTATTCAACCCAAAAAGGAAGGCCATAGAGAAGAGACAAGTGTCAAGACACTTGTCACACAAGTTTCCAAGTGTCCCACCACTTGTCACATCTCATGACATATGGGTGGACACTTGTCTTGTGCTACTCCACTTTCCCCTTTTGTACTAGCTCTCCCCTCTCCTATAAATAAGAGCTCGTTTTTCTTCATTCAACATCATTTTTCTTTGCTGTAAACTCATGTACAGCACCCACAGATAACTAAAAACTGGTCCCATCCATCCCCATCATCATCCCCCACTTCTCCATTACCAAATTCCGTCATATTCCCTCTTCTATCACTGCTGTTTTACAGGACAGCAAGCCTGTAAATTCATTACAGCACCTCCTTTTCAAGCTCTTTCTTCCATTTTAGCAACAAGAAGCAAGCCCTATCCATGTACTACTATTCAACGATTGAGAAGGCTGATTTTCCCTTTTCTTCTCTCATACTGTAAAGAAATCACTTCTTATCATTGCATAATAGATAATGCATGTGTGTTTGTACATCTTTGCATGATCTTGTGAGAGTGAGAATTACTTCTTCTCACTCTCAAGTTGATTGTAACTGAGCTCTTCCCTAAGGGACTTGGGTTGAGCAGAAATACATTTCTTCGGGGGGGGAGGGGGGGGGTTGCCCATCTTCAACCCTCAATCTTGTCTCCATTACTTTTACATTTTCATGGCTATAATTTTGTGAGTAATTTTCATTTTCAGCTTTAAGTGTTCATTCTCTTTTATATTAAATCTCGAAAACAAGTGAATATCATAATTGTTAAGCATACTACGTTGTTCGGGGCGTTTACATCTTCATGATTAGGTATATGATTTGTGGCACCTAAATCATGAAACTAACATGTCATACATAGATGTGCCATGTTGTCCAAAATATGTTACATAGATTAAATGACAACTAGAGAGTGAGCCTTCCTTGGATACATATCCAATGCCATCATGTCCTATACATAATGACCATATTGTGTTCTTTCACAACCTCTACTCATGCTATTCTACTTATGAAAGCATTTCCACCCAAAATGAGCATACTGCCTACAATAACAACAAGCTACATCTTTATGTGATGGAGTAGTACATCATCTACCATGTACATAGGCTGTCCCCTTGCCTCTAGGCATAAAGTCACCATGTGCACAAGAGCCACATCCACATGCTCTACCTCTAGAAGTGCCACCATATCCTCGTTGTTAGTGACAAAAAATGGTGTTGCATGTCTACTTACTACTAGATGCATTCAATCCAAGCTCTATCTCTTCTATAAGCAAAAGGGAAATGAGCTCTCCAAAGTCAAGCATGGTACCATCTCTAACCAAAATAGAATCATCCAATGGATTATAAGTGGGACAAAAAACCATTCAGTGTAATAGAGACCAAATTATCATCCTCCATTAGTGCATTAATAGATGCCAAGTCTTCGCCTATTTACTTTATTTCAATCACACAATCATTAATGCTAGGATTACTATACCAAGCACCATGAAGCCTCTGCTTAGGATAAAATTTTCATGCCTCGGTACAAGTACCAAATATCTTCTAAATGATGTCTTGCCCATCTTCAACCCTCAATCTTGTCTCCATTACTTTTACATTTTCATGGCTATAATTTTGTGAGTAATTTTCATTTTCAGCTTTAAGTGTTCATTCTCTTTTATATTAAATCTCGAAAACAAGTGAATATCATAATTGTTAAGCATACTACCTTGTTCGGGGCATTTACATCTTCATGATTAGGTATATGATTTGTGGCACCTAAATCATGAAACTAACATGTCATACATAGATGTGCCATGTTGTCCAAAATATGTTACATAGATTAAATGACAACTAGAGAGTGAGCCTTCCTTGGATACATATCCAATGCCATCATGTCCTATACATAATGACCATATTGTGTTCTTTCACAACCTCTACTCATGCTATTCTACTTATGAAAGCATTTCCACCCAAAATGAGCATACTGCCTACAATAACAACAAGCTACATCTTTATGTGATGGAGTAGTACATCATCTACCATGTACATAGGCTGTCCCCTTGCCTCTAGGCATAAAGTCACCATGTGCACAAGAGCCACATCCACATGCTCTACCTCTAGAAGTGCCACCATATCCTCGTTGTTAGTGACAAAAAATGGTGTTGCATGTCTACTTACTACTAGATGCATTCAATCCAAGCTCTATCTCTTCTATAAGCAAAAGGGAAATGAGCTCTCCAAAGTCAAGCATGGTACCATCTCTAACCAAAATAGAATCATCCAATGGATTATAAGTGGGACAAAAAACCATTCAGTGTAATAGAGACCAAATTATCATCCTCCATTAGTGCATTAATAGATGCCAAGTCTTCGCCTATTTACTTTATTTCAATCACACAATCATTAATGCTAGGATTACTATACCAAGCACCATGAAGCCTCTGCTTAGGCTAAAATTTTCATGCCTCGGTACAAGTGCCAAATATCTTCTAAATGATGTCTTGTGCATCTTTACATGTGTTAGCCTTCTTTATGTGTGAGATAAGTGTCTCTAAAATGCATATAAAAATACAACATAATGTCCTATTTTTTCCATCCAATCCTTATATGCTTTATCTACTCTCTTCTCTCTCTATTCAAAAGCCCCCTCTTTCTCTTTTTATAAGGATACCATGTGCTTCTTCTCACGAACTAAAACCTTATTGTAAACTAAAACCATGTGCTTTTTATAAGTAAACTAAAACCTTATTGTAATATTATTATTTCTAGCCTTCATCAATGGCTTCAAATTCCTTCCAAATCGGGTGCAATAACACCCTCAAATCAATCTTCAATAGCTTCTTGAATCGGTGCACCTATTTCACTTAATTTAGGGCTACTTTGGGTCAAATTTTTACCCCTTTGACTGATAGACAACAAGCATAATATTCAATGTACTCCTCAATTCAACGCACTCCTTGCTCCAAGCACACTCCAAATCGAAGCTCCCACTTTGATACCAAATGATGATAATCAAGGACTGAATAGAATAGATACAATAGAAGATAGATGGGCAAGATGGAGGGTTCAATATTCTTCTTCTTCGTTCTTATTCTCCATACTCTTCTCTTATAGACAAATAGAGATACAAAAGTGGGTAGTATCTCTATTCTTGACTTTTTCATTTTAGTCACTTTACACACTCACTTCATCTTTTCTCATGCATACATATAGACCTAGGACATTACATATTTCTCAATATCTTCCCTCTTCTCTATATTTGTGTGTAAGCTTTATCAAAATCTTGAAAATTGACTTTGACGAAGCCTACGACAAGCTTGAGTGGGATTTCATTCTCCAGTCCTCCCTATTGGACATGGGGCTAAGTAGAAGATTCATAAAACTCATTTCTAACCTTTTTGGAAATGCCTCTATGAGGATGGCAATCAATGGCAACCTCATTCCCCCATTCCCTCTAAGAAGAACCATTAGGCAAGGATGCCCTATTGCTCCTCTTCTTTTTGTTATTTCAACTAATGGTTTTTCATCTCTTCTCCACAATCATATGCTCTACTAAAATCTAGTGAGATTTTCCTCTTGTTTTACAATCGCATGGAAGCTCTGTCAAAATCTACCAAGATTTTCCTCTCGTCTTACAATCACATGGAAGCTCTATCAAAATCTACCAAGATTTTTCTCTCTTCTCTATAATCACATGAAAACTCTAGCTTTTTCTCGATTTTCCTCAATGGTATGGAAATTATATCAAATTTATCCTAAAACTATGACCCTTAAGAGACATCACAAAGAAAAGGAGGTCATCACATAAAGAACTCCTAGAGAATCAAGAAAGATGCCCTAGTGGCGATTCAAAAAGCATCATCAAGTATGTAAACCATATTGTACTAAGTTGCAATAATCGAGTTTGAGTTGTTTATTTCTTATTTAGTTATTTTATTCAAGTTAAAAGTGTTATTTTAGTCAAAATTATTTGTTGATTGAAAAGAATTATATTCATTACTTAGGTATGTTTACTTTGTGATTATGCTTGTGAATTAGTAAGAAGATTTAAGAGGATATGTATTTGTTGGATGCATGGGACCAACAAAACGAGAATATATAGATATTGCATCTATAGGACTAATGGATCCATCAGTAATTAGACTCACCCCAAGGTCTGATGTGAATATCAATAGAGAACAATTTTCCAATATTGTTGTCGCACCACAAGAGGAGCACACAAAAAGCCACACTAAGCAAAATTCACCCGATATAGGGTAAGGAGAGCAACACCTATGTTCAAACAATAGAAAAGATTTTTCCAAAGAAAGGAGCACACAAAATAAGCCACTTATTAGCAAAATTCACCCATTGTAGGGTAAGGGGGCCAAAAGTCTTCCATTATAATTTCTTTTCCAAGTAACATAAATGTCTTTTAATAGTCAAACAATATATAACATATGGAGCTTTTTTTAAAAACATTTGGACATTCTCATATTTTTATCAAACAAATTTGCATGGCTCAATTGTTTGACTCATATTATGCCTACATATGTAATGTGAAAAAAAATGTATCTGGCTAAAATAGTTGCATCACTTTTGGAACATAGTTACTAGGTTGGAATAATACACATCTTGCGCTTTTGGGGGGCGTCACTTCATTGACCCCTTTACCCTACATATGAGATTGTGTGGAAGTGATTTTTGGGCATGTTTGTTGCAATACCACTTGCTCCCTAGAGAGAGCTTTCTCATAATGAAATGAATTAACATAAACTAGGCGTCCGGCTTTCTCATAATCTCTTTTCCTTATGATGTATACTTTTTGAAGCATAGAAGTGAAAGTAATCTGGACACTCTTTTCTGGATCAACTTAGATGTGTACTTACCTATATAAAGGCCACCTAGTTCAAGGATAAAAACTGATTTTGGCAAATTGATCCATTGCTAATTGCTCATTATGAATATGTTCATGTTATTGTCTCCTGTTTTTAACTGTGGCATCAAGACTCCTAAGCATCATGTTTTGTAATTAGCATCAGGAGAAGCCTATTTTCTCAGATGTAACTTCAAATAACCATGCTCCTTTCTATGAATTCACGTTATCAATAAGGACAAACATCACACAACACGGGCTTTGCGGTTATTTATCTTTTCTGCTTTTTCAATCAAATAAACTGAATTACCCTTTCACTGAAAGCTTTGCCCTGCCATGAATTTGGACTTGAACAATAACTTGCATTTTGTTGCAAGCTTTTCAAATCTTTCCTTGAGTTCTAAAAGAAAGGCCATTCCGATAAATGCAAACTCGAGTTCTGTTCTTACTGGATAAAGCACTACCTAATACTTCCTATTTAAGTAAGGACTTCATAAATTAGTTAGCATACCATATACCAGTTGTACCTTTACTCGGAGGGATTCAAGATCATCCTTGCCAATGTAGGTTCACAACCAAACGCACACTTTGGGACCAGCTGCAGCCACAGCCCAGCTTCTTTGAAATCCCCCTAAAATGTAAGGAACTAGAGGAGACTACAACTTATGTGATTTGTCTGTCTTCCCCAAAAAATAAATAAGAGCCTACCTTCATGCGACCTTGCCACCAATGCAATGCCTTCACTGAAATTAAAAAGTGCCTGCCAACTGCTTAGAGCTGACTAGGTCATCATTGGGCCTCAGCAAATAAAAACGGCCTTTGCATTCTCATTGGTGCAGTACAATCCAGGATGCTGCGAGAACCCCTGTTTCTGCAGAAGTTGCCGCATTCTTGTGACCAGCTCATGGTTGGTGATTGGACCCTGATGCTCAGAAAGCACAGTTCGCAGCGCATTGCTCATAGCTCCATAGGCCTCGCTCGCATTTCCACTTGGATTTGCATCAGCTGATGTCTCTCTGGACTGGCAGCCACTGATCAGTATACCCATGTCCTTTGGTTGTCGTCCTTTGGGTCCTGCGTAAGCAACCTTACGCTCAACTACCTCCATCTCCATTGCAGGTTTCAGATACTCATCGGAATTGTCCACCTCAGTAATCTTGTGCTTAAGGAACTGCTGAGCCAGAGCATTCATAGCACCCTTAAAGTGATGGTGGTGGTGGTGGTGGTGGCCACTTCCACTGTCATCATCATCCTCCTCATCATTATCACTGCCACCATCATGATGATGCATTCCCTGTGTCAAGACCTTTACAAATTTCTTCACTTTGGAGCTCGATTCCTCCCTAAATATATCAAACAGAGTTGGTCTGATGATGCCAACGTCAAGATCTTCTTTTCCTGTTTTCTGCTTTAGAATTTCCAGTAATGTGGCAAGGGGAAGGGCTCTACTCTTAACTGTTCCCTCACCCTCATAGGGTACATCTAGGTATGATTCATCTTCTTCCACATAAAGATCCAGTTGGCTTCCCCTCCGTTCACGACTGAATGATGGCAAGTGTATACCACGGTCTTCTATGAATCCATGTATACTCTCAGAAATCGATTCCACAAACTCAGAACCATCTCGTTTCTTCCCACCTTTCTTTGGTGGTGGCTTAGCAACTGGCTTTGAAGCCGGCTTTGCACCTGGCTTAGGGCCTGGCTTTGCACCTGGCTTAGGGCCAGCCTTTGCACCTGCCTTAGGGCCAGCCTTTGCACCATACATACAACTATCTCCAATCTGCTCAACAGCACTGTCAATAAGGCCCCCACTATGGCAAGAATCAGATATTATCGTGAATGTTACCCCTTGTGGCAACTTGTCCACAAAATCTCTTATGTCATCATCTGCAATAAATATGCAAACAACAAAATGAGCTAGACAATTCATGCATACCATTTAGTAGCAATGATTTATAGAAGAAAATGAACCAACACATAGGAACTTGAACAAGCAGTCGGTATGGTGAAAGACGTTGTAAGGTGCAATGCAATATCAATGAGACGCAGGAGCTCTAACTCCCTTCTCAATGATACCCAACTCAAGTGTGAACAATATATGGCAGGTGAAATGAAAAGGAACATGTGCATATATTTATTTTCTGAATGCTATTGTAGTATATGTCAGGTGAAATGAAAAGAAACATGTGCATTGACATTTAATTCTGAATGCAGCTGTTGACATTCATTCCGGATTGTGCAAGCACATAACATGCAAGAAAAATGAATTCAAAGAAGCAAGGAGACGAACCAGAGATGAGATTCATATCGCAGGGAACAATACACTCATCAAAGCCAGTGTCATCAATATCACCAGTCTCCGGAGGCAATCGGACGCCATGGCCACTGTAGTGAAAGAAGAGGACATTTCCGCGCTTGGCTTCAGATACCATTTTGTCTAGGGCCCGCTTGATATTGGCACCGGTGGGCTGCATGTACTGAGGGTCTGTGTCAATAAGCACAGTTATATCTTGCTCCTTGAAGCCAAACCTGTCTATAAGCATCTTTTTGTGCCGCCACACGTCGTTAATGCAGCCATTCAGCTCAGCATCGGTACCGGGGTAATTGCATCCGACGAGGACAGCTTTCTTGACCATGGTGCTGTTTGAGCAGGGCTCTCAGGGAAGCCCTGTGATCCTCTCCGACCTCGGGGCTGCGGAAGGAAGTCGGGCAGCAGGCAAGAGCAGGATCCCCACAGAGCAAATGCACTTCATGAAAAGCAGGAGCTCCACCAACACAAGGAGCTCGTTTGTCCTGCTGATGAGAAGCTGTGGGGGCTGCATGTAAGAAGAGGCAACAGGGCGTAATTATGGAAGACATGCTGGGTTTGACTTGGAGGAGGTGAAATGTAAATAACAATGGTTGACAAGAGGAATTGAAAAATGAAAAACAGGGGACCCAAGAAAGTGGTGAGCGATGGTGGCGAAGGGAATGTGATCTCTCTCTCTCTCTCTCTCTCTCTCTCTCTCTCTCTCTCTCTCTCTCAGATTCATATATCCATACGAAGGGCTTTACTTCCGATGGGCTCCCGCGCAGTCGCAGGCGGACTCCTGCTTACATCCGAACACGAAAGGCCAGGCTCTCTCTGTGTTTCTGGGTCTTGGGTTGTGAGACAACTCGGGAGATCCCTCGCCTTCGTTCCGTGCCTCTTTGCTTCGAGCGCCGCATCGTGTGAACCCGTAGTATCCATTCGCATGTACAATAGTGTGCACTCTTCAAAGCGAACAGATACGCCCGTCCGAGGACACCGAACAACCTAGGGTTTGAGCCTGCGCACCCACAATGCTCAACACCACACTCAAATCACTGCACTACAACCTTTGCACACTTGTGTAGTCTTGAATCTTGCCTATGGTTTGATGTCAATAGAATTAGTCCCCCTCACTTTTGAAGCAATTGTACTTGGTTGGCTTTAGCTAGTAAGCTTCTTTTGACAACACATCTCCACAATCTCACGATAGGTAGTTCGATGAGTCGAATACATGAGGTTAGTAAATCTTAGAGAAGAATAGCTTAGGCTACCTACTTTAGGCTTCATCGTCCATGTGTTTCTGGTAGCAATTGTTTAACCATGCTGCTTGGCATGGCATGCCTATGAAAAGAAAAAGACTAATGGTTAGAAGGTTCAAAAAACAACCATGAAGTAGGACGTGGTATATGTTTTCTTGCACTACATTACATGAGTGCAAGTATGGTGTTGGCACAATTCTCCCCAAAATTATGAACACAATGATCTTGCCCTCGCCCCTTATCCAAGTGGATATTCATCTCTATACAAAGGCCACTAGAGCATGAACATAAGTAAGTATTGTTGATTCATATTCCTATTGTAGGCCATTGTCCTTCTCTTTGTTGGTGAAGAAGCAAGAAGAGAGGAAGGAGGGTTTGCCAATTTCAAATCTGGATCAATGGAGTAATATGCCAAAAGCAAATTGTCTATCCACATGCTCAACTCATTCTCTAAGTGTGTGACACAGGTTAATGGCTCCTATAGGCCCTTCCCAAGGCTCTTGCCACCATGAGTGCATTTGCACTATAATTGCTATTTGGCATCATCCCTTGGTGCACAGATCGGATGCCATATGCGCGCGTAGTGAGCGTCAAAAGGTCCCCAAGAACAAAAGAACTCTATTTTTGCACAAAAAACAAGGAAGAAAGCTTGCACGACATGAAGCAAGAGACTAATTGGGTGCAATCTCCCCCCATGCCTTGTGTGAGCGTTCCACAAAGCGTGTATTTCATATATTATTCATCTTCAAGCTTAAAAAATAGCCCAATTCACAATTAGCACGCTTTAGCTTTTGTGTTTGCTTTTGTACCACTAAAGAATTAGAGCTATTGGGCGCCCAAGGAGTCAGGCGGTACCCAAATACAATGTCCAATACAAATATTTAAATCATGCGCCCATGCGCATACAAAAGTAATAAATAAATATCAAGCGCTTTAATAAATAAGCGCGTAAAAATATGGACGGCATGCCTAAGATACGCGCCCATCAAAAATTGATGATAATTTGAATACACGCTATCCTCCAATGCTTCCCAATGCCACCGCTGCTTGCTCTACACATCAACTGAAGCATTCACAATTGTTAGAAAAATAATACAATTAAACCGACAAAAGTGAATATCTAGCAGTCTTTAGCTACAAAAATAAATAAATTGGTTAGAACTCAATCCTAACCTTAATTTATTACGAGTGCGCACTCTAAACTCATAAACGTTTATTAATTTAAATATGTATTTTGTGAAATCACCCGCTATGGAATTACCCACTTACACATTAAATTAACAAAACGCTCGAAAAGGATAGGCATCCCCATCGACTTTTTGCACAAAGAATCCACCTTGTGTATGAGCCCCGGTAATAAAATTTTACGGAATCCACCGCAAAACCTCACAGAATCCGCCGTGGAATATGCCTCCTGGCATCATCCCTACTCTAATTGGGTCATAGGCCATTACCTTCACTATGAGGGCCCTCCTATTAGATGCTTCAACTTCTCTTGATTGATTTTCTCTATCTTTCTTTTTTTCAGCATTGAGATGAATCAATTAGGCTTTTCCATGTGGCTTATGAGAAAATTGATCGTAGCCTAACTAGAGGTAAATGTTAAAAAGGAAGAGAATGGTTGTTGCTAAACCACATAGACCAAATCTTGGTAGATAGTATGTTACTAGTGTTCCTTACGCACTTCACACACTATAAAGCTATCGCGAAGCAAAGTTGCAAGATCACGCACTAACTTCGCTTCACTCACTTCTTCCTCACACACTATATTTCACTTTTCTCATTGTCTCTCCTCTCTTCTTTTCCCACACATTGTATTTTACTTTTCTCAACTTCGCACAACAACCTCTCTCTCTCTCTCTCTCTCTCTCTCTCTCTCTATATATATATATATATATATATATATATATATATATATATATATATATATATATATATATATATATATATATATATATATAAATGTATGTATGTATATACACATACATACATATATATCTCCCTAAAACATTTCCTCTCTCTCTCTCTCTCTCTCTCTCCATGTAAGGGTGGTTTCACACTTAGGTGGAACATCAAAATTCAAAGGGATGTGTTGGTAACATGTCAACTTCTCCCACTTCGGCAAGTGTTTGCCATCATTCAATCAATGCATCAATACCCTAACTGCCATTCAACCATGCTTTTGAATTTATATGAAAAAAATTATCCCCCCCCTCTCTCTCTCTCTCTCAAACCCTAATCTTAGCTTTAAAAAACCTCCTCCTCCTCCTCCTCTCTCTCTCTCTCTCTCTCTCTCTCTCTCTCTCCTTGACTACTAGTATCTATCATCACCGGCTATGGCTACCCCGAACCAGTGCCCTTGTAGTTTCCTCCGATCTCCACACACACACACACTCTCTCTCTCTCTCTCTAATGGCTAACAGTATCTGTTGTCACCTCAACAAGCCTACCACCAACTGCAACCATCTCCAACAAATCACCCACCAATTGCTATCATTGTGGTGCCTCCACTCTACCATATGCACCTTCTTTCATGCTTTCCTACCTATGCTGCTTGCTTGTTGTGGTGGGGGAAGAGAGAGAGAGAGAGAGAGAGAGAGAGAGAGAGAGAGAGAGTTGTCACCTCAGTCTACCTAACACCAACTATCGTTTGGAACTGTTGTCATTGATTATGGCCTGCTTCTAGTGGAGAGAGAGAGAGAGAGAGAGAGAGAGAGCTCTTCTTCAAGTGGAGATCGATCAAGGAGAGAACCACCTCCTATTGTGTGCCTTTAGCTCTCTTTCCCACCCACCACCTTTCGCCTATGGCTTGCTATACGATGAGAGAGAGAGAGAAAGAGAATGAGCAAGTGAGCAAGAGAGAGTGTGTGAGTGAGTGAGTGAGTGAGCTTTTGATTCTCCCTCTCTTAAGATCTTGCCCATTCTAACCTGTACAAGCATATGTGAGCTATTGGAAATATGAGTTCATACTATTTGTTTCCTTTAAGAACGTGAACCTTGAGTTTGCAAGCTCCCTATTGCCTTAAAGAAGGTGAGTGTTGGACTCCCATTGCGTGCTACAAACTACGCAATGAGCTTGATAATAGCCATCTTTGTCCTCATTGTTGGAAAAAAATCGCTAAGAGGGCAAAGCACCTAAAGGTTGAAAATGGAGTATGTGTCGAGATGGAGTTTGGCAGAGTCTACAAGTGTTGTGGCAAAGACTAGGGCCATAGAAGGATGGGGAGGTAAGGTTCATCCTCATTGAAGGAGGGGAGTTGAGCCGTGGGCAATGCCCTTGATATTCCTCCTAGAGGAGGTATCTGCAATGCATGCACCTCAGAGATACTCAGCATGGATACAAAGAGAGGATCCATGACAATAGAGGACTCTTGCTAACACTATAGAAAGAGGCTCCATGAGAGAGAGAGAGAGAGAGAGAGAGAGAGAGAGAGAGAGAGAGAGAGAGAGAGAGAGAGAGGATGAGTGTGGGTGTGTCATATTAGGACCACACAAATGAGAAAGGGGGGAAATTTTGTTCACTTTAATTCAAATTTTGGTTTGGGAGGCCCTCTGGAGGTTCAGAGCCTCCCTAAGCCACAACAAAGATAATATAGTATAGTTATATGAAAAAATTTATGGCCCCCCTCTCTCTCTCAAACCCTAATATTAGGAAAAAATCTCTCTCTCTCTCTCTCTCTCTCTCTCTCTCTCTCTCTCTCTCTCTCTCTCTCTCTCTCTCTCTCTCTCTCTCTCTCTCTCTCTCTCCCCTTGACTACCAACATCTATTGTTGTCGGCTATGGCCACCTTCAACCATTTTCTTTGTGGTTGCCTCCAATCACCCCCCCCATCTCTCCCCCCCCTTGATTGTCTGCATCTACTACTTTCTGGCTATCGCCACCTCCAATCAATACCCCTATGATTGCCTCCAACCACCATCTCTCTCAACTCTCTCTCTCTCATTCACAGTCGCCTGCATTTGCTCATCTGCTGCGACTTCAGTCAGCCTATTGCTAATTGTAGCCATCTCCAATTCTTGCCTACTTCCATTGTGGCTACCTCCACTCTATCATAGGTGCCTTCCTACTTACTTTTCCACCAATGCTACCTCCTTGCCATGCAGAGGGAGAGAGGGGGGAGGGGCTGTTGCCTCAGTCTACCTACCACCTCCAACTATAGTCTCAAACTATCACCAGTTTGGGTTGCTCATAGTGCGGGAGAGAGAGAGAGAGAGAGAGAGAGAGAGAGAGAGAGAGAGAGAGAGAGAGAGAGAGAGAGAGAGAGAGAGAGAGAGAGAGAGAGAGAGAGAGAGCTTTGACAAAGCGAGCTTTTGATGCTCCCTCTCTTTCCCATTTTAACATGTGCAAGCATTTGCAAGCTATTGGAAATATGGGTTCATGTTGTGTGTTGCCTTCAAGAAGGTGAACCTTCAATTCACAAGCTCCTTGTTGCATTCAAGAAGGTGAACATTGGATTCCCATTACATGCTGCAAGCTATGCAGTGCATTTGATAATAGCCATCTCTATCCCCACTACTAGAACAAAATCACTGAGAGGGTTGAAGCACCTAAAGGCTAAGATGGAGTATATGCTGAGATGGAGTTTGGCAAAGTCTGCAAGTGTTGTAGCAAAGACTAGACTAGAGAAGGATGGGGAGGTGAGGCTCATTCTCATTGAAGGAGGGGACTTGAGCCGTGGGCAATGGCCTTGACATGCCTTCTAGAGGAGGTATTTGCAATGCATGAACCTCATACATGCTCGATATGGCTACAGACAGAGGATCTGTGACAACAAAGAACTCTCACTAACAGTTCTATATATATATATATATATATATATATATATATATATATATATATATATATAGAGAGAGAGAGAGAGAGAGAGAGAGAGAGAGAGAGTGTGTGTGTGTGTGATGTTAGAACTAGACGAATGAGAAAGGGGGGGAAGCTCCTTCTCTTTAATTCAAATTTAGGTTTGGTTAGTATTCTAGGTTGAGGAGGCCCTCTAAAGGTTCACAGCCTCCCTAAGCCACGATGAAAATAATATAGTATAGATATGACATGGCGAACCTTTTTAATTTATTTGCACCTCAAAGCAACAAGTGCTTCCCTCAATAACCCACTAGTTGCTACACACATGAAGCATAAAGGTGTCTTTAGAAGTATCATTGCAAAGAGAGGTTTATGAGGATAATTGTAAGCCTAAATTTAGCTCTTCTAATTTGCATTTTGTAAAGTCCTAGTAACCATGATGCTACAAATTGGTTTTCCAAAGCAGATAAAGTATTAATAAGAATTACACCCAATACTCCAACAATAATCCTTGAGAGCAAAAAGATGGGTGGCAAGTTTTGTGAGCTCTCTCATGGTTACAATGTTAACATTTATCCTACATGTTAAACACAATGATATTAGATAGACATCCTTCCCCATAACATTGGCTTAACATCAATGTGGTATCCTTCTACTACACAAGGGATATGGTATCACAAAAGTGGAGGGAGGAGGTTTTTTCAAAGTATACATAAGTATATAATAAGGGTAATCCCCCATTAATTTCCTCCCCTAAGTTTAAAAGTAAGCTAGGGGATCGTGTGTAAGCTTTGAAAGGGAGGATGTGGAAGTAGAAGAATTGATGATAAAGAGGGTAAAATGGGGCCATCAAGGGGGGGAAGTGGGGTCTTTTTTCTAAATTTTTGTTTTAAAATTGTGCTAGACATTTATTACAACTTCAATTATCAAAGTGCAATGTATTTATAGTTATAGAGTAACATAATCAAGCATATTAGTTAAATTATGCACAAACGCAAAATTCTTAATCCCTTAAGTGAAAACATGAATAGGTGGTACAAGAAGCCATATCCGAGACAAGTTGGTACGAAGCATTGTAGCACATTTTTTTATTAACAAAATTTAGAGATATTTTTTATTAATCTTGAAAAAAGTAAAAAAATGGTTGCCTCTCAAAGACCATGGATGTGCATTGTCACACACATGCACCCTCCCTCCCTCTCTCACAGACTATTAGCTATCTTGTTCTTCCTCTCTCTCCTCAAGAATACAAAATGCCTTGTAATAATTAGCTTGTATATTCTTCCTCTCTCCACTCAACTACAAGTACATACCATTACCTTTTCTAATATCAACTTGGTTGACGGTGCTCCCAATTCTTTGGAGAGGCAAAAAGGAAGTTGAAGATGGACAAACCATTTGAGGAAGTAATCTGGGTGAAGACCATAGAGATACTTATACAAAGTTTTGTTGGACATTTGTCACATATTGGAAAGAAAACAAGCTCTAAGATTTTGTAGCAAGTGCTTGGTAATCCATGAGTTTCACATTATATCAAGGAACAACATATAGGGAATAAACTATGCTCTCAAAGAATGAATGCAATTGCTCAAGAATCCAAAGTCTTGTGATGAGTTGTTTGTGAAGAGAAACTTATTGACATGCTTAATTTATGCATTGTTTACATGCAATAAGCTTTGCCTCACTCAACCATCTAAATTGATAGATATACATCTTAGAAATCTAGTTGAAGCTCAAAATAGGTTATTTTCTAATGGTAAAAATAGTCAATCGCTAGTGGAATTGTGTAAATGACAACACCCTTCTCACAAGTTGGATGGTGATGTAAAGTAGTCAATGCTTAAGGTATGGACTAAGCATACTCATGTTTCATTGAAGAAAAGAGATGATTGTCCTTAGTGTGTTAGTAGAAAAGTGTACATTGAGCATATAATTCATTCTTGTAACAACATAGACACATATACACACACAAGTTGTGACATTTTTACACGTGTTTTTTGCATAGCACACCAAAAGCATGGCCATTGTTGAAGTATGAAATTTTTTTTAACAGCACAATTAGTGTTAACTCTAGATCAGAGTAAGTGTGTATTTATGTTTCTCATACTTAAAGCATAGAGGTTGTGCTATATAGCACAACCACTTGTTGTAAAGCAAAATTAAAATATGCTATAACGCGTGTTCAATGTATGCCTCTTTTTCTCATGCTTGAAGGACAAAATGTGTGTTATATAGCACACTCAACATGTGCTATACAACATAGATGATGTGTGCTTTTTCTATGTCATACCAAAATTGTCAGTGGTAAAGGCACCTATGCGTATGCTGCTTGTGTATTCACTACACTTATAGTACATGTTAACCCTTGGAACCATGCTTAAAAGAAGGAGAATAAAAAGAAAACCTGATGGAAAAAGAAGACCAAGAAGCATGGGAAATTTTTTAAAAATCAAGAACAGGGCACACAAGAGATAAATCGCATTTTAGCCCTTTGTAAAAGAGCATGAGGCTCCCTCTTGTGAAGTTGTAAATGAAAAGGCATGTAAAGGAGCCATGAGAATATAAAAGAATAGGAAAAGAGTGGAAAAGAACACCAAGGTTGGACAACCGGTCATGGAAATGGCTTGGGTGCCCAAGGGGAGAAAGGCATGTATAAAAATCAAAAAGTGAATGGATAACCTCATTCTTGGTATGTGTGTGTGTGCAAACTAGCTCTCTTCTTGTTCTTGCTCTTGCTTCCTTCTTGTGCATGAGAGGGAGAGTGTGATGTTGTGTGAGAGTGAGGGATCGTGGAGAAGCTCTTCTTCTCCTCTTTTCTTCTTCTCGTTCTTCTCTCTCTTCTCTTTTCTTGCTCATGCGGCTATGGAGGTTGGAGATTGGAGCATGGAGATGGAGCTTGCTTGAGCTAGCACCTTGAATCATAGAGCCATCAAAGGATTCAAGGAAGAGAACCACAATGATCGGATTCAATGGTAATCTCACTACATCCTTGTGTGAGAGCGTGCATGACTATGTGAGAGGTAGCCATTGCCACTCACTTGAAATGCTTGACTTGATAAGCGGTTCATAGAGTCTCGGTTGTTACTAGTGATAGCCATGACATTTTGGTTTTGTTGTTGGGATCAATGGATTCAAGCTTGAGTGCTTGCACACTCCAAATCAAGCGATAGAGTAGGAGTTTGTCTTTGAAATGGTGCTTGATTTAGGTCAGAAGAGAGGGAGTCGTAAGGTGTTCGATCTTCTTTGCCAGATAGTTTAAGTTTTGGAAGATTTAGGAACGTTAGTTAGATCAGTGGTAGGATATTTTTTATTAATAGGATGCATGAAGGTTGGGAAAATAAGAGAGAGAGAAAAAAATATAAGGTTTTGTAACAACCAGGACGTAGGAAAGCAAGGAAAGAAAAGAAAATAGATTTTGAATACCTTAGAAGGAAAACAGAGAATGAGGGAAGAAAGAGAGAGCATTAAAAGAAGAGAAAATGGGGGAAGAGCTCATTTGAGCTTGTGAGAGATTGAGAGAGAGAGCAGCAGGTTAGGAGAGTAACAACAATAGAAATCCATTGTATTATCACTCCTGATGATTTCAGGTATGCTCATAACCTTCCTTACTGAGATTGAGGAATAAGGATAGGATCATAGCTAGGTGTATATGTGATTTACTGCATCATTCGTCATCGATTTGTGTCATTCAGTGTGTTTTTCCCACCGCTCAGAAGGTGCCCTAAGTTCTAATCGGCCCCTTGGATGGATGAGTCCCTTTTTTCCACTCAAACACACCTTCTCTGACTTGAATAGTCGCCACTTGGATGGTCAAGTCGGTCCACTCAAAAACCTAAAAGTCCGCTCAGATAGCCCACTCTCGCATGATCTCGAATGGCCGAACTATCCACTCGAACACACCTTCTTGGACTCGAACAGGCACCCCGTATTCGAGTCAGACCTGACCATTTGGACATGCCAAATTCACCACTTAGATGGCCGAGTTTAGGACTTGGACAACCAAAGATCTACAACTTGAATGTCTGAATTGAAAGACTACCTAAACCAAAGTACATTTTTAGGGACCATCCAAACCTCCCAAATATACCAAAGGTTGTGAGCTAATTATCGGGTGACCCTAGCTGGATCCTAGACCTACATGTGTGACCATAGAGCCAACCAATAGTGAAATTTACCCTGATAAGCCCAAGAATTAACCAAATCAGCCGGTCCCTTGCAATTCACTTTCCAATAGAGACACTACTTGATTGCATGGGGGGTGGACCACCCACAATACCTCATAGAGGATCAAAATTGACTGTTAGGTGTGATCACAACTTGCGTAAAAGGGCTGTAACTATACAAAACTGATTGCCACGGTGTGTGTGTGAATGATCTCATTGAAGGTTGCATGTCGCATTGTAGGCACTTAGTTACATGACAAAAGTTGAAAGCTTGATTATGCACAGCTCACATTGCATTGCACCATCCAAGTATGTGAGTAAGTGTAAACCTACCAAGTGGTTTTGTTAATAAGGAACACACTGAAGGGAATTTTAGCTAAGAAACGAATTCACCAGTAGGACTTGCAAAATCTTTGGGAACACGGAAACAAACCAAGAAACCCAACATTGAGAAGTGAACAGCTTCAAACCACCTGATAACTGAGTGAAGAAAGGAACGAGCCACAATTAGAGACGTGTCCTTAGCCAACCTAATCACCCTCATTGACACATTAGTGGTTCAAGAGACTGCCAACATGGCAAGTGTTAGCACAAATATAGACAACCAAGACCTTGACCTAGGAGATTTTCCAATCGGCATACAGTAACTCATATCACGATATGACCATCAAACAAAAATAGCACACCACGGGAGATCCGCAAATGAAACCATAACCAATCTCGAGGAAGAGAGGAGGCTAAGAAGAGTTTCCTTGTAATGCTTAGCCAGCTACAACACAAGGAGCAATGTGCTCAGAGACTCCACTAGGAGATAGAGCTCAATGAGATCCAACGAGTCCTAGCATCGCATGCAAAAATAGAGCGAGGGAAAATGGCTATAGGAAGAGAGCGATAGAGGCTAATCTTAAATTGACTGAGCTTCTCACAAAGTGATTGTTAGATAACACTACCACAGAGCAAAACAGATCAGCCGTAGCAACTTCGTTGCTAGTTGAATTAGGAATCACCCCAAATGCTAGAAGCCAAACCAAGATACATATAGTTACAAAGCAACTTGAGAAGTATCAGACATGTAACGATCCTTACAGCTTCATTGAGTAGTTTGAGTAGGTGTATGAGGCAAATAGTCTCATGGACATTGCTTAGCATACTCAAGCTTTTGGACTCTACTAGGGGATGAGGGACAAACTTGATTTACTAGTCTAGAAAACACTAAGTGCAGTAACTTCAATAGCCTAAAGGACTTTTCATTAAGAGATTTTCTGAAGCCAGATACTCAAACAACCTCATTGTCAGGTTGATGAATGTCAGACGAAAAGACAAGGAGGAAATCTAAGACTATGTCACTCATATGAGAAGTCTCTACAAGAGGATGCCAAACCCAATGAGAGAGCAATCTCCATCGTGTTTATTAATGGAATCCAAAATGAAGAACTCTATAAGGCATTAGCTAGTAACCCAAACCTACAAAGGGACATGTTAACTAGGGTCTTTGAAGAGGCAATATACGTGGACAACTTGTTGCGAGAGAGAAGCTCAAGAGTCATACCGCAAGAGAATATTAACTCTAGGAGCATTGAGAGAATCACAATTCTTAGTGATCGATCAAGCCATGGCACTCAAGATAAGGGAAAAAATATCGACCAAAACCAAGAGATAGTTGACTTGAAGTTAGACTTGGCCAAACGACAAGGGATATTGAGAAGGCCAGTGCAACTCCACATACAGTGTGTGCATTGTGGTGGGAACCATCTTCCAACCAAATGTCCCGACCCTAGAGAGTGTGTGCGAGAAGCAAGCTTTTGGAGCGAGCTTTTTTTGGCAACCAAGAGTTTTATTCCACATAGTCCACTTGGTACTCTTTTTCTTTTGGGCATATATCAAGCACCAATGTTGCTCCTCCATGAGCATTGCCACCACTACCACAACATCTTACTCTCCCTCTCCTCATTAGAACCACAACCAATTCCCCCCTCTCTCTCTCCTCATATGTTGGGGACCAACCACTGACATCCCACTCCCCTCAATAACATTACCACCACTAGCACTGCCACTACACCACCACATCTTACTCTCCTCCTCATTAGAACCACAACCTATTCCTCTCTCTCTCTCTCTCTCTCTCTCTCTCTCTCTCTCTCTCTCTCTCTCTCTCTCTCTCATATGTTGGAAACCAACCACCAACATCTCACTCTCCTCAATAACATTTCTCTCTCTCTCTCTCTCCCTCACATATCTTGGAGAGCCACAATATGCATCTCCCTCAGGATTGGACTTAGTAGCCACTATTGTCATTGGATCTCTATTAGCTCACTGTTTGCTCTCATTTACTCACTGCTATCATTTATTACAACAAGATATTTTATGTATATTATTATGTATTTATTGGGTTGAATCATGTCATTTTGATGTACATTGATAGTAATTGGTGGAAAACATCATTGGTCACTTGTACTTTGCCATTTTGTCTTGATTTGCTCGTGGTTTTGGGTTGTTACAGCAGTATACAACAAGCTGTTTTGATTGTCTACACTGTTTCCAACTTGGATTATGGCTAGTTCTTCCACTGATAATGCTATATTCAACACCACTAAGTTGGATGGTACGAACTACGGCTATTGGAAAAGCCAAATATGGCAAGTGTTGGTGTAGAAATCGCAGGTTAAACCACTAAGATTGAGTGGGAAACAGCATGCAACAATGCTTAATAATCAATGACTTGAGCTTGATGAATTGTGCAAGTCCACTATCATATTGTCTCTCACAGAACATGTACACTACAATGTAGTTGAGGAATCACAAAGCACACAAGATCTTTGGGAGAAAATTAAGAACTTGTATGACAAGAAAAGTCATGCTTCCTAGATGTACTGGTTAAACCGGCTGCATGAAGAAGAATTTGACTATGTTTGCTCATTTGAGCCAGTTCCATGCTATCGTGAAACATTTGGTTTTGTAGGGCATTGATTTCAAGGAGGATGTGGCTCCCTTGTTCTTGCTTGGCACTCTTAATGACTCTTGGGATATCTTTCATACTGCTTTGTGTGCCTCTACTACTACACTTAAGCTATTTGATGTTTGAGAGTGCTCTTATTTAGGAAGAGATAAACGGAAAGAATTTGGATGCCTCACATGTCTCTCATGCATTGATAGTTAGAGGCAGGAATGATGGAAATCAAAAGAATGGTAGTGGCTGTGGCTATCGGACGGGATTTTCAGAGATCCCACTCCAAGTCTCGTGGGAAATCACGTAGCAAATCGTGTGGCAGGAATGCAAATGTTACATGCCATCATTGTGGGAAAAAGGGCCACATTAGGCCACAATGTCATGAATTGTGTGATGAAAGGTGCAAGGATAAGGGGAAAGAGAAAGTGCATGAGAAGTCCTCTAATCACAGTATTGTATCTGCAAAGTCCAGTGTTAAGATTGAGGAAATTAATGTTATGGATGTCGAAGACTCTGATGGAGATTATATTCTTCAAGCTTCTTCATGTGATGCCTCACAGATGACTGACACTCACTCTATGTATACCCAGTCGCCTCCTTGTTGCATTCATTCTTTACCTCTCTTATTCTCACCATCATCTTCCTTACTCTATTTTTGCACCCTCTATAACTTCCCTTGCCTCTTTATCACTATGGCCTCTAAGTTCATTGTCACCTTTGAGTATGTGTACATCTTTAGCTAGATTCTTCTCAAGAGGGTTGTTAGGGTTTCTTGGCATACTGCCCTTCTTTATACTCCCTTGGGAATCAACCAAGGCTCACCTAAGGCTTGATCAAGCTCCCAACTAGTTGGTGGAAGGTCCTCTAGTACAACTTTCCTGATATGACCTTACACCAAAGTTAGTGATGGAACACCTCCTTATGCCAAAAGTTGAGGTGGTTGAGGCATCAATGTTGCTATCCTCTCAGAAGATACACAATACATTTGGCAAACTAACGGGTGGGGAGTTGTGACAAAGTTACACCACTATTTACTAGCAATGTCATTCACCTTTTTTGTTGACCATCAGTCTTTGCTTTTCTTAAACCCTATGTGATTGGACACATAGCTCAATGGTTGTTACTTTTGCTTGAATTTGGTGGTTTTGAAAAATGAAAAACAATACTACATGGTTCGATTGCTTATTTTGAGAGTACCTAATAGAGAATCCACAAAGAAAAAGCATTGTGGATGACCTCCCTTATGTACATTTGTTCAAAATCTCTTGAGAGAAGAAGATCTTTATAAAGCAAACGTGACCCCATATTAGACTGACGATATCCTAGGAGTGTTAGAAAAAGGAATACTTGATTTGTTAATAGAGAAACCTTGGCTTTGTTACCTTATACTCAATGTGTGACCCTATCAGTTGATTGCTAGGCAATTGTACCATTTAGGCTAAGATGGCTTGCTGAGAAGCTATGTCTATGAGCATGAGATGTATGATGTTCTAGCAAAAGCACATGCGGGTTTTATAGGACACTTTGATAGAGCCTCTATGGATGTAAAATTATGCAATCTTAGTTATGATGGCCCACCCTCTTCCATGATAAAGTTTGTAAAACCATCATTCAGAGAAATAGTAATGCCAGCCTTGACAATGCTTATAGTTTGCTGCTCCAATTGGTGCCTCCAGCAACAATAATAGACCTTCTTCAATATCATGAAATACTTGAATATGATTGCCAGCACATAACTCTTCAAACACACAACATATATGTACTTTCTATTCGTGATCAAGACCCGCAGAATATGCAAACTAGCCTCTCCATAAAACATACTGATTGTTGCACTCTCCAACTTTCCAATATACACAAATATGTTCCACTGCAACTCCAAAAAGTTCCTATGCAAAAGTATAAGATGAAACTCACACTATTTATAGCCCAACAAACTTTTTGAAAGGTAAAGCCCTATTATTACAACACTAAAGTGATAATGAAATCTGAGCTATTTTAAGCTCAAATCAATCCCAAGAGTATAACCATAACATCTAGGCACCGAAATACCATCCTCGAAGCATCAAACATGCATTATGAAATTTAGTGTTTGTTGTCCAAACCAAAATTATTATATTCTGTGTGGAACAGAGAAAAGAAAACTACACAAAATCAACTCCTTTGAGTGTTGGATCTGTAGCTCTCATCACGCTCTTTGTTTCTAGCTATAGAGAATACCTAAATCTATATACCATATGCAAAAGTTATGGCCAAAATACAACAATGATGTCAAGCTACCATGGCTATCCACAACTTCTACACCATGCTCTGTATCTACTCAAAATGGATACTTCTTAGCTCAATCAAGCACTCAACAAGGCTTAGCTAAGCCTTGGGAAGCTCCTTAATAAGCATGGAGCAAGCTGGAACAAGCCAAAAGAAGGAAAGGCTCAATGCATACCTCAAGAGAAAGAAATAATGGCTACCATGAAACCTTGAGTTAAAGCTTTGAATCTGGGCTAAAGAAAAGGATGAAGAAGCCCCTCAAATGGTTGACTCTAATACCAGTTGAAAGGTAGAGCTCTAGTGGAAGCAGATAAGCATAAGCAAGAGCTATGGAGAATGGAACAAAAGAGCAAAAGAGAGAGAGACATTGTATGTGGAAACTCTAATAGTCACAATGTGTGACCGGCCTTCCCTTATTCAAATCTCATTGAAAGACTAAAGAGTGAAGTGACAACTATGGGTGCCCACCACCTACAGTGTATTCATGTGCAGGTATTGTTAGTGTAATGTATACACTGGTAGTTAGGGCATAGGCACCTTTAACCCCAACACTTTCAAGAAACGAGAAATTGATGTTATCAAACCTATAAGCCATAAATCCCACGAGCTATGTATACTATCATCAAAATTGACTACTTGACAAAATGGGATGATGCACGAACCACTCCTAAGAATGACATTGGGAAAATAGTGAAGTTCTTGTGGCAACACATGATCTCTCAATTTGGGTTTTCCCTCAAGATTGTGAGTGACCAAGGTACACATATCACCAATGAAATGATCATGCATCTATTGTCCACATTCATGGTCACTCATGGAAAATCAATGCCCTACTACCCTCAAGCAAATGGCAAATTCATGGCAACCTCGTGGGTTGGTCTTATGCTAAAATATATGTTGTATAAGGATTGGGCGCAATATTTTATGTGATAAATATATTTTACACGGGTTTTATCTATATATTGGATAACTATTGCTTCATACCTTCTACTTCTACAAAATTGCTTTCCCCTATGGTACAAACTCTTCTTAATTGAGTCCCAGTAGCTTTCTGCCATACACGATAAATATCCCAACATCTTTGCTGAACCCAATTCGAAAGGCTAAAGGAAGAGCATTGCAGTGTGGGAGATGCTACATGTTCATCTAATGATGTATGGCAATTAGTCACAAACTTACACAATGTATTTGCAATAGTAGGCAACAACAACAGCAGTAGTCTTATGTGAAGCATGAATCAGTTGTGACAAAAGCATTGCATGCTATTGATAGCCAAGTCAAGTTATTTGATGGATGGCATGTTCCAAATTATTTGAAGGTATATCCAAATAAGTTAGATTTCTTTGGGACACATGCACATAGAATGAGTCAATATTTTATGTGGCTTGCAATTCATGATTGAACCATGTGTATAGATGAAATTTATGCAAAAGGGGCTACGTGGGAAGATTTTTAGAAAGCATTAAAGAACAGTGTGCTTCATCAAAGATGCAAGCTTGGTTACTAGAATAACTTTCATGGAATGGGTTACAAAACCCAATAAAGGGCTATCTACTATAGAGATTTCGCATGAGTTTGAGTGCAGATATGATCAGTTGGATAACACAAAGCAAGAAGCTCTAGAATCCAAAGATAGAATTGTTTCTTTAATCAATAGATTTTGCATTGTAGTTGAGCCTTAAAGAGCTCTTAGAATATGAAAGCACCGAACAAGGATTGAAAACAGATTGGTAGGATGTCAAGAATGCTTATCAAATAATGAAGAAGAAGAGATAGAGTGCATGTTGGGCAAGGTAAATGAGCATGTAGATAAGTAGTCAGTTTCTATAGTCGCTTCGGTAAAAGTTAATGTGATGGACAAATTGGTAAAAGGCATGCATGACTTGCCAGAGAAAAAAGGATGATATTCAAGATCAAGGGCTTCAATTTGAGAAGGCTTTGTACAAAGATGTATTTGGTGTCATGGCACAAAGCATAAGCACAAAGATTGTGAGATGTATAAGATACATTGGACAAAATTTTGATTTTCTTTAAGGATGGGAAGATTCATCTAGGCAACACAAGGTTACGAATCAATCCAAAATTTGGAAAGGATAGCATGCAAAAGCTTGTTAATAACATGGCTCTACAAAATACATATGTTGCAATTAAAGCTGATGCCTTTGGTTTACAAATTGAAAAACATTCCTAGTTTTGTATGTATGCTCAGCAACAAAATGGAAATTTAGACATATGCTATGCATACTATATAGAAGCAAAAAATCCCTAGAGCATAATTGAATGAGGCAAGAAAGAGTATTCATGAAAAAATAGGTTTGGATGCTCCGGTGGATTCTTTCTCTATTTATTTGTATCTTGCCAAGTCCTAAAAAATAGATGGAAGAAAAGAGAAAGAGAGATGATGAAAACCTAAATACGTCAAAAGAGGGTAGCTAAGGGAAGTGGTAGATCTAGCTCTGATTAGCCTGCACCTCATGTCAGGCCTTCCCTTAAGCATACTATGGATGATGTTTCAAAGGAGAAAAAGTAGGGACATGCTAAACCAAAGGGAAAAAACCAAGCTATAAATTTTGTTCGAACATAGAAACTGCTCCATTGACTTGAAAAATGTCCTAGAAGGATGCATCTTGAATATAAAGTGAAACTTACCTTGAGACAGATGCTTAGAATTTCCAAGAGAGGATTCCATGAAGAGATCATTGATATCATTAAGAGAAAATGATAGTTTATTGGGGATCCAATGCATGCTATGGTTCAAGGAGAAAAAGAGCCAAGATTGTAGCGTATTTATGCAGTGCATCATGATGATGATGATGATGATGATGATGCTATAAATGTAATTGCATGGCACTAAAAATATAATTGCTAATGGTAAAAAATAGCTATTAAGGCTAAAAATGCAATGATTTGCAATCTTATATCAAAGGGAGTGCATCAAATGCATTACAATTATGAAGAGGCTACAGATGTTATACCTAGAAGCCATTATACATGAAATCATTAGTCAAAAGTGACTATTGAGCAAGTTGGGGATCTTGAGACACCTTACATTGCTCTTATAGATCATGTCTTTGAAATCAATGTTATGGCCAAGATTTTTTATGATGGCAAATGGCCAGCGGATGTAGAGCATAGATGGAGGATGCATGCTATTAACAATGCTCCTGGGTATTTGTCTACAGCTTTGTTCCAATGTAAAAGTGACTATGAGGGATGTATAGGATGACCAACATTTCTTTGTGTGAGATTCGTCTTCTTATCCTATTATCCTTGGACAACCATATATCACAGCCATATGCATGGAGACAAAGGTGTTAGATGATGGGTTAGCATATGCAAGAATTGAAAGCCATTGTGGTAAACGAGACATATAGTTTCTTACTATTTGTGTGAATCATGCAAGGAATCATGATACTCTGAGGGATTATCCTTTGCCACCTACTACTGTGAAAGAGTTTAGAGATTCTCATGAAACAATGGGTTTTGAACAAGTACCATTGTAATACAAGACTATGATGGTGCAAGATTAGAAAAGCTCTTACCTCCATATAGTAGGTATAATCATTTTTTCTAAAAAAATTATTGGGCTTTCAAAAATAAGTAAAGTATGTTTCCAAAGGGTTGAAACTATGAATAAGGATACAAAACAATTTGTTCTCAAAGCACACAAAGACATAAAGGGACATGGATGATTAGAAGTTGAAGAATGCATATCTAGAACATATGATGGGCTATCTTATATTGATACAATGGCTAAACTTTCAACTATGTTGAAATCTAGGTTGATATCTAAAAGTAACATGGTACATGCATGTTTCTTGGATATATACTAAGTGATAGTAGAGTCTGTGAATCAAATAACATATAAGCTCAAGTGACAAAGCTAAAGTAAAGGTTCTTATAAAGTATAAGATTCTGGATAAAAAGGTTAAACCAATTACACTACCATTGCTTCCAAACAATGAGATGATTGAATTGGCTTCTCATCAAGTGAATTTGAGGGATTCAAAAGGGATTGGATACAATTTCACTACAAAATCTCTCAAGGAGCTAAAGATTGGATGTGATGCCTTTCTTTTACCAAAGAAGCAATGTTTTGTGAATTGGATATCTTGTCTAGGGATGGTAGAGCTTTTGCATTTCATCCACATGAGATTAGCTATGTGGACCCACATACTGTTGCACTTATGGCCATTTTCACTATTATGCATATATCCTAGAACTTGTTGTGAATTCCAAAGCCAAAGGATCATCTTCCTAAGCTGATTGATTTATTGAACAAAAAGTTTAAGATGGGGATTTTGGAGCCTTATTCAAATCCTTATTCCAATAGGTGGTTACATTACCCAAGAAAAATGGGACATTGAGATTCATTCAAGATATGCAACTAGTTAATAAAGTGGCCATCAAGAATGTAGAGAAGGTTCTATTGGGGATAAATTTGTAAAGGCTTTTGTTGGGAGAGAGCTATATACTCTTTGAGTGACTTCTATTTTGGTTATGATTAATTCCAATTGTTGGCAATAGAAAGTAGGAATCTCACTACTATGAAGACACCATTGGGATTAGTGTGGATGTGCACTTAACCACATAGAGCAATGAATTCTTCATTGAAGAATGCAATGAATAAAGTATTGTGGGATTGTATACTGCATCTTACTATGCCTTTTCAAGAGGACATGTTGATAAAAGGGTGTGTAGAAGAGGATAAAGATGAAGAATCGGATGAATGGGGATGTAGGCGATTTGTTGCAAAGCACAGTGCTAATTGTGAAAGATCTTGACTAGACTAGTAGAGGTAAGATTTCTTCTTTTGGGATAGAAGTTAATCTTTGGGGTGAATTAGGTTTTGATTGTGGAATATGTGTGTGGTCTATATGTCAAAAGGCCATCTATAGCAAAAATGATGCTATTGACAGGATGGAAGAGACTTACTCATCAATTTCAGAGGTGAGAATATTATTAGGAGCCTAGGTGTTTTATATTATTTGAATTTCTCACTTTGCACATATTGCAAATGCTCTTTATCAATTATTTGAGAAAAGGGTAGAAATTTCAGTGGGATAGAATGCATAGTAAGGCTCTAAGGAAGCTAAAGAGATTAGTGAAGACTACATCTACCTTGAGGAAAGTTGATTATGCAAGTGGAAGGCCCACTATTATCAAAGTTGATGTGATTCCTATGGAAATTGGTTGGGCCACTATTATCAAAGTTGATGTGTGTCCTATAGAAATTGGTTGGGCCATTGGATAGGATGATGATGAGGGAAATAGGTTTGCAAACAAATTTGGGGGCTAAAGTGTTAAATGAAAGAAAAAAAAGGTATCCACGAATTAAAACAAAATTGTGGAAAGTGGTTAAAACTTTGAAATGTGATGAGTCTTTTACTAGACAACTAGTGATTTTGAAAACAAATTATTTACCTCTTCTTCAGATTATTACTAGTTGTTCCACTCCTAACATTGCTATGTTACGGTGGATTGCCTACATTAAATCCATGAGTCCTAAATTTTGACATATAATAGAAAAGGATAACCAAGTGGTGGTAGTTGATATGTTGTTTAGAATAATGTACGAAGATGAAGAGGGTATGATGGCTGATGATGAAATAGGTTGAAATTGCAAGAGCTACACTAAATCATGGATATTATGTCTCTTCAATAGAAACATTTTCATAGGAGCTATATGATGGAGAATAGTTGTGAATTGAGCAACATTTGAGAACCTTGACAAGAGGGAAGGATGTCAGATGAAGAGTTCAAGAGGATCAGAAGAAAGGCATATGGCTACTTTCTAAAGAATGGTTTTCTTTGAAAATGCTCAAAGCATAAAAGAGGTTCACTGCGAGTAGTGTGTGATAGGGATGCCTTATAGTTTGTTAAGAATAGATATCAAATGCATTCTTTTGTGAGACACCATGATGGTTTACATCCTACTTACCCTCTCTCTATGCATTTCAAATGGGTTGTGGATTTAGTGACCATGCTTATGGGATTATGGTAGATGAGATATTGTGCTTGTATGGGAGAATCTCACAAATCAAGCCAAAGGTTGACCTTTAAGGACAAAAGTATTAGTGTCATATGCATGTTCTTATTGGAAGATGTGAGATGTCTTTATGGATGTGTGGGTAACACCACAACTGACAAAAGAGAGTTGTATTATAATGAGGCTAGAGATTTCTTCTCTAGGTTGGAAATCAAGCTTGCACTTACATCATCATATAATCCTAAAGGGAATGGAAAGAGTGAAAGGGATCACCCATGTCAAGACTTTGTCAAAGGCATGCAGAGGGAAGACTCGAGAGTGGCCATGGTTACTTCCATATACTTTATGGGATGATCACACTACTCATAGTGCAACAACAAGATATATGCCCATAGAGTTTATGTATGGGTAGAAACTAATCATGCCAACAAAGGAGATAACTGCTACATGGAATGTACTACCATGGGCATAAGGGATGAGTAGAAAAGAGTTGCTAGCTCTAAGGATTTGTTGATTGGAGAAGAGACTAGAAGATCTAAAGCTTGCAATAAAAAGACTCAAGAAAGCCAAGCTACAAGACAAAGATAAGTTTGATAAGAGACACAGATTTCAACCAAGAGCTATAGAAGAAAGAGATTGAATACTTAGGTATGATAAGAGTTTGGATAATAAACATAATACCATCAAAAAGGTCTCCAAGAGATGGTTTGGTCCTTATATCATGAGACATGCATATGATAAGGTTAGGTATTATCTTTGTGAGCCTAATGGTGAAGATACCAATAGCTAGGGATAAAACTATTCAAGAGAAAAGACTCTACCACTTATGAAGAAAAAGGGCATGACACTGGGACTACTCAAGATAGGATAGAGGAAGGGAAAGAGGAAGATAATGAAGATGAAGCTAGTGATCTTGATCATAATGAATAGTAAGATAGGTGGCATATGCTACAGAACATGCAAATTTAGAGGGACTGGATATCATGTGGTTGTATATCCAATGGTTGAAAACTCTAGGAAAGTTTGATCGATGGGTTAGGAGGGATCCGAATTTGATTCTTCGTTTGCGTTTGATCGGATGGGTTGCAAGTGTCTAATTGCCTAGGGGTTCGATCTAAGTGTGTTCATGCTAAACTTACACTATTTGTGATCATTTGTCTCATGAGAAATAAGTTGATTTTGTTAGGATAAAGTCTAGATAAGATAAGGATATCCAACATATGGACAAAAAGACCCCATAGTGATCCCCCAATGATCCTCATTGTAAATATCCTAGATTTCAAGAATAGGAACTCACCTACCTCATTAATGCACCACACACACACACACACACACACTCTCTCTCTCTCTCTCTCTCTCTCTCTCTCTCTCTCTCTCTCTCTCTCTCTCTCTCTCTCTCTCTCTCTCTCTCTCTCTCTCTCTCTCTCTCTCTCTCTCTCTCTCACATTGTGCACATTGTCTTCTCATCTACTTATCCTCCAGTCTATATTTTTTACCACTTGATATCAGAGCCCTAGGTTCTAGTTCTCTAGCCTATCATATCTTCTCTACTATCTCCAAAATCACAAATCACTTATCTCCCTATACTCTCATTACTCTAATGGCTCTCATTAATGCCACTACCTCTTACAACCGCCACATCAAGATCAACAAACTCAATGGAAATAACTATGAAGTTTGGAAGCTGAGGATGGAACTATACCTATCCCAAGCTAACCTTTGGAACATCATCAATGGCTAGGAAGAATGCCCTAAACAAAAAGAAGCAGACAAGGAAGATCGGATGCAAAGAGATGCATTTTCAAGGATGGAGATTCTTATCCATTGTGGAGATCGATAAGTGCAGCTAATAAAAACAATACCCATTGCAAAGGTATTTGGGATTTCTTCAACAATACCTATAAATACATAGATATTGTATATCAAATGACCACGTTCAAAAAGTTAGCCACTGCCACTATGCATGAAGATCAATCTATCACTAAGTTCTTAGAGCAGTGTGGCAGTCCCTACTAGATGAAACCATAATATCTGATTATTCGTCTCTAAATAACTACAAGCTATGTTTCTTCTCTCCTCTTTGCCTCTATCCTAGAGAGCCTTTATCATCACTCAAACCTCCACTGATAAACTCAATCTTCAGCCTCTCATCAATAGAATTAAGTAAGAAGAAGTTATGAGAGATACTCTTTCCACTTCTTCTACTTAAGAGACCAAAGCCCTAGATGTAACTGCCTACAACCCAAAACATCTTCACAAGAGAGCTCGCCCAAAGCCTAATTTTTCTCCTTGGTCCAACTTCAAAGGAATCCTTGGAAATCCTCATCACAAACTCAACTTTCATTAGTCATTTCAATCCTTATCCGTCTCTAGAAATCCTCACTACCGTCTCATATGCAATTTTTGTAAAATACAAGGTCATATAGAAAAGGATTGTCGGCAAAAAGATCGATTTAACAAAAATCACTCAAGAGGGCAAGCTCATTTTGTTAGCATTGGAACCTATGACACGAAAGATCAATTGAACACCATCGTCAGTTTAGCTACAAGTATTTGGGTATCTTATCAAGACTACAAAGAAGAATACACCTGGTTCTTATACTCTAGAGCCACTCATCATATGACCTTTCACAAAGAATGGTTGGTAACTTTTAAAGAGATGTCTACTCCACTTAGTGTAGTCGTGGGGAAAACAGCATCTAGCAAACTAAAGGCTACAGTACCATTCAAGAGGAGCTTCCATCCAACCACATCATCAAGGAACCCAAATTCTGTTATGTTCCAAATCTCAAGAAAAATCTTCACAGCATCAATGATCTCATTTCTCACGCCAAAATCACTACTCACTTCTTTAAAGACCACTATATCCTACAACTACTTTCACCTTCTCTGAAACTCACTTGTCCAAAATTAGGCAGGCTTTACACACTTGGTTACACAATTCTTAAACCTCTTGCTATTGCTTCTAGAATTTCCACCTCACTTTCTTGATTAGCTCAAGACTCCCTTCTATGGCACTTTCAACTTGGTCATGCCTCTCAACATGTTTTCCAACAACTTATCCATAAGAAACCTTTCTTGGGCATCCCATCTTCTCTCTCTGAAACTTCCATTTTGTCAAGCTTGTGCTCTAAGCAAAGCCACACACTTTCCCTACTCTAAATCTCATTTGATTACAACTCAACCCCTTCAACTAGTACATGCTGACATTTGTGGTCCTGTCAATCCTGCATCACTTACTGGAGCAAAATATTTCATGGTATTAATCAATGATTACTCTAGATATAGTGTTGTATATTTTCTCATATGGAAGTCACAAGTATTTTCAAAGTTCTAAGAATACAAAGAAGCAATGGAGAATAAGCATGAGTTACAAGTCAATGCTCTATGAACGGATAATGGAGGAGAGTACTAAGTTCAAAGACTACTGTAAAGCCTTTTTTACCATACCATATCATCTACAACAAAATGAAGTTGCTAAACATAAGAGCCGCACTTTGCTAAATGCTACAAAAGATATGCTATCAATGGCCTATCTTGACAAAGAATATTGGGAAGAAGTAATTGCTACAACAACTTATCTCCAAAATAAGTTGCATTCTACCTCTATTCACAATCACACTCCCTATGAATGATGGTTTGGCCACCCTCCTAGCTTATCACATTGGAAGATATTTAGATGCACTGCCTTTCTAGTCAATGCAAACCAAAAATCAAAATTCTCACCAAGAGCCACATAACTTGTCTTCACTGGATATGGTGAGCCTTATGGCCACAAAGCCTACAAATTTTATGACCAAGAAAAAAAGTCTTTATCTATGGTAGGAGTGCCATCTTTAACGAACTTAATATCTTCATGGCATTCTCAACCACCACACGCTCTCAACCTCTTACTCTCTATCCAATGCACCCTTTGGAACAACATCTTCTAGTTCATCCCTTGCCAATCACACATCCAATTCTGGGTCCTACATACTATCTTGCCACTTCTCTTCCCATAAGACCTCCAATACACATACATGGGACAAACCCCTTCCACATATGCAAGGACTTTTAATCTTTCCAAGGTTTAGCAAAGGCCAAAATAACATCAATCTTCCCTCTAGCTCATGTTTTGGCTCCACATCTGTTGCCTGTCACCCTATTTCAATGCCGCCTTCTCCTCTCCACTCCACGCCTAATCCTCATTATCACCATTTTAATGCAACAAGGCAGCCTTTTCATCATTTCTAGCGTGAACTAGGACAATCGAAGGTTGCAAGGAATCCAAACCAACTCTAGTTATCAACCAATATGGCACCTGAAAATACACCCAGCATGCCACGTCTATAGTCTTCAACACATCTGCTACCCCTATCCCATTGCTAACTTCTCTCTCATTAAAAAATCCATCCACTAATCACTACAACACCAGCTCATTAGTAGCTAAACACTCAAACTTACCTCCCTTCCAACTCAACATCAGAATGTGGATATATTAGTAGGCCATACATAGCAAATAGTAATCAAAACCTCATCTACTCACCTGTCCTTACTGTCTTTAGTAATCTCATCTATCTTCTTCCACTCCTAAGAAACTTAGTCGAGTACTAGCAGGGATTCAAAGAAGAAAAGACACCTCCAACTCTGTCAAAGGTCTTTGCAAGTCAACAAGGATAGCTGCAATGTCTTCAACCAATAGCAATTCACCCCCTACTACCCTCATTGTCATCCTCCATCTCTCATCTCCTCCTCTAAGCCCATTATTCTCTTCAATTCCTCTAACTTTAAAGAAGTTGAAGTCATGCCCTTACCCACTCCATGCTATAAGAGCTTGGATGACCTCTATGTCCAAGCTAATATTGTAGTTGGCCAAGCAAGAAATCCACTTCATGGTAGCATTCCAGAGCCACCAAACTATCCATCTGTCACTCAAGCACTTCTAATTCATGAAGCTCCTTATTGGCAAGCCGCCACGCTTGAAGAGTACAAGGATCTTTTTCAAAACCACACTTGAACATTGGCCCCTCTTCCTCCTAGGCAATCAGCGCGATCAGCTGCGAATGGATGCTTTGAAAAAATCTCAAACCAAACGGTACCATTGACAAGTATAAATCTCACCTGGTAGCTCACGATTTCGAAGAGATAGAAGGCCTTCACTATGGAAGTACATTCTCTCCAGTGCTTTCCATGACTTCCTTACAAGTATTAATTTCCATGGCTGCTCATTTGAGATTACTTTTGCATCATGTCGATGTCAAAATTGTTTTCCTCCATTGTCACTTAGATGAAGAAACTTATGTCCCAACCTCCTAATTTTGTAGATCCCAAATTTCCTAACCATGTTTGTCTTTTGCATAAAGCTCTATATGGCTTAAAACAAGCACCAAAGCAATGGTACACTCACATTTATACTCACTTAATACGCCATGGATTTAAACAATTTAATATTGATCATAACATTTATGTTCTCATTCAAGGCAACACAATCATTATCCTAGGCCTCTATGTCAATGATATTCCTATCCTAGCTAACTCTTATTGTGCAATGTTAAAAGCCAAATCTATAATATTGTCCCAATTTGCTATAATAGATTATGGTCCCATGCGTTATTGTATTGGCATTGAAATTGATCAACCACCTATATCTCCAGTTTAATCCATCTTCATCTTATTCTCTCTCCATCGAGCAAACACGTGAAATGGAAACCATACCCTCCATGGAAACACTTGGATACTTAAGGTATTTGATTACTTGCACCCATCTAGGCTTGTCTTATGCAAGATATATTCTTTCCAAGGCTATGCATCAAGCAACATACGAGCATTGAAAGCAGCTAAAAAGAGTATTGAGATATCTCAAGGCCACATCTCATGTGGGACTATGTTTTTCTAAAGAACACAACGAGTTTCTTTTAAAGACGTATTTGGATGCAGATTAGGGTGGACCTTGATACCAGAAGATCTTTCACCAACTTCATTGTTACTCTAGTAGGTCTCATCCCTTAGAATACTAAGCAACACCACTTAGTAGCACTTTCTACTATGGAAGCTGAATATGTGACATGCAGCATGGCAACCCAAGAAGTGATCTACATTAAAAAAACTTGTGGAGAACATTAGGTTTGGATACCACCCTCAGCACATCCCCATCTTCACCAACAACAAAGCATGTATCTCTATGGTTCAAGGCCCCAAAGTAAGTCTTAAACTCTGCCATATTGACATGAGATATCATTTGCTAAGAGAGTTAGCAGAAAACTCTCATGTCACCCTTGATTATGTACCCTCTTACGACAATGTTGTTGGCTTCCTCTTCAAATCAGCTCCACAAGCACAAGATTACAATGCAAATCCTTTGCATACTCTAAGCAAGGAGAGAAAATATGATATGACTTCATAGATGGATGTAAATAATTACTTCATGGATGTAAATCAAATCTTCAATGGGGTTTCTTTTTTCTATGAGATCCTTTTGAGGAGAGATATTAAGATAAAGTTTATATAACATAAAGATATGCAACATATGAACAAAAGGATTCCATAGTGATCCTTATCACAAATATCCTAGATATTGAAAATAGAAACTCAACTACCTCATTTTATGTATCATGTATATATATAGCAACTAGCAATGAAATTAGCTCATTTAATGTACCATATATATATATATAATTACTAGCAATGAAATTGACAACTATAATTCACTCTACTTTCCCTACTCTCTCTCTCTCTCTCTCTCTCTAAGCATTCGAAATGTGATGGTTATCTTGCCCTACAAATATGCTCTTGTAACTACCATACAAAAAAGTGATTATGGTGGTTTGGGCCGTTGGCATCCCTACATCAACACACCTTAGCATCTTGCAAAATGCCTGAAAAACTCATTTGTAAGAATCCTACGATCTTTTGGGAGCTATGTGTTTTTTCTTTTTTATTACGTGAGTGGCTAATAGACCAAAGGGATGAGTGGCATATATCCATCTTATGTAGGACAACTTTGGAGGCTCAAAGAAGCTAAGTGGAGCTCTAAGCCAATAAATTCATGTAGTCATAAAAGTGCGATATAGCTTCTAGGCCAAGACTGTGGTGTTCTCTTGTGGGAGAGAGAGATTTTGTACCACTTGTGGAAATGATAATTTTGAATAAATTTATGAATTAATATGAAGTATCATTTTTTGAAGTATTTGTCATGTGCTAAAGCCTGTTAATGAATCCTGTGTAGTGGATTAAAAGGAAACTCTTTTCGTATGTTAAACAATATAATAGTATGCCTTATTGAATTAGATAATTAAAACAAATCCATAGAGGATAATGGGAGGCCTCAATTCCGACGATCAATCACCTATGGTTGGGTAGACCTTATAAGTAGAGTAACTTGCTTAAACACTAAATAGTGTTTAAAACATGACCCTCCAATTTAATTGGATAGATACTTATTTTAACACCATTTTAGGGGGTTGGTGTAAAACTATGCCTTATGGGCAAAGGTGTTGTTGCCTAGCCTTAATTTTCAACTCCTAAGCACTTTGAGCTCAAGTATTGTAGCTTTCATAAACCTTAGTCCAAGAGAACCAAAACTGAGAATTCAATCAAAGTTTTCTTCAATTGAGAATTCATAATATGCCTACATTTCTTCAAGTGAAAATGTCCAATTCTTCATAAATCAAGCACAATCTTTATCCAATCTAGAACCACTTGCAACCAACAACATAAATCTCCAATTTGCTACTTATTTCTGAATGCTTGGGGAGTCAAATTGAATCTTCATCAACAGATGTATACAAGACACCTTGGCTGTAAATGACCAATTCTCTTCAAATCAATTCTGAATCTTCAAATTTGTAACAACAATCTTTCATGCACAACTAAGATTTATTGGCACACATTCCAAGGTAGCCATGCAAACTTTGATTAGTATTAAAAGCAAGTTTGAAACAGCAAATCCACTATTGAGATGTTTCACTATGGAAGAGAGAGGGAAGAGTTGTAAATGAGAGAGAGAACTATATTTGCAGGTTGAAAACCATCAACAGTAGTAATTACCTGGCAAAGAAGAGCCTGGAAATCAGGTCGCATATCCCAAAATGATCGTTTGATGTTTTCAGCTCTGCTATACAAGGTGTCTTTGATCAATCTGCCTACTGTATTTTGACATTTCTTTGCTATCAAAATCTAATTCTAGTAGTCTCCTACAGCAAATGCACTCTAACATTAACTAACTGCTCCAAAATGCCCTCTTCTAATCTTGCATGGCATATTCTCCCACTGGAGCCAGAAGGTTACCGATGTATGAAAAGACGGCCTTTGCTTGATACTACAAACTATATTCCATAGATTCTGATGGACAAGAACATGTTGCACCATATAAGCCCAAAAAGGATAATTGGCATTTTCGAGCTTATCATTAGTGCCAAGCATGCCCAATAAATCATTGTCGTTGTGCTGGCCATAATGAATGGTCAGCAAAATAATATTCTTGAATAAAGGAAGAGAAATAATATGAACCCTAGAGAGAGAGATGTTGAACTAATAGAATTATGTGTTGGCTGCTTGTCAAAGCCAAATAATATAGAGATGATAACTTCTCTCTTACAATCTTTTGGCAATAGGGAGAGAAAAATAGGCTGAAATTGAAAATTCAAACAGCCTGCTAGACATTGCCTTCTCAGCACTTGGAATTCAAGGAAGATCACAGATAGCCCTGTGGAAAATGACTCCAGAGGTCTGTTTGAATCTCCTCATGATGTAAGGCTGTCACATGGGACAGCCTGGTTTCAAGGTTTCCAACACCCGTGCACATCACTACCGGATTTGGTTCCAGCAATTAATGCATCTAGCAAACTCCAACAGTCAGACTGAAAGCATGTAACTATGTTTTCTCCACAAATTTCAACATCTAGCGAAAGCCTCTGGCGAAAAAAGGTCTGTTTTTGGTCACCTGTACAGTTAAGGTCAGTAATTTAAGTGCAAGACAAAGCTGATTTGCTAAAAAGGCATCCATTGTACATCACACTATACGATTATGAATAGTGAACTTACCTTTGCTGAACTCCTATGTTGCTGATAATTCAAGATCCGCTGTTGTGTGATGTGCATATCTTCTCTTAAGTTTCTTTGAAGTTACGTTTCTGTTCTGGATCCTAAACATATATCCTGCCAACAAGGAGCTGTTCAGGGTGCTCCCAAGGTGTAAGCCCAACAGGAACAAGATCCAATACTCCAATCTAACAGAGCACCTTCTGATGATTGGCCTTTTTGATGGAGCTTGTTTCAGCCATACTTGGAAGCTGCACCATCTTGCCTTTTGCAAATGCTGCTTGCAGAATAGCTTGCCAATACTTTCACAAAGTTATGAGTAATGAATATCTGCAAGCTCCAAACACTGCAAAAAGTTATAATAAATGTGTTTCTCTGTAAGGGAATGTAACCGCTTCCACTTTAGGGGGAATGTAACCACTTCTGTTGAAGCCTGTGTATGGGAAAAGAGCTGTAAAACCTTTTTGGGGGCATCCCATGAGAGAATGAAATTGTCAATGGCCCAGCCAGCCATTTGATAAAATCAATTGTAGCCACCATCAGCTACCTGTTTTCATTAGCCATTGCCAATGCAACCATCAAGTTCTGCAAGTTCTAACCCCTTGGTCTTATGGTGACCAACTTCTTGTATTGCGTTGACCTTCACAACCTTCTCAAAGTCAAACAAATGCTAACACCAAAAACACAGCTTCCACCATAAATTCTCCAAAAGTCAGTCTTTAGCTCAGAAGCCAAGCCTTAACAGCAGGATATCAACTTGAGATTCTTCTTCTTGCTTACCAAGTGCAGAGCAATGGAATACAAGGAAACTGTTTGTACTAGAATACCTCATTTAATCAGCTCAGTTAGCAGAGTAAGTATGATTGACATCCAGATTATACACATGATCAGCAACAAAAGAATTCCAGTTGTCATCAGTATAATCTCTGCAGGCTCCAAGTAAGACTATGAATATTTCAATGGTTGGTTGAAATGGGAAGTTGTTTATCATGCTCTTAGATTTATCCCAGCATCCTGCCCGTACAAGGAGGTCACACACGCAAACATGATGATCCATCCAGGGTAAGATGCCAAACTTTTCACTCATAGCTATGAAACAAGAAGTTGCCTGATCAACTAGTCCAGCATGACTACATGCCACTAATAAACTGAGAAAAGTAACTTCATTTGGTTCAAATCCTTCTGACTGCATTCTTTGAAAAAGATAATAAACCTGATCACCGCATCCATGCTGGGCATAGCTTCCCAAAAGTGCATTCCATGAAATTATGTTGCGCTCTAGAATTTGATCAAACAATCTGCATGCATATTCCAGGCTGCCACATTCACCATAAAAACTCACTAGTGCATTTCCAACCATCACTTCTGCATCTAATCTACTTCCTAGAATGTAGACATGCACTTGCTTTCCTTCAGCCAGCAAATTGTTCATAGCACACACTCCAAGGATGTTTACGAAACTAAGTTGATCAGGCAGCAAGCCCTCCTGTTGCATTCCATGGAAGAGTTCCCAAGCATACCTGTCACACCCACTTTGAGAATATACAGTAATCATGGCATTCCACGAAATGACATCTTTATCATGCAGTCTTTCAAATAAACACCTTGCATCTGTTAGGCTGCCACACTTTCCATACATAGTTAGCAGGTTTGTTGTCAGAGCAACATCAGGTGCACATTCATTCTCAACTATAAAAGAATGTAATATTCCCCCGGAAGTCAATGATGCTGTTTTCTCACATGCACATAGCAAGTTCATAAAAGTGATTTTGTCAGGATTTTCACCTTCCAAATGCATCTGCTCAAACAGCTGCATCACTATTTTGCTTATTCCCTTCTGTGCATAAAAAGCAATTATCGTGTTGAAGGAGAACGCATCCCGCACAGGCATACAGTCAAACAATGTTTGAGCATCCTCCAAACTACCACAACTACCATACATGTTAATCAGAGCATTTGCAACAACAATATCTAGTTCAAATCCAATATCTCGAATGCAGGCATGTATCTTCCTACCCTCACCTAGGGTACCATGGCTGGAACATGCATCAAGAATGCTGGCAAAAGCAAACTTGTCAGGAGTTATCCCTTTGCTCCGCATTTCCTCAAAAAGCTCAAGGGCTTCTTTACCTTGCCCTTGTTGGATCAGTGACATCATCATTGTGGTCCATGAGACCACATCTGGTGTAGCCATTTGGCGAAAAATATTCCATGCATCTTGCACATAACCATATCTACCATACATGTTGATAAGAGCATTTCCAAGGATGGTATCCATCTCTAGTCCCTGGTCAACAATGAGCATATGTGTGCACTGACCAGTGATTACCATGCAATGGCTACAACAGGCTGCCAGGATGGTGGTAAAAGTAACCGTGTTAGGTGTGATTCCTTCCAGGTGCATTTGCTCAACAAGCTGAAGAACTTCTTTTGCGTGCCCCTGTTGGACATGTGCTGCAATCATGATGGTCCACGATACCACATTTCGGTCCGACATATCCTTGAAAACCTCTGAAACATTTTCCAGCTTGCCACACCTCTCATACATATGGAGGAGTGCTGTACTGACAGCGGTATCCAGTTTGATATGGCTACAGAGCATGCATGCGTGCAGGCACTTTCCCTCAGCTAATGCTGCATGGTTTGCACACGTATCAAGAAAGCCAAGGAAAGTCACTCTATCGGGCAAGATTCCCTCCTGTTTCATTCGATCAAAGAGTTGTAACGCATCTTCAAAGCATCCATGGTTATCATGAACTGCAATTATGGCAGTCCACATGACTACATCCGGATCTAAGATACCATGAAACACCCTTCTGGCATCATCTACGCTGCCACATTTATCATACATGTTGATAAGGGCGGTGCTTACAGGGACATCGAAGGCCAAGCCATTGTGCAAGATGCAGGCATGTAACTGCTTGCCTAGATAATGCGAAGACAGGCTGCCATGAGCAGCAAGAACACTCAAGTAAGTGACCTTGTCAGGATGTATGCCTTCGTACAGCATCTGGTGGAAAAACTGAAGGGCTTCATCACAAAGTCCTTGCTGGGAGAAGCCTCGTATGATGAAATTCCAAGAGAACACATTCCTCTCTGGCATGGAGCAAAAGAATAGGCGCGCCTCTTCGAAAGCTCCACATTTACAATACATCTGCAAGATGAGGTTCCCCAAGAACCTGTCCCCGTCGAGTCCGACATGCGCAAGATGCCTGTGCAGCTGCTTGCCATCTGCCAGGGCCTTCGAGTCGCCATATCGCCGCAGCAGGGAGCCATAGGTCGCGAATTCGGCTGGCGTGCGGTAGCTTTCGACAGCGGGGAAGGACGAGAAGGTGAGGCGGTGCGAAGTACAGCAATGGAGGAGAGGCGCTGCGGGAGGGCATATGGAAGGGACGAACCGCATTAGAGAAGAGCCATTGCTCGGTGTAGAGGGGGTCGGAGGTGGGGCTGTAAGAGAGAGAGAGAGAGAGAGAGAGAGAGAGAGAGAGAGAGAGAGAGGAAAGAGAGCGTCTGGGCCTACAAGGGCTTTGGGGTTGGTGGGGGGGGGGGGGGGGGGGGGGGCAGGCGGGGGCAGGCGGGGCGGGGAAGTGGCTAGACGCTTAGAGGGGCTTCGCATGAAAGAGCAGAACTTCTCCCTTGACATTAAATGCTGCAAACATACCTCATTCGCCTAACAAACGACACAGTTTTTTACAAACTTTAGACGCGAACAGATATTTTATATTATACTAGGCGCTCCGCGTCTAGACTCGCCCGAGCGCTTCGCACTGGGGCGGGCGCGATTTTCGTGGCGAAGGCGGGTGCTGGATGCGTGGCACCCGCTCCCGCGTTTCTTTGTTGGGAGGTTGGGGCTGCCACGTGGCACCCGCCCCCACCTCCCCTTAACTAATAGTAAAGATGGTGTAATATAAGCATTACAAAAAGAATAACTCTAACTCAGGCTTGGGCAGGGGAAGGCCCTTCTAAGTTGAGGAGGGCCTTCCCCTAAGGTATCATTTGCAAATGGAGGCAGAGTTACTAAATTCATGGCAAATGGCAAATTCTGTCATGTGCAAATTCCCTCTTATAGATATTTGTGCCATCAGAGAAGCACACCCCAGTGTTTGAACTCCTACAGTGATGAAATTAAACCCACAATCAAGTCAATTGGGCTACAACCCCATTGGTAGAAAGCCTCGAGTTAGCATTATCTATCATGCAATATTAATGGCTTGGAGTATGGGACGAATGGTGGGGGGGATGCACACTTTTTAGGGGCAAATTAGTAACCTACATATGTTGAGGAACCCTATTAAAGGTGGTAACCCAAGTACGTTGTGTGTACATTGTATGTGAGGCTATGGAACCATTAATGGCATGATCATGTAGGGGATTATGCCCTCTAAAAAGACTACTTGCTATTAAAAGGATGGAAGTCGGTGGAGAGGGTATTTAAATCTTTAAGGCTACTAACACATGATGTGCCACGTCTTGCATGCATGTATGTGCTAGAGGCCTGCAAACGAACATGGGGAATTTTGAGGTGTAGAATGGGAAGAAACATTGGGTTCTCAAGGAGCATTCTGTCATTAACGATAGAAGAAGAGACAAACTACAAGCAGAAAAAAATGCATCGCTGTGTTGGTGGCATTATCTTTGGATAGGACTCAACAAATGTTTGTAGACTATGTGCCCTCAACCGTCTTCTTCTATTTTATGGGGTAGCCACCATTGAAGGATGACTTCAACTGATGGTTCTTTGCCAACTACTAGGTATCAAAGCTTTCGCATACTCAATGCTAAACTTGACAAGACACCTAGAGTTTCAAGTGCTTCTCCCATTTGAGTAATGGCTACTCTCATATAGCCGATATGTCTCTTATGCTTATTGATCTATATGTCCTTGTCTCGAACCCCATGAAAGCAAGATCGAATGAATTGACAAGGGTGTGGTGAGGTGAGCTCATCGTCTGACCTTCTCCTCGATGCTGCAAAGTGAAAGCTCAAATGTGGCTCCATGATCTGAATTGTGTCGAACTGGCTTCTCTGCTCCATAACTCCCAATCCAAATTGCAAGTACTCGATCTACAAGAGAAAACACGAAAAAGAAGAGAAGCAACCCAACCTCTGCTCCAATCCACCTATCACCCAAGAAGGGGAAGAAGAGAAAAGTGAGCGACAAGGAAGAAGCTTCACTTTTCAAGTCCTTCAATCCCACACTCTCACTCTTACCCACTCTCAAAATGAAGTGCAAGAAGATAGTGTAAAAGCAAGAAGGAGAAAAATGCTCTCAATTTTGCACACCACAAGAATGAGGTTATCCATTCACTTTCAAGCTCTCATACATAGGGCTTTCAGTCTAATCTTCCACTCAAGTTGAGGCCCATCTCTCCTTTTTTGTCGTGTATTTCTATTTAGTGCATACATATTTAGATTCTTGGCCACTATGAAAGTGAATTGAAGCTAGTATCCATACTCTTGCTGAGCTATGAGTTTTTTTTTCAGTAGAAATATTACAACTTGCACGGGCACTACGCTTGGCTACCAAAACAATATGATAAATAATTACACAACCATGGTATTAACTCAAAAATATTACGCACACACAACTAAAAGAATTAAGTTATCAAATATTCTAAAATATTTTCTTTCTAGCTTTATATGCCTTTGTTAGTTGTCGATTGCTTGATGTCGGTTGTTGCATGTTCCATTTTTGTAGTTAGCACTACTCCCCTCCTAGTTGAGTGCAAGTCACATGGCTCTCTTCATCGGAGGTAGCATGCTTCAGCTTTGCACTACAGACAAGGAATGTTGAGGAAGTTTGAGATGTGTCGCATGAGGTCATCCAAAAGCTCATTGTAGTATTCACTAAGATGTTTTGTCTCCTCCCATGTTTGATAGCTCATCTTGAAGACTTCATCCTTGCTTAGATTTGAATAAGAAAGCAAGTCGTTTGCATATCGGAGTCAAAAGATATTGCTATTTTTCTAACAATGAGTCTATTTGAATAGTACTCAGAAATTGTAGGGAATATAGGGAAAAATAAAGCTAATGATGATATTCAACAACAAATAAGATATTCCAAAAATACATTGACTGAGTAATCACATGAGGATGAGGATTCTTAAGAATATGGGGCATCTAGCACACTTAATGCCACTTTATGCAACCATAAGACAAGGCATTCAATCAAGCGCATTGAGTTCTTTCTAAACTAGATCATAATTGGATGTAATGGGAAACTAAATAACAATTATGAAATGGGGCAACAATCTCATAGGAATGAGGAGTCTATCATGAGCATTCATGCATCAAATCCCCAAGGAATAAGGGTTCGCCGCCTCTAGGAAGATTTCACACAACTTATAAATGGAGTGCCTTTAATTATTCGGTCCCCATTGCAAGTTACTTAGACATGCATCCCCAAACTTCTAATGGGTAAGAAGGTTTTGTTGAAAGAGAACTCCATGATAATACTATATTTATCAAGTATAGTGGGCATTTATCTTCCCCTTGTGATCTAAAGGAATGGACATCCAAACTTGAGTCCTGCTTTAACATCTATCCTAGGTCTGATAATCAAAAGTTTCACTTCGCTACTCTTCACCTATAGGGCTTTGCTCATACATGGTGAAGGTATGTGAATAGAGAAAACCAATTGATTAATGGTTGGGAATATTGCAAGGCATAGATAGCCCAGGTATTTGTGTCTTCAGTTAAAAAGGAGAAGTTGGCGAGGATGTTAATGTCCAAAGCTCCAAAATAACTCAAATGCAAGTCAAAGGCAAAGCCTAATGTCCACATCAAGCATAGCCAAGACATGTAGCATCCATATCAAACATCTAACATCCAAGTGAATAGCCCAATTATCATCAAATGATAAGTGGCATGAATTGTCTCAAGTGAATGCCTACTGTAGCAAATGATAGACAATGTCAATCAAAATGAGCTTTAATCACTGCTCAAAAGCATTTCGGAGTCATGACAAAGCATGTAACATGAACCATAAGCATCGATATATCAACCCAAGTAGTTGGTAAGTACTCAAGAAGCAATAGGCATGTATTTCAAATGAGCTTTAGCCACCCTGCTTATTACAGTAGCCAAATCTTTGTCAAACTGAGAAAGAAGAATGCTCAAATCTATTCAAAATGAGCTCAAAGCATAGGCATATCATCCCCAACATGGTAGCATCATACATAGCCATTCGGGCATCAAATGAACATTCCATTGATCATGAGACATCAAAGGCAGGAGGTTGCCTTGTTATGACAACCTTTAAACTGCAGAAGTATAGTAAATAGCTAAAGGATAACACTCCAATGGAGTGCTCAAGTAGCAAAGGCCAATGTGAGTATTCCCAAGGTATAGAGGAGGACTATCCAAAAGTTAGAGGGGCTACCAATGATTGTTGTCAGGAGCTATCTAGATTGGCACAATCAACATAGGCCTAAGATGAAGGGTTGCTTGACGTTTTGCATGAGAAGGGAGGGTAGGGAGGCACTAAGAGGTGCCCAAGAAGCCTTCAAGCAAGCTTAGGCAAGGTGGGAAGCAAGCCAAGTTTCAATGAGAAGCTATAAATATGGTTGTCCTGTTTTTCCAACAGTCTAGCGTGACTAAGCCGAAATGTGGCTCAATATCAAGCTCAAGAGAGCTCACAGAAGCCATATAGCATGTCGAAACAAGTGGGGAATAGGGGAGGGTCACAATTGTACCTCTTCAAGTTAAGCTATGGCTGCCATGAAAGGAACTATTGTAGGTATTCGAAAGAGAGCTGAAGCAATGCTGGTTCAAGCTCAAGCTCATGGAGAAGAAAGCATTGATACTAGTTAAAGGGAGTGAGCCCTGAAGTGGAAGCATGGAGTGGAATCAAGAGCTATGGTGGAAGGAGCAAGAGCAAGAGAGAGAGACACACAAGATTTGGGAACTCCAACAGTCACAATGTGTGACCAGCCTTCCCTTTATTCAAATGTTACGAAAAAATAATAATAAAGTGATAGTGATGGGTGCTATCAATGTAACTAATACATAGGCGGCTGGGCATAGGCGCCTTTATCCCCAACACAAAAGTGCAAAGGCAAAAAATTATAATGTTATTGTCCTTGACAATATGGAAGAAGAAGAAAAAGAAGTTGAGGATCCAAATGTTGTAGGGCATGCTAAAAATGAAGATCATGAAGATGATTTTGTGACTCATTGGATGGCTTTGTTGGGGGTAAAGGCGCCTCCGCCTAGCTGCCCGTGTATTACTACACTGACAGTACCCGCCACTACACACTATAAGTATCGGGCGCTTGTCACTGTCACTTATTCTTTATTCTTTTAGTGACAGTTTGAATAAAGGAAGGCTCGGCCACACATTGTGGTGGTTGGAGTTCCCACTTTTGAGTCTCTCTCTCTCTCTTGGCTCTTGCTCTCCATCTGCCATAGCTCTCACCACCAAGCTTCTTCCTCCTGGGTTCCACTTCCCTTTCAACTCGTATCAGAGCAAAGGCATTGGAGCTTGCCTGGCATTCTCTTCAGCCCGGATTTGAAGAGCTTCAACCCGAGCTTCGATGGCAACCATGGCACCTTCATTTGCAGGTATGTTTTGATCTCCCGTCTCCTCCCCAAGCTTTCGAACCTTCATCGGCTTCTTCCCGAGCTACATTGGAGCCCCCTCGACATTACCAAGTGCCCCCGAGGCTTGTTGAAGACCAGCCAGCCCCCAAGAACAGCCAGCACAATTTTCGGTGCATTTTTAGGGGGTTGTGCTGACCCCCTCCCAGCATTTCCCTACTCTTCCTCGACTTCCCGGCACTCTTGGCAACCTTCCCGGCCATTGCTTGACTCCCCGGCATCAGTGCTTGGCTCCTGGTGATCGATTCGAGTGCTTCCCCCTTCAGCCCTTTGTTGTATACACAGTCCTAGGACTCTCAAAATAGAGCAACACTTGACATTTACTGTTTGATGCTTCTCGGCATTGCCTGTTTGATGCCTATTGATGCCTGGTGATGCCCGAATGTTATGGGATGCTATGTCTATGCTTTGGGACTGATTTGGAGCAAATTTGGGCTCTTTTTGAGCTTCATTTAATAGTAAATTGCTTGCTATAATATAGTGGGCTGAAGCTCATTTACTTGGTGTATGCATTGGTTCATGGATATGGGGTGATTACTGGAGGTTTGAATGATCATACCGATGTATTTGGAGATTGTCAAATGCTTCTTTTTGGTGTTCCGGAATGCTTTTGAGCTTGGATTAGGCTCTGACTTGGTTGTTCTTCACTGGCATTTGGCTTCAGTTGGCATGCTTTGGACCAGTCTATGCCTATTGTCACTGCTTCACATTTAGGCCTCTTGCATTTATGCTTTGGTCATATATGGATGCCACTTGGTTTGGCCATGCTTGACAGTTACTTGGAGCTTCATCTTCAGATATATTTGAGCATTTTGGATCTATTGGGCATTACATTTGGGTTGTCAGTTACATGCTCTTTGAATGCTTTCAAGCTTATACTTTATGGCTCTGAGATAGCTTGGGATTTATGCTCTGGATGTACCCTACTGGGATTTGGCATGTCTGATGCTATGTATTTGATGTATTAGAGCATTGCTTAATCTCTTTGCATCTGACTTCACTTCCAGTGGGAGCCTCTTGGTATATTCGAATGTACACAAAGTCTTATTTACACTTGAGCTTGCGCTTGTGGGACAGTTACAAGCATTTGCTCTCTTGAGAGCTTTATGTCTGTAGTTTGTTTGTAGTGGGCTGATTTGATACACCTATTGGGGCAGGCACCTATCTCTGTCACACAAGTTTGTTAGTTTTGTATACATCTTGGATGGTTATGTATTGAGATTCTTGCTCTATCAGTTGTGCTTGTGCTTGATCTCTTCTCTTACACCGAGACCCATTACATGCATGACTTCTAGACCTATGAGATGTCTCTTGCCTGACAGGTGATTGGTTTGGCAGTTCTTGGTACCTTCTTGCCCCTGGAAACTCACTGTTGGATGTACCTTGCTACCTGGCAGTTGCAGTGACATATGTATAAGTGATTGCTTCATTTTGGGACAGTTTTACATACTACTGTCATTTATTACAACAAGCTGAAATCTGCAGAGCACTCCTATGAGGGTAATGCTTACTATTTGATGTTATCTTGGTCATATTTGGTGGACAGGTGCTTCTCTTGGTGAAATCCACTCTTGCAGCTAGTTTTAGCAGTGGTTTTAGTGCATTTTCTGCTAATTACAGTAACCTACAATTTTACTTTTTTGCTTTGATTTGGGACAGTATGGCTGGTTATCTGAAAGATACAGCTCTCTTTAACATTGCTAAGTTAGATGGTACCAACTATGGGTATTGGAAGTCCCAAATATGGTAGGTTTTGGTGCAGAAGTTGCAAACTAAAGCCTTGCATTTCAAGGGTGTTAAACATGAGGATATGGATGATGATGTTTGGATGGAAGTTGATATGCAAGTCTACCATTATTTTGTCACTCTCAGAAGAGGTCCATCATAATGTTGTTGAAGATGAAAATCAGAGTGCGATTTATGGGAGAAGATTCAGGAGCTCTATGCGCAGCAGAGTCCTACATCACAGATGTATTGGCTGAAGCAGTTAATGGACCTTCACATGAAGGAGGGGACCTCCCTTTCATCTCATTTCAGTTAGTTTCATGCTATCATGAAGAGTCTGTTGTCACAGGGTATTGAGTTTAAAGACAACTTGCACCCATTGTTTTTGCTTGGCACCTTGCCTGAATCATGGGATGTCTTCCGTACTGCCATATGCACGAACAAGCTTGATGGGCTGAAAATCAAATATATTGAGAGTGCTTTATTGACTAAGGAAATCAACAGGAGAAACAATGATGCTTCCCGCTCTTCAAATGCATTGATCGTTAGAGGTGGCAAACATGGCAGGCATGATAATGATCATAAGGGCAGGGACTCTTAGAAGTCCAGGTCCAAGTCACGTGATCGCAGTAAGTCCCATGGACGGAAGTCAGATCTTACCTGTCATTATTGTGGGAAAGTAGGACATATTAGGCCGCAATGCCATAAAATGCGCGATGATAAGTGCAAGGAAAAGGGAAAAGAAAAAGTGTACGAAAAGTCATCTGAGCATAGTATTTTACCTGCAAAGTCCAGTGTGAAAATAGAAGAGGTTAATGTCATGCAGGCCACTAATTCAGATGATGATTACATACTTGCAGCTTCTTCATGCGATGCCTTACAGGCTTCTAAGATACATTCTATGTATGCACAGTGCTAGCTCTTGGATTCGGGTGCGTCGTTTCATATGACACCATGTAGAGATTGGTTTCATACCGATCGTACCATGTCTGGTTCTGTGTGTCTTGCTGATGACAGGTCTCTTGACATTGTGGGCATTGGAGATGTTAGGCTGCAGTTTCCTTTTGGCAGTTCTTTTGTTTTGCATGATGTATGCCATGTACCTGCATTGACTCGTAGCCTTATGTCAGCTGGATAGCTTGATGATGCAGGGTATTTTGTGTCTTTTGGAGACTCTGCATGGAAAATTACTCGTGGCAGGCTTGTGCTTGCAAGAGGTGCCAAGTTTGGTAGCCTCTATCCCTCACTTGTATCTGGAGCTACATTGGATCATATTTTGTCTGTGGGTTCTATTCCCCATGTATCCCTTTGGCATGCTCGTTTGGGGCATATGTCTCTTAAAGGAATGAAAATGCTCCGTGCTTTGCAGTATCTTCCGCCTTTTGACTCTTCACATTTTGATTCTTATGATCATTGTTTGTATGGCAGGCATACTTGAAATACGCATAAAAAGTCTGGTGATAAACGCATGGGTGAGCCCTTGGCTCTTGTGCACTCAGATGTATGTGGGCCCATGCCCTATCAGTCACTTGGTGGGGCAAAGTACTTTGTTACTTTCATAAATGATTACTCATGTAAGGTTTAGGCTTATCCCATAAAGAGAAAATCCGATGTCTTAGACACATTTCAATGTTGGCTTGCATTGGCAGAGAACCAGTCTGGGAAAAGGCTCAAATGCCTAAGGTCAGATGATGGGGGTGAGTATGTATCACGTGCTTTTGAGCAGTTTTGTGATGAGCGGGGTATTAAGCGTCAGTTGATTGCCCCTTACACCCCTTCCCAGAATGGTATGGCTGAACGCATGAATAGGACCATTCAGGAAAGGGTCCATAGCATGCTTAGCTAGGCTGGCTTACCGCAACACTTTTGGGCTGAGGCAGTTACTACTGCAGTGCATCTCATTAACAGGTTGCCTAGTAGTGGCATTGACTTTCAGGTTGCAGAGGAGGTATTGGCAGGCAAGCCCCCCTCTTATGATCATTTGCATGTCTTTGGATGTGAGGCATTCTGCTATGTGCCCAAGGACAAACACAATAAGCTGGATCCTAAAAGTGTCAAATGCATTTTCATTGGCTAAGGAGATGTAGGAGAGATGGGTTACCGTGTATGGGATCCACACGCGGCGCAGAAAGTGATCCGCATCCATGATGTCATCTTTCATGAGGACAAAATGCATATGCCGCCTGAGAAAGTGGTTGAGGTACGTAGAGTTATCTTTCAGGAGGAGCCACCTGCTCTCATTTAGCCCACTCCACAACCAGCTCGATAGCGTGCAGCATCACCTGATGCTCATGGCCCTTATGTTAGATATGCTGATGTCATACATCTACTAGCAATAGATGACCTCCTGACCGTTTTGTGCCCTCTATGGATTATGTATTGGTTATAGATGCAGGAGAACCTCTCACTTGTGATGAGGCTATGCACATGGGTAATTGTCACTCTTGGGAGAGGGCTATGCAGTTTGAGCTTGACTCATTGCATAAGAATCAGACTTGGGACTTGGTTTCCTTGCCTCAGGGTAAGAAGGCTTTGCCATACAAGTGGGTGTACAATCTGAAAAGTACCCCTGGACACCTCAAGCTGGCATACAAGGCTCGATTGGTTGCTAAGTAGAAGCGTGGTGTTGACTTTGATGAAGTCTTTTCTCCTGTGGTCAAGATGACCACCCTATGCTTAGTCTTGGCCTTGGTTGCATAGCTTGACTTGGACTTGTACCAGATGGATGTCAAGACGGCTTTTTTACATGGGGACTTGCATGATGAGATTGACATGGAGCAGTCTAAGGGCTTTACAGACCCTGGTGGCAGGGAACACCTAGTGTGCAAGCTAAAGAAGAGTCTATATGGTTTGAAGTAGGCACCTAGGGAATGGTACCATAAGTTTGATGCATTCATGTAGTCACAGGGCTATAGCCGCAGTGCTATGGATCTGTGCTTGTACATGAAGAAAGCCCCTGACGGTTCTTTACTGATTTTGGTACTCTATGTGGATGACATGCTTTTAGCAGGGACAACTCATGAGGAGCTAGATGCTCTTAAGGCTCAGCTCAAGAAGAGCTTTGAGATGAAAGATCTGGGACAGGCCTCTCATATACTTGGTATGCGCATTACACGCGATAGATCTCAAGGACTACTCTATCTGTCATCACAGAGGGAGTACATTCATAAAGTCCTTGAGCACTTCTGCATGCAGGATGTTAAGCCTATTAGTTGTCCATTACCTTCTCATGTGAAGGTTTCACAGGCCGATTGTCTGCAGATAGATAAGCAGAGGGCCGAGATGGCCAAGATTCCCTATGCAACAGTCCTGGGCAGTCTTATGTATGCCATGATAGCCACTTGTCCAGATATAGCTTTTGTAGTTGGGCTTGTGGCACATTATATGGCTACACCTAGCAAGAAACATTTGGATGCCGTGAAGGGTATCATGAGGTACCTGAAGGGCATAGCAGATATGCGTCTTTGTTATGGCAGCCAGGATACAGGAGTTGTGGGATACACTGACTTTGATTATGTAGGACATGCAGATAGTAGGAAGTCCACTTTTGGCTGTGTTCACTTATGCTGAAGGGGCTATCTCTTGGATGTCCAGGGCACAAAAGTGTACGGCCCTTTCTACTATAGAGGCCAAGTATATTGCAGCCCCCACAGAGGCCTGCAAGGAGGCTATCTCGTTAGGTCATTTAATTGCTGATCTTGGTATGACAAATGCTATGCCTACACTGCATTCAGATTCTATGAGTGCCATTCAGTTGGCCAAGAATCCGATCTTCCATGCAAAGATGAAACATATTGAGGTGAGGTCATCCGTGAGGTCGTTGAAGACAAGTCTGTTGACCTTGTCAAGATTCCCTGACTGAGTAGAATCCTGCAAACTTACTGATGAAGAGCCTCACTAATGAGCGCTTTGCCTTCCTCAGGAGATTGATGGGCATTGGATGAGATGACGTCTTTTTCCTCATCCTGTTGTACATGTGTACATGTTGTACTGTCTTTTCTTTTTTCTCTCTCACTGGGGCAGATTCGCCTTTAAGTGGGAGGCTGTTGGGGGTAAAGGCGCCTCTTCCTAGCGCCCATGTATTACTACACTGACAGTACTCGCCATTGCACACTACAGGTGGTGGGTGTCCGTCACAGTCACTTATTCTTTATTCTTTTAGTGACAGTTTGAATAAAGGAAGGCCCGACCACACATTGTGGTGGTTGGAGTTTCCACTTTTGAGTCTCTCTCTCTCTCTTGGCTCTTGCTCTCCATCCGCCATAGCTCTCACTGCCAAGCTTCTTCCTCTTGGGTTCCACCTCTCTTTCAGGCTTTTATTTTGACCTAGGTGGGAATGTACCATTTGATTCAGGTGGATTGTTGCACATACCACTACACATTATACTTTGCTCTATCTATATGGATGCTTAGATAAATTCTAGACCTGAATACATTCTATATGTGTGGGTAGCATCTATGGTAAAAATGTTTCTATTTTGATAGACAATGGTAGTACCCATAGTTTTATGAATAAGTCAACCACTAACAAGTTGAGATAACTTCCAATTTATAGCAGCCCATTAAGGTACAAGCAGCCAATGTTCATAAGTTCACATATAGTTGGATAGAAGTTATGAGGCAAATGTGACCTTGATTGATTTGGAAATGGGGGCCATAGATGTGGTACAAGGTTGTGATTAGTTGATAACATTGGGTAAGATTACTATCGATTTCTCACAGTTGTAATAAAAAGGCTTGAAGAAAATACATAAAAAGAATAAGTTTTTTAAACCCCTTGATAATTTATTTAAATGAAAATGGTACGCTTCTTTTAATGGTGTGATTGTGATACCTTAACACTCTTCGCATGGCACTAGCAAATAGAGAGAAAGAGAAGTGTCAAGAGGAGAAAGAGAATAAATAAGAGAAACCACTTTAAAAATAACAAAAGAATAATCCACAAAAATATAATTAAAACTTGAAAAACAAACATCTAGGTGTCATAATCAAATGTCTTGGGAAATGGACAAAATCCTTGGGAATGGGATTATCAAACACAAAACTAAGGGGAATAGAGGGAAAAGAGAGATACCACTATTGTTTAATGCTAATTTATCCCTAAAATAGAGAAAAATAAGCAAATAATAAGGTGTCCCTCCTCCCCCTATTTTTATCTAGTTAGGATGATCTAATGATTAAGAATTAATCAAAATCCTTATATTGTAATTTTGACCTCAAAATTGGTTGTAATTGTAAGAAGTTGGAAATAGTTAAAATGTTGATAATATGCCATGTCACACTGACATTGGTATATAAGGAGATAAGTTATAATTTTCCACATCTTTTTGATAAATCAATACATTTACAATCTTTCTCTCCCTTCTTGCTCTAAGCTTCCATGGCTTCCTCATCTTTCCTGTCTTTCTCTCTCCAATTCTAGTCTTTCTCTCTCCTCGTCACTCTATTTCTCTCTCTCCCTGCAGTATTTCTCTCTCCTCTACAGTCTTTCTCTCTCCTCTTTCTCTCTCCCTAGTTCTCTCTCTGACAAGTGGTATCAGAGCCTAGTTTTTAGATCCTTCCTTTCTCTCTCCCTAGTTCTCTCTCTGATAAGTGGTATCAGAGCCTAGTTTTTAGATCCTTCCTTTCTCTCTCCTTCTTTACATTTAGTTTCTTGTCAGTTTCAGGAAACCTTACTGTGCACAGGTACAGCATTGAAGTGACCAGTGGAGAGTCCCAAGAAGAAGTCATGCAGCATTAAAGACTTTTTAGAAGCTAGAGGTAAAATAGAGGAAGGTTCCCCTTCCTTGTTCACTATGTCCTTAGCCTTTTTCTTGAGACCAGAAGACTTCTTCTTCCCGCCAATATCCGTGCCATAATGCTGATTGTACCATTGGTGGAAAGGAGAAGCATCGACCTGTACAATTGCAGACTTTACAAGAGTCTAGGTTTGGTCAATGGCTAGTCTGGGAGAATCTTCGACATTAATACATCTGAGCAGGGAATGGAGCTTCTACCTTAGGTGTTGAAGAGAGAGAAGTTGAAATGGAGCGATCATCAACGTTTGTCCTGCTGCTCTGAAGATCTTCAAAAATAGGCTTCTTACATAACTGCACAATTGTCGAGGAAATATCCGCAGGACCTCTTCACAGATAGAAAGTGTTCGATAAATCTTTGAATTCGAAAATGGAGTATGGAGAGAAAGAAGCTAAGATTTGGGCCAATGTTCTCATAACTTGATGGATATGTCAAAACAAACCGGCTCAAATCATGATCCAATCTCTGTTCCAGCTACTGCACGGACTGTACGCATTGCTCCACATCACTTTCACACTCACTTGTGTCATCCCTGTGGGCTTTCAGTCCTACCAAGCGAAGCCAAATGAGCCCATTCATAGATCCATAGCCATTGACACCCCATTCTCTGTTGGCCTCATCTGCAAGGCCCTTGTATGGAGCCAAGACAGGTGAGATGACCTGCATATGAGTTATGTCGGGCGAGGATGGGACATGCGAGGCCAAGCATGCGATGGGAGCACCCGCGCGATCTGAAGCGCTTGAAGAAGAACCTGGAGGCCTTCAATTTGTGCTGGGACTGGAGGTTGCTTAGGCGGGGGGGCTGGTAGGCATGCACTGCATGATGAGGGGTCTGGTGGTAGGGCTGCTTCTTGATGGACCATGCCATTTTACAGTTGGTGCTGCTGTTCCTGACACTGTTGCTTCTTCAAGCTCTCTGGGCCTCTTATGAGGATTGCACTTGAATAGATTTTCCATTTCGATCATTACTGATCTCTCTCCCAACGTGACCTGTTGTTGCGCTTCCCTTATTGCCATCGTTGGATTCACAGCATGTACAGAGGTGATCTGCTGCCACAATTAGCTGAACAGGCACAGTTGAAGAGTCTGCTTCCATTAATATGAACACAATAACAAGCATTTGTATCAGAGATGCTTTGGCTGTTGTCTGATTAACGACAACTTTGCTGCCAAGGTAGATATCGTAGCATGCGCGAACATCTTTTAAGAGGCTGTCCCCATGAACTCTCAACGGAACGGAAGTTACAGCAGAAAACATTGTTTTTAGCAAAGGAGCTCAATAGCATTGTCTACTAACTCATGGCATTTGCAAACGGCCTCTATAAGTTGCACAAGGGCGAATGATGTCTCAATGATCCAGATGGCTGATGATTGGAGTTCCAGCCCATGGAGGTGGGGCTTTCTCTGGCAAAGATTCCACGAAAGTAGATCGCAGTGGGGCATACATTGTGAGGCAAGCTGCTAAAAGTGTTGTTGCATCTGGACTTGCCTGCCAGTGCATTGTGCAGGTTTCATATGCCATTGGTGTGCCCGAGCCACTATCTGTATTTGTGGATACATACAAAACTGGAAAGATCCCTGATGCTGAGATTTTGGAAATGATTAAGAAGAATTTTGATTTCCGTCCAGGCATGATTGCTATTAATAATGACTTGAGGAGGGGAGGTAACAAGCGGTACTAGAAGATTGCTGCATATGGTCATTTTGGGCGTAATGAGCCTGATTTCACTTGGGAGATAGTAAGCCTTCAATGCACCATGTTTTCCTTCTCAAAGTCCCACAAGTTTACAAATCCATCTTCTGCAGCATTGCCCAACACTGACTTCCGTTCAGGGCACCATTGTACACACAACACCATTGAGGAGTGACCCTGAAACCTATGCACAGGAATCCCTTGGCCACTTGCAAATAGCTTTCGGCGATCAAACATTTGAATGGAGTTATCAATTGAGCTTTTCAGTAGAAGTTTGTCATTAAGTGAACTCCAATCGACACAATGAAGGTCTGCTTCATGTGCTTTCTGGACCTTTACAGGTTGATCATTTCCAGAACGAGCATCCCACAATATTAGATGCTGCGGGTGTTGGTGATCACTGTGCAGCCACATTTTCAGACTTGTCTTTAAAGAAGAAGACCTCATGCAAACCCTTGTCCAACAGTCACAGATTGTAGGAAGGCTAAAGTGGCTTTTCAGAGGGTAATGGAGCCTTAGAAGACAATCATGTCCCTGCCAAGCCAAGCAAGTCCACAAAAATCCGTTTGTTGGTTCATGTGAAAGATGGAAGCTTCCCTGAACCAAACTCCTGAGATGATGTCAGTGATTTGCAGGGGTGCTTTATGCTAGCAGATCTTCCTTCTTCTCATTACATTAAAAAAAAATTATAGTCAAACAGATGTACAGGTGTTAGCATCTCAGAGTTTAAAAGGTAGTACACAAGCAGCTAACATCAGACCAGAATCATTCAAGTTGGTATCAGTCAAATCGAGCTCTTCTAGCTTAGGACAGGCATTCTCCAGGCTAGAAAACTCAGCTTTTGAAATATGCTGGCATGACTCCATCTTTAGACTGACCAATTCTGAGGCAAACATTGCAAGGGAAGACAAAGCAGAATCTGGCAGCTCCTGACAGCAAGTAAGATCAAGTTTCCGAAGCACTTGGCAACCAGCAAGGGCAGCAGATAAGCCAGTATCTGTGACACCTTTGCATTTGCTCAGGCTCAATTATTTCAATGCTTTGCAACCTCCTCCAAGCAATGACAAGTCAGCTGCACCAACATCACAGCCATCAAGCATAATTGACTGTAGGCCTTCCAATTTCCGAATGCTCTGGAGCAAAGCATCAGAGTGAGAGATGTTGCAGAGTAGCAAAGCCATCAGCAAGGCCTACCGGGCCACCATAACTAACACTTTGACATCTTGATACATCCAGCATCTGTAATGTTTTGCAGCCATGTTTGAGGTGTGCCAAGCCTTTATCATCAATGTTGTGGCAAGCAACCAAACTCAGAGATTCCAAGTGTTTGAGGTTCTTAACAGATGCCAAGCTAATGTTGCTGATCTCTATGTAAGACAGGTCCAGGCTCCGAAGCTCCTGCAATTAGAGCCGATAGCAATCGCGGTCCAGTTTGAAATCCCTGAACACCACCTCAAGTTCAAGTGTAGCAGCCTTCCGCAGCCTGTGCTTGCTTACAACATGCATTCAATAATAATAATAATTTTGAGGAAGAGCTTAAACCAGATAAAGCTGAAACACTTTCAGTCCTTTCAATTGAAGAAGCCCTTGCTGCATTGCTAGCATTTGCTGTAACCAAGGGTATTCACAGGCATGTAGTCAATATCAGCAACCAATTCCACACCCATTTCAGGCCTGTCAAATTGAACCCTGCACTTGTTCCAATCAACTGATCAATAAGAAATCCCATGTAATTCTTCCACCTACAAGGGAGTGGTCACGACTGCCATCACTTTCCATTGCATCAGACTGTCTACCTTGAAATCTATATGTACCCTAGGGGAACCACATGTTGTTGGTAAAGTGGCTGAGTGACCACACCCCTCCGTCTACTATTGTAGCAGTTGCTCTGGTGTTTGTTGGGAGCATACAGTTGGATTCTGGGCTCAACCACTGCTGCTGAGCTTAGGAGCAGGGCAGTCAGAGATTTTTCTTTTGGTCTGCATGTGTTGAATCTCAGGGCAGGGTAAAGTTGAATGTGTCTGTTGGTCCTGATTTGGGGACTATGTATTTTGGGAGTATGCATGTCAGATGAGTGAAACCAGAATTTTAAGGCAAGGATAGGAACAACATATCTCTTCAGCTAAGACTACAATGGCAGCTGAGATCAATAGCTCCAGCTCTAGTGAACAAGGTTGGCTTCAAACACATGCTAATATTGACAAACTTGGAGTTTTAACTGATCAGTGTATTGCCCTTATGAAGGCGGTTATGGAAAAAACAGCCAGACTTGAATCAAATGCTTATGCTTATGGCCAACATGTATATGCTGATGAGTATCATTCCATTGAGCCTTGGCAGCAGCAGAATGGCTATTATGGACAACATGCTTATGCTTATGAGCATCCATCTCTTCAGCAAAATAGTTCTTATGGATGTAACAGAAATGGTTATGCTTATCAGTACACATATAGCTTTGATCAACAGCAAGCAAGTGATTATGACCAATACAGTGGGATCAATGATCAAAGGCAACATGCTTATGAATGTGAGCAGCAAACTGCAGTGGAAACAACTGCATATGCTCAACCTAACTGTCCCTCTGATGTGCAACATGGCTATTATCACCATATGCAGTATGAACAGCATGAGCAATATGGTTATGAGCATGGACAGCCATCTGTTGTACATGTTGAGCATGGACAGCCATCTGTTATACATGAACAGCAAGATGACTATGAGCAGCATGTCAAAACTATCATAGAGCTGACCAATGGTGATGAACAGGTGTGTAAATTACTATCTAAAGCTAAACGTGTTAGACACCTTACTAGTGATACAATACGGGAACTGCATGCTTCGGGCTTATGCTATCGTTGTGCTAAGCCACTATCTTGTAATCACCAAGCCACATGTAGAGCAAAGTCTGCCAAAATAATTTTGCTATTTGAATATTATGATGTAAATGATGGAGAACATCTTGTTGAAGACCATTTTGGTATGAGTCCACAACAAGAAGTTCAACAACAAGAAGTTCAGTTCAAGAAGGCAGATTATGGACAGCATGTGGACTTGGAAGACCATCATGCAATTGAGACTTTGTTAGTGAGTACTATCATGATGATCGTGTTTCCAGCAGTATTTGATTTCGATCTTATGAAAGTTGATCCTATGCATGGCAAAGATACAACTTTTCCTTTTGATCCGGGAGGCTACAGGTTGATTTTGACCTCCTGTATAGATTAGTACTACTATTGAGTATTAGGTAATCTTTTCTTTTATCCCTTGTAATGCTGTACAGAGTAGTACTCTGTTCTATCCATCTCCTCTTTAGCTTGTTTCTAGGTTTGTTTTTGAGGACAAAAACTTTTGGGAAGGGATGGATTGTAAGAAGTTGGAAATAGTTAAAATGTTGATAATATGCCATGTCACACTGACATTGGTATATAAGGAGATAAGTTGTAATTTTCCACATCTTTTTGAAAAATCAATACATTTACAATCTTTCTCTCCCTTCTTGCTCTAAGCTTCCATGGCTTCCTCATCTTTCCTGTCTTTCTCTCTCCAATTCTAGTCTTTCTCTCTCCTCGTCACTCTATTTCTCTCTCTCCCTGCAGTCTTTCTCTCTCCTCTACAGTATTTCTCTCTCCTCTTTCTCTCTCCCTAGTTCTCTCTCTGACAGTAATGATATGATCTTCAATGAAGACAATATGTATAAGTAGCCCCTTAAGAAAGTGGAATCAAGGAAGGTTCCTTTACAAAGTGCAATGACATCTATTATTTTACCACATAGGACAAGTGCTAGTGCACCAAGTGTACACAAAGAGAGCACAAGTAATGCTTTAGCCTAGTGAGTAGGAAGTAGGGAGATTTATCTAGTAGCATATTGAGAGCCCTATGAAGAAAGAGTGAGCAAGAAGTAGGGAGATTTCTAACGCAGCATGTCATGAGTAGAAAATAAGGAGATTTATTAAGTAGCAAGTTGAGAGTCCTATGGTGCCTCTTGAAGAAAGAGTGCAGGCTAAAATTCCCACTCCAACTCAGCCCATTGTGCTACATAGATCTACTTGTAGCTCTCATCACCTTGAGATATTTCAGCCTAAGGTTGACTATGTGATGTTGACATATTGTGGGGAGCCATCTTGTTATAAAGAGGCCATGATTCCTGATGATAAGCTTAATTGAGAGCTAGTTATGTAGTTTGAAATGGATTCCATCATTAAAATTTAGACCTGGGAGTTGGTTCCTTTGCCGAGGAAAAAAATACTTTGCTATCCAAGTGGATCTATAAGTCGAAGGTTACAAGTGATGTTAAACCAAAGTACAAGGTAGGGTTAGTGGCCAAAGGTTTTAAATAATAAAAAGGCATAGAATTTGATGAGATCTTTTCATCTATGGTGAAATGGACTACTCTTTACACTATGCTGCCATTGTCTAAGGATGACATGGATCTTTGTTAATTGGATGTCATAGTATTTCTACGTGGTGACCTTCAAGATGAAATCTACATATAGGAATTTGAGGGTTTATGGAATATGATATGTCTGCAAGCTAAAAGGGAGTATTTTATGGATAAAAATAGGCCCATAGGAATGATACAATAAGTTTGATGTCTTTATACAGCCTCATGGCTTGTAAGAGAAGTGAGAAAGACCACTAATTATACAATATAAAGACTAAAGATAGCAGCTTGATAGCGTTAATTCTTTGTGTAAACAATATATGTAACGTGCCCCTGATTGAGAAGCCCTCTGCGAATGATTTAGTGGTCCATCATGAGGCTTTTCCTAAGCAATGTTGTCCATTACTTCCTAGAATAACACAAGGTTTACTACCTAGGCTCTCTCAAACCCACTTCAAAACAAAAGGTTTTGGCCATAACCTATAAGGATTGGCCTAATTCGAGATCCTAATTCGGCACTAAGCTTACCTAATAGCTTAACTAGCATTGGTCTTTGAGCCACTGTGTTTGCAAGTCAACTCAAACTGAAGGAGATCAATGCTACACTTGATTCATAGTGAGTAAGAAATGAGAGGGAGTGATAGGCATCAACCCCTCTACTTGTAGGTTATAGTCTCGACTTAATTTCCCTAAAACAACATTGATCGGGGTCTAAGGCAACACAATATGCATCCAACCGCTTCCTAAATCTAGTCCTTGAAGAAAAGCTCTCAACTCTCCAAGACCACCCATCCGTAGGATAGATCCGTTGAGATCTTCCCCTCCCGCTTTCCTCAGGGTTTTGTTTTAGTTATCTAATTTTTGTAACACATTTAGGTTTGATATGTAGAGGCATATTTCTTAATTAGCCATTAAACATTGGCTCCTTCACATAAATTATGTCACAGACATGAAGACAATGTCAAATAAATCTTTTGAAAGCAGTTATAAAACAATGTACTTGTCCCTCACCTTCTCTAAGTGCAATGCCAATTTGGCATTTTGTCCCTTAATTCGAGACTTGTGTCCAATATTAGGTACACAATCCACCAATCTGCCCTTATCTAGCATTATGGCCTTCCAAGAAGTCCATCTCGGGTCATGGAGGGGTTGGGTGGTTCCTAGGAGCATGAGGGGTTTACTAGCCAGAACTCCCCTGCCACCCTCACCTCCTTCTACCCAAGGGTTCCATATAGAGAGACCTCTTGTATCTGAAGTCTATCCTAACCTCCAGCAAGGTCAAACAATCCCTTGGTGAAGGGATCCTGCCACTAACCTTGGGGGAGATTTAGTGCATAATTATATATCCGCCCATGAGGGTAGAAGAGCTTTTGTGTAAACACAATCAAGCAATCAACTTATCAATAACACCTAGGAAAACATTCATTTTCCATAGCATCCATCCAAACAACCATTTTGAATATACCTCATGAATCAACCAACTTATATTGGGGAAGAAAACCATATATTTTCAATTCAACAAACCTATCTAAAAAAACAAGTTATTAGACCAGAATAACGTCCTGCGGACATATAACAAAAGAAGATGCAATCAGTGACAACTTATTCTTTTATTTTAGTGCAATCCTCAAAATGACACATGCCAATCATATGTAAAAGATACACATCTCTAGCCTTTTTTGTACCTCACAAGATTTTCCCTAAATGATTCAACATTTTTTCATGCACAATTTTCTTCATAATAGTACAATGTTTTCCGTATAGTTTAATGTTTGCTTGGAGCCGTTAAAGTATTTTCTTTGTGAGAGCACATCTATAAGTAATAATTCTAAAAAGAATTACTCACTTGTACTTGACCAATTTAATCTAGTCATGATATAAACATTAGTTACTGTCATACTAATCTCTTTACTTAATATAATGGCACCTGGATATTTTTGGGGATGAAGGGGTTCCACTCCTTCGAGTCTCCAAGATTGTGGTTCTAGCTTACTCCATGGCTTTGTCAATTCCATGGCTTCGTCATATTCCGACTTACTACAGGCTTCACAATGAGGGGGGTACTTATGGTTGACTATTTATTGCACAAGATTCTCTCTCTCTCCCTCTATCATCTCACAATCTCTTCCTCTCACTCGCTTTATCTCTTATTCCTCTCTTCCTCTCTACTCTTTCTAGTCACATACATATCTATTCTTCTCAATCCCTCTCTCTTCCCCTCTATCTTCTTTCCCTCTTCTCTCTCTCTCTCTCTCTCTCTCTCTCTCTCTCTCTCCTCTTCTTATCTTCTCCTTCTACTTATCTTTTCTTCTTCTCCTTGTCTAATTCTCCCTTCTTTATCTTCTTTCTCCTCTCCTTCTCTTCCTCTACTTTCCTTCTCTCTCTTCCTTTCTTCTTTTTTTCACCCTTATCTTCCTTTACTTCTCTTCTTCTCATTTCCATATCTTCTTATCTTTCCTTCTTGTCCTCCTCTTCTTCCCCTCTTCTCTTCCTATCTTCCCTTCTTCTCCTCCTCTCTTCTTCTCTATTCCCTCTTCCCTCTTCCCTCTACCCCTCCGTTTTCTCTTCTTCACCTACTCTTCTTACACTCCTCTACTTTTTCCTCCTCTCACTCCCTCTATCTTCCTCTCCCTCTCACTTCCTCTATGTGTGTGTGTGTTTGAGAACAACAACTGGCACCTAAAAAAACAGCCTTTACAAGCCTTGGCTAAGGGTATTAATTACGTAGTTATTGTTTCCTTCTCGCACAGACTAAAATTTTGAGTAGGCAGGTGGTGGCATGGTGGCTTTGATTTCATTGTTGAGGCAAGCTAATAGTTTGATGATGATTATGATATTCATTTCCTAATTGTACACTTCGCACGTTAATCTTGATGGCTCATCCAGCTAGAGGAAAAGGTGGTGGCATTTGATCCAATGGTGGCGGTGTAGTTCAACTGGTTTCACAATTTTCTTTTAACCAATTTTACTAAGGTTAAGAATTTTAAATGTTACCCCTTCTCCTAAGTGCGTGCTCACACAAAGGGGGAGGATAGAAACATTACAACATATTAATAGCTAGAAAAAACAAGTATGCGATTGATGCCATGAAGAAAAGGTTAATGAAAACCTTTGAATTGAAGGATTTGGGACGTATATTACATTCTCAACATGTGTATAATCAGGGATAGGAAAAAAGAGATCACTCTATGTGCCCTAAAAGGGTTATATTACCAAAGCATTGCAACATTTCAATATGGACGAGGAAAGGCAATTACTACTCCATTGCCTCCATATGTGATACTTATTACTAATGATTGTCCCAAATATGATAAAGGGATGGTAAAATGGGCAAGGTTCCCTACTCTTCATTTGTGGGAAGTTTCATCTATCCTCGTCATGTGCGGGCAATTTTATGTGTGTTATGATTACCTCTCGCTTGGACATTAACTTTATAGTGGGAGTAGTGAGTAGGAAACAAATTGTTGCAGCATTTCAATATGGAGGAGGAAAAGGCAATTACTACTTCATTGCCTCTATATGTGAAGGTTAGTATTGATGATTTTCCCAAATGGATGAAGAGAGGACTGAAATGGGTGAGATTCCATACTCAATCATGTGTGGAAATTTTCAAGTATGCTATGATTGCCACTCTTTTGGGACATTGCCTTTGTAGTGGGAATAGTGAGGACATACATATCAAAACCTAGCAAAAAGTATTGGGAAGCAATGAAAGGCATCTTGAGATACTTGAGTGGTACAAGAGATATGTGCATATGCTTTGGGAGAAGTAGTGATGATATACTTGGATACATTGACACATAGTATATAGGGAATGTTGACAATAGAATGTCAACCATGGGATATGTTTTTACCTTGTATGGTAGTGCAATCTCATGGATGTCTCATTTGTAAAATCCTATGGTATTGTCTACCACTAAAGCTAAGTATATTGTAGCTATAGAGGAATGCAAATAAGCCATATGTCTTACTCATCTAATGGGAGACTTGGACCTCTGTGAAAACATACCATTATTGCATAGTGATAGTTAAAGGGCTATCATATTGGCAAAGAATCTAGTGTTTCATGCACAACCACATAGAAGTGAGGAATCACTTCATTAATGAGGTGCTTGAGAATAAGTGAGTTGGCCTTATCATAATTTCTACTAATGATAATTTTTTAGAATTTCTCATTAAGAGTTTTCCCTTTGAAAACAAAAAAGTCAACACAGGTACTAAGAGAGATAACTATCCATTGTTGTACACCAAGTATATGCTTGAGAGAGTGGGGGGGAAGGAGGCATATAGCTTCCTGGATAGGTTTTCAAGCTATAATTAAGTATAAGTCCACCCAGATGATAGGCACAAAACTGCATTCACCACTGAATGGGGGGTGTTTGCTTATATAGTCATGCCATTTGGACAGACCAATGCCCTTGCCACCTTCCAATGTTTGGCATATGTGTGATCTTCAAAGACATACTAAAAATGGTTAGAAGTATTCATTGATGACCTACATGTTCATACTAACTAGGAAAAACAGTTGGAGAAACTCCACATAGTCTATCATGTGAGATTAAAAAAATGAAGAGTCTTTCGAATTACACCAACCCTGCAAAAGTGCGTAATGAGAATCAAAACTGTAACTTGGCTAGTGTGCCAATGCATTGATTGCATCTCATTATGTTCTTGGAAAGTGTAATTCTTTGCAAATTCTATGATAGACACAACTACCTCCTCATTGAATGTCTGCACACATAATTTGAACTAATCTACTTGCCACTTGGCAATGAAGTCGTGAACACAAACTTGTGCAAGTGCATTCTATACACTGTTATTAATTGACTATAGCTCATCTCCCTAAAACTAATAATTTTTGTCTTCTTTTTCTATCCCTTAAATTGTATAAAAAATTCCACCTATAGAAAATGATGAAAATTTTTAGCTAAGACAACTACAAGTGAAAAAAGTATAGGCATTCTCAAAAAACAATAGACAATACATATAAAAAATTAGGTACATATTAGATAATAAATGAGCTCTATAAGAAATGGAAACTTCAAACTAGCTACTAGTGTCAATGATAAACTACATTTTGTCAACATCAACTTCTACTCTACCATGATTATGCATAATGTTGCTTTTGCAACATGCTTACGCTAGTGATTTATCAACTTATAACTAGCAAATTCTACCCTTAATTTATATCTAGATGGTTTTTCATGGAGTAAGGAGATTTCAAAATTCATATATATTGTTATTTGTATATGCCCTCACAATTATAATAAAAAAGTTATAAATGATGCAAGCATCTATTTTGAAATGAAATGCACTTTCTACTTCTTGCTTTGCCTATTGACACAATGGTGCACTGCACCTAGGAAACACATTCCCTATTAGACCCATGCAAAATCCTAACTCAGTGACTATGTAGGTGCCCCCTAATTTGTTCTCAATGTGTTTTGGTGAGTTGAGCATCCCCCTTGACTGACTAGATTCTTGAAACAAGATTCCCTTGACTAATAAAGCAACTAGTGAATAACTAGCTAATTCTTGAAGCATAGTTCCTCACTTAAGCATCCCTCAACTAGCTATTGACAAAGCATCCCTTGACTAACTAAGTAGTTCATGAAACAAGCATCCCTGACTTAAGAATCTCCTAAGTAACTAGATAGGTCTTGAACCAAACATCCCTTGACTAACAACGTCATTCCCTTGACTAAGTAGTTCATGAAACAAGCATCCCTAACTTAAGAATCTCCTAAGTAACTAGATAGGTCTTGAACCAAGCATCCCCTGACTAACAATGTCATTCCCATCCCTTGCCCAAAGCATAGCATCTTAATCAAGCATCCCTTGACTAACTACATAGTTCGTGAAACATACTTCTTGACCTATCCCTTGACTAGCTACTAAGAAAGCATCCCCTTACTAACTAGGTAGTTTGTGAAACATAGTTTCTGATCTAACCATCCCTTAACTATTGAGACAAAGCATCTCTTGACTAACTAGGTAGTTCCTAAAACAAGCACCCCTGACTAACTAGGTAGTTCATGAACCAAGCATCCCTTGACTAATGCAGTTCCCATCTGCTGCCCTAAGCATCACTTGCTTAAATAGGTAGTACCTTAATCAAGCATCCTTGACTTGAGCATCCCATGGATAACTAGGTAGTTTCTGCTAAAATAAGCTACTTCTAACTAGGTATATTGACAAGGCATTCCTTGACTAAGTAGATAGTTCTTGAAACATATTTCCTAACCTAAGCATCCCCTAGCTACCTACACTGACAAAGTATCCCCTAACTAACTAGTTAGTTCCTGAAACAAGTACCCCCTGGTCTAGGTAGTAAGCATCATTTGACTAACTAGGTAGTTCCTGAACCAATGTTTTGTTGACTAATAAGGTAATTTCCATCCTTGACTACCTAGGTAGTTCTTGAACCAAACATCCCTTGACTAACTAGGTAGCTTGAGAGCGGAATTTAGGTGACGGGAAGTGCTTAAAAATAGCTAAAAATTATGAAGATCAAGGGAAAAATATCCACCGTCAAAGGCGGCGGCTCGATTTAGGACGATTTTAAGCGCCAAAGTGCTTTAAAGGCGCCCGAGCGACACTTGGTGATTTTTCATAATTTTTCAGACAGTCATGTGGGTTGACACAAGCTACTGGCCAATGCGGGATGCTAAGCCGGACGCCCAGGATTTTTCAGAGCTCAATTCGGAGTCCGGACAGGGAAATGGCCAAGGAAACGGTCAAGATATGAAAAGGTGGACACTTGGGAGGCCAAATTTGAGCATGCCTTTTGAGTTTGGACCCCCCCCAAAAAATTTATGCACCTTATGAAGCAAAAAACGTGGAGAGAGAATGAAGAGGCATGAAAAAACGTGATCAACAGAGGGCGCCATTTTTTTCGCCATGGATGGAGAGAGGCATCATGGCTGCTGCAAACAACCCCCCCAATGGATTATGGGGCTTCATTCCCCTCTGTCTGTGGACTCTATCGCCGCCTCTCGCCCGAGAAATGGTGGTCTCTATGAAGAATTCTGATTTCAGTCTTTCTCTCTCCTCCCTCTCTCTCTTCTAAGAGGCAGTTCATGTGTGGGAAGGAGCAATGAAGAAAGAATGATGGAGACTTGTCCGGCATGGACCGGATTGCTCCATGGGCTGAGAATGGTGATTTGTGATGTTGTTGGACATGAAGTGTTGCTGTTTTCCAAATCTACAGCCATGGACACAAAACCCGAAACACGCGTTTAAGCGGTAAACTAAAAAATTACAAAGAAAATTTAGTGTTTTATGCTTTTGATTGATGGAATGCCGTTCATATGGACTAAGATTTGATTATGTTGCTGATTCTTCTGAGTTCTTACTGTTTATAACTAGAAATTATGAAAAACATGCATTTCATGGCTCGAAATAATGTCAAAAAACCCGAAAACCATGAAAAATGGGGAAAAACAAGGGTTTTGGGCGTATAAATGGGGAAAACCGTCGATACACATCAACTAATCTTTCAATTTTGTTGCAAATGAACTAAGGGCCACAGCCCATAAACTGGTTTTCATTTTCAGCCATTTAAAAAAATACAAGAAAATAAAGAAAATGGGGAAAAATGATAAAAACACCATGAAAAATAGGGGAAAAATACATTTGGGGCTACGAAAAATATAGAAAAATGGGATTTATGTTTGTTGATGTATAACAAGGCTGGGGCATGAAGTTATGCTTCAGTTCAGCCTTGTTTATATGTTTTAGTGCGTGTTTCCTTCCTTTCTCCACATAAAATGACAAGGAAACCCTAAAAGAAATGAATGCAATGATGCACTATCAACGGGGAAGGGTAGAGTTGTGGAAAAAATGGTTAAATGCCGTTGAGCATGAGGAATAATTTGCTGATTTTATATGCATTGCATCTAGGACGGAATAATAATGATAAAAATTAAAACCTAGTAGCACGAAGATCACTTCGGTGCTAGGTGTTGCAGCGAAGCACAAAGCGGTTAGAAAGAAAAGCATGAAAGAGATGTTTTGCACTTACACGCTGCTGGTTTTTTAAAATGTTTGAGCACTAGGCATCCACCTCTTTGCATGATCATTTAGAGGAAATTAAAAGTATCAGAGTTAGCTCCTGGATATGCATAGCAATTGTTTTCAGTAGGCCTGTGACCCGCCGTTGAGAGCGTGAGGTTCCCATGCTGTAGGCTAGACGTGGGATCCTAAAGGGGAAATCAAATAAGGACAATGGTACATTCCTGGACACGCTTATTTGGTACCTTGAGCGATGTTTGTGCGAAATGTCTAAATGTTGAGCGACGCATCGAGGGGCCAATCCCCAAGGTGTAGGAGAGTCGCAGAGGGTTGACGGCATTCAGCCGTAGGAGGAACCCCATGTGTATGTGATTCGAGCCTTTTGGCTATGTGAAAGGGACTCCCTCTGAGGAGCAATATTGGGTTAGGATCAGTTGGACTACAACGTATTACAAACGCAATGATTAGGAAGGCAGAGATTTTGATAGACGCTCCTGGCCGCGAGGCCGAGGGGTTGTCTTGCGCATAGTGACGAGGTCCGGTTAGTGCATGAGCCAGTGCCGGCCCGTTTTTAGGTCCATCAGTGGTGCGTCTGCCGGGAGCTGCTTAAAAGTGGCGGTTCTCGAATCCTGGTTTTCTAGGGACCAACTAGCAGTTTATGCCAAAGGATACTGAGATCGATCCGTTATTTATTGATAAGCATCGTCTAGCAGAAATCCAAAAGCAGGAAAGAGACGAGAGAGCTAGGCGACGTGCTGAAATCTTTAGGAGATATTCCCCTAAGTGTAGCGGTGCTGAACCCTTACGAGGGAGTGGATCTAGTGGTCTTAGGACCCCAAGCAATAAGTTAGGAGAAGGTGGAAGCTCTAGTGCTCCCCTTCCTTCCATAAGCCAGTCCACGTCAATTGCGGGAGGTGTAACCCCACCGTTCCCTATTCCTAGTGCAAATCCAATCCTCATCATGGCGCAGCCTATTGCAATTCCAGCAGGAACGACGGATTTGCCGGCTCTAGGTTACCCGCTACCCATTTTTAATGGGCTAGTTGAGGAAGATGCGGAACTCCACATTAGGGAGTTTCAAAAGCTGATGTTTAACTGTCGCATTCAAGAAGAAGGGCATTTAATGATGTTCTTCAACATGACTCTCAAAGGAAGAGCTGCTATATGGTATCATGGTTTAGAAGCCGGAACCATATTGAACATTGATGCATTTTATGGAGCTTTTCGAAGGGAGTTTGCCCCTGAAAGGGGTGGGCAATATTGGTTGCGTGTACTCAACGTGACCCGCCAAGATCCACACGAGGATATTCGTGCTTATGCGAAGAAGATAAAAGAGGTCTTCCGTAAGTTGGACACCTCTATTCCTATCCCCGCAGCTACCCAATTGCAATATTTCCTACATGGTTTGGACTTTAATATCCAATTGCAGTTGAGTAGTGTTCCCTTGGGGGATATAGATACTGCCATTACACGAGCACAAGAGGTGGAATCCCGACTACAAGCAGCCTATGCTTCTAGAGGCAATTCAAACATGGGTTTAGTATTGGGAAACAATATGGCAATAGCCAATGGCAGTAATGGCCAAGGGATAGCGATGGCTAACCCTAATGGGAGAGGGAACATGATACAGAATGTCCCTTTATTACCAGCTCCCCCTAGCATGTCGATGCCTACGGGCAGTCAAATGGCTCCAAGTAGTGGAGGCCAGGCGGTCAATTCTAACACCATGTCTGCAGCTCAACAGCCTGTGCCTAATCGAATTGTTAGGCCGAGTGAACGACATGGAAATGACCAAGGCTATGAGTCGAGTTCTTCCAATGTTCTTGGCGAGGTTAAGGACATGATGAAGCATTATACCGACATGATTACGGAGCAGTATCGACAAATAGCCGTTGATGTCAACTTCCTTAAAAAACAACAAAATTTAATAGGAAGTAGATACCCAGAGGAGGGTGCACCTTCGAGGTTTAGTTGTAAATGGTGTGGCGGGCAGCACTATCCAAGAAATTGCCCAAATGTTAAGTGCGACATTTGTGGAAAATCTGGCCATCTAGCAGCTACTTGCTGGAGTAAGATCAGTTCTCTCCAGCGTGGTAGTCGGCAACCAGGGCCTGTTAATCATCGTGCCCAAGGAAATGATTCCCAGCGAGAGGATGGGCCTAAACAAATACTTCAACGATCAAAGACTACAGTGGAGGAGCTACCAAGTGGTAGTGGGGTTAGTTTGATTGAGGCTGTACGCGTTAATGATGCTGAAACCTCTAAATTACGAGCTGTTCTTACAAGAGGTAAAAAGGGTAGAGAAGCCGACATGGATAAGCCTGTCGACGGAAACCCTAAACAAGGCGACAAAGGAACGCAAGTTTTGGATCCTGCCCTAGAAGGGGGACCTTTGAAGCCCGTAGAGAGTAAAGCCGATAAGGAAGCACCAAAGAAGAAGGTGAAAGTTAAGAAAGAGGCAATAAAGCCAGCTCAGCGACCTAAAGAGCGGATGATTTGGCGTGAAAAGCGAGCTCTTTCGAACTATCATGAATTCGATTTGGCGGGCTCTCTTTGCGAAGTCAAGCCGGATGTGAACCTTTTGCAGCTTATTAAGCTTTCCCCAGGAGTACGCAAGGAATTTAGAAAGATCCTACGTACCGGGTATATCGTAGAACCTTTGGGTATTGCGCGAGTTGGTGATGACTGGTTTGAGCATGCTGAGAAGCATTGCCCAAGGGTTGCAGCCTATGTCGATGGGATATTAGTAGATTATGCTATTGTCGACACGGGATCATCTGTTAACATTATGAGTTCTGAACTGATGGAAAGGTTAGGTCTTGTGATTCAGAAAGATACCTCCACAATTCTCAGAATGGCAGATGACAGTTTGAGACAGCCGGAAGGCTGCATTACTAAGGTCCATGTCACTGTTGCAAATGTAGAATGCCTGTTGGACTTTAGGGTGATTCGTTTTGCAGGCCGTCCAAGTTACCAAGTATTACTCGGACGACCTTGGATCTTGCAAGCGGATTGCCAAGTGGATATACCCGCCGGTCGATTAATATTCGGCAGAGGTGCTCAACGTGTGGTGGTTGATGCTTATCCTGAGTCCCCGCAGAGTGAGAGGGCTCCTCTATCTTCTACAGAATTGGAGACATTAGAAGATTCATCTGTTAGTGAGGCATCATCGAGTGATGAGTCCAAAGAGGGATCCACCACGGAGGACATCTATCAGATCACTTTGAACGAGCCGATAGAGGCCCAAGATCGTATAAGAGATGCAGATGTTATCGAGCTAGACCTTGGTACGCTTGATGATTCGCGGCCAATCAAATTAGGCTCTATGCTCAGCTCAGCAGAAAGGGAGGACTATGTGGCCTTGATCCAGGAATTCCGTGATATCTTTGCCTGGAGTTATGATGAGTTGAGAGGCATCCCTCCCAGTCTTGCTGTTCATACAATTCCGTTGAAAGAGGGCAGTCGTCCTGTACGGCAGAAAGTAAGGCGTATGCCTTTCGAATTGAGGGATGGGCTGTTTGAGGAGTTACAGAAGCTTCGAAAAGCGGGTTTGATTTTTCCTGTGCAACACACGGAATGGTGTTCGCCAGTTGTGATTAGAAAGAAGAAGAATAATCAGATCCGTTTATGTGTAGACTTTAGGGAGCTGAATAAGCAGACAGTTAAGGACTACTACCCATTACCATTTATTGACCAGATTTTGGATCAATTAGCGGGTAGGGAGATATATTCGTTTATGGATTGCTTTGTAGGACACAACCAAATGGCAATTGCAGAAGAGGACAAGTTGAAAACAACTTTTATCACTGTATTTGGCACTTTTGCTTACCACGTGATGGCCTTTGGTTTATGCAATGCGCCTGGTTCGTGGCAACGAACAGCCGATAAGACATTCGGTGACATATCCCCTGACGAGTTGAGGGTGTTTATTGATGACTTAGGGGCCGCCACCGTGAGAGAAAGGCAGTTGATCATTCTGAGAAAATGCTTTGAGCGCTGTAGACAATTTTGCATCGCCCTAAACCCACGGAAGTGTGCTTTTGGAGTACCTTATGGGCTATTGCTAGGCCATGTGGTCAGTTCGGTAGGAATTGCGACAGACCCCGAGAAGGTGAAAGTTATAGTTGCCATGGGTCCACCACGCACTCCGAAAGAGGTTCATAGCTTTCTGTCTTCGGTTGGTTACTACCGTAGATTCATTAACGCCTTAGCAGAAAGAACGTTGCCACTTACAAATTTATTGTCCTTTAGCTGTTCGTTTGTATGGGGTGACCCTTGTAAGGTAGCATTCGAGGATGTGAAACAAGAGCTAGCAAGAGCGCCCGTTTTAAAAGCACCTAAAAGAGGTGAGGTGTTCTATATATTTTCAGCAGCCACCATGTATAGTATCAGCTGCTGTTTAGCCCAAATTTGGGAAGAGAAGTGGTACCACCCGATTGCTTTTGCTAGTCGGAAGCTGGGGGTATCCGAAATCAATTACACCTACATGGAGAAGCTGTGTCTAGCGATGGTCTTTGGGACCAAGAAGTTCAGGCATTACATTCTCTATGAAAAAGTCGTGCTTTATACGAAGGCGGAGGGACTTCGACTATTGATGAATAAGTTACAGCCGCCTGATCGTTTAGCGAAGTGGTTGATCACTTTGCAGGAATTTGATTATGAAATCAAGAGTAAGCCACCAAGGTTGCAAGGCATCGTGGAATGTCTAGTGGACTTTGGGGAGCCGAAAGAATCTATGGCTGAAGGTAGTGACATGGAGATGATATTTAAAATAGATACGGCATCTATTCCCTCCTGGTATGCTGCAATAACGCATTATTTATCAACGGGAGAGGCGGGATCCGAACTATCTAAGGCTGAGAAAAGGAAAATTAAGCAGCAAGCGTTAAAGTTTGCCTTGATCGCAGGTACATTATATCGGCAAGGGGTTGATGATATCTATCGCCGATGTGTGACGCCTGACGAGGTGCCATTCATTTTGGAAGAGTGCCATGATTCTGCTTGCGGTGGCCATTTTGCTGGACGGCTTACAGCACAAAAGGCTTTAAGAGCAGGTTATTGGTGGCCTGCCATCTTCTAGGATGCGTTTGTGTATGTTAAGAGATGCGATATTTGCCAACGACATGATAGTCGAGAGAATAGGAAACGACCACTCACCCCTATTATGGCGATACTTCCATTTGAGAAGTGGGGAATAGACTTTGTGGGTCCTATTACTCCGTCATCGACTACGCAAAAGAGGTACATCATTGTCGCAACTGACTACTTCACAAAGTGGTCAGAAGCACGTGCAACAAGGAAAGATGATGCTAAAGAAACTGCTAGTTTCCTTTTAGAGCAGATAATATGCCGGTTTGGTCCACCGAAAGAATTAGTGTCGGACCGCGGAACTCATTTCCTGAATAAGGTGATCAAAGGTTTGACAGAGTTGTGGAACATCAAGCATAACAAGACAACCCCATATAATCCGCAAGCCAATGGTCAGGTTGAAAGCACCAACAAGCAGCTTGTAGGCATCCTGTCCAAAATTGTGTCGGAAAAGAAACGGGATTGGGATAAAAAGTTATACGTGGCAGTATGGGCTTATAATACGACTTTCAAACGAGCCACTGGCCATACCCCGTTCAAGTTAGTATATGGGGAGGAGTGTGTCTTGCCTCTAGAAATTGAGCTGCCGACTATTCGGTTTGCCATCAATCATTCTTTGAGCGATGAAGACGCTCTTTTTGAGCGCTTGACGACATTGGCCCATTTAGACGAGCTTAAGTTGCAGAGCTTATTGCACCAAGAAGTGGCGAAGCGCCGAATGAAGAAGCTACACAACCTCAAAGCCAAGAAATACACCTTCAAGAAAGGACAGCTTGTTCTGTATTATGACGCACGACGTGAATTATTCCCAGGCAAGCTAGAACCCAAATGGGATGGGCCCTATAAGATCGTTAGAATAGGAAAGAATAAATCCACAGTTTTGTTAGCTGACCTTGAGGGGATAGAATTTAAAAATAAGGTTAATCTTAATAAGATTAAACCTTATTACTTCTGATTGTACTAATGCTATAACTGCCTTGCAGGTCTAGGCAAGATTGATCAAACATCTGCAAGGAAATCGTGATAGAGGTTGATGGGTCGTCTGATCCCTTATTTAGAACACCCATATTTGGAACAGAGGTATCATCAGGGAAAGCTCATTTGGTGGAGCAAAGGATACAAGGTGATTGAGCAAGAAGGCGGGACATTTATTTGGGAAATCAAGGTCTTCTGCCATCATTGCCTACAACTTTTGACGAGCATCCCTGTTGAATTCAATGATGATGGAGGGATGGAGCCCACAGTCCACCCGTTGAATATGCTGAATTTCGATTACCATAATTACGAGTAGAGTTCAGGATGGTAGGATATGTAAACCCTTTATGGACGTACACCTTGTACTTTGATGGGGCGTCCAGGGGTGCATGCAAAAAAGGAAGTGTAGGAGTTGTCATCCGAGACCCCCGACGACGCATTGTCATGAAGTTAGCTGCTTATCTCGGGGCGAATTTTACCAATAATATGGCAGAATACAAAGCCCTGATTATGGGTTTGAATATTGCAAAGAATGGTGGTATCCGCCAGTTGTTGGTGAAAGGGGACTCTCAGTTGGTTTTAAATCAACTCAATGGGACGTACATGGTGCGGAACCCGATCCTTTGTATGTACCATCATACTGCCATAGCCCTGCTAGACGAATTCGATCGAGTGGCTTTTCAGCTGATTCCACGAAATTGGAACCAGTTTGCCGATTCATTGGCTAATCTTGCGTATGAAGAGGACCTCTTCTTTAATTGTGGCCCTTGTCCCGATATATCTATTGATGGTGAGACAGGACCTGGTCGTTTGTGGGGTATGCTTTCTGAACATGCCCTCTTTGGCAGACGATGGTTGATTTGGGTGATGCAGAGGGTAAGCAAGACTCATCTACCTTTATTATCTCAGACCCACAGACTGATTCGACGACATGTGATGCGCACACCTCTTGCGATGTGCGCAGGAGGGATAGGTCATAATTTAATGCACCTAGTTTAGGGCTACAAGCCCTGTTCCCCTGGGAATAGTATGCTTTGATGTCTATCATGGTTGTTTCCAGGTGGATGTTCTGCCTAGTATTGTTTGATTTCATTAGGCCAAGAGGGCCGATTTAGTTTTGTAGCAAAGTCATGTCTGATTTCATTAGGCCAAGAGGGCCATTTCCCTGTCTAGTGCGGGTGCGTTTAATTGGGTTTTTGTTTAGTGTTGTGCTGTACAGGTTTCGCGGGTTGTGGAATTTTGTGGAGCCTGGAGGAGCCTTTGCTGCGATGGAAGCTTCTTGTGGCCACTCCAGGTGATATTTCTCCTTTACGAGTACCTTTCTTTCCTGTTATATGTGTATTTGTACTTGTTGAGGGGATACTTTTTGTTGGGGACCGGCGACCAAGGCATGAAGTCCCAGGTTTAGGCTAAGTATGTTTGAGGGAGGTCGGAGTAGTCATTGCCTCCTGTAAAGACATTGTTAGACATTGAAAGACCTGTTTTAGAAGGAAGTCCTAGTGGCCCTGTCCTGCTAACCTGCTAGGCAGCCGTTCTAGGAGTTCTTGTTAGTAGTGAGGCAGTTAGAGAAGCCTGCTAGAAGATAATAATAATGATGCCAAGAAATCCTGAATATCCTAAAAGATGAATATAAATACGAAGGTGTGTAAAAAGGGGTTCTAACCCCTATCAATGAAAAGAAAAGAAATGAAAATATATAAGCAGTTGATCATCGCCTTGCGAAGGCCTGGTAGGTTCCTGGGGACGAGTCAGACCCGGGGCCGATACCTTGTCTTCCTCGGGGTGGCTTCTTGCTGGAAAAATAATATCAAAACAAGGAAGGTTGGAGCGAAAATAAAAGTGAGCGTTAGAAAAGGATTAAGTGTCGCCTTGCGAGGGCTTGGTAGGTTCTTGGGTGTCGAGACAGGTCCTGAGACCGATGCCCTGTTCTCCTTGGGTCACTACGCTCAGCTCCCTCCTTTTTACATGCCCAAGTATGTTCATCTCATAAAAACCCTAAAAGAAGAAATTGACTGAAAGAAAATATCCTTTGCTCAGGCTATAGGAGTCCTCGCCTTGTAGGAGCTCCTAGTTGTGTTGTCTTTAGTTGGTCAGTAGTTCAGACTACCACTTAGGGCAACCTCTTTGGCAGTTTTTTTTAGTTTGGCTGTGTTGGAGCAGCTGGTTAGTGACTCACTTCGGATCTTCTATTAGATGATGCTAGGCCTACTCCTTGTGGATGTCATGCCTTGGTTCTGTCCAGGGGTAGGGGGAGCATTGTGCTGAGTTTTATGATGATAATTGTTTTGTATCAGTTTGATGCTTCTTTGGTTGTTTATGTGCAGATATGTTCGTGGATTCGACGGGCTGAGTCGCCCTATCCCGTGGTCGCCAATGAGAGCGGAATTTAGGTGACGGGAAGTGCTTAAAAATAGCTAAAAATTATGAAGATCAAGGGAAAAATATCCACCGTCAAAGGCGGCGGCTCGATCTAGGACGATTTTAAGCGCCAAAGTGCTTTAAAGGCGCCCGAGCGACACTTGGTGATTTTTCATAATTTTTCAGACAGTCATGTGGGTTGACACAAGCTACTGGCCAATGCGGGATGCTAAGCCGGACGCCCAGGATTTTTCAGAGCTCAATTCGGAGTCCGGACAGGGAAATGGCCAAGGAAACGGTCAAGATATGAAAAGGTGGACACTTGGGAGGCCAAATTTGAGCATGCCTTTTGAGTTTGGACCCCCCCCAAAAAATTTATGCACCTTATGAAGCAAAAAACGTGGAGAGAGAATGAAGAGGCATGAAAAAACGTGATCAACAGAGGGCGCCATTTTTTTCGCCATGGATGGAGAGAGGCATCATGGCTGCTGCAAACAACCCCCCCAATGGATTATGGGGCTTCATTCCCCTCTGTCTGTGGACTCTATCGCCGCCTCTCGCCCGAGAAATGGTGGTCTCTATGAAGAATTCTGATTTCAGTCTTTCTCTCTCCTCCCTCTCTCTCTTCTAAGAGGCAGTTCATGTGTGGGAAGGAGCAATGAAGAAAGAATGATGGAGACTTGTCCGGCATGGACCGGATTGCTCCATGGGCTGAGAATGGTGATTTGTGATGTTGTTGGACATGAAGTGTTGCTGTTTTCCAAATCTACAGCCATGGACACAAAACCCGAAACACGCGTTTAAGCGGTAAACTAAAAAATTACAAAGAAAATTTAGTGTTTTATGCTTTTGATTGATGGAATGCCGTTCATATGGACTAAGATTTGATTATGTTGCTGATTCTTCTGAGTTCTTACTGTTTATAACTAGAAATTATGAAAAACATGCATTTCATGGCTCGAAATAATGTCAAAAAACCCGAAAACCATGAAAAATGGGGAAAAACAAGGGTTTTGGGCGTATAAATGGGGAAAACCGTCGATACACATCAACTAATCTTTCAATTTTGTTGCAAATGAACTAAGGGCCACAGCCCATAAACTGGTTTTCATTTTCAGCCATTTAAAAAAATACAAGAAAATAAAGAAAATGGGGAAAAATGATAAAAACACCATGAAAAATAGGGGAAAAATACATTTGGGGCTACGAAAAATATAGAAAAATGGGATTTATGTTTGTTGATGTATAACAAGGCTGGGGCATGAAGTTATGCTTCAGTTCAGCCTTGTTTATATGTTTTAGTGCGTGTTTCCTTCCTTTCTCCACATAAAATGACAAGGAAACCCTAAAAGAAATGAATGCAATGATGCACTATCAACGGGGAAGGGTAGAGTTGTGGAAAAAATGGTTAAATGCCGTTGAGCATGAGGAATAATTTGCTGATTTTATATGCATTGCATCTAGGACGGAATAATAATGATAAAAATTAAAACCTAGTAGCACGAAGATCACTTCGGTGCTAGGTGTTGCAGCGAAGCACAAAGCGGTTAGAAAGAAAAGCATGAAAGAGATGTTTTGCACTTACACGCTGCTGGTTTTTTAAAATGTTTGAGCACTAGGCATCCACCTCTTTGCATGATCATTTAGAGGAAATTAAAAGTATCAGAGTTAGCTCCTGGATATGCATAGCAATTGTTTTCAGTAGGCCTGTGACCCGCCGTTGAGAGCGTGAGGTTCCCATGCTGTAGGCTAGACGTGGGATCCTAAAGGGGAAATCAAATAAGGACAATGGTACATTCCTGGACACGCTTATTTGGTACCTTGAGCGATGTTTGTGCGAAATGTCTAAATGTTGAGCGACGCATCGAGGGGCCAATCCCCAAGGTGTAGGAGAGTCGCAGAGGGTTGACGGCATTCAGCCGTAGGAGGAACCCCATGTGTATGTGATTCGAGCCTTTTGGCTATGTGAAAGGGACTCCCTCTGAGGAGCAATATTGGGTTAGGATCAGTTGGACTACAACGTATTACAAACGCAATGATTAGGAAGGCAGAGATTTTGATAGACGCTCCTGGCCGCGAGGCCGAGGGGTTGTCTTGCGCATAGTGACGAGGTCCGGTTAGTGCATGAGCCAGTGCCGGCCCGTTTTTAGGTCCATCATAGCTATTGAACTAAGCATCCCCTGACTAACTAGGTAGCTCCTATCCCATACCCTAAGCATCCCTTAACTAACTAGGTAGTAGCTTAGCCAAGCATCCCTTGACTAACTAGGTAGTACCAAGAATTCCTAACCTAAGCATCCCATGACTAACAAAGTAGTTTTTGAACCAAGCACCCCCTAATATAGCCATCCCCTAGCTAGAAACCTAAGTAGCTCTCAACCCCCTAAAAACCACTAAGTAGCTACCTAGATAGTCTAGGCAACTAGAATGTTAGCAAGGTAGCTAGTTGTTCATCATCGAACTAGTAACTAGCTAACTAGCTAGCTTCACACTTGGATGTATGGCCACCTAGATAGTTGTAATTTTTGACTAATGAAAGAAGGAAAAAGTGACTAAAAATATCCTTCATTGCTACTTCATCCATACCAAAAGTTTCTTTAGCAAAGAACATGGCCACATTTCTAGCTACCCTCTTCCTCTCCACTTCACTGACCTCGCTTGGAGACTTCTCTCTTGTACCTTTTGGTAGTATTCTCTTTTTATCTTTGATTCATATTGTCTTATCCAAGCATGTCTAACATTTGGTGATTCCCACATGTGAGCTCTATTGTGAGTAGTCCCTCTTAATGAGCATCAACATATGCATTTGTGCCAACCACACCCCTTGACTTCATCTACTATGTGCCAAGGTGATGCACTTCATATTGGCTTATCCAAGCATACATTGGCATTTGGTGATTCCCATAGCCCTTCTTTCTATTGATTAGTAGGCAGTGTTTTGCTGACAAAGAGAGAAAAATCATTACTATTGGCTTTCCAAGTAGATAGTAGAAGAGAGAGAGAAACTACATGTGAGACAAAAAGAGAGAGAGAAAGTAGCTAGAAGTCATTATTGTGCTACTACTAAATAGTTACAAAAAGAATCAATACATTGACTACACATTTTTTAATTAAAAAAGCATTAAATTTTCCAAGGTGCAAAAGCTTTATTCCTTAACATTGTAACCATGAACCTATCTACAACTAGTATCACCTTTTTCTAGTCATGTCTCAAACAATCTATTTTGGTACCATCTTACTATGTTTTCACCCTAAGATGATGCTCATAAGAGAGCTATTGGAGGCACCACAAACATAATGTCTTCTCTCTCTCTTTTTGCAATCTCCATTATCCTTGTAGCTCCAACAATGTTGTTGGGGTAAAGGTCAATGTCTTATTTAGTAACCCTAACTATATATGGGTACACATGTTCTTTATTCTTTGAGTAATAAGACAATAAGCCGCTAATGACAAGAGAGTTATTAGAGGCACCACAAACATAGAATCTTCTCTCTCTCTCTCTCTCTCTCTCTCTCTCTCTCTCTCTCTCTCTCTATGTAATCTACATGCTCCTTGCAACTCCAACAAAGAGAGTCATGGAACTTAATCTATAAGTATGAGAGCATATGCAAAAGCTTATGAATTCTATAAGAAAAGTCACTCTTTGGATATGATGATCAAAATATGTAGGATAAACAGGACCATCAAGCACTCTACAAAAAATATCTCTCTATCTAACATGATAGCTCCTTCAAACTTGGAATCTCGATACACAAAATGATAATCCACTACCCATGGTTCACAATTAAGAGGAGCATCTTAAGAGCACATAATGAGAAATCCAACAAGACAATAGCACCAACACAAGAATACCACCAAAGGACTTGAGAGTTATTTGGTAAGTCAAACTCATAATGTCTTTGCAAGCCAAAATATTTCACCACAAACATACATACACAAACCCCAAGGAGCATGTTAGAGAGACCTTAAACCTCAAGCTCAACTTGGTCTTCAACAATCACCAACTTGTCTTCTATGGACTTTCGAGGCTTTAAGCTTAATGAAGAAAGAAACTTCATGACCTTCGAAGGTAGATGGATACAATAGCTTCCTACACTCGCCTCACAACTCAAAAAGAGAGTAGGACCCTCCTTGCTATAATGGCACCCCCAAAACACTCAACCACACAACATAAAAATAATATTCAATATTTCTCCTCTCACATAAAAGAAGCAAGCCTTCTCAACACAAAGAGAACATCTCTCTCACCTTCAATCTTCTAAAAAGGGCTTTAAGCACATAATTCTTTAGTAAGTCTGTGGATTGATCTATAACCCCCTCAATAATGTGTAAAGCAAATGTGATTTGAAATCATGCCATTCATTTATTTTTGGCTCTCTATCTAAAATGCTTCCATCATATGTGGAATAGTATTTCTAGATGGAGGGTGATATAGAAATTACATGGTGTAGTGGATAAAATTTGAGCAAGAAGTAGAGAACACACAGCAAATATGAGAAGAACAAAAATTGCTTTAATTTCAAATGAACTAATACAAAGAAGGCCATGCCCACTTGTGTGCTTCCAATGTGAAGCTTAGATGGTGATCCAAATAGGTAATAGGCAAAGATCTTAAGGGTAGCTGGAAGAACTCTAACTGGTTGAAAGATTGATTGACAATGGCTTTAGAAGGGTCTTCCTTTTATAGCCCAAGAAGGTAGTCTAGTCTGACCATATTTTGAACCTTTCCTAGTTTGCTAAGAAATATTCCAAGGAATATTTCCTTTACTATCAAGCCAAGGGCACTACCCCAGACCCTCGTCAAGGGGGCCGCTAGCCCTCTTAAGACCCCCCCCCATCTAGGGACTATTTTTGTGGCCCTCAAACCCCAAAATAGGGGTCCTTTATAACTCCCACACCCACAACTCAATGCATTGTGCCTCGACCTGCTACTAGGAGAACTACTCTATCTAACCCAAAGGCTAAATCCAAAAATGTCACCTTTTTGCCATCCAATCATATAGACCTCATTTGACATACAAGTCATGACCCAACCAATGTCTATGCTCACACATGGCTTCTCCTCATAATGGGGGCCTTATAACTTAGAGCTCCATGGATCATTGGTGGCACCTTATGAGGGCGGGGCATTGAGCAGATCTAATAGTTAATAAGGTGCAGCTTTAAGTCATTTGATCTTGGGTATATATCGAAATAGGATTTTAGTTTTAATATTCACTTTTAAAAATCTAATGGGGAATATGAATTTCCATTGCACTTATTAGTAAGAATGATCCTATCCTTAAGTTCTCTCTCATTAAAACGATACCTTGCTACTCTAAATAGATTCCACTTGGGTCCGCATTATTAGAGAAGCTCCTTGCAAAGGTTGGCTGGAATCTTTTTGTAAGTGGTTGGTGATTGGCATCTTATCCCTTGAGAGTTGATGTGAATACTTGCAATCAAAGTCTTCATTCCTTTTTGTTGGATCCCCTACTTCATAACTTTTATTTGGATGCATCTTCTCCCAATAATTCTCTAATGAGAATTTGTGATTAAGGGTTGAAAAGGCTATCTCACTTGAGTAAAAGCTTGTGAATTTCTCTATTTTCTCTATCCACCAATTGGAGAGCTACTAATTGAGAGATTTGGGTCATGATTTTGTATATTGCTTCTTTTGTTTAAATGTTTGAGATAGCCATTTGATCCAACATTTGATCTATTTTATATGCAAGCTCATGGTGCTTGATTGATTATAACAGGTAGCCTTTAAAGTGCTATACTATCATGGTTTTTGGGGCTCTTCTTGATGCTTCTAATGATGAGTTTTTCAACCATTCAGTATCTTATTTGCTGCTTTAGATCCTCCTAAGCCTGACTTTTTTCCCTATTACCTACCATTTTTAAGTGCTAGATCTACAAGGCATGCATTTACTAAAATACCGATAACTTTTGATCTCGATATCCAAATGTCGTACTTTGTAATTCAAATAGAAGGGTGAGAAGTCCTATTCAAAATACTATTTAAAATTTCCTTAGAATGAGTTCAAAGGCTTCTAGAAGAGCAACAACATTATGACTATCTAGAGAATAGACCCACACCATATATGAATATAGTTTTGGCCTAAAAATGCATTGTATGACTTGTTTAAGGGTTGTAAATGTTGTGAGAATCCCTAAGGACCTGTAGGAATGTTTGAATGCCCTATAATACCATGTTTATACTTGTAGCGACCAATAATGCCCTATTTATACCTATAGTAACCTATAAAATTTTGTACGTATCTATGAATGCCATGTTTCATCCAAAATGCCTTTAACTTACCTATGTCTTCAGCCCTCCATGTGCTACGGGGTGTTCAAAGTTTCTCTTTGACTTGAGTTGTGCACCCCTTTGAGAACTTCAATAGTGAGGGAGGGTGACCTCTCTTTTGTCCCATTACCTCCCTTTGTATCCACATTTTTCCTTGATGATAATAATAACATGGTAATCCAATACTACTCTAATCAAACAGGGTATGAAATTGGAGCTTGAAAGCAACATAAAATCAATTGAATGATAATGGGCTCAATAGAGTATCTTCTTGATTAATGACTCACTGATTGCACAACTTACTTACTAGATTTTGAAATTAAAGAGGGAAAACAAGCAAGGGTTAAAGGATTAGAGCAAGAAATCTCAATAATATCCCAATCTAGATTAATCTTTCAAGTATTAAACAAGTAAGAGACCATTTAGGTTAGTGATTTGGTTAAAGAATTTGTCCTAATAAGAAAATGGTAGTAGATTTGAAAAGGTAATCAATTCTTTCATTGTTCAAGGTAATTGGATAAGACTCAACAATTGGATGAGAAAGAGGGATTAAGAATTGAATGTAGGTATCTCTTGCAAAACAAACTTGATGTAAGCTTGAAAGCTCAATGTACTCCATTGCATTGTTCCATAGCCATGGTAGCTTGAAGGTTGATGTATCTTCAGTAGTGTCAAAGCTTAGAAGTAAGAAATTAATGCATCCATTATCCCTTGAGCAAGAATGGCTCAATGTTTTTAATCTTCAAGCAATAAGAAGAGACCTTTGCTGTGGATGAGCCTTAGAGCAAGATTTTTAAGTTTTCTTCAAAAAATGGCAAGCTTGAAGCCAAGCTTTCATGGCTACCCCTATCCATACCTAGGGTCTCAAGAAGGATGCAATCCTTGAAGGAAGAGGTATGAGAGCTCTATCTTGAACAATTGCCAAAAGTTGATGCCTAAGAGTTGAAGAACCATAACATGGTGATCAAATGTGCTAGGCTGCTACCATTGATTCTTCATTAGAGCTTGACAAAATGTTTATTGGTTTGTTGAGAAAGATGGTAAGGATACTCCTAAATGATCCTTGTGTGCCGTGGAAATAACAATGAAGAGGTATGGGTATATTTCTTCCATGGAGGCTTGCAAACCTTGAAAGGAAGAGGAAACGAAAGCTTATCTTTAAAGTCACTATGACTTTTTCCCACTCTAACTTTAATTAAGCCCCCTTTTCTTAACTTGACTACCAAAATAGCTTAAAATTGGTTCATGACCCACCATTTTAACCTTGATATTGCCAAATTTGTCTAGAGCTCCTATCAAAGCCTTAAACATGGTTTCCTGGCCACTTGTGGTGGCAAGCCTCTAGTCCCTGCAGTGGCCCATCTCTATTGTACCTATGTGTCCCAAGTGTCCCAAGTACAACTGTGCTTAATCAAGTTCTCACTTTTTAAAGCAATAGTGTAATGCTCAAGGAAGTTTTCAATCACTATGCAATGTGATCATCATCCTCAATTATAAGTGAATTGTTATTCTCACTCAAGTATGGTTTCTTTGGTTTCCTTAGAGACCATTGGGTGGTCTCAATGTAGTGCAACCTCCCTAGGCCTAATTGTGGCTAGTCAAGACAATGAAGTATGATCACATGCAATGATAAAAGTGCAAATTTGGCCTAGGGTTTTTGAATTGTTTATTGGTATGCAAGTTGCTTGGCTCCTAGTAGAGTTGTCCCAAGAAGTCTAACTTTAAGTGATTGGATGATGGAAACAAGTTCTTCTTGGCAATTTCAGTTGTTGCAAGACAATCCTTGTGATACCAGAATTCCCTTTGCATCAGTAGTGTGACTCCAATGAGCTCTCTTGCTCAAATTCCCTCAACTAAACACAAAACAACCCAATTGTCTCCAAGTTATCGATGCTCCCAATGGCTTACACTTGCTCAAGGGTACGCTTGGCTCATAGTGAGCTTGGTGAGCTTGGTGGGGTTATGATCTCCCAAGAAGTTTATGGCCTAAATGAGAGAAATGTCACGTTTCAAACAATCATAGTCTCCACACCAAGGATTCTTGCTTTGATGATTGCTAATCCAAGATCATACGATCACTAGCTCAAACAACTAGGTACCCTAGAGGTTGTATTTGGTGATTGGGTAAAGTTTATGTTGTGATTCATGGAAGAAACTCATGCTAGTGTTAGTATCTTTAACCCAACATATCTACTAAAGCTTGGACAATTTTTAGATTCTCCTAGATGAAATGTAAGGCACTCTAAGTGTGTGAGCAACTTGGAACAATGACATGCCCCTTTAGGTAACCCTTCAGATGTTTCCACTACTAGCATATCGAGGATATTAATTCAAGAGTATATAGACCTCTCTTAATGCAACATTTCTAGTTCGTCAATGTAGTCTTACAGTGCAATCATAATAAGAACGTATTACATAAGACCTTCTAAATAGTGTGAGGCCAAGAATAATGTGATTATAGGGTAAGATTTATGAGCCTCATGGTTTTTCTAAAAGCAAGGCCTTGGGTTGCTCCAAAATCAAGCAAAGGTAACCTATATCTTAGCAAAATCAAGATGTGATGCTCTTGGGTCTAGTGAGGCTTCTTATGTGATGCTAATGTATGTTAAGATGGTAAGCTCAACATGTGTAGACATTGATGATGGACCATCTAGTTAGATGGGTTTGCATGTCTACACTTAGCACATCAGTAGTCATTACCATCCTCACATGGCCACTGACTTATCACTTATTATATTTGATTATTATACCTATCTATAATTGGCATGGTTATAGCACCACTCAATTAGTATAGTTAATTATGCACTATTGGATTTAGTAGGCCACTTTTCTTTATATTGTATCTTATATATACTTTGTGTACACTATATTTTGTGTGAAAGAAGAAGAAGAAACCAACAAGAAAATGTTTTGGTCTCCATCTCTCTTCTTGTATTCTTGAGTGAGCTTCATCTTTTGTGTATGGTGTGTGTTTGGTGTAGTAGCTCAAGCAAGTCCCCCCCTCCCCACACACATGATTTGTGGACTGGCAAGCAGTGGAATACATGATCTCAAAAATCAATCGCATAAAGTGTACTTCATCATTAACCTGTCAAAGCAATTCAACTATCATCATAGGCTCTTAACTCATGCTCTTCAAAAATAATAACGAAACTTTATATTTATGAAATGTATTTACAAAGATATATTGATCGTACTATGATCTACCAACACACCATCTCATGGATCGAAAAGTATCAGGGTCTATACTCTCATATCTTGGTGGATTCTCATGTACATGGCAAACAACATAATATGGTGGTTATTGGGGGTAAACAAAACATCTTGTGCCAAAATAAGGCCTTCTTGGCACGGCAACAAATCTCTTGGGTGGTACTATTTGTAGCACTTTTCGATATACCCACAAGGCTTCACATATAAGCTCATTCCTAATGTCTAGTAATTGTTCAACAAAGGCACTGAACAAAAGGTATATCTTAACTATCCTTAGTTGTTCAGCCCATCGAATCCTCCATAGCTCGTAATGAAGAAGGATGTGACACCAACAATATATTCCCATGTGTGACCTATTCCTTGGCCAAAAATCTCTCATGTACCATGAGTTAAGATAAGGTTGCACTTATCACTTGGCCCTTTGCCCTCTCAGGTGCTCGAGTGATCAAAAACCAAAAACACCTACCTCCCTCGGGAGCATAGGACCCCCACCCACAGTAGGTGAGTTTTTTCACACTCCACAGAGTGTTTAGGGAGCATTAGATTGGGGATCCCAACATCCCGAACCACCACAATCCACAACTCATCTGACTGTTACAAGCAGGAATCATAAGAGACATAATTCATCATTCACAAATCCAAAAGTAGACATAACCATAAAACATTTTTAACACACTTGTCAATGTATGTGATGCATAGAATCTATCCCCCTCATCGATTCCCGTGTTCTTTCCTAAAAAGCAATTTATTATACTAACATGTTTTTATAAGTTTAAGTACTTTCTAACTAATCGTAATCTATGTAACAGATTTATCCTATGGGCTTTTCTAACATTAATAACTTATCCCTCATTTTATCGTAAGATGCAAAAAAGCAATAACATAGAAAAATTAAGAAGTTGTAGAGTTAATAGCTTAAAAGTAATCATTTTCTTATGTACTAAACCTGATTATCTCTGTTCGACCATCCATCGTAATTATGGGTTATGATCGCAACCTTAGTTTGTTGTGGAATAACTAGTTCTTCGGGTTGAATGGATTCAGGGGTAACTTCCGCTTGTGCTTCAGTAGAGCAACTACTTCTTCGCGTTGGGAAGTTCTTCGAGCATGACCTTGCTCAGCATCTCGACATCTCTTGGGAGCCATGGAAGAAGCTTGATGGATTTAAGCAGTGCTTCCGCTAGGTGTAAAGAGAGAGAGACTCGGCTATTTGCAATAGAACTTTGACGCATCAACAACAGAGAGACTTTTGCAAGGGTTGTTTTAAAAAAGAAACGTGACGATCTATCCTTGCTTATATAGTAATTAGAGGGGGGTGAAGAGAGAACATTTACTTTTAGCATTTTTGATGACATCATCGATGATATCAGAGAGGAGCTCTATGTTTGGAACGTAGAGTGGAGATAAAGATATGGCGAGCACTGCATGTCGCATTGTCGGGTGGCGTCACACTCCAAGGCTCACGACCAAGGCAGTGACCAAGGCATAGACCTTTGCATCTTGGCCTTGGCATACTTGGCAACAGCTACGAAGTCTTCGTTGGCGCCGTTGGCTGTGCACGAGAAGCTCCCACTAGCTTGTAGGAAAAACTTATAGGGAGGTCAATCATTTGGGCAGTGTCGTCACCCAAGTGCACTTAACTACTAAGTAACTATCCACTAGGCTAGTTATTTTTATTGTTTTATACTACAAACATAGTTTTAATAGGCTTGTCTTGGGAGGGTTTCCCAAGCCTTTCTTCAATTATCTTCATAGTTAGAGCTAGTTTTAAAAATGTACAATCTTTACCATTTTGTTTTTAACATAAATCAATTTTTGGAATTTATACGCACATTGTTTATTAAAATAAACTAAGTAATGGGGACATTACAAGAATGGAATGCAAAGGACAAAAGGGTGATGTATTGGTTATCTAAGCTATTGATAATACTATACCGAGACATATCAAAAGGGTGATGTATTGGTTATCTAAGTCATTGATAATACTATACTGACATATAAAAAATGCAAAAAGCTCACATGCAACATGGGCCACATTTGAAAACATGTTTTTTGTGAATATAAATGTATGAAAGATTCATCTTAAGTAAGAGTTCAATACTTTGAAGAAAGAAAAAATGTATATCAATAAGTATGTTTTGAAGGTGATTACATCAATCATTACATCAATCATTAGGCATTACATCAAAAAGTAAAATAGGTCATATTGTAGCCCATTGTTATGCTAAGAAGGATGATATCCACAATCGTAAATTGGAGCGAGGAAACTATGTATCATCTTCACGACAAAATAAAGACAAAAATGAGTATATGTTGGTTATGTGGCATATGATGAATGCTGTTATAGAAAAGGGGACACATGCTGATGTATGGTATGTTGATTCAGGTGTATCTTATTATATGACTAGTTAGTGCTTTGGAGAGATGTAGGATTTACAAAATCTAGGTTATGTGCAATGGATGATGATTCACGTCATCTAATTTTACACATTGGAAAGGTTCCCTTGTCCTTGTATTATGGTTAGATAAAGATCCTATTAGATGTACTACATGCGCCATTCATCTAAAAGATTTTAGTGCCTATTGGTTAGATGGTAGAGTAAAAGTTGCTGGTTTGATTTAATACAAAAGGATACTTTGTAGAAGACTTTAATGATAAGTGTAGGTTGGTTGCAAAAGGAAGTAGAGTTGGCCACATGTTCACTTTTGATGCTAGAATTCTTGCCATGAATGCTAGTATGTATGTTGAAGGAAAAGGAGTGGTTGCTAACATTAAAATATGGCACAAATGTATTGGACACATACAAATGTGAAAATGCTAAAATTAATACAGCCCAAAGGGTTGATTACAAGGTTGCTTGCTTTTAGAGTTGTAGAATTTCATAAAGTGTGTGAATCATGTCAATTTGGTAAGCAAGCAAGACAACCTTTTTTGCATGATAGAGATGTGAGCAAAAATATACTTAATGTTATACATGTAGATGTTTGGGAGTCTACACAAAACATATCTCTTGGTGGTAGCAACTATTTTATCACATTTATTGATGATTATTCAAGAAAGCTATGGGTACATTTCATGAAGGAAAAGAGTGATATATTTAAGCACTTCAAAACTTTTAAGGCTAATGTTAAAATGGAAATAGGTTTGATAGTTAAGTACTTGAGGTCAAATGGAGGGGGAGAGTACCTCTCTAATGAGTTTAGTGACTTTTTGAGGTATCATGGAATAAAGAGACAGTTTACTTACATGTATACCCCATAGCAAAATGGGGTTGTAGAAATGAAAAATAGACATATTGCAGAAGTTGCACAAGCATTGATGGTTGAAAAGAATATGTCAAAATATTTTTGGTTTGAATTTTTTCATACTATTGTCTATATTATAAACATAACTCCCATAGCTACAATTTACGAGATGACTCTAGAAGAATGCTTAACATGCAAAAAGATTGATGTGTCACACTTAAAAGTGTTTAATTGTGTTGCATATGTTTATGTGACAAATGAGCTACAAAAGAATCTTGATCTCCAAAGAATGAAAAATATTTTTATTAGATATTCTTTAGAGTAGAAAGGGTATCATTGCTATAACCCGATCACAATGAGTTTAGAGTGAGCACGAATATTATTTTTTATGAGATGAGTAGTTGGTATGCATCTAGCGGTGATGCATTGGATGGTGTTAATGATGATAGTTATATGCAGAAAGAAAAACAAGACTCACTGAGCCTTAGTCGATGAGAAACATCATTTGGTACTACATCTATAGTTGGCTCTTGGTCTCCCGACAGACTAAGGAGTAGCCCCATATCTTTAGGTGTATCTACAAAGTGTTGCAAGTAAAGATAAGGAGAAGAAGAAAGTGCCAAATGGTAATGATGCATCTATCAGTCATTTGGGATTTGATGGAGATTATAATGGTTCAAAGATTTTGGATGATGAGCTTGGTATTCCTTCAGTCAAGACATCAAGTGTATAGAGAGCATATGGTAACATAAAGGCTCCACTGAGTGGTCCAATGGTACGCATGTCTAGTAGGGTTAGATACCCTATTAAAAGATTTGGTTTTGAAGTTCATGCAACTCACCATTATGCTTATATGGTAAAGGTAGTTGAGGATGTTGAGCCCACTTGTTTTGAGAATGTTGTTGATCATGCTCATTGGGATGCAACAATGGATGAGAAGATGGCTGCATTAAAAGCCAATAAAACTTGGGATCTAGTACCATTGCCTAAGAGCAAAAAAGCTATTGGATGTAAGTGGTTATACAAAATTGAGCATAATGAAAATGGTTCTATTAGTAGCTATAAGGTTAGGCTAGTTGCAAAAGGCTATGCTCAAACATATGGCATAGATTATAAAGAGATATATAGTCTAGTTGCTAGGATAACAATTGTTAGATGTGTGATTGCTTTAGTAGTAGCCAAAGATTGGAGTTTGTAGAAAATGAATGTCAAGAATACTTTCTTGCATGGTGAATTGCAATAATAGATGTATATGGATCAGCTAGTAGATTATGAGGATTTAGAGCATCCCACAAATGTGTGCAAGTTAAAGAAGGCGCTCTATGGGTTGGTGTAAGCACCTAGAGCACGGTTTGACAAGATCCAAGAGTATCTTGTTAGCATTGGCTTTTATGTTTTTAATGTTGATCACTCACTTTAATGTTGCTAGCATAGTCATCTATGTGGATGACTTGATTATTACAAGTGACAATGACAGTGGGATTGTTGAAGTTAGGGATTGTTGAAGTTAGGTGAGATCCAAAATGGCCAAAGAGGTTGAGGCCAAATATAGTGGCCTTTGTGAGTTGGTGGCCTTTTGCCACATCATTGGTGGTTAAGGTGGGCATGGGAAAAAGTGTGTGTGGGGAAACCATGTAAAGCTAGAGGCTATCAGAAGGCCTCACTAAGTGTGCAAAGGCTATGCACACGTTACGTGAGGGTTACAAGGCTTATGATTGGAGCATTAATGCAAGTACATACAAGACTTTAAAAAGCAGTTTGAATAGTGGGAATAGAAGGATTGATGAGGTTGGTCCTTCTGCTCATGATGATGAGTGTCTTCTTCTTCTTCTTTTTCTTCTTCATGGTCTTCTTCATCTTTGATAGTTGCAAGGTAGGCCTTCTGTGATCTTTTCTTGGCATGACAAAATTTTTCAATGTGCCCAGTTCTTTTGCAGAAGTCATAAACAATATCTTTCTTACTTTGTACTTGTTGTTGACATAGAGCAGTTGTTCTTTCTTTCAAGTGCTTGCTTCTTCTTTGACTTCGAGTTTTTTCTCTTCTGTGATGCTTTATGTCTACCAACTTTGGATTTGGCATATTAATTAGTGTGGTGGAGACATTACCAAATTCTAGAGAAAGACTCTTAAGCAAGACTTCAATGCATACATCTTCATCTATTTTTAAGTTAATCCCTAGAAGTTGAGTTAGTAGATTTTCCATATAGTTAAGGTGAGTTGCAAAGGATGTATTAGCCTTTATATCCAACCTAAAAAACTCAATCAACAATCCATATTTTGAAGATTTAGATTGGGCACCAAACAATGTGTCCAATTGTTCCCAAGTGGCACGAGAATGTATCACATTTGTCCACATGGTGGATGTAACTGTCATCAAGCTTAAGCTTGAAGCTTAAGCTTGAATCTTAAGCTTGATGATTTCTTGGGATTTTTCATCATCATTTTCCATAATTCTACAAGAGAAGCATCTTTGGGTTCCTTCTCATGTCCACTGGTTATTGACCATAGACCTTTCTTCATGAGGATTAGCTCTATCCTTGTTTGCCATGTGTGGAAGCTCGTTCCTTTGAAGTGGCATGATAGTGAATCTTTGCTCATACTAGATGGCAAGAATAGTAGCAAATAAACACCAAATATACCAGATCAGACTAGAAAATTAGTTGACAAGGATTTTCTCAAGGGTCATAAGAGTTATCAGTGTTAAACAACACTGAATGAGTATAAAAAAGATACTATGCTTGATGTTCTTGTTGATTTCTCCCCTCCTTGCTAATTTGTAGTGTACATCTTGTTGAAGATTGAGTGATATAGGGAATTAGAGTGGCAAAGACTTGTTTGAGACAAGAGAAAGAGTGAGAGGAGAAGATAAAGAGGAAAGAGGATTGCAACCACCCTCAAGCACCCATCTCCTCAAAGCGATCAACAAACCTTCTCCTTTTCTTTTATTTAAATATGAAAATCAAATTGCACACATTGGCTAAGGTCTTGAGACCCCTCATTTTAGAAATGGGATGAAAGGTGTTGACCCTCCTTTCCCTTTTAAAATGCACACATTGGCTAACCTCATTTTAGGAATGGGATGAAAGGTGTTGACCCTCTTTTTCCTTTCAAAATTTTAAAATACGTGCCTTTGGACTACACATGTTTTCATTGCTTCATAGAAAATATTTGGACAAGAGTTACATCTCCAATGGATCATTATACAAAAAATGTTTCTATGATGAGTACATTTTTGTGTCTTTATATGCATACATTTTTAGGTGATCATTCCCCCCAATACTAAAATGTGAAGTGTCCCTACAAACAAATTGGAGAAGAACCATGATCAATTCTTGCAAAATGTCTTATCTTTATCATTGGTCTTGATTATTTTCTTTGATATTTGAATTTCCATTGGAAGGGGAAACTAAATAACACACAAAAAGAAACACATGACTAGGATGTTTAGCCTAGGTTAAAAGCACACCAAATAAAACCCCAAGAAAAACATGAAAGATAGGGCTGTGGACTAGCTTACACATGAGAACAACTTCACCGTCAGGATAGATGGAAAGACAACCACACCATGAGGCACATAAATAAAACCAAAAAAGAATATCACTATAGAGTACACCCTTGCTAAAGATTATGCAATGGAGTTTTTCCACCCTGTTTGAAATGAAAAGGAAAGGTAGGGTTTATAAAAAATAAAAGTAAAAATTTGAAAGAGGAAAATATATTGTGTGTATTGGAGGAGGAGAGTCTTTGTAGAATATCATTTTGAAATAGGAAAAAGATGAGTACTAATGAACTTTAGAGAAGATTTTTCTTATTAGAGAAGATATTTGATTTATTTGTTGAAGGTCTAAAGGTTTGAATAAAAGAAATTATAAGATGAAGAAGGAGATAAGGTCATCATTGATGTTGTTGATGCCATGTGAAACAATAAGAAATGTGTGGAGGATGATGAATTTGATATCCACCATGTCATCAAGCCAGATCCTTATTGGCATGTGAAGTCAATTGGGGCATAGCTTGGAAGATTTTGTCGTTGCCTGATGCTGCATATGTGGAATAGTGGGTAAGAAGGCAAGAGGAGAAGTATTGGAGAGGTGGACAATGGGGGCTAACTGAGCACGAAGGAGAGGGCAAGCAAAGTAGCTGAGGTGTAATGGGAATGAGAGAAATGATTAGTGATGCCATAAGGCCTGGGGGGGGGATGGAGACATTGGCTAGCTGTGAGGATTGAAGGAGATAGAGGAGCAGTAAAACATGAAAAGATTTGCTAGAGATAGTGATGCTAGAGTTGATGTACATGCTCATGTCACTAATGGTGGCATACAAATGTGGACAGAGCAGGGATATGGTGGTAGTGAGTAGCAACCATATTCCAAAGAACACCACAATCCACAAAAATAATAGAGGTTAGACCACATGATCATCTTGATGTCATCCACCAAGGATAGATCAAGGATTATGAGAGTTGGGTTGCCACTAGATCAACAAGAAACACAACTCCGAAAATTTTGATACTATCACCAAGTGAATAGCAGAAATATGACAACATCCATAAGGATAAGAATTTAACAAGATGCACTTCTAACTTCTTTAGCATCCCTTTCTCTTTCTTTTTCTTCCAACATTAGCACATGAGATAATTCTCCACAAGCTTTTCTTGTGAGCTTCATAGCCATCTCTTTTCTTATTAGTGCACCAAATGGATAGCATCATGCCATGTCACAAAATAAACCTTGAATGGGCCAAGTAAAGGTTGCAAGTACTCTCATTGGCCACAAAACTTGCAAGAAAACTCTATTCTTCACCAAGAAACCATCTCTCAAAATACACAAGAGAGAAGAAGGCACACAAAAGATTGAGAAATGCTTCCATCCTCACTCCCTTCTTCTTCCTCGCTCTCCATTAGATGTTGCAAAGGAGCACCAGGGAGAAAGAAACAAGAACAAGAAATGAGAGAGAAAGAAATGAAGTCTGAGAGAAGAAGACAAAGAGGAAAGAGGATTGCAACCACCCTCAACCACTCACCTGGTCAAATCACTTGACAAACCTCGTTATTTTCTTTTCCTGAAATATGAAAATCAAATTGCATACATTGGCTATGGTCTTGAGACCCCTCATTTTAGGAATCGGACAAAGTGTATTGACCCTCCTTTTCCTTTTAACAATTTAAAATGCGTGCCTTTAGACTACACATGTTTTTACATTGCTTTATTCTTGGAAAAAAGTTACATTTGCAATAAATCATTATACGAAATATGTTTCTATGATGAGCACATTTTTGTGCCTTTATTTGTACTCATTTTGGGGTGATCACCCCTTCTACTTCCCACAAGATAGTAATATAGAGCCCAAAGTTTGAACAAAAAAGGCGCTTTTATGACTAAAATTGTCTCCTAAGATTGTTTTATTTTCCTTATCCAGTTCTAACTTTTATTTTTCATAAAAAAGTCAACTAATCTCTTCTACTCATCCATCTTAATCTATCTTACACCCGCTTCAAAGATCCACTCCTATTCTATTTCAATGGTATCTTAGCAATGGAACCAAATTCTAGGAGGCTAAGCTTGATGTTGAACTTAAAGAAACAACTATTGTTTCAAGCACTTCTCTCTTTTTAGCAATGACTATCTCCCACATAGTTGATATATCTCTTGTGCTCACCAATCTACCTGTTCTTCTTTGAAACCCCATGAAAGTAAGAAGAATGAGCCCAAAAGTCAAGTGAGCTCACTACTGTCTTACCTTCCCCTTGACACAAGGAAGTAAAAGATCGAATGTGGCTCCACAATTTGTATAATGATCCTCAAACTACCTCCTTGACTCCATAGCTCCCAAATCCAATCTACAATAGGAAATGTGAAGAAAAAGAGAAGCAACCCAACCTCTCCTTTGATTTGCCTCTCACCTAGGAAGTGGAAGAAGAGAAAAGCACATGGCTATGAAAAATCTTCACTTTCTAAGTTTCTCACTTTCTCTCTCTCACTCCCACACTCTCACTCACCCTCCCTCTTAAGATGGAGCACAAGAAGATAGTGTAAAATTAAGAAGGAGAAGAATACTCTCAAGTTTATAACCATAAGAATGAGCTTATTCATTCAATTTTTAGCTTTTATATATAGGGCTTTGAGATTGGGCATCCACTCAAGTTGGATACCTATTCCTCCTTTTTGGTTCTTAGTTGATCTTTTTGCTTAATAAATACATATTCATATTACACCTACTGTTACAAAAGTGAATAAAAGTTAATAGTTGTGCTCTTGCCAAGCTACACACCTTTTTTTTCGATAGAACATATTACAACTTGTGCAAGCAGGTCTTACACTCGGCTCTCAAAATAAGATTGAAAATAATTACATAGTTATAATACTAATTGAAAAATATTGTGCACACACAGTCCAAAGGAGTAAGTGATAAAATATTCTAAAATTTTGTGGTGCCTTATACCTTTACTAGATTTATGATATTTCCTTTTTTCCTTTATTCACCTTTGTTGTTTGTCGATTGCTTCTTGCCAGTTAGCCATTCCGTTTTATGGTTGATAGCAAAAGGAAGAGCATTTGTGCAATGATTCTAATTTGTTGCTAAAAGTCTTTTAATGGCATAACTTGACTTCCTATAAGAAAATGACTATGCATTGGGGTGCACTATTGGGTATTGCTTATAGCTTTTGGTGAGAAAAGAATAAGGTATTGGGTTGTGCTATTTAGGTATAATGCAAACTTAGTTCTCAATATGCCATGGACTCCATCCTTTTCCCTTAATTCTATGCTCTAGTTTGAATGCCTTATTTGGGTCTCCTTCCCAAAATTTCCTCTTTGGCTGGATGATGAAATGTCTAGAAATGCTAGTGTGCTCAGGAAGGTTCTTCATGTATAGATGTGGCATTAGCCTTTAGAGTTCATAAGCTAGAGAAAAAGGTCTATGTTCCATGGAATAGAAGGGAAGATCTACTTGAGTAGTTGGAAGAACCCTAAACCAAAAAGGGTTTGTGATTATTCTCCAACTTAAGTTTGGTAGCTTCCTTGACTTATGCTATTTTTGTAGGCAATGTGGACATTTTTCCAAGGACTATCCTAAGAAGATGGAAGAAGTTGGTAATAAGTAAGCTATAAATGAGCCTAAGAAAGTCACTTACCAATAAGATGAAGTGTCACTACAATTAGGTAAAGAGCAGCCTAGATTGGAGAACATAGAAGTAAGAACCCAAGAACAACCCACAATGGAGAAGATGGAACTAAGAAGAAAGATACCCAAGAACCAATTGGTAATGAAATCAATGGTATATTGTGCCATTAGCAATAGAAAGCCTGAAATGGTGGCTTTCCAAGAGATAAAGCTTGATGAGTCTCAATCATTGAATCTCTATGTCTTGAGCTATATACTCTTCACCAAAGGACCGTCTAAGGAAGAGGTGGCTCGATATTACTAGTGAAGGATGTGATCTCATTAGTTTTGTAATGGACAAATGACAAAGATACTATGATAGGGGTCGAGATCTCTATTGATAATGAGAAACCGCTTTGTGCCTCTATTTATGCATCTAATATCTCATCCAAGGGAACTAAGCAAATGACCTTTGATTTTTAAAAAGTTGCATGCCACCCCTTACAATCCTCATAGGGGATTGGAACATGACTATTGATCTTGGAGATTGCTCATATGGCTATTGACTTTAGAGAGAGTTGCCTAAGATGGTTTGGTATCCATTCATTCATTAGTTGATGTGGCTTTGTGTTTGAAAAATGCAAAGTTGATGTGGCTTTGGTGTTTGACAAGTGCGAACCCATTTATATGTGGCATAATCATCAAAAGTAGCATTGTTAGAGAGCAGCACACTTGGATCAATTTTATGAAAATGACAACACATGGTGGATGGACTCGGATTGTAGAAAATCTTTGTCTTGATGAGAGCTACTTTGCCTCTCAAATTTTTGTCAATGACAACTCAAATATAGTCAAAGTGTGGAGAAAGACCAATTATACCAACTTGTAGCAGAGTACTAGCTCTTCTCAGATCTATCAGGATCTCAAATCAATGCCACAAAATTGAGCTACTATACCTTGGACTTGACAAACAACCTTACTGGGTGATTGGGATGTGGCTTAAGGGTGGTTAGAAAAGGTGAAATTTTCAAGTACCTAAAGTGTCCTCTAGGCTTTGGGATTGACCCAACAACAAAGCTTTAATTGGTTTTTCAATAAAGCTAAGGGGAATATTTGTAAAAGGTCCTTGAAGAAGGCTAATCTTGAAGGGAGAGTGGCAATTCTCAACTTGATGCTTGTTTGCTTGGTAGGTTCATTACTAATAATTTTGGCTTTAGTAGCAATGCTAGAACAAGCTAGAGAAGGTCTTTAGAAATGTTATTTGGTCCTTTGAAGAGGAGAGATAGGTTGAGTCACTGCAATAACCATATTGGGAATGTCAGGAGATCAGAAGCCTCTAGCATATGCTTATGAATTGGGTTGAAAGTGTTGGCTTCTACATCAAAATTAATTGCAAGGAAGCACTATTTTGAGATTTTGGGAGTCTCAATGAATCTATACCCAAGCTTTGGAATGTTCATAGAGCCATTGCAATCCATTGGATTTGGAAATTCAGGACTGTTAGGTTTTGGTTAGGTTCAAGTGGAGAAATTTGGATATTTTGTCTTGTAAGAATGATGTCATATTGGTCTTCAAAGAGTTTGGCAAAAGGGAGGCCATCTTCAGGGTTTGGCACAAGTCTTTGAATGGGTGTAATTGAGGATAGTTGTGTCATTGCCAAATAAATAGTTGATGCAAATATTCCTTTACTAATATTATCAACCACATTGTTAAAATTTAAAGAAGGATGATTGAGGGATGGTGTGCATTTTGGATTTTAAAACTTCCTCATGTTTTAAGGGGTGTTGGAAAATCCATGTAGACATCAATGTGTCACCCACATGGTGCCATACATGAAGTAGCTTGACAATGCGAGGCAACCCAAGAAAGATGGACCCATGTTTTATGTACTATTGATACAAGTGTTTGCCTTGTTGCATTGCGAGGCCTACTTGGTGAGCCGTAGTGCAACAGTGCTGAGTGAGAGAAAACACAATGCCTCCATCCTCGCCACCATGCTCAATCTCAACTTGGCAGCATCACCATCAACTCCGCCATTCCAAGGATGAGGAACTCTCCCCCCCACTATGAATTTTTCTAGCAAATGGTCCTCCTCCACAGCAATGTGATGGTCTCATGAATTGGGAATGGGGTGGCTTGTTATGTGGTGCATGGTATGATGATTGTGGGGTGTTTGTGATTCACGCAACCACTATGCATCCACTTTCATGTGGTGCATGGTATGATGATTGTGGGGTGTCTGTGATTCACGCAACCACTATGCACCCACTTTCATGTGTTGTTTTGATGTATTTTTCCAAGCTGCACAATTGCAAGCTTTGCTCTACCCATGCCATCCTCAACCTCTACTTAGCATCATCGTCAATGTGTTCGTGGGAATGGGATGGTTTAGTTTGGAATACATGCTAGGATGGAGGCCTTGTTTGAGGTTTATAGAGTACCCAATATGAGGCTTGGCGACTTGAGGAATCTTTGATGCTGCACCGTCACAAGCTTTTATATCTCATCATTATAGGGGTAGTTGGCAATAACATACGCTATACATGGGCTATTATCACTTTTTGCATGTGTGGATTTTTTTAACATCCATGTGATTATTATTGGGTTACCTAAATGTGCATGAGCTACCACTTGGTGGTCAATTGTGCTTAATGCCAACCACAATGTGCATGGACTACTATATGTGGTATGTGGTACAATAAAAATATGTCCTTATGTGTGTGAAAGGAGTGAAGAGGAAAATTGCTGGTTGCTTGATGCTAACACATCTCCACACTTGCCACTTTCACCAAACCTCCTCATGTTCATTGCTATAGACTATTTTGCATTCAACCATATATGCAACCACTTGATGGCAATGGATCCACTAGTGATGGTATAGAATCACTTGATGCAATCCAAGCACAAAACATGGAGGTGTGCATTTTTATCAAAAAGTGGAAAAGGATGAAAAAGGAGTTACGAATGGTCAATGAGTGGATGGCATATATCGTTTGTCTTTGCAAATACTAGGGAACTTGAAAATTGCATGTCTAGACAAGAAGATTGAGATTGTTTCCGTATGCCACATCACTATCAAAAGCAAGCAACACCACGGTCTACATGAAACAACAATGCATGTTAAAGATGCATGCTACATAGACATAAGGAGGCATGGCCTACCACTTTGATATGTCAAAACATTGGTTGATGTGTATAGTTGCAACAAGACTAGTGTTGTCCATTGTGGCATGTAAGGGCCACATGAGACAAAGGTTCACACCACCCATCAAGCCCACTTGGATAGCTATTCAACAAAAATAATTGTCAGATACAAAAAAATATTAATTTAATTCCACTCTACAAGATACACTTCCCAAACATTACAAATATTTGTTGAATATAATGTGTTGGGCACATGGTCCACTTTGTTAAGCAACCATGGTGTGACAAAGTGTAAAATAAGTGTGGTTGGCCTTTTCTTGTCAAAGTGTAGCATGCCAAGGGGGTTGAGGAGGATACAATGCATGTCCATGCTCTTTACCAAGGTCATAGTATAGGCTCTTGACATGATTCGTGCAATGTACCTATCCACTCACTCATAATAGAGGGTTGTCTAGATGACTTTTTTGATGTGGGCACATGCCATCACATAGTAAAGATGAGCACGTCAAAGGGGTATCTTCATTCATCCAATGCTTTAATTGAAATGCAAGAAAAGAGGATCTAAATCTCTATATCTCCCAGGTCTAAGAGAAACGAAGAGTTGGAATGTAAAAGTGCTAGTTACACAATTCAAAGAAAACATATAAAATGAACAAGAAGAATGAATAAGCCACGATCAAAGCAAACATAGCTATAATCTCTGATCTTATGGAATAAAGAAATGTAACATGTAGCAAGACACACCCCACTTGCAATGGTGGTACAAGGTACACAACCTTACAATGGTGGGAGGTCCAAGAGAAGGAATCCTCAACAAAATGATTTAATCAATGGCAAAGACAATGGCCATGTTATTCCCACAACTTTATATACCCCCCCCTCTAGCACTAAGTCCTTGATGCTTAAAGAAGCTTTGCCATCAAGCCTACCCGACTTAAAGAAGCTTTGCCATCAAAGCTTGTAATGAGACTTACAAAATATTTACAAAGAGCTTGTGAGGAAGTAGATCCCTACAAATAAGAAATCCATAGATCGAAGGAGAGCCCATATAAAACATAATGCTAAAGAAAGTGAAATAGGTACAACTGTTGAAATTGTCCAACTAGGTAACTGATAGAAAAATGGCCATAACTTGGGGTAGACATATCCAAATCTAATAAATGATATGTCATTAGAAAACAGACACCGAGAAGATAGAATTTTCTTCCTCCATAAAAGTCCTAGTTTGACCAAGTTTAGCCAATTAATTTCATTGCAAAATATTAATAGAGCAAGCTGTCTTGTTCATAGATTCACTGTTCTTCATGCAAAAGCCATGGGAAAGAGTCAAGATAGGAGGATGGCTGCCAAGTAGACTCTTCAAGAGGAAAACCCTATCATTTGATAAGATATTCCAACAATGTTTCGTTCCTCAAAACTTTCTTTCTCTTACCAACAAATCTCTTTGGCTCATAAATGATAAGACCATCCTCATCCATTGGAGGCAACTCTTCCAAAACTGTAATAGCTAGACCTACATACTTCTTTAATTGAGAGACATGAAAGACATCATGAATACACATAGAAGAAGGCAATTTAAGCTTATAAGCAAGCTCTCCTACTCACTTGAGGATTCGGTAAGGACCATAAAATTGATGAGCAAGCTTATTGTTACCCCCCTTCAAAGAAGCATACTTAGACTTGAAAACTTTGAGAAAAACCCAATCCCCCTCATCAAACTCCAAATTATGGCCTTCATTTCTCATTAGCATAATCTTTCATGATATCTTGAGCTTTGCGAATGTTTTCCTTGTATTGACTCATCAAAGCTTCCATCTTCTCAAGTTCAACCTTAGCTTGCGGGTTAACATCCCCATGGAAAAGAGCTAAAGGAACTTGTACTTTGTACCCATAGAGTGCTTCAAAGGGCAACATACCAATACTCATATGATGAGTGTTGTTGTAACAAAATTCAGCCAAATGCATCCATTGGCCTCAAGAAGTTTGAGTATCATGGCAAAAGTGGTGAAGATAAGCTTCCAACCATTTATCGAGGTGCTTCATTTGTTTATCTGTTTGGAGATGATAGGCTATACTAGGAGTCAACTTAGTGCTTATAGAAGAAAAAATACTTCTCCAAAACTTACCCTTAAATTTAGTATCATGGTCGAATACTATCTTTAATGGCATTCCATGAAGCTTGAACACACTCTCCATAAATTGATGAGTCACTTGTTTGGCTATAAATTAGACTTTAATAGGGATGAAATGGGTGGATTTTGTCAACTAATCAATAACCACATAAATACTATTCCATCCATGCTTCGTTGTTGGTAATCTTATAATAAAATCCATGCTAATATTAGTCCATTTTCCATGAGGAATAGGTAATGGCTGAAGTAATCCCTTGGGTAGAAGTGTGGAATCTTTATTTTGTTAACACAGTAGACATTGCATAACATAATCGTTGACATCCTACCAAATGCCCTTCTAATAAAATTGGATACTCTTCACCTTTACCTTGCTGAAATGATGTCATCATAGTGGCTACATTTTTATCAAGCAAGTGTTCTTCTTGTATATCATGAATCCACTCTTTGTGTAAAGTAGAAATAGAAGAAAGTGAATATATCCATATTCTTGACAAAGCATTGGCGACCACAACATTATCTTTACTTGCCATATAGGAGATATGAAAGTCATAGCTTTGAAGTGCAGAAAACTTTCAAGCAAGATAGGCCTTGAGAAGAATCCTTTCAACTTCTAACACTTTTGAAATTCTTTCAACTTCCTAGGAACCCTACGTTAGGGTTTTTCCATATCAAATACCCTTCCTTATTTCATAGTAGAAATCATAGCAATCCTAAGACTTAGTAAGAACAATTTAATACAATCCGTGCATCTTTATCAAACGTTACATGGGCCAGGAGATATTGGCCAACACAATTGATACTAGCAATTTCGCTCATGATGAAAAGAATTCGATGATTCTCAATCGTTGATTAATAACTAATTATATGGTGTGGAACCCTACGTTTAAATCTAAACGTCGTAACCCTTATTCCAGTTACTCAATTGACTAATTGGTTTAGTTTAACATAACTTTAAGGCTAAGATATTCTAATTTTTGATCTGTTCACCTACTTGCAAGGTATGCATTCATCTTCTTTTCTATTTCATGAACGCAACTTCACAAGTGCACTCTATCTAATGCATAATATAAGTACAATTTTAAGGAACTATCAAAATACTTCAAAACTATCATATACTTCCCGATGCAAAATCTCTTTTTTCTCAAATACCATTTTTTTCTAATGTAAATGCTTCAATCATAACTTCGTGCAAATAATGAGTTTGTTTGATGCAAGTGCACAATCCCTATACGTATTCTAACACAAGTTCAATCTATGTTTTGTGAGATGTAATAGGATTCCCTATTATTTTGACCAATCAAAAACGAATGCGGATGCAAAAAAATCTATGTGGCTTAATTGTGGTTTAATGTGTATTCTTGAAACTTTTCACACACACACACACACACACACACACACACACACACACACACACACACACACACACACACATAGACATATATATATACATATATACATATATATATACATATATACATATATACATATATATATACATATATACATATATATATACATATATACACACACACACACACACACACACACACACACACACACACACACACACACACACACACACACACACACACACACACACACACACACACACACACACACACACACACACACACACACACACACACACACACACACACACACACACACACACACACACACACATATTAGCATGAAATTTCCATGCAATTTATGTGCAATTTAACGGCTTCTAAGTGCAATTTTAATTGATCACCTAAGATGAATGTGATGAACAAAATTTTCCTAGGACGCTCATTATCTCAAAACATACTCAATTAAGTTGCGATAATTAATGTAAACGTTCTTTTCTCCCAATTTCTTTTTCCTAATACAACGGGGTGCACCTGATTCATAAGAGATGTGTTTCCTATAGTTGTGGTCCCTTGGCCCGTAGTCTCATTGGTTGTGGTGGGAGTTACAACGTTTGGAGACATCTTCCACTTGGGGGCCATGGATGCGTGCAGAGTTGCAAAATAACTTGGTTGCGGTCTTAAGTTGGAATTTGTCCTAGAGCGCGGGTCTTCTTTCTTGGGGCGGTGGCTGCCTAAAATTTTGCAAGAAATTCTCTGTTTGTTGGATTAGGGTATCCTGCTCTCGTATGGACTTGAATTGAATACGGGAGGGGAAAAGAGAAGAGCACCCGAGAAGTCTTCAATGTATAGTGTGTGAAAGACTCCTTAAGAGATTGTTCTAAAAGATTCTAGAACCTCCTCTCCTTCCTATGGAGACATTGGCAAAGTGAAGAAGGGGGAGATGGCTCCTTCACAAATCGACACCACCCCTTGAGAGTGGGGGCGGGGGATTTATAAGTGGGGGAGGAGAGGGGGGGGGGGTGATTCGCGATCTCCCTCTCCCTTGCGGCTATAGTATGGACCCCACCTTTTTTCATGGAGATCATGGTGACGGGGTGCCAATGGCCATCCACCTGGCAAGGAAGGTGGAGTGGGTGGTTGGAAAGGAGAGGAGGTGGTGGTGTCGAGGCTCTCCCCCTCCACGTAGATGATGGCGGAAACCCTTTCTCTCTCTCTCTCTCTCTCTCAAAGTTCACGACGGCGGGGAGAGAGGTAAAAAAATTTGTTAAAAAGTTAAATGTTTATTAACATTAACTTTTGTTGTTAAGTGCCAAAGGGGGGGTTTTGTATGTGAATGAGGATATTACATCCTCTCCCCCTTAGAGAAATTAAGGTGTCCTCATTTCGAAAGGAATTGGGGGCATTGTTGATTGAGAGAACCTTCCTCGACCCAAGTGGCATCCTCTTTGGGGTAGTCTATCCGCTGGATGAGATATTCCCTAAGAGCTCTACTTCTCAATTGTCTCTCCCTAGTATCTAGGATTTTATTTGGCTACAGCTCATTGGTTGCAATTCAAGGACTCCTTGGCTAGGCATTACAATTTGTTGATCACTCAGTACATGGCTAGGATTAGGCATGTATTTCTTTAGTAGAGAAACATGAAATACGTTGTGAACTTTTAGATTTTCAGGGAGTTGAAGTTTGTAAGCATTAGGTCCTAGGCTTTTGAGGATCATATAAAGCCCGCAATACCTTGGACTAAGCCTTTTAAACTCTCCCAAGGATAAGGAACTCTTCTTGGGATGTACACAAATGAAAACCATATCCCCCTCCTTGAAGAACCGCTCTTGCCTATTCAAATCCGCATATGCCTTTTGCCTATCCTTGGCGGCTTTGATGTCTTGCCTAATGGCCTTAACCTATTCATCCATTTCTTATAGCATCTTCTTGGAAGCCTCTACCCTTAAAGTAGGGTCCGAGAAATTTAATGGAGAATGGAAATCTTGCCCATACAATGCTTGGAAAGGTGTCATTTGAATGCTTTGCTAGAAGGAAGCATTGTAGGCGAACTCCACCAAGGGTAGATATTAGATCCACTTCTTAGGCTCGTGACAACAATATGCTCTAAGCATATCTTCAATCACTTGATTGACACTTTTTGTTTGGCCATCAATTTGAGGATGATAGGCCGTACTAAAACAGAGCTGAGTCCCAATAGCTTCAAATATTCCTCTCTAGAAATGAGATGTGAAAAGGGAGTCTCGATCACTAATGATCCTTTTGGGTAGACCATGGAGTTTGAATATCTCCTTAACGAATAGTCTGGAAATATCTAAAGCCTTATAATTTGTCTTTACTAGGATGAAATGCGCAACTTTGGTGAGCATATCTACTACAACCATAATTGAGTTGTACCCACCTGGAACTGGAGGCAACCCAACAACAAAGTCCATGTTGATAAATTCCCACTTCATTTGAGGGATGTCGAGAGATCGTAGCTTTCTAGGCATCTTCACATGCTCTGCCTTGATGCACTGACAAGACAGACATTCCATGACATATTTGAGTATATCTCCCTTAAGTCTTTCCCAATGATAGCTCTTCCTGAGCATGTTGAGGGTCTTGGCATATCCTGGATGACCAGAGAAAGGGGAATCATGTGCTTCCCAGAGTATTAGTTGTTTAAGCCTTTGGCTCGAAGGAATACATAGTCTTGTCCTAAAGTAGGCTAGGGGTTCTATTTAGTGATTTAGACACAAGTGCATATGACGTTGCGGCTTTGTTGCACGTGATAGGTGTCAATACCTAACTTGTGGGATTATTTTTCTCATCACACGGTATTCTTGGTCAAGAATACCTTTGATCAAGTTGTAGGGTTTGGGAGTCCTATTAACCCAATCCAAAACTTAACCCTTCTAGGCCGATAAACGATTTGGCCATAGGGTTCCCAGATCCCTTGTGCAGAAGTCTAGCATTTGGTCAATTGATCCTTAGGGTGAGAACCCTAGATCATTCTTGCACGGGCGATTAGACAACCCTAACATTTTGAGAATGTGAGTAGGAACTTTTGAGATCGGAATTATTAGATCAGCATCCTAAGTGCGATACTAGGTAGAATTTTAACATAGCTTAACCCTACCTAGCACATTGAGGTGACCATCATATGATAACTAATCATACCTTTAAGAATTTCATGTAGGCTACTCATTTACATGCGAATCACTTGGTTGATCTAACCAACCTATGATTAACAATAATCTTCCCTTTAAAGATGCAAGTACTTTCTTCTAAATTTGCAAGTACTTTCCCCTAAAAGATGTAAGTAACTGCAAGATAGGTGAGACACATCATTCCATGTGAATATGCAAATTCAAGACTATAGACCTTTTTGCAACTATAGGGTCTATAGTGATCTTTTCTTTTCCTTGCCTTATGCAACGTTGATTTACATTCAGAACTATTCTTATATACCCTACGAGCTTTGATATGAAGATGCACCCTTTCCCAAATTCAAACTTTGATAAAAGAACTCCATGCATGAGCGAATGCCATGAGTCCATCATTGATTTAATCCTTCCTTCACTTAACACGACCTAAAATGTAACTATCATCGCATGCAATTTGCAAAGTTCATAATTCCTTTCCATGCATTGTGACTATTTGGACATCATTTAATGATCGTCTATGATTATCTTCTTCACAACCAAGAATTTATTTCATAAGTGCATTATGCGACATAAGCCTTATCCTTTGCGAGATGCAACAAGGATGCCTTCGCACAAATTCCATCTTTTAACTTATGCATCATATGTTCAAAAGTGCAGCTACTCATGACCACGGAGGTGCAAGCAATTTCAATCACTCGACATGCCACTAAACTTTGCATTTAAAGCTTCCCTACAAGAATTAAACATGCTTTATGCATCCTTTCCATGCGGAATTAATTTTCGGAACCTGGGCGTTAAGAATCGGGGCTCTGTCCACTCTTGTACTCGGGGTGGAAGCTCCCGCATGTGCTCCTCTTGTCTTTTGCTTGGGAGCCATTGGTGCAGTAGATTTCGATTCAGCGAACTTCCTCTTGCCTCTCTTACGTGTTAGAAGTCACTTCTGTCCGATATCTCCACCTCCGCGCAGGACACAAGCCTTGTAAGACACGGTTTTAAAAACCCGGGGAAGCACGGGAGAATAAGGCCTAGAGAAGCTTTAGTTAGAAGCTTCCAATTCTGGATACAGGGATGACGTGGAGAGAGAGTGATGATTGGGGAGATGGAGATGACGACGTCAATGACGATGATGATGATGATGATGTTGGCGATGTGGCACAGCAGCACAATGACGGCGGCAGGCAACTCCACAGGGTGGTGGTAGCAGTAGGCGGGCAGCACGATGTCCTCTCTCCTCCTCCCCCTCAAGCTTAGGAGGGAGGGTTCTTATAGGTTGTGAAGGGGGGAGGGTAGCCACACAAGTGGTGGGCTGCATGCCTCCTCCCCATGCCCCTCCTCACTCAACTCCCACACATACTCCCTCTCCCCGACATGCAACGGCTGAAGGGAGGGATTTTATTCATAATTTTTTTTTGCAAGTATTATCCATTATCTCTTTTCCCCCTTGAAGGGGTGTTCTCGCGTGGGCTACGGGTTTTGAGCCATGGCTTTCTACACACGACACGGGGCTGGTGTTTATCGATGCACGCGGAGGGAGCACTTAGCCCAAAGTTTTTTGTTGCAGAAAATCACTCGAATTTGCTCTTGCGCGGGATGTGCGGGGTCTAGGGTCGTTTAATATTTCGTTGTGGAAATATTACATTAATAAGCTTAAAAGAAAGCTTAAGCTAAAAAGTTCAATCGATTGTGGTGGTAGCATTAACTCATGGTCGCCGACGTCATCCAGGACATGCCGCCGTCCCCAAAACGATTAATTAAAACCATTAAGCTTTCAAAGCTTCAAGTCTCTAAGCTTTCTAAAGCTTTAAAAATTCAATCTTAAACCTTCCCATAGAGGGTGTTCACACTGAACTAATTTTGAACTCGTTTCCAACCTCCTTGCAAGCTATGTTCACATCCGTGCTGTGAGAGAGATAATTTCCAAGAAGCAGACTGCTATACACAGTCTACATGGGCAAAGTATTCTTTGAAGAAGGATTTCATCAACTTCTGCATCTGCAAAGAAAAAATATCGCAAAAAGCCATTAAAAAAGAAAGAGCAAGCCTTGTAAACCCGACTTTGAGCTACGCTCATCCCGCTAACAAGATTTCGAGTGTGTGAGGTTGTTTGAAATTTTGCAGGATGACCGATCAAAGTATGGAAGATTTTATGGCCGAAGGTGATTTATTGGAACCAACAATGAAGCAAAAATTGGACCTAATTATGATACAGCTTCAAGAGGAATGAAGAGCATGCCAAACTTTGCAAGCTCAATTGGTCACTCTTCAACGATCTACTGCCAATCAAGATGGATCACAACCCGAAGACGTTACATGACACACGATCGATGTGACACTCGAAGCACAATCTATTCGAAAAGAAGCCAAGATAAGTAAAAGAAATTTCAAATTCCGTACTTTTAATGGGTTATGCGATGGAAAGATTGTTCTCTCTTTTATCAGTTAGTTTGATGATTATTTCCATGAAGAATAGTATGCTGAAAAAGACAAACTCAAGTGTGTCACTAATCATTTAGTGGACAGAGCATTGCTATGGTGGACAATTGTCTAAAAAGCATTGATTGTCCTACTACTTGGGAGACTTTCCAAAAGAAATTTTTGTAAAATTTTCTTCCACCTCAATTCTACGAAAAAGCAATCAAACAGTGGGATCTTCTGCAACAAAGAGATCGTGAGTCTATTTCACAATATACCGAGCATTTCTGAAATGCCTTATTGCAACTTCAAATGCTCGATGATGTACCTGAGGCGACTCATAAGCGCAAGTTTATGTCTGGTTTGCTTGGTCACTTCTATGCGGAAGTGAACATGTTCAAGCCAACGACTCTCGAGGATGCGATTTCCTTGGCCCATGATGCTGAAGACAAAATTTGAGGATGAGAGAAGTGACCACAACAATTCCCAACTAACGGTAACTTCGATACAAAGGATTCAATTCTAAATTTCGAAGATTCAATCAAAACCGCTTTGTTCCATCTTCACTACGTAAATCTTGGACACAACCCCCTGCTTTACCATCAAACAAAAATCCAAATCCTAAGCCATCTTTCAAGCCATATCCCAACATTCCTAAAACCCCAGCCATTACCAATAATGTTTCCAAAGTCAAACCCATAGTTTGCTACAAGTGCCATCAACCTAGACATCTAACGGTAAATTGTCAATCCAAAAAGCCAACTATTCACATCAACTACTTGGGAGCGACTGAAGATGAAGACCATGAAGAAATGCTAGATTTCACAGAAGACGATGATGATATCAGTATTACTTCAGATACTTTACCAGGTATACCAAATCCTCATTCTTTATTAACGATGAAATGTCTTGTGCATGGTAGAGAAAAGATTGTTTTACATGATGACACGAGCACACACAATTTTATTTCTGCAAAATTGGTCAAAGAATTGAATTTACATACTATTTCGACTCATTATCGCATTAAGGCTGCATTCTTAGGCACTAGATACAATGGAACACAAGAAGTGCATAACTTAGAATTGGTGATTATGTTGAGCATAGAAATTTATTAGTTGTGCCTTTGTAATCTAGCGACATTATCTTAGGAATGCCTTGGTATCATCAATATAATCTTGATATAGATTATTCCATGCGTTGCATGGTATGCTCACCTTTGATAAATTTTCATCGCTTAGTCACACACAGACTAAATGTGCATTAAGAAAAGGTAGCAAATCCTATTTAATATGGGTGAATGAAATTGAAGCTAAGGAAAATCAGATGCATCCTAGGCACACACAATTTCTTTCACAATTTAAAGATTGTTTTGCTGCTGACTTACCACCTATACGTCCTGAAGATCATAAGATAGACTTAATGCTAGGTTCTCAACCACCATGTAAAGCACCTTATTGACATAATCAAATTGAACAGAAAGAAATTCAAACCCAAGTTGAAGAATTGTTAACCCGAGGACTCATTACGCCTAGTAGTTCTCCTTTTGGTGCACTTGTCCTATTAGTTAAAAAGAAAAATAACACCTATAGGATGTGCATTGATTATCAGGCCCTAAATAAGATCACTGTCAAGAATAGATATCCGATTCCTAGGGTAGACGACCTCATGGATAAACTACAAGAGGCTACAATATTTAGCAAAATAGATCTTAAATCTGGATACCATCAAGTACGATTGGACACATTTGATATTTTCAAAACTGCATTTAGGACTCCATTTGGAAATTATGAATTCCTTGTTATGCCTTTTGGTTTAACTAATGCACCAGCCACATTCAATTATATGATGAATCACATATTTTTGAAGCATCAGCATTGTGTCATTGTTTACTTTGATGACATATTGGTTTTCAGTAAAAACGAGAACGACCATTATGAACATTTATCCTTGGTTTTCAAATTATTGAAAGAGAATCAATTATATGCTAATCCTAAAAAGAGTGAATTTTTCCAAACCCACTTTGAATATTTAGGACATATTGTTTCATCTGAAGGTATTAAAGTTGATCCTAAAAAGATAGAAATGATTTTGAATTGGCTGATATCTAAAAATGTCCATGAATCACGTTCTTTCTTAGGTCTTGCTAGCTTTTACAAAAAATTTGTGAGAAAATTTTTATTGCTTGCATTACCTTTGAAAAAATTATTAAAGAAAGGTATTGTGTATCATTGGTTTGAAAATCAGCAAAAGTCTTTTGATTTACTGAAACATGCCTTAACACATGCTCCTGTATTGCAACTACCTGACTTTAATAGACCATTTTTCCTAGTAGTCACTGACGCTAGTGGATCCGGAATGTGAGCTGTCCTTATGCAAGATTCACATCCCATAGCCTACTCTAGCTGCAAACTTAAACCCTCTGAACTCAAGTATTCTACCTATGATAAGGAATTGCTAGCTGTAGTACAAGCTTTACGACAATGAAAACTACTTTGTATTCTACCTATGATAAGGAATTGCTAGCTTTACGACAAGTATTCTACCTATGACAAGGAATTGCTAGCTGTAGTATCCTACAATAATTTTTGGACTACTTTGTTTGCTAATTTAGGTACAAATATTGATTTTTCATATGCATTTCATTCTGAAACAAATGGGCAAAGAGAAGCTACAAACAATACAATTTTGGATCTTTTGCATCCATACACAATTTTAAAATCATAAACATGGGATACACACTTGCATTTACTTCAGTTTGCATACAATAACACCCCGACATACAACTACATAGAAATCACCATTTGAAATCATTTATGGATACAGATTGCCTACACCTGTTACATCATTGTCAAACAAAGTTAAAGTTGCTGATGATATTGCCAATATGTATGCTACTATTTTTGCTGAATTCAAAGACATGATTGCGAAAGCCTAGCAATCATATACAAAACAAGCTAACAAGAAAATAAAAGCTATGAGTTTCATAGTTGATGATTATGTTTGGTTATGCATTGAAAAGAGAAGATTACAAAGTGTTGAGAAACACCCTGTTGTAAAGTTAGCTCCTAGATTTTATGGACCTTTCAAAATCATTCACAACATCAATGACAATGCATTTAAATTAGAATTACCCCAACACTGGAAAATCCACAATACTTTTCATATCAGTTTGTTACGATCTTTTAAAGGCCAAACACCTGTCCACCTTGTCTACGAAAACCCTCCTTTGTTAGAAGAAGAAACTGAAATCCTTAAACCTAAAACTATTCTAGACACTAATTTTATGAACACTAGAACTGGCCGCAGATATTCTAGATATTTGGTAAAGTAATCATCCTGTTGAAGAGGCCCAATGGATGCATGCTCATGACCTAAGTGCTTATCCCTCATTGCTCGCTCCACATTGAGCTAATAGCAATTGAGGACAATTGCTATTCCACCCCGGGGATATGATGCCAGGAGGCATATTCCACGGTGGATTTCATGAGGTTTTACAGTGGATTCCGTAAAACTATATTTATTTGCCGGGGCTTGTACACAAGGTGGATTCCTTGTGCGAAAAGTTGATGGAAACGCCTATCCTTTTCGGGCATCACGTTAATTTAATGTGCAAGTGGGTGATTCCACAAAATACATATTTAAATTAATGGACGTTTATGAGTTTAGAGTGTGCACTCATATTAAATTAAGGTTAGGATAGAATTTTAACCTATTTATTTATTTTGTAGCTGAAGACTGTTAGGTATTCACTTTTGTTGGTTTAATTTTATTATTTTCTAACAATTGTGAATGCTTTAGTTGATGTGTAGAGCAAGCGGAGTTGGCGTTGTAAAGTACTGGGCCATAGCGTGTATTTAAGTTACCTAGAAAAAATTATCATGGGCGCGCGTCTTATCATTAAAGGCGTGGCACTAATATTTATTTAAGCGCACTTATTTATTGAAGCACTTGATATATATCTATTATTTTGTATGTGGCGCATAGTTTAAATATTCATTATTTGACATTGTATTTGGGCATTGCTCGACTCTTGGGCCGCCCAACCGCTTTATTCATTATTTGGACAAAAGCAAACACAAAAGCTAAAGCATGCTAATTGGAACCTTTAGCATATGCCTTAGGCTAAAGGAGGGAATGTTAAGTAAATTCTACTATTTGGCCCAAGGGGGAGAGAGAATATGCGATGGAATTATTATCGCATCTATTCTTGTATTGTTTGGAAAAAATACAATTAGTTTTATTGGTTGATTGAACAATACCCTAAATGTTTTTCTTTTAATCAATTTATTGTTGCATTGTGATTTGGATAAATATTCCAAGGCACATGGCAAACACATGGCAAGGGTCTGTAATGACAAGTTGCCATGGGAATAAAGGAATGTTTTCCTAGAAGATGATATTAGGGCTAATTGCCTTGATTATGCTTGATTCTTAATTTGGTTAATTAAGGAAGGATATTTGCATGGGTGGATCATCTCCAAGATCGCATCGTGGATTACCCCAAGAGGGCACTGCTTGATTCACAGGCCGATGGTTGAGTGGTGAAAAGGCCAACCACAGAAAGTGTGTCTCGCTCCTAGGTCACTTGGGGTCAGTGGAGCTCTGGACATCCCTTGCCAAGTTCGGAACGGAGTTGTAGAATGTCATGAGCCCAATGTCTAGAGGCATTGGAAGATCCTATTCTAGATAAAGGATGGAAATTTTGGTACCATGTGATTTGGACCAGGTACTTCTGTTGGACAGAAGGGATACATAATTCTCCTGTATGTGCAGGAGACAAAGATTAACTTGAAGATAAGTTAAGGAACTTGTTTGTCAAAAGGACTACTTGTTTTGTTTTTGTGTATGTGCTGTAAATTACACAAACGAACCCTGTTCCCTAAAATGATTAATTAATGAAGCTGATTTTAAATGTCGCACATAAATGTGGTAGGACCTAATTAGAAAACTAAAGCTATTAAGGGAAGCAGGTGGATGGAATCCCCGACAGGTTCGTCCTATGGCTAGGTGGTCCTAGAGAACTGGGAGGCTTCTCACAAGGATTTATGACCAGGTTGACTTTAGGTATTATTAAGTTAGAACCTGATTCATGCCATTTTAGGGGACTGGAATGGGACTATGCCCTACGGGCAAAGAGGTTGAGTGGCTCATCCCTCTCGTTTCCCATTCTCTTTGAACCAAGTGCAGTATGAATCTGCTTCAGATTGGGTATCTCTGCATAAAGTAGGATGTCCAAAACTCAATGCTAGAATGCTGTTAGGAGACCTTGACGACTAGGAACCCAGATTTTAGGTCGATCCTAGTGGGTTCGACCGCGAACGTTCCGTTGCGAGGCAGACTCGGGAAACCCTAGGCGACAAACCCCGGAACATTCCATGGGAATGCCGGTGATGACGCTTAGATTTGTTTCTTGATGGACCGCCAAAACGTGCTTAGATAACCAATAGGCGGGCACGTTACAGGAGGGGTTTTTATAAGTGGGGGAGGAGAGGGGGGTGATCCACGATCTCCCTCTCCCTTGCGACTACAATATGGACTATCCCCCCTTTTTTGTGGAGATCATGGCAATGGGGTGCCAGCAGCCGTCCACCTAGTAGTGAAGGTGGAGTGGGTTGTTGGAAAAGGGAGGAGGTGTTGGTGTCGAGGCTCTCCCCTCCTCCACGCCAGATGATGGTGGCAGCCCCTTTCTCTCTCTCTCTCTCTCAGTTCGTGATGATGGGGAGAGAGGTAAAAAAAAGTATTAAAAAAATAAATGTTTATTAACATTAACTTTTGTTGTTAAGTGTCAATGGGAGGGGTTCATGTGTGAATGGAGATATTATAGAACAAGAATGGCTGTAAAATCTTACTCATGAGAGCTTGAAAAGTGGCTAGAGCATTGGATAGACCAAAAGGCATCATAATAAATTGATACAATCCCCCCTCAGTACTAAATGTAGTCTTGCACTCATCCCCTTCTTTTATGTGAATTTGATAGTATCCTGAAGGTAAATCAATCTTTGTAAAGACCTTGGGGTCCTTGAGTTTATTTAGAAGATTGTGAATGCGAGGAATAGTATACTTGTCTTTGATAGTAGACTTATTCAACTCTTTCTAATCAATGCACATACGAAATGTCCCATATTTCTTCTTCACTAAAATCATTAGAGAGGAAAAAGGTGATTGACTAGGCTATATCAAACCTATTTGTAGCAATTCTTTAACCTATATTTTGACTTCTTCATACTCAAACTTTGGCAATCTGTAAGGGGGTTTCTTTATAGGCTCAATATTACGAACCAAGTCAATTGAATAATCAACCTCTCTCTCGGGTGGTAATGAAGATGGGGATTGAAATATATCTTTGTATTCCTCCAATAATTTAGTCAATGCTAAATTCTTATTCTTTTGAGTAGATGTAAGCCGAGCTTCATTCTCTTTAGAAAGAAGAATGGCAAATACACAAGACTTAGCATTTATTTCTCTCTTCAATTTCTTCATGGGAATGAGCTCTCTTCTATAAGCTCATGGCATTTTATCCAAGGATTGAAGGTCAAACATTGATTCTCTCTCTTTTTCTTACTAAGTATTTAGGAACTTTACAAATTTGTCCAAGATTTCTTAGGGCTTTTACTTCTTTGAGATCTAAGAAGCATTCTTCTATCTCAATCTTCAAACATTGAACCATTTTCCCTCTCTTGAAGCTTCTATCAAATCCTAGATATGGAGTTTGTGGATAGCAAGTGAAATCTCACTTGATTCTTTGAATTTCCATGGGGCTTTCATAGACTTCTTCCTGAACACTACTCCAAATCTTTAATGTGCATTGAGGATGCAAGATTGAAGTATTTAGACAACATTTAGAGTATTCTTGCTCTCTTATTTAGGGGGGAAGTAGGGCAACTGCAAAATTATTCAAAAATTTGATCAATTTGTGATCTAATCATGGGGATTATAAAGCATTCATTAGGGGAGTTTTGAGGTCTAGAAAATGCCTTTTAAGAGGTATAGAGAAAGTGCTCTAGACCAATAGGAATAAAGCCTCCATAATGGAACTTTTATTTTAAAAAAGATAAAAAATCAATTTACAAAAAGATATATATATTATAATATTACAAATTTATATTATCAATATCTATTTTTAGTCTCTTATATTCATGATTATGATATATCGGCTACTTTTATTTAATGATATGTTTGTATTAATGATAGTAAGCAGTTTAATCTAAATTCAAATTAGTAAAAAGCTTGGCACTTATTTTTTTTCCTCCTTTCATTTATCCCTCTCGTGTTTTTCCCTCCTTTGTGGTGGTAGCCTAGTCCTCTCTCTCTCTCTCTCTCTCTCTCTCCGTGTGTGTGTATGCCATGGATACAAAAATTTGACCTTTAACAAGGTGTCCCAATTATTAGTAGCAGAGGTAGTTGGATTGCCATGTAGCAGGCAAAACGTGAGAAAAGGCAAAGATATAAGAGCTTGTTTATCTGTGCTAGAAGGGCAGAATCCGAGATTTCAAGTTTGGAGTAAATAAGTATAGCATAAAAGAGGTATTGGTGCAACATGCGTTTATGCATATAGAGCTATATTTGGAACAACCTAGAACTTCAAATCTTCCAATGCATAAACCAAATTGTACGAATTTGATTCTTAAAGTTTGTGTTTTCTTGATCTTTGTTTAAGGTTTTCCATTATAACATTTGTTTGTTTGTCATGTAGATGTCTATCTATCTAATATTGAGGAATGGCACAACCAGTCGAGTCTATTGTTGATGTCATTGATGTTATGCATGGTGTTCGATTGGAGAAGAAATGTACAAAGGTAGAAAGAAGATAGAGCTTGCAAAGGATGGAATATTCTTTTATGATCATTCATATATTGTCCCCATGCAGAGTAGCCAATGGGGATCAATATCCCCCCTTCCTTTGCCCAAATTTCCAAGCTTTGAGTGGCTTTTGCCAAGTCTAGCCACTAATAAGGGCTATAGATGTGAAATATTTTTTGAGGTACAGAGAGCATTAAAACCTAATATCTCAAGTAAGCTAAGCAAAGTTACTTTGTTCATGCCTATTAATATATTTGTTGACTTCTTTTCTAATGCTGAGATAAAAAGATCAAAGGCTATGATTTCAATGGAAGAGACTAACATATGATCATGTTATACAATTTGTTGATGAGGGATGGGACATTAGAATAGAATGAAAAATTATATGTAAGATAGATCAAGACTCTATAGCTTGTAATATATGGTTGTTACTCAAAATTTCATCCTTAGCTTATTATAGTAGATGGCATTATGTTGGTATAGTTTAGTTGCTTTAGACCAAAATCTTAATAATTTTAGAAAAGATCCTATAGTGGATCTTGATGTTTGGTTAGATGAAGACATTATTGCAAACCTAAAGATTAGATCATCATGTACACTACATCAAGTGAGGATGGATTTACAGAATGAAGATATTGAACTACCATGCTTATTTGTATTCCAACTTAATAACAAATGAGTAAGTGTTTATATCATATTATATCCTTTTAGGTGTATATCCGATCCACTTTCAGATTAATAAACATTTGTAACATATTTTTTATAGATATCAACAAGGAGAGAAGAATATACAATGCAAGGATATTGAAGGAAAGATCTCTTTACATTCAATATAAAATACATGTACAAATTTTGTGGCAAATTTTTGTCAGCCATCTCCATGATTTATACATACGAGGGATTACAAGTAATGAGACAAAGCTACTTCTTTTTTGAGAATTTTTCTTAGGAGAAGGGATATCCTTTCTAGGAGTCCTTTTACCTTTCTTTGATGCTTTGATTGCCTTAGGTGTTGAAGGCATAGCTTCACCTAATGTAGTTAGGTGATTGTAGTTAGATGCACCTCCTCTCCTTCAATGTTCAAGCCACAACTATTGTCCATTCTTGCCAGTTGCATACAATTGACCATTATATACTTCATGACCTTTGCTCTTTATACCAAACATGCTCACTTGTATATCAATCCCTTGTAAATTGTCATAGATTTGTAAGAAATTTTTTTAATTCATTGTTATTTTTACAATAGACTATATTATTATCATCAATGGACTATTTTGCAATGAACCTCTATCTTAAAGTTTAGTATCATTTATATTACCTTTATAAGTTGTTCATCATTGAGATAAATAAAATTAACCAATATTCTGGCATTTGCAATTACTCTCCAACCACAAGGGTGACTATCATCTTGATGAGGACACTGCCTCCGTCATGCCTCCCCTATAATAACCCTTTCCCCCCCATAATAACCCACCTTCCCCCCCTCCCCCCCATAAAACCCCCCCATTGCAAGGGAAAAAAAAAGTTCAGTACGCACATAGAGAGAGAGAGAGAGAGAGAGAGAGAGAGAGAGAGAGAGAGAGAGAGAGAGAGAGAGAGAGAGAGAGAGAGAGAGAGAGAGAGAGAGAGAGAGAGAGAGAGAGAGAGAGAGAGAGAGAGAGAGAGAACCTTCTAGAAGGTTCCTCCCTCTTTCCCTCCTTAGAGGGTGGCCACACACGTTAACCCTTCACCTCTTATCTGTGAGCTTAACCCCCTTTACAATAGAAGAGAGTCACCCCAGCATGCTATCTCTTTGAAGAGAGAGAGAGAGAGAGAGAGAGAGAGAGAGAGAGAGAGAGAGAGAGAGAGAGAGAGAGAGAGAGAGAGAGAGAGAGAGAGAGAGATTTATAAGTTGAAAGTATGGCCCCAAAATGGAGGTGACATGTACCAACGGTAATCCCGCGTCCAACAATGGAGCCACCATGTTGAGATATCGAGTTCCACTCGTGATATGCCAGGGTGACCGTTGTGCATTTATGTCACCGACTTGTCAGTTGTAGATGCGGTTGGTACACCGCCCATGAATAATAGCTAGATGACAGCTATCCTTATCTACTCTAGTTCGTGGCTCAGTCAGTAGGCCACCTTAGTTAGTTGAGTTTGGTTTGAGACACATATATAGGGTTCTTCTATTTCTATGTACTAGAGTTCTTTTGGCTTACACAACTAAGAAGAGGAAAACAATTTTCAGCCTCCACCCTTGTGTGTATTCCCCCATTGTGCAAGCAAGAAAGCTACAAGTGAGACTCCTTCCTTCTCTCCCACAATCTTGACATGGTATCAGAGCCTTGTTCGTGGTAAGGAGCTCAAGAAAGCAAACCAAGTTCGCGGCGTTCTGGTAAGAGGAGTAGTGTTGCTTTCATTTTCTGTTTTGGGAGCAGATCTCTGCAGGTAGCACAGCTGGAAATTGCAAGAGTGCATTGTCTCAGGTTGAGACGCCCTTTGCGGTAAAGCAAGAGGGTAGTATATGCTGCGGGCAAGGGCTTCAGCCCTTGGTGACCCTGTTTTTTTGATTTGAGGCCATTTCGGGGTCTGTTTTAGAGGCGGAAGTTTTCTGCACGCACTCAGGAAAAGGCCCAGTTTTATGCTGTGTGACCACTGTTCTACAGGTCGGTGAAAAGTTACTGTAGAAATTGCATCGTATGCTTATGCGCAGAGACATTGGGAGTTACAGAATCATCCTTGTTACCTGTTGATGCAAAATCGTCACTAGGAAGTGATTGTGTGGTCAAATACCACTTTCGTCAGTTTTGCGGATTAGCCCTTGTGAGGTTGAAGTGTGTTCTTTGCAGTGACAGAATTTTTTGCAGTGTTCTGTAATGGCGTCTGATTCTCTTTCACAGATTGCCACTGAAAAGCTTGACAAGAATAACTTCCAAGCATAGAAGTTTAGAATGACGAATTTCCTTATGGAAAAAGGATATTGGGAATTTGTTGCAGGAAATGAAGAAGAACCAGTTCTTCCTGATGTTCCCAATCAACAGCAAATGCAGGCATTTAAAGCATGGCATGAGAGAGCCAGGAAAGTTATGTACTGGCTCTCTATTAGTATTTCAGACTCTATGATTGTGCATATTCAGGATGCAAGTACGCCAAGGAGGCATGGGATACTTTGTCAAAAATGTATAGCACAAATACGCAAGCCAGAAAAATGCAGCTCAAGCAAGAGTTGCATAATGTGCAAAGAGAAAATATGAGCATCAATGACTACCACATGAAAGTGAAGAAGATTGCAGATGCACTTGCTTCCATTGGGTCGCTAGTGGAAGATGATGATTTAGTTTCTGTGACCTTGAATGGTCTAGGAAAGGATTATGCACAGTTCTGAACATCCATTTCCGTCCGTGAAAGATTTTCTGATTTTGAGGAGTTGATTGCTCTTCTAATTTCTGAGGAGCAGAGAAATGGTGGTGCATCTTCTTCAGGAGGAACTTCAAAAGAAGCTATCTTCTACTCAAATGCTGGAAGAGGTAGAGGCAGAGGTAGAGGAGGCCGATCTGGAGGCCGTGGTAGAAATCAGAATATGCAGCAAACTCAAGAAAACCAGTCCTATGGAGGAGGACGTGGTAACTCTAGAGGCAGGGGGAGCCAAAGAGGTCGTGGTGGATGGCAGAGAGGCCAAAATGCAAACAGTAATGTTGAATGCTACTATTGTGGTAAAATGGGTCATATGGCTAAAGACTACTATAAAAAGCAGAATGACATCATGAATGGAAAACTGCAATAAGGGAATTATGCATCTTCTAGTAGACAGGGTGATGACAGAAATGAGCATTTGTTTATGGTGCAGCACATGAACAATTCTGTGACAAGTGCAGAAGAAAGCAACGATGTATGGTATGTTGACTCAGGTGCATCAAACCACATGACAGGTCATGCAGAATGGATGGAGGATGCAAGGAAAATGGAAAAACCAGGATTTGTGGAGACTGGTGATGATACTGCACATCCTATTGTGCAGATTGGAAAAATTCCTTTGTCTATGCAGGATGGGAAAAAGAAATACCTGTCCGATGTATTTCATGTCCCGAATATCACCAAGAATCTGGTTTCTGTTGGTCAAATGGTTGAGCAGGGCTTGCAGGTCAGATTTAATCCTCATGGATGCTTTGTTGAGGATATGAAAAATAAAGGTCGCTTGATATTGGAATTAATCCACTTTGATGTGTGGACTACTAAAGTTGCATCTCTTGGAGGCTGTCATTATTTTGTCACTTTTATTGATGACTATAGCAGAAAAGTTTGGGTGTATTTTATGAAAAAGAAAAGTGAAGTTTTTGGGCATTTCAAAATTCTTAAAGCTATGGTTGAAAAAGAAACAGGCCTACAAATAAAATGCCTAAGGTCAGATGGAGGGGGAGAGTACCTCTCAAATGAGTTTGCAAGGTTCCTGCAGGATCATGGCATAAAGCAGCAATATTCATGTAGTCATACCCCACAACAAAATGGAATTGCAGAAAGGAAAAACAGGCATATTGGAGAGGTATCTCGTGCCATGCTCAATGAAAAAGACTTGCCAGATTTTTATTGGGCTGAGGCAGTTGCTACAGCAGTCTACATAATGAACATGACTCCTACTGCAACAATACATGGGATGACTCCAGAGAAGAGGTATACTGGTAGGAAACCAGATATTTCTCATTTGAAGATTTTTGGTTGCATTGCCTATGTTCATGTGCCAGATGAGTTGAGATCCAAGTTGGATCCAAAAGCTGAGAAGTGCATCTTTATTGGTTACTCTCTGCAGAGCAGAAAGGGTATAGATGCTATAACCTTTCTACTCGTAAGTTTACAGTGAGCAAAGATGTTGTTTTTGATGAGATGAGTAGTTGGTATAAACCAATAAATGTGATTGATGATGTAGATGCACAAAATGGTAATGCTGCACAGAATTTACAGCAACAGTCACAAAATATTAGTGGACTTGGAGCGTCCTCTAGCAGTGGTTCACATTCTTCGCCATGGACAGGCAGATTGAGATCAGGAGAATCTTCTCAAAGCAATGCAGATAGTGGTATGCAGGTATCACGAAAAGGAAAAGAGAAGGTAGATCAGCCCATGTTTGGTGTGAATGCAGGTCACTCTTATGTGGATGGTGAATCCAGTAGCTCAGAACAGAGCATTGATGATGAGTTGGGTATTCCTTCTATTGTTACACCTGGAGTAAGGAAGACCAGGGATGTTTTGAGAGCACCTGGGAGTGAACCTACTTTGCGCAAGTCTACCAGAGCTAGGTATCCTGTGGATAGGCTGAAATATGATGGATTTACAGCCATTCACTATGCCTATATGGTCAAAGTGATACAGGAACCAGAACCCACTTCTTTTGAGCAAGCCATGGGAAAAGAAAAATGGGAGAAAGCCATGGATGAAGAAATGGATGCCTTGGAAGCAAATGTTACATGGGAATTAGTACCTTTGCCTAAAGGTAAGAATGCAATTGGCTGTAAGTGGGTTTATAAGGTGAAGCACAATGTAGATGGTTCTGTGAACAGATACAAGGCAAGATTAGTAGTGAAGGGGTATGCACAAACATATGGCATTGATTATGAAGAAACATTCAGTCCGGTTGCAAGAATGGCAACTGTAAGAGCAGTCATTGCTATGGCTGCATCAAAGGAATGGTCTTTACATCAGATGGATGTAAAGAATACCTTCTTGCACGGTGATTTGCAAGAAGAGGTATATATGGAGCAGCCACCAGGTTATGTGCATGCTGTTCATCCTGAGTTTGTTTGCAGGTTGAAGAAAGCCTTGTATGGTTTGAAGCAAGCACCTAGAGCATGGTCTGACAAGATAGGACAGTATCTTGTCACTATTGGCTTTCAGATTTCCAAGGCAGATTTCTCACTTTATGTGAGAAAAACAGAGAAAGATATTATGCTACTTGTCATTTATGTTGATGATTTGATTATGACAGGTGACAGTGATGAAGATATCCTTCATGTGAAAATGCTATTGAAGTAGAAGTTTGAGATGAAGGATTTGGGAGAGCTGCGTTATTTCTTGGGCATTGAGGTGATTAGATCACTAAGTGGGATACAGCTCTTGCAGAGGCAGTATGGATTGGACATGCTATCCAAATATGGGATGACAGGCTATAAGCCTATTTCAGTTCCTTTGGAGCAGAATGTGAAGCTGAGCACAGATGCAGGTGAGCTTCTGGAAGACCCTACTATGTACAGACGCATAGTAGGAAGCTTGATTTATATGGCTATTACCGGACCAGATTTGAGCTATGCTGTTGGATTGGTAAGTTAGTTTATGTAGGCTCCAAGGAAACCACATTTGGATGCGGCTAGACGTATACTCAGTTATGTGAAGTCCACATTGCAGTATGGACTATTTTATGAGACTGGGGTTCAGATACAGTTGCATGGATACACTGATGCTGATTGGGCTGGTAGTATTTCTGATAGACGATCTACCAGTGGATATGTGTTCTCTTTTGGGAGTGCTGCAGTCACTTGGAGCAGCAAGAAACAGCCTACAGTTGCCTTGTCGAGCACAGAGGCTGAGTACAGGGGTGCAGCAATGGCTGCATGTGAGGTAGCTTGGTTGCATAAGCTACTTTATGATATGCATCAGCCTACAGATGGGCCAGTTGTCATTTATTGTGACAACATGAGCAGTATACACTTGGCAAATAACCAAGTCTATCATGCTAGAACAAAGCACATTGAGGTGCATTATCACTATGTGCGGGAGAGGGTTTTACTAGGTCTTATTGATCTAGTTTATGTCAGCACAGAGGATCAGGTAGCTGACATATTTATGAAGGCATTGGGCGTAGAGAAGCTGCGCAAGTTCAGAGACCTGCTTGGTGTGCAAGAATTGGGATTGAGCTCGAGGGGGAGTGTTGAGATATCGAGCTCCACTCGTGATATGCCAGGGTGACCGTTGTGCATTTATGTCACCGACTTGTCAGTTGTAGATGCGGTTGGTACACCGCCCATGAATAATAGCTAGATGATAGCTATCCTTATCTACTCTAGTTCATGGCTCAGTCAGTAGGCCACCTTAGTTAGTTGAGTTTGGTTTGAGACCCATATATAGGGTTCTTCTATTTCTATGTACTAGAGTTCTTTTGGCTTACACAACTAAGAAGAGGAAAACAGTTTTCAGCCTCCACCCTTGTGTGTATTCCCCCATTGTGCAAGTAAGAAAGCTACAAGTGAGACTCCTTTCTTCTCTCCCACAATCTTGACACACCAGTCATGGCGTTACCATTAATATGAATAAAATGTTGGGTATAGATAATTCATCTCTGAATACCCAGGGCAATTTCAAGGAAGAATCAGTCAAGGGTTATGAATGGTATAATCCATAAAAGAATGACATTAAGAATTATGCATACAAGTGCTAGGTTAAAGCATAGTCAAGGCTTACCAAAAGCATAATTGCTAAAAGAATATGACATCAAGAACCATAAATAGGAAGTCCTAGTTTAAAGTTTAGATACTTCAAAAGTACTTAGCCTAAGAGCCCAAATATTAAGAAAAACTATATTCTAGCTCAATGCAAGGCTTGTTGGAGTCTAGTTACTTGAGATAATCTCACACTTACCTTATCAAGTATTTACACATTATGCCTACAACATGTTTGATATATGTGAATAATTTTATTTTTGCTTCATGGCTTTGACTAAGAGTTAGTACAATAAATTAATCATAAGGATTAAAACTAAGATGTCTTGAGATGCGTATGATAACTATGACTTTCATCAATCTAATTCGGGGTTGGGCTAGATACAAACAACAACTCTAGGCCTCAAAGGAAACTACAGAGCTCAAGGATTAGGAAACCTTGACACAAAGTAAAGACCACTACTTTTATACTTGTTGGTAAGAAGGTTGGGTTATCGATCAATGTAAGTGATCAATAGAATTTACATTATGCATAGTATCGCTCTTAGTTTCCAAGGGGGAGAGCAAATATGTAGATGCAAATGTTATCGCGTCTATTCTTGCATTGTTTGGAAAAATACAATTATTTTTGTTGGTTGATAAAAAAATATTCTAAATGCTTTTACATTCAACTGATTGTTGGATTGTTGTTTGGATGATTATTCCAAGTGTTTATGATTAATGGCAAATTCATGGCATGGGTCTATGATGACAAGTTGCCATGGGAATAAATGAATGCTTTTTTAAAAGATGATATTGTTGGGGGTAAAGGCGCCTCCACCTAGCCGCCCGTGTATTACTACACTAACACTCACTACCATTGCATATTGCAGGTGGCGGGTGCCCGTCACCGTCACTTTATTCTTTATTCTTTTAGTGACAATTTGAATAAAGGAAGGCCCGATCACACATTGTGACTATTGAAGTTCCCATTTCTTGTCTCTCTCTTTCTTGCTCTTGCTCTCCCGCCATAGCTCTCGAGTGCAAGCTCCAATCCTTCTCACCTTTCAATTGGTATCAGGTGGGCTCATGGCATTCTCAGCTTCCCATTGACTCCCCACTCGCATTGGGTCTCCTTCTCGGTAGCCATAGCTCATTCTCTTAAGCTCTCGTCACTCCCCGGCTTCCCGAGCTTCTTCCCGGCCTATTGAGGCACCATCAGGGCATTGGCATTGAGGTATTACTTCATTATTTCAGAGTTTTATTTCAGTCCTCCATAGGTCTAGGTAAACAGGGTTTTCACAGGTTGTGGGCAGTCATAGCTCACACCTATTGGAGCTTCCTTCACCTGGATCTTGCTTTCAGCCTATCAAGGCTTGCTGAGGCTTGGTGTAGGCCTTCTTTGGCCCCCATTTGTGCCCCCTTTGGGCCCCATTGTTGACACGTGGGACAGTAGACCTCCCAGCCAGCTCACGTTTTTTTTTGATTCTATTTCAAAATTTGGCCCAAAAATCACTCTTTTTGTCATATCTCGAGCATTCGGAACTCGATTTAGGCAAGGTAAGAGTCTAAGATGGGGTTTTGGCATGCTCCGGACGCGATGGTGATGTCGGATTTGCAAAATTCTGATGACAGAATATTCTGCAACAGATTTCATGTCTGCGACAGCATGTATTTGTATGCCTACGGCTTATGTGATGCTTCTACTAATGTCTATTGATACCGGATCGCTTGTGGATGTTATGCCTCTTATGTGAGACGCATTTGGAGCTGATTTAGCTCAGCCATTGACTGTTTTGAATAATCCCAGATCTGTCTAAAACAGAGTAGCCATCTGTTATTCAATTTTATAGTTACAAGTCTTGGTATTTGATGCCTGATTATGCCCGGTTGGTGCCTATACATACGGGAATGTATGCCTATGGTTTGCCGATGGATTTGAGCTTGGATTGGGCACTGATTTGCTTAGTTTACAGAGGTTATATGTTGCTAGAAACTTCAGGGCTGAAGCTATTTATGCTACGGTTGGGTTATTTCTATTGGTCAACGGGGTGCTCCCGGTTACTCGGTATGATGTCATGATGTATTTGGACTATGTCACATGTCTTGTTTATGCTCCGGGATGCTTTTGAGCTGAGATTAGAGCTTGATTTGGGTTTGACTGTCACTTCTTTGCAGCTAGCATTTCATTTATGCCATGGTTTATGTCTAGGCTACCCAGTACAGGTTATGATGTCTTGGTGAATGCTTTATGCTTTGGCTGTGGATGGCAGTTGTTTGAGCTCATCTCGACATTCATTTGAGTATTCCCTTGACCAGTTGGACATTGACTTGGATTTTTCCGTTATGACTTGGCTTTTTTCATTACGACCTTAGATGCTATTGAGGCATTATCTTGGTTACCTGTCTTTGGTACTTTGACTTGGTTTGCTTGAGCTATTGAGCTCGTTTATCCGCCTTTTGAGCCAATGGGAGCATCTTGTATGCTTGACCGACATTGAGCAAGAGGTTTATGCTATTTTGAGCATTTTGTAGATACTTGAGATGTTGGGATCTCTTACACTTAAATGTTGCATGGTTCATGCACTGATATCTTGGAATTGCTTTTGACCTGAGCTTGGGCTTTGCACTCTTGTGAGCATACACCTGTTGGTGTCAGGTCTTGCCAATGTTATGTATACTTTGCCCTATTGTCCAGGGGATATGCCTACTCACTAACGCATGCTTTGGTGACATGTTTGGGTGTTTGCTCAGGGTCTTGATGACTGTTTGGTATTGATCTATGCCCATTTATGGCTGATCATGTCTTGGCTGTCATTTCTTGACTTGGTATAGTGATTTGGTCAGCAATTGCCTCTCACAATACCCTACTGTCATTTATTACAACAAGCATATAACTCCAGACTAACATGGATTTTTCATGTTGAAATATTTTGAAATGATGTACTTTCACTAGTACTTGGTGGGCAGCAGCTTTGGTTATATTTTTCTTTCCATTTTCTCTCGATATTGGTGATTTTTTGTAGTAAACAGCAAGCAGTTTTGAACTGTCTATAGTCTTCCAGCCTGCATTATGGCGAGTTCATCCAGTGATCATGCTATTTTCAACATCATTAAGCTTGATGGTACGAATTACTCTACCTCGGGAGGAAGCAATAATGATTGCCATGAAACCTTGAGCTGAAGCTTTCAATCTAAGCCCAAGAAAAGGATGAAGAAGCTGCTCGAATGGTTGGCTCTAATATGAGTTGAAAGGTAGAGCTTAAGTGGAAGCACACTAACACAAGTAAGAGTAAAACAAGAGCTATGGTGAATGGAGCAAAAGACCCACAAAGAGAGAGAGAGAGAGAGAGAGAGAGAGAGAGAGAGAGAGAGAGAGAGAGAGAGAGAGAGAGAGAGAGAGAGAGAGAGAGAGAGAGAGAGAGAGAGAGAGAGAGAGAGAGAGAGAGAGAGAGAGAGAGAGAGAGTGTGTGTGTGTGTGTGTGTGTATGGAAACTCCAACAATTACAATGTATGATTGACCTTCTCTTATTCAAGTCACAAAAAGAATAAAGAAAGTGACATTGATGGGCATCCGCCACCTACAACGTATAGGTGTGCGATCACAATGTGTCAAATGCATTTTCCTTGATTATGGGGATGAAGGTGAGATGGTTACCGTCTCTGGGATCCGTAGGCACAGAAAGTCATCTGTAGTCATGATGTAGTATTTCATGAAAGACAAGATGCATCAGCAGCTTGAGAGAGTTGTTGAGATTTGCAGGGTCATATTTTAGGAGGAGCTGAGAGCTCCTGCATAGCCAGTTGGACAGCCTATAGCTGCAACAGATGCTCATGGTTAGGGTGTTGGATAGACAGCTGGCCAGGCAGCAGAGCCTGCCGTGAGACGGTCTACTAGAGACAGACGTCCACCTGATATATTTCAGCCCTCGATGCATTACGTCTTGGTTACAGATGTAGGAGAACCTTTCACCTATGATGAGGCTATGTGCAGGGGTGATAGTCACTCCTGGGAGAGGGCTATGCAGTCTGAGATAGACTCCTTGCATAAGAATGAGACTTGGGATTTAGTTTCCTTGCCTGAGGGCAAGAAGACTTTGCCATGCAAGTGGGTGTACAAGCTGAAAAGTACCCCTGGACACCCCAAGCCGGCATACAAGGCTAGACTAGTAGCAAAGGGTTTTAAGCAGGAGCATGGTGTGGACTTTGATGAGGTCTTTTCTCCTGTGGTTAAGATGACCACCCTGCGCCTAGTCTTGGATTTGGTTGCTTAGCTTGACTTGGATTTATACCAGATGGATGCCAAGATGACTTTCTTACATGGGGACTTGCATGATGAGATTTATATGGAGCAGCCTAAGGGTGTTGGACAGGCAGTTGGTCAGGTAGCAGAGCCTGCCGTGAGATGGTCTACTAGAGACAGACGTCCACCTGATAGATTTCAGCCCTCGATGCATTATGTCTTAGTTACAGATGCAGGAGAACCTTTCACCTATGATGAGGCTATGCGCAGGGATGACAGTCACTCCTGGGAGAGGGCTATGTAGTCTGAGATAGACTCCTTGCATAAGAATGAGACTTGGGATTTAGTTTCCTTGCCTGAGGGCAAGAAGGCTTTGCCATGCAAGTGGGTGTACAAGCTGAAAAGTACCCCTGGACACCCCAAGCCAGTATACAATGCTAGACTAGTAGCAAAGGGTTTTAAGCAGGAGCAGGGTGTGGACTTTGATGAGGTCTTTTCTTCTGTGGTTAAAATGACCACCCTGCGCTTAGTCTTGGCTTTGGTTGCTTAGCTTGACTTGGATTTATACCAGATGGATGCCAATACGACTTTCTTACATGGGGACTTGCATGATGAGATTTATATGGAGCAACCTAAGGGCTTTGCAGAACCTGGCAGGGAGCACCTAGTGTGCAAATTAAAGAAAAGTCTTTATGGCTTGAAACAGACACCTAGGGAGTGGTATCATAAGTTTTATGCCTTTATATGCAGTCACAGGGCTACAACAGGAGTGCTATGGATCCTGTCTTTATAGAAGAAAGCTCGTGATGGTTCTTTATTGATTTTGGTACTCTATGTGGATGATATGCTGATAGGGGAAAGCTCATGATGACCTAGATGCTCTTAAGGCTCAGCTCAAGAAGAGCTTTGAGATGAAAGATCTAGGACATGCCTCTCACATACTTGGTATGCGCATTCAATGCAACAGGCATCACGGACTCCTCTACTTGTCACAGAGGGAGTACATTCATAAAGTCCTTGAGTGCTTCCGCATGCAGGACGTTAAGCCTATTGGCTGTCCATTGCCTTCTTATGTGAAGGTATCACATGCTGATTGTCCGTAGACAGATGAGTAGAGGGCTGAGATGGCCAAGATTCCCTATGCATTTGCAGTGGGCAGTCTTATGTATGACATGATAGCCACTCGTCCAGATATTTCCTTTGCAGTTGGTATTGTGGCACGCTATATGGATACACCTGGCAAGAAGCATTGGGATGCCGTGAAGGGTATCATGAGGTACTTGAAGGGCACTACAGATCTGTGCCTATGCTATGGCAGCCAGGATATAGGAGTCATGGGGTACACTGACTCTGATTATGCAGGACATGCAGATAGTAGGAAGTCCACTTCAGGCTATGTATTCACCTATGCTAGAGGTGCTGTTTCTTGGATGTCCAGGGTGGAGAAATGCATGGCCCTTTCTACTACAGAGGCCGAGTATGTTGCAGCCACACTGAGGCTTGCAAGGAGGCCATTTGGTTGGGTCATTTGGTTGCTGAAATTGGTATTGATGCTATCTCTACACTGCATTCTCATTCTATGAGTGCTATTCAGTTAGCCAAGAATCCGGTCTTCCATGCGAAGATGAAACACATTGAGGTGAGGGATCACTTCATACGTGGGGTCGTTGAGGACAAGTCTGTTGACCTTGTCAAGATCTCGACTGACCAGAATCCTGCAGATCTGCTCACAAAAAGCCTCTCTATAGAGCGCTTGCCTTCCTCAGGAGATTGATGGGCATGGGATGAGATGACGTCTTTCCTCATCCTGTTGTACATGTGTACATGTTGTACTGTCTTTTTTTTTTCTTTTCACTCCTCACTAGGCAGATTCGCCTTTAAGTGGGAGGTTGTTGGGGATAAAGGCACCTCTGTCTAGCCGCTCGTGTATTACTACACTGACAGTCACTGCCACTGCACACTGCAGGTGGTGGGCGCCCATCATCGTCACTTTATTCTTTATTCTTTTAGTGACAGTTTGAATAAAGGGAGGCCTGATCACACATTGTGATTGTTGGAGTCCCCATTTCTTGTCTCTCTCTTTCTTGCTCTTGCTCTCCCGCCATAGCTATCGAGTTCAAGCTTCGATCCTTCTCACCTTTCAGATATTAGGGTTGAATGCCTTGTTTGTGCTTGATTCTTAACTGAACTAATTAAGGAAAGGTTATTTGCAAGGGTGGATCACCTCCAAGATCACATCGTGGATCAACTCGGAAAGGGCACTGCTCGATTCATGGGCCAAAGATTGAGTGGTGAAAAGTCCAACCACGGGAATAGTATTTCAATCCTAGGCAGCTTGTGGGTCAGATGGAGCTCTGGACACCCCTTGCCAAGTCTGGAACGAAGTTAAAGTCTACCGTGGCCCCAACAACTATGGCGTTGGAAGATCCTATTCTAGATAAAGGATGGAAATTGTGGTGCAATGTGATTTGGACCAGTTACTTCTGTAGGATAGAAGGGATATATAATTTCTCCTGTATGGGCAGGCGACAAAGATTAACTTGAAGATGAGTTAAGGAACTTGTTTGTTAAAAGGACCACTTTCTCTTTTTTCGTGTTAGTGCTATAAGTTATGTGGACGAACCCTGTTCCCTAAAAGATTTATTTAAGGAAGCTGATTTTAAATGTCACACATAATGTGATAGGACTTAATTAGATAACTAAAGAATGCATGTTGAGGGAAGCGGGTAGGTGAAACCCTCGATGGGTTTGTCCTATGGCACGGTGGCCCTAGAGAACTGGGAGGCTTCTTACAAGGTTTTACCATTGTCTGGCTCTTAGGAATTGTTAGGTTAGAACCCCGATTATGATGTTTTAGGGGACAGGAATGGGACTATGCCCTATGGGCAGAGAGGTTGAGCGGCGCATCCTTCTCGTTTCCCTTTCTCTTTAAACCAAGTGTGGCATGGGTCTGCTTTGGCTTGGGTATCTCTGCTTAAAGTAGGATGTCCAGGACCCGCGACGCTAGAATGCTGTTAGGAGACCTTGACCACTCGAAACCCAAAATTTTAGTCGATCCTAGTGGGTTTGACTGCGAACGTTCCATTGCAAGGCAGATTCGAGAAAACCTAGGTGACGAACCCCGTAACATTCCATGGGAGTGCCAGGCAGTGCCATTTAGGTTCGTCTCTCGATGGACCACTAAAAATGTGTGTGGATTGCCGATAGCCAGGCATGTTACAGTTGGTATTAGAGCAAAACCTTGTAATGATGTGTGATTGATTAATGTATGGTTTGTAGACATATCCTAAATAGAATTATCTAAGTGGTATGGCTTGATTGTTAGGGACCTTCTGTATCCACGAATACTGACATGCAAGAGAAGAAATTCCTTCTCAAGTAGATTAAGACACTGGATTTTGGTGGAAAAGGAATAGACGTCGCAGTAGAGTTAGAGATATGGATTGAGTCGATGGATGATTATTTCTTTGCTTTAGGAACCGCTTCTACCAATCAAGTAATGATAGCCAAACTTAAGTTAGTTGGCAAGGCTCAGATATGGTGGAAGCAATGGTGCAAAGATCAAGGTATTTCTGAAGCCGCTATCACTCGGGTTCAGTTGAAAGATGCTGTAGGCAAATGATACCTTCTGCCAACCTACCAGGCTTTGAGGATGAATGAATTCTTCAAGGTCAAGCAGCTGGAATTAACCCTGGAAGCTTACTACTCAAATTTTGTAACCCTATTAAAATACGAACCACCTACGGATATTGTGCAACAAGTATCGAAGTTTTGCCATGGCCTGGACACTCCTCTGAACCATCGTCTTGAAGCAATGCATCCAATAGACTTGAAAGATGCATTACTTTGAGCAAAGCCAATCATACAAGAACTTAGATTGAGCAATTGTGACAAAGATGATTCTCAAGATCAGGAGAAGAGATGCCACACATGTGGAGAGATAGGGCATATATGTAGGAGATGTCCCAACCGTCGATGCTTCCACTGCAATGAGGTAGGGCACGTCCAAGTAGACTTTCCTGACTTAAGTCTAGAAGACATTGAGCCTCCAAAGAAAAAGAAGCTACACAAGTGCAGTCTTTGGATATATAGAGGAATCGGATGAAGACAAAGACCTAGAACCCACTACACCTCTTCAAGATGATTAGAAATCCTAGAAGTTTTATCAACATATAGTACAACTTGTATTGGAATAAACCTTACTCTTATAACTACAGTTAACTCGAGTTATATGAATTGCATCAATTTTGAGCCTAGAACTTACAAGTGATCAGAGATACTTTAGCAAGGAAGGACAGTTATAACTTGCAATGAAATTCTCTTAAGTTGTTTCTTCTCGACTAATATAGACTAGGTCTTACCAAAATGTTGAAGCTTGGGAGTATTCTTTGATATGACAAGCGAAGCTAATTGTCCATGGATCTTAGTCTAGATCTAAAAAAAGGACAATCTAGAAACAGAGTTTCCAAGATAAAGGACCACTTCGGTCCACTAAAAGGATCCTAGAGCAATTTGGTCTAAAAAAGAAAATCCTGCCAAAGACAACCAGTAACCTTGTGACCCCAAGTGATAAAGCTCCACGTTGTTTCTATTGAAAGGAGTTAGGTCATTTCAAAAGGGAATGTCCAAAGCACCTAAAACACCGATGCTCCCAGTGCCACAACATTGGACATATCCACATCAATTGTTCTAATAAGACTCAAAGGGGACTTGAACTTGCAAGAAATGAGGTTATACAAGCTTCAACGATCCAGAACTTACCATGAAAATTATCAGATACTTAGGAAAGACCTAGAGGATATTCATGAGATGTAACTACAATAAACTTTTCTCTTGTAGTATGGACTCAGATATATCAAATACAATAAGTTGTTGTTTCAAAAGACCGCATGCTTATGAGTGGTCAGAGTGTCGCAATGAATGTGTGATGGCTCCTACCCCATAGGTTCCAAAATGAAACCCCTAGTTTCCTCTGAGATGAGGACATCTCGAGTTCTCTAAGGGGGAGAGGATGTAATATCCCTGCCCCCCTCGCATAGGAACCCCCTTTTTAATTAAAGTTAATTGAAAATTTTTAAATCTCCCTCCCTCCCCTGAATAAGTGGTGGGGGGGAAGAAGAAGATGTAGATGATGACGAGGGGGAGGAGGAAGGTGACGATGACGAGGAAGATGAGGATGACAATGGTGATGATTATGGGAGGAGGGGCACACGTGCACCACCTCTCTTCCCCCCCACTATCTCTTTCCCCCCCAACATCGACTGCATGGCAGCAAGACAAACCTGGCTGCCTAGGTGGAGGGGAGGGCCTCTGCCATACCTCCCCTGTAATAACTCTCTTTCCCCCATAATAGCCCACCTCCCCCCCCAATAAAACCTCCCCATCAAGGGGGAAAAAAAAATGTTCAGCAGGCACATAGAGAGAGAGAGAGAGAGAGAGAGAGAGAGAGAGAGAGAGAGAGAGAGAGAGAGAGAGAGAGAGAGAGAGAGAGAGAGAGAGAGAGAGAGAGAGAGAGAGAGAGAGAGAGAGAGAGAGAGAGAGAGAGCCTTCTAGAAGGTTCCTCCCTTTTGCCCTCCTTGGAGGGTGGCCACATGCAGCCCGAAAAGGGCACTGCTTGATTCATGGACCGAAGGTCGAGTAGTGAAAAGGCCAACCATGGGAATAGTATTTCACTCCTAGATAGCTTGTGGATCAGGTGGAGCTCTGGACACCCCTTGCCAAGTCTGGAACGGAGTTGAAGACTATTGTGGCCCCAACATCTGTGGCGTTGGAAGATCCTATTCTAGATAAAGGATGGAAATTGTGGTGCCATGTGATTTGGACCGGTTACTCCCACAGGGCACAAGGGATATATAATTTCTCCTATATGGGTAGGAGACAAAGATTAAATGAAGATAAGTTAAGGAACTTGTTTGTCAAAAGGACCACTTTCTTTGTTTTCATGTCAGTGCTATAAGTTATGCGAATGAACCCTGTCCCTAAAAGGTTTATTTAAGGAAGCTGATTTTAAATGTTACACATAAATGTGATAAGACCTAGTTAGATAACTAAAGAATGCCTATTGGGAGAAGCGGGTAGGCGGAACCCTCGACGGGTTTGTCCTATGGTACAGTGGTCGTCCCAGAGAACTGGGAGGCTTAGGTTTTACCGTCGTCTGACTCTTAGGAATTGTTAGGTTAGAACCTCGATTCATTCCATTTTAGGGGACTGGAATGGGACTATGCCCTATAGGTCAGAGGCTGAGCAGTGCATCCCTCTCCTTTTCCATTCTCTTTGAACCAAGTGTGGTATGGGTCTGCTTGTCAGCTTGGGTATCTCTACGTAAAGTAGGATGTCTAGGACCCGACACTAGAATGTTGTCAGGAGACCTTGACTACTAGGAACCCAAAATTTAGGTCGATCCTAGTGGGTTTAGTGGCGAAGGTTCTGTTGTGAGGTGGACTCGAGAAAACCTAGGCGAAAAAATTCGTAACATTCCATGGGAGTGCCGGGTAGTGCCATTTAGATTCGTCTCTCGATGGACAAAAATGTGCCTGGATAGCCGATATACAGGCATGTTACAATAGAATTAATAAGAAAACATTACCTCTTTACACAATCTATTTCAATTAGACTCCAATAAGAATTGAAAATAGTCATATTTCAATAATTTAGCAAAACAAAATCTCATAAAAAAAAAGAGAATATCAAATTACTCACTTTTCATTATATGAAATTAGAAGAACCTCCAAAGTTTCAAAGTCAATTGGATTGAACCAATGATCAAATGCACTTGTATCAAGCTCACTCCTCATATAGTATGAGATAGATGGATCAAGAACCTTAATTTTTTGTTGTATATCAAAGGAGAGCTCATGAATTACACACCTAGCAAAGGAACGGAGATACCAACATGAAATCCTTTTGCTAGAAAAATATAGCGAGTAAAAATAAAATTTTGGTATATTATACCTCATTCTAGCAAGAAGATTAGAGTTGTTTACTTCTCTCATTTTATTCTTGAGAATTTGAACACAATCAGAGTAAAAAAAATACCATATCAGATCTTTTTTTAATATCATCATGTAAAAAGCAACAAACATTGAAGCCCTTAAGGTCAACCCTTTCAAGAAGGGTAGACAACTCTTCTTCAAAAGATGGGAGCTGATTTGCTTTCTTTCCTTCTACCTTCTTCCTTTTATATTCTCTCCATTTATCTACTTGCTCTTAATTCTGTGTCCTTTTTCTATTTCTCATAGTCTCATGTCCTTTTCATGGGTGACATCTTTAACCTTAGGACTTGGATCACCTTTCTTTTTTCTATATGGAGGCACATTTAAAATATTGAAAGTCTTCACATCAAAAAGGAGGAATGGCTCAAGGACCTTTGAAAACATGTATCTCAATCTCTTAAGAATTATCACGTCTTTTTCCATAAGTGTAAGCCTATATGCATGAGCGGCATAAATATAGGAATATTGAAAAAGCTCAACAGAAAAATCTTCTGCAGCCTCCTAAATGCAATTGAGAGTTGTCCTTGTCCATCTAAAACTATCAAGACTATGCTTGTCACAAATTTATCTGACAAGCCTTTGAAAAGGCAGTTTTGGAATTGCGTTATCCAAAGCCTTCATTGCACTTCTAAGCTCCGTTAGGCATCTAACGTGCTATGAAAACTTTATGGACCTTGGCTTTGATCTCCTTGTAAGTTTGCAAGGCTTGGAGGATTGATGGATCTTTGAAGCAAGGCCTCTTAGATCAACTTTCTGCTTCCTCACAGTGGCCTTAGTTCTAGTAATCTAAAATCTCTAGATAAAACAAAAAACAACTCAAAATTATGATAGATCTCCAAATCTTTGATATAATGTCATTTGCAATCACTTAATGGTAAACAAATACTATTCAGATAGCCTCAATCCTACGTTGATTATATATTCACTATTTGTCAATAAGTTATTATATCAAATGATAAAACCAAGGTTTTGATAATTTATGAAAGTTGTGCTATCATTTCGGCTCAAATGTCCCCCCTCCCCGATGTATGAAATGAGAACTAGGTACTCTAGATGAGGTAAACATATGCCTTTTCACATTTCATACATCAAATATTTGGGGTGAAAATTTTGGTCAGATTCGAAGAAAATTTCAAAAATAAGTTTGTCAATTTGAATATGATTTTACTATTGGACTAGGCAAGATCTTTCAAATTTCTAGTTCCTTGAACATAGAAGCATGGTAATAAATATATTTAGTTACCCAAACCAATGTTACCTGGAAGTTCAAAAATAAGAGGACCAGATCAAATTAGGCTAGTTTAATTAGTTGTAAAGTAGTGCAAGATTGGCCAAAGACCTCCAAAACTTTGATATGATGTCATTTGCAATCACTTAGTGGTAGATTTAATAGTACATCCCCTCTCGACATATGATATGTGAATTGGATACTTTGCATGGGGGAGAGCTATGCCTTATTGCATTTCATACATCAAACTTTTTTAGAGAAAATTTGGACAGATTTGGAGAAGACTTCAAAGAAAAATTCGATAGTAATTTGGAAAATAACATCACTATTGAGCTGACTAAGATTTTTCAAAAAAATTACATTTCTAAAACTTTAGCACGTTATATACTAGGTGATGAAATCTTACTCTGTGTGGTGGGTGCTGAAGAATTTTGAGTTGTGATGAAGTCACCTTGTGTTGGTGTTTTGGAGCAGGGAAAGAGCTTGGTCTTCAAAAAAACACTTTTGTGGTTAAAAAATTGGTTTCAAAGAACCTTTGTTCACACGTGTGGCTATTATAATGTGTAGTTTACTTGACACGTGCAATGGGTGGACCATTGTTGCCTCAAAACTTGTGCCACATGTCACTGACGTTTTTGGACATGATGGCGCTGCCGCTTTTTGAGTGAAAAAGAGAGAATTTAGTCTCTTCTTTTTCACTTTAAATACAATTCTTCCTGAATGAGTGCATGGTACCTTTCTAAACAAATGCATGATGACCATTGACATATATATACAAGTGCTCAAGCTCATGTTTATGTAAATTTTTCTTCCATGCATTTTCCACAACCATATCCTTTATGCATTGCAAGAAGTCGAAGGTATACGTACACCTAACATAACTATTTATTCTCAGGAAGCGATACATTTCTCAAGTAATAAATTCCTATTTGTTGCTTTTTTCTACATGCTTTGAAAAATAGCCGAATGAGCTATTTCGAGGCATTAAAAATGATTAAATCCATTATTTTTCTTCTAAAGTGATTGATTTCCTTATAAAATGCGATATTATCAATCCAGAAAGTCTTTCTAACCTCTATTGTCACGTTTCATAAGTCTTGCAACCATAATTAAGTCTGCACAATGAAACATGAAATTTCATGCTTGCTTTGTTGCCCAAAGAGTCAATTCGCATTCCATAAGGCACATCTATTTTATTTCATCCAATTTAACATGGATGATATGCTATGCAAGAAATTCCAAATGTGGAGTATGAAATATGGATTTAGATATGAAAGATGAATGAAATAAAGTGTCATTGTGGCCCATTTGTTCTATGTTTGTTGGTCTAAGAGGAGGAAGAGAACATTAAAGCCTTGCTCAAGTTCCCTTAATGAGCATGCCATACATTGGGGGTAAACTTCAAAGCCAAGAGTGAGTTCCTCACAAAACATCAAAAAGCCAAAAATGGCATGAAGGGTTTGATGGAATTTTTCTAGCAATCTTGCTTTGATATTGTACATATGTAAAATGATGTGGTTTTGATGTTCTATGTGCATTAGCTTAGATAAATTTTAATTCCTTTTTTTGGATGTGAGCAAATGTGTATTGGTATATTGTACATCTAAACTTGTCTTGTTGTTTTCAGAATTTGGTTTTGTGAGTTATTAGGATGACTAAAATGAAGATTTCTCTAGAGGGAATAGAGGAAGAGGATGTGGAGGATATCTATGATGATAAACTATTTGATTTCCTCCATGCAATCAGAAATTCATCCAGATTTGTTTACATCAGAGATATGCTCAATGTTCCCTTTGATTTGTAAGAGCTCTTGAAGGATCTTGAAGACAAAATGAAGGATTATAGGGAGTTCTATGATAGACATGTGGAAGGCCTAGAGATTGAGGGATTTCTCCATTACAATGATGTAGTGGAAGTTACCAATGCTGCTAGAACAACTTTGCAAACAAGGTTTAGCCTTATTAATGAGGAATTCAAGAAGTGGGAACCAGATTTTCATTTTCATTAGAATTAACATCGATGTCTTCTTGTACATAAGGATATTGGATTTCTTGTATATCTTCAGTATATGGATAGTTGTTCTTTAGCTACAATACAAGAGAAGAAGACAAAGGATATTGTAAGCAAAGATAAAGAGGTTAAAGAGAAGGGGGAAATGTTTTAGGAGGATGTTGAGAACCAATTAGTGTAGGGATTTCATGTTGCTTTGTTTAAAAATGAGAACATCATAAAAGTGGAAGAAAAAGAGATAGAGTTGAGTGCAAAGATTGAAGCAGGTCCTCTTGAGTGTGCCCCAACATTTCCCAGTATTTATCAGATCATGGAATATGAAAAGGGGGGGCTACATATAGAGGAAGAGTTCTTACAAATTTAGGAGAGACTTGGTATTGATGATATGGGTTATGAAGAGAAATTGAAGTCTCCATTAGAGGAGAAATAAAAAACTTCAATAAATCTTTATGATGATAGTCTTCTTGAAGAAGATGAAAACCCTAAGGTATGGAAGACAATTCTAAGATATCCATTGTGTTTTATATTAGAGTATGTTATGCATTATAGACAAATACTATTGGATATTTATCTATTGACATCTTACACTATTGTCATTTATTGTGCAGATAGAGATTAAAGATGGAGAAAAATTTCTTGGAAGAGCCAAGGGCTCAAGGCTATTGAAGCTTTCGCAAAAGTCAAGTCCTTAGCCATTAATTTGAAAGCTTAAATAATCAAACAATTGCAATTTATTATAATAGGTTGCCAAGATCTCCAAGCTTTCCAATGATGGATTTGAAAGCTAACTCCAAGGTGATTGGATCCCAAGTTTTCAATAGAGGATCGAATAATATAATTTTGGTGGAGAAGGAAGAAGCTAGAGAGAGAAAAAGAGAGAAAAATCATTAAACCTAATAGGGAAAGAGAGAAAGAGAGGGTGAGGGTGAGGGAGGGAGAGAAAATGAGAGAGGGAGAGGAAGTGAGAAAAGGAAACGAGAGAGGGAGAGGAGAGAGAGAAAAATGAGAGAGAGAGGAGAGAGAAAAATCATTAAACCTAATAGGGAAAGAGAGAAAGAGAGGATGAATGGTGAGGGAGTGTAATATTTTCGCATGAAATATTAATGAATTTTGACCACTACACACCCCACGCAAGAGCAGCTTGAAATAATCTCCCCACGACTAGAAGAACCCTGGGCTAAATGCTCCACCCTCATGCGTTACCAAACTCCACACGTATGGTGCATAAGAGGCTGCGGCTTGAAGACTGCAAGGCCGCAGGAGAACACCTTTTACGGGAAAGGCAAAAGGATAATGGTTAAAATTTTGTAAATTTTTTTACTATAAACCCCTCCCCTCAGCAAATGCATGGCAGGGGAGAGGAGTGTGAGAGGGAGTGAGCTAAGTGGAGTTGAGAGGAGTTGGGGAGGGGATCATGCCTCCCTCCACGTGTGTGGATCCCCCCCCTTAAAAGCCTATATAAACTCCCCCTTAAGCTTGGAGGGGGGAGTCAGAGGAGCTGCCGCCATCATCGCCACATCACGGGCTGTTGCCGCCTGCCACGCTGCGCCGTGCCACCTCCGTCCTCACCACCATCATCATCATCGTCTTCTTCATCTTCATCTTCCTCCCTTTCCAATCATTTCCACCACCCCCCTCCCCCCCCCCCCCCCCCCCCCCCCCCCCAACGTCATTCTGTGAAGTAGAAGCTTCTAACAAGGCTTCCATAAGCATTGTACACACGACCTTCCCTGGGTTTCTTAAAACCACGTCTTGCAACGGAAATTCCTGCGCGAGGGGGAGTAGGCGGGTTTTGAGGCTGATTTGCCAAAGCCGGGAGGAAGTTCGAAGATCACATAAAGGCCAGGACAAGTTTGCGGAGTCAAGGATCTACGTCATCGATGGCTCCAAAGCTAAAGACGTGAGGTGCACACACGCGAGCCTCCAACCCAAGTCTACGTGTAGACATTCCTATGAGTCCTCATGCCCAGGTTCCAAATGTAGTCTTGCATGAGAGGGATGCGTTAAGCACGATGGTTTTTAGAAAAATTTAAGTGCATTCATCCATTCGTCTTACAAGTTTAGTGCATGCCGATTAATTGAAATTGCACGCACTCCCGTCAACAATAAGGGTAGTTGCAAATCTTCTTGAATGATAATGCATAAATTAGAAGAGGATATCGTGCTAAGAAGGATAGAGTTTATGTCGCATATTGCACTTATGGTTTAAAATTCATGGATGTGATTCATATAGAGGATATTCTTAGTCGCCCATTGAATGTTATCCAAAGAATTGCAATGCATGGAAAGGAAACCATGAACTTCCCTGTTGCATGCGAGGATGCTTGCATTTTAAGTTGGGTTAAGTGCTGTAGAATGGATTAAGTCAACAATAGCCTTATGACATTCGTCATGCATGGACTTCTTTTATTGAAGTTTGTATTTAGAAAAAGATGCATTTCATATTAAAGCTTGTTGAAATTCAACATAGGGTTTTATATGAGTTAGCCGTGAATTGTCTATCATTATAGATTAGGCAAGGAAAAGAAATGGTTATTGTAAATCTCATAGTTGCATAGAAGGAAAAAGTCCATGAACCGCATATTTGCATGGAATGTTGCATTTTGAAATTATTTACATCTTTTTAGGAAAAAGTATTAGCATCTTTATGGAAAGATCACTTCTTGTCGCAAGACAATTAGTTTGATTAGGTAATTCGCTTGCAATGGTGTAACTCAAACGATGATTACCTCAATGTGCTATAGGTAGAGTTTAGTACACTAAATATTCTGCCTAATATCGCACTTGGGATGCCAAGTCAAGACTTTCAATCCCATAGACCCTACCCACATTCACAAAATGTTAGGGTTAACTGAACGCCTATGCAAGAATGATCTAGGGTTTTAACCCTAAGGATAATTAGGCCAAATACTAGATTCCATTCGAATTTAGAAACCCTAAGGCCAAACGTTGTCGGCCTAGTATGGTTAGGGTTGGGTTTGGGTCAAGAAGACATCCCAAATCCTACATCTTGACCAAACGTATTTCTTGACCAAGGAACGTTGTTTGATGGGAGAAATGATCCCGCAAGTCAGATGCGACTCCTATGCAACAAGTTGCAACGTCGCATGGCTTTGTGTTTAAATCACAAGATAGATTTGCCACTCCTTGGAACAAGGTTGGCAGGTTTTAGTGCAAGTCTAATTTGCAAGAGGATGAGTAGACATCCTGCTACGTTACCCTTCTTTGGACCGATTTGCCAAGTTAGGGAAGTTATGTATTGCCTAGCAAGCAATGGACCAATCAAGTTGGGGCGACGAGGTTGCCCAGGATTTACTGTCTTAATTTAAGGAACCTAAGATGTTGGTTAATTTGGTTAACAAGGTATAAACCCTAACCCAAGGATAAAAGGGTAAATAAGCAACGAAACCCTTGGGGATCTTACCAAGTCACAATCAATCCCAGATCGAATGCTAGATACATTTGGAGAGAAGGATTCATACCTTAGCAGTTGGCCAAAATAAACGACCACTAGATTGATTGTGTTTGTACAGTTAGGAGCAGTGTTTGTACTTCTTTGCTCAATGAACTAAATCTGAAAAAATAATTAATGCTTCAGGTTGAAGGCCTGAAGGGAGAGGCAGCTTCAGTTACCCCCGATTGTCTGCATGACCCTATCCAAGGGGGTTGTTAGCCACGCCGGGTACGTGGACTGAACTCGCCACGAGAGGTCTCTCCGTGGGTGCTACTTGGAGCAGGAGGATGCTTGGGTGCCAGGAGGGGCTCTGGCCGTAAATCCCTTGCCTTCGAGTCCTACACAAGAGGCCGACGTGACTCGAGATTGGATCTCGAGGTCCGTATACTAGTCTACAGGCAGAAACTTGGAATAGCGATCCCTGAGGATTGCTGGATTGCCTTCGGGCGGATTATGGATTAGCCTGGCTGGATTATATGATGTATTCCAAAGACTGGTAAGTAAGATCAATTGTTGAAAAGGAACTTGCTTGACATTGCTTTTCTATGTCAGTGCTTAAGTTACGTGAAGGAATCGGTGATTAATTGGCTAATTAAGGAAGCTATTTTTACGTGTCAAACTAAATGTGATAGGTAATTAGATAACTAAAGCAACCCCGAGGAAAGTGCATGGATGTGACCATGGGTTCGTCCTACGGAAGGGTGGTCTCGGTTGGCGGGGAACTTTTCTCGAAAGAAATTGATAGCAAGGAACGATGACTTAGAATCTAGAGTACTAGAGTCCCGATTTATGTTGTTTTAGGGGAACGAAATGGGACTATGCCTTACGGGTAGAGAGGTCGAGCTTTGCATCCCTCTCGTTTCCCATTCTCCTTGAACCAAGTGCAGCATGGATCCGCTTCGACCCTGGTATTTCTGTGTAAAGTAGTTCGCCTGGGTGTAAAATATTACACGGCGCAGCGAACAGAATCTGAGAAAGAGATAGAGAGTACACAACAGATAAGAGGAGAATCAGTAAATTCTTTAACTCCAAACAACTGATACAAAGATGGCTCTGTCCACCCGTGCGCTTCCACTGTGTGAAGCTTAGATGGCGATCTAGACAGAAGATAGGTGAAGAGCTTAAGGCTAGCTGGAACAACAACTCTGACTGGGTGAAAGATGAGTGTGAGATGGCTGCGAAGGGGTTTAGCTTTTATAGCTCGCGAAGGTCGTTAGGTTGACCTACCATATGAGCCTCCACTAGTCGGCCAGGGAATATTCCAGGGAATATTCCCTTTACCATCGGGCCGGGGGCACTGCCCCCGGACCCCCGCCAGGGGCCGCTTCCGCGGCCCCCGGACCCCACAATAGGGGCCCCTTTTTAACTCCCTTACCACGCAACTCAATGCAATGTGCCTCGAGTTGCTACCAGCTTAACCACTCCGTCTAACCCAAAGATTAGACCCACAACAGTCACCTTTTTGCCATCCGGTCACATAGACCTCATCTGATATACAAGTGAGGACTCAACCAATGTCCGGGCTCACATTTGGCTTCTTCTCATAATGGGGGCCTTACAACTTTGAGCACCATGGATCATTGGTAGCACCTAATGAGGGTGGGGCATTGATCATACCTAACACCCCCCCTCAATGTCCACCCATTGAGGTGAACTATCTCCTCGGCCCAATGCCGAGTCTCTGAAGATGAACTTGAAGCAGATCCTTCGTAAGTGCTTTGGTGAAGATATCTGCTCCATTCTCCTCTATTGGACAGTAGACCAATTCCACTATCCCATCCTCCATCAAATCACGCACATAGTGATACTGGATCTCTATATGTTTAGTGCGTGCATGAAACACTGGATTTTTGGCAATGGCGATGCAACTCTGATTGTCACATCTCAGCACAGTTGGTTCTTCATCCTGTACTCCCACATGCCATAGAATCCTTCTCAACCATACAGCCTCACATGCAGCAAAACAAGCTGCCTTGTACTCTGCTTCAGTAGAAGACAATGCCACTGTTGGTTGCTTCTTACTAATCCAAGAGAAAATTCCTGAACCCAAAGAGAAACAATAACCAGAAACTGACTTCCTGGAATCAATGTCTCCTGCCCAATCTGAGTCACAGTTCCCCACAAGAGAAGTTCCGAAACTGTATGTGATACCATAGTCAAGAGTTCTCTTCAAGTATCTGAGCACCCGCATCCCAGCCTTCCAATGACTCTCATGAGGCTTGTTTGAGAACCTGCTCAAAACATCAACAACAAAACTGATATCTGGTCTGGTGTTACACAAGTAGATAAGACTGCCGACCAACCTCCTATACCTCCCAATGTCTGCTAGTGCTGATGTATCCTCGACGGATAACTTTGCATTCACTTCCATAGGTGTAGCTATCTCCTTGCACTCGGTCATGCCAAATGCCTTCAAGATCTCCCATGCATACTTCTTCTGAGAGATGAAGATCTTTCCTGGCTCTTGCCAGACTTCAATCCCCAAACAATAGTGCAGCAAGCCCAAGTCTGTCATTTCAAACTCTGAACTCAAAGCCTTTCGAGTTTGGTTGATCATATCTTCATAGTCACCTGTAATAAGAAGGTCGTCCACATATAGGACAATCACTACAGACTTTTTACCATCCCTGTAAACATACAAGTTAGCATCTGAGGCACATCTTTTGAAGTTTAGGTTTAAAAAGAACCTATCTATCCGCTGGTACCATGCTCTGGGGGCTTGTTTCAGCCCATACAATGCCTTCTTCAGTTTACACACTTTGTTCTCAGAATGGGGGGCCTCAAACCCTGGTGGCTAAGCCACGTACACCTCCTCTTGAGGTCACCATTCAAGAACACTGACTTAACATCCATTTGGTACACTGGCCACTTCTTGTGGGCAGCCACTGCAAGTATCGTGCGAATAGTGGTCATTCTGGCAGTTGGGGAAAATGACTCTTGAAAATCAAACCCTTCAACTTGTGAAAATCGTTGGGCAACCAGTCTAGCTTTGTACTTTTCTAAGGTACCATCAGCCTTGTACTTTACCTTCCAGATCCACTTGGTGCCAATAACCTTCCGCTTTGCTGGTCGATCCACTAGCTCCCAAGTGTCATTCTTCATTATGCTGTCATACTCCGCCTGCATAGCAGCCTTCCATGATGGATCTGCAAGTGCTTCTTCTAAGTCAGTTGGCTCCTTTACTTCTCTCATAATCTCAACCATCAAGTCCATATTGACTATGTGAGCAGAAGCCCTCCTTTGCTCCTCTATTCTCTGAGACCTCCTTGGTCCGTCTGCCTTCTCCTCAACAGATGCAGGCGTAGGATTATTGTGGTCATAGAGCTGCTTCACCCAGCGCGGCAATGGCTTTTCCGGTGGGGTGATGTCAGGTTGGTGAACTTTTTCCTCATCATCTGAAGATGATGCTTCCTCCTCCTTAAGGATAGGGATAGCTCTCGGGACAGGTTCATAGTGGACTACTTCTTCGCTTGATGATAAAGTGGAAGAACTTGCCTTCTCCTCCTCCACTGTATGCGGCTCCTCCTTGAACACCACATCACGGCTCACGATGATCTTCTTTGCCTCTTGGTCATGTAATTTGTAAGCCTTCTGCTCATCACTATAACCCAAGAAGATACATTTTCTGCTTTTTGGTTGTAACTTGTTTCTCTTCTCATCTGGAACATGTGCATAACATTCACATCCAAAAATTCTGAAATGTGAGACAGATGGTTTCTTACCAGTGTAAGCCTCATGATGTGTTTTTCCCTTGAGAGCCTTTGTATAGCTCCGATTTAGAATGTAGACTGCAGTATTAACAGCTTCAGCCCAAAAATGGTTAGGCAATCCCTTGCCCTTTAGCATGCATCTTGCCATCTCCACAATGGTGCGATTCTTGCGTTCCACAACACCGTTCTGCTGAGGTGTGTGAGGCGTCGTCAATTGACGCTTGATCCCTTTGCTCTTGCAAAAACCTTCAAACTCCTTTGAGTTGAACTCACCACCACCATCTGTTCTAAATTTCTTCACACTTTTTCCTGTTTCATTCTCAAAAAGTATTAGCCATTCTTTAAACTTACCAAAAGCTTGAGCCTTATCACGAAGGAAGTACACCCACATCTTCCTACTGTAGTTGCCGACAATCAACATAAAATTTGCTTTCTTGTGGAAATGCCTTTCTATGTTGCTTGCCCATCATACAAGCTTCACATGGTTCCTTCAATTCAGTTATTGTAGGTAGGTGAGCAACCATACCTTGCTTTTGCATCTCCTTCAATACTGCAAATCCGATGTGTCCAAACCTTTCATGCCAAAGCTTATTTGTGCCCACTCCAGCGGTGGCTGTAAGAGCACTTAGCTCATACAGGTTGTTCCTTCTTTCTCTTTTGCCAACAATTGTGCCAGCACTATCAATAATTTCTGCACCTGTCTTCTTGAACCTCACTTCATGACCAAGATCAGTTATGGCAGCAACTGATAAGAGATTTCTCCTGATTTCGGGAACATACAACACATTTGAAAGCTTTTTGACTTCACCATTTGCAGCAACAAAAGAAATAGTACCTGTGCCCGCAGCAGGGCATTTAGCATCATTTCCAACCGTCACAGTGATGGATTCTTGTAGAGGCTGCATAGAACTGTATAGACCTTTCTTGTTGGTCATGTGATGGGAGGCCCCACTATCCAACACCCATGAGTCAGTGGTAGATTCTTCTTGCGCCGAGGAGCACACTTCCTCAATGGTCGCCATGAATAATTCCAACTCTGCTTCAGCCGTATTGGCTGTCTCTTTCCCTTTACTTTTAAGGGTACCATTCTTTTCATCTGCCTTCTTGACACGACAATCTGCAATTGCATGTCCTTTCTTCTTACAGTAGAAGCACTCTCCTTGAAACTTCTTCTTGCCGCCCTTCTTCTTTTTGTCACCATCATTTTTGGTGGAGGAGACACCTTTGCCTTTTGCATTGGCAGAGAATGCAGCATCTCCATTGTTGCTTCCTTCTCGAGCTTTCAGCCTCAACTCCTCCTCCATTAATAATGCACAAAACTCCTCAAAAGTCAAAGCTTGAGGTCTCACCTGAGTATTAAGGGCAGTTACTAGTCCATCAAACTTTTGTGGACAAATCCGAAGACACCTCCGAGCTAGCTCTTCGCTAGTCTTTTGTATCCCAGCGCCAGCCATCTGGTCGCGCAGATTCTTAATCCAAGTGATGAATGCTTCAACCGTCTCTCCTTCAGCAAACTTCTCCGCTACTAGTTGATTCTCCAAGTTTTGAATCCTTGTTTGGTTTCGTGTTTCATACTGACTCCTTAGCACATTCCAAGCCTCTGACGCTTTGGTTGTATGCTGAATCAAAGTCAAGACACTGTCAGAACAGCTTGTAACTAAGGCACACAATGCATCTGCATTCCTTCGTTTCCAAGCTCGTAGAAGATCTGCATTCGGAGGAATCATCACACTAGGATTTGATGGGTCAGGGGTAGGCTGTGGTTCTGCGTCAGTCCCCAGCACAGTCTCCAGAAGCTCATAAGAATCAAGGATAGTTGTAATTTTGAACTTCCACAAGGTGTAGTTTGTACCATCTAACTTGCCTTCGCTGAAGGTTGGTGGACGAATCCTCAGTGTTTGAATAGCCGGTACAGCAACACCACCTCCTGCACCGCTTCCGGAAGTCGACATAGTTTCTCTTTTCTGTTGAAGCCTTTGCCTCTTGCACGCTCTCCAATCTCTAGAGCCCCCTGGGCTCTGATACCATGTAAAATATTACACGGCGCAGCGAACAGAATCTGAGAAAGAGATAGAGAGTACACAACAGATAAGAGGAGAATCAGTAAATTCTTTAACTCCAAACAACTGATACAAAGATGGCTCTGTCCACCCGTGCGCTTCCACTGTGTGAAGCTTAGATGGCGATCTAGACAGAAGATAGGTGAAGAGCTTAAGGCTAGCTGGAACAACAACTCTGACTGGGTGAAAGATGAGTGTGAGATGGCTGCGAAGGGGTTTAGCTTTTATAGCCCGCGAAGGTCATTAGGTCGGCCTGCTGACCGACCTACCATATGAGCCTCCACTAGTCGGCCAGGGAATATTCCAAGGAATATTCCCTTTACCATCGGGCCGGGGGCGCTGCCTTCGGATCCCCGCCAGGGGGGCCCCTAGCCCCCCTGGGACCCCCCAGCCAGGGGCCGCTTCCGCGGCCCCCGGACCCCACAATAGGGGCCCCTTTTAACTCCCTTACCACGCAACTCAATGCAATGTGCCTCGAGTTGCTACCAACTTAACCACTCCATCTAACCCAAAGATTAGACCCACAACAGTCACCTTTTTGCCATCCGGTCACATAGACCTCATCTGATATACAAGTTAGGACTCGACCAATGTCCGGGCTCACATTTGGCTTCTCCTCATAATGGGGGCCTTACAACTTTGAGCACCATGGATCATTGGTAGCACCTAATGAGGGTGGGGCATTGATCATATCTAACACCCCCCCTCAATGTCCACCCAGAGAGGTGAACTATCTCCTCGGCCCAATGCCGAGTCTCTGAAGATGAACTTGAAGCAAATCCTTAGTAAGTACTTTGGTGAAGATATCTGCTCCATTCTCCTCTGTTGGACAGTAGACTAATTCCACTATCCCATCCTCCATCAAATCACGCACATAGTGATACTGGATCTCTATATGTTTGGTGCGTGCATGAAACACTGGAGTTTTGGCAATGGCGATGCAACTCTGATTGTCACATCTCAGCACAGTTGGTTCTTCATCCTGCACTCCCATATGCCATAGAATCCTTCTCAACCATACAGCCTCACATGCAGCAAAACAAGCTGCCTTGTACTCTGCTTCAGTAGAAGACAATGCCACTGTTGGTTGCTTCTTACTAATCCAAGAGAAAATTCCTGAACCCAAAGAGAAACAATAACCAGAAACTGACTTCCTGGAATCAATGTCTCCTGCCCAATCTGAGTCACAGTTCCCCACAAGAGAAGTTCCGAAACTGTATGTGATACCATAGTCAAGAGTTTTCTTCAAGTATCTGAGCACCCGCATCCCAGCCTTCCAATGACTCTCATGAGGCTTGTTTGAGAACCTGCTCAAAACACCAACAACAAAACTGATATCTGGTCTGGTGTTACACAAGTAGATCAGACTGCCGACCAACCTCCTATACCTCCCAATGTCTGCTAGTGCTGATGTATCCTCGACGGATAACTTTGCATTCACCTCCATAGGTGTAGCTATCTCCTTGCACTCGGTCATACCAAATGCCTTCAAGATCTCCCATGCATACTTCTTCTGAGAGATGAAGATCTTTCCTGGCTCTTGCCAGACTTCAATCCCCAAACAATAGTGCAGCAAGCCCAAGTCTGTCATTTCAAACTCTGAACTCAAAGCCTTTCGAGTTTGGTTGATCATATCTTCATAGTCACCTGTAATAAGAAGGTCGTCCACATATAGGACAATCACTACAGACTTTTTACCATCCCTGTAAACATACAAGTTAGCATCTGAGGCACATCTTTTGAAGTTTAGGTTTAAAAAGAACCTATCTATCCGCTGGTACCATGCTCTGGGGGCTTGTTTCAGCCCATACAATGCCTTCTTCAGTTTACACACTTTGTTCTCAGAATGGGGGGCCTCAAACCCTGGTGCCTGAGCCACGTACACCTCCTCCTTGAGGTCACCATTTAAGAACGCTGACTTAACATCCATTTGGTACACTGGCCACTTCTTGTGGGCAGCCACTGCAAGTATCGTGCGAATAGTGGTCATTCTGGCAGTTGGGGAAAATGACTCTTGAAAATCAAACCCTTCAACTTGTGAAAATCGTTGGGCAACGATTCTAGCTTTGTACTTTTCTAAGGTACCATCAGCCTTGTACTTTACCTTCCAGATCCACTTGGTGCCAATAACCTTCCGCTTTGCTGGTCGATCCACTAGCTCCCAAGTGTCATTCTTCATTATGCTGTCATACTCCGCCTGCATAGCAGCCTTACATGATGGATCTGCAAGTGCTTCTTCTAAGTCAGTTGGCTCCTTTACTTCTCTCATAATCTCAACCATCAAGGCCATATTGACTATGTTAGCAGAAGCCCTCCTTTGCTCCTCTATTCTCTGAGACCTCCTTGGTCCGTCTGCCTTCTCCTCAATAGATGCAGGCATAGGATTATTGTGGTCATAGAGCTGCTTCACCCAGCGCGGCAATGGCTTTTCCGGTGGGGTGATGTCAGGTTGGTGAACTTTTTCCTCATCATCTGAAGATGATGCTTCCTCCTCCTTAAGGATAGGGATAGCTCTCGGGACAGGTTCATAGTGGACTACTTCTTCGCTTGATGATAAAGTGGAAGAACTTGCCTTCTCCTCCTCCACTGTATGCGGCTCCTCCTTGAACACCACATCACGGCTGGCGATGATCTTCTTTGCCTCTTGGTCATATAATTTGTAAGCCTTCTGCTCATCACTATAACCCAAGAAGATACATTTTCTGCTTTTTGGTTGTAACTTGTTTCTCTTCTCATCTGGAATATGTGCATAACATTCACATCCAAAAATTCTAAAATGTGAGACAGATGGTTTCTTACTAGTGTAAGCCTCATGAGGTGTTTTTCCCTTGAGAGCCTTTGTATAGCTCCGATTTAGAATGTAGACTGCAGTATTAACAGCTTCAGCCCAAAAATGGTTAGGCAATCCCTTGCCCTTTAGCATGCATCTTGCCATCTCCACAATGGTGCGATTCCTGCGTTCCACAACACCGTTCTGCTGAGGTGTGTGAGGCGTCGTCAATTGACGCTTGATCCCTTTGCTCTTGCAAAAGCCTTCAAACTCCTTTGAGTTGAACTCACCACCACCATCTGTTCTAAATTTCTTCACACTTTTCCCTGTTTCATTCTCAACAAGTATTAGCCATTCTTTAAACTTACCAAAAGCTTGAGCCTTATCACGAAGGAAGTACACCCACATCTTCCTACTGTAGTCGTCGACAATCAACATAAAATAAGAAGATCCCCCCAAGGCCTGTGTAGGCATCTTACCACATAAGTCAGCATGCACCAACTCTAGAGGAGCCTGTGCTCTATTCTTGCTTTCTTGTGGAAATGCCTTTCTCTGTTGCTTGCCCATCATACAAGCTTCACATGGTTCCTTCAATTCAGTTATTGTAGGTAGGTGAGCAACCATACCTTGCTTTTGCATCTCCTTCAATACTGCAAATCCGATGTGTCCAAACCTTTCATGCCAAAGCTTACTTGTGCCCACTCCTGCGGTGGCTGTAAGAGCACTTAGCTCATACAGGTTGTTCCTTCTTTCTCCTTTGCCAACAATTGTGCCAGCACTATCAATAATTTCTGCACCTATCTTCTTGAACCTCACTTCATGACCAAGATCAGTTATGGCAGCAAAACTGATAAGAGATTTCTCCTGATTTCGGGAACATACAACACATTTGAAAGCTTTTTGACTTCACCATTTGCAGCAACAAAAGAAATAGTACCTGTGCCCGCAGCAGGGCATTTAGCATCATTTCCAACCGTCACAGTGATGGATTCTTGTAGAGGCTGCATAGAACTGTATAGACATTTCTTGTTGGTCATGTGACAGGAGGCCCCACTATCCAACACCTAAGAGTTAGTGGTAGATTCTTCCTGTGCCAAGGAGCACACTTCCTCAATGGTCGCCATGAATAATTCCAACTCTGCTTCAGCCGTATTGGCTGTCTCTTTCCCTTTACTTTTAAGAGTACCATTCTTTTCATCTGCCTTCTTGACACGACAATCTGCAATTGCATGTCCTTTCTTCTTACAGTAGAAGCACTCTCCTTGAAACTTCTTCTTGCCACCCTTCTTCTTTTTGTCACCATCATTTTTGGTGGAGGAGACACCTTTGCCTTTTGCATTGGCAGAGAATGCAGCATCTCCATTGTTGCTTCCTTCTCGGGCTTTCAGCCTCAACTCTTCCTCCATTAATAATGCACAAAACTCCTCAAAAGTCAAAGCTTGAGGTCTCACCTGAGTATTAAGGGCAGTTACTAGTCCATCAAACTTTTGTGGACAAATCCGAAGACACCTCCGAGCTAGCTCTTCGCTAGTCTTTTGTATCCCAGCGCCAGCCATCTGGTCGCGTAGATTCTTAATCCGAGTGATGAATGCTTCAACCGTCTCTCCTTCAGCAAACTTCTCTGCTGCTAGTTGATTCTCCAAGTTTTGAATCCTTGTTTGGTTTCGTGTTTCATACTGACTCCGTAGTACATTCCAAGCCTCTGACGCTTTGGTTGTATGCTGAATCAGAGTCAAAACACTGTCAGAAGAGCTTGTAACTAAGGCACACAATGCATCTGCATTCCTTCGTTTCCAAGCTCGTAGAAGATCTGCATTTGGAGGAATCATCACATTAGGATTTAATGGGTCGGGGGTAGGCTGTGGTTCTGCGTCAGTCCCCAGCACAGTCTCCAAAAGCTCATAAGAATCAAGGATAGTTGTAATTTTGAACTTCCACAAGGTGTAGTTTGTACCATCTAACTTGCCTTCGCTGAAGGTTGGTGGACGAATCCTCAGTGTTTGAATAGCCGGTATAGCAGCACCACCTCCTGCACCGCTTCCTGATGCGCCAAAACCGCTTCCCGGAGTCGACATCGTTTCTCTTTGCTGTTGAAGCCTTTGCCTCTTGCACGCTCTCCGATCTCTAGAGCCCCCTGGGCTCTGATACCATGTAAAATATTACACGGCGCAGCGAACAGAATCTGAGAAAGAGATAGAGAGTACACAACAGATAAGAGGAGAATCAGTAAATTCTTTAACTTCAAACAACTGATACAAAGATGGCTCTGTCCACCCATGCGCTTCCACTGAGTGAAGCTTAGATGGCGATCTAGACAGAAGATAGGTGAAGAGCTTAAGGCTAGCTGGAACAACAACTCTGACTGGGTGAAAGATAAGTGTCAGATGGCTGCGAAGGGGTTTAGCTTTTATAGCCCGCGAAGGTCGTTAGATTGGCCTGCTGACCGACCTACCATATGAGCCTCCACTAGTCGGCCAGGGAATATTCCAGGGAATATTCCCTTTACCATCGGGCCGGGGGCGCTACCCCTGGACCCCCGCCAGGGGGGCCGCTGGCCCCCCTGGGACCCCCCAGCCAGGGGCCGCTTCCGCGGCCCTCGGACCCCACAATAGGGGCCCCTTTTAACTCCCTTACCACGCAACTCAATGCAATGTGCCTCGAGTTGCTACCAACCTAACCACTCCGTCTAACCCAAAGATTAGACCCACAACAGTCACCTTTTTGCCATCCGGTCACATAGACCTCATCTGATATACAAGTCAGGACTCGACCAATGTCCGGGCTCACATTTGGCTTCTTCTCATAATGGGGGCCTTACAACTTTGAGCACCATGGATCATTGGTAGCACCTAATGAGGGTGGGGCATTGATCATATCTAACACCTACCACATGCAGAAGATGAACAAGTTCTATGAACTGAAGCAGCTTGGTCTATCTCTTGATGCATACTATTCAAAGTTCATCTCTCTTTTGAAGTATGCACCACAAATGGATATGACACAACAAGTGTTGAAGTTTTGTGCTGGATTAAATCCACCTGTAAACACCCACCTCGAATCAATGCGCCCAACAGACCTTCAGGATGCGCTCATTCGAGCTGTACCCATAATACAGGAGGTACAGACCAGGCCAAGAAATAACAAGACTTGGTCTTACAAGGATCAGAAAAAAGAAGCGTATAGGTCCTAGGCTAAGAGAACATAAGGCCAAAATCAGGGACAAAGGAAGAAAGCTAGGACCAACAATGTCAATAATTTTGTTTCTACCCAAGGAAATGGCTGCAATCTCTGTTGCTTTCATTGCAACGAGCCTGGTCATTTCAAAAGGCAATGTCCCAAGCTTGGCGGAGGACAATGTCAAGGACCATCTCAAGAAACCATCCGTGGCCAACGAGCCACCGTCAAGGCCAGAGGAAGAACCGCCAGTGTTGCCGACAAGGAGTTCGGTGATGAAGAAGATCCAACCATGGAAGCTAACTTTGAGAGGGCAACAGTCCATGCCGCTCTTCACAAGAAAGGCCCAAATCGCCAATTCTCGGCGATTCAGACTCCATCGGATTATCAAGGTAAAAGCTTTAAAACCCTGATTGGTTGTGGCAGTACACATTCCTTTATCTCACCAGTCTGTGCAAGAAGATTAGGAATAGCCACAAAAGATGCACCCACCTTGCTTGTGGAATTAGCAAATGGTCGTGAGGTCACTTGTGCCAGGCAAACTGCTAAGGTGGAATTCCTACTGGGAGGAAAGCCGACTTCGATCAGATTCAGGGTTATGAACCTAGGTATCCATGAGTGTTTGCTCAGAATGGATTGGCTTAAACCTAATGATGCCCACATTCACTGTGGAAAGGGCCAAGTTTCCTTTCGAAATTCTGAAAGGGAATTGGTCACAACTCAAGGAGAGGCTGGGAAGCCAAAAATTCAACTGGCCAAAGCATCTCGGATAATAAGAGGAGTTAGAAAGGGGCTACCTGTCTATTTGATTAAGCTAAATAAGCTAGATCAGAATCAGGAGTCTAGTGAAGAACCTTCATGGCTAAAGGAGTACACAGACGTATTTCTTGAAGAGCTGATAGAACTTCCGCCTCAAAGGGAAGTTGATCATGAAATCAAGCTAGCGCTAGGAGCTACACCAATTGCAAAGAGACCATATAGAGTGTCCATTCTAGAAGCAATTGAGTTGAAGGAGCAACTCAAGCAACTATTAGAACAAGGTTACATTCGTCCTAGCAGTTCACCATGGGGAGCTCTAGTGCTGTTCCAGAAGAAGAAAGATGGAACGCTTCAGCTGTGCATTGACTACAGAGGGTTGAATCAATCAATCATTAAGAACAAATATCCCATTCCAAGAATAGATGAACTTCTTGACCGTCTTCAAGGTGCGAAGATCTTCTCCAAGATTGATCTCAGGTCTGGATATTATCTGATAAGGATCAAGGAAGAGGACATCCCAAAGATGGCATTCAGCACAAGATATGGACATTTTAAGTTCCTAGTCATGTGATTCGGGCTGACAAATGCTCGTGCTACCTTCAACAGGCTAATGCAGGATATCTTTAGGCCATATCTTGATGACTTCATACTCGTCTTCTTTGATGATACGTTAGTCTACTCCAAATAAGAAGAAGATCATAAACCCCAGTTTCGCATTGTCCTTGAGACAATGAGGGCACACAAGCTCTATGCCAAGAAAAAGAAGTGTGCATTTTTCAAGTGACAGATTGAATATCTGGGATTCATCGTATCAACAGAAGGAATTTCAGTAGATCTGGCCCAACCATTGCCCAAGCATCTAGTAGTGTGCTACCCACTGCACTAGCCACGCCTAGTGCACCAAGGCCATAACCCCAGCTAGAAGTGCAACCAGAGCTACACTTGTCAATAGCTGTGGAACTGTCAAGCCCAACCAAACCTAAGCCACCTACTGCCGGCCTTAAACCCTCTTACCTGCGGAGATCCATTCTAACCTTGGCCACAGACTTAGCTGAGAATACATGCGGCGACTTGATTGCTTGCCTCAGATGCTTGGATGCCACATTTACCATGCTTGCTAAAAGTTGCGATTGGTTGGACTTAGGTATTGTACTTAGGTCTTTTGGAAGATCCTTTAGCAATGAAAGTGCACACACTACCTTGCTCATGGGGAGAATCTAATTTTGTATTCATCAAAACTTTCTAGGCAGTCGAGGAACTCATTACCACTGATCTTTCCATTGAACAAGCACACGAACAACACCTGATCACATCTTATGTCAAGAGCAAAGTCCTTGCCATGGAACAAAAAATTGAAAAGTTGAAGCAGCCTTCTACCAATGACTCCTCTTTCTTACACAAAAGGTATGCTCTTCAACTTCAATGGGAACTAGAAGGATGCCAAGTCTTGGCAAAGGCTAAACAGAGACATGTGATCAAAACCGTGGAGTTTGACCCTACATATGTAGCTCCAAGTTCCTATAGGGTGTTGACCACCATTCGTAATCGACCCCTTGAGGACCACATCCAAGAGCACAACTATTTAGATCAAAATCTCACAGAAAGAGGAGCTCCATATTGCTAGTAGAGTCAACTCTAGGGATTTCCTTCTCGATGTCCTCACTTGCATCACACAAGTAGGTATCAGACCCTGCAACATGGACCACTATTCTCAAATGGAATACAACCCCAATTTTTATCCTTGGCTCTTGCAAAAGTAAACACAGCAACCATGCACAGAACGCCTTTAACCCCTTGACCATAATCCTAGGAAGGATTCTTCTTCTTTTCATAGGGGGAGAGGATAAGGAGGAAATAAGAATAAAAATCAAAAGCAAAGGAAAATGAATCAAAGCCAATTCATGGTTAAGAAAAAGGGTCATAAAATTGGGAATGTATGGACTGCTTGAGGGAGAAGTCATTAGGGCCAAAAACGCTTCAAAAAATGCACTTTTGTTAATCACGGGATTAAGGAAAGGGCCAAAGAGAGTTCGCCACATGTGCAAGAATACGGTATTCTTGTCTCCTCTTTTTTAGAGATAGTGGAGTCCATTTCGTGATTCTCTTTTCTTTTTTAGCCAAAACCCCTAAAGTCTGACATGTTTTGGAGTCCCAAAGACGTTATTTACTTACAAATTTGACATAATACGTGACAGAGATGTGATGAAATTAATAATGAGTTTTTTGAAAGTCGGGAGAACTTTCAATATTATTTTTGGCGCCCAATACATACTCATTTGTGTTCTTGGCGCTACTTTTTAGTTCATTCACCCCTCTTTGAGCTTCTTTCTCTGCGCTTTCATTCTTTTCATGGCTTCCTCCATGTGCCCTTCTCGTTTAATACACTCTTGCACAGTCTATAGCCAGGGAGCAGATGGAAATTTTGAGCCCAAAACCTTTGCTGTAAACGATTGGGTTACCATGCTGCCATCTTGCAAGGGCTCTCATAAGGTGAAAAGAAGAAAATGAGATGATATAAAACATCACTGGAAGGGGCGTATCATTGCCTTCAAAATTATGCCCGAAGGCTGGTTTGTCAAGGTGCAACATGTTTACATGGCCAAGGATATGCATTTGCCTCCAAACGAACGTGTTCCCCAACAAACACATTGTAAGTTATTAGTTGAATAATGTATATAATTATTTTCCATTTATGCAAGTTCTAACAAACGGTTCGTCATTATAGATATCTTTCCGTCAACAAGTATTGAATGGCAACCTGTGGAAAGCCTAAGTGGGACTTTCCATGCCATTCATAAGGTATTGGCAGACATTATTTATGCCGATCAAACTGTGTCTTTTTTTAGTGAATGCAAGGTTTTTATATATTATGCACAGTATGTGGTTCCCTCTAAAGTGGATAGGTATGGGAATATCGAAGATTTGCCATTGCCAAGTCTTTCATCTCTAAACTGGGAGATTCCTGACAAGGTAACAGTGCAGAGTTTCAAATTCAAAATATCTTAGGATATTAAAAAGTCCATGGACAGCTGGAAGGATCTCAAGAAGAATACGTTTATCATGGTTTGTACCCCTCCATATCTTCGTGGCTTGCTTCAAAACAGCAAATTTACAAAGAACGAAGGTATCCTGGCTAAGTAGAAACTTTTCGGAAGAGGATTTGGACAACACTATAGGGATGCTTTGGAAATCTAGAGAGTGCGACCATAAGGGTGATATCTTGAGGTGCAGTGCATGCCCTCAATCCTTGGCTTTGGCTTACAGTATCCCTCGCCAAACTCTTGCTTTGGGCTTTGATTACAGGAGATACAAACTAAGATTGGGTATTTGGGTTCCCTTGGATTCCGATACAGATTGCACACCATATAAACTTGCGGTGCACGTTTTGCCGCATGAAGAAGTAAAGAAGGTGAATGTTACTTCCAATTGGAGTTTGAAAGATGTGAGGGATACCTTGGAATTGCTAGACAATACATCCCCTAGATATAAGTTCAAAGTGAATGGCGTAACAATTGGTAAAAGAGCCGAGCGCTCTTTCTCTTGTACGAGTTGTTTGTCTCCCACAATTGTGAGTTTTGAGCCTTGAGAATGAAAACTTTGCAAGAATTTAGCTTAATAGACTGTCCTTAAGATATTTTTTAGTGGGAACTCATAAGCTATCATGAAGCAAGTTGCCTTTCGAATGTATATAAATAAAATGTACATTACATTCGATTTATAAGTGAAAAATTTCATTACACCATGAGGTACAAAAATTTCATATAAATGTACAAAGCCAAAACAATAAGGCTCGTGTATGCTTATGTTTGCTATTTTGATTCTTTATCGATTTCTTGAAAGATATTTTTTCTCACATGGCCTTTCTTTGATTGTTGAAAGAATTTCACCTTTACAGGTAGTCTCTTTTCTTGGGGCTTAAGAGGGGATGGATCAAATTTCAGAGGAGAAAGCATTGGCATTCCTTTTTTTTTAGACTCTGCAGCAGCAGTGGTCCCATTGCCTTTGCCCTTGCCCTTGCCCTTCCCATTGCCATTGTCCTTACCCTTTCCCTTGCCCTTTCCCTTGCTTGTGCCCTTGGCCATTGAAGTTTTGGGAGGAAGAGGGGAGTCAGGATCATATGGTGTGATTGCCTTGTCCAGAATCAGCTCAATGCATCTCTCCCTTATCCACCAAACATATGAATCAGGATAGTCTCTACATTGTAAGAATAAATGTTATAAGTTAGTGAAAAGAAATCATGATAAGGGTTACACAAACATCAAATGAAATTAACTTACATTCACTCCTTCTATTTGTAACAATTTTGAATCCACTGTTCTGCAAATATTTGAGATAACTCTCCATCCACAAGAATGCGCATCGCTTTGCAATGGAACTTCTTGTAGAAGAAACGTATAAGGCCTTTGAGGATCAGCAAGATCCTCATATGTAGTATCCAAAAATGTAGAAACAAGTCTACCAGCACTGCAAAAGGAAGCTTTGTAAGTTCAAAATATTTTTTGTAAATAAAATCAAAGTAAGTAATTTTCTTTCAACATACATTCGTGCTTGACCATGAACACCGCTGAGAGAGTTCATAAAGATAATTTCTCTTGTAAGACAATTAATCTAGATGAGACTCCAATGCCCTCTGCAAATTCATAATAGAGGTGAGTAGAAGGGTGAAAGCAAATGAATATAAATTTTCCTCTACAGAAAAAGAAAAATACCTTTCTACATAAGGGAAAAAGATGTGGTAATTTGTCACACTATCGAAGCTACGAAAAAATGGTGAAATATTAGAACCGGATTTTGCAAATAGTTCCACAGAGAGAAGTGGATCAACAATATATATGGTTCTACGGATATCGAGAGTGAGAGAGGAGACCAATGCCCTGCAGTCAATAGCAAAAGCTATTCAATACAAATTACATCCAAAATATACTTGAACCTATAAGACTTTACTTACGCAAAAAATAAAAATAAAAAAATAAGCCTTACCTTATGCAACAAAAAACAACGGAGTCAGATAGTTGGACATCCCTTTTTTCCAACATGGGCTTGTCCTCGGGAGATATACTAAGATATTCCTCCTCAGGTTCCGCAGAAACATTCACAAGTATCTGCCCATACACTTTGCCCATCCTCTCGCTGTTGACGGGAGTAAGTGATGCGGCTTTCCTCTTGTAAACTTCGTCTTCAGTTTCCAACACCTCCTGATTTTTTTCACTCAAGAAAGACTCTTGCTGGGTGGCATCCCTTGTAGAGTAAAGGTGAGTTACATCCTCAACCTTAAGCTTTTTCCCTTTCCTGGATAATTTCGGGGGAATGTTAAGGATTTCAAGGGCTTTTTGATCGTTGGAAGGCAAGGGCCTCAGCACTTTATCGAACCTATACCTGATTTTGCTGATGATACTGAAATCCTTATTCATAAGGGTGATTCTATGAGCATGGGCGGCAGCAATGTAAGCATCGTTCATGAAATCAATAACAAAATCCTCTGCGGCCTCTTGCAGGGCAAGAATGGCTGAGAGTTGCCACTTCTTATTTAGACCAGAGACAGTTGCCACTTGAGACAATCTATCAGAGATCTCTTTAACGACTCTTATAAAAGCAGCCTTTGGAATGACATGTTGTGTAGCTCTCTGGGCTTTCCTGATCTCACTGAAACATCTCTACATATAGAAGAACCGGGACTTCCTCTTTCTCTTTTGTGGCTTGGGAGGTTCAGTGGCTTCAGCAGATGTAGGCTTAGGTGCAATTGTAGGGGATGAATCTTTCACAGGGCAAGTCTCACCCTTTGCTTCCTCAACTTCAGGAGAAGAAACATTCACTGCACTGAAATTCTTTAACTCCATGGAAGATGTTAGGCCAACATCTGGTGTAGGGGGGATTTCTGTGGTAAAATGCTCTGGGGTCTGTGATGGCCTAGCTCCAGCAAAATTTGAAGAGGGCTCCTCCTCAGATTCATCAAATTGTAACTTTCTTCTACCCCCACTGTCCTTCCTATCCAGATACACTCTTCTTGCAGTTTGCTTTGTCCTTGCCATCCAGAGAAGCAAATACAAGAACCAGAAGGACAACAACTGAAATAGCAAAAATCTATAAACGCAACAGGCCTTATACGGTGCGAGAAGGGACGAAAAGAGAAATGCCAATACGGCGCGATATGAACAATACGAATAGTATGGAAGCGCGCCCTCGCTCCGTATTGGAGATTACAAGAGGAGAAATGCTGAAATGGCGCGATAGGAGGAATGCGAAGACAATGGAACCACGCCCTCGCTCCGAATTGGAGACGACAATGCCGATATGGCGCGATATGGAGAAAACGAAGACTACGTAAAGAAGCCCTCGCTCCGTATTGGAAATGACACAAGGCCGATATGATGCGAGGGGGAGGTTACGAAAGCCTCAGACGAACGTCCTTGCTCTGTATCGGCACACCTTGTTTTGACCAGCGAAGCAAAGGACTCAGCAAAAAGACCACTGATACAACGCGAGAGATTAGAAATGAAGAAGACGCAAGACTTGGATCGCACCATATCGGCAAGCAAGGCGGAAGAGCTCGAGAAATGTAAAGTGTACACGTAGGAAAAATAACCCCTTATATACCCACGTCAATCATGACACGTGTCAGACACGCGTCAGACACGCGTCTGACGCTGATTGTGCCACGTGTCTATGCATATCGTGCATATGCTACGTGTGGACTAACGATCGGTCCACGTGTTTGCCACGTGTTTATCGGCCACGTGTTGGCCAACGGCTACTGCCATCTGTCGAAGCCCAACGGATAGTGCCAGATGGCATTATTCCGCGCCTACATAAGGGTGGGTCCCTAATCCGTACGACTTTTTTCGGTTTTTCGTGGACCTCTATCTCTTCTCCTAATACGGCGCGAGAGCGAGTGTTTGTCTTCTGCGCTTTCGTCTGTTCGCATCGTTTTGGGTGTTCTGCAGAGTCTTCGTTCAGCTTGCCTCCTAAGCTCATAGTGCCCAAGCTCGGGTGATCACTGATTCTAGCTCTCTCTTCTCCCATCCTTACGGTTGCGGCTCTTTTGTTAAGGTTCTTGCTGGAATCACCGATACGGCGTGAGGAGGCACATCCGTCTGAAGCATTTCGGTCTTATCGGGCCGTATCGGCACAAGTTGGAAACATGTCTGAACCCAAGAATTCCTAGGCTCCAAGGTTTTTCCAGGAACTGGTAAAAGAAGAAGGCTTTCAAAAGGCTCAAGGGCATCAACATGTGATGAGCCTGTGCATTCTGTTTCTTCTCCATGCTCTGCCACCAGTGTGAGAATGCCAAGTACATCTCCAGGGAAGCGAATGTCGGTAATGAGAGGTCAAGGAGTATCAGAGCTTACTGATATCACTCCATCAGAGAGGCTTCTTGATTTTATCCTTCAGAATGGAATGGATCTCTCATTCTATGGAGTTGTGAAGAATGTCTTTAATCCTGATTGGGACCTTGACAGTGTTTTGAAATCTTGTAAAAAATATATTTTGGAGGACTTTTTGGAGTTTGAAAATCTTGCAGGTCCTTCTATTGAAGTTGGCACAATTGAATATGTCCATGTTCCCATTGGGTCAACAGGAAATGAAAAGTCAGTGTTTACTAAGAAGTGTGGTGCCCACTCTCTGGAGAGGTTTTATTCAAGAGACATATTGTGCTCCACTCATTCCAAAAACTACAAGATGATGAGAAAATCTGCTGCTTTTATTGTTTTCACCCTTGTCAAATATCCTATGAAAGCTGAGGAGCAACAGTTGGAAGGAGCAAAGTCTGCCAGCTTTTGCATGTTAGATGATCTGGCAGATGAAAAGGAAACAGAGGAGGTTGTAGATGCAGATTTTGAGGCTTCTATTACTGAGAATTTGGATGTTGCTCACTTCAAAGCTGAGACTATCATTGAGGAGAGCCAAGGAGATACAAACCCTCCAACTGATGAGAGTTCTCACCATACTGTTCCTTCTCTACCATCTATACCTTTCAAGGACAAGGAGTACATTTTACTGTCAGATATTCAAAACTTTTTAATCTCAGGGAAGATTATTGTCTAGCAATTATTGCAGAGGCTTCTGATGCTGCAAATGGGATAATTGACACAGAGAATGAATCAAAGGAAGAGATACTCAAACTTGATAAAGAAACTCTAGACGATAAGTTGATTGATGCTGGTGAGGCCCTCTCTCTTTGTTTTGAAAAGGCCAAAGAAGCTGAGAAAGAGTTGAGTATTACTGATGAGGACTTCGATCGCATTCAAAGCAAACTTGGGATTTCCAATTTTGGAAGAGAGGAGTCTGAATATGTTAAAGAATTGATTAACACCAATGAGACATCATCATCAATAAATTTATGGAATCCAGTTAAATTGGAGTATGATGAAAATCAAGTGGTAAGATAATTTTGAATTTGCTTTTACACATTGGTAGGTTTACATTTCATGCTCATTCAGAATGGGTTTTATTTGCAGTTGGAGATTGCTGATACAGATAACTTCTTGGGACGTGGCAAAGGATCGAGAGCTGCTAGTAGTACATTCAAAGACATTGCACTCAGCCACTACTTGGCTAGGATTGACCCTGATTCCTTTTTAGTACTTCATAGTAGTTTCTCAGAGGATGCAGCATGGCCCATACTTTGTATTAAAGCTCTTACAAGGCTTCTAGGTTTCTTAGGATTACAATATAATGCCCACAAAGTAATGTTTTTGGAAAAGACTGCAGCAATTAGGATTTTTGGCTACGGTCCAAGTTACTCTGCTTCTAGAGCAGGATACTTTTTGGCATTCACATCCTACGCCTTGGTTGCAAACCGAACTGATGTAAAATCTATAGCTGGCTACAAGAGAAAAAAATTTCTACGTTATAGAGGAAAGATTCCTGAGGAGGAAGAGAATGTGAGAGTTTTGGAAAACTAGCTTTGTATATATTCTTTCTTATCTATAAAAGTGCGATTGCTCATGTGTCATTGCCGTCTTTTATCTGCATTCTTTGAAGTTGTCGTTGAAAAAACCAATTGAATAGCTCCTCCAAAGCATTGCTTTTTGTAACTCCTCCCGCATGCCTTGTGCTTCAAAAATAACTTGTGCGTGCTTGATAGTGGGATTTTTCCATGCCTTGGTTACTATAAGTTGCTAAGGGGCCATGCTCCTCCACAAAGTAAGGTCCATGAATATGAAGAATATGCTGCAATACAAAGTAACAATAATTTTATACCAATTGAAAAACCTGTCAAAATAAGCCCATATTAAATAATTGTTACTTTACCAGATAAAAAGTGATATCTTTTTCTCCCCATGCCTCTTTTATCGCCTGAACAAGCTTTGTGATTGATCTTTTGAACTCTTCCGCATATGTATATGTTGTCTTATGTTGCCTGAGGAGTTTCAGAAAAACATAAAGGTGTATCCAGACCTCCATTCTAAGAAATGCAAGCCTCGGCATAGTTGCAACATTTGTTGTGATCTCACATAGCTCTCTCCAACACTCCCAAGCCACATTCACCTGCTTTCCTGAATGGTTTCCTAAGAATCGTCTAGCTTTTGAGCCTCCCATAGAGACATCGGCCAAGATATCTCTTGTTTTTCCTGAAAGTATTGGATCCTTTCTCAAGTGAACTTGGCCCCCATGAAATCCCATTTTCGATAGTAATGCCTCGCATTTATCAATACACTCATCTGATAAAGATAATGGCTTAATGGAATATGCGTAGTCAAGATGCAACCTGAGAAGCTTATCGATTATTCTAATCTCTGCATGCAAAGTACAAATATGAACATTCTTAAGAGAGATGGAAAGAATGGGATCCCAGATGTCTTCTATGTTTTTAAATTTACTCAAATCTATAGAGTCTCTATTTGGGGCTCTTCTTACTGGTCGCAAACTACTCCAATCTTTGGATCCAATACTTTCCATGCAATAAATGCAAGGATATTTTGCATTTGCACCATTACATATTCCAAGCATACATTTGATAGTTTTCAAATCAGCACTCATATGCCATTCCACATTAAATTTACCAACCCCATCAACTACCAACATTTCGCCTTCACTTTGAGACTTAATGATATTTGGAATACCTATATGGTTGAACAACCATTTCAACGTTTGATGATTTTCAATTGGTACCTGGGCTGCACCAATCCACCAAATCTCCATCTCAGATTGGATCTTATGCAATGGAGCTTGGCCCTTACCATTGCTATGGTCCAATGCCATGTTCATGAGGCAAATGCTAATTCTTTCCATCTTCTGTCCCTTTTGAATCTGTGCTTCATCCAACTTCAAGGCAAACTTTAGAACACCATAACTTTCTTCTACTGTGATTTTATACATGTGAACCATTGCAATTTGCACCTTTTTTAGATCAACCCATATATTGTTAAACGCATTGTAATAAAAAATTGCCTGTTTTTTTTGTTTTTCATAGGACATAGACCTTTCGATGTGAATGTAATCTCCAAAAACATGTGGAATCTTGCGATTCATGGCAAATCTTGCAGTCGAAACTACAAGGGCTCGGGGCAATCCAAATATAGTTACCCTATTGCGTTTAAGATTTTTAAACCATAATCCAAAGATAGCACGATAACCTTTTCGACTTATACCCACAGTATCACATGTCTCTACGATTTCATTTGCTTTCACCGTGCCTTTTAAATCCTTCACTAACTCTTTGAGAATTGGACCTCTCAAATCCGCATTTTTGGGTGACTTAAGTATCCTCAAAATATCTTTCTTATTCATGGTTTCCTTCAAAAGTTTGATTCTTTCCTCATTCTCTTGGATGCAAGGAATTTATGGCCAGAGCCTCCCCTGGCACCCAAGCGTCCTCCTGCTCCAAGTAGCACCCACGGAGAGACCTCTCGTGACGGGTTCGGTCCACGTGCCCGGCGCGGCTAACAACCCCCTTGGATAGGGTTAGGCAGACAGTCGGAGGTAACTAATTCTGCCTCTCCCTCCAGGCTTTTAACTTGAAGCATTAGTTGTTTTTCCTGAATTAGTTCCTTGAGAAAAGAAGTACAATCAGTGCACCTAAGTGTACAATCAGGAGCATTCCAGTGGTCGTTCGTACGGCCAACTGCTAAGGTGTGATTCCTTCTCCCCGAATACTTCCAGCATTTGATCTTGGATCATTTGCGACATGGCAAGATCTCAAGGGTTTCGTAAACTCAGTTGCTTGTATACCCTATTTCCTTGGGTTAGGGTTTATACCCTGTTGACCCAAATTGTCACTACCTTAGGTTTCCTTATATTATAGTCAATAAATCATGGACAACCCCGTCGCCCTAACTTGGTTGGGTCAATTGCTTTCTTGGCAATTCATAACTACCCTAGCTTGACAAATCAGTCTCCAAGGAAGAGTGTTGTAGCAGGACGACTACTCCATTCCTATAAAATTAGACTTATAATTAGAACTCGCCGAACTTGGTCTAAGGTGTAGCAGTACTATTTTGTGATTTAGACACAAGAGCATATGACGTTGCAGCTTGTTGTACGAGATAGGTGTCAGTACCTAACTTGTGGGATTATATCTCTCATCATACGATATTTCTTGATCAAGAATACCTTTGATCAAGATATAGGGTTTGGCAGTCCCATATTAACCAAGTCCAAAACCCTAACCCTACTAGGCTGATAATTGTTTTGGCCCTAGGGTCCCTAACTTCCTTGCGAAAGTCCATCATTTGGTCATCTGATCCTTAGGGTGAGAACCCTAGATCATTCTTACACGGGCGTTTAGATAATCCTAACATTTCATGAATGTGGGTAGGACCTTTAAGATCAAAAATATTAAATTGGCATCCTAAGTGTGATACTAAGCAAAATTTTATCATATCTTAACCCAACCTAGCACATTGAGGTGATCGTCGTACGCTAACTATTCACGCCTTTATGAATCTCATGTGAGTTACTCATTTACATACGATTTACTTAATTGTTCTAACTATCTTACGAATAAAGATGATCCTTCCTTTAGAGATGCAAACATTTTTCCTTGTAAAATTTGCAAGAACTTTCCTCAAAAGATGGAAGTAACTGCAAGATGCATGAGATGTATCATTCCATGCGAATATGCAATTTCAAGACCATAGACCTTTTGCCTTTATGCAACTAAAGGATCTACAATGATCTTTCTTTTCCTTGCCCTATACGATAATGATTGACATTCATAACTATTTCTTATAATCCTACGTTTATGCATCGAATTCCAAGCTTTTGTATTTTTAATGAAGATGCATCCTTACCCAATTGTGAATTGTGATAAAAGAACTCTATGCATGGATGCATCATGCCTTCATAACCAGATACCAATGAATACATCATCGATTTAATCCTTCCTTTATCGCTTAACTCAACCCTAAATGTAACTAACATTGCATGCGAATTGTGTACTATATATATATATATTGTCAAGTTTATAAACTTTTTCCTTTCACTGCAACTATTTAGTCGACATGTAGTGACCTTCCACAATTATCCTATATACGAGTCACAGCCAGGAATTTATGACATAAGTGCATCAAGTGTTATATGCCCCATCCTTTGCGTGGGGCAACAAGGACGTCTTTTGCACAATTGCATCTTTTAACTTATGCATCATACGTTCAAAAATGCGACTACCCTTGACCATGGAAGTGCAAGCAAATGTAAGTACCTCGTCATGCAACTGAATTTAGTAAATCGAACAAGTATATAAATTTTCCAATACGTTTAGGTTTCCCTATGTGAATTAAAACATGCTTTATGCATCACTTCCATGCAGAGATATTTTTCGAAACCTGGGCATTTAATATCGGGGCGTTGTCCACTCTCATACTTTGGGTGGAAGCTCTCACGTGCGCTCCTCTCGACTTTTTCTTAGGAGCCATTGACGAGGTAAGTTTCGACTCATCAAACTCTCCCTTGGTCCCCTTTTTTGATTTCCGAAATTTCTTACTACCCGAGATCTCCCTCACATCACGGGAAATAGGCAACACGGTCTAAGAGATCCAATACCATGGGTGAACTTGGTCTAGAGAAGCTTCAATAGAAGCTTCTCAAGCTTTTGGATGATCAGAGATGACATGTGAAGACGTGATGGTGATGATGAATGGAGAGATGATGGTGAGGATGAATGGAGTGGTGATGGTGAGGATGACGATGAGGATGCTGATGATGATGGCGTTGGCGGCGGCGGCAGCCTGAGGTGTGGTGCAGTATGGCGGCATCAGCAGATCGACGGCGGGCAGCTCCTGAGGATGCCCCCTCAAGCTTGGGAGGGGGTTTTTATAGGGTGAAGGTGTGGGGGGGGGGTGTGGGGGTGGCCACACAAGTGGCAGTTTGCATGCTCTCCTCCCCATGCCCCTCCACAAGCTCCTACACACACTCTCTCTCCCCGCCATGCAACGGGTGAAGGAGAGGGAGTTTATAATTTTTTTTTCAAATAATTCATTTTTCTTTTTCTTGGGGGGGGGAGTTCCTATGGTGCTTTGCGGTTTTGAGCCACGGTTTCATATGCACAACGCGGGGGATGGTATTGTTAATACACGAGGATGGAGCACTTAGGCCAGAGTTTCTTGTTGTGGGAGATTACTTCAAATTACTTTTGTGTGGGATCTAGGGTCATAATATTTTATTGTAGAAATATTACATTCTCTCTCCCTTAGAAGAATTAATATGTCCTCATCTCGAGAAGATCTGGGGGTATTGTTGGTTGAGAGTACTTTCATCCATCCAGGTGGCATCCTCTTTGGGATAATCTTTCCACTGGATGAGGTATTCTCTCAAGGTCCTAGATCTCAAATGCCTCTCCTTAACATCTAGGATTCTGTCAGGTCGTAGCTCAAGGACTCCTTGGCTAGGCATTACAATTTGTTGATCATCAAGCAGGTGACTAGGGTTAGGTACATACTTTTTTAATAGGCTGATATGGAATACATTATGAACTTTTAGGTTTTCAGGGAGTTGAAGTTTGTAAGCATTAGGCCCTAGGCACTTGAGAATCTTATAGGATCCACAATACCTTGGACTCAGCTTTTTGCATTCATCCAAGGATAGGGAACTCTTCTTTGGATGTACGCGAATGAAGACCATATCACCTTCAATGAAGGATCTGTCTTGACGTTTCAAGTCTGCGTAGGCCTTTTGTCTGTCCTTGGCGGCTTGGATGTCCTATCTTATTGATTTGATTTGGTCATCCATGTCTTCCAGCATTTGCTTTGAAGCTTCAACCCTCAAGGTTGGATCCGAAAAGCTCAAAGGACTACGACAATCGTGCCCATACAATGCTTGAAAAGGGGCCATCTGAATGCTTTGTTGGTAAGAAGCATTGTAGGCAAACTCAACTAGTGGCAAATATTGAATCCACTTTTTGGGTTCACGACAGCAGTGTGCCCTAAGCATATCTTCAATGACTTGGTTGACTCGTTCTGTTTGACCATCGGTTTGGGGATGATAAGCTGTACTGAAACAGAGTTGAGTCCCAATGGCCTCGAACATAGCCCTCCAGAAGTGTGATGTGAAGAGGGAGTCATGATCACTAATGATTCTTCTGGGTAACCCATGCAATTTGAATATTTCCTTGATGAATAACCTTGCGATGTCTGAGGCTTTATAGTTTGTCTTAACAGGGATAAGATGTGCAACCTTGGTGAGCATATCTACCACGACCATAATGGAGTTGTATCCTCCCTGAACTTGGGGCAGGCCAACAACAAAGTCCATACTAATGAATTCCCATTTCATTTGGGGAATGTCCAGTGGCTGCAATTTCCCTGGAATTTTGACATGTTCGGCCTTAATGTGTTGACAAGACAAACATTCCATGACATATTTGAGAGCGTCACCTTTGAGCCTATACCAATAATAGCTCTTCCTGACCACATTAAGGGTCTTGGCATAGCCAGGATGTCCTGAGAAAGGGGAGTCATGGTCTTCCCAAAGTATCTTCTGCTTGAGAGATTGGCTTGCCGGGATACATAATCTTGTCCTAAAGTAGACAAGTCCACTATTGATAGAGAATTCTTGATACTTCGTTTCTAGCTTCGGGTCTTGATCTTTGATAGGGATCTCCTTTAGCAATTTCTGATAGGTTGGGTCATGACATGCCTCTTTTCTAGCTAGCTCAAGAATTGGATTGTTTGGCATGGATACCTTGGTGGCTAGAGATATTGTTGTTGATAGATTTTGCAAAATCAAAGAATTTAGAAATGCCTTGTGACTGAGTGCATCAGCAACTACATTCTCCTTTCCAGGCCCCTATTTGATTTCAAAGTCATATTCTTCCAGTACTTCAATCCATCAATGTTGCCTCATATTGAGCTCATTTTAGGTGAAAATCCATAAGACTTTTGTGGTCCGTCACTAAGGCAAATTTGTTACCTAGCAAGTATTGTCTCCAAAGTTTGAGAGCATGGATGATAGCCAACAGCTCTAGATCGTGGGTAGCATAGTTCCTTTCATGGCTCTTCAGTTTCCTTGAAGAGTATGCTACGGGATGACATTCTTGTATGAGCACACATCCTAAGGCAAGTGTGCTAGCATCAATTATCACTTCAAATTCCTTACTAAGATCAAGAAGTTTCAGGATGGGTACTGATACCAAGCTTTGCTTTAGTTTGTCAAAGCTGGTCTGCTGTTCAGCAGGTGACCATACAATTGATACTTGCTTCTTTAGTAGATCAGTCTCAAAGGTGCTGCAATCAAAGCATAGTTTTTTATAAAGACCCTGTACCATCCTGTCAATCCAAGAAAACTACGTATTTCTTTGATAGAAGTTGGTGTTGGCCATTCCAGAACGTCTCTGACCTTGGCCGAATCTACTGAAATTCCTTCCGCTAATACAATGAATCCCAAATATTCAATCTGTCGCTTGAAAAATGCACACTTCTTCTTCTTGGCATAAAGCTTGTGTGCTCTCATTGTTTCAAGAACAATACGAAGCTGGGGTTCATGATCTTTTTCCTGCTTGGAGTAGACTAGGGTATCGTCAAAGAAGACGAGTACAAAGTCATCAAGATAGGGCCTAAAGATATCCTGTATTAACTTATTGAAGGTAGCAGGAGCATTTGTCAACCCGAATGACATGATCAAGAATTCAAAGAGTCCATACCTTGTATTGAATGCCATCTTTGGGATAACTTCTTCCTTGATCCTTATCTGATAATATCCAGACCTGAGATCTATCTTAGAGAAGATCTTCGCACCTTGAAGACGGTCAAGAAGTTCATCTATTCTTGGAATGGGGTATTTGTTTTTAATGGTCGATTGATTCAACCCTCTGTAGAGTCAATGGATAGCCGAAGCGTTCCATCTTTCTTCTTCTAGAACAGTGTTCAAAAAGTAGAGAGAGAGAAAGGGAAAGACTCCATATCCATGAGCCTTCAGGCTCTCAAGCTCATTTCTTCATTTCCACACACCACACTCAACTGAAAAGCACACACCCTCTACAAGATAAAGTGACCTAGTGTAAATGTAGACTAGACTGACTAACTCTACTACTAACCTGACTTATTTAATGTAGTCACATGTAGACAGCTGTACACACTAGCTGTCATAGATGTCGGTCATAGATGAAGACACTGACAGTGAGCTTGATTTCTAACACTCCCCCTCAAGCTCAAAAACAAAACTCAAATCATCTGCATCACTCCAAGTAGCTGTCTAAAGTGAATGAACTTATCTTTACCAAGTGATTTGGTAAAGATGTCTGCTACCTGGTCTTCAGTCTTCACATGCTCCAAGTCAATCTGATCTGCTAAAACCATTTCCCTGATGAAATGGTAGTGAACCTCAATGTGTTTTGATCTTGCATGATAAATAGGATTGCTTGCTAACATAACACTGCTCAAATTGTCACAGTACAACTTGACTTTGCTGTCCAAGTGTACTCCCAAGTCATTCAGTAACTTCTATAACCACTTAGCTTCACAGGCCGCTAAGGCCGCACCACGATACTTTGCTTCCGTACTGGACAATGCAACTGTAGGCTGTTTCTTACTCTGCCAACTGATCATGCTACTACCCAATCCAAATGCATAGCCACTGGTTGACCTCCTGTCATACGTGCAACCAACCCAGTCAGCATCAGTGTACCCCATCAAGTCAAGGGGTTTTCCATATGCATAAAACATCCCATGATCTGCGGTACCCTTTACATATCTCAGAATTCTTCTGACTGCATCCAAGTGTGGTTTGTGAGGCTTCTGCATGAACTAACTGATCAGCCCCACAACATAACTCAAGTCAAGTCTAGTGATCGTGAGATAGATCAAGCTGCCTACCATCTGTCTGTACATAGTAACATTCTCAATCTCTGTCCCAACATCAATCTGCAGCTTGACATTCTGCTCCAAAGGCGTATCCATAGGCTTGCAATCAGCCATACCATATTTCTGTAACATTTCATGAGCATACTGCTTCTGTAGCAGCCATATGCCTCGAGGTGTAGAGACAACCTCAATCCCCAAAAAATATTTCAGCTCTCCAAGATCCTTGACCTTAAACTCAGCCTGTAAACATGTCTTTATTTCTGCAATCCCATTTTCATCATCTCCTGTAATGATTAAGTCATCAACATAGACAACTAGAAAAACATAGCCACTATCTGTCTTCTTCGCAAACAGACTATGATCAGCATCTCCCAATCGGAAACCATGTTGCTGTAAATAACTGCTGATGCGAGCATTCCATGCTCTGGGTGCCTGTTTCAACCCATATAATGCCTTTTTCAGCTGACATACATGTGCTGGAAATTCTGGATGTACATAGCCTTCAGGCTGTTCCATGTAAACCTCTTCCTGTAATTCTCCATTGAGAAATGCATTCTTTACATCCATCTGCCATAGTTTCCAGCCTCTAGCTGCTGCCAAAGCAATCACAGTTCTAACTGCAGCCATCTTTGCTACAGGACTGAAAGTCTCCTCATAATCAAGACCATACTGCTACGCATACCCTTTTGCAACTAGCCTGGCCTTATATCTTTCCAATGATCCATCTGATTTACATTTTACCTTATACACCCACTTGCATCCAATAGGTGTTTTGCCCTCAGGCAACTGTACCAAATCCCATGTACAATTTTTAGCCAAAGCTGAATATTCCTCATCCATAGCAGCATGCCAATTCTCATCTGAAACTGCCTCATCAAACTTACTTGGTTCTCTAAAACTTGTTACTTTCGTCATATAAGCATAATGACGGGCTGAATATCCAGTGTAAGTATACCTGTCAACAGGTCGTCTGACCCTCTCTGATATCCTGAGCTGTGGCTCACTGTGAGCTTGCCTCTCATGAGGCGGCACATAACGGCTCTGTCTAGCACCTGGCGTCATAACAGACGGAATCCCCAATTCACTATCTAAGCTGTCACTGCTAGATGAATCATAACCTGAAGTGAGTGGACCTGTTACATCTTCAAAAACCTTTTCTTTTCCCTTATCTTTTCCCTTATCTGTTCTCCCCCTCACTGACATATCCATGTCAGTGGATGCAGTAGTGCGACTCCGTAATCGTCCTGTCCAAGGACTCACTGTAGATGATACATCACCTGTCTGACCAGTCATGGAAGTACTCTTTGCAGGAGTATTTTCAGCATGACTCATACTGGGTGAGCCATCAATAGGCACTGCAACAGGATTCCCATACCAAGATGCTAACTCATAAAATACCACATCTCTGCTTATGAGTGTCTCATGCGTAGAAGGTACATAACACTTATAAGCTTTTCGTTCCTGTGCATATCCAATAAACACACTTTTCACTGCCTTAGGATCCAATTTCTTCCTCTTCTCATCCGGTACATGCACATATGCAATACTGCCAAATACCTTCAAGTGTGAAATATCAGGTTTATGACCATACAGCCGTTCATACGGAGTGACATCATGAATCCCTGCTGTAGGGGTTCGATTCAGCACATATACAACAGTCACCACTGCTTCAGCCCAATAACCATTTGGCAGACATTTTTCATTCAACATAGCTCTAGCTGACTCCATCAAAACCCTGTTTTTCCTCTCTGCAACACCGTTTTGCTGCGGTGTATAACTGCATGTGAGCTGTCTTCTGATCCCATGTTTAGCAAGATACCTGTCAAAGTAGTTTGAGACATATTCACCTCTCCATCTGATCTCAAACATGATATGTAACATCCCAATTCATTTTCAGCATGTTTCTTGAAGTCTTTGAATGCATCAAACACATCATCCTTATGTTTCAAGATATAAAGCCAAGTGTACCTGGCTGCTGAAATCATCAATAAATGAGACATAATATCGTGCACCGCCAAAGGAAGCATTATGTGAAGGACCCCCGACATCAGAGTGTACCAACTGTAAAGGCCTAGTGCTGTTTTTTACATGTCTCAAGAAAGGAAACCGTGCCTGCTTCCCAAACTGACATGCAGGGCATACATGACCAAAATCATTATACTTGAATTTAGGTAATCCAAGTACTACTTCTTTCTGCTGCATAGCTTTCAGCTTTTGTACATTGACATGTCCGATTCTCTTGTGCCAGATCTCTACATCTCTGATGGCACTCTCATAATGAGCAAACATAGCTGCTTTAAGTTCAGGAATGGTCGCTTCCAAAGTAAACATCCTGCCATCCCTTCTGCCCTTGGCAATTAGCTTGCAGCCATTTCCATACTCCTCAATGAAACATCCATCCTTGTTAAACCTCACTTGCAGATTCTGTTCTGCCATTTGACCCACAGACAACAAATTCTTTGTTATGGTCGGTACATGTAAGACATCATGCAGGCCTTTCTTCTTGCCATTAGGCATCATAAGAGGAACAATCCCTTTATGCTTTATGTCATGTTGGGTATCATCCCCAGTACATACATGACCATGTGTACCTGCAACCATATCATCAAACCACTCTCCATGCAGGGTCATGTGGTTTGACGCTCCAGAGTCAATGTACCACCTGTCATCTCTGTTCTGCCTTGACACAGTCTTGGACACATGCTGCATGGCAAAGAGTCTATCAACCTGATCATCTTGACCACCACTAGAGGATGCATAATGCCCATGCTGTTTCCCTTTTGTCTTCATGTCATTCTGCTTTTTGTAACATTCCTTCGCTATGTGCCCATACTTACCACAATAATGACAGTCCTTGTCCTTGTTGGACTGATCAGTAGACTGCCAAGAACCAGAACCACCACCTCTACCTCGGGGTGATCTCCCCCTGCCTCTAAACCCACCAGATCCACGCTGGCCTTGTGTATTTGCACCATGCCAATTACTCTACTGCTGCTGCTGTCCATAAGTATTACGAGTGTCACCACGACCTCGAAATGAACCACGACCTCTAGATCCTCTTCCATGCTGGCTAGAGTACAACACAATATCTCTACTCTGAGATGCACTAGAACCTGTATTCAAACCAAGTTTGACTTCCTCATGCAGCAACAAAGCAACTAGCTCTTCCCAGCTAGGGGGTACTTCTCTGGCAGAAATGGAAGTGTCAAAAGCTTTGTACTCTTTGCCTAAGCCATTCAAAGCAACAACAATCATATCATCTTCTGATACACTTGAGCCAATAGTAGCAAGTTGATAAGCTATGGTCTTAATCTCCGTGGTATACGTCTGGATGCTCTTGCCATTCCTAGACATGTTGTTGAACTGCTGTTTCAACTGGATCTTTCTTGCATGTGTCATGGTTCCATAATTTTTCATCAGTATGTCCCAAGCATCCTTTGGAGTCTCACATCCAGTGATTTGAATTACCATAGCATCAGATATACATAAGGAAAACCAATGCAGCACCTTGCATGCTCTTTCATTCCATAGCCTGTAGGCTCTTTTCTGTTCATTTGTTGGATTGTGTGCAGGCAACTCAGGAGCAACTTCATCTCCTGTACATAAATCCCAATAACCTCTGCCAACCAGAAAGTTTTTCATTCTGAATTTTCATAATGTAAAGTTCTTATTATCCAACTTCTCTCCAACTATCTGAGTGATATTGTCAGTCCCATGTGCATTAGCCATGATGCAATAGACTGTCTATCAAGTGCCTGACTCCCTGCAGTCCAATAAGTATGACTGACTAAGTTCAGTCCGTAATAGTTTATGACAGTTTTCTGCACTAAATTGCAGAAAAAAAACCAGGGTATTTCAGCCCACTGACACCCCAAAACAACCCTCAAACAAGTGGTCTCAACTGTAGATATAACCGTCAATACATAAGCTATGTGTTTGCTTAAGCTTAAGCTTATGTAACCTCACTGCCAGGGTACATACATGCAGTCTAAAAACTGTAAACTGTGAGTAACCAGCAGCAATTTCAAGTCCAAAACTGAGTGTGTCAACAAATTCAGTTTCAGGTTGCAGTCAACCAGAATTCAGCATACCAAGCTCCAAGCAGCTCCAAAATGTCTTTTGACCATGTCATACATTTACTTTGTAGTGGCAAGTTCAATACATGAGCATCTGAGTAGGCATAGACACCCTATCTTCATTGACCAACGGCATAAACCTCATGAGCTGTTTGTAATTAACCAGGACAGTGTAACTGCATTTATTTCAGCTTCAAAATTCAGTTTTCAATGATGCTCATTGCTTGCTTCAATTCTCCATGCATTTAGCATGTATAGGCCAGTTTACATAGATGATGGAACCCCCAAGATGACCTGTATTGCTTCAATAATGCACAGTACTTGTCATTGACTGTGTATGACAGTTTTCAGCCTGTCATTGATTTTCAGATCTGAGTATTCTGACATTGACTATGTATGACAGTTTTCAGCCTGTCATTGATTTTCAGATCTGAGTATTCTGTCATTGACTGTGTATGACAATTTTCAGCTTGTCATTGATTTTCAGATCTGAGTATTCTGAGCAAGAGATCTCAGCTCCAAGACATTTGATCCAATGTATACATGCTTTGACACATTCTTGTGCTCCAAAGATGCCTTCTGAGTGTAGTACAAGGCTCCTGTGTGTCAGTAATGACTAAATGCATGCTGTCCATTCATGTTTACAGTAGTTCAGAAATGATTACAGGTCTGTGTCTGTCACTCCAGCTCATAACAGAGCTCGCACACAAGCATTTACTTCTTGCACACTTCAAATACCTTCAATAGTGAGCATACATGCTCTATGAACGTTGTCCAGGTGTCCCACTGAAGATTGACAGGTTGCTGTCCACTCAGATCAGCAGGCGCAGATTTTCAGATACAGGGGGCGCAGATTTTCAGATACAGGGGGCGCAGATTTTCAGGCACAGGTTACTGTCCACTCAGTTCAGCAGGGGTGGATTTTCAGATAGAGGTTGCTGTCCATTCAGATCAGTAGGCGCAGATTTTCAGATACAGGTTGCTGTTTTTCAGGAGGCAGTCCACGATTTTCAGAAGGCAGTCCACGCTGATTCCTTCCTTTGACTATGGCTTCATTTGCAAGTGTCCAGCTTCTTTCTCATTCCTTACTTCCATCTCCTTTGCATTGCAAGTTGTCATGCCCATTCTCCCACAGCCTCATGGATGAAGGTCTGATACCATGTTCAAAAAGTAGAGAGAGAGAAAGGGAAAGACTCCATATCCATGAGCCTTCAGGCTCTCAAGCTCATTTCTTCATTTTCACACACTCAATTGAAAAGCACACACCCTCTACAAGATAAAGTGACCTAGTGTAAATGTAGACTAGACTGACTAACTCTAGTCAGGTCACTGATTGACTACTAACCCGACTTATTTAATGTAGTCACATGTAGACAGCTGTACACACTAGCTGTAGATGTCGGTCATAGATGAAGACACACCGACGGTGAGCTTGATTTCTAACAAACAGCACTAGAGCTCCCCATGGCAAACGACTAGGATGGATGTAGCCTTGGTCTAACAGTTTCTTGAGTTGCTCCTTCAGCTCAATCGCTTCTAGTATGGACATCCTATATGGTCTCTTTGCACGACTGGTGTAGCTCCTGGCGCCAGCTTGATTTGGTGATCGACTTTCCTTTGAGGAGGAAGTTCTGTCAGCTCTTCAGGAAATACGTCTGCATATTCCTTTAACGATGAAGGTTCTTCCCTAGATTCCAGATTCTGATCTAGCTTATTTAGTTTAATCAAATAGATAGGTAGGCCCTTTTTAACTCCTTTTATTATCTGTGTTGCTTTTGCCAGCTGAATTTTTGGCTTACCAACCTCTCCTTGAGTTGTAACTAGTTCCCCTTCAGAATTTCGAAAGGAGACTTGGCCCTTTCCACAGTGAATGTGGGCATCATTGGGTATTAGCCAATCCATTCCAAGCAAACATTCGTGGACACCTAGGCTCATTACCCTGAATCTGACCGAAGTCAACTTTCCACCCAGTAGGAATTTCACCTTAGCAGTTTGCCTGGTACAAGAGACCTCATGACCATTTGCTAGTTCCACAAGTAAGGTAGGTGCATCTATTGTGGCTATTTCTAATCTTTTTGCACAGACTGGTGAAATGAAGGAATGTGTACTGTCACAATCAATCAAGGTTTTGAAGCTTTTACCTTGATAATCCGATGGAGTTTGAATCATCGAGAATTGGCGATTTGGGCCTTTCTTGTGAAGAGCGGCATGAACCGTTGCCCTTTCAATGTCAGCTTCCATGGATGGATCTTCTTCATCACCCAGCTCCTTGTTGGCCACACTGGAGGTTCTCCCTCCAGTTGGCCACACTGGAGGTTCTCCCTCTAGCCATGATGGTGGCTCCTTGGCCCTGGATGGCTCCTTGGAATGGCCCTTGACGTTGTCCTCTGCTAAGCTTGGGACACTACCTTTTAAAGTAACCAGGATCGTTGCAATTGAAGCAATGGAGATTGCGGCCATTACCTTGTGTAGGAACGAAGTTGTTGACAGTGTTGGCCCTAGCTTTCTTCCTTTGTCCCTGATTTTGGCCCTGTGCTCTGTTAGCCTGAGACCTATACATTCCCTTGTTCTGATCCTTGTAAGACCAAGTCTTGTTATTCCTTGTCTTGGTCTACACCTCTTGTATTATTGGTGCAGCTCGAATGAGTGTGTCTTGTAGGTCCGTTGGGCGCATTGATTCCAAGCGGGTGTTTATGGGTGGATTTAACCCAGCACAAAACTTTGACACCTGTTGTGTCATATCCATTTGTGGCGCGTACTTTAAGAGAGAGACGAACTTTGAATAATATGCATCCAGGGATAGTCCAAGCTGCTTTAGTTCATAGAATTCATTCATCTTCTGTGTGCGGTAGGCAAGTGGCAGATACCTCCCTCGCACAACTTTTTTAAGCTTCTCCCAAGTAACTGACCCTTCCAAGATCCCTTGGTCTCTGCACCATTGTTTCCACCAAAGTCTTGCTTCGTCGATAAGCTTCAGTTTGGTGAGCATCACTTGGTTAGCAGGTGTAGTTCATACTGCCTCAAAATAATCCTCCATGGACTCGATCCAGACCTCAGTGTTAGTTTGGACAGTCCTTCCCGTACAATCGAATTCAGGTGGCTTGATTTTTTTGAGAAGGAACTTCTTCTCTTGAGTTATAGCTATACTTAATGAAGGGGTCAGACTAGGAATCTGCACTTGAGGTTGCGCCTGGGCAATAAGATTCTTTACATTAAAAACTTAGTAAATGTTTCTTACATTACATTAATATGCCCAATTCAGCTTTTAGCCAAAAGACCTAATCACTTAACTCCTTTACCAACACTTACAGCCATGACATACAGTAATAAAAATCTTATTCATTCATGTGGGCGTAGCCCTTCTGAGTACATTTATTTTGGGAGGGTAGAACAAGCTGATTGGCACATCAGTTTGGGGAAAATAGGATTGTATTACATTTGGCTACAGGGACTGAGTAATAATATGGAGAGGGGTCATGGATTTTCAGGAATCGATAGGTCATAGGAAGCTTGGGGTATCCCTTCCTTTGATACCCGTTCTTCTCATAACGTCCCAGCACCTTGATTCTGTTGGCAAGGATTACTTGACTCACTTCCTTGTACACATACTTGTTCTGCTTGACTTTTCGACTGCCCACATGCAGGGTTGCGTTTGCGTGAGCCTCGACAAAGATGAACAACTTCACGATCTTTAAATCCTCCATCCACTTGATTCTCTTCAAGTTGGTCTGAAGGTACGCAAGTCGGTGGGCTGCTATGTAATTCTGATTCACCCGTCCATCTCCGTTCCACGTACAGGGGTGAAGGATTGTAGATGCGGTCTAGAATATTCATCATGCCTAGCCTCCATCGATAATTCGAAGCATGCGTTGCAGTCATAAACATAACCTGGAACACCAAAAATTTATTCTATGCTTCGCGACTCTGCAGGCCAGCATCCATAAGTAAGTAAGGAAATGTTCTTAACGGCAACAATGCTCTCCTTCCCCTCATTAAGTTTCCTTGTAGATATTAGATCTCGTTGGTTTGCTCTGATACCAACTGTAACATGTCCCTCTGTCCACTTGTAGGACATGTCTTAGCAGCCCATCATGAAGAGAGTCTAGAAAGCACCGCTCGGCACTCACAAAGGAATGTCACCGGGTTTGCAATCAGGGTCTTCCCGAGTCTGCCACGAAGCAAAAGCATCTGGCCGTTCCCACTTAGGACCAACCTAAATCAGGGTTTTCCTAATAGTCAAGTTTCTAGGAAGTAGCTAGCGTCGAACCACTTTGCACAGAAACATCAGGGTCAAAGCAGATTTATATTGCACTTGATTCAAGGAGAATGGGAAACGAGAGGGATGCGAAGCTCGACCTCTCTACCCATAAGGCATAGTCCCATTCCGTTCCCCTAAAATAACATAAATCGGGACTCTAACTCTATTGATTCTAGGTCATCGCTACTTCGCTATCAATTCATTCGAGAAAAGTTCCTGGATAACCGGGACCACCCTTTCGTAGGACAGACCCAGAGTCACGTCCATCGCACTTTCCTCGGGTTTCTTAGTTATCTAATTACCTACCACATTTAGTTTGACAAGCAAAAACAGCTTCCTTAATTAACCAATTAAACACTAGTTCATTCACGTAACTTAGCACTGACACAAGAAAACAATGTCAAGCAAGTTCCTTTTGCAACATTTGATCTTTATTTATCATAGTCTTTGGAATACATCAAATATCCTGCCCGAAGGCTATCCCAGCAATCCTCAGGGATCGCTATTCCAAGTTCCACTCGTTGACTAGTATACGGGCCTTGAGATCCCATCTCGAGTCACGTTGGCCTCTTGTGCAGGATCTGGAGGCAATGAATTTATGGCCAGAGCCTCCCCTCACACCCGTGTACTCTTGCTCCAAGTAGCACCCACGAAGAGACCTCTCGCGGCGGGTTCGGTCCACGTACCCGGCGCGGCTAACAACCCCCTTGGATAGGGTTAGGCAGACAGTCGGAGGTAACTGATACTACCTCTCTCTCCAGGCTTTTAACCTGAAGCATTAATTGTTTTTCCTAAATTAGTTCCTTGAGCAAAGAAGTACAATCATTGCACCTAAGTGTACAATCACGAGCATTCCAGTGGTCATTCGTACGGCCAACTCCTAAGGTGTGATTCCCTCTCCCCGAATAATTCCAGCATTCAATCCTAGATCATTTGCAACTTGGCAAGATCCCAAGGGTTTTGTAAGTTGAGTTGCTTGTTAACCTTTTTTCATTGGGTTAGGGTTTATACTGTGTTGACCCAAATTGTCATTACCTTAGGTTTCCTTATATTATAGTCAATAAATCCTGGACAAGCCCATTGCCCTAACTTGGTTGGTCAATTGCTTTCTTGGCAATTCATAACTACCCTAGTTTGACAAATCAGTTTCCAAGGAAGAGTGTTGTAGCAGGACGACAACTCAATTCCTAGAAAATTAGACTTGTAATTAGAACTCGTCAAACTTGGTCTAAGGTGTAGCAGTACTATTTTGTGATTTAGATGCAAGAGCATATGGCGTTGCAGCTTGTTGCACGAGATAGGTGTCGGTACCTAACTTGTGGGATTATATCTCTCATCATACAGTATTTCTTGATCAAGAATACCTTTGATCAAGATATAGGGTTTGGCAGTCCTATTGACCCAGTCCAAAACCCTAACCCTACTAGATGCTGTTTTAGGGGAACGGAATGGGGCTATGCCTTACGGGTAGAGAGGTTGAGGTTTACATCCCTCTCATTTTCCATTCTCCTTGAACCAAGTGCAGTATAAATCTGCTTTGGCCCTGACGTTTCTGCGTAAAGTAGCTCGCCTGGGGCTCGATGCTAGCTACCATTCTAGGAATTTGACCACTAGAAAAACCTTGATTCAGGTCGATCCTAAGTGGGAATGGTCGGAATGCTTCTGCTTTGTGGCAGAATTGGGAAGGCCTAGATCGCAAACCCCGTGACATTCCATGGGAGTGCTGGGCATCGCTTTCTAGACTCTCTTCATGATGGGCTGCTAAGATGTGTCTTGCAAGTGGATAGGGGGACACGTTACATGTTGTCCCACTCTTGAGGACCTAGTTTGTGGAAGGGGGAGATGCTATGCATGACTTAAGGAGACATGTTTATCCCAATGTCCTATCCTTGATGTGTCCTAAGAGTGTGAAGTGGGGAGGGACTAGGGATTTAATGGTCCCTAGATACAATGTTTGTGGCTCTCATAGATTACAAAATGAGAACATTTTGTTTTTCTTTTCTTTCCTTTTCCTTTCTTTTCTTTCTTCTTATTCTTTTTTCTTCTTTTGTCTCTTGTTCTCCTTTTTTTGAATATAAATATAAATTACAAGGGATGATATAAAATTGAATCCTGTTCTTCTACAAGGGCAGAGCTGGGTGGAGGATTTAAGCAACCTACTTAGAAAGGACTGTCTTAGAATATAGCCATTTAAGTTAACCCTCACATTCAAAGATGTAGTGGACAAAAGTGGGTGGTTACACCTCATGAATTGACTATCACTCATGTCCTCTAAGAGGTTCATAGAAAAGGTTGGCAATAGGGTATCTCTCATCATGAGTCTAGTCATAGCACAACTATCTATACTTGCATTTATATCAAAAAAGAGGGGTGGTAGTCACTCTTCCTCTGCTATGGGCTTTTGCTTAAGAAATGTTCTTAGGGAGCGTAGATAGTTACAAGTGGTGATAAACACTGGATTTGGATATGAAAAAAAATCCTTGAGGAAGTTTGCAATAGATGGGCAAAGATCTTTTTTGGTGAAGATCATGCACTCCTCAAGGGTCATGACATTAACATTGTAAATTCGAGAAAAGTCATATCTTCCATGCACCTTTGGATCAAAATCTACTTAGAATCTCCTTGGGTAGAGCATGTAGGTCGGACTATCCCTTTCATATGGCAATGTATTGCATCCATACTACTATCCCATATGTTTCTTCTCTACTTCAGCTTTGTTGGGATTCATAGCCCTTGACTGTTAGGCTCATCCATCACTTAATCCTCCCAATATTTAGCTAGTTCCCTTTGCCACAACATTGGTTGCCTTGCCATTTCCTCTAGCCACCTTTTTCCCAGCTGCATTGAAAGCTTGATCACCTCCTCCACCACCCTTGGTGATAGTATTTGATCAAGTGATTGGGGGCAGGAGAAGGTGAATTCGAATGGATTGTAGTGGCTTTCATACTGCCCTCATAGGGATAGTTCTCATTCCTAGTTGATTGGAAAGCATTCTTCACATTGAGGGACATTGAGAAATATGCAATCACACCCACTCTATAGCCCCTTTGTAATGAACAGCAAGGCAAAGGATCACATTGCAAATAAAGTCTTAGACTAGGTCATCTATGCATGGATTATTAAAACCACAGTTGGTGAATACCATGGTCCCTTTCCACCTTTTTCCACCTACCAATACCACCTACGGTAAGCCTATAAAAGACACTCATCTCCACACTCAATCTATCTATCATTCTCATTCAGTCATACTTGCATTATGCTTGAATAATATCAGTTGTTCTTCTTTGTCATTACTTATGTCTCATTATGATTGTCTACTTGCTCATCAATGATCCACCCTAGCATGCATCCTCAATATTTTGACATGGTATAAGAGTGGGTTTCAGATTTCTTGGAAGTAGGGGTGTCCACCTACTCTTGCTCTTCAAGTCATAGGGAAGGAGGTTGTGGGAGTAGCTCCTCCTCTTGTTGTCCCATTTCAAAGTGTTCTGCCTCCTCCTCCTCCTCCTCCTTGTGTTCATGTGTTGCTCCTTTGGTGAATCCTAGGGCATACACTTCTTGCATCATCAAACTTGACCTCAACAAATAGTTCATCTAATCTTGTAGGCTTAGGATAACTCCTGCTGCTTGTGCTGGCATATGTAGCCCCTATCTCAAGGCCCTGGAGGCAATCCCCAACTTTCTTTTCAATGAATCAATGGCCTCCCCTTCTTTTGTTTGGGTGACATCCATGATAGTGTTGAGGAATGCGCGTTGTTGGGTCTCTAAGCTTACTTGTGCAACCTCTACTCTACTTTCTGCGAGCACCTTGTCCCCGTTTGCACAAGCCAGATAGTGTGCTAAGTCTTTTACTCTCCTTTCACTTATGGTCATCCATTCTTTTGCCTTCTTTTTCATTTGTTCGAAGATTTCTCCCTGCCTTTGAGGCTAGGATCATCAACCTCTGCTCTTGTTCCTCAATTTCCCTTTCTAATCTCTTCTACTCTTCTAGCTCTAAGGCAACCTTCTTCTTCAAAATTTCTATGTCTTTTTGATACCTTCGTGCTTTCTCCTCTCTCAATGCTTCCAATAACTTTGTGGCATCTTGGACATTTTTCATCTCCTCTGCAGCTCTTTGCAAGTCAATGTGCATACCTCTATTGCTAAAGGCTTGTCTAAAAGACCTAGGTCTAATTGGTCCTAGCTTTTAGCAAGTGTGGTAAACGTGGCATGTGAAAGATACGGGATCTAGGACATGGCAGTGAGTTATGGTGGATGGAAGGAGAAGTGTGGACTCATGATGGAGAAGACAAAGACGTCTTCTCCATCATGAGTCCACACTTCTCCTTCCATCCACCATAACTGCCATGTCCTAGATCCCGTATCTTTCACATGGTATCAGAGTGAGTATGATTGCTGATTCTCAACATCCCTCCTCAATCGCAACTAGAAAGGCACAAAGTGTGTAGAGGTTGTAATGAGAACCACCTGCAAAGTGTGGGCACACCACAAACATAGTAGACACCAGAGGCTGTCGCAGAAAAGGCTAAGTGTGGGCACCAAAACATGATGGACATCCAGAGGCTGTAACAGGGGCCTCACAAAGAGTACAAGGACTGTAATGCCAAGTTACATGAGGAGTTTATACAGCTTATGGCAAGAAGCATTAGGGCAAGGAAATACAAGGCTTTTAAAACAGTCTATCAGAGTAATGAGAGTAAAAGGATTGATGAGTCTTGTCCTTCTGATCTTGGTGGTCTTCATCTTCATCTTCTTCTTCATCTTTTGGTCCATGGTCTTCTTCTTCTTTCACAGCTGCAAGATAGGCCTTTTGGGACCTCTTCTTAGCATGACAGAACTTCTCAGTATGTCCGGTCCTTTTGCAGAAGTCACAGAAGAGCGGTTCCTTTTTACCTTTGTATCTATTGTTTACATATAACATGTGTTCATCCTTTGAAGTGCTGGGCTCTTCTTTGCTTTTAAGTTTCTTTTCTTCCTCTAGCAGAGAGGCTTTAATATCAACAAGTTGAGGATCAGGCATGTTGGTTAGAGTGGTTGATACATTATCATAAGTAGGAGGCAAACTTTTTAACAAGACACCAATACAAACATCTTCATCCATTTTTAGCTTTATTCCTGCAAGTTGAGTAAGCAGGCTTTCCATGTAGTTCAGATGGGATGCCAGGGATGTATGAGGCTTCATATCAAGTCGGAAAAATTCAATTAATAGACCATACTTAGACGACTTTGACTGTGCACCAAATAGGGTATCCAATTTATCCCAAGTGTCATGGGACGTGTCACAAGCATCCACATGATGGATGTAGCTGTCGTCTAATTCCACTTTGATGATGGCTTGTGCCTTGTCATCATTCTTCTGCGAAGTAACTGCAAGGTCCGCATCTCGAGGTTTCTTCTCTTTGCCATTTGTGATGGCCCAAAGACCCTTCTTCATCAGGATGAGCTTGATGCGGGTTTGCCAAGTGTGGAACCCGACTCCTTTGAATCGAGCATTTGGAGAGTCTTTTCCCATGTTGAGGTTGCAAGATCAGCAGCAAATCAACACCAGAATTCTGAGATTTTATCAGTAGAAGAGCAGATTGCAATGTGTCAAGAGACACAGTTAATGACAGTGTGAAAACACACTATGTCAGTGTTGATGTTGAGCTTGATTCTTCTTGTTCGGGATCGTTCGGTCGTTCTTCAATCTTCTCAGGTCCTTCCCCTCCTTGATTTGGTGCTGGAACAGTAGATAAGAGTGATAGTGGATTGCTCCAGGTGGCAGGAGAGAGGAAATGATGAGATTTTTGAGCTTTGATGAAACTGGCTATGGCTGACAGTTTAGGGTTTCAGACAGGGGCCTGGTTTTTTGCAGATTGCAGGAGCTGTAGTTGATCATTTTGAAAACTTTTTTTATGGAAATGAAGCTTACTTCAAGCTCTTCAAAAGCCCTATCTCCTCGTCAAGATCGCAGCATGTACGGCACATGCAAAGCAGATGAACAGATCAAGCGCAAATTTCGTCAGCAGCCACGAATTTTGACAATGCCGTGTTGGTTGATCCTCAACATGGTCGATTTTTGTGCCAGGAGGGAGCGCCCTAAGTAGAGGAAGATATGTCTAAAAGAGAGTTCATGAAGATATGCTCTACAGAGAGAGATATGAAGGCTCCATGAAGGGTATGTCCTGCAGGTCACAGTTGAAGACGATGGATTGATGTGATACAGGGAAGCTTTGTGAGTTGGGGAACACTTTTCCATAAGGAAGCTCCAAGAGATTTGACATGTGGAGTGAGATATAAGCGACTCAATCTGACAGGGTACAAGTGTCTTTGTCTTCTCCATCATGAGTCCACACTTCTCCTTCCATCCACCATAACTCACTGCCATGTCCTAGATCCCGTATCTTTCACATGGTATCAGAGCGAGTATGATTGCTGATTCTCAACATGGCACCCAAACGTCGAAGGCAACCAAATCAAGTCATCCCTTATATTTTTAGCTAAGTTTGCAGTCAAGGTAAGGATAGATCGTAATTTGTAAGAGGGTTTAAGACCTGCTGGAGGCTGGGGTTAACTGGACTTGACAAGTCAGCACGGTTGATGTCTGCGGTTGCAGCTGCTCCTAAGTATGTGGTTTTGGCCTCTCGTGTGCTAAGCGTGGTTTGAGATTCTGATGTTGTGGTACTAGATGTTTGTGAGACGTGAGTAGCACTAAAAATGCTCGATTGGGTCAGTTTGGAGCCAGCAAGCTGCGGCTTTGGCTAATAGACTCGTTGAGGCTTTGTAGGCTTAACGATGTTGGGCTCTATGGGCTTCGCAGCTTGAGCTTTGTGCGGCTTTAGTGCTTGATCTATCGTGAAACTTTGTGTGGTCAAGTTTGAGGGTGGCATTTGAATAGTGTCATTGGCCCTCTTGGTTTAAGGTACCCATATCCAAGCATTGCCCTCATAATAGCCTTGCGCTTCCAATAAGGTCTCAGGGACTGTTCATCAGTGTCTATAGTTTCTCCATTGCCTCCTACGTGGTTTAGGGCCTTAGCCTTGATCTCAACGGTGTGCTCTTGGTGTGGCGTGGTGGGTTGTGACAAGTCTCGACCCCCCTCCTTAGACTTTGTGTTGGGTTTCTCTATTGGTGGCCTTGTGAGCTTTGATGGAGCCGCGTTGCCCTTGCTAAAAGCTGTAACTATTTGTACATTGCCGATAGCAAGATGAATGCATTGTGACTCATACTCAACATTACAATGTGCTTGCTTTTTAAATCAGTGCCCTAACAACAATTTCTTATCGGCATCTTTTGTGTTTGGCAGCACATAAAAGATTATGGGTATGCTTTCAGACTCAAAAGAGGCTGTGACTTTGCATTTTCCTAAAAGGACATACGATTAGTCCCCAAATAGGCTAAGTTTGGCATTGGTGGGTTGTAGTTGTGGTCGGTCAATTTGAGCCAATGATCATGAGTTAAGATATTAAAATCAGCTCCCTCATCGATCAATGCATGGAAAGCATGTGCTTGTTGGGCAATGACGGTTATATGCGCAGGTAAGCAGGTGATACTGCCTCTTCCTCCTCATCAATTTCCATTATTGTGGCAACTCGGACCTTCACAGGGGAATCTAGCATGGGAGATTCATGCAGTGGATGTGTGGGAGGGTGGTACTTTTTTATGTGGCTATCATTGAAGAAGTCTATGCCCTCTCGATCTAGGGTCTTGAGCTCTACATTGCCAGTTCTTCCGACTGATAGTGCGGACTCGCAAAGGCCTTAATCCCCTAAACTTCATCTTCTATTTATGGCCTTTTATTGAGTACAACAACACTAAGTTGCTCAGCTCGAATTCTCATTACTTGACGTGCTTGTCAAACCAACTCTTACGGTATGCCTTTTTGCAAAAGTTGAGTTTTTGATAAGTGTTCTAGCTTGATTAGGCGATTGGTCCATGCCTTCTTTTCGTCCCATCTCTCTTATGGATGGCTACTCTCAAGCTGCTCGAGACAAAGAAATCTACAGGTAGAATGGCTTCACTCCCGTAGGTTAACTTGAAGGGGGTCTATCCTACCAATGCTTTATAGGCTATTTGATAGGCCCATAAGGCTTCCATTAGTTTTTTGTCTTAGTCACTATGCGAGGCAGAGACTACTTTGGTTAGGACATTCACTAAGATCTTATTAGTAGACTCGGCCTAGCTATTTGCTTGAGGATAGTAGGGTGAGGATTTTCGATGGATGTGTCATGAAGAGGACACGAGAGAGGGAAGAAGAGGAGACAGAGAGGGTGCAGAAGAGAGAGAAAGACTGCATGAAGAGAGAGAAAGAGAGTGATGAGGAGAGAGAAAGACTAAAAAAAGAGAGAGAAAGACAGAAAGAGAGAGAAAGAAGCTATGAGAGCTTGGAGAAGGAGATGAAAATGAAAGGAGACTTGTATTATAATCTGATGGTCAAAAATCAAGTCCCTAACACCTTATATACCAGCCCAGTGTAGCTAGTATTTACCCATTATTAAATCCCCCTTTCTTACATTCCATCCCCACTTGAAGGTTTTTGCCCTCAAAAACAATTTGGGCACTTATGATAACTGGGCAGGAGCAAATCAAAGTACTACTTTGTTGCATTATTACAAGGGTATACAAATGAATGAAGAGGTATTATTGCATATGATGGTTCATTGGGGTATGTACATTACATGGGTCTTATTGAGGAATTATAAAAATGAAGTTTGATCCAAGTATCTTGAGTAAATGTGAGTTGCAGACAGTGGACAGCAAGTTGTTTACTGATTTACTACAGGGCCTTACTGTAGTAAATCTGTCATAACTTTCTATAGGAGACTCTGATTGGGGTGGGCCATATATCAAAACAAAGCTCTCGAGGAGTACTTTCAGCCCATGTATGGTGTCCATTGCTGTCCATAGTGCAGAATAAAATCTGCTTTGAAACAGAGAGCTGTCTGCAGTCAATCTGAGAGAAAATAGGCCATAGTTAGCTAGATTTCAACCAAATCTGCTTCTAATAGGTATGGGAACTCTTCCAAAACTGAAGCTAGCCTCCAAGAAGCTTCCTCAAGTGGTAAACCTTGCCACTTAATCAAGTATTCCATGATGGAGTGAGAGCGAAGCTTCTTTTCCCTTTGTCTTATGATTTGCTCGGGTATATATTGAATGATGCCTTCTTCATCTATCGGTGGAAACTCCTCAACATAATCCACTGATGATCCAATGAAGGGCTTCAATTGACTCACATGGAAGACATTATGAATTTTCGTGGATGGGGGTAATGCTAACCGATATGCCAAGTCTCCCACTCTTTTGACAATCTAGTATGGCCCATAGAACCTTTGAGCCAACTTATTGCTGGATCCATCCTTAAGGGTGGCATATCTGGACTTGGGCACCTTCAAAAGCACCAAATCCCCTTCTTGGAATTCAACGTCCCTTCTTTTTTCATCAGCATAAATCTTCATTTGTTCCTGAGCTTTCTTCAAGTTGAGTTTGCACTGCTACAGTAAGGCCTACAATTCCTCCTTGCTTTGTGGGTTTATTTTATCATTGAAGATAACCATGGGGAGGGGCACCTTATAGCTGTACAATGCCTTGAAGGGTGAAACTCCAATGCTAGAGTGTGTAGAGTTGTTATAGGCAAACTCAGCTAGATGCAACCATGAGTCTGCACATCATAACAGAAATGCCTTAAGTAATTTTCCAGCCACTTGTTAACCCTCTCTATCTGGCCATCAGTCTGTGGATGGTAAGTAGTGGAAGGGGCTAACTGAGTGCCCATAGAGCTGAAGACTGCCTGCCAAAAGTTGCTCATGAATTTAGCATCCCGGTCATGCACAATGATCTGTGGTAAGCCATATAATTTGAAAATGTGTTCCATGAATTGGCTAGCTACTTGAGAAGCATTATATTGAGTCTTTGTAGGAATGAAATGGGCTGCCTTGGTGAGTCTGTCCACAACTACATAGATGCTGTTCCACCCCTTCTTGGTCACCGGTAGGCCGGTTATGAAGTCCATAGTAATATGTGTCCATTTTCCTTCGGGCATAGGCAATGGCTGTAGTAAACCAGCTAGTTTTAAGGTGATGTCCTTGTTTTGTTGACATGGCATGCAACTCAAGACAAAATCTTTTACATCCTTCCATAGGCCCTTCCAATGAAAGCTTTTAGCAATTTTGTCATAAGTTTTAAATATGCCCAAGTGACTAGCTGTAGGTGAAGAATGCATCTCTTGCATGATCTTTTGCTTGAATGGAGAAGAGTATGGGATGGCAATCTTGCCCTGAAACCATAAGAGACTGTTCTTAAGCTGATATGCAGAGTTTTCCTCTACATGCCTTTGTTGTAATTTTTGGAAAATATGGCTGAAATCAGCATCTAACAAATAGGTGTCCTGAAGCTCTTCTATCCAATCACTATGAAGTTCCATGATGGCTGAAACTTTACAAGCCTAGATTCTAAATAATGAATCAGCAACTACATTGTCTTTTCCCCGTGTATGTGTAATGTCAAAGTCATAGTTCTGCAATGTAGCTACCCATCTGCGTTGTTTGGGGGTAAGATTAGACAGAGAGAGGAAGTATTTGAGGACCCTATGGTCGCTCTTAACCCTAAATCTGCTACCATATAAGTAGTGGTGCCATTTCTTAATGGCATGAAGGATGGCCAGCATTTCTTGGTCATATACATTCATGGTCATCTCATTTTTAGCAAGTTTGTGGCTCTCAAATGCTATAACCCCATGCTCCTATAACAATACATCCCCTATGCCTCTACCACTGGCATCACACTGAATGGTGAATTCTTTCAAAAACTCTAGGCAAACCAAGATGGGCGCCGAGTAAGTAATTCTTTGAGCTAATTAAAACTCTTATCAGCCATGGCATCCCAGAAAAAGGCCTCTTTCTTAAGCCTATCCGTCAAGGGAGCTGCAATAGTGGCATAATGCCTAATGAATCTGCGATAGAATGATGAGAGACCAAGAAATCCTCTAAGTGAAGTGGTATTTGTAGGTGTGGGCCAGTCTTTTATACATTGTACTTTCTTAGGATCAGCCCTAATTCCATCTTCACTAACAATGTGCCCCAAGTATTCCACCTCCGTCTGCATGAAAGAACATTTCGTCTCCTTGGCAAAGAGTCTATGATGCCTCAATATATCAAACACCTGTCTCATGTGCCAAAGGTGATCCTCCAGTGATCTACTATAGATGAGGATGTCATCAAAGAAGACCAACACAAATCTGAAAAGAAAGGGCTGAAGTATTTTGTTCATTAAGCTCTGAAAGGTGGCCGGTGCATTAGTTAACCCAAAAGGCATGACCAAGAAATGATAAAGCCCTCGATCAGTCCGAAATGCTGTTTTGACCTCATCCCTTGCCCTCATGCAGATCTGGTGATAGCATGACCTCAAATCTATCTTCGTAAAGTACTAAACCCCCTTGAGTTCATCCAGCAAGTCATCTATGCGTGGAATAGGGTACCTGTTCTTCATGGTGATCTTATTAAGATCCATGTAGTCTATGCACATCCTGAAAGATCCATCCTTCTTTTTGACCAATAACACAGGGGAAGCATATGGTGAAGAACTAGGCTCAATGAATCCCATGTCCAGTAATTCTTTGACTTGTTTAGCAATTTCTTCTCTTTCACACCTAGACAATCTGTTAGGTGGCTTGTTCATAGGCTTTGACTAAGGCTCCAGATATATGGGATGATCAACCACCCTATTAGGGGGTAGTGCTGTAGGTACTTGGAAGAGGTCCTTGTACTCTTCAAAAAGAGTTTTCAATGCTGAATTCTTTACTGTTTTAGTGGACTAATCTGAATTTTTTTTATTTAACTACAATACAAAGATTTGGGACCATTTCTTGAACTCTTTCTTGAGTTGTTTACTGGTAATGATCTGAAATTCACTATCATTTTGAATTCCCTGCAACAAGTGAATGAGTTGTCCTGCACTGACAAATCCATATACAGCAAGGAAATTTCATGGTTATAGTGCCCAAAGTTTTCAACCAATCACAACCCAAGACAACATCTATAGGCCCCATTTCCAATGCAATTAAATGCAAATGCTGTCCAAAATTTTCAGCAAGCTGAATATGAACAGCAGGGCATACTTGTGTGCTAATTTCTTCATCCCCATTGGCAACTTGCACCTTCAACGGTTGTTGTAAATCGGTGGAAAAATGCTTCAACCTGTCCATGACTGCTCTGTTAATGAAACTATGAGTGCTACCACTGTCCATGAGTATAAACACATCCTTCCCATGAATTTGGCCCTTAATACACAATGTATTAGGGCTTCTGAAAGCATGTGTATCCTCAGGGTCCTCCTCTGAGTCCTCAAATACCAACATGCTGTGAACTCATGCCTTAGCATTTCTAAAAGCACATTTTGAGGCATGATCAATTGTATACTTCTCGCCACACTTGAAACAAAGCCCTTTTTCCTTTCTTTCTTTATACAAATCCATGGGAATGGACTTTGGACTACCAAAGGCTGAAGCATTTTTATTTCTGTTGTCCCCTTGCCTATTATCCATTCTTGGGCTGTTTGTTGTCCTTAAATTGCCTTGTGGTCTTGAGGCATTAAAAATGGGGTATGTGGGGATTTTCGAAGTGTTGAATGTCATGTTACCACCACCATAACTGGCCCCAAACTGCCTTGGTCTTATAGCACCTCTTTGCTACCCAAACACTGGCTGAGGTGACCCTCTTTGTTGTCCATACTGAAATGAAGCATCCCGATGATACTTGCCAGAGTATCTCTCAGCCAATTCAATAACTTTGAACAAATCCGATGGGTTTTGAGCTGAAACATCAGTCGCGAGAGTTGGGGATCCAGCCCATACACATACTTGTGTAACTTGGCATCATCACTAATCGACTCAATATACATGATAAGGTTGAGGAATTGATTTGTGTATTCTCTAATAGCAAGACCACGCTGTTCAAGGCTATACCATCGGCGGGCAAGCTTTTCTTTCTCCATTGGTGAAACAAATACTTGCACCATGAGTGCCTTTAATGCTTCCCATGAGTTCACTTGCTGATTTTCTCTTTTAATGTACCTCCACCATGTATGTGCAAATCCTTCCAAGTGGATTGTTGCAAAATGGATCTTTTGGTCATCATTATGAGGCAAGATGTCAAAATAATCCTCAAGCTTGGAGAGCCACTCTTCAAGTTCAGCTGGGGATGGCAACTGACCATTGAATTTTGAGAAGATAATCTTGTCTCTCAACTCTCTTTCATGATTAGGTGGATGTCCCACATATCCAAACTGAGGCTGATCCATGTGGCTACCCAAAAATGGACCATTGTTAGAGAAATTTCTACCAAAAGATGGCTAAACTCACATAGATGGCATGGGCCCTTGTGATGACTGAAAATTGCCCCTCATTGCATTGTTCATGGGCTCCTCTTGTCTATGTGAAGGCTCTCCCTGTTCAAAAGTGCTATTAGGGATACCCACTCTCCCCAAAATGCCTTAGGAGTTCATATTTGCTGCATTCACTAGTGGGTCCGTCACTCGTTCACTAGTGGGTCCGTCACTCGTTCAGCATGCATACTCGATCTATCCTCATGTTCTCTTCCCTTTCATTTGGAATTGCATCCACTCAGTGAGCTGGGGAGAAAGGGTGTCCATAGTAGTCTTCATTTGACCAATGCCTTCCATTAATTCTCTATGCCTCTCAGCATGCCTTGTCTCATGCGAATTGAGGGTATTAGTGAGCGCATTGAGCTGTCCATGTCATGATAACAATCTTCATATTCCACCTCAGGGTTATTTTCAGCCCTCGGGATGTGTGCATCCCTTATTTGTTGCTAAAGGTCATCATTTGCCTTAGTTTTTCCCTTATTCCCTGCCATGGTTAGGTGTAGTCCCGTTAGACCACCTGTCACTGTTTTTCCCGTAACTTGAGCTAGGAAGCTCCGATTGACCTAATTTTTTGTTCAAATCGGAGCCAAGGATGCCCTCTTTGAACTGAGAATAAGCATGCACTTCCAGATTTTATACACAAAATTCTATAACAAGGAAAGTACTGCTATACTGTGCAGTCCAGCACCCTGTCTACACCTATAGGAGACCTGTTTTGACCTATAAGTATCTTGTGGAGTCCAAATAGAGTCTCAAAACTGATCAAAGCCCTTAGTAGGACCTGTGGGCACTCTACAAGACTTGCACCTCAGTTCATGGGAGTAGTTACACCTTTGTAAATGCAAGCAAATTGCTTACAGCACCTTGTGAGGGTTAAGAAAGGGGTTGCAATGGATCAACTTGTCAATGCATGACTGAAGAGTCATCCCACATGGCATAATACATTGCCCAGTCATCCAAATTCATTGTTTGTAGCCTTATTCCAGAACTGAGCATGTCATAAGCATCTCTTAGCACAATTCCCCATGCATAGGCATCTCTCATACATCCCAAGCATTGTATTCACTGCCATTGACTGCATATGTATTTTCATGTCTGCAAATACATCCTCAATAGAAATTCCATACATTTGCAGTCAATAATACATCCATACATCAGTGCCAAGTCAATATCTCAGTTCTTGAAGTGGGTACCTGCACTTGCAAGCAACTTTGGCTTCGGATCACCGGGAGGTGGGAAAAGTTTCCCCTGGGCCAGGTTGTGCACCCCTTCAGGGTCTTTGATGGCAAGGGGAGGTCACCCCTCTTTTGTCTTGCCACCTCGCCTGGCATCGGGCTTTTTCCTCACCCGGAATATACATGGCAGACATTTATTAATTAAGCAATCAGCATGCTATGCAGGGTAGCTTGGAAGTAATTCTTTTCATGAAGTGCATGGAATTGAGTTGGGAGAATAAAGAGAGGGCTTACCGAGCAGTGACTCACTGCTAACTCACCTCATTTACAATGGATTTCAGAGATTAATATTTGCTCAAGCAATCATCGCAAGTCAAGAGGTTAGGGTGAGGCAATCATTAAATAATAGTGAGAATTTTCAGCATAGAATGGATCATTCTGAATGCAAGGAAGCCTAAGAGAGGACTGAAATTAAATTGGCAGCATGCAAGCATTGAAATCTTGAAGAAAATGCATGATTGACTACTTGAATCTCTTCCAACAATAGGCTTTTTTAGGCTTAGCAAGAGGATGGAATTAGAAGAGAGCTCAAGATTCAATTACCTCTTTGATTGGTGAAGACGGGCTAAGAATCAATGGCCAATGTCTCATGATTGCTCTCCAATGCTCCCATTAGCTCCATGATGACAACTTCAGCCAAGAATTGAGTCTTCCAGCTTGATTCTTCAATGGGAGAATGAAGGGTTGAACTTCAGTAGTTCTCACCATGCCTTGAAGGTCATAGAAGAAGAATGCCCCAAAATCTCACCCCATAATGCCTTCTCGTGCTCCAAAGCTCTTGGGAAAACAAGCTCCATTGATAGCAAGGAGTCCAATATTGAAGCCCCAGGATCCAATCTTGAAGAGAACTTGAAGAAATTGAGGGTCATGGTCTATGGCTATGGCTGCCCCAAATGTCCAGCTTGCATTCTTGTCTCCATCTTCAAATACAAGCTTCTTGATGCTGGCTTCTTCAAAGATTCCTATAGGCACAAGTTCCTGGGACCAAGGAAGGAAAAAGCCCTCAAGAACTAGTGAGTGCTAAAGGAGAATCCATGGCTGTCCATGGCCTGCACCTATTAGGGTTTCAGAGAATGAAGGGTGTTCAAGAAGATGAAAAGGTGGCTTCAGGCTTGCAAGAATTAATTGCCAGATGATGGGGAAGAAGGCCAAGATGAGGAGAGGCCTAGTATGCTGTTGTTTATGCCCAGGTTACTGCCCAAAATCTGCGTCGAAAATTGTGGGCTATGCACAGGAGGGAAGAAGGCAACTCAATCTCAGATAGGTACTTGAAATTAAGCATAGGGCCTCCTGGAAGCTATGGTAGAAGGCATTTGTTCACTGGAGATGGGAGGAAGAAGATCTATGATGTTGCTTCTCCTCCATGGAAGCTTGGCAGGAGCTTGTGAATGAAGAAAGAGAAAACTACATATGAAAAGTAACCAAGACTAACTCTTCCCTACTTCTTCTGACCACTATTTCTAAAAATTTGCCTTCAAATTTGGCCCAGAATGACCCACGACCTGCTAAATGTGGTGTTCTAGTCTCGAACTTGGTCCAAGGACTCCATTAATGCTCCTGACTACTGTCCTCTTGGTCCTTGACTTGTGGCTCTTCAGTGCTCCTCCATTTTTGTGCCTGTCACTGTGTATCTGAAGCTTCTTGGATTTTTAAATTGAAAAGGATGGTAACTGAGCATGTAAGATAAGTAAATGGATCAAAATTAGAGCTCTGATACCAGTTGTCATGAAGAGGAAAGGAGAGAGGGAAGAAGAGGATAGAGAGAGGGTACAGAAGAGAGAGAAATATTGCAGGAAGAGAGAGAAGAGAGTGATGAGGAGAGAGAAAGACTAGAAAAAGAGAGAGAAAGACAAAAAGAGAGAGAAAGAAGCCATGAGAGCTTGGAGAAGGATATGAAGATGAAAGGAGACTTGTATTATAATCTGATGGTCAAAAATCAAGTCTCTAATACCTTATATACCAGCCAGTGTAGCTAGTATTTCCCCATTATTAGATCCCCCTCTCTTACAGGATGATCAGAAAGGTCGATAGGAGGTGAGCGATTACTTCATCCTTGATCAATCAGTGGGGTAGCCAAATCATGAGATCACTTGCTCCCAAAGGAAGTAGCAGTGGTTCTAGCATCATTTTTCATCGTGGCTCGTGAATCTGCCCACTTTGTGAGATAGTCTATAGAAACTATGATGTACTTGGTCTGTGAATATTGTACCGCAAGGCTAATCGGCCCAATGAAGTCAATTCCCCATTTCTTGAATGGTTGTTTTGCAATGATTGGACTTATCTCCATTTTGTCCTTGCAAATGGGTACCTTGGTCCATTGGCACTCGTCATAGTGCTTTACAAATCATGCTACATCTAAAAAAAGAATAGGCCACCACAGTTGAGACTACAACACTTTGTGGGCCATCGTGTCTCCGTTGAAATTCCCTCCTGCAATTTTTCCGTGTGCTTCTACAAGTACGTCATGCATCATGTTTGCACATGCATGTATGCAACAAGCCATCTTGCCCTAACCTTTAGAGTTGTCCATCTATCAACAAATATGGTTGTATCATAAGGATGAGTAGCCTAAGTCGAGCCTTCTCAATGGGTCTTTTAGGTAGGCTGTGCTCAAGCACTTGGACTATGTTGTCTATCTAGTATGACGTCAAGTCAGCTCTAAATCAGTCCCTTTCTCTAGACAGCTTAAACAAATGCACGTTAGGCAAGTCATCTGTGGTGATGCCCTATCTAGTGGCTTCTCCTATGGGTATGCGAGACATATGGTCAGTCATGTAGTGCTATTTCACTTTGCATACAACCATAGAGAGAAGTCAAACTCGAGAATCAGAAGTAACCATTGAGAGCAATGCATCCCGTAGTATAGGGTTTATTAACAAGATAAAGCAAGGCTTGATGGTCAACAAAGAAGACAAAAGTAAGTCTTGATGGTCAACAAGATAAAACAAGGCTTGATGGTCAACAAAGAAGACAAAAGGTGTAGCTAAAATTTCCTTACAACAAACACCATGGCTAACCCTTTCCTCTTCTTGGTGGAGTAGTTCATTTCAGTATCTGTGAGTTGTTTACTAGCAAAGCTCACTGGATAGTCTAAATTGTGTTCACTAGACTGGCACAATACAACTCTCACAACAAACTTCAAGGTGTCAATGTGAATGTGAAAGGTTATGGTCTAGTATAGGGCTCTTATGATTGGTGATGTGGTTAGAGCCTTCTTCAACTCTTTGTATGTGTGTTGGCATTCCTTGGTCCATTAAAATATCACTAGCAATTTGTATAGAGGTCTAGCAATTAATGCATAGCTCAACACAAATTATCGATAGTACCCTATATGGCCTAACTCCCTTGTAATCAATTAGTGTAGTGGAAGATCAATGCGATAACCCTAACTTTCAAGAAGTCGGTGGCAATGCCATTCTTTGACACCACATGCCCTAGGATGCATCCATGCTTTACCCAGAATTGGCACTTCAAGGGGTTCAACAAGAGACACAATCTACATCTTTGAAAGACTGCTCAGAGCTAGTCTAGGTGTTTCTTCGGACACATAAATCATCAACGAATACCTCTAACTGAATACCTCTAACTCTCACCTAAGAATATCTTTGAAAATGACACACATGAGCCTTTGGAATGTGGTTGGTGTGTTTGTCAACCCAAAGGGCATGACTATGTAGGCAAAGATGCCCCACTTGGTAGTGAATGCGGTCTTGTGCCTATCATTTGGATGCACTTTCATCTGATTGTATCCAAAGAAGCCGTCTAGGAAACTGTAGGCCTCTTTACCAACCACCCTCTCGAGCATATGCTTAGTGTAAGATAGTGAATAATTGTCTCTCTTCATAGCAGTGTTCACCTTCTTATAATTGACACATGCTCTAATATTTGCATTCTTTAGTATGATCATGATGGGTGAAACGGGTGAAACGGGTGAAACCCAGTCATGTGCTTAATTTCATAAATGAATCATGCTCTTAATAGCTTATTGATTTTCTTTTTGACAGCATGAGCATGTTTGGGATTCATCAGATACGGTCGCTGTGCTTGACTGGCATTGCATCGGGTGTCATGGGGATGTTATGAGTCACTACACTCAGATCTACCCCTTTTAACTTATCAAGGGACCAAGTGAATACATCTATGTACTCTTGCAAGAGAGCAATAAGAGTTGCCTCTTCTTCCTCGATCAAGTTGTCGACCATAAAAATAGGTTGGGGCATCTCCCGTTCCTTAGCTAGATTGACCTCCTTGACTTTGGCAGGTCCCTCTATAGGCTCACTTGCTTACCCTTGTCTTTTGGCTCCTAGCAAGACTACTACCCTATCACCTTTCTTAAATATCATAATCATTTTGGCAGGTCTTGTGACTTCCTCTACTCCTCAACTCACGAATCCCTTGGTTGTTTCCTTTTTTCCTCCTTCAACCTTCAGTGCCTTAGGTGGGCTGATAGATCTCCTTTGGTGCGTTTGATCTTAGGTGGTTGGGGTATCTCAAGATCACTATCTGAGCTCACTTTTGACTCAAAATCAAACTCTCCATCTTTGCTAGAAGAGGGAATCTCTGCTGGAGGTCATAGCTCTGATGGTGATTCCGTTCTGAGTACTGGTGTAGCACTTGGTTCATAATCAATCACCCCTATGTGTCCCAAAACTAGGTGCGATCGCAATCCATACACCTGACTCCTTTCTTGATTTTGAAGATGTTCTTCTTCTGTGGTTTGGAGTATGCCTATATTTGTTCAATCACGTGCCCCTCAGTGTCGTACTCTATCATGTCGATCTCTTCTTCGCTCTTATATGGAGGAACAACAGTCTTCGTACTCATCATCTAAACCGTCCTCATCCGATTGCTCACCATCTCCTAAGTCTTGACACTACATTTCTTTGTCATCAATGACTAAGGCCCAATTGTACATCAAGGTTAGATAATGCACCTTAGTCCATTAGCACTTGGGTTCATCTAAGAGATCATTGAGTGGTTTAAGATTCGCGGGTGGGTTACCATCTAATCTGTTAGTTAGGTGCTCTAAGATCTCGTGGAGGTCTCATTTGTTATTCGGGACATGGAATGTGATAGAGGTGGGTTGCCCATATGCGAGCTTCTAGCCATCATGCCGAGTGGTCTCGAGGGCATGTCTCTGGGCTCATCGACTACCTTAGCAGCTTGCTCCCATACCTCATTATCCGAGTACGACATATCGATTGTGGCTAGCACATGCATCCAATCTCTCTCATCCTCGGGGAAAGGGATATACTTGGTCAGTGGCCCATAAGATTTTCTAACTTGCGCATCACCCTTCAGCATAGCTAAGATGGTGTCTAGGTCTACTGGTGTAGTCTTTCAAGTCTCCATCTCCACTCTTACCACTTTCGTCTGATTGCCCAAGAAGATTAGACCCTTCCCTTGGTCTTCTATGAGCCGTGCATTGTGCATCCAGGGTTGGCTTAACATGATATCGTAGTCCACTCCTTTTATGACTATGAAGTCCACAGAGAATCGGACTCCTGCAAACTTCAGTGGCCAAATTTTCAGCACTCTAGATGGCTTTACTTTCATTCTGTTAGTCAATGTGACATTGAACTTAGCATCCTCAACATGTGGGTTACCCCAATCCTGGAGTACTGTGTGGCTAAGCATACTAACTCTTGCCCCTATGTCCACAATCCCTTTCCTCGTGGTGTCACCTAGAGCTAGGACCGACAAGACTGCGTGCATCTCTGTGCCTTGAAAGCATTAACATGAAAATACTTGGGCACTGAGTGTAGAGTTAGGCTTTGTATTTGCATTACGACATTTGTGTTCTTGCAAGCCAATGTCAGCTTGCTCTATAGATCCTTCCACCCATTGCTTTAGCTCTTGCCATTGCATCAGATGTTGGCTAAGCAGGTCTCCTAAGCTCAGAGTTACATGGGTAGTCACTAGCATTGTGAGAAGATTGCTAGCCACTTTCTTCTCTCCTAATTTTGCACTTCTTGGTCAATGTCTTCAATTGGTTTGCTAGCCCATGGCATTCAAGCTCTGTCTAGGTGACACAATTTGAGGTGCAGATGTGTCTCTTAGTCATGTGGGAGAGATTGGTGTGCTCATTCTAGAGAGATTGTGATCTCATCCTCCAAGATGGGCTCAAGTTCCTTTAGGTGTTCCTGGGCTTCTCTCACCCACTCCCTAAACTTTTCTATGGCTTCAAGTTGGCACTTTGGGTTGGGGAACTCCCCTACCTTAGCACTCCCTTTCTCAGTAGTCTTTCGAGTGGATGTTTCTGCCTTAGTGTCAATGACTTTCTTTCCAACAGGTAGTGTCATTGCGCTCTTGATTTTTAACGTGACCTTTGCTTTGCTTTTCTTCTTTCTTTTCCTAAAAATTTTCTTTTCGATTGAGGCCTCATCTAGGTTACTAAGCCTCGATAATGATATGTCATCTTGCTTTGTCTGTGAGTGGGTCATAACATGCAATGGGATGGGCAGTGTGGCCTCCCCGCGTCGAGTATCTCGATATCAAATAGTCCTAATGGAACTGATGGTACAATTACCAAACTAGAGGATGGTTTTTACCTAGGGCGATCGACAAAAAGGTGGGTGATTCCACACTTAGCACATCTAAGATTAGTCTTATCTTGATTGGCTTGCTCTTTCTTGGAGCAGCATGAAGAGATGTGTCCTAGGTGACTGCAATTCCAACAAGAAATCAACTCTTGGGTCCTCCTAAGCCTCTACCTCTCCCTCTTCCTAGTGCCATCACTGGCATGGGTCGATAATCCATGATATTTGGATTGCCCTCTTCATCATACGAGACGCAAGGGTTCACATAAGGCTTCTCATCATTTGGCTCCTTCACATTAGTGGACTAGAGCATCGCTCGGTGGATGGGTTATGTAAGTTCTAGGTGGCCTAGGTATGCATGTGGGATTGATATCCATCCTAGGGATGCCTGGCTTTGCATCAGTAGGTTCCAGAAGGGCCAATTGGGGCTCCTCTCCCAAAGACATATGGGAGTCTCCTTTGGCGTCTATAGTGAATTGCATTATGGCCGAATCTACTGCAACTGGTGCAAGGTTGGGACCTAGGGTCTTAACACTCAGTTGGAAGGTGGTTTCCATCACAATACATGCATTGGACATGTGGGTGTGTAAGTCTTGCTATCATCTCTTGTAGTCTAGCTAGCTCCATTCTCTGCTAGCTCTTGGCTTGGGTCAATGCCCTTCTCTTTATCTTGGTTTCTTGGGCCTGATCGTTCTCTAGATGTTGTTGCTCTTTCTGAGGTTCTAGAATAGTTTTTTTCTCGATTTGAGCTCCTGGAGCTTCTCTCATTAAGTTGGTTGTCCACTCGTATGGCCTCTTCAAAGACCCTAGCTAGTGCGTCTCTCTACAAGCATGAGTTGCCCGGCAAGGCCTTGTAGAGTTCCTCACTGCATATTCCCTTGATAAACACAATGGACACTACTCTCTCAGTGGGTTGTTTGTTAGTGGGGATTCTCTTATAAAGACTCTGCATGTGAGTAACGTAGTCCATGATGTCCTCTTTGTCCCTCTACTTGACATTCATCAACAGCATTATAAGATCATCTGAGTACCCAACCTCTGAGAATCTCTAAATGAAGAGACTCTTGAGGTTATTGAAATTGTTGCACTCCGTTGGCATCTAAGCTTGTGTACCATGTCCTACCCTTATTGCCCAAGCATAGGCCGAAAGCTTGTGAGCACTAAGAGTGAGACCGGTGAGGCCATTAGTCTCACAGGCTTGCTTGGACTGCCCTACAAAACTATATGGAAAGAGAGGTCTACATAATGCCTCTCAGCAATGAAGGTCCATTAAAGCAACTTGCAATGTGAAGTTCCTCTTCAATCAAAATAGCAAGTGATGTAGCAACTCTTTTGGTACATCTAGTTTGTGGGACTTGATGATAAATCTTAAGGACATATATTTGTAGTAGGTGGGGCTGCTTCTCATCAACTTGACTAAACGACATTGTTCAATCAAGTTGAGAAGTTGTCTACCTTTAGTTTCCATGTCATGGCATAGTTGTCAGCTCCATTCAAAGCAATTAGAGGAGATGCATTGTTATTTGAGTGCTTTCATCTTGGATGGGCCTTTAAGCCTTGTAGCACGTGCATATATAGCAAGAATTTAGAATTTATGTAATTGTTTTTTTAAAGTTCACATGAGAGTTTCTCTTAGAAATAGGAATGTTTTTATGAGATAAATGCTCTTGTGTTGCTTGGCTGGTACTTGTCTATCTGTTTTGCAATTGTGGGGATTCTTAATTGGCTCTTGGAGCCTTGGGTAACTTCTAATCCTACAAGCAACGACATTGCTAGTACTGCTATGCTTTGTTTTGCCGACGTGTTGTCTATTAGTCGCTTCGTGAGAATGTTGCTCCACGTTAAATCTGCCTCTAGCACTCTTTCCCTCTCTACGTCCAATCCTGTTTGATTTCTATTTGCTAGGGCTTGAACTTCTTGCATTTCTATGTCATGTCGCAACTTCCTAGTCTTGTTGTATGCCGCTATGCTCTGCAAGGCTTTCCGCGCCAGCTTTCTTTCCTCCTCCAGGTCCACTATGATGTCTTCTAATGGTTTACCGTGGTGGTCTAGCCTGGTATGTGCATCGTGTTCATTCACCATGTGCTGGATTTCGATAGGGAAATCCCCTAGGTCAAGCCCTTTGTTTCCATGGTTTGTACTAGGTTTTGCCATATCTAGGGTCTCTTGCTCCACCAAGTTGTCAATGAGGTTGATCAAGTCAGGTAGTGCCGCGCTCCCAATGGTGTCACTCCTTCTATGTGTTTGGATTTCCGTGTTGTGTCTCTCACTTGGTCCTACCAATTGGGGTTCTTGATCACCCATCTTGGTTTGAGGGTCATCTCCTATTGGTGGGTTTGTTCCGTTTATTAAGTCTGAGTGTGTTCCTTCATATTTACAGACAATCCTCAATTTATGTTCACTCAGGGTGTGTGTGGTGCTCTTTTCTGTGTATTATGCGAAATCAAGCTTTCAGTTTTTTCAAGTGCTTCAAGTGTTGAAAACAATGTGGGTGCGAACACGATATAATAAATGAAACTTTCACACTTTGGTCTAAGTTCTCGGCTAAATACGGGTTGAGGCTCAGTCACACTGGCCACCCTCACTAGTCTCTAGGGTTTGTGCTACATTATTCCGCTCGATCAAGGTCAATGGGAGCATGCAAGTCAGTTTATGGCTCTAAGAGGGGCTAAAAGCTGACGCAACTGTTAGCGGTCGTGTCTAGTCATTTGGATGTGATTTCTAAGGTCAATTTCACCTGTAAGGATTTCAGAACCTTCCATGGTTGTAGGAGGTGTTCTGATTTTCCCAAGATGCGCTAAATTTGTTAGTTTTTCTCCGGTCAAAGTTTTGATCTGATTCTGCAACGTCTGATCCTTAGAATCGAACGTGTGTCCGTAGACTTGTTCGATTTTGGCATCTAATTATGATGTGTCTGATTTGGACCGATCCGATTATTGTTTGTCCGAGTGGCCTATGGGTGGCCGAGTATCCAAATTCAAATTTGGAAGTGTCCAATTGTAGGTTGTCCAATCATCCAATCCTAGTTGGTTTGATTTTTGGAATTAGACGAGTAGTATCCAATCGGACAGTTGAGGAAGTCTGAGCATTGAATTGCCCAAAATTGGACGTTCGATTGTTTGATTCTGGGAATCAAACCCTACGAGTCCTGTTTGATTCCGGCACAGCGCAAAAACAATGATGACGAAAAATTGACTTGAGGTAATGATTTTGGTCACACCAATATGTAATGGGCTCCAGAATACAAGAATGGACACAGAGGAAGGTCTCTATATACCTGGTATGCACAAAAAGCTTCTGTGGAAGCTGATTGATTTGCCTAAAGCTCAAGGTATCTCTCTCTCTCTCTCTCTCTCTCTATTGAAGGTGAAAATGAGCTTCCCCCTTGCTCTTTGGGGTCTTAAACCCTTGTTCCACTCAGTCTTGTTGACCTCTCTAATCTCTCCCCTTATGGTATTAACACATTTAAGCACCCTTTTTTCCATTTTTCCCTTGTTTGTGCCCTGTTTGGGTTGTTTTACAACTGAAACCCTAAAGTATTTCACTTTGATCTCTTGATCCTGTCCTACTCTAAATGCAACAAAAATCAAAACCCAAATACTAAAATGATTTATCCTACTTGCGTACTCATCAAAAATCCAAAATACTTGCTTGATGATTAAAAACCCCAAATCTCCTACTTATATCAAGCACCAGTTTGGGGATGAAACCCTACTTTGACGCTCTATTTGAGGCATGCAAATGCTCAAGCTTGAATCCGTTGGTCCCGAAAACAATGAAATCAAAATGTAGTGGGAGCTCACACTCATCTACCAAGACCCATGGACCGCTTTTTGCTTCAAGCATTTCAAGCGAGCACAAATGGCTATCTCTTACCTAGCCGATGCACCTTCGATCCTACAAGGGTGTAGTGAGCTTACCTTAATGCCTAAATGAGTATTCTTCTTCCTCAAGCAAACCGGTAGCTCTATGATTCTAGATGCGAGCTCAAGCAACCTTAAGCCTCCACCTCCAAGCTCCATCCTTCATAGCCATGCAGAAGACATAAGAAGAGAAGAGAAGAGAAGAAGAAGAGAGGAGATGATGGAGAGCTTCTTCTCCAAGATCCCTCGCTCTCACACACTCACACCCTCACACTCTCACGTTCCCTCTCTCAAGCACACACAAGCAAGAAAGAATGATAAAAAAAGAGACCACCTTTTCCACACACCAAAATAATGAGTTTCTCATTTACTTTTTGGGTTTATATACAAGCCCTAAATCCCTTGGGCACCCATCCCCTTTTTTACATGACCGGGTAACTTGCCAAGGTCCTCTTTTCGTATTCCCTTCTCTTTGCATTATCCCTTTACTATGTCTATTTAGACTTTACAATTTGCACAGGAGGGAGCTTGGCACTCTTATAAAATGAATTACATTGTGCCCTACACTTTCCTTACTACTAAGACATTCTGTGCACCTTGCTAGAATATTTGGTGCGCTCTCATATTTTTTCCGAGCTTTCCTTCTCCTCCATTTTTCTTGCCTAGGTAAAATGAGCTTCTCTATTCACTTTTTGACTTGGGCTTCCTTGGTTTTCCTCTGCTTCTTTTTGAGTTATATGGTCCATAACATTTCTGTAATAGATCCATTGGGTGTTCATGGATTGAGCATCTATTTGCTCACTGTGGTTTTCATATCCTACTAGCTTATGGGCATGTGTATGTTGGTTGGAAGATTGTGGCAGATGGGCAAGTGTGCCATTTGTGGATTTAGGAAACCACACTAGGGTGTTGCCATCATAGAAGCCTTGAGCATGCAATAGGGCTTTTGGCACCCATCATGGTTTGGTCCTTTCCCTATTCATGTAATGCTAGCTTTTTCTTTTAGGTTTGGCGTATGGGACATGAGAGCTATGAGATCTTGCGGATGTGCCCTTTTGGTAGCTTGTGATTTATGTTTGGGAACCCACTTGGTTATTATTGGGAGCGTAGCTTTGTTTGGGGATTTTAAGTAGTGCAAGTATTTCACATTGGATGTCTGTGTGGGTTCACTAACCCCCTCCCTAGGGTTGATATTAGGTTTAACTACCCATGGCACTATGGGCTTTGGCAAAGCCACAGTACCCTTGTTGAAAGCCATGACTATCCTAAAATTGCCTATGGCAAGGTGGATGCGGCACTGCTAAGAGTTGTAGTCCATGTTGCTGTGAGTCTGTTTCTTGAAAGTGCAACCCAAAAGTGATTCCTTGCCAACACCTTTTTTTATGAGGTAGTACATAAAAGATGATTGGGAGGTTCTCAGTCTCGATAGAAACCATTACTTTGTGCTTCCTTAGTAGTGGATAAGACTATCCCCCAAAAGGGGCCGAGTTTTTGGCATTGGTCAATTGCACTTGAGGCTAACTAATGAGGGTCCAATGATCATATATGAGGATGTTCTTATCTGTAATATTTCTACAATGAAATATTAAAGACCCTAGATCTCACACAAAAACGATTCAAAGTAACCTCCCGCAACAAAAAAACTTTGGGCTAAGTGCTCCATCCTCGTGCATTAATAAACACCAGCCCTGCGTTGTGTATAGGAAGCCGTGGCCCAAAACTGTAGCCCGCCACGGGAACCCTCCCCTTGAAGGAAAAAAAAAGATAATAAATTATTTGCAATTTTTTTTAAAACTCCCTCCCCTTCACCCATTGCATGGCGGGGAGAGGGAGTATGTGTTGGAGTGTAGAGGGGCATGGGGTGGAGGGCATGCAACATGCCACTTGTGTGGCCAAACCCCCCCCCCCCCCCCCCCCCCCCACCTTCACCCCATATAAACCCCCTCCCAAGCTTGGGAGGGGCATCGTGGAGCTATCCGCCATCAAACTGCCCGTACTACACTGCCAGGACTGCCGCCGTTGTCGCCAGGCTGCCGCTGCCATTGCCATCATCATCATCATCATCATCATCATCATCATCATCATCATCATCATCATCATCATCATCATCATCATCATTGTCATCTCCCTCATCGTCACCATCATCATCCCCACCAACACACATCATCTCCCTATGTTTCTAGAAGCTTGAGAAGCTTCTATTGAAGCTTCTCTAGGCCAAGTGCACCCATGCCTCCCGGTTTTTTAAAACCATGTCTTGCAAGGCTTGTGTCCTGCGTAGAGAAGGAGGTCTCAGGCAATAGCAGCTCCGAAACTCGTAAGGGGTGCCAAGGGAGAGTTTGCTAAGTCAAAATCTACTGCATCAATGGTTCCCAAGCAAAAGTCGAGAGGAGCGCACGTGGGAGCTTCCACCTAGAGTATAAGAGTGGATAACGCCCCGATCTTGAATGCCTAGGTTCCGAAAATAGTCCCGCATGGAAAAGATGCACAAAGCATGTTTCAATTCACATAGGAAACTTAAATGCATTGGATAATTTATATACTCGCTTGATTTACAAAGTGTAGTTGCACGATGAGTACTTGCATTTGCTTGCACTCCCATGGTCAAGGGTAGTCGCATTTTTGAATGTAGGATGCATAAGTTAAAATATGAGATTGTGTTAAGACCGCATCCTTGTTGCATCACACAAAGAATAGGGCATATAACACATAATGCACTTATGTAATAAATTCCTGATTGTGACTCGTGTATAAGATAATCGTAGACGGTCACTAGATGGTCTAAATAGTTGCATTAAAAGGAAAAGATTTATGAAACTTTGACAATGAAACATATTTTTTGCAATTTGCATGCATTGATAGCTACATTTTTAGGTTGAGATAAGCGATAAAAGAAGGATTAAATCAATGATGTATTCATTGGCATTTGGTCATAAAAGAATGGTGCATCCATGCATAGAGTTCTTTCATTAAAGTTTGAAATTGCGAAGGGATGCATCTTCATTAAAATACTAAAAGCTTGAATTCAATGCATAAAAGGTAGGGTTTATAAGAATAGCTCTGAATGTCGATCTATATCACATAGGGCAAGGAAAAGAAAGATCACTATAGATCCTACAGTTGCATAAAGGCAAAAAGGTCTATGGTCTTGAATTTTCATATTCGCATGGAATGATACATCTCATACATCTTGCAGTTATTTACATCTTTTAGGGAAAGTATTTGCATCTTTAAGGGAAAGATCACCTCTAATCGTAAGACAAGTAGGTCAATTAGGTAAATCGCATGTAATTGAGTAACTCACATGGGATTCATAAAGGCGTGAATAGTTGGCATATGGCAAACACCTCAATGTGCTGGGTTAGGTTAAATTATGTTAAAATTCTGCCTAGTATCGCACTTAGGATGCTGATCTAATATTTTCGATCTCAAAGCCCACATTCTCGAAATGTTAGGACTATTTAATCACCCGTGCAAGAATGATCTAGGGTTCTCACCCTAAGAATCAGTTGCTAGATCTTCGCAAGGAATTTAGGGACCCTAGGGCCAAAACGTTTATCGGCCTAGTAGGGTTAGGGTTTTGGATTGGGTCAATAGGACTCCCAAGCCCTATATCTTGATCAAAGGTATTCTTGATCAAGAAATATCGTATGATGGGAGATATAATTCCACAAATTAGGTATTGACACCTATCTCGTGCAACAAGCTGCAGCGTTATATGCTGTTGTGTCTAAATCACAAAATAGCACTGCTACACCTTAGACCAAGTTTGACGAGTTCTAATTACAAGTCTAATTTTCTAGAAATTGAGTAGTTGTCCTGCTTCAACACTCTTCCTTGGGACAGATTTGCCAAGCTAAGGTAGTTACGAATTGCCAAGAAAGCAATTGACCAACTAAGTTAGGGCGACGAGGTTGTCCAGGATTTATTGACCTTAATATAAGGAAACCTAAGGTAGTGACAATTTGGGTCAACAGGGTATAAACCCTAACCCAAGGAAAAAGGGTAAACAAGCAACTCAGCTTATAAAACCCTTGGGATCTTGCCAAGTCACAAATGATCCAGGATTGAATGCTGAAAGTATTCGTGGAGAAGGAATTACACCTTGGCAGTTGGCCGTACGAGCGACCATTGGAATGCTCGTAATTGTGCACTTAGGTGCACTATTTGTACATCTTTGCTCAAGGAACCAATTTAGGAAAAACAACTAATGCTTCAGGTTAAAAGCCTGGAGGGAGAGGCAATATTAGTTACCTCCGATTGTCTGCCTGACCCTATCCAAGGGGGTTGTTAGCCGCGCCAGGTGGTACGTGGACCGAACCCGCCGCGAGAGGTCTCTCAATGGGTGCTAATTGGAGCAGGAGGACACTTGGGTTCCAGGGGAGGCTATGGCCATAAATTCCTTGCCTCTGGATCCTGCACAAGAGGCCCGCATACTAGTCAACGGGCGAAACTTGGAATAGCGATCCCTGAGGATTGCTGGGATAGCCTTTGGGCAGGTTTATTTGATGTATTCCAAAGACTGATAAATAAAGATCAAATGTTGAAAAAGGAACTTGCTTGACATTGTTTTTTTGTGTTAGTGCTTAAGTTATGTGAAGAAACCAGTGATTAATTTGGTTAATTAAGAAAGCTATTTTTGCTTGTCAAACTAAATGTGGTAGGTAATTAGATAACTAAAGCGACCCGAGGAAAGTGCAGTGGACGTGACTCTGGGTTCGTCCTACAAAAGGGTGGTCCCGGTTGGCTGGGAACTTTTCTCAAAGGAATTGACAGCGAGATAACAATGACCTAGAATCAATAGAGCTAGAGTCTCGATTTATGATGTTTTAGGGGAACGGAATGGGACTATGCCTTACGGGCAGAGAGGTCGAGCTTCGCATCCCTCTCGTTTCCCATTCTCCTTGAATCAAGTGCAGTATAAATCCGCTTTTGACCTTGATGTTCTAGGTAAAGTGGTTCGACTGGGGCTCTCGACGCTAGCTACCTCCTAGGAACTTGACTATTAGGAAAACCCTGATTCAGTTTGGTCCTACGTGGGAATGGCCGAATGCTTCCGCTTCGTGGCAGACTCGAGAAGACCTTGATCGCAAACCCCGTGACATTCCTTGTGAGTGCCGGGCGGCACTTTCTAGACCTCTCTTTCGGATGGGCTGCCAAGACGTGTCCTACAAGTGGACAGGGGGACACGTTACAGTTGGTATCAGAGCGAACCAACGGGGTCTAATATTTACAAGGAAACTTAATGAGGGGAAATAGAGCAATGTTGCCATTAAGAACATTTCCTTACTTACTTATGGATGCTGGCCTGCAGAGTCATGAAGCATGGAACAAATTCTTGGTGCTCCAGGTTATGTTTATGACTACAATTCGTGCTTCGAATAATCGATGGAGGCTAGGCATGATGAATATTCTAGACCGTATCTACAATCCTTCACCCTTGTACATGGAACGAAGATGGACAAGTGAATCAGGAATATATTACATAGTGGCCCACCAACTTGCGTACCTTCAGACCAACTTGAAGAGAATCAAGTGGATGGAGGATTTAAAGATCGTGAAGCTGTTCATCTTTGTCGAGGCTCACGCAAATGCAACCCTACATGTCAGCGGACGGAAGGTCAAGCAAAACAAGTATGTGTACAAGGAAGTGACTCTAATAATCCCTGCTGACAAAATCAAGGTGCTGGAACGTTATGAGAAGAACGGGTATCAAAGGAAGGGATACCCCACGCTTCCTATGACCTATCAATTCCTGAAAATCTATGACCCCACTCCATATTATTACTCAGTCCCCGTAGCCGAATGTAACACAATCCTATTTTTCCCAAATTGATGTATCAACTTGTTCTACCTTCCCAAAATAAATGTACTCGAAAGGGCTATGCCCACTTGAATGAATAAGATTTTTTTTCACTGTCTGTCATGGCTGTAAGTGTTGGTAAAGGAGTTAAGTGATTAGGTCACTCAGCTAGAAGCTGAACTGGGCATATTAATGTAATGTGAGAAACTTCTAGCAAGTTTTTAACGTAAAGAATCTTATTGCCCAGGCGCAACCTCAAGTGCAGATTTCTAGTCCAACCCCTACACTAAGTACAGTTGTAATTCAAGAGAAGAAATTCCTTCTCAAACAAATCAAGCCACCTGAATTCGATGGTAAGGGAAGGATTGTCCAAACTGACGCCAAGGTTTGGATCAAATCCATGGAGGACTACTTCGAGGCAGTAGGAACTGCACCCGCTAACCAAGCGATGCTCGCCAAACTGAAGCTTACCGACGAAGCAAGACTTTGGTGGAAACAATGGTGCCGAGACCAGGGGATCTCAGAAGGGTCAGTTATCTGGGAGAAGCTTAAAAAAGTTGTGCAAGGGAGGTATCTGCCACCTGCCTATGCACACAAAAGATGAACGAGTTCTATAAATTAAAGCAGCTTGGACTATCCCTGGATGCATATTATTCAAAGTTCGTCTCTCTCTTAAAGTACGCACCACAAATGGATATGACACAAAAGGTGTCAAAGTTTTGTGCCGGGTTAAATCCACCCATAAACACCCATTTGGAATCATTGCGCCCAACAACGGACCTACAAGACACGCTCATTCAAGCTGCACCGATAATACAGGAAATGCAGAACAAGCCAAGGAATAACAGGACTTGTTCTTACAAGGATCAGAACAAGGGAATGTGTAGGTCTCAGGCTAAGAGAGCATAGGGCCAAATCCAAGGACAAAGGAAGAAAGCTAGAGCAAACACTGTCAACAACTTCGTTCCTACACAAGGTAATGGCCGCAATCTCCATTGCTTCCATTGCAACGAGACTGAACACTTCAAAAGGCAGTGTCCCAATCTTAGCAGAGGACAACATCAAGGGCCATTCCAAGGAGCCACCCATGGCCAAGGAGCCACCGTTAGGGCCAAAGGGAGAACCTCCAGTGTTGCCAACAAGGAGCTGGGTAATGAAGAAGATCCATCCATGGAAGCAAACATTGAGAGGGCAACGGTTCACGCTGCTCTTCACAAGAAAGGCCCGAATCTCCAATTCTCGGTGATTCAAACTCCTTTGGATTATCAAGGTAAAAGCTTCAAAACCTTGATTGATTGTGGGAGTACACATTCCTTCATTTCAGAGGTCTGTGCAAAAAGATTAGGAATAGCCACAAAAGATGCACCTACCTTACTTGTGGAATTAGCAAATGGTCGAGAAGTCTCCTGTGCTAAGCAAACTGCTAAGGTGAAATTCCTACTGGGTGGAAAGTCGACTTCAGTCAGATTCATGGTAATGAACCTAGGTGTCCATGAATGTTTGCTCAGTATGGATTGGCTAATACCCAATGATGCCCACATTCACTGTGGAAAGGGCCAAGTCTCCTTTTGAAATTCTGAAGAGGAACTAGTTACAACTCAAGGAGAGGATGGTAAGCCAAAAATTCAGCTGGCAAGAGCAACATGGATAATAAAAGGAGTTAGAAAGGGCCTACTTGTCTATTTGATTAAACTAAATAAGCTAGATCAGAATCAAAAATCTAGTGAAGAACCTTCATGGTTAAAGGAATACGCAGACGTATTTCCTGAAGAGCTGAGAGAACTTCCTCCTCAAAGGGAAGTCGATGATGAAATCAAGCTAGCGCCAGGAGTTGAACCAATCACAAAGAGACCATATAGGATGTCCAACCTGGAAGCGATTGAGCTGAAAGAGCAACTCAAGCGACTGTTAGACCAAGGCTACATCCGTCCTTGTAGTTTGCCATGGGGAGCTCCAGTGCTGTTCTAGTAGAAGAAAGATGGAACGCTTTGGATATGCATTGACTACAGAGGGTTGAATCAATCGACCATTAAAAACAAATACTCCATTCCAAGAATAGATGAAATCCTTGACCGTCTTCAAGGTTCGAAGATCTTCTCTAAAATAGATCTCAGGTCTAGATATTATCAGATAAGGATCAGGGAAGAAGATATCCTGAAGACCGCATTCAGTACAAGGTATGGACACTTTGAATTCTTGGTCATGTCATTTGGGCTGACAAATGCTCCTGCTACCTTCAATAGGCTAATGCAGGATATCTTTAGGCCCTATCTTGATGACTCATACTCGTCTTCTTTGACGATACCCTAATCTACTCTAAGTAGGAAAAAGATCATGAACCCCAGCTTCGCATTGTCCTTGAAACAATGATTGCACACAAGCTTTATGCCAAGAAGAAGAAGTGTGCATTTTTCAAGTGATAGATTGAATATCTGGGATTCATTGTATCAGCGGAAGGAATTTCGGTAGATCTGGCCAAGGTCAGAGACGTTTTGGAATGGCCAACACCAACTTCTATCAAAGAAATATGTAGTTTTCTTGGATTGATAGGATGGTACATGGTCTTTATCAAAAACTATGCTTTGATTGCAGCACCTCTGACTGATCTACTAAAGAAGCAAGTATCAATTGTATGGTCACCTGTTGAACAGACCAGCTTTGACAAACTAAAGCAAAGCTTGGTATCAGCACCCATCCTGAAACTTCCAGATCTTAGTAAGGAGTTCGACGTGATAACTGATGCTAGCACACTTGCCTTAGGATGTGTGCTCATACAAGAAGGTCATCCCGTAGCATACTCTTCAAGAAAATTGAAGAGCCTTGAAAGAAACTATGCTACCCACAATCTAGAGCTATTGGTTGTTATCCATGCTCTCAAACTTTGGAGACACTACTTGCTGGGTAAGAAATTTACCTTAGTGACGGACCACAAAAGTCTTAAATGGATTTTCACCCAGAATGAGATCAATATGAGGCAACGTCGATGGATTGAAGTACTAGAAGAATATGACTTTGAAATCAAATACCGGGCTGGAAAGGAGAATGTAGTTGCCAATGCACTCAGTCGCAAGGCATTTCTGAATTCTTTGATTTTGCAAGATCCATCAATAGCAAAATCTCTAGCCACAAAGGTATCCATGCTAAACAACCCAATTCTTGAGCTAGCTAGAGAAGAGTATGCCATCTCAACCTATCAGAAATTGCTAAGGGAGATCCCCATCAAAGATCAAGACCCGAAGCTATAAAAGAAGTATCAAGAATTCTCTATCCATAACGGACTTGTCTACTTTAGGATAAGATTATGTATCCCAGAAAGCCAATCACTCAAGCAAAAGATACTTTGGGAAGCCCATGACTCCCCTTTCTCAGGACATCCTGGCTATGCCAAGACCCTTAATGTGGTTAGGAAGAGCTATTTTGGGATAGGCTCAAAGGTGACGCTCTCAAATATGTCACGGAATGTTTGTCTTGTCAACGCATTAAAGCCGAACATGTCAAAATGCCAGGGAAATTGTAACCACTTGACATTTCCCAAATGAAATGGGAATTCATTAGTATGGACTTTGTTGTTGGCCTGCCCCAAGTTCAAGGAGGATACAACTCCATTATGGTCGTGGTAGATATGCTCACCAAGATTGCACATCTTATCCCTATTAAGACAAACTACAAAGCCTCAGACATCGCAAGGTTATTCATCAAGGAAATATTCAAGCTGCATGGGTTACCCAGAAGAATCATTAGTGATCGTGACTCTCTCTTCACCTCACACTTTTGGAGGGCTATCTCCGAAGCCATTGGGACTGAACTCTGTTTTAGTATAGCTTATCATCCCCAAACTGATGGTCAAACGGATCGAGTCAACCAAGTCATTGAAGATATGCTTAGGTCACACTGCTGTCGTGAACCCAAAAAGTGGATTCAATATTTGCCACTGGTTGAGTTTGCCTACAATGCTTCTTACCAACAAAGCATTTAGATGACCCCTTTTCAAGCATTGTATGGGCATGATTGTCGTAGTCCTTTGAGCTTTTCGGATCCAACATTGAGGGTTGAAGCTTCAAAGCAGATGCTGGAAGACATGGATGACCAAATCAAATCAATAAGATAGGACATCCAAGCCACCAAGGACAGACAAAAGGCCTACGCAGACTTGAAATGTCAAGACAAAACCTTCATTGAAGGTGATATGGTCTTCATTCACGTATGTCCAAAGAAGAGTTCCCTATCCTTGGATGAATGCAAAAAGCTGAGTCCAAGGTATTGTGGATCCTATAAGATTCTCAAGTGCCTAGGGCCTAATGCTTACAGACTTCAACTCCCTGAAAACCTAAAAGTTCATAATGTATTCCATATCAGCCTATTAAAAAAGTATGTACCTAACCCTAGTCACATGCGTGATGATCAATAAATTGTAATGCCCAGCCAAGGAGTGCTTGAGCTACGGCCTGATAGAATCTTAGATGTTAGGGAGAGGCATTTGAGATCCAGGACCTTGAGAGAATACCTCATCCAGTGGAAAGACTACCCCGAAGAGGATGCCACTTGGATGGATGAAAGTACTCTCAACCAACAATACCTCATCCAAGACCTTGAGAGAATACCCCATCCAGTGGAAAGACTACCCCGAAGAGGATGCCACTTGGATGGATGAAAGTACTCTCAACCAACAATACCCCCAGATTTTCTCGAGATGAGGACATCTCGATTCCTCTAAGGGGGAGAGAATGTAATATTTCTACAATGAAATATTAAAGACCATAGATCTTGTGCAAAAATGATTCAGAGTAACCTCCCACAACAAAAAAACTTTGGGCTAAGTGCTCCATCCTCGTGCATTAATAAACACCAGCCCCGCATTGTGTATAGGAAGCCGTGGCCCAAAACCATAGCTCACCGCGGGAACCCTCCCCTTGAAGGAAAAAAAAAGATAATGAATTATTTGCAATTTTTTTTTAAAACTCCCTCCCCTTCACCCATTGCATGACAGGGAGAGGGAGAATGTGTTGGAGTGTAGAGGGGCATGGGGTGGAGGGCATGCAACCTGCCACTTGTGTGGCCACCCCGCCCTCACCTTCACCCCATATAAACCCCCTCCCAAGCTTGGAAGGGGCATCGTGGAGCTTCCCGCCGTCAGATTGCCCGCACCATGCCACCAGGATTGCCACATTGTCGCCAGGCTACCGCTACCATCCTCATCATCATCATCATCATCGTCATCTCCCTCATCGTCATCTTCACCATCATCATCCCCACCAACACACATCATCTCCCTGTGTTTCCAGAAGCTTGAGAAGCTTCTATTGAAGCTTCTCTAGGCCAAGTTCACCCGTGCCTCCCAGTTTTTTAAAACCGTGTCTTGCAAGGCATGTGTCCTGTGCAGAGAAGGAGGTCTCGGGCAATAGAAGCTCCGAAACTCGTAACGGGTGCCAAGGGGGAGTTCGCTGAGTCGAAATCTACTGCGTCAATGGCTTGTAAGCAAAAGTCGAGAGAAGTGCAGGCGAGAGCTTCCACCCAGAGTAGAGAGTGGATAACGCCCCGATTTTGAATGCCCAGGTTCTGAAAATAGTCCCGCATGGAAAAGATGCACAAAGCATGTTTCAATTCACATAGGAAACTTAAATGCATTGGATAATTTATATACTCGCTCGATTTACAAAGTATAGTTGCACGACAAGTACTTGCATTTGCTTGCACTCCCATGGTCAAGGGTAGTTGCATTTTTGAATGTAGGATGCATAAGTTAAAAGATGAAATTGTGCTACGACCGCATCCTTGTTGCATCACGCAAAGAATAGGGCATATAACACATAATGCACTTATGTAATAAATTCCTGATTGTGACTCATGTATAAGAAAATCGTAGACAATCACTAGATGATGTCTAAATAGTTGTATTAAAAGGAAAAGATTTATGAAACTTTGACAATGAAACATATTTTTTGCAATTCGCATGCATTGATAGCTACATTTTTAGGTTGAGATAAGCGATAAAAGAAGGATTAAATCAATGATATATTCATTGGCATCTGGTCATGAAAGAATGGTGCATCCATGCATAGAGTTCTTTTATTAAAGTTTGAAATTGCGAAGGGATGCATCTTCATTAAAATACTAAAAGCTTGAATTCAATGCATAAAACGTAGGGTTTATAAGAATAGCTCTGAATGTCGATCTATATCGCATAGGGCAAGGAAAAGAAAGATCACTATAGATCCTACAGTTGCATAAAGGCAAAAAGGTATATGGTCTTGAATTTGCATATTCACATGGAATGATACATCTCATACATCTTGCAGTTATTTACATCTTTTAGGGAAAGTATTTGCATCTCTAAGGGAAAGATCACCTCTAATCGTAAGACAATTAGGTCAATTAGGTAAATCCCATGTAATTGAGTAACTCACATGGAATTCATAAAGGCGTGAGTAGTTGGCATACGACAAACGCCTCAATGTGCCAGGTTAGGTTAAATTATGTTAAAATTCTACCTAGTATCGCACTTAGGATGCCGATCTAATATTTTCGATCTCAAAGGTCCCACCCACATTCTTGAAATATTAGAACTATCTAATCACCCGTGCAAGAATGATCTAGGGTTCTCACCCTAAGAATCAGTTGACCAAATGCTAGACCTTCGCAAGGAATTTAGGGACCCTAGGGCCAAAACATTTATCGACCTAGTAGGGTTAGGGTTTTGGATTGGGTCAATAGGACTCCCAAGCCCTATATCCTGATCAAAGGTATTCTTGATCAAGAAATACCATATGATGGGAGATATAATCCCACAAATTAGGTATTATCTCTCGTGCAACAAGCTGCAACGTTATATGCTGTTGTGTCTAAATGTAATATTTCCACACAATAAAAGTTAGTTGGTTAGTTCAAAAGTTAGTTAGTTAATTAATAAGTTAGTAAGATTACTAACTAAAGACTAACTAAGGTAAAAACTAACTAACATTAATTATTAATAATTTTTATTTAATTTAAAATATTTTATTTAGAAAAATCAAGAGTCATAAATTCGATATTTTTTTTGAATTAGCAAGGATCATGGCCACCCTTCACGTAAATTACAACGTGAACGAAACTTATGAGTTATATTAATCACTAGGATAATGTGTATAGTTTGGATGGTCTAAAAATATTAGACTTTTGGACAAGACTAGAATATTTTAGATATTTTAGAGATTATCTTAATTTTTTTTTAAAAAGAGATATGGAGATTTCTAGAACTAGATGTCATTTAAAAGAAAAAAACAAGTGACGTGTTAGTTAGTTTGAAGATTTTATGAAAACAAAAATAAAGAAAAGTGACTGCGAAATCGCGCGCGCCACGATCGCACTTTACAGGCAGTAGATAGCACTTCGAACAGAGAAAAGAAGAAGGAGTGAACTGAGAGCTTTCTAACCAAGTGTCTTGGAGTGTCTTGGGGTTTTACCCCCCTTTCGGAGCCAATGGAACCATCAGATTTATGATCTGAGCATCAGATCACTGATCTTTCCAAGATCCCCCTCCACAAAGAGCTCCACTTCTCAACCACAAGCCCTCTTCTCCAATTCACTATAAATATGAGGCATGGGAGAGGCATAAGGGACATAAGGAGACCCTGAGAGGCTGCGAGAGAGAAGAAGAGAGAAAGAAGAATACTCCTTCAAGAGGCTACGAGAAGCTAGAGAGAGGGAGAGAGAGAAAGAGAAAGAGGAAGAGAGTTAGCTCAAATCCCTTGTCTCGATCTTTAACTAAGCCATATTCTCTTACCCTCTCTCATCTAAAATCTATCCCACCTTCCCTATCTCTCAAACTCCTCGTGGACGATGGCTCCAAAGCGACGAAGTGGAAAAACCATGGAAATCAACGCAATGGTCAAGCAACGGGTATTGCCAATGATACGGGAGTGCCCGAGGTTGCGGGAGTTGCCACTACAAATGGAATATTAGGTGTGGCTAATGCGAGCACGAGTAAAGATGAAGTTCCTAATGTCGCCATGCTGCCAAACCAGGTTATTCATTACTAGATTATCATTTTTCAATATAAGATAATTACATAAGATATTAGCTTCCATATTCTTCACTTACACATTAAACTGATAACTCATCTAGAAAGATATATTAGTACAAGCATAAAACAATTAATCACTATGATTTGTAGCTAAATAGTTGAGATACTAAGGCATAGAATCAGGATAGAATTAATTGCCAAAGGTTATTATATATATGTCTTTATGCACATTCAATATAGTTATGATCAAATGCGACGAGGTTAGGAATTGATTAGTGAAGGTTATAGAAACTGATTGTCTATTTAGGAATCCTATAGATCATCTCGTTGGGTTATTGACACAATATATTTCCTTAAGGGATTTTGCTTATGTTGGATAAGTGAATCCAAATGGAAAACTCATGCCTTGCTTAACATGTTATAAGAGGTGTACTCAACACTTCTTTATGAGGAGAAGAATCCTCATTAGAATGTAAGGTTACCTTAGGATAAGGTCTACCTTGGCTATGTGAAACTATGATTTATATGTTGGGATGATTGTCATTGCATTATTTGATACATATTTGAAAGGACTGTTTGTGTTTGCTAGAATCTAGATTTTTGATTGAAATTATTGTCAAACAGAATAAAAGGAAGGATTGCGCTAGGCTACCCCCAAGCTAGCGGCGAGACCCTACTCCAAGGGGGTCATGATTATCGCTACGAGAGGCTTGGACCAGCTCCGTAGGCGAAAGGTCTGTCAGTAGGGATAGTCTCGGGCAATAGGAATTGTAGGTGCGAGAGGGGGCTCTGGCTGTAAATCCTGCATTGTTCCAAGAATCTGACGAGCCCCTTCGTGACCCAGGATGGGATCCTAGAACCCTAAATACTAGTTATGAGGGTGGAATCTTGGTGGACAGAATGTCCTTATGGAATTTTGTGTATCTTCTGCTGGGACGGAATGATGGAATTTGTAATGAACTTCCAATATAATCAAGAAGTTTGCTTTACTGTTCGAATTGTATGCGTGTTAGTGAGATAAATTATGTGAAGGAATGTGTGACTTAATGGACTAATTAAGGAAGCTGGTTGTATATGTTCCGATAAATGTGTTGTAGGTAATTAAAAAACTAAAGATGACCCATCATCAGAGGAAAGCGGGTGGGCATAACCCCCAACGGGTCCGTCCAATGGTAGGGTGGTCTCGGTTAGCTGGGAGCTTTTCTATATCGGAAATAGAAATGGGAAGACGATAAATTGACCAAGTAGTCATTAGGTAGAACCAACTTGCATTGTTTTAGGGGGCCGGAATGGGATTTTGCCTTATGGGCAGGAGGGTTGACGTACCGCACTCCCCTCCGTCTCCCATTCTCTTTGAACCAAGTGCAATGGCAAGTCCGCTTCAGATCGAGTAATCCTCTAAAAAGTGGAACTCGAAATTACTGATGCTAGCTGGCTGCTAGGAGACCCATCCGATTTTAGGAACCCAAATCTTCAGGTCGATCCTAGTGGGTTCGGCCGGAACTCTCCCGTTGCGAAGTAGACTCGGTAGGGCCTAAGTGACAACCTTGTGATGTTGCAAGGAGCACCGGGTGACATCATTTACGGGAAAACCTACTGATGGACTACTAAAAGGTGTGCCGTGGATTGAGACTAGCGAACACCTCACAGTTGGTATCAGAGCCCATGTTAGTATAGATTACGACGTAAGCTTAAGAAAAAATATTATTTTTTCTAAGCATAGCCTAGGACATGTTTTCTTCTCTTTATTAACGTATATTTTTTGAATTATGGCAGAGTAATGAATCTTGGAAGCGATTCTTGATCTTTCAAGTAATGTTTATGTCAGCTATGCATTCATCCAGTTTTTCCTGGAGAATTCAGATGATGCGAGTACTAGATCAGTTGTACAACCCGTCGCCTCTATATCGTGAAAGACGGTGGATGATTAGTGGAGGATATTGCTATATTGATGCAAGCCGTCTAGCTTATCTTCAAAATAATCTGAAAAGGGTAAAATGGATGGAAGATCTTAAAGTTGTTAAGATCTATCTATTTCATGAGGCCACTGTAAACTCAACCCTGTATACTAGAGGCAAGAATATCAAACTAAACCAATATATCTATGGGGAAGTTACGAAGATCCTTCCGACTGACAGAATAAAAGTCATAGGTCGCTCTAGCCGCCGCAACTACAAAAAAGACGGATTTCCTGAACTCCCTCAAAAATATAGATTCCTAGATATTTACTCTCTGAATCCAAGTTACTTCATAAAGGATGTATCAGAGTGTCATACTTAGATTGTAGTAGGGGATCCTTTCCTGAGAGAAAATAAGATGAGCCTGCGAGCCATCTGAATAATGTATTTCCTTCAATCTGATTACCTTGTACATCCGTTGTAATAAAAGATTGATTGATACTTTATCAATCAGAGAAATAATGCAATCTTATTTTATTTTATTGTCTTGAAACCTCTGAAATTGCAATTTAACTTTAGCATGGGAAGAGAGTTGATTTGAGAGTTGTTTCAGTAAACTAAGCGAGAGATATTTTGAGTACTGAACTCTATTATTGACGCTGCATAGAGTTGTAAAATTTAACTTACGAATTGCTAAAAATTTTACAACTCTATTATTGACGCTACATAGAGTTGTAAAATTTAACTTACGAATTGCTAAAAATTTTACAACTCTATTATTGACGCTGCATAGAGTTGTAAAATTTAACTTACGAATTGCTAAAAATTTTACAACTCTATTATTGACGCTACATAGAGTTGTAAAATTTAACTTACGAATTGCTAAAAATTTCCCAGAATCTCGCACCCACAATAATTCCCAACGAAGCTCAAGAGAAAAGGAATCTTTTGAAGCAAGTCAAACCTCCAGAGTTTGATGGGAAAGGCGAAAATGTGGAAGCTGATGCAGAAATTTGGATCGAATCGATGGAAGATTATTTTACTGCTGCTGGAACTATCCCAGCCAACCAAGCCATGATAGCTAAGCTAAAATTAATTGGCGAAGCTCGACTTTGGTGGAAGCAGTGGTGCCGAGATCAAGGTGTCCCTGAAAATACCATTACTTGGGACTTGCTGAAAGAAGCTATAAGAGGAAGGTATTTACCTCCAGCTTATCGCACCCAAAAGATGAACGAGTTCTTCAATTTGAAGCAAATGGGACTGACCTTGGAAGCATACTAGTCCAAGTTTGTTTCTCTTCTTAAATATGCACTCCCCATGGATACTGTTCAACAAGTGTCCAAGTTTTGCAATGGGCTAAATTATCCTCTGAACACTCGTTTAGAATCAATGCGCCCCATAGACCTCCAGGATGCTTTGATTCGAGCTGCTCCTATTGTGCGGGAAGTACAATCAAAGCCTAATAACAATAAGTTTTGGAGCTACAATAACCAGAACAAAGGAGGATTCAAAGGTCAAGCAAAAAGAACCCAAGGACAATTTTTCCAAGGACAAAAGAAGAAGGCAAAATCCAACGCAGTTGGAAATTTTGTTCCTACCTAGGGAAACAAGGATGGTCTTAGGTGCTTCCACTGTAATGAGACAGGACATTTCAGGAGAGATTGTCCAAAGCTTGGTAGAAACCATCACCAAGGCCAATTTCGAGGTCAAGGCAGAGCTGCCCAAGGTCGTGGTCATGTAGCTATGGCAAGAGGAAGAACGTCAAATATTACCCTAAAAGAGACTAATAAGGAGGAAGACCCTACTATGGAAGAAGACATTGAAAGAGCAAGTGTTCATGCTGCATTCCACAGGAAAGGACCAAATCGTCAATATTCGGTAATACATACACTGGCTAGTCACCAAGGTAAATCATTTAAAGTTTTGATTGACTGTGGAAGTACACACTCATTTATTTCACCCAAGTGTGCTAAGAAGATAGGTATAGATACTGTAAATGCATCAAAGCTGCTTGTGGAATTAGCAAATGGAAAGGAAGTACTTTCTACACAGCAAACTGCCAAGGTAGAGTTTAACCTAGGAGAAAACCTTTCAAGTATGAGGTTCAGAGTAATGAACCTAGGAGCCTATGAATGTTTACTAGAAATGGATTGGCTGATTCCCAATGATGCTCATATCCATTGTGGAAAAGGCCAAGTCACATTTCAGGATTTGAATGGTGAAATAGCAACTACACAAGGTGAAACAGGGAAACCTAAAGTTCAATTAGCAAAAGCTTCTCGAATTGTGGAAGGCTTGAAGAAAGGATTACCTGTTTACTTGATCAAGCTTAACAAGATAACTCAAGATGATCATGCAGAAGAAGAACCATCCTGGTTAAAAGAGTATGTTGACATATTTCCTGAAGAGCTAACCGAGTTACCTCTGGAAAGAGAAGTTGATCATGAGATCAAACTTGTTCCAGGAGCCACTCCAGTGGCAAAAAGACCTTAAAAAATGTCTATTCCTGAAGCCATCGAACTAAAAGAGCAACTCAAGCAACTGCTAGAACAAGGGTATATCCGGCCAAGTAGTTCACCATGGGGAGCCCCAGTATTATTCCAAAAGAAGAAAGATGGAACTCTCCATCTTTGTATCGACTACCGAGGGCTAAACTAGGTGACAGTAAAGAATAAGTACCCAATCCCAAGGATTGATGAGCTTCTTGATCGTATACAAGGAGCAAAGATCTTTTCTAAGATTGATCTTCGGTCAGGATATTATCATATTAGAGTCCAGAATGAAGATATTCCAAAGACCGCCTTCAACACAAGACATGGCCATTTCGAATTCATCGTGATGTCAATTGGGTTGACAAATGCTCCAGCTACCTTCAACAAGTTAATGCAGGACATTTTTAGACCCCATCTTGATGACTTTGTCCTTTTATTCTTTGATGACGTCCTAACTTATTCTAAGGAGGAAGAGGATCATGAACCACATCTTTGCATTGTCCTAGAGACAATGAGAACACACAAGTTGTATGCCAAGAAGAAGAAGTGTGCATTCTTCAAAAGAAAGATTGAATACTTGGGATTCATAGTGTCTGTTGAGGGTATATCAGTAGATCCTGCCAAGGTCAAGGATGTTCAAGATTGGCCACCCCCAACCACTATCAAGGAAGTGAGAAGTTTTCTAGGTCTAACAGGATGGTATAGGGTATTCATCAGAAACTATGCTCAAATTGCAGCACCTCTTACAAATTTACTTAAGAAGCAAGTTGCCATTAATTGGATGCCAATCGAACAGTCTAGCTTTGAGCAACTAAAGCATAGTTTGGTAACTGCTCCTATCTTAAGGCTACCTGACTTAAGCAAGGAATTTGAAGTTGTCACAGATGCCAGCTCTCTTGCTTTGGGATGTGTACTAATGCAGGAAGGACATCCTATAGCTTACTCTTCAAGAAAATTGAAAATCCATGAGTAGAAATATGCTACTCATGACCTGGAGTTATTAGCTATGATTCATGCTCTCAAATTATGGAGACATTACTTGCTTGGAAATAAGTTTTTCTTAGTCACAGATCATAAAAGTCTTAAGTGGATTTTTACTCAGCCTGATCTTAATATGAGGCAACGACGTTGGATCGAGGTTCTACAGGAATATGACTTTGGAATTAAGTTCAAACCTGGTAAAGAAAATGTAGTAGCTGATGCCCTTAGCCGTAAAGCCTTCCTTAATGCTCTTATCACTGAAGAACCATCTAGGTCAGAAACTCTGGCTACAATGGTATCGATGCCGACTAATCCTATCATCGAGTTGACCAAGGATGAAGCAAATAAGGACCCAGACTATCAACAATTGTTTTGGGAAGTTCAGAATAAGGAACAAGATCCCAAACTCAAGACTAAGTATCAGGAATTCTCTATAGATGAAGATGAAGGACTTGTTTATTTCAGAGTGAGACTATGCATTCCTTCAAGTCAGACTCTCAAGAGAAGGATACTTTGGGAAGTACATGATTCTCCTTTTTTAGGACACCCAGGATATGCAAAAACTCTTAATGCTGCCACGAAAAGTTATTACTGGCAAAAACTCAAGGGTGATGTACTTAAGTATGTCACTGAATGTCTAAATTGCCAAAGGGTAAAATCTAAACGTGTCAAGTTACCAAGAAAACTCCAGCCACTTGACATTCCCCAGATGAAATGGGAATTTATTAGCATGGACTTTGTAGTTGGGTTACCTTCTGTACAAGGAGGATATAACTCAATAATGGTAATAGTAGACATGGTAACAAAGGTCACTCATCTTCTCCCAACAAAAACCAATTACAAAGCTTCAGATATTGCGAGAATTTTTGTAAAAGAGATTTTTAGGTTACATGGGTTATCTAAAAGGATCATCAGTGATCGTGATTCTCTTTTCACATCACACTTCTGGAAGAGTTTATTTGAAGCCATTGGAACCCAACTTTGTTTCAGTACTACTTATCATCCACAAACTGATGGGCAGACAGAACGAGTTAATCAAGTAATTGAGGATATTCTGCGTGCATATTGCAGCAAGGAACCTAAAAGGTGGATTCAGTATCTATCCTTAGTGGAATTTGCCTATAATGCCTCCTATCATCGAAGTATTCAGATGACTCCATTTCAGGAATTATATGGTCAAGATTGTCGTATGCCACTTAATTTTTCCGATCCTACTCTAAGGGTAGAAGCCTCGAGAAAAATGTTAGAAGAAATGGATGATCAAATCATTCAAGCTGCCAAGGATCGACAAAAGGCATATGCTGATCTAAAAAGGCAAGAATGAATCTTCAAAGAGGGAGACATGGTCTTCATCCGCGTCCATCCAAAGAAGAGTTCTTTGTCTTTAGGAGAGTTTAAGAAGCTAAGTCCAAGATATTGTGGACCCTATAAGATTCTCAAGTACCTAGGACCAAGCGCTTACAAGATATAACTCCCTGAAAATATAAAAATCCACAATGTATTTCATGTTAGCTTATTGAAAGCATACGTAGCTAACCCTAACCATATCCTTGATGATAAACAAGTTGTAATACCTAGCCAAGGAGTCCTTGAGCTACAACCTGACAGACTAATTGATGTAAGGGAGAGAAAATTGAGGAGTAGAACCCTTAGAGAATACCTTGTCCAATGGAAGGATTACCTTGACGAAGATGCTTCATGGGCGGAGAAGGATGTAATATTTCCACATAATAAAAGTTAGTTGGTTAGTTCAAAAGTTAGTTAGTTAATTAATAAGTTAGTAAGATTACTAACTAAAGACTAACTAAGGTAAAAACTAACTAACATTAATTATTAATCATTTTTATTTAATTTAAAATATTTTATTTAGAAAAATCAAGAGTCGTAAATTTGATATTTTTTTTGAATTAGCAAGGACCATGGCCACCCTTCACGTAAATTACAACGTGAACGAAACTTATGAGTTATATTAATCACTAGGATAATGTGTATAGTTTGGATGGTCTAAAAATATTAGACTTTTGGACAAGACTAGAATATTTTAGATATTTTAGAGATTATCTTAATTTTAAAAAAAAAAGAGATATGGAGATTTCTAGAACTAGATGTCATTTAAAAGAAAAAAACAAGTGATGTGTTAGTTAGTTTGAAGATTTTATAAAAAGAAAAATAAAGAAAAGTGACTGGCGAAATTGTGCGCGCCACGATCGCAGTTTATAGGCAGTAGACAGCACTTCGAACAGAGAAAAGAAGGAGTGAACTGAGAGCTTTCTAACCAAGTGTCTTGGAGTGTCTTGGGGTTTTACCCCCCTTTCGGAGCCAATGGAACCATCAGATTTATGATCTGAGCATCAGATCACTGATCTTTCCAAGATCCCCCTCCACAAAGAGCTCCACTTCTCAACCACAAGCCCTCTTCTCCAATTCGCTATAAATATGAGGAATAGGAGAGGCTTAAGGGACATAAGGAGACCCCGAGAGGCTGCGACAAAGAAGAAGAGAGAAAGAAGAATACTCCTTCAAGAGGCTGCGAGAAGCTAGAGAGAGAAAGAGAGAGAGAGATAGAGATAGAGAGAGAGAGAGAGAGAGAGAGAGAGAGAGAGAGAGAGAAAGAGAAAGAGAAAGAGAGTTAGCTCAAATCCCTTGTCTTGATCTTTAACTAAGCCATATTCTCTTACCCTCTCTCATCTAAAATCTATCCCACCTTCCCTATCTCTCAAACTCCTCGTGGACGATGGCTCCAAAGCGACGAAGTGGAAAAACCATGGAAATCAATGCAACTGGTCAAGCAACGGGTATTGCCAATGATACGGGAGTGCCCAAGGTTGCGGGAGTTGCCACTACAAATGGAATATCGGGTGTGGCTAATGCGAGCGCGAGTAAAGATGAAGTTCCTAATGTCGCCATAATGCCAAACCAGGTTATTCATTACTAGATTATCATTTTTCAATATAAGATAATTACATAAGATATTAGCTTCCATATTCTTCACTTACACATTAAACTGATAACTCATCTAGAAAGACATATTAGTACAAGCATAAAACGATTAATCACTATGATTTGTAGCTAGAATAGTTGAGATACTAAGGCATAGAATCAGGATATAATTAATTGCCAAAGGTTATTATACATATGTCTTTATGCACATTCAATATAGTTATGATCAAATACGACGAGGTTAGGAATTGATTAGTAAAGGTTATAGAAACTGATTGTCTATTTAGGAATCCTATAGATCATCTCGTTGAGTTATTGACACAATATATTTCCTTAAGGGATTTTGCTTATGTTGGATAAGTGAATCCAAATGGAAAACCCATGCCTTGCTTAACATGTTATAAGAGGAGCACTCAACACTTCTTTATGAGGAGAAGAATCCTCATTAGAATGTAAGGTTACCTTAGGATAAGGTCTACCTTGGCTATGTGAAACTGTGATTTACATGTTGGGATGATTGTCATTGCATTATTTGATACATATTTGAAAGGACTGTTTGTGTTTGCTAGAATCCAGATTTTTGATTGAAATTATTGTCAAACAGAATAAAAGGAAGGATCGCGCTAGGCTACCCCCAAGCTAGCGGCGAGACCCTACTCCAAGGGGGTCATGATTATCGCTACAAGAGGCTTGGACCGGCTCCGTAGGCGAAAGGTCTGTCAGTAGGGATAGTCTTGGGCAGTAGGAATTATAGGTGCCAGAGGGGGCTCTAGCTGTAAATCCTGCATTGTTCCAAGAATCTGACGAGCCCCTTTGTGACCTAGGATGAGATGCTGGAACCCTAAATACTAGTTATGAGGGTAGAATCTTGGTGGACAGAATGTCCTTATGGAATTCTGTGTATCTTCTGCTGGGACGGAATGATGGAATTTGTAATAAAATTCCAATATAATCAAGAAGTTTGCTTTACTGTTCGAATTGTATGCGTGTTAGTGAGATAAATTATGTGAAGGAACGTGTGACTTAATGGACTAATTAAGGAAGCTGGTTGTATATGTTCCAATAAATGTGTTGTAGGTAATTAAAAAACTAAAGATGACCCATCATCAAAGGAAAGCGGGTGGGCGTAACCCCCGACAGGTCCATCCAATGGTAGGGTGGTCCCGGTTTTGTTGGGAGCTTTTCTACGTCGAAAATAGAAATGAGAAGATGATAAATTGACCAAGTAGTCATTAGGTAGAACCGACTTGCATTGTTTTAGGGGGTTGGAATGGGATTTTGCCTTATGGGCAGGAGGGTTGACGTACCGCACTCCCCTCCGTCTACCATTCTCTTTGAACCAAGTGCAATGGCCAGTCCGCTTTAGATCGAGTAATCCTCTAAAAAGTGAAACTCGAAATTACTGACGCTAGCTGGCTGCTAGGAGACCCATCCGATTTTAGGAACCCAAATCTTCAGGTCGATCCTAGTGGGTTCAGCTGGAACTCTCCCGTTGCGAAGTAGACTCGGTAGGGCCTAAGTGACAACCCCATGATGTTCCAAGGGAGCACCAGGTGGCATCATTTACGGGAAAACCTACTGATGGACTACTAAAAGGTGTGCCGTGGATTGAGACTAGCGGACACCTCACACTAAATCACAAAATAGCACTGCTACACCTTAGACCAAGTTTAACGAGTTCTAATTACAAGTCTAATTTTCTAGAAATTGAGTAGTTGTCCTGCTTCAACACTCTTCCTTGGGATTGATTTGCCAAGCTAAGGTAATTACGAATTTCCAAGAAAGTAATGTGTGTGAGGCAGAGACTACCTTGGTTAGGGCAGATCACTAGGATTTTATTTGTGGATTTAGCTTGACTATTGGCTTGAGGGTAATATGGTGAGGATTTTTTATGGATTACCAAGAAGATAGATAACAAGTGGGCAATCACTTCATTGATGAAGTATGTGCCTTGATCACTGACTAATTCTATGGGATATCCAAACTGTGAGATCACTTGTTCCCAAAGAAATGTGGCAATGGTCCTAGCATTGTTTCTTCAAGTTTCCCGAGCTTCAATCCACTTAGTGAGATAGTCTGTGGGCTACGCTTATGTACCTTGTTTCTTGTGAGTATTGTGCTACATGGCTAATTGGACCAATGAAATCAAACCTCCATTGATTTGAGATGTTGCCCAAACTGTAGTTATTATGGCTCTATTTCTTGCCAATCCATCCATTTGATGCTAGCCTTTTCTCAAAGTGCATTGAAGTAGGCTGCAAAAGTTGAAGTGGTTCTGTGTGTGTGTGTGTGTGTGTGTGTGTTGTCACATGAGTGCTGATTGAGGAAAATCCCAATCACAACCCAAAGACTCATGAGAAAAAGGAGTGCCAGTAAATAAAGTGACTTTGTCAAAAAGTAGAACTAAACAAAAAATTACACACACACCACCAAAAAAACAACTAAAGATCTTGAGTTCAAGAAAAAAATATCGTACCTTTTTTCCACATGATGCAACAAAATTCTATAGCAAAAAATTGGCTTCTTCAAGAAATAGAAATCCCACATTTCAATGAGCTTTAAGCTTCAAATCTTTGACTTTTTGTAATACATGAACCCCCTCTTGATTCTCAAGAGGCAAACTTGTTTTTTCAAAGGAGCGCCCCTCCTAAACCTTGAGGGGTTTATATAATTTTCCTCTTACTCACAAACACAACAAAAGGTTAATGATTTTCTGTTAATGAAAAGAATTTTTTGTTTTTTTTTAAATAAAAAAACTAAATGGCCCCATGGTACTGCTCTAAAATAGCAAACACATCTCTTTATTTGTTCATTAACTGCAACCTGATGCTAGAACAAGCTCCAAATAATTCAATAAAATATGAGCCCAAGTCCCAAGCCATTACTCTTTGAGGGACACATCTATAGCATGCTCTTCTCTTAGCATGTATGATGTCTTCAATCTTAGGAACAATCATTCATTCTAGATTGGCAATATCAGGCATTGGAACATCCACATGCGTTATCTACTCTATGGGTGCATTCAAATAATCAAAGATTTCTTTCACAACACTCATGCAAATCTCAGTACCTATTCCATGTTGTGGCCATCCTTATTTGACAATTACAATCCCTTTTTTTTCACTCAAAATGGTTAATTGTTGCTCTATCTAGGGACCTAATAGAGGTACTTTATCACCTCAACATGAAATAGAGCTGCTTCCATCACCATTGCTTATTCCCTTGGCTTGGCCAATTCACCCCACCAAGTGTGTGTTTCTTGCAAGCCTCATCCCTAGTTTTCTCAACAACCAATAACTTCTCCTCCATAGTATTAAGTTCAAGAGCACTTCTTTGGAGCTTCTAATCTAATTCCCTTCGTAACTTTGCTATTTTTTTCCTGATTGCTTTACATTCCTTGTCCATGATATGAGTAGAAGATGCTACACACATTACATTTGCAACTACTTGCCTTGCATTCTCCTCAAAAAAGTGAAGATAGCCCATCCATATATCAATGCTACCTCTTTTTGCATAATAACTAGACAAGCCTCTTTCCCTCCACACCAGTGAAAGTACCACCTCTACTACTCATGGCTAAAAGAATAGTTTCCAACAACCTACAAGCATGCTGATCATCTTCAATAATATGGCCACTCCATACATCAACACTATCATCCACATAAACTACTAGAAAGTGTTGTGTGCTAGCTTAATCTTTAACACTGATGCTAGAAAAATTACTACTCATGATCTTACACAAATTGGCCTCTACCTTCAATGTATTACATGCTCATCACCCTCCTCAAAAACATGGTGTAGACTCCTACACAAATTGCAGTCCCTTGAATCCACTCTATAAAACACGTTTTAGAAGCTTCCATTAGTCATAGAGAAGGGAACACAATCAGTCGTGATAGGCCCTCCAAATCATGTCGGATTGTCTTTCTTATCAGTGCTAATACAAATAGTCACACAAAGAACTAAACATATAAAATCCTACCTACTTGGTATTTTACTAGGGATTTATAGATTAGGTGAAAATGCATGACATATTAGCCCTCCCTCTAGGCTGCAAATATTTATGCATAGTAGTAGCCTTCATAAAGTGATGCTACATCTATCATCCATTTAATTTTCTCATTCTTTTGCTCTTCTTGTTTATGTCCAGTCCACTCTTCTAATTTAATTGTCATTAATCTTGATACATTACTTCTTTAGTCTGTATCTATTGATTCTTTGTTTATGTGCTTTTCCATCTAAACCTTCTAATGCATAAGTTTCATTTTTTATATGTTTTAGCTACTCTAAATTGTATCTTCCATTTAGTTTGGAAATTCTTTTGAAAAGTGTGATCCAACTTACTATTATATCTTAATATCAAAGCTTTTTTTATTTTTGACTAAAAATTTAAAGATTTTTTTACTTTTCTCATAATAATCACATTCCTCTTGCTTGTTTAATTATGCTTCTTGCTTGTTTACAAAAATCTCTCTTTGAAATAATATTTATCCACACCCTCACACAATTTTTCAAGCATCCTCAAAGCAGGCAGGTATTTCCAATTCTATAAGCAATAAATCTTCTCTTCCATAAGCCATGTTATATGGAGAAAACCTAATAATCTCTTTCTTTGATGTATGAGTATCCTCTTCTCTAATCTTTCATTTTTTCATCTTCCTACAGTGTTTAAGGATTTTTTTCTCTTATTCGTTCCTCTCTTAATGCTTTCTCTATTATTATTGATGAAACTTCTAGATTTGAATCACTTTTTGAACTCTCATCTCACTTTCATCTTTCTCTATACTATCACTTTCTTCCTTCTCTTCTTCTTCACTATCATCTTCATTCGCAATTTCCGGTCTGGATGCCATTTCAAACTTTCTTACTATTCCTCTTCTTTCATAAATGGTTATGGTTCCTCTACCCCAATCTTGTGTAGCTCTAGCCTTTCTAAGCCAAGGTCTACTAAGAATAAGAAGAAAAGCTCCCAACCTTACAGACATAACATGGTAAGTTATTAACATTGCTACACCATAGAGTTTAACCTCTAAATCTTGAATTATTCCTATGCATTTCACTTTAGCATGATTTGCAAGCTTCATCTGAAATCTAGATCTTGCAATTATTCGGAGACCAGACTATTTTACACATACTTGAGTAATCACACTAACTTGTGCTCCTCCATATATATATATATATATATCCTATATTTAGGTTCTTATACCCTGCATAAATAGTTGATCTACTTCATCAGGTGCTAGTTGAGTTCTCGCTAATATAACAACAAATAATTTTGTTCACTCCCTTGCAAAGTTTGGTTAGTGATTTGCTAGATTATGCATCCAAGCTCCACTTTTTCAAGGAATCGTTGAGGATCCTCTCCTTTAGAACCATGGAATTCTGGGAAAGAATTGGCCATTGAAAAAATGGCCTTAACAACAATCTAATTTTCTCAAAAAAAGTCAAATCGACACTCCAAAAATGATATCACACAAGCGATGATTGAGGAAAACCCTAATCACAACTCGAAGACTCATGAGAAAAAGGAGTGCCGATAAATAAAATGACTTTGTCAAAAAGTAAAACTAAATAAAAAAGTACACAAACCCACAAAAAAAACTAAAGATCTTAAGTTCAAGAAAAAAATATCGTACATTTTTCCACAGGCAACAAATTTCTACAACAATTGGCTTCTTCGAGAAACTGAAATCCCACATTTCAATGAGCTCTAAGCTTCAAATCCCCAGCTTGTTTTAATACATGACCTCCCTCTTGATTCAAAAGAGGCAAACTTGTTTTTTCAAGGAAGTTCCCCTCCTTCTAAACCCTGAGGGGTTTATATAGTTTTCCTCTTGCTCACAAACAAAACAAACACTTAATGCTTTTGTGTTAATGAGAATCATTATTAATTTTCTCTCTTTGTTGTTGTAAAAAATAACTAAATGGCCCCATGATGTTGCTCTAAAATAGCAAATACATATTTTAATTAGTTCGTTAACTACAACGTGATGCTAGAACACACTTCAAATAATTCAATAAAATATGAGCCCAGGTCCCAAGCCATTGCTCTCCTTTGAGGGATATATCTATAGCATGCTCTTTTCTCATCATGTATGATGTCTTCAATCTTAGGAATAATCATTCATTCTAGATTGGAAACATAAGGCATTGGAACATTTGCACATGTTATCTGCTTTATGTGTGCATTCAAATAATCAAAACTTTCTTCCACAACACATGCAAATCTTAGCACCGATTCCATGTTGCCAACTTCCTTATTTGAAAATACAAGCCTATTTGTTTTTTGCTCAGAATTATTAATTGTTGCTCTATCTAGGGACCTGATAGAGGTACTTTATCACCTCAGCATGAAATAGAGTTGCTTCCATCTTTACTGCATGTTCCCTTGCCTTGGCCAAGTCACCCCACCAAGTGTGTGTTTCTTACAAGGTCTCATCCCTAGCTTTCTCAATAGCTAATAGCTTCTCCTCCATATTCTTAAGTTCAAGAGCACTTGTTTGGAGCTTCTCATCTAAATCCCTTCACAACTTTGCTATTTCTAATCTGATTGCTTTACATTTTGTTAAAGATCATGGATCTAGAGCATGGTATCTATGGAGGTTGGAAGATGAAGACTAGATTCATAGTGACTTGGACAATGAATAGACCAATTGTTACACAAGTGAATTAGGTTCCAAGATGGAAGCTTGGACTCATAAACACAATCTTGTGTAAGAGACTGACAATAACAATGACACTAACTGAAAGTACAAAGCATCATGATATTGTATTACTCACCTTGAAAGTGATAGTCAAGTATAATGCTTTATAGTAGTTGGGTTGTTCCATTCTCCTCACTATGCATATGGGATTCAGGAGATCTCTTCTTGGAGCATACATCATTTGTCATTTCCCAACGCCCCCTCTCAAATGATGAGTTCCTACACTTGCTGGCTTTTGCCCCCCCCACATGATAACATGGCCCAGGAGACTAGCTCATAGGAAACCTAGTCAAGTTAAAGCTTGAAACTTTACATCTTTGGTAAGGATTTTGTTTTACAAAGAAAATCCACTAAGGGAAACAAAAAATCCACTATGGGAAAGATAAATTCTTCAAAACAATCCGTCAAAGTTGTTGTTGATGGCAGAAGCTTCTTCTTCTTCTCCTCTTTCATTCATGAACTGATTCTGGTGGTTACCATTTTGCATATGTTGTGCTTTTTTACGGTGGAAACATTCATTTGCTATATTACTAGTCTTACCACAATAATGATCTAAGCTACTGTCATAAACTAGCACCCAATCTCCTTCTTGTATAGCTCGTGGTTGAAGTCTCTGTCGCTTGTCAAACCTCTTCTTGTTCTTGATCCTTGCAGTCTTCAGTTTTTTCATGGCTGTCTCAATGTCTTCAGGCCTTCTTTCTAACTGTCTAATGCATAGGACCAGCAACTCTTCTCTATTCAAACCCTCTTTCCATGGTAGAACACTCCAAGTAGCAATAGTCTACTCAATAGGCATGATTGGTTGTTGTCCATACATTAATTCAGCAGGCATATACCCTGTAACTGCACTATGAGTGGTCCTATCAACGCACAAAGCAAAGGGTAACATTCTTGGCCATTCTTTCATCTTACCCTTGTATGACTTTGCTAATGCCTTGATGATAGGCTGATGACCTCTTTCACTTTTTCCATTTGCTTCAAGATTGTAGGCTGAAATTAAACCCATCTTGATACCCAATCGTGAAAAGAAGTCACAACCTCATCCACATCCATTTCTCCTCTATCAGCAAACCACTTTACCAACACAACCATACCTGCAAAAGACTTCTTCCAATATAAATCTGCAAACTGCTTGAGTAATCTTTGTACTAAGAGCTCGACCTTCCACTTGATTTGTCAAGTCTTCTCTTGCAAGCACAAGATATCTCATATTCCATAAACCTGTAGGCATGGTAACCAAATCAACTACCCATTTGTAATGCATAGACAATGGATAGATCGGTTGCAACCCATCTCTATGCTTTGCCACCAATACTTCTCTTTGATCTTTATACATGTTTTGCCACCAATACTTCTCTTTGATCTTGGCAAATGTGCCCCAAACTCCTTTATGTCTAGCCCATAAGCTTTCATGAAACTCCTGCATCACCTATTGTTGAGAAGCCATCTCCCAAAACACCTACTGGAGCTCCTCTCTTTTTCTTTGCATGAATCCATAAACATCCATCTTTTAAGAAAAACCCATAAGCTTTTCTTTTAATCCTTTTGAATTTAGCTTCAGACCATTCAGCCTTCTTAGTCATGACGCTGAGATATTGACCTATTTTCAGCCAATCATCCTCATACAACTCTTCCAAAAATTGTGTTCTCACTAAAGCATAACACTGATGATGCTTTCTCTCTACTACCCATTTCTTCTCCATGGCTGTAAGCTCTTTTCTTATTACTGAAATCCCTGTTACAACAGTTGTACCTGTAGTAACAGCAACCGCATACTCATTCCCTATTGTCATAAAGTCATTTTCAACGCCTGTCACATCATCCTCTTCATCTTCCATCAACTCCTCTTCATCTTCAAACATCACTAGTGAAAGCATGTCAGCCATGGGATTTTCTCTACCTGCAATATGCTGAAAATCAGGGTTAAGTGACTTTATATATGCAATCCATCGTAACATGGCAATATCAGGAGTTGAGAAATTTGCTATCATTCCCAATAGAGGTAGACAATCAGTCTCTACCACTACATGAGCTCCCATAAAATACTCCCTATCACACTTAAGGGCTGTCACTACACCCCAAAGTTCTCTTTTGACTTGAGAATACCATTGTTGGCATTCATTGAGGACCTTTGCTCCAAACCAAATGGCACATCTATTCCCATCAGCATCATTCTGACCCACTACCCAACCAATGCCAATTGGGCTTGTATCCATAGTGAGAATAATAGGTTTCCCATTCTCATAATTTTCTCTCTTTAGTGTTGGGGCTGAAATAAATAAGCTCTTTAACTTATGAACTGCCTTTGTATGTTGTTTTTCCCACCAAAACTTTTGCCCTTTTCTCAAGAGCTGATATAGACTTTCAGCCACATGAGCAAAATGTGGAATCCATATCAAGTAAAAGATACATGCACCCAAAAATCTTCTTACCTCTTGAATGCATTTAAACATGTCTCCCGCATCCTGCTTATGGCATCAATCTTTACTGGTGAGGGCTTTCTTCCATATAGTCCACACATGTGCCCAACAACCAATACTTCCTCTACTCCAAAAACTGATTTTTCTCGTGACAGAGCCAAATGTACTTCTTCAAGATGGCTCAAAATCCTGTCACAATCAGCAATATGATCAGCCACAAATCCTCTACATCCCTAATCATTGAGCTCTTCGTTCTTCTCATGGATATCACACCCTTTTATCGACACATCAGGAATATACTCCCTCAAAACTTTATGCATAGCATTCATCATATGCACCACTGAATTGGTTGCCCCCTGTGGAAGCATACACATCCTAACCAATCCAAGTGGTGTCTTCATGGTAGTGATATCCCGACTTTCTAATGCAATTTGGAACTGATCATATCTTGAATATGAATCTCCCGAAGAGTAAATTACCTTGCCTAGAAATGCTTCTGCAAATTCATCCACTATCGGGCCTGATCCAACATTTCTTATGGTGACTTTATTAACTGGTTGCAAATCCTGTATAAACCTCCCATTCTTTTTTGGAATAGTAAACCATCGATTCGAATATGGAGCTGAAGAGGGCTCCAAAATTCACATCACGATCTTCTTGTTCAAAAGCTTTAGCAACTCAGGTAAGTATGCCCAAGGTACTGGAATAGGCTTTAAATTCCATGGCACATGAGGTACTGTAAAGATCACCATAGGTGCAACTATGGTCAGATCAACACATTCAATTTCATTTGGCTGAAATGCAAAGGCTTTCCCATGCCTTGCCAACATATACAAGAAACAAGCTCTTTTTGCAGGTAAAAGAAAGCTTGCATCACCAATTTTCAGCTTCTATAAAGTTTCAGGTGTAAATTTATATCCCACTCCATGTGGATCCCGTAAACTAGGCTGTTGAGTCACTTTTTCAGCCAACCCATCACTTTGACGTGGTAAAGGCAAAGCCACGGGCTTAACCTTCTTTGGAATTGTTTTGTACTTTGTATCCACCCTTGCTTCAGCCCTATTTTGTAGCCCATAACATTCATGCTTAGCAAACTCTTGAATGATTTTATACATTTCTAAAGTGTCAACATAAATAACCTCTTTTTCCGCCATGCTTTCAGCATTAATTTCTAGAGAAATGTCAGCCACTGTATCAACATCAATAAGCCCTGAAAATAGCCCTAAAATACCATCATTTGTTGCAGCCATCAAAACCATATATCTTTAGCTCTTTTTCAGCCCATCCTATATATTTCCTTTCAGCCCTGCACATGGCTGAAACATTCTTAAAACTACCAAGACTACATGCTGTCCATTTCTGCAATCCAGACACAAACACAATTTCCCCCTTTCTTGGAGGCATAATTATCTTCCTAGAGGCACTACCATAGCCTCCCTTTATAGCAGTGCTATCTAAAATCCCTTAAACTCTTGTGCATTAGGTGGCATGGGATTATCCCATAGCTTATCCCGATTGTGGGGATGATTCACACAAACAGTGAGAAACTGTACTGCATTTGTATTATCTTTACTCCGAACTCAAGCATATGAAGAACCATCATCCAAGGCTTTTGTTTCTAGCCTTGATTCTAAAATATAGGGCTTCCCCAAAATCACTAGATAACTACATGAATCTTGCACAAAAAAATGATATTCATCCCTAACATCTCCAATAGTCACGGGTACATTCGAACAAGCTGCATAAAGATCCCTTAATGAATTGTTTGCCGCCCACATGCGCCATCCTAGATCTACATCAATTGGCCAACCTCCATTCTCATACAAACTACATGCCATACCATTGATTTCAGAACCATGATCCAAGAGAGCTATGCAAGGCATCTCTCTTTCTCCCACTTTAACAATTGTCTTTGTTGTAGCATGAGTCCAATGCGTTCATGAATAATGACTGCTTGGAATAAAATGAGCATCTTCTTCTTCATGTGCTTGTTGATGGACATCTCTATTATACCTAGCCTTTTCTCTATGCTTAGTGCTGCCCATAATACCATTTTCGGCCACAAGCTTGTTGCCTATACTTCCATCTAACCCATTTTCAGCATTAGCCTATTCCAAAATAGCATTACATAAATCATCATATTCCCTCTGAAGATGTTTCTCTATGTCTTTGTCAACATGCATCAATGCTTGCAAAACTTCACCATCAAACTGTCTTTTTCGTTTCATCATATCAATGATTGCATCATGAAATTCACGCTTTGCGATTCCAAGAACCTTGAAAATCACCTAGTGAAATTCGACCCAAGGTAGGGGAAGGCCTCAAGTGAATGTTGCCGGCATGGTGGACAAGGGAATTCAATAGGGGCTCATCATGCATGTGAGAGGGTTCCCCGATCTCATAAGTAGAAGGGGAAATTCCCTTAGCACTAAGTATACCCTGTGGTCCATGCGACGGTTCTTGATGTGGTCTTGGTCTTCTCTTGGGATGAAGCGGTCACTAACTAAGCAACAAGAGCAGTGAGCTGTTTCAAGGTCTGTTGGGTCTTTGAGTTTGAGGTGGCCATGTGCTCAATCTCTTCATCAAACTTAGACATCATCTGGTGGTGGTTGGTGACCATATCATTGTGGCGTTCCATATGATGGAGCTCATGTTGACAGAGGGTGTGATTAAGAAGGGTATATGGGTCCATTTCAGGCATGTCCTCCTGTATATCACCATGGTAATCTTGCATTGAGCTTGGTTCCTCATTTGTGGAGGTCCGCGAGTCTCTAATCTCCCTCTGGAGTTCCTCTTGGACCTTACTTTTGCCTTTCTGGCCAGCCATCAGGATGCAGTCCACAAGACCTGCTGTCAGTAAAAAGGGCATAACTCTTAGTAGAAAACTCCGATTGCTGAGGTTTTGGGCTCAAGTCGGAGGGGATGACAGCCTCTTTGAGATGAGCTATTAACCTTTATGACAGAAAATGATCAGAATTTTCTATAGGGGTTTTACAGTGGCTGTCCTGGAGCGGTCTGCAACCTGTCCACAGTGACCCTAGTGCACAAAAATGGGCATAACTTTCACACCGTAACTCCAATTGGGGAGAATTTTTTATTCAAACCGAAGGGGACAAAGCCTCTTCGAGATGAGCTATAGGGTTTACCCCCAAATTCAGGACAAATTTTTCTGCAATTGGATTTTTGTGGCAATCCTGTAGGACTGTGACCAAAAACACTGTCTATCCCTTAGTGCCAATGTCTAACATGGATAGAGCATAGATCAAGGGGCCTGATCTGACACCTCAATATCATCTTGAGAATACTAAGCATAATCTTGAGCATCATTTCATACCCATCAACTTTTCCATTCATGCATAAGTACATTCACTGCCATACATCTCCATTGACTGCATGTACCTTAAGTGGCATACATGGGTGCCATTATCATTGTGGGGTATTCAAGAGGGATCATTGGGGTAGGGAAGTGGGGCTTATGGAAGTACCTACACCTGCAAACAAGTATTGGGCTCCGGATCATTGGGAGGTAGGCAAATTTCCCCCCGGGCTGGGTTGTGCACCCCTTCAGGGTCTTAAGTGGTAAGGGAGGGTCACCTCTCTTTTGTCTTACCACCTCGCTTGGCATCAGGCTTTTTCCTCAGCTGGAGTATACATGGTAGACATTTTTAATTAGCAATCAACATGAGATGCATTGGAAAGAATACATTGGGCCTTTTCATGAGATGCAAGGAATGATGGGGGTTGGGGTAGGGGTTACCTTGGCAATCTAGTGACTCACTGGCTGCTACTTACCCAATTTACAATGGCTAATATTCTTCCAAGATCATAAGACAAAGTAGGGGTTAATGTCAGCCATTACAATGAAATCCGGTAAGAGGTATGATACTTTATGCAATCTTGAATCTCTCCAACGATGGATTAAGCTCAGCAAATGGCTAAATTGAGAGATTAAGATCAGAGTGGCATACCTCTTTGATGCTTGTGATGATCGTTGAAGCCCGAATCGTCATGATGCCACTTGCTCCATTGATCAAGTCCGGTTGTTGGTTGGGCATCCGTGGAAGAGTGCTTCAGTCTTCAAGTGCTCTTGCTGATGAAGAAGGCTCCCAAGCTTATCCCCGAGCTTGAGCTTCAAGTGAAGCTTTCATGGCTGCCCGCAAAGCTCCCATGCATGCTGAGCTCAATGGCTTACTCCAGGCAAGAGGAATCCTTCACGGGCTAAAGGGGTTGTGGAGTTGAGCTCTCCAAGTTAGAGGAAGCTTCAGTTAGGAGAATCCATGGCTGCCCCAAACTGTTTCAAATAGTTCCAGCTGTTGTCCACCATGGGAGTTGATTCCCGGGAGCAAAGATGCCAAAGGGGGAAGACCAAGGAGCTGGAGCAGTGCCATGGAGTGGCAGGGAGGGGAGGGCAGTAAGGGGGGAAGTGGCAGGAGGGTTGGGGGGAGTAAGATAGCCAGCACAAAATGCACCGCAAATTGCGGGGCTGTCCTGTAGGCCTCCTGGACAGTAAATCCCCCCAGTCCACCTCTCGATCAGGAGCTTAGGAGGTTAGGGAAGAGGTCACGGGGTTGGTTGATGTCAAGGAACACCTTTAGGTCAGATTTCTTGGGGTTTTTTGGGGCTGGTAGCCATGGCAGCTTGCAGGAGAAGAGAGAGAAAGAGGGCTGAGGCAAAAAGTAACTGAGATTTTTCCCTCCTCCAACTCCTGGGACTCTAAACTTGGCTTAGAACCCTTAAAATTTGCATGAAAAGAAGTGACGACCCTATTTTAACTGTTTTACCTCTAGATATGTCTGAGTCTCCAGCCATAGCTCCTGCTTGCTCCAAAAAGCTGAAGTTAAGTACAGTCCTTCTTGCTGTACCTGTACCTGTAAGCTGAGTAACTAGGGTTTTTGGGATTTGAAAAGGGAGAAAAGGAAAAGAGGAAAAGGACCAAAGCCTGAAGCTTTGATACCACTTGTAATAAAAGAAGCTGAGGGGAGAGAGAAGGAGAGCTGAGGAGAGAGAAAGAGAACAAGAAGAAGAAGGAAGAAAACTAGAAGAGGAGAGAGAAAGAGAGGAAAGAAGAGAGAAAGGAGAAGGAAGCCATGGAAGGTGGAGATGAAGGTGAAGATTGTGATCTTGATAATAACTGGTTGCCCTAATCTAAGGCTCTTACACCTTAAATACCTTAGTCAGTGTGACGGGGTGTCTAAACCCTAGTCGGTGTGTATCCTGCTTGTTACAACCAAGTGTGAATTCCACTCTACTACCAAGTATGCGATCTTCCAAGACTTTTTAAAGATTTGTGGTAGTCTCAAGATCTGATTGTAACCTGCAAGTGGGCTGCTTGCCCCTTTTCTTCCCTTCTTGTTTCTTCTCTTGAGATGCATCATCCATAACATGCTCAGGTATGGCTTTTTCAATCTCTTTTTTTTGCTCCATTTTACTTCGTGTTATGCATTTAGATGGGCCTGAAGAGGAAGGACTAGTAGTGTCCTCATCTCTTATTCTCTTTTCTTCCACAAGAACTTCTTGATTATGAACCCCAGCCAAATAAGCATAGGTTGAAAATGAGTCCACTGGTGCACTCCATCCTCTTCTCCCTCGTATACTCTGACTTGCATCAGCCAATTCAGACTTTGTTGTTTTTCCCTTTTCCATGCAATCTAATGCTTGCATCCAAACACGAGATTTTGCTTCAGTCATGCTTCCTTTATGAGCTTCATCAGTCCTTTCAATTCTGAACCCATATGTGGCTGCATCTATGGCAGCAAATGTTGTCCTTGCAGCCATATCTTCCAACTTCTTCAGCATGCCACCATTTTCAAAATTCGACTTTATTGGAAGACCAGTTTCTGTTGTATGTATTTTTCCATCTTTCCAAAAGATTAACCTTTTTGCTTTCACTTCACGATAAGTTGTACAATCTCACTTTTCATATTGTAAACTGTCACACCAAATGCATCTCCTCTTGTATCTTTCTTTGTATGGTCTTTGGGCTGTTGTTCGAGCCTTCTCTTCTACCTTAACATCCAACTTTTTGACCTTTGCATAGATCTCTGTCAAATTCAGCCTCAAATCACGCATGCCTTGATTAATTCATCCACAGCATCACCTTTAAGAGTTGGACCAACAGGTGTAGCCGGTTGTTCTGCCATAGCTACATGCGCCTTGGCTGCAATTTCAGCCCCCTTCTGAGCACTGGCAGTTGTGGTGCCTATACCCCATCTTAATTTCATCCGCTCTCTCTTTACCAACATATGCACTGCTTTAGTTACATTAGCCCAATCTGATTTCAGCCCTATTTCAGAAGAGGCATCTTCTAAACTATCAATCAGCTTCTCCTGCAAGACAGGATCTGCAGCCTTCAGAAACAAATTAGTTTTCTGACTCTCCAATGATTGTTGCTCATCATCATCCAATTGTGCATATCAACTTTCAAATTCACGGAGCAACTCCTCAGAGGAGATGTCACCAAAAGTTTAATTAGTTGTTCGTTGTACCAAGACCCAGGCTCATTGTATATGCCTATTGGCTATCCAAGCACGTTTTAGCGGTCCATCAAGAAATGAATCTAGGCGTCATTGTCCAGCACTCCCATGGAATGTTCCAGGGTTTGTCGCCTGGGTTTCCTGAGTCCACCTTGCAACGAAAAGTTTGCGGCCAGAACCCGCTAGGGTTGACTTGAAATCTGGGTTCCTACTGGTCAAGGTCTCCTGACAACATTCTAGCTCGGGTCCTGGACATCCTACTTTACATAGAGATACCTAATCCAAAGCAGATCCATGCCACACTTGGTTCAAAGAGACTGGGAAATGAGAGGGATGTAGCACTCAACCTCTTTGCCCATAGGGCATAATCCCATTCCGGTCCCCTAAAACGGCATGAATCAGGTTCTAAGTCAATATCTAAAGTCGAACGATGATAAAACCTTGTGAGAAGCCTCCCAGTTTTCTAGGGCCACCTTGTTGCCGTAGGACAGACCCGTCGGGGGTTCCACCCACCGGCTTCCCTCAATAGGTGTTCTTTAATTATATAATTAGGTCCTATCACATTTATGTGTGACATTTAAAATCAGCTTTCTTAATTATGCCTTTAGGGAACATGGTTCGTTCACGTAATTTACAGCACAGACACAAAAACAGAGCAGGCGGTCCTTTAAAAAAACAAGTTCCTTAACTTATCTTCAAGTTAATCTTTGTCTCCTTCCCATACAAGAGAAATTATGTATCCCTTCTGTCCAACAGAAGTGCCCAGTCCAAATCACATGGCAGCATAATTTCCATCCTTTATCTAGAATAGGATCTTCCAATGCCCTAGATGTTGGGCGAATAATCATCCAAACCACAATCCAACAATCAGTTTAATGCAAAAAGCATTTAGAGTGATGTTAGGTTAATCTACAAAACAGTGATATCTTTTTTCAACATTGCGGGAATAATCGTGATAACCTTGCCATTGCATATTTTCTCTCCTCCCTGGGATCAAAGAGCCATTCTATGTAAAATTTACCTAACGCTCCTTTCTTTGGCTAAGGCATATATTAGGGGTTTAAACACTATACACGATATAGGTTCACTTGCATTGTTTGATAACCTAGCCTTCTTCTCAGCAAGTACAATGACTTAGGTTTTCCTAATCCTTGAGCCCTTCATTTTCCCTAGAGATGTTTTTGCATCTGGCCCAACCTCAAATAGGTTTGATGAACATAGTCGGTATCGGGTGGATCTCAAGGCATCGTAGTTTTAACCCTAATGAATGTTGTTTGTACTAGATACACATAACTTTAAGCCCCCAATGAACTAATAGTTCATGATATTAGCAAGACTTTAATGCAAGATCAATTTGTGTACCATTGATGTATGTTTTATATAATCTTTCCCATGCATGTACCATCTACGTGCATCTGCAAGCCTTAACAATATTGTCCTAGGTAAAGAATAAGCAAGGACTTAGAGATGCTTAGTACTTTAGAAATATTTTATGCCACTTATGATATACATGAATTTGTCGCATAGCAACTAGGGCAATTAACTTCCCTTGATAAAAGTACTTCGCAAACTTCATTCTCAAATTTTTTGAGATGGACTTTATCCTTTCAGTTAACCTATTCTCACGCAGCATAGTACGGCCTAATGCACCTGGTGCAGGAAATCAAAGCAAGTATATATTAATTTGGAAATACATTACTTACGACTAGTATTGCATGCACATTGGCAATGGTGTCCTTGTGCGAGGCTTCATTGCTCATTGTGAGGTTTCCATCCATGCATGTCATTTTCCACTTCGAGGCCATCCCTGATTTTTGCGAGCCGCACAAGATTTTTGCACGTTGTGCTCAAGTAGTGGGGCCAATCGGGGAGAGAATTAGGCTTCAGGGTGGATGACAATCTCGTGGGAAGGGTACGAGGAATACATAAATGTGTGTGGCCACCCTCTTAGGAGGGGAAAGGGAGGAGACCCTTCTAGGAGGTTCCTCTTTCTCTCTCTCTCCTCTCGATCACACACACTCCCTCTCTCCCACTTCCTCTTCTTCTCCTTCTCTCTTCTCTCTTACTCTCCCTCTCTCTCTCTCTTCTCACCTCTCCCTTTTTCTCCCTCTTTCTTCCCCTCTCTCTCTCTCTCTCTTTCCTTCTAGGCAACAAGGCCTCCAAGCCTCTCCCTTTTCTTCTTCTTCTTCTTCTTCTCTCTCTCCCTTTCTCTTCTTCACTGCTCTCTCTCCCACTCTCTCCTTCTCCCTCTCTCTCTCCCTCTTCTTCTTCTTGTCCTCTTCTTCAGCTCTCTCTCTCTCTGTCTCTCTTTTCCTCCTCTCTCTTTCTCCCTCTCTCTTCTTCTCTGCAGTGTCTTTGCCTGTCCTCTAAGGCTTCCTATATCTCCTCCTTACAATTTGGGGGGGGGGGAGTCATTGGTGTCTCCCTCCACCCATCTCTCACGGGTGCATGGCGCAGGGGTTCTCAGCCCCACAGGTGGTCACTCTGGTCGGGGGAAATCAGGGGGGGTGACAGGCCGCGTTGCCTCTCCACTCCATCATCATCATCTCTGTATGTGTCTTCTTCTTCTTCTGCATGTCATCGCCTTCCATGTCATCAACACCTCATCCTTACTCCATCATCATCATCTCCGTATGTGTCTTCTTCTTCTTCTGCATGTCATCGCCTTCCATGTCATCGACACCTCATCCTCCACTTCTTGCCGTCATCCCTCCACCTCATCACGTCAATTCCTTCTTTCCCCCCTCGCCACGTGTCAATACGGCAGGGGGAAATGAATTAAAAAATTTTCATTTTTCTTTTATAAGGGGGGTTTATATGGCACGTGGCCAATAGGGACGTTACATCCTCTCCCCCTTAGAGAACTCGAGATGTCCTCATCTCGGAAGAACTAAGGAAGACAAGCGTTAGTGGGGCCTAAGGCCTGTGGGTTAGGACCATTACGCATTCATTGCAACACTATAATCACTCTTAAGCATGTGGTATTTTAGAATAACAACTTATTGTATTTGATATATCCTAGGCTGGATTACAAGAGAAGAGTTTATTGTAGTTACATCTCATGGATATCTTCTGGGTGTTTCCTAGGTATCTGGTATATTTTGGACCACTGGAGCTTGTACAATTTCATTCATTGTAAGTTCAAGTGCTCTTTGAGTTCTGTTGGGACAATTGACATAGTTATGTCCAATGTTGTGGCACTCGGAGCATTGATGTTTAGGGTGCTTAGGACATTCCCTTTTGAAATGACCTAACTCTCTACAATAAAAACAACGCGGGACTTTATCACCTGCGATCGCAAGATTCTTGGTCATCCTTGGCAGGATTTTCTTCCTTAGACCAAATTGCCTTAGAGTATTGGTATAAAATTATTCGGTATATAGATATGGAAGCATGCTTTGAGAATTTATGAGAAAAAAGTAACACATGAATACTTTTCATGACTTTGTAGGAATTAGAACATCTTAGAATTAGGAACAAGCCCATCCTCATCAAAGACCCTCTTAACAATACAAGAATATATTCTCAGTCCTGCAGCATACCATCTTTGGCATTAACGTGAGCATGTACAAGGTGGGATACATTGGGCATTTATGTCAAAGCCTCATCCAACTCCATCCATTTCATAGCATGTGAAGCAATGATCTACTATTACTACTTAGAAAGAAAGACTTCAAGCTAAAATTTAACATAAAGAATAGAGACCACTGGGAGACGCAAAAAACCATCATTTAACTCACCCTAGAAGTAGTAGAAAAAACACTAGGGTGGATCAAAGTGGTCCTTTATCTCGGAAACTCTGTTCCTAGATTGTCGTTCCCTTAGTTCAGGGCTGAGCTCCATGGACAATCAGCTTTTCTTGCAATACTAAAGAATACTTCCAAGCTTCGACATTATGTTGGTAAAATTTCTAGGATTGCTAATCGTCCTAGAAAGGTGTAGTAGGCTCTAGATCTTTGTCTTCGTCTTCATCTGATTCCTCCATATATCCAAAGAATGCACTTGTGTAGCTCCGTTTTCTTGGAGGCTCAATATCTTCTCGGCTTAAGTTAGGGTAGTCTGCTTGTATGTGCCCTAGCTCATTGCAGTGAAAGCATTGATGGTAGGGACATCTCCTATGGATGTGCCCTATCTTTCCACACATATGGCATCTCTTTCCCTGATCTCGGTAATCATCGTTGTTATAATTATCCGATTTAAGTTCTTGGAAGATGAAATAATGCATCTTGAAAGTCTGTGGGACACATAGCTTCAAGACGATGGTTTAGAGGAGTGTTCAAGCTTTGGAAAAACGTGGATACTTGCTACGCAATATCCATAGGCAGTGCGTATTTAAGTAGGGTTACAAGCTTTGAGTAGTAAGCCTCCAAGGTTAATTTTAGCTGCTTGAGCTTGAAGAATTCATTCATCCTCAAAGTCTAGCAGGTTGGCGGAAGGTATCATCCGCGTACAACATCTTTCAACTGAGCCCAAGTAACATGGCTTCAGAAACACCTTGATCTTTGCACTATTTCTTCCACCATATCCAATCCTGGCCAGCTAACTTAAGTTTGGCTATCATTGCTTGATTGGCAGAAGCAGTTCCCGAAGCATAGAAATAGTCATCCAGCAACTCAATCCATATCTTTGCCTCTGTTGTGACGTCTATACCTTCTCCACCAAACTTGGGTGCCTTAATTTGCTTGAGAAGGAATTTCTTCTCTTGTATGTCAGCATTTGTGGATGAGAAGGTTCCTGACAATCAAACCATACCACTTAGGTTATTTTGTTTAAGATATGTCTACGAACCATACATAAATCAATCCCATATCATCACAAAGTTTTGCTACTCTGATACCAATTGTAACGTGCCCACCTATTGACCATCTAAGCATGTTTTAGCAGTCCATTGAGAAACGAATCTAGGCATCGTCGCTCAGCACTCCCATGGAATGTTTCGGGGTTTGTCGCCTAGGGTTTCTCGAGTCTGCCTTGTAACGAAACGTTTGCAGCCGAACCCACTAGGATCAACCTAAAATATGGGTTCCTACTAGTCAAGGTCTCCTGATAGCATTCTAGCATTGGGTCCTAGACATCCTACTTTACAAAGAGATATCCAATCCGAAGCAGATCCATGCCACACTTGGCTCAAAGAGAATAGGAAAAGAGAGTGATGCATCGTTCAGTCTCTCTGCCTGTAGGGCATAGTCCCATTCCAATCCCCTAAAACTGCATGAATCGGGTTCTAACTTAACAATATCTAAAGTTGAATGACGATAAAACCTTGTGAGAAGCCTCCTAGTTCTCTAGGGCCACCTTGCCATAGGACAAACCCATTAGGGGTTCTATCCACCCACTTCCCTCAATAAGCATTCTTTAGTTATCTAACTAGGTCCTATCACATTTATGTGTGACATTTAAAATTAGCTTCCTTAATTATGCCTTTAGGGAATAGGGTTCATTCATGTAATTTATAGCACAGACACAAAAACAGAGCAAGCGGTCCTTTTGACAAACAAGTTCCTGTTAATCTGTCTCCTACCCATACAAGAGAAATTATGTATCCCTTTTGTCCAACAAAAGTTCCCAGTCCAAATCACATGGCACCATAATTTCCATCCTTTATCTAGAATAGGATCTTCTAATGCCCTAGATATTGGGCTCACGGCAGTCTACAACTTCGTTCCAAACCCGACAAGGGGTGTCCAGAGCTCCATTGTGCCCCAAGTGACCTAGAAGTGAGACACACTTTCAGTGGTTGGCCTTTCCACCACTCAACCTTTGGCCTGTGAATCAAGCACTGCCCTCTTGGAGTAATCCGTGGTGCGATCTTGGAGATGATCCACCCATTCAAAATATCCTTCCTTAATTAGTCCATTTAGGAATCAAGCACGAACAAGGCAATCAGCTTAATATCATCTTCTAGGAAAACGTTCCTTTATTCTTACTGACCCTTGCCATGCATTTACCATCAAACACAAGTAATTGGAATAATCATCCAAATCACAATCCAATAATTAGTTTAATGTAAAAAGCATTTAGAATGATGTTAGGTCAATCTACAAAACGGTGATATCTTTTCCCAACATTGCCGGAATAATCATGATAACCTTTCCATCACATATCTGCTCTCCCCCTTGGGATCAAAGAGCGATTCTATGTAAAATTTACCTAACACTCCTTTCTTCACCTAAAGCATATATTAGGGGTTTAAACATTGTACACAATATAGGTTCACTTGCATTGTTTGATAACCTGACCTTCTTCTCAGCAAGTACAATGACTTAGGGTTTCCTAATCCTTGAGCCCTTCATCTCCCCTAGAGATGTTGTTGCATCTAGCCCAGCTCTGAATAGGTTTGATGAAAATAGTCGCTATCGGATGGATCTCAAGGCATCGTAGTTTTAACCCTAATGAATGTTGTTTGTACTAGCTACACATAACTTCAAGCCCTCAATGAACTAATAGTTCGTGATATTAGCAAGACTTTAATGAACTAATAGTTTGTGATATTAGCAAGACTTTAATGCAAGATCAATTTGTGTACCATCAATGTATGATTTATATAATCTTTCCCATGCATGTACTCTCTACGTACATCTGCAAGCCTTAACAATATTGTCCTAGGTAAAGAATAATCAAGGACTTAGTGATGCTTAGTACTTTAGAAATATTATATCCCACTTATGATATGCATGGATTAGTCACATAGCAACTAGGGCAATTAACTTCCCTTGATAAAAGCACTTCACAAAATTCATCCTCAAAATTTTCAAGATGGACTTTATACTTTCAGTTAACCTATTCTCGTGCAGCATAGTACGGCCCAATGCACTCATGCGGGAAATTAAAGCAAGCATCTATTAATTAGGAAATACATTACTTACGACCGGTATCGCATGCACATTGGCAGTGGTGTCCTTGTGCGAGGCTTCGTTGCTCGTTGTGAGGTTTCCATCTGCACACGTCATTAGGCCATCCCTGATCTTTGCGAATCGCACAAGATTTTTGCACTTTGTGCTCGAGTAGTGGGGTCAATTGGGAAGAGAACTAGACTTCGGGGTGGATGACAATCTTGTGGGAAGGGTAGGAGTAATAGATAAATGTGTGTGGCCACCCTCTTAGGAGGGGAAAGGGAGGAGACCCTTCTGGGGGAATTGTCTTTTGCTCTCTCTCTCCTCTCGGGGTCACACACTCTCCCTCTCTCCCACTTCCTCTTCTTCTCCTTCTCCCTTCTCTCTTACTCTCCCTCTCTCTCTCTCTATTCACCTCTCCCTCTTTCTTCTTCTTCTCTCTCTCTCTCTCTCTCTCTCTCTCTCTCTCTCTCTCTCTCTCTCTCTCTCTCTCTCTCTCTCTCTCCCCTTCTAGGCAACAAGGCCTCCAAGCCTCTCCCTTTTCTTCTTCTTCTTCTTCTTCTCTCTCTCCCTTTCTCTTCTTCTCCTCTCTCTCTCCCTCTCTCTCCTCCCCCCCTCTCTCTCTCTTCTTCTTCTTTTCCTCTTCTTCTCCTCCTCTTCTTCTATCTCTCCCTCTCTCTTTTCCTCCTCTCTGTCTCCCTCTCTCTTCTTCTCTGTAGTGTCTTTGCCCATCCTCTAAGGCTTCCTATATCTCCTCCTTACGATGGGGGGGGGGGGGGGGTATAGTGGGAAGGGTGAGGGGTATTATTGGGGGGTCTGGGGAGGAAGTGGAGTCAATGGTGTCTCCCTCAACCCACCTCTCACAGGGGAGGATAGTGGAGAAGCTGGAAAGCTATAAAAGCATGTACTTGGTTCACTTTTTTAATGAATGCTATTGTACTTTTTACTTAGATTCTGTAACTGTATCCACTCAAGATTGTTTTTATGAGTCCAAGCTAATCTATCTTGGAACCTAATTCACTTGAGTGAAAGTCTATGTCTAGCCATCAATCTTCTTCATGTCTCTTGCTTACGAGTTCAAGCCTTCATATCTAAACTATGTTCAAGATCCATGTTTGCTAACATGGTATCAGAGCCATGGTGAGCTCAATTTAGATCTTCCTCCTACTTCTCCAGCTTATCATAGCTCTCACCTCTCTAGCTCAGGACAAGTAGTTGAGTTCATCTCGTACTTTATTTTCACACACCTCTTCTTGGCCACCATAGCCAGATTGCACCTACCTTCAGTGGATCTCTTAGATCTCATCATATAGACAATTTCAGCTTAAGATTTCTTCTAAGAAGCTCTTCCTCTACTCCCAGTGCAGCTCCCTATCATATCAAAATGTGGCATTATCCATCGTGGAGCCCGGTATTACAAAAATCAAACATCATTGTCTCTGCTGCACCCTGTGACAGTCGTACAATCTACATGATGTGTGGAGGCTACGATTCGTCTTGCCCATATGGGGCATTCAAAGCCTATACTATAGGCTATCCCCCATCCAATTCTTGGCCTGAATGGTTGCACCTAGATCGTGCTGCAACAAAAGAATCAGGTCTGTCTGAAACCCTAAACAGTGGAAGCCATAGCCAGGAACTTAAAAATCTTGGCAACCTTATCTTTTCTCATTGGCATCATTAATAGTGACCTTGATCACTTTGAAATTATCTCTAGCGCCTACTGCAGATCTAGAAGGATCCAAGGAAGTTCAAAGATTACCTAGCAACATCAAGCCAAATATCAAGATCTTCAAGACATAGTATCTATTGATACTCAAATAGTGCTTCTTGGGACACTTGAGCTTTTCAGCTTACTCAAAAGTAACTCACCTTTTGATTCCAGTTTTGAAGAACATTCTCAGGTTGTGTAATGATTTAAAGTCATAATTATTAAATCCCTTGTAAATCTCAATCTTCTTGTAAAAGGATAGACACTTCCCGAGAGTCTCGTGGTAAGACCTCCTACTAAGATGACTGAAGTAGAATGGATAGCAAAGTTCAATGGTGAAGGCTTTCATGTCTGGAAGGAGAAGGCCATGGACCATCTTATGCGGAAATACTTGTGGGACTTGTTTGAAGATGATGCAAATAACAAGAAGGAAGATGATGAAGACAGGTTCATTGAAGAATACCAGTTCAAAACCAAAGAATGGAAGAAGATAAATAACAAGGCACTAGGCATCATTGCCTGAGGGCTAAGTGATGATGTTCTACATCATATCTTTGGCATTAGAGATGCTAGAAGTGCTTGGGAGGAATTTGACGAGATGTTTGGTACCCAAGCAAAGAACTCGAAGGTAAAATTACTTATGCAGTTTTATAAGTTGGATGTAAAAGATAGTTCATCTATAACTATACGCATCAATAAGTTCAAGAGCATTAAAACTCAGCTAGTAACTCTTAAAAAGAACATTGATGAGGATGAGACAATAGTAGTGTTACTGGCCACAGTGTTAATCATGTATCGTATGAGAACCTTGTTTCAATACTAAGTAATGTTCTGAGTCTCTCACTTAAAGCTATTGAGCACTCATTGCTTGATGGAGAAAGTAAATTTAAAAGCAAAGATGTAAAAGAGACCAGCTCAAGGGAAAACCTCTTATACACTAGAGGAGCTATTAGACCTAAGGGAAGAGGTCGAGGATTCAACACCGACAATAGGAGTCAGATGACATGTCATTATTGTGGTAAAAATGGCCATATTGTTAGTGAATGCTTCCACAAGAAAAGAGCATAGCAGATGCAAAATGACCACCACCAAAGTCAATTCATGAATGAAGAAGAAGAAAAAGTTACTTCCACTACCATCAACAACTCTAACAAATTGTTGTAAGGAATTTGTTCCCTAAGTGGATTTGATTTGTAAAAACCCTTGCCAAAGATGTAAAGTCTCAAGCTTTAACTTGACTAGGCTGCCTATGAGCTAGTCTTTCGGGCCATGTTATCATGTAGGGGGGCAAAAGTCAGCAAGTGTAGGAACTCATCATTTGAGGGGGGGTGTTGAGAATTGAAAAATGATGTATGCTCCACGAAGACCTCTCTTGAATCCCATATGCACAGTTAGGATAGTGGAGAAGCTGGAAAGCTATAAAAGCATGTACTTGGTTCACTTTTTTAATGAATGCTATTGTACTTTGTACTTAGAGTCTCTAACTCTATCCACTCAAGATTGTGTTTATGAGTCCAAGCTAATATATCTTGGAACCTAATTCACCTGAGTGAAAGTCTGTGTCTAGTCATTAGTCTTCTTCATGTCTCTTGCTTACGACTTCAAGCCTCCATAGCTAAACTGTGTTCAAGATCCATGTTTGCTAACAAGATGCATGATGGTGGGGGTTCTCAACCCCTAGGTGGCCGCAGTTGGTCGGGGGAAATCAGGGGGGTGGTAGGCCATGTGGCCTCCCCCCTCCATCATCGTCATCTCCGTTTATGTCTTCTTCTTCTTCTCGATGTCATCGACACCTCGTCCTCCACTTCCCGCCATCATCCCTCCACCTCGCCACGTCAATTCCTTCTTTCTCCCCTCGCCACCTATCGGCGATGGTGGGGGGGAGGAATTAAACATTTTTCTTTTTTCTTTTATAAGGGGGATTTCTATGGGCCGCGGCCAATAGGGACGTTACACCAAGGGACCATACATCTCATCCTAGGCAACCAATAAGGTGAGGAGCTCACCAATAATCCTTTCAAGCTCTAACGCTCAACCCTTCCATTCCTCAAGGGATGTCACACACTAGGCTTGGGGTTTTAACCACCTATCTTGTGTCCATGATGCCAAGTAGTTCCACATAAAGTGTGGCTCACTCATTGTGATTGCAGAGTCCACACCATCAATGACCATCCTATTCCAAGGCTAGATGGACAACTTGATTACAACACAAATCATCATATTGATGGCCCTCACTAGTTGCACAAGCATGTTGAAGAGGTGAATATGTAGAACCAAATCAACATAATCTTTCAATCACAATCTAGTCATGAACAATTGAGTTTCAAAAAAAAAATCAAATATATGAAACTGTTTCTTTCCAACAAATAGTAGTTTACTTCATTAATACACAAACAATCATAACCTACACTACGATGGTTTCATTTTGGGGTACAAGAATAGCATTGATAAAAGAGCAATATCCATGTCATTGCTTGCATTAAGAGTGATGGCTATGGAGGTGGTGGCATAAGTGTAGATGTATTTGAGTGACTAGGACAATTTTGGTGGAGTCTTGGTGCTAAGGTATAAGCTCCATGTCTTGGTATCCTGTCCTTATTTATTTCTCCAAAATCTCCTCACTTGCTCTACATTCTAAGATCCTCTCTTTATTGATTTCTCCATGCTCTCCTCACTTTCATACTAGCAATTTGGAGTTCCATTAAGAGGAGCAAGAAGGCACAGAGGTTGAGACAAGCGATTGATAGTAGTTTACTTAAGGGTTTGATGCTTGAAAAAGTGACTAAGTCAATGAGATTGTTTATCATTGGAGGATATTTACTGGGTTGATTGTGTGAGGATGATAGAGGGGATAAGGGTAAGATTTCCAAGGCCCCCTTTATATAGGTTTTGGAGGGGGAAGGGAGAAGGGGGAGATTTTTATTAAATTTTTAATTATTTCACCTCCTACATTTTTTAAAATTTTGAAGTCAATGGATTATATATTGATATGTACAGCCTTACAGAAAGAGAAAGTTAAGCTCTAATAAAGCTTTCAAGCCTAGAATATTGCGTCTTTAGATTTGACCTTAAGAAACCCCAACACCCAAAAACACAACTTGTCAAATCGTCCCGTCGATTAGAGAAAAAATCCAAGGCTTTCCCTAAAATTTTAGTGGATTTCTACCCTTCCATATCTTAAGTAGATTTCACTCCTAACTATCTACCATACTTCAAAAACCATCAAAGACATCCTTTTTGTTAATGCGATAGTATCACTTTCCAAGTGATGCTCTCATTTAGTTAAGTCACATTTAGCCACTCTTGAAGCTTTAGCCATAAATACTATACCTTAGGATAGTCCCAAAAAATATGGTAAATGTTTTTCTCTAAAACATATGCTTCCCTAAATTGTAAGGAGGGTATTTTAGTAGTCATCTAGGGATTTAATCATAGCTACCACTATCTGCTCTACTCATGAGCATGTGGACTTAGGTGACTAGGTGTTCCCCGGCTAGGTCTACCTTGTAAGTGAAATGCCTGGCCTCATCCCATGAGAATCAACTTGTAGGTTCCTAATAATGACACAACTATAGTCTCTAGTAGCATTCTAGCATTGAGCAAAGATGGTCATTGTTGCACGAGCTACCAAAGACTCAAAGCAAGCAAGCAGTGCACCTAGTTCAATGAGAGTGAGAAATGAGGGGGAGCTAAGCATTAACCATTGACTCATAAAGCAAAGTTTCAAACTAGGCCCGTAAAATGATGTTAAACCGATTCTAGGACTAGGATGGTTATGATTTATGGCCCTTTCCTAAATTTTGGGAGAAGGCTCTCAACTAATCACATCCACCCAATCATAGGATGGATTCTTTGGGAAGACCATCCACCCACTTTCCATCTTTTGTGTGGCATATTTTAGTTATCTAAGAAAGTATACTATTCACACTGTGAAACATATAAACATAACTTCCTTAATTAATCTTAACACAAGGTTCATTGTCGTGTTCTTAAATACAAATACAAATACATTCTTCTGAAAAATATGTTATGTATGTTATTTTCATGATTACAACTGCTCCAAGGAGCAAAACCAATCCAAAACTAGGTTGCCACCTTGCCATATTCATGCCTGGCCTTTCAATACTAAACCATGTTGGGCTCATACTCATTGGCTCATATAGGTTTCCTTACGTATCAAAGGACTAGGTACGAGATTATGACCTCTAATCAAAGGTCTACTACTTCTCATACTCATCGGCTCATATAGGTTTCCTTACCTATCAAATGACTAGGTACAAGATTATGACCTCTAATCAAAGGTCTACTACTTCTCGCCTGCAATAATGGTGAACCTTCCTATATGGATGACCATATGCACCTAAGCTATGGTTGGCCACCTTAGATAGTTTATTACAACTCTAAGTGAGGAGTATTTCAAGTGTGACCCTAGGGATGACACAATGCCTTAATCCCTTTGGTTATCAAAAGTATCGACGTCATTAGAATCATTTTCAAGATTTATTTCAACCAAAATCAATTATGCAATATAGTTGACAAACAAACCTTTCTAGATTGAGATAACTTGTCTAATGGAATTTCAATAGTTATCATTCAAATAATAACCACTCATAACTTGAGGTTAGTCTATTTGCATGTGAATGCACACTTTTAGTACTAAGTATCTCATTGATTTTTTATCTACTTAGGAAACAAGAAAAAGAAAACTTAATAATTTAATAGTCGCATTTCACTAAACTATGATAAATGCATTTGAGAAGGGTATAATTTATAAAGAAATTACTTTTCAATATAAGTTTTAGGCTGGTACTACAAAATGCTAATTTTTCTTTTTTTTTAAATGGTGCTTTAAACAAAAAAATTACCTTGTAATCTGCCAATAACTTTTTTATTTATAATGTATTAATTATAATCATATGCTAATTATATCAGGTAAATTTAATTTTACAACTCTAAAATTATTAATTATCACCAACTTTTTTGCATGTTTTACCACTAAGGCTTAGAAATTAAACAAATTTAACAATAATAAAAAATTAATTGAGATACAATGAGTCATTTTTTGGCCAAAATTTTTAATATTATTTTTTGAATAATAGAAATTATTTAATATTTTTAAAAATAAAATAATTAGCATGCATCATATCAACAATCATATTTTTGGCCTTGGGTGTGGATGAAGGTCCCACAACATCAATGTTCAATTGGTAGACCATCTTGTCCCAAAGATTTGTCCTTTTTTATCTTGAAGACTACTTCTTGGATCTCATCTAAAATGAAGAGAAAATCTAGTCTTAGCAACTAATACATCCAAGAGAATTTGTGGGATTGGAAAGTGGGCTACAATGTGAGCATAGCCTTCGTCCATCATAGGTCTATCACCAACCTTTTTTAAGAGAAAAATACAAAACACATTGGTTATATTCTACTACAAAGTGTTCTTAAGACCATTTTGATCAATTAGCTCCACAATCAAGTCTTGGACCCTTTTTTGCTTCATTGATTTAAAGAAGAATGAAGACGGATAGTTCTGAACCCTAAGCCATCTTGTGCAAGCTTGAATATGAAGACCCTCAATATTTTCATATTCACATACCTGAATAAATATTTCACTTGAATCTATAACATCCCTAAGAATTTGACCATAGCCCATGACCAATGAGCATGTATTGAGCCACAATATAGCATGCTTGAAATGCATCCAAAAACTATCTAGGGAACTCATCCTCAAAGGGGATCTTACCTTGGATGTTTCTTAATCAAAGAGACCTTGCACATAAACTCTATAGAAAGAGAAACTTAAGCTTTATACACTCATTTACATTCTCCTAGGCTTTGTCATCTTATTACATTAATTCCATTGAGATCAATCATCATAGCTTTGAGCACAACACTTTCTTTGTATGGCAAACACTTCTTTTTTTTTGCATAGGATGATGGTTCTATCTCCACATCAAGCCTCAAATTTGAAGGGTTTTCCAAATTTTCATCAAAGGACTTCTCTACCTTTCAAGGACTTAGATAAGGACTTAGGGGGGTTTTTCCCCTACATATAGCCAAGGGAGGAGCATATGTGGTATAGTTCTGCAAGACTTCCCCATTATAGACTTCTTGTTCAAGCTCTTTCTTCTGGCCTTTCCTCCACTTGTTCTCCTTGATAAACGATAAATATTATTTCCTTCCACATTTAGAAAGGCTACTTTAACAACATCTTTCTAGTAGAGTCAGCATTCTTCCTAGCATGCTAACATGTGTTTCTTATTATGGTGGCATCATTTTCTTGCTAGTAGCATGAAGGCAATGACATTTGTGTTGACATTTAAGCTTTCATTTTTTCGTTAATGCATTTTCATTATCTATTTATACCTTACTAGCTTATATTTTAAACTTTTTTAGACTAGTTCATGCATAAATGATGGAGACTAGAGTTCGATGTTGGAGAGAGATCCATGCCTTGTTGAAACTCTTAAATACTTGTGTCATTTTCATCCAACCTCCCTCCCTACCCCATGAGCCTTTCCTTAAGAGATTTATTTGTGGGCTTCTCTAAAAACATTCCATTATGATATTTCAACATGGAAAATATATTTGGAAGTAATTATCAAAACTAACAATCATTGTTTGTATTGTCTTCTTTCTCAAAGATATCAACTTTTGCTACTTGATGCCAGGAGGCATATTCCACGGTGGATTCCGTGAGGTTTTACAGTGGATTCCGTAAACTTAGATGACCGGGGCTCATACACAAAGAGGATTCTTTGTGCGAGAAGTTGATGGGGACGCCTGTCCTTTTCGGGCGTTTCATTAATTTAGTGTGTACGTGGGTGATTCCATAGCGGGTGATTCCACAAAATGCATATTAAATTAATAAACGTTTATGAGTTTAGAGTGCGCACTCGTAATAAATTAAGGTTAGGATTTATTTCTAACCAGTTGATTTATTTATGTAGCTGAAGACTGCTAGGTATTCACTTTTGTCGGTTTAATTGTATTATTTTACTAACGATTGTGAATGCTTCAGTTGATGTGTAGAGATAGCAACAGTGGCGGAGGAAAGCATTGGAGTCTAGCGAGTATTCGACCTTTGGATTATATTTTGATAGGCGCCACGCTTATATTTTGTTATGTCTATTGAGACATCGATTATTGATTATTATTTTGTATGCGCCTATGCGCACGGGTATGTTATTTCTATTTGGACATTGAGATTGGGCGTGCCAGACTCTATGGGCACCGTCCATTAGCTTTATTTCCTATTTTTGTAGAAAGCAAACTCAAAAGCTAAAAGCTTGTCATATTTTTGTAAATTGGGCTATTATTGAGCATGAAGATGGAAATATACATAAAATACATGCTTTATGAAGCGCTCACACAAGGCATGGGGGGAGATTGAACCCAATTGGTCTCTTGCTTCTTGTCGTTCATGCTTTTACATGGTTTTTTGTGCAAAAAGGTAGAGTTCATTGTTCTTGGGGACCTTCCGGGATTCACTACGTGTGCATACTGCGACCGATCTGCGCACCAGTGGTATCAGAGCGGAGCTGAGATCAAGAGCTTCCAATCGCTACCAATCTCGGGCGAAGGCGGAGCTCTAGGAACGATCGGGCTCTACAGTCAATCTCGTCGTGAACCGTTGATACAGGCAGACTTCTGGCGATCAAGAACCCCTGTTTCTACTGTCAGATCGCGAAGGACCAGGTTGTGCAGGCGGAGGACCACGCATCCATCTCCTTCATCAAGTCGTCAAGAAACAGTGAGAAAAAAAAAATTCATATCTTTCATCTCTCATAAGTTTAAGCTTACTTAAGCTTAGAAGAAGCTTTAAGCTTCCCAATTTTTCATCGTGGTATCAGAGGACCCCCCCGCGTTTTTCGCGCCGTCACAAAAACGGCCCCCCCCCCCACGAAAATCAGACGACCTACTGTTTAAGCTCTTTAAGCTTAATCTCCTAAGTCAAGCTAAGCTCTGCAAGTCACACAGGGCAAGAAAGTCACCAAACTCCAGGTCCTACGCATCAGAAGTCAAGTTCTGCAAGTCGATTGGAATCCAGTCCTGCAAGTTCATCAAGTCGGCCTAAGTTCTGCAAGTCTGCAACTCTGTAAGTCGGCTAAGTCTGTAACTCTGCAAGTCAGACTAGTCAACTGGAGTCAGAACTGACTAGTGCTCAAAACTCCTAGAAGGCTTGTTCCTACGCAAAAACTCTGAACTGGAAAGTTGTTCGTGGCAAGGTGTTCTACCTATCTACAAGTTCGCTGAAGTATTTTCAGCAAACGAAGACAGAAATATTGCAGATTTTCTGAAAATTGAGAAAGAAATACCCAAAAATACATAGCCTTGTAACCCCGAATTTGAGCTACGCTCATCTCGCTAACCTGATTTTAAGTGAGAAAGGTTTATTGAGTTTTACAGGATGACGACCCCACATATGGATGACCCTATGGCTGAAGACGACTTACCTGAGCCTACCATGGAACAAAAGCTGGATCTAATCATGCTGCAATTGGAAGAAGAGCGAAGGGCTAGGCAAGCATTGCAAGCGCAATTGACAAAATTACAAAGAGCGTCTACCGACAAAGAAGAACCTCAAGCTGAAGATTTGATTCGACGTACCATCGACGCCACTCTTGAAGCACAAACCATTCGCAAGGAATCCAAGATAAGTAAACGAAGTTTCAAATTTCGCACTTTCAATGGCATACGAGAAGGAAAGACTGTTTTATCTTTCATTAGCCAATTTGATGACTATTTCCATGAGGAAACTTATCCAGAAAAAGATAAAATCAAGTGTGTTACTAATCATCTGATAGACAGAGCATCACTTTGGTGGACTGTAGTACGCAAGAGCATAGAATGTCCTGCTACTTGGGAAGATTTCAAGAAGAAGTTCATGCAGAATTTCCTTCCACCGCAATTTCATGAGAAGGCTATCAAGCAATGGGATTTACTTCAACAACGAGATCGTGAGCCTATTCCACAGTATACAGAGCGTTTTTGGAATGCACTCTTACAGCTACGCATGCTTGAAGACATACCAGAGACCACACATAAGCGGAAGTATATGTCTGGACTTCTTGGACATTACTACGCTGAAGTGAACATGTTCAAGCCTGCTACCCTTGAAGATGACATCTCACTAGCTCACGACACTGAAGATAAGTTACGCGGAAGAGACTGATGACCACAGCAATTCCAAGCCAATGGTAATTATGGATCTAAACAATTCAATTCCCATTTTAGAAAGTTTAATCCAGGTCGTTTCTCATCACCATCTTTCCGCAAGAATTAGGCTAAACCACCTGCATTACCATCCAATGTCAATCCAAATCCTAAGCCTATTCCACAAGCAAATCCAAATGTACCCAGACTTCCAGCCATTGCAAATAATGTAACCAAAGCCAAATCCAATGAAAGAGGCTGCTTGGTGTGTTACTATGTACTTGTTATAAAATATTGTAGAAGACGTGTTTGTTGTTTTGTATCAATTTTGTGATAATGGCATAGAATAGTGGAAACCCTATCATTGAGAAGTTGGACAAGAATAACTACCATCGAAGAAATTTAATGTGACAAACTTTCTTATTAGAAAATGCCTCTATGAGTATGTTTCAGTTGAAGAAAATGAGCTAGAGCTAAATAATCTTAGGACTGCAAAGAATTAAAGGAATGGAAAGAATGGAAATTTGCAAAAGAACAAAAGGTAATGTATCGGCTATCTCTAGTAATTGATAAAATTATGTTTAAGTATATTAGAAATGTAGAAACTTCACATGTAACTTGGACAATCTTTGACAATATGTTTTTAGTAAACACAAAGGCATGGAAGAGTCAACTCAAGCAAGAGTTGAATACCTTGCAAAAAGGAAATATGTCTATAAATGAATATGTTTTGAAGTGAGAAGCATTGCAAATGCCATAGGAGCTATTGATACAATGCCTAATGATGATGATTTGGTTTCATCTACTTTGGGTGGTCTTAATAATGAGAAGCCCTAAAAACTATTTATTACTTTCATGTATATATAGAAGTTGTTTCCAAATTTTGATAAGTTAGTCTCTCTCTCTCATAATCATTAAAGAGATCAACATGCAAGGTGAAGCATTTGAAAGAAGTGGATGAACATATCCAAGCATTTTACTCAAGTTCAAAAGTAAACATGGTAGATTCTCTTCAAGAGGATGTGGCATGGGATTTCCTAATGATAACCAGTAAAATAGGTTAAATCAACAGTTTGATAAAATGCAAGTTGCAAGAGGTCGTGGCAAGGAGGAAGAGGTGGATGGCAGAACAAAGGTTCTAGCAGTTCTGGTATTGTTTGTTATATTTTGGTAAAACATCCCATCTTGTAGCCCAATGTTATACTAAGGAGGATGATATCCATAGTGGTAAATTGCAGTTTGGAAACTATGTATCATCTTCACAACAGAATGAAAACAAAAATGAGCATATGTTTATTATGAAGCATATGATGAATGCTATTAAAGAAAAGAGGACAGATAATGATATATGGTCTATTGGTCAAATGGTAGAGCAAAAGCTATATGTCTGATTTAATGCAAAAGGTTGTTTTGTAGAAGATTTTAATAATAAGTACAGATTGGTCGCAAATGGAAGTAGAGTTAGTGCATGTTTACTTTAGATGCTGGAATTCTTGCTATGAATGTTGTTATGTATGCTAAAGGTAAAGGAGTGGTTGCACACATTAAAATATAGCACAAATGTATTGGATATGCAAATGTACAAAGGTTCAAATTAATGCAATCCAAAGGGTTGGTTATAGGATTGCCTACTTTTAGAGTTGTAGAATTTCATAAAGTATGTAAGGCATGTTAGTTTGGTAAGCAAGTACCAACCTTTTTTTGCATGATAGAGTTGTGAGAAAAAATATACTTGATGTTGTGCATACAAATGTTTGGGGGTCTACACAAAATGTATCTCTTTATTATAGAAAATATTTTTTTACGTTTATTGATTATTGTTCAAAAAAGCTATGGGTGTATTTCATAGAGGAAAAGAGTGATGTATTTGAGCACTTCAAAACTTTCAAGGCTATTATTGAAACCAAAATAAACTTGAAAGTTAAGTGCTTGAGGTTAGATGGATGGAAAGGGTGCCTCTCTAATGAGTTCAATGACTTCTTGAAGTCTCAAGAAATAGAGAGATTGTTTACTTGTACAAGCATACTCCATAGGAAAATGGGTTTGCAAAAAGGAAAAATAGGCATATTGCAAAAGTTACATAGGCATTGATAGCTAAAAAGCACTAACCAAAACATTTTTGGTTTAAATTTTTTTATATTATTGTCCATATTATGAATAGAACTCCCACACTTGTAGTTTATGGGATGACCCCTGAACAATGCTTTATAAGAAAAAAGCCCAACATGTCACACTTGAAAGTGTGTGATTATATTGCATATGTTCATGTTTTAAATTAGTTACAAAAGAAGCTTGATCTAAAAGCTAAAAAATGTATTTTCATTGGATACTCTTTAGAATAGAAAGGATATCGCTATTATAACTTTTTTTTAATGAACTTTTTTATGAGGCAGGTAAGGATTTATAGGTCTTTGGATAGACAAATGTAGATTAAGCAAGTAGCATGTTTAGTAGCATGTTTGATAGAAGATCTACTAAGAGAATTATGTTTTCTCTTATTAGTACAGTAGTTATGTGGAGTGGTAAAAAGCAACCTACATTTACTCTATCAAGTATAGAGGGTGAGTATAGAGGTGGTACTATGGCAATATGTGAGGTGGTATGGCTGTAAAATTTATTGAATGATTTGGATCTGTAGGGAGATGGTCCAATTGTCATTCACTATGACAATATGAGCAACATACAGTTAGTTAGGAGCCTAGTGTTCCATGTTAGGACAAAACACGTTGACGTGTATTACCATTTTGTGAAAAAGAAGGTGCTTGCAAGAGAGATTAACTTGGTATATGCCAACAAATAGGATCAAATAGTTGACATTTTCATAAATGCATATTTTTTAAGCTTACTTGGAATTACAAAGATATAGTTGAGCTTGAGGGGGAGTATTGAGATGGGAAGCTTAGCACATGTGGACATTCATGATGGACTGCCTAGTTAGATGGGTCCACATGTATACACGTGGCATGTTGGTGGTCATTATGATCCTCACATGGCCACTAATTTATCACTTATTATATTTGGTTTGTTGCACCTACTTATTATAGCTATCATGGTTACAAAGCCAATTGATTAGTATAGTCAATTATACATTGTTTGACTTAGTAGGCCACTTTCCTTTATGTTGTATCTTATCTGTACTTTGTGTACACTGTATTGTGCATGAGAGAGGAAGAAGAAACCAACAAGAAAAATTTCTGGCCTCCATCTCTTTTCTTTGCTCTTGAGTGAGCTTCCTCTTGTGTATATGGTGTGTTTGGTGCAGTAACTCAAGCAAGTCCCCCCACCACACAATTGGTGACAAGAACCAATATGGTTAATGAGGCAATGATTGCATATCTCAAGCTTATAGGAGAAGCATGCTTGTAGTGGAAGTAGTGGTTTCAAGATAAAGCTATTTTTGAGGCTACTATGACTTGGAGGCAAACCAAGGCTCCAAGTCAAGACTAATATCTATCACTTGCTTTTATCAAACTCTAAATATGAATGAGTTTTTTAGCATAAAATAGTGGGGGTTAACTCTAGAGTTATTACTCCCTCTTTGTGACATTGGAAAAGTATACTCCCCACATGTCCATGAACCAATAGGTGGCATGCTTCTACTTAGGACTAAATCTACCTCTTAATAGATAACTAGAAGCAATGAGGCCTACCAATTTGGAGGTGTGTTAATGGGAGTGTAACCACTAATAGCCACCCTTCCTAAGAAAAATAATAGGTTTATCTAGAATAACCATAGGTTTTCCTATTATAAGAGAGCTCCAACAAGCTATCAATGGGGAATAATGATTGGGGTTGAGTAAACCTTTTCAATATTCCCAAACAATAAAAATAGTAGTGGTAATGAAAGAAATGAACTGTGATGCTATATATGCAACCAACCTGGTCACTTCCAAGCTCAATGTTCCAACAGGGGATTAAAAACCAATGCTAAAAATCGTTGCAATACTCCAAGAGGAGAAAACTTCAATGACATATAGCCTTATGGAGCTTGTGTAGAGTTGGTTGGGCAAGGAGCAACCGAGTGGAGCTTGAGCCCACACATGAGCTATTGTGGTTGATGAAGTAGATCCTTCTGTCAAAGAGAAAGCTATAAATTTTGATTTTAGAGTTACCCATTCATCTAGTTCTCTTAAATGTGAGAGAAAACTAAAGTTAAATCCAAAATCTATGAAAAAACTTTGGTAGAATTAGCAAAAGGAAAGGAAACATCTTCCACCCAAACAGTCAACAATACCTAGTTTCAATTAGGTGAGGAAAGCACTAAAGCAAATTTTAGGATTATGTTGCTAGGGGTTTATGATTTTCTATTAGGGATGGACTAATTACTTCCCAAACAAGAAAATATACACTACGGGGTAGGAAAAGAGAGAATAGTTTAATTTCAAGGAAATCCAAGAAAGTGTGGAATTTAGCTAGCTAAAGCAAGTAAAATCCTAAATGGAATGAGGAAGGGACTCATTGCTTATCTAATCATACTCAATAAAGTGAAACATACTAAGGATGAGGCAGATCCTTCATGGTTAAGTGAATATGTGGATATCTTTTGTAAGGTATTAATTGAATTACCTTCTAAGCATGAAGTAGACCATGAGATCAAACTAACACCTAGAGTAAAATCAATCGCAAACAAACCGCATAAGAAGTCTATTCATGAAGCAATCATCTAAAGGAGTAATTAAAGTAACTATTAAATTGAGGGTACTTATTCTTAGCAATTTATCTTGGGGTGCTCCTATTCCATTTCAAAAGAAAAAGAATGGAACCCTCAGGCAATTACAAGGGTTCGAATTAGGTCACTATCAAGAACAAGTATTCCATTTTCCAAATTGATGAATTGCTAGATATTACAAAATCCAAATCAAGGAAGAAGACATTCCAAAGACAACCTTTAATACCAGATAATATGGCCATTGCAAATTCATTGTAATGTCTTTTGGGTTGACCAATGCTCCTACCACCTTCAAGTTAGTTCAAGATATTTTCATACCATACCTTGATGAATTTGTCCTTACCTTCTTTCATGATATCCTAACTTATTCCAAAGAAGAGGAAGATCACCCAAGTTACCTACCAATTGACTTGGAGACTCTTTGAGCAAAAAAACTCTTTGCTAAGGAATCCAAATGTGTATTCTTGAAAAGGAAAATTAAATATTTGGGTTTTATCATCTCAAAAGAATGTGTATCCATTGAACTTGCAAAGGTTAAATATGTTCAAGATTGGCCTTTGCCCCAAAACGTCAAATAAATCCATGAATTTCTAGAACTTATAGGATGGTATAGGATCTTCATCAAGGATTATTCTTGATATCCGCACCTCCCACAGAGCTACTCAAGAAATAAGGATTATATGGATGACACAATTGAAGGAAAGCTTTGACAAGATGAATAAATGCCTCACTACTACTCCCATTTTGAAGTTTCTAGACATCTCAAAGGAATTTGATGTCATTATTTACCGATGCTAGTATTATGGCATTTTGGTGTATTCTTACCTAGGAAGAATGCCTAGTAGCATATTATTCTCACAAATTCAAACCCTATGAGAAGATTTATGCCATGCATGATCTAAATATTTTGGTGATCATTCATGCTTTAAAATTCTAATGTCACTATCTTCTTGGAAGGAAATTCACACGTGATTGGTCACAAAAGCCTCAAGTAGATTTTAACCTAGCTAAATCTCAATATGAGATCAAGGAGATGAATTGAAGTTCTCTAGGAATTTGATTTTGAGATCAAATTTCACCTTAGGAAGGATAATATAGTAGCCGATCTCTTAGCAAGAAAGCCTTCTTGAATCTCTTGCTATTGGAGAAGCCCATAGACAAAGGATTTCTTAAAGTTTGATTTTCATACCTAGCAATTCTATTTTGGGGGTAGTACTTGTTGAAACCCCTAATGTTTCTATCTATCTTGAGATAAAGGAGATTATATAAATAGCAAGAGAAAGCTTGAAGGAGAAGGCTAAATACAAACATTACCACATATAAGGAGAGCTTTTGTATTGCCAACTTAGGTTATGTATGCCCAACAATTGGGACCTTAAAAAGAAATATCCTATGGAAAGTATAAGATAGCCCTATAATTAGACATCCATGTTATGCAAAGATAGTAATTATTGTAAGATAAAGATATTATTATCCAAGAGAATGAAAGTTAATGTATTAAGATATATGACTCAATGTTTGATTTGCCAATCGATTAAGGGTGAAAGGATTGAGCTACCATGAGAGCTACATCCACTTGGCATCTCTTAAATGAAGTGGAAATATATCAGTATGGATTTCATGGTTGGTCTTTCAACTGTGTATAAAAGATATGACTCAATTCTAGTAATTGTGGATATGTTGACAAAGGTAGCACATTTCCTTTCTATAAAAACTACCTTCAAAGCATCTGACATTGCTAGATTGTTTGTCAAATACAATTTTTGATTACACGATCTCCCAAACTGAATAATTAGGATAGAGATTCATTGTTCACTTCCAACTTATGGAATGTCTCTTTCAAGTTATTGATACTCAGCTCTGCTTCAATATAGTGTATCATCCCTAAAGTGATGGATAGTCTTAAAGCAGCAACTAAGTTCTGGAAAATATTCTTAGGGCCTATTGTAGCAAGGAGCTAAAAACTGGATTGAATTCTTGCCATGAGTAGAGTTTGCCTACAATGCTCCATGCCAACAAAGTATTGGTATAACGTCTTTTCAAGAATTATATGGGCAAGAATGTCTAACCCCTCTAAATTTGTTTGATTCTACCGTGAGGGTCAAATCATCCAAGAAAATACTAGAGGAGATGGAATATCAGACCAAGTCAACTTGCTAAGAGATTAAAATAGCCCAAGAAGGGCAAAAGGGCTATGTAGGCACCAAGAGAAGTCTCAAGACTTTGTAGGAGGAACACATGGTTTTCTTGAGGATCCAACCAAAGAAAATTGATTTATCGCTTGGAAAATTCAAGAAACATAGTCCAAGGAAATATGGACCCTACAATTAGACTATCAAATATACACAATGTAATCTGTGTGAATCTTCTAAAATCCTATATCTCTAACCCTGATCATATCAATGATGACCAACAATAAGGTAGCTACAAATGCTAACACTTCAAACAATGAAGTCCAAGTTTCCTTCACATATTGTTCCAATTACATTGCTATGACTAAACTTAATAAATAAGAAGGATTATAAATAGGCAAAGATATGTATAAATCATTAGACAATGTATTCTTTTGAGAAATAATCATATCTAATGCAGAACACTTGAATTCACAATGGTAGATTCTTAAGTAAATGATATAACGTAATGTTCTTTACAAATAACTAAATACAAATATTATTTTGCTAATTTTTAAAAAATTAACTCATATCTTTTGAATTTACAAATAATGACAAGCAAAGATTTTATAGCTAAGAAAGTTGGATAAGTAAAGTGTTATTTTAACTATAAGATAGTCGTTAAATGTTGATCAAGTATTAACAAATGAGATAGAATTAAAGAAGTTGTAGAGTATATCTTAGGATATAAAATCATAATGTCATGAATTAAAAGGGTGTCATGTAGATAAAAGAATTGTATAAATAAATTGATAGTAAATATGATTTGTAAATCATAGATAACTAAAATAATATGAAACTTCTCATATTAACATCATCAAATGATTTTATAGATAATCTAAATTATAAGCATTTGAAAAGTTTAAGAATATCATTGTAGGTTACCGAACATACAATTAGGATCTTAATTTCTAACCCCTTTTTTAAAATAATTTATATAAGGCCAAAGATAGACATGGGACAAGAAAGATCTCTCTTTCTTGGTAGAAGATTCCCATAAACATAGGTGATTTGATACTAGTAAATCCCATTGGCTTCACTGCAAGATATAGGCCTCATACCGACATTTAAAGTGACGAAAATGTTCACCAAAAAAATTTCCCCCGTCATCGCTAAACACGTCAGTATTAGTGTCTCCATAGAACTATCGCTATTGGCATCACTATTTGCGTCGCCAATAACAACATGTTCAATAAATTTGTGACACTAATAGCGACGGTTATAGAGAAAAAAATGTGATGTAATTACATTCTATAAATGGGTTACATATGAAGTGTACAATGGTCATCAAAATGAAGGCAAAGTGTACTTGAATCCACTAGACTGATACATAAAATAAATACAAGATCGCTTAATGAAAGCGTCATGGAATCATGGAAAGATACAAAGGATGATAATAACATGGTGCATAGAAAATGCCTACATAAATCACATAACCAAAAAAGAAGAGGATGTGTGCTCCACGAATCCAAGCGCAAGCTATAGATCCTCCCCATCCGAAAGCTCGTCCCGACACAAAGGAGCATCGAACGGACTTTGCAAAAAAAGAAACAACTACACATCAATCCACCATACAATAATGCTTTTTAATTAAAATTAGTAACTATGGACAAGAAATATGAGTGACTTACTGGGCCACCGCATACATACAATCTATCGATCAATGCAGTGAGACCGTGTTTCTCTGCATATCGAGTCTCTAGGCCAGTGGGATCGTGGTTTGTAATAGAGTGTTGCAAAGAAAACAAAATACAGCTCTTAGAAACATGATTGTCAGTACAAGAGATATTGCAAAAAAATAAGTGAGAAGAATAGAAGAAAAACTTACAAATTCCTCCATATAAGTCCAGTGGCTGCCACTCCCAAGATGATGGGCCATTGTTGTCTCCAGTCGTGCCCTCGCTGCCTCGTGCTGCTATCTTCAACGTCCTGGAGAATCTGTAGCCTCCTCCCTAAGTCGAAGCCAGTCATCCGCTTCTAGCCACTGGGGCTTTGAGGCCCCACTCTTAAGTGCCTTGTGTGAGTCCAATCGTCTGTGGGACATGTATGCACGTATGCACTCCATCATCCAGCTTGTGGAAAACCTATCTGCTGCAGTGGGTACCGGAAACTCCTCATGCAAGGATGCTATTATGTAGTCCTTGCTCCCCTCTGGTATGTTCTTTCAATGATCCAAGACGTGCCGAAAAACTTGTTCACACAACTCTCTCATATGAACCATCACCCTCCTCCCCTCATCATTCATGATGACAGATCCTGTCCTATCATCTACAAGGTATCCATACCCCTCTTGAGTATGTCTAAGATGTGTCCTCTCCCACCTGCAACTGCGCTCCTGGGCATATACAGGACACCCCTCTACATTCGGTGTACCCACGTGGATGGTATATCTTGGAGTAGCACCCATAGGGGTGGCACTTGTGGATGGATGAGAAAAAGTTGATGGAGTGACCGAAGTAGACATCCCCACATGTGTGACAAATCCCATAGGTGACACAACTCCACAACAGAATGACAAGACAGAGATACTGTGTCGGTAACTCCACAAAAACCACCTGAGCCACCCTCTCTCAAACCTACATGAGAGCAAGGAGTAGCACCTGTATCTCGAACTGACCATGGGCTCACCGTATCTACATCTCCACAGCATCTCCCAGAACCACTCCCTCCATCTGGCCCAAGTTGGAGCGTCAACCTCGTCTACTAGAAACCAAAGCATCAAAGCGTGCTGAAGTAGATCTAATGAAATGACACGATGGTGTCCGATGAGACAGTTCTTGGTCTTCCATATCTCTAAATTAAGCCATCTAATATGGAGACATGCGTGTGAAGATCTCATGCAACTCCTCGTCGCTCATCCCTCAACTCATCGTGCTGTCCAAATATCCACAAAGGTCACCTGTACTAACAAAAATTGATGTTAGCATAATCGATATAAAGATTCAAGCAAAGCATAGTAATATAACTCTGAAAAAAATGATTTTACTTAAAATGCATATTCTAGAGTACCCTTATAAGTGATTCATCAATGAATTGAGTAGGTGGATGCTACAAGTATAACATAGCCTATGGTCCCATGTCAATCTCCAAATACAACTCCGCATACACTAGAAGGTCGATAGAAAGGTCACCACAAAAGGATGAGTCCACCTCTTTCTCAAAGAATTCTTGGCCTCCTATCTTTCCATCATTGTTACCTGATTTTGCCTCCTCTACATGGTCCTAGCTTTAGGCGACCTCCACCCCTTGCAATATCAATCCATCTGTCTACATATTGTCCTCATATATGTTGGCAACATTGCTTTCATCATATACTCTCGCACTTTGGGGAGTTGAAGGTACAACATACCACCATCGAGGTTGTCCGAGGTTTGGATAGAAAATTTGTTAGCCCTCAAACAAACAAGGTGGAAAGGCCAGAAAATCTAAAGCAGGAGAGAAGGCCAAGGCAAAAGTGAAACAGAAGATGAAGGCATACCAAGAAGAAATTGGAAGCATAAATGAACAATGTGGAAAAAGCAGGAGACAAGGCCAAGGAAAAAGTGAAACAAAAGACGAAGATGCGCCAAGAAGAAATTGGAAACATAAGAAGTGTAGAAAATTCCTAAATCAAGGAGAAAGGCACACGAGAAAAAGCACAAGTCAATACTTTTGTAAAAAAGGCACAGGGCACACCATGATTTATTTTAAGAGTGCCAGACTCTCACGTGTAATTTCTAAAGGTAGATGGGCGATAGGAAGGAAGCTAGGAAGATAGGAAGACAATGGGAAAAAGGGCCTCTCTAGGCCATGGTTGGCCATGTAAAAAAGAGGATAAGGGGATGACCACCCAAAAGGGATTTATGGTTTTGTATATAAAGTTGAAAAGTGAATGAGAAGCTCATTCTTGTGTGTGGCCAAAAGTGGCTCTCCTCCTCTTCTTCTTCTTCTTCTTCTTCTTCCTCTTGCTTGCTTGAGCTTGTGCTTGAGAGAGGGAGTGTGAGAGTGCAAGGGAGTGAGTGTGTGAGGGTGAGGGACTGGGGAGGAGAAGCTCTCCACCTGGAGCTTGGAGCATGGAGCTTGAGGATGGAGCTCGCTTGAAGCTTGCACTTGGATCGTGGAGCTACCGGAGTGCTTGGGAGAGGAGGTAACTCGATCAGACATGGAGGTAAGCTCACTACACCCATAGAGATGGATGGCGCATCAGCTATGTGAGAGGTAGACATTAGTGCTCGTCGGCTTGGAACGCTTGAAGCAATAAGTGGTCCGTGGGTCTCGGCGGTTGATCGCCTCTATATTTTGGTTTAGTTGTCGAGACAAACGGATTCAAGCCTTGAGCGCTTGTGCGCTTCGAATCAAGCATCGAAGTAGGGTTTTCCCCGAACCGGTGCTTGAGGTAGATAGGTAGGAAGCGAGGGAGTTTGAAGAGGTATTCAATATCCTTAGCAAGTAGGTTTTTTGTTTTTGGACTTGGAAAAGCATGTTGGAGTAGTGTAGGTGTTTCCCTTGTGATTTTTTCTTACATTTAGGTAGGATAGGAGCAAAACATTGAAGCACACAGTAGGGTTTTCTATTGTTGTATAATAGGCTGAAACTGAGAAAAGAAGGGCAAAAAATAAAATTTTGGGTTAAATATTGTAAGGGCAGTAAGACTAAGGTGAGTACAGGCCCGAGCAGGGTGATAAGGGGCCAAGAGTGGCAAGGAAGACCACATTTTGTATTGTAGGGTTTGAGGAGAGCTGGAGAGTGGGAGAGAGAGCTTCATTGCATGGACCTGCTTCAATCTTGCCATCAAGGAGTTCTTTGCCCACCACAGATAATTCCACACCTTCCCCTGCATGAGTAGCTTGGATCTAGAGGTGCTCGACCAGTAGGAAGGCCTCGATCTCTTGGTGCGACGAATTCGGTGAAGTCTGATAAAAAAATGCATCGTGCTCGGCCCATCCGAGTGACGGCGATTCTGGGCCGAGTCCCAGAATTAGCCCTCAGCCCACCGTCCTATATTCCGCCCTCGGCGGCCCACTCGACTCGGATACCCACCGCTCGGCCCGTTCAAATTGACCACTCAGATGAACTTAATATTCGGCCCAACTTGGCACTCGACCCTCGCCACCCTGTAATAGGCCCTTGACCCACTCAGCCCACTCAGACCGGCTAAATTCACCCTTTAGACCGCTTGCATTTGGTCCACCTAACTCGGCCCTTGGATGGGTCGAATCGGGATTCAGCCCCTGCAATTTGGACCTGCTGAGTCAAATTTGGATTTGGTCTAATTTTTAACTTGTAGACCTTGAAACTGACCTAGAGACCACATAAAGCCGAAAGCACATCATAGATCTATCATTGGGCTGAAAACTAGAGCAAGTAGTTCAAAATTTGGCTACGAATGGTCCTTCAAATTACGTATCGTATTTAGTGTAACGGCCTTGCGGGCCGGGGGGCACTGCCCCCCCGAACCCCCACAGAGGGGGCTCTGTCCCCTCCGCACCTCCCCCAAGTAGGTTGGAGAGAAAACGCGCACCGTGATAGGTCCTCCAAATTAGATCCTAGTGTAGTAATGGCTCTAGACAAGCATGGATTCTCACTTGCAAAAGAGCAACCAAAAGCCCATACTCAAGATAGAGACCCTAGAACCCCTGGGGGGTCCACTAAGGTTTACCATATGGTACCACGTGAGTGTAAGGGAGGGGGGTTATTTAAGGGAAGGAATGTACATTTTATAAGATAAGGTCCCATAAATAGGGGGTAGATAAGGGGTATTTTCATATATTTCTTGCACGCAAGTGACATCTTCTTATTACTACTAGTGAATCCCCTGCACTAGAACCTCAATGGGCCAATCTAGCCAACAAGGGAAAAAATTCCACACCGCAAAAACACGTATGTGTTGCATTCAGACTGCATCTAGTCAAAGCGGAAAGCAACAACATCAAGCTACAACTCCGAGGATGACTAGATATGATAGTTCTAACAATAGATGCACCGTGAATTTCACTGCACTGATGATCCAAGACATCAGTGGAGAATCCACATCTAGTCGTGCACTTGGGGACTCAAGGGCATTTGTCAGAAGGCTTAAAATTATAAGTCAAGACCTGGAAGATGAAGGCATAGTACTGTCTACTTATCTTAGGGTCAAACTCACCGCAAAAAGAGAGCACACTATCGATGCTCTCATTGATGAAGGAGCTAATTTTAATATCTTGACCTATGACACCTGGACCCTACTAGGCCAATCAGATCTCACACTGACTAGTGCAACTCTTAGTCCTTACGGGGGGACACTCACAAGCACTTATAGGGAAGTGCAAAATCCTTGTAACTATTGAAATGGAAAGCTTGCCTATCCTCTTCCATGTTTCTCCAAATAGTGCTAATTGTGGAAAAGAAATCCTCCTAGGAAGGCCCTTCAAAAGGGAGACAAAGTGTGAGGCTGATTATGTAACACAAATGATACACTTGACACTACCAAGTGTGAGGATAGTCACAATCTTTAGCAAGGGTGACCTCATCGAACCTCGAGGGAAAGGCAAGGAAGGTGCCTTTCTAGGCAAGCCTACTAACGAGAGCAAGGACTTGTTGAAAGAGTTGATACAAGCGCATGTTGAACAGAGAGAACTAGTGAGCGAGGCCATGCTTGAAACAAGAAGGTCAGGAGGAGACAAGGCCAAGGACAGGCAAAGACTTACAAATATCATAGAAAACCACAAAAGAAACCCAAGTCTTACAGACGAAGGCATCAATGGAGAGCCAGTACAATGCCGTGATGGATATCCAAAGCGTTGCTACGTGCTCAAGGGTATTACACAGGTAACCAATGGATTTGGGTACCAAAGCTCCATGTTAAATCACCTCTATTAGCTGAAGGCCAAACTGTGTCAAAAGCAAAGAAGCAAAGGAGGAAATCTAGACGAAACCCAAGTCTTCACTCAACAAGGTTGAAGTGATTGATCCCCTTACGAAAATCAAGAAACCAAATGGGACTATTCGAAGGGTAGATCCTCAGCCTAGCGTGCTTAACAATCGAATATCATATGTACCTATCGAGTGTGCACGAAATCCACTAAGGCCCAAGGATCCTTTGATTTCTCAAGAGGATAATGAGCATCATAGGCACAACATTGATCATGGTAAGGTTAATTAATCATCAAAGAAAATGGCAAAATCATCTAACAGCCACAAGCAAATCGTCCCCAGCAAAGCCATAGGAGTCCCAAGTATCCTACACCCTCTTTCTCTAAATGGACACATGAAGCACAACAGTAGCTGTCAAGTGTAGCTGCTCAATCTCAATCTCTATCTCCATCTAAGCTTCCAAATTGAGAGCAGAGTTTTGATCCCAAGAAGTGCTTAAAAATAGCTAAAATTTACGAATATCAAGGGAAAAATATTCAACGTCGAAGGTGGCGGCTCGATCTAGGACGATTTTAAGCAGCAAAGTGCTTTAAAGGCGCCCGAGCGACACTTGGTGATTTTTGATAATTTTTCAAACTGCCGTGCGGGTTGTCAAGAGTTGTCAGCCAATGCGGGATGTCAAGCCAGACGCCCAAGATTTTTCAGAGCTCGATTTGGAGCCCAGACGGGGAAATGGCCACAAAATGGTCAAGATATGAAAAGGTGGACACTTGGGAGGCCAAAATTGGGCATGCCTTTTAAGTTTGGACCCCCCCCCCCCCCCCCCCCCAAAAAAAATTTTATGCACTTTTGATGAAAAAACGTGGAGAGAGAATGTGGAGGCATGGCATGATGAAGAACGACCGATTTTTGCGCCTCCTCTCTCCACATCATGATTTTTTGGCTGTGAAGAAGCTATGGAATGGACAATAGGGGGCAACTTCTCTCTATGGGCGGATCTTATCGCCTGTCTTCACCCGTACAATGGTGGCCTGAATGAAGAGATGGAAATCTAGTCTTTCTCTCTCCTCCCTCTCTCTCTTCTAGAGGCAGATTCATGTGGGAAGAAGAATGATTGACGGATGCTTGTCCAACCGAGATGGGATTGCTCCGTGATGCAAGAGGAGGGTAGATTGCTGATTGCGGACTGTCATGGACATTAATAGCTGCTGGAAATCAGTCCCGAAACATAACAAATAAAAAACCCGCAACCCGCAAAGAACGGTAATTTTATTTTTACAAAGGAAATTGATGTTTTATGCCATTTGCTTCCTAAATACTTGTTCCTATGGGCTAATTATGCATTATGTTGTTGTTCGCTATGAGTTTGATTAGTTTATGCTCACAAAATCAGAAAATTATAAGTGTTATGACTGAAATTAATGGTATAAAACCCGTAAAACACGCGTTTAAGAGGCAAAATGGGGGTTTTTTGCAAAATAAAGGGGAAACATGAGATATAACATCAATAGAACCTGAAATTTTGCTGTCAAAGAACCTAAGGGCCACAGCCCATAATCAATTTCAATTTCTAGTTATTTTTTATCGAAAATAATAGAGGAAAAATACCAAAAAATGGTGAAAATGGATTTTAAATGGGAGAAAATTAGGAAACGATGAAAAGAAAATTCCAAAAAATCACATAAGTATTTGTGCAATGTATAATGAAGGTAGAGCACCAGGTTAGCCCCGGTTTACCATCATTTCTATGTTTTTGTCCGTATTTATTGCTTTCTCTACAAAGAAATACACATAAAATGACACTTACACCTATCAACGATTGCAAAACATTAAACGGTAGGGTGAGAGGGGAGTTTGAGCGTCAAAGTACAATCTTAAATCTGATTTATGTGTTGCATCATGGCTATAGGATGTGTTTTAAAATAAAGGAAAAGGCAGCATGAGCGTAAAGCTCGGTGTCTTTCCTCGTTTCAGTACATAAACGTTAGCATGAAAATCATGAAAAGATTGGTTTTGCACGATATACAATGCTGATTTTCTATTGTTTGTGCACTAAACCATTCACATTATGCACTATGCATGGTTCATGATATCGAAGAAAAATCTCCTAGACTGCATAGCAATTGCTTTCTTAGGACTTTGACCCACGATTGAGAGTGTGAGATTATCCCTTGCCGTAGGGTAGAGGCTCGGTTTCCTAAGGGACTGTGAAGTGAGGAAGCATGGTATATCTCCTCGAAATACGAGAAATATAAAAGAGATGAGTTTGTGCTCGTTTGTGTTATATGTTTAGCAGCGCATCAAAGGGCCAATCCCTGAGATGTAGGAGAGCTACAGTGGGGCTCCAACTATTAGTCGGTGGAGTGCCTCTTATGTGTGTGTGATCATGGCATTGCCAATGTATAAGGGATCTCCCTCTGAGGAGTTCAAGGGAAATGTTGGACTATAAACTATAAACGCATGAGTTAAGCTTTAGGGCGGTTTGTCCTTCAGTCTTATATTGACGCTCCTGGTTCGCGAGGCCGTGAGGGTGTTTGTGTGTCATGAGCATGAGGTCTAGCTAGTGCTATAGCCAGTGCCAGCCCATTTCAAGTCCCATCACAAATGTCCAAAATGCGGGACATGACACCACCCTTAGCTCTTAGCCTAAGGGTGGGTGGGCATGTGCAATTCATGACTAGCTCAACTAATGCTCAATCTGCATAGGTGAATGCGCAAAAGGCAACAAAAGACATGGCCACTTCTGATCTGCTTAAGGACTTGATACTGTAGCCTACCAATAGTGGCCAGTCTGCTGAACTGGTCGCTACTACTTCCAATCAGGAATCACAGCAGTCATAGCCTTTGGCCATGATGATGCCCCTTACGAAATGTATCCTTAGCCATTCACCAGTGAAAGAGGTGTCGCAACCAACATCATTGATACCTCCAACACTGCTGAAGCACCTAAAGCCTAGGCTTGAGGAGAAACCTCTCTAAAATGTGGCCCAAGAGATGGCGCATTTGACCAATCAACCTAGCAAGGTTGTTCAGTAGGTCACAGCTAAGTCCCATGAGAGCACACTAGAGAAAGAGAGTGCTAAGGCCCAACCAAGCACATCAATAGCTAACCTAGTTCAGGGTCCTGAGTCTTTTAAAAAGACACATTCATTGCCCACGAATAAGAGGAGAATACAACGAACACAACAGCAGTTAACAAGTGGTTGTGGGTGCCAAGAAGATTGAGACCAAGAGCATGGAAGAACTTGGGAATAAAGCATCGAGTCCACTTGCTAAGGAACCCATTGCCATCTCCCCTAACAGCGATGAAACCTTAGAAACATCCCTGTGTTTTGATAAGTCAAAGAAACCATCACCATCAACGATTGCTTGCAACACTCAATCCACTGACAACAGAACTTGCATTGACCAATCAAGAGTGGATATAACATTGTCACAACAGGATGACAAATCTATACCTGTCGCATCCAAGGAGAACCATGACACAATAACAACAAAGCCTCAAGAGAAACATGGAAACCTCGAGGACATAAGCAATCCTAGAGTTAACCAATCTTGCTCGTCTAGGCCTGAACCCCCAGCTATGCTAAAGCCTAGGGAAACTCCTAGAACCTTGCATGAGATAGCAACGCAGGGGATTCACTAGTAGTAATAAGGAGATGTCACATGTGTGCAAGAAATATATGAAAATACCCCTTATCTACCCCCTATTTATGGGACCTTACCTTATAAAATGTACCTTCCTTCCCTTAAATAACCCCCTCCCTTACATTCACGTGGTACCATACAGTAAACCCTAGTGGACCCCCTGGGTATAGCAACCGAGTAAGCCCTCATTGAACATAGAAGTGTCACAGAATGCTTAACTGATTTGGATGCTAAGCTCAAAGTGTTCGCACATGTCTACATCCTTGCAGACATGGGCGCCTTCCCTAGGGAGCAGCTTGAAGAATACTTGCCATTTCCCCTATCCTAAGAAGAGAAAGAACATCTTGACGAGCACTATGACAGGCTCCTACATGAATGCATGAGACTCATCTCTAACGAGGAATTCAATGAACTACGCTTACCTGTGATATTCAATGATGTGCTCTGCCAACCAAATCTCTTAGAGATAGAGCAACTAAAGTGACAATCAGAGGGTCAAAGTCAATTTGAAAAATGTTGGTTTGAAAACCGCACGTTACAATGGTCAAACTAGGAGCCCAGATTATGACATGAGTCTTAGAGGAGCGATTGGCCAAATGGCGGTCTCAAAGAGACCCAACCTATGTGGCACCAACTTCCTTGCAAGTGCTAAGGGGTATGGACTTAGCCAAAACTAGCCAAGAAAACTCTCTAATTGATAAGGTTCTCACTGAGGAGGAGCTACATGTTGCGAATAGGCTCGAACAAGGTACCATGCTACTCGACGTTGCAAAATATCTATTTTTATTGAGTAAGCCGCCACGAGTACCGGATACGTGGGCTACACTCTAGTATAATCCTAAGTTCTGCAACTAGTTTTTATCCTCACGAAGCGACATGGATGCATAAATTGTACACAAATGAACAATGTGTTTTGTGACTGTGAATAAATAATACCCAAGCGAGCACACACACAAGCAGAGAGAAATGTTTAGGGTTTGATAGGTTGAGCTCCTAGGGTCCTCGTCTCACCACATGTCTAAAAGTCATGTGACCATTCCCACCTCCAAGTAAAGGGCACATATTCCTCATGACCGCCATGGGAAGCCTTGACCAACACCTTTGAGGGTGTACACGGGGCACCGTCCCTTTCTACGAGCTCTCCCTCTGCTTTCGATCTCTCTCTCTCCACTTTCTACGAGCTCTCCCTCCGCTTTCGATCTCCCCTTCTAGAAACGAGCCTTGCTCCAGTTCATCACAACCAGTCCGTGTGATTTGGGGTGAGCAAAGATCTACTATGGGCTAGAAAAGGCCCGTGGTCGAAGCAGGACAAATATTATCACAGGGGCCGTCCCTCTACAACGACTACTATGCACTGGATGATCTACTTTTTGCAAATAATTGCATCATGCCTCAAGGCCTAACCCTTGGTTCACTTTTTGCAAGTTTCCTCACATTAGCCGTCATGGAGCACCCAGTGCAACTGGCCTGCAAGGGCTATCCACCGTGGAGGGAGCATATGGCACAAGCTCCTCCGCTAGAGCGCTATGTGCCTACCCTTAAGAGGTACGCACCAAAAAGAGGCCTTAAGCGACACCGCCCCAAATGCATGCCAAAAACTTCCCAGGCCAGGAAAACGAAGGCTCAAGGGAACTTCCAAGGGATGGCAACCTCAGTCGTGCACACCCTCACCAGACGTTCAGGCACTAGGTGCTCGAAAGAGGAGAAGGAAGCTAGAAACAAGAGGGAATTTGTTGAATTATTTAAAAGCATTCTTGAAATAGCTACGCCCAAGGACTACACCATTCAGGTCCCGGCCGATATCTTCCCTGCCTGGCCTAATGGGAGCCCCTCACCGGCACAACCCCAGTCGCCTGACCACCCGAACTCACCCCGCCTCATACAAAAAGAATAGCCCCTATGTTGTATAAGTTGCTTAACAAAGGCCATCTTGCCATAACTTTTTGTCCTTAAGTAGTTGAAGGGGCAAGCTCCCCCCAACTGTACAAACCTCCCTTACTACTAATACATGGCATGCCTTCAACAAGCACCGATGAGATGCATTGTATTTAACACCATAGGATTTAGATGAAGTAATATCTTTTTGCATTGCATCTGTTCATCATAATTGACGCATGTGATTTGCATATACTCTCACGAAGCGTCCAGTGGATGCAAGACGACACATGTCTTCGTAACGAAAGTGTTTAGGTCCCAAGTCACCACAAGACCACCAACCTCACAAGGAGCCATGACAGAAGCCTCACTGCCGAAAGTGAAAATCACCCTTGCCAATTGCCTACATCACATGACTCAAAGCAGGATCAGGGGCCACTCTCTCTTTCTGGGTAAAACTCTACACTTGGCACTCACGGCAACTGTTACCTCAATTGTACCAACATTGCATGGTACAAAGAGGTTTTGCAAAATCTCTAGTATATCTCCCCATCTCAACAACTATTTCTCTAGCAACGAGCCTAGTAACACAATCATCTTTGTAATATCCATTTTTCACAACCTTTGGATCTCCACGTTTCTCAATCCAAATAAAAGGTTGATAGCCTCAATGTACCGCAATGGTTGCATTCATTTTATCCCCAAAAAAAACCAAAACAAGAAAAAGAGAGAGAAAAAAAATAAAATAAAAAATAAGAAGAAAAAAATAAATAAATAAAAAGAAAAGAAGCACCCATGATCACAGCATAGCACCTACGGGTTCTCAAATTAGGTACGTCCATTGACCTTGGTCGGCTGGCTCCATCCCTATTACCCTAGCCCTTTAACATCACCCCCAATTGTTCAGGGCACATCAAGGGCATGATATACCTAGGGAGCTTCTCTCGCCTATGGTTAGACCTATCACTCTGAACCATATTTGCACAATTCTTTTTCACACTCCATCTCAGTGCCATTGCAATCAACAGTGGTAACCAAGGCACGGAAGACCAAGGAAAGTACATTGTACTCTTCAACCACTACAAATAGCCCCCAGCTACCAAAGCTAAGACATCAATGAGCTCAATTATACTACATCGTGTTGTCAAAATCACAAATGATATCTCAAGAAGCCTTCAAGTGTACTTCTCCTCAACATCAACAATTTTTCCCACCCCATTAAACCCTTGCTTCATCCACCCATTACTATGAGGAACCAGACTAGTGGCCTTCTAACTACGTAATATCTAAGTATGCACGTGCACTCACATAATATCTACACCGCAATATATACACAATTTGAGTCCTCAAGTGCAGGACAATACTGTCAGCCTACTTAGAGTTCGACATGTCTCCCAAATGAATCAAACTACATCTTGTGCAGGATAAGAGGACTAGCACTACCCCCAAGGAGAGACCACATATGAGAGGTTTTTAATTGCCTGTATTGAAAAATCCAACAAAAGTGCCATCATCTCTTCATCAACACTCAACTCTAAATTCTTATCCTTCATAATCATGCACGCCCACCAAAGAATCGTCATCACGTGTAGAATCCCCAATAAAAACAATATATGTACTAGCCCTCAATGCAATTCCCAACAAAGAACAACCCTATCACCAACTCCAACAACCCTACCACTAGCCAACCAGGCCAACAACACACCCCCAACGACCTTCATCTGCACCACCACCAAAACTCCTCTAAGGCAAACCACAGATGTCCCTTCCGTCCACGTCTTCGGTGTATGCCAAAGCTTGCTACCTACGATGATGAGTGCCATGGGACTAGCATTCCTCTAGGAGGGAGGTAATGTTAACCCTCAAACAAACAAGGTGGAAAAGCCGAAAAATCTAAAGCAGGGAGACAAGGCCAAGGCAAAAGTGAAACAAAAGACGAAGGCACGCTAAGAAGAAATTGGAAACATAAGAAGTGCAAAAAAGTCCTAAATCAAGGAGAAAGGCGCATGAGGAAAAGTGCAAGTCAATACTTTTGTAAAAAAGGCGTAGGGCATACCCTGATTTATTTTAAGGAAGGAAGCTAGAAAGATAGGAGGACAATGGGAAAAAGGGCCTAGGCCATGGTCGGCCATGTAAAAAAGGGGATAACCGCCCAAAAGGGATTTAGGGTTTTGTATATAAAGTTGAAAAGTGAATGAGAAGCTCATTCTTGTGTGTGGCCAAAAGTGGCTCTCTTCTTCTTCTTCTTCTTCTTCTTCTTCTTCTTCTTCTTCTTCTTCTTGCTTGAGCTCGTGCTTGAGAGAGGGAGTTTGAGAGTGCAAGGGAGTGAGTGTGTGAGGGTGAGGGACCATGGAGGAGAAGCTCTCCATCTTCTCCTCTCCTCTTCTCTTCTCTTCTCATCTCATCTCATCTCATCTCTTCTCTTCTCTTCTCTTCTCTTCTCTTCTCTTCTCTTCTCTTCTCTTCCCTTCTCTTGCTCGCTGCAACGGATCTTGGAGCGTGGAGCTTGAGGATGGAGATTGCTTGAAGCTTGCACTTGGATTGTGGAGCTACCGGAGTGCTTGTTGGGAGAGAAGGTAACTCGATCGGGCATGGAGGTAAGCTCACTACACCTGTAGAGATGGATTGCATGTCAGCTATGTGAGAGGTAGCCATTAGTGCTTGGTTTGGAACACTTGAAGCAATAAGCGGTCCGTGGGTCTTGGCAATTGATCCCTCTATAAAATTACATGTTCAAAATCACATACAAGAGAGATTTAACATTTGTGATATATACCATGTCATAATAAAATTTTAAAAAACATGAGTTCATGCACCTATTCACAATGGGCCGACAAGACAAACGTGTCGCGCAAATCTGTCCATCTATTTGGAGAAATCCAGATGGACCTTGTCGACCAGTTACCCTGACTCCTTCCAGTACCACTTTGAACCACTACACCATCGAATAGGATCATTGAGAAGCTACGGTAATCCACCGTGATAATACTTTGCAAGTTCCCAAAATACTCCATCTCTTCTATAATGGTGTTTGGATCCGTGGCTCACCGTCGGCTCTCTTGCTCAAACTTTGCCATAATACTACAATCCGTTCTGGAGCACATTTTGTTAATATGTCCCATGCAAAAATGTCATCCGTGTGACCATGCCGCACTGTATATTTTGTACTATACATTGAAATGGTTAATTATTTGTCACATATAAAATCTAAATACGATAGCTTATAAAACATGTGGTCACCTTTAGACTACATCCCCTCGAGAATTCCCACTCCTCATTAGTAGAGACCTCCACCCCTTCATGAGAGGTTGTGATCAAAGCTCCATATAACTATTCCATAGATATAAATTGCGGAATCTTCTCCATGCCCTCGGGATATCGAATCAGTCGATGGTTCATACTACATCAAAATTCAGATCATGCTTCTTCCTAATCTTTTCTGGCTTGCTTGTACCTAACAAGCCACATCTCCATGGAGGCATGGTGCAACATACAAAAATGATTCACTTTCTCCTCTGTTGCAGCATCCATTCTTTTTCCTACCCCATTTCCAACCACCACATCTTTGATCAGTCTATCATCGTCCTTCAGTGACCATAGCATACTATTGTCTGAATCCACCATTGATGCCTCAGACACCAACCAACCTTCAGCCATGCTACCTTCTGGTCGAGCTCATTGTCGCACAAAGCCTTTCAGGGTTTTCATGAAGCCCTCTAAGAAGAACATCCATCGTGTATGGACAGGTCCTCTAATCTCCACTTCATCTACAAGATGCACCAGGAGGTGAGTTTGTATCATGATCATGATGGTGATGGGCAAGTACTTCTCAAATAGACAAACCGTCTCCACTACTCCCCGCCTTGCAAATTCAATAGAGGATGTCTTGATCTCCTTTTGTGAGATCCATTGCACTAAATTTGACAACCTGTAAATCGCCCTGCGTATTTCTGGAGTGAGGCATCCTGCGATCGCAATCGGTGGTATAAACCGCCACAAATGAAGAAGCATTACGAACACCGACTAGACTCGATAGCAAAATATGCAGACCGCTTAAAATCCATTCGTAGTACAAACCTAACATATATTATGCCAATCATGGGTTTTTAGCCCTAATAGTTGGTCATCTTTAGAAAAAGCAGATCTGAGAGAGTGCATCATACTCGTCGAAGTGCAGATATATGTGATAATTTGCTTCACAATGTGCTCTTCTTTAGTGGACAAAACCTAAGGAGCGTAAGGTAGTTGCAAGCGACCATCAGTACCTGACTGTGGCCAAAGTGCCTCCATCTTGCCTACCTCCTTCAAATCCATTTGTGCCCCTGCAGAGTCTCTCTTTCCTATGATGTGGTCCCATAGTAAGCTGCCCACATTCTTGAAAATATACATGGGATCCAACAAGTGGTTGATCTGTAAGTGTGTCTAATACGACAACTCGTAGAAAACTGAGAACGGTCACATTCCGTTTGGATATGACTCTGTGTGGATCATTTTCAACTCGTACCAACTTTGGGTGTTGTCATCCAAGAAAACCTTCCCTCAGTTCATGACCCTCTAGTAAGAAAGCGGTGTGTCCTTGATATACCATCTTCTTCATGGTTTGTGACCTTTGGGAGTCAATTGTGGCCCACATAAGGGACATGCATGATAACCTGAGGTAACCAAACATGTCCCAATACCTCTTTCTTGTGAATAAAAACTTGAATGAGCTATGATAGATATGACCAACAAGAATGGAAGCCTACTTACATTAGAATTCCCCAAATCCCAAAAAGTCATGCATGGTCCACATGAGAATGGCCCCTATATTGGCGGACCATCGACCATCGTGCTTGCTCATATTTTCCACAGTGACCCCCTCCTCCCACAAGATCTTAACTCATCGACTAATGGACAAAGATAAACATCCATATTCTTGACTTTGTAGTGGCCTGGAATGAGCAAGCTAAGGATCAGGTGTCCTTTCTTTCTAGAAAGCCATGGTGGGATATTGTAGTTAACAAGGACTACATGCCACACACTGTAAGAAGTTAAGCAGAGACTGAAAGGGTTCATGCCATCCATAGTAAGACCGAGCCAAAGATTCATTGGCTCTCGTGCAAAGCTTGGAAAGGTAGAGTCAATGTGGCTCCATGCGTGTAAATCTGTTGATATTTGTTGGACTCCATCTATGGATCTATTCTGCGCATGCCACGTTGTCAAGCTCGCCAAGCCTGACATACAAAACATGTGATATATATGGGGGATAAGTGGAAAGTGTCTAAGAACTTTCTGAGGGATGGTTTGCCCTTGCAAGTCCTGTCAATAACTATGAGCACCACACTTTGGACATGTCTCCATAGTCCTGTACTCTCCTCAAAATAGCACGCAATCGCTGACACATGCATGGATGTTGTTGTAGTCCATGCCAAGCTTTCGTAAAATATGTCGTGCATCATCACAAGACTCAGGCATGGTATTTCTAAGTGGTAATATATGATACTTTAGAAACTTGAAAAAAAATCATAAAACATCTTGAAAAAGCACAATTGTTTTTATAATGATGCCGAAAAGAAATCAACGAAGCGGACGTAGAAGGTACCTGAACAACTCAGTCACACTCGTATCACTCCACTCATATTTTGCTTGCACACTTAGGAGTGCAAGTAGCATCTTTAGATGAGATACTCGGTACCCATCATATAATGGTATGGATGCTTCCTCTCTAAGTGGATCAGATGTCTCGGCATCCATGGGCATCAATGTATTGATCATTGCCTCCATCTCTGGTTCCAAGATTGTAGGAAAGTCTAAAATGTTGCATGTCTCCTCTGGTATTGATGATATAGACTAGATAGTGCCTTGCAAGTGGTGGATTGGCTCAGGCAGTCTATTCATCGCATGCCCAAAAACTCTTCTAACTGTCCACAATAAGTGCACTCCTTGGGATGAGACGTCACTCCCTATATAAATTTTATGGCCACATCCAATGTTTTTGTATATGATATTCAATTAGTTTGTGAATATAATGCATGATTGATACACACTAAGCCTACTGTTTACTCAAAGTCTGAGATCGCCTAATCAATGATCTCTGATTGAAACTCACTGAACCGCCATACGTGTTCTATAGACAAGTGACGTTTTCGTCTAATTGCCAACTTGCACATTGAGAGCAAGGACACGGGACACACTGATTAAGATATGCCTCACGATCTTGAACATCACAACCTTCATTGCTTTCCATTTTGTCTATGTTATGACAAACAAATTGTTTTTGTTCTCATTCTCTTTATCTTTCTTCATTTGTTTGAGAATGGATTTCTTCTCTTGTAAGTCAACAAAATTAACATCAATTAAAGTCTCGGTTTTCTGCCCATTTCTTTGTACCTTTCTTTGTGCTCTTTGTTTTATGTTCTCTCCCCTTTTTCTCTCTTTCTTTATTGCCCCTATCTTCATTTCTCTCCAGCCCCTTATGTTTTCTCGCTCATTCTCCTCTCTCCCTCCCTCTCTCTCTCTCTTAATCCTTTTCTTTATTGTCTTTCATGTTTATTCTCTCTCTCTCATTCTCTTTTCCTTTTCCTTTCTTTTTCTCCCTCTCTCATTTCCTAGCTTTCTTTCTCTCTCTCTCTTTCTTTCTTGCCCCTCTCTTTGTTTCTCTCCACCCCTTTATATTTTATCACTCATTCTCCTCTCTCCTTCCCTCTCTCTCTCTCTCTCTCTCTCTCTCTCTCTCTCTCTCTCTCTCTCTCTCTTTTCATTTCTTTGTTATCTTTCATGTTTATTCTCTCTCTCTCTCTCTCTCTCTCTCTCTCTCTCTCTCTCTCTCTCTCTCTCTCTCTCTCTCTCTCTCTCTCTCTCTCTCTCTCTCTCTCTCTCTCTCTTCCTTTTCCTTTCTTCTTCTCCCTCTCTCATTTCCTATCTTTCTCCCTCAATACACCTCATTCTCAAGAAAAACCCTCTCTTTGTTTCTCTTCACCCCCTCATGTTTTCTCACTCATTCTGCTCTCTCCCTCCCTCTCTCTCTTTCTCTCTTTCTTTATTATATTTTATGTTTATTCTCTCTCTCTTTTCCTTTCTTCTCCTCCCTCTCTCATTTCCTATCTCATTTCCTCTCTTTCTCCCTCAATGCATATCATTCTCAAAAAAAAAACAAAAAAAAGAAGAAAGAACAAGAACAAACCATGTCTTTGTTTCTCTCTACCCCCTTGTGTTTTCTCATTCATTCTCCTCTCTCTCTCCCTCTCTTTCTTTATTATGTTTCATGTTTATTCCCTCTCTCTCTCTCGTTCTTTCTTCCTTTTTCTTTCTTCTCCCTCTCTCATTTCCTCTCTTTCTCCCTCGATGCACCTCATTCTCAACAAAAACAAACAAAAGAAAAGAAGAAAGAATAAGAACAAACCAAGAGGGAACAATGTACTCACCGCAAATGCCCAAGGATGGATTCTTCATCTCCTCTTTGTGATGGTCCCTCTTCGCCCTTCGCGCACTTCCTCTTCTTCTTTGCGAGCGGTAGCAGTGGTGGCAGCGGTGGTGAGAATCTCTCCTTCTCCCTCTTTCTCTCTTTCTCTCCCTCTCCCTCACAAACGCACGATCTCTTTTGCTCTCTCTTTTGCTCTTTGCGGCAAAATGATGTGCTCGGATTTTGGCCAATTTTTTTTACTCTAAGTACTGTCGCTATTTGCGACGCAAATAGCAACACTGCTGATATGCGTTGCAACTAGCCATCGCTATTCCCCTATATCCTTGTAGTGCTTGCTTTCAATGCAGCTTTTGAGATTATAGTCCTAGGATTCTCTAGGTCTGAAGGGGAATTGTTATAAAGTCAACTTCACTCTTTTAGGAATAATAATGATTGGGAAAATTTTAGAGCTTGCAAGAGTAGAAGGCTTTTAGTCCTTATTGGTAATTTAGCAATTTTCACCTTACGAATCTCCTTATGAGTTTTAAAAACAATTAAATTAGTCATCTTTTTAGTATTATCAACTTAGAGTTAGTTAAAAAATGTTAAAGAAGTATAAGAAAAAATTAAACATTTCTAAAACGTTAGAAAAAATAACATACAAGAAATTAATTTTGTTGCAAGAAACACAAGTTGTAAAGTAGTATCATAATCTTATGAAATAATTTAAATGGTAGCAAATTTTATTAAGCTTAGAGAGAAAAAACCAATGCGCCTTAAGAAAAACAAAGTAACACACTTATAAAACCCTAATGATCATCTCTGATAGTTAGGCAAGTCAAATTATCTCAAAAGTCAAGAAATATAGACAAATTAATTATAGGGACAAACAACTTATATTTATGGCACGTTGAAAACTATAAAACTTTTTGGTTTTTTGGAAATAGTTTTGATATCTTTTAAAATAATAAAGAGTAGAAATCCCTTGCAAAAATATTAAAACAATATAAGCATTCATTGGAAAATATCTATTGCTAACTTCATTTGATAAAACCTAATTGTGGTTTCTAGTCGTAAATGTTCTAAGAATAGTTTGTGCCTTAGATGCTAGACAAGTTTAATCAACATTGCACCTCCCCAAAGGCAACATATGGGGTTTTTACATCCAATTTATCAAATTCTACCTACCTATGAGCATATGGGCCAACATCTAGGTAGGAGGTCTTGTACTTAAGGGTCCCTCTTATGGTAATACAAAAACTAGGAAGCTCTAGTTAGTTTTTGGTAATATTCATGCTAGACTTATTATAGAGAGAAAATCTATATAAATACATTGTGGTGTGCATTGGGAACTCGGGACCATGGGTGGGATGATTTCCCTCCAATAGGGAAGATCTTTTTGTATCTTTGGCTCTTACTAGATGATCTAGCAATCTAAATATCTAAATTATCAAAAACAATTTTTTACAAATAAATTCTTTCTAATTTCATATGCTTGCATATAACAAGGATGTAGAAGAAATCCAATATGAAGGTATAATTACTAAAATTGTTTTTTTGTTTCAAACAATGTGTGTAGTATGCTATGCTTAGAAAACTAAAGAATGCAGCATTTATTGTTGAGATGGCAAGCTCAATATATGCAAACATTGATGATGGATTGCCTGGTTAGATGGGTCTATACATCTACACTTAGCATGTTAGTGTTCATTATGATCCTCACATGGCCAGTGACTTTATCACTTATTATATTTGGTTTGTAATTGCGCCTACCTACAACTAACATAGAAATAGTGCCAATCAATTAGTGTAGTAAGTTATGCACTATTCGACTAAGTAGGCCACTTTCCTTTATAGTGTATCTTATCTATACTTTGTGTAAATTATAATGTGTGTGAAAGAAGAAGAAAAAAACAACAAGAAAACATTTTGGCCACCATCTCTCTTCTTGTGTTCTTGAGTGAGCTTCCTCTTGTGTATATGTTATGTGTTTAGCACAACACCTCAAGCAAGTCCCCCCATCATGTATTTTGTGACATAGTATCAAAGTGATGCCACTAAGAGAGGCTAGTTTTGAAGGTTGAAGTGAAGGAGAAGAAAAAAAGGATTTGAGCAAAAGTAGTACAACCCATCATATTTGTGTTTCATGACAACGATGAAGAAGGACACAAAATTATATGCGTTAGTCCTTGTCTTTAGAAACATGATTTTAGTTGATAGCATGCACAGAAGATTGTGTTTCTCAAGATAACTTGCTTATTGACTATCAATCACACAAATTTGTAAATTTCTGAAAATCAAACCCACCAAAATCATACCTATATAGATGTTTTCCATCATCAAAGTTAGTGGTACCTTATTTTTACCATTAAGTAAGATATCTATTTTTTACGAATAAGGTTGCAAGGATTGAAACCTTGCGTAGCAATTTATTTAGCAATATTCAACATCAAAGTTCCACAAAAGCTTGGAAGGTAGAGATTAGACCCAGATATTTTCTCTTGTTCAATGGTGGTTAATATCTTCCAAGAGAGATGCACTTATTGGAACTAGACTTCTTCATGTGAGTAGTAGGTTTGAAATGTAATAAACTAAGTTCTTATAGACGTCTTGTTTGAAATAAAGAGATCTTTTATACAAGACTTCTCAAAATGTGGTTAGTAGCCCTCAATCCAAAAAAAAAAAGGAAGTCCGCTTTTTAAAAGAAAAGCATACTTTTCAAGGCCAAAACTACTCATTTTTCCTCCTGTTTTGGAGCCCCTTTATAAAACCTCCTTTTTCATTCTTAGTTCATTTCTTTAAGCACTCAAATGACATAACCACATGCATACACTCAGGCCCTTCGACAAGTAAGATATATTTTCAAATGTATGTATTTTCTCCTTTGAGATATTATGAAATAAAGTTCACTTACTTTCTAGATAAATTAGGATAAGTATTTATATATTAACTGCAAGGAAATGTATTTTGTTGCAATGTGTGTTTGAAACTAATATTGACAAAATTCTTAGGCAAATATTTTGTGAAATATTTAGATTCAAATGAAAACTTAGCTATTTCATGAAATACAAAGTACAATTGTCCCATTAATGGTACAAATTTATATTGTGTTAGTACTTGAAATCGAATTTTTCTCCCTTATCTTATGAAACACAATTTTAGTTCGTGACTTTGTAGTTTATCTCTAAGAAATTCACATTTCTTATAATATTCTAAATTTTTGTATGGGTTTTTGTCTTGGGAAAAGAAAAAGAATATGAAAAGTATTTGTGATAAAAATTAATAAAAAGGAGACTATCCTCTAAAGGGATCGAGTAAGAATTGATTAAAGAGATACATAATGATATGCTTTTTGATTTTCTTAGTAAAGGAAGAAATTTATTTAAGTTCAAGTATATCAAGGAGATATTGAGTGTTCCTTTCAATCTTCAAGAGCTTTTGGAGGATCTTACTAACAAGTTGCAAGTTTATAGGGAAATAGACTAGGCATATAGAGAGTCTTGCAATTGAAAATTATGTGTATTACACTTATTCAAGTAACCAATGCTTCCAAGACAACAAGCTTCAAGTTTATAAGGAAGATTATACTAGGTATATAGAGAGTCTTGCAATTGACAATTATGTGTATTACACCGATTCAAGTAACCAATGCTCCCAAGATAACTCTTATTACTAGGTGGAACCTCATTGAAAGTAGGCTGACCTTTATCAAATAATATGTCCATGGACATTCTAACTAGCACAAATTTGGCATGTGTTACCCAAACCTAAATATAATCCAAAATGCAAAAAAAATTATATATTATTGGAAAGCTTTTCAAATAAGGAATCTTAATGTGTAATTTATGACAAGTTGTGATTTTATTTGTAAAAAATTCAATGTAAACCTATTTTATTAATATGTTATTGCTTATAAACATTAAAAGCATACACTAGGTTAACTTGGTTTTACCATGCAACAACTCATCTCTATGTTTTGTTAATACATGATTCTCCAATATCATAACATTTTTCTCTTCAATAAGATTGGGTTACACCCTAAAAAATAAGTATAGTCATCACCAAAAAATCATATCAATGAAGAGCTCTTGCAAAAAGGAGATGTGCTATTGTTTATGGCAGCTTTAGAATATAACCTTCCATCCAACCAATGATCAAGTTTTTCTTTTCCTTCAAATCTCCACATATGTTTCCTAGACTCTAAAATAGTATTGAGTTTTGTTCATTTTATGTTCAATTCATACTCATATTCTAGCTAAATATGAAGATAATAAATATGTTTTTTTATAGAGATGTAAAGACTATTGGATGATTGATCTATAGCTAAGGATGTGATTTAAATATCAGTATTAGAAAAAATATGTGAATTTGAAAAAGAAGAAGAATAAGGAAGAAGAGTAAGAAGAAGGAGAAAGGAATAAGGAAATGAGGATGGAGGGAGACAAGAAGGGGTCAAAAATTTTCAAATTGAGTATTCATTGTCACTTTTATGATAAAAGGTGGCCAATTATTGTCATCTTTATGGAGGCCCAGATTTCTAAAGTTGATCCCCCAAATATATTCTCTCTCTAGGATCTGTTACAAGGCCTTTTCAAGACCTCAAATCTCTTCTAAAGAATGAATATAATTACTTTAAAAACTATATACGCATACAATCTATACTATTAGTTAAGGAGAGGTGGGGGGTGGGTGCCATGTGACAACCCCCCACCTCCCCCACAAAAAAAGAAAGAGAACACGGGGGCAGGTGCCACACGTCCAGCACCCGCCCCCCGCAAAAATCGCGCCCGCCTAGCGCTTCAAGTCTAAGATGAGAGAGAGAGAGAGAGAGAGAGAGAGAGAGAGAGAGAGAGAGAGAGAGAGAGAGAGAGAGAGAGAGAGAGAGAGAGAGAGAGAGAGAGAGAGAGAGAGAGAGAGAGAGAGGCACCTCCCACTTAATTTGTGGCATCCAAAAAATGTGAAGCTATTGAGGCATAACTAGCTTCACCATGCCATTTTTTTGCATAATTAACAATTAGGGGCAATAAAGTGATAATAAATCATATTTGGAGTGAATGTTTTACAAAAATGAAGACATATGAATGGCTCAACTGAAATGAAACATGCATTTAGTATCCAAGAATTTGTGGGATAGTCTCAAGTAGCTTAAAGAAATATATTATTATGAGTGGAGTACACCGTTTATCAAGTGTGAAGCACATCGTTTGAGTGATTTTTTATGAGAAAAAGGAAGTAAACATTTGATAACATGGTTGCTTTCCTTTGCTCCCAAAATGTAAAGTGATCGAGGTGTATCCTTGCAAGCGTTGCATTGATGCCAACTCATGAAGGTGGTTAGCGGTCAATGTCAGTTAGGAGGCCAGCTTATGTGCATGTATGTTTACACACACACACGTCACTTGTTCAATAAGGGTAATTAATATGTTTATGATTATGACAATCTTGTAGAATGCCATTACTAGTACATCCACCTAAAGACTATGAAGGATTTTGTCAATTTCACTTTCACATTTTTGAATCAAAAATTACAAATATATTTAGTGTGCAATGTAGGATATAAGTGCAAATTAAGAGAAACCATGGTTGATAGGCATTGCCCCTTTCCTCTATGTTTAAAAATGATTTGATTTACACATGCTCATAAGGATTGAACATCATGTTCAAGATGATGACTTGTAAAGCCATTGATTGTTATACCAACCTTTAAAACATGGTTTAATGAAATTGATGAAAAGTGGTACACTTGTGTATTCATGTCTCAAACCAAGCCAATGAGTGGTAAAGTGCAAATGCCTTTTCCTACTTCGTTGGTCTTGTGTGAACTCATTTTTAGACAACAATCTTGAAGATTTGGAGAAACTTTATGTGGATTGCTTATTAATATATTAGTCATAGATGACTTTTTCTCCAAAAGGAGCACCTTACATAAAACAACAACTTATGAAATGCATAAACGTGCTAAAAACTTTTCACATCATCACATACATCACTCTCTACTTATGATAAAATGATTGAGGCAAATACTAGAAATCGTTAGATTTATTTTGAAGAAAAGTCAACTTGCCACAAATGAGCAACAATAATGTTGATTGGTTTCTTTTTACACCATCTTACATGTCATGGACAAAATAAAAGGTAATTTTTTCTTAGGGTTCTAAGAAATGGGCAAAACCTTTAGGCTTCAAGATTACATGGACAAGGAACCACAACATCCAACCCTACTTGTCTAGTATCAAAACCTTTCCTTTTTTAAAGGGCCATGAAACTCATTTGATGTTGAGCATGCATTTGCACTTGCTAATGATGTTGAGCAGGCAATTGATTCAACAATTAGTTTGCTTTGTAGATGTGCATCATGGTGCAAAAGGGGCCCACATGTCCTTCTTATCATTGCCCATTTTGCACAATGTGCCTTACCATCACATATGAGAATGGAATGCTTAATGGTGGATTCAGGAAACATCCTTACTTCCAACAATTCTTGTAAAAAAGCTACTTCTTTTGATTGTAGCAAAAGTGAAGGAACAAGCTCTTTATACCAACTTGCATTGTATCCACTGCTACAATGATCAAATAGTGCGGCTATTCTAATACTAAACAAAGACAAAAACATGATATTCTAGAAGTTTGAAGAAAGAAATATGAAGGACAATGAGTGATACATATTCTTTCATAGAAAAACAAAACAACAAGCATTACATAGACACGTTGTTAGAAAGCATAATATTTAATTATTATCTTTCTCAAAAAGGACAATGAGTGATACATATTCCTTCATAGAAAAACAAAACAACAAGCATTAGATAGACACATTGTTTGAAAGCATAATAGTTAATTATTATCTTTCTCAAAAGTTGAATAAAGACCTTGATGTGCAACCTAATTAAAAATACATCATGCCAAGATTTCTTACAAAGATATACTTTTAAATAGAATCATTTGATTCACAATCCCCTTTTATGCATAATTACATGTTTATCTCTCTTAAAATGAAAACACTAAACACAAAAGGACATTTGTACTAATGGAATATTAGGGATTACATTGATACCTATAGTCAAGGGGGGCACCCAAACTCTTGACTACCGGCTCAACATGTGGTCCCATTACATGATCATCTTGGTGATTAAGTGGAGCCATAATCATTTTGAGAATATGCAACATGCCTTCACCATTGCTTGTGAGAATGATTCCTTGACCTTAGGTTTAATACACCATCCCACCACCACTTGAGTTAGCAAGTTTTGGATCAAGGAAAAATGTCTTTTACACATCTATGATATTTTTTATCTACAAACTCAAACACACACACACACACACACTCTCTCTCTCTCTCTCTCTCTCTCTCTCTCTCTCTCTCTCTCTCTCTCTCTCTCTCTCTCTCTCTCTCTCTCTCTCTCTCTCTCTCTCTCTCTCTCTCTCTCTCTCTCTCTCTCTCTCTCTCTCTCTCTCTCTCTCTCTCTCTCTCTCTCTCTCTCTCTTGTGTGTGTGTGTGTGTGTGTGTGTGTGTGTGTGTGTGTGTGTGTGTGTGTGTGTGTGTGTGTGTGTGTGTGTGTGTGTGTGTGTGTGTGTGTGTGTGTGTGTGTGTGTGTGTGTGTGTGTGTGTGTGTGTGTGTGTGTGTGTGTGCATGTCAAAATTTTTGTATCTACTATACAACTTTAGAGAAGAGAAGCATGGCACGTGTGCAAATGTAATATTTTCGCACAAAATAATAATGATCCTAGAGTTGCACATCCCGCGCAAGAGCAACTTAAAGTAATTTTCCGCAACAATAAAATTTTGGCGTGCACTGGCAAACTCCACCCGCATCGTGTGTAAGAGCCAGTGGCTTAAAACCCATAGCCTACGCGGGAACACCCCTTCAAGAGGGGGAAAAGGGATAATGGTTAAATTTTTGGCAATTTTTTTAAATAATCCCCTCCCCTTCAGCCGTTGCATGGCGGGGCAGAGGGAGTATGAGTTTGTGTGAGTGGTGAAGGGCATGGGGAGGAGGCATGCAGCCCACCACTTGGGTGGCTACCCCCCCCACCTTAGTGCCTATAAGAACCTCCCCCTTTAAGCTTGAGGGGAGGGAAAGGAAAAAAGACGTCGTGATGCCCGCCCTATGGAACCAGGCCGCCGCCATCTGCCTTCACGCTGCCTGCTGCCGCCGCCTCACCACCATCATCATCATCATCATTGTCTTCCCCTCCATCCTCATCATTTCCCAATCGTCATCTTCTCTCTACACGACTTCTGTCAGGAAACAGAAGCTTGGAAGCTTCTATTAAAGCTTTCCATAGCCCCTATTCACCCGTGCCTCCCCCGAGGTCTCAAAACCGTATCTGCAAGGGCCATGTCCTGCGCGGAGGAGAAGATCTTGGACTGAGAGACTTCGGAACACGCGAGTAATCCAAGGGGGAGTTACTGTGATGAAATTCACTACATAAATGGCTCCTAAGCAGAAGTTACAAGGCGCACACGTGGGAGCTTCCACCCCGAGTTCGCATGTGGACAACGCTCTGAATCTTAATGCCCAGGTTCCGATTGTATTCTCGCATGAAAGGGATGCATTAAGCATGTCAGTTTTTAGGGAAATTTAAATGCATTTATTCATTCGATTTACAAAGTTTAGTGCATGTCGAATATTTGAAATTGCTCGCACTCCCGTGGACAAGGGTAGTTGCAATCTTCTTGAACGTATAATGCATAACTTAGAATATGATATCGTGCTAAGAAGGATAGAGCTTATGTCGCATGATGCACTCATGAATTAAATTCATGGTCGTGGTTCATATAGAGGATAATCTTAGACGCCCATTGAATGATGTCCAAATCGTCACAATACATGGAAAAGAATTACGAACTTTGCAAATTGCATGCAAGGATTGTTGCATTTTAGGTAGGGTTAAGTAATAAAAGGAAAGATTAAATCAATGATGGTCTCATGGCATTCGCTCATGCGTGGAGATCTCTTGTCAAAATTTGAATGCATCTCCATCAAAAATATTAAAGCTTTGATTTCATTGCATCAATGTAGGGTTTATATGTGTTAGCTCTGAATTGTCAATCATTATAATTTAGGCAAGGAAAAGTAACGATCATTGTAGATCTTATAACTGCATAGAAGGAAAAAGTCTATGAATCGCATATTTGCATGGAATGATGCATCTCACCTATCTTGTAGTTGTTTACATCTTTAGGGAAAGTATTTACATCTCTAAGGAAAGATCACCTCTTGTCGTTAGACAATTAAATCACGTGTAATTGTGTAACCCACATGGGAATCATAAAGGTACGATTAAATTGCATATGACGATCACCTCAAAGTGCTGAGTAGGATTAAGTTATGTTAAAATTCTGCCTAGTATCGCACTCCGATTATCGACGCAATATTTCCAATCCCAAAGATCCTACCCACATTCACGGAATGTTAGGGTTAGCTAAACGCTCGTGCAAGATTGATCTAGGGTTCTTACCCTAATGATCGGATGACCAAATGCTAGATTTTCGCAAGGAAAATAGGAACCCTAGGGCCAAAGCGTTATCGGCCTAGAAGGGTTAGGGTTGGAATTGGGTCAATAGGACTCCCAAACCCTATTTCCTGGCCAAAGGTATTCTTAGCCAAGGGATACCATGTGATGGGAAAAATAATCCCACAAGTTAGGTGCGACACCTATCTCGTGCAACAAGTTGCAATGTCGCATGGCTTTGTGTCTAGGTCACAAAATGGTATTGCCACTCCTTAGAACGAGGTTGGCAAGTCCTAAGTACAAGTCAAATTATCTAGAGGATGAGTAGTCATCCTGCTACATCACCTTCCCTTGGGGCTGATTTGCCAAGTTAGGGAAATTATGAATTGCCTAGCAAGCAATTCACCAAATCAAGTGAGGACAATGGGGTTGTCCAGGATTTTATCGACCATAAGTATTGATAATTTGGGTTAACAGGGTATAAACCCTAACCCAAGGAAAGAGGGTAAGCAAGCAACTTAGCTTACGAGACACTTGGGATCTTGCCAAGTCGAAATTGATTCTGGATCGAATGTTGGATGTATTCGGAGAGAAGGAATTATACCTTAGCAGTTGGCCGTATAAACAACCACTGGAGTGCTTGTGTTTGTACACTTAGGAACACTATTTGTTCTCCTCTGCTCAAGGAACTAATGCTGGAAAATAACTAATGCTTCAGGTTGAAAGCCTGGAGGGAGAGGCAGTATCAGTTACCCCCAACTGTCTGCCTAGCCCTATCCAAGGGGGTTGTTAGCCGCGCCGGGTACGTGGACTGAACCCGCCGCGAGAGGTCTCTCCGTGGGTGCTACTTGGAGCAGGAGGACGCTTGGGTGCCAGGGGGGCTCTGGCCGTAAATCCCTTGCCTCTGGGTCCTGCACAAGAGGCCGATGACTCGAGATTGGATCTCGAGACCCACATACTAGTCTACGAGCAGAAACTTGGAATAGCGATCCCTGAGGATTGCTGGAATTGCCTTCGAGCGGATTATGGAATTGCCTTTGCGCGGATTATGGAATAGCCTTCGGGCTAGATTATATGATGTATTCCAAATAATGATAAATAAAGATCAAATGTTGAAAAGGAACTTGTTTGACATTGTTTTTCTATGTCAGTGCCTAAGTTACGTGAAGGAACTAGTGAATAATTGGCTAATTAAGGAAGTTGTTTTTGCTTGTCAAACTAAATATGGTAGGTAATTAGATAACTAAAGCAACCGAGGAAAGTGCGGTGGATGTGACCATGGGTCTGTCCTACGGAAGGGTGGTCCCAGTTGGCCGGGAACTTTTCTCAAAGGAATTGATAGCAAGGTAAATGATGACCTAGAATCTAGAAAGCTAGAATCCTAATTTATGTTGTTTTAGGGGAACAGAATGGGACTATGCCTTACGGACAGAGAGGTCGAGCTTCGCATCCCTCTCGTTTCCCATTCTCCTTGAACCAAGTGCAGCATGAATCCGCTTTGACCCTGATGTTTCTGCGTAATGTAGTTTGTCTGGGGCTCAACGCTAGCTACCTTCTAGGAACTTGACCATTATGAAAACCCTGATTCAATCGGTCCTAAGTGGGAATGGCTGAAATGCTTCCGCTTCGTGGCAGACTCGGGAAGACCTAGATCACAAACCCCGTGACATTCCATGGGAGTGCCGGGCAGCGCTTTCTAGACTCTCTTCCCAATGGGGCTGCTAAGACGTGTCCTGTAAGTAGATAGGGGGACACGTTATAGCAAATGACCTTAAGTTTTTCATGTTATAGATTGAGTAATACACTAGACCTTAAGCATGCATGACTATATATTATATGTGAGACTATTACTAATGAATTTTGTACCTTAGTTTCTTTAGAGAACTTTCTTAGTCAATGTCTAGCAATATTTTGACCTTGTTTTAGCTTTAGGAAAAATTTAATAGTGGCTTAAACCCCTAACTAGGTGCCTATTATGAGTTAGACATAGGTACACACATGTGCACATGCATGTGCATGCACATATGCACACATACACACGCACACCCACACACCCACCAACTCTCTTAGCGATTAGACCCTATCATATTATCACTCATATACACATTTGGCTAATGCTTTACTTATAAGATTTTTACATAGGAAATTTATTAGGGCATATTTGAAACTTTTCTTTGCAATGCATATGCAAACATATTTCCTTAATCATGTAAATACTTACTTACCTTAGTTGATTCAATTAAATAAATATTGTATTGATCCCACCCCTAAAGTGCTTGTGCACCTTTTGAAACAAACATGGTATATCTAGAATGTAAGATATTATATCTATTGTTATTACATTGAGGTAAGGCCTTGGTAGCCATTATTTCCAAACAAGGATAGCTATTTTAGGACTTTAAGGCATGATAGCCATTATTTGTATGCAAGACCAATGCCCTCATTTAAGACCCTGATTGATATTAGAATGGAGCAACATCTTTTTACATAGTTGTTTTAGGATATCTATTGTTATTAGATTGAGGGAAGGCCTTGATAGCCATTATTTCCAAACAAGGATAGCTATTTTAGGACTATAAGGCATGATAGCCATTATTGTTATACAAGACCAATGCCCTCATTTAAGGCCTTGATTGATATTAGATTTGAACAACATCTTCTCTCTACAAATCCAAAAGTACTACAAGCTATGTGCTTTGTATAGGAGAATCTTCATTTTTAGATACAAAGTTTGTATTGTCCTACCATACCAATTTTTAGTGCTTAATCACTTAAAGCATCATAATGCTACATTGCTTATGCAAAGAAACCTTTGTTCGATTGTACTCTATGGCACTCTTTTATGATAGGGTAAAGCTATCTTTATTGTGGACAATAGTATTAATGCTCACAAAAGATTTTGGTAGCAAACACAAAAACCCTTTTTGTAGGGTACTTGATCTAGAATTTGATGTGCAACCTTTTATTTACCAGCTAGCTTTGGGAGAACAACCATCTATAGTCACAACCTTCTTGGATTGTCAAAATGGTTGACAAATGGTTGTAATGATAGACATTTCCAACTTAGATTGCAAAAGAAGTGTGATCATAACTTAAAGCAATCTAATTACATTCACATTGTACCCTTGAGATCAAATGGCACATCACCTTAACAAAGTAATCCCACACTTGGATACTAAAGAGTGTGAAATAAGGGAAGCAAGTGTCATTCCCAATGCTATAGCATAGTCACACACTATTCACCTAAAATGGGATTAGCTTGGGTTCTAAAGCCTACCAAACATCCTACAAATCTTGAATGGAATGGTCATCTAGCTAATTATTCATATCTGACCATTGAATGGGATCATTGGGACCTCCATTCCTCCTATTTCCTCCGTGTCACTTGACAATCTTTAGTTATTTTATAACTAACACATTGTGTTTAACATATTCATTTATTCATTGCATCTATAATACTTAGTTCTTACAAAAATTTCATTTGACAAACAAAGATGCAAAATTAGTCATTTTGTAGCAATCAAATAAAATTTGTTTTTCATATCTGTCCTTTCCATAATTGCCAATCCCATTGGCCAAACAAAATTGGTAGTAGGTGACTTAGGACCCAAACTTTCGACTAGGTACCTAATTAGGTAAGCCTATGGGATTGCACATGTCATCTTGGGGAGTCTTGGTTAGGCATTGAGATCACTAGTTTCACTTTCTAAAACCAACACTCAATCATTTTTCTCCTTCAAGGATGTTGCATACTAGGGTTGGGCTTAATTTACCACCTATCTTGCACTGATGCTAAGTAGTTTTTATCAACGTGGCTCACTCCTAGTGACCTTGTGGTCCAATCTCGATGACTATCCTACTTTGAGGGTAGATGGATGCTTCAAGTATATCATAGCCACTTTGAGGCTAGATGGACACTTCAAGCACATCATAGCCACTTACTAATGGCCCTTGTCAATTGCACAAGCATGGTGGAGAAGGTTAATATAGACAATAATAATAACACAATATTTCATCTCTATTTATGCATAGTACCACAAATGATACACTTACTTTGTTGTATGAGACTATCCATTTCCAAAACAATAAGAAATATCTTATTAAATACTTATCACAAGGAAAAAAAGTGAGCCTAGGCTACAATAATTTGGTTCTGGGACATGTCTATTTGGTCATTGGATGGAACTATATTTGTCATCTCCTTGCTTGGTTTCATGCCCACCTTATTACTCATATTTAGAGTGGACATGACAATGATTTTGGTACTTGAATGACAATGTGGAGTAATGAGATCACTGGTCAATAATTTCAAATTGCATTAGGGGTGCACTAAGAGGTTAGTCCCCTTACTTAGATACAATTTTGGCTAATGTCACGAATCACGTGGTGGGGGGACTTGTTTGAGTTGTTGCACCAAACGCACACCAAACACACAATAGGAGACTCACTCAAGAACACAAGAAGAGAGATGGAGGTTAAAGCATTTTCTTGCTAGTTTCTCCTTCTTCTTTCACACACAATACATGTACACAAAGTATAGATAAGATACAACATAAAAAAAGTGGCCTACTGAGTCAAACATTGCATAATTAACTATACTGAGACTATACTAATCAAATGGAACTCTAACTGTGCTAGCTATAGGTAGATGCAGCAAACCAAATATAATAGGTCATAAGTCAGTGGCCATGTGACAATCATAATTATCACTTATATGCTAAGTGTGATGTGTGGACCCATCTAACCATGCGATCCATCATCAATATTTGTATGTGTTGAGCTTAACTCAACCAAGAGTTGAATTTTCAAGTACCAAATTTGGTACTTGAAAAATTTGGTACTTGAAAATTTGGAGTGTTGTGTTTTGATATGCACCTAATATACTTAATATGTATTTATGGTACTTTTTAGTAGTTTTATTATAGCTAAAGTATTTCTTATAACCTTTTGGCAATTTTTGCTAGAATCATCGTATGCATATATTGTGAGTACCAAGTTTGGGTTCTTGAGTTGTAATTTTAAAACTTTGTACCTTTTGTTGGTAATAGGATATTATCTTAGTATTATTTACAAACATAACATTTTTATATTTGAGCTTAGATGAAATGAGATTTGAGGCCAAGTGTTGAGAAGCTCGCATCCAAAGTAATGTTAAAGTATTGATTGTGGACAATCGATGTTTTGGGATCTTGTATCACTTATGGGGAACACTTAGACTCTCCCTATGTGGTTGGTTCTTTCATGCTGGCCTGACATGTAATGTATCCGCCACATCATAGCGTAAGGTAATGTTTAGTAATCGCTTAGGGTCTCATTCTGATCATCACCATCTATACTAAATAGGAATTATTAGATTTTGACTTGATTGGGCACATAGCCTTGACCTAGGAGGATCGACCTATGGAGTCAAGGCTAGCAAAGCACCTAGGCTTGACCTAGGAGGATTGACCTAAGGGATCTTATAGACCTAATAGTCCCTAATCATCATTAATAACACTCCAGTATCCAACCAAGATGATCACATTGTAAACAAACATGGCTAAGAATGGACTAATTGCTGCACTTGGTTCAAAGAGAGTGAGAGATAAGGGAGAGTGGAACTCAACCCCTTTGCCTATAAGGAAAAATCTCAGCTCCAACCCCCCTAAAATGATGCTTTGTTGAGATCTAAGGCCATACCCTAGGAAGTTACTACTTGGCCTTGTTCCTAAATTTCCATCCATTAGAAAGCACTTGACCAATTTGGACCACCCAATCAACAAGTGTTTTTGTGGGAAAACTCATTCACCACTTTCTATTCCTCAATGTCACGAATCATGTGGTGGGAAGACTTGCTTGAGCTTCTATGCCAAACACACACCATACGCACAAGCGAAAGCTCACTCAAGAATACAAGAAAAGAGATGGAGTTCAAAAAGTTTTCTTCTTCTTCCTTCACAGACAATACAATGTACACAAAGTACAAATAAGATACAACATAAAGGAAAGTGGCCTACTAACTCAAATAGTTCATGTACTCATTCTCTATGTTTTATAATGAAACTATAGGTTGCTTTTTGCTACTCTATGTAACTGCTACACTACGAAGGGAAAACATGAATCTATTGGTAGATCTTCTAATCTACATATGTGTATCCAAACACTTATACATCCTTAAATACATTATTAGTGAATTTAAAACTTTTTCATAAGTTTAAGACTCATGGTCAAAACTTTCTCTTTGCTATAACTCTCACACCATTGCTCCAAACTTATTGTTTAATAGCTCAATAGATTCCATTTTTCAGAAGGTTTCCAATGATGTGTCACGTGATAGTGTTAGAGAAACTTAAATATGTCTTTTTGAAGTCCCAATATTCTAAATGAAGAATGGGACTTAAAATATTTCCAAATTTACTAAAATTGTGTTCTTACATGCCTTGTAAAAAAATGTTAGTAATGCAAAGTGGAATTCACATACCTCAATATGCATCTAACTATATCCAATTGAGGCTTTCTAGGCATTTGCATAAATTGACAATGCCAATAGTATCTCTAGCCTTGTGATAATCATGTAAATTAGACTCCCTCCTAAACATATTAGGCTTATCTCATCTCTAGCATTAGCACTCAACTTTACATTTTGTTCCAACGACACTAAACGAGGCTTACATGATGTCATACCATACTTGGACAACATATCCAAGTCATACTACATTTGGGATAGCCATATATCATCATCACATCTGATCACCTCAATACCAAGAAAGTACCTTAGCTCACCCAAATCCCTCATCCCAAACTTCTTCTTTAGAATGTCTTTAACTTCAGCAATCCCATTGTCATTGTTACCTATAATTATCAAGTCATCCACATAAATAACTATAATGACCAAACATGTATCTTCCTTTCTCACCTAAAGTGAGTGATCACCATGAGAAAAACAAAAGCCAATGTTGAAAGATACTCTCTGATCTTGTTGGACCATGCTCTAGGTGTTTCCTTCAGTCCATAGAGCACATTCTTTAACTTGCATACATATGTGGAATGCCCTAAATCATCATAACTTATAGGCTCCATATACATCTTTTCTTGCAATTCACCATGCAAGAAGGAATTATTTACATCCATTTGTTACAAAATCCAACCTTTGGAAGCAATCACATATCTAAGAGTTGCCATTCTAACAACTAGACTAAATGTCTCTTCATAAACTATGCCATATGTTTGAGCATAGCCTTTTGCAACTAACCTAGTATTATACCTACTAATAGAACCATCTACATTATACTTAATTTTGTTGACTCACTTACAACCAATATCTTTCTTTTTCTTAGGCAATGGTACTAGATTCCAAGTATTATTGGGTTCTAATGCATCAATACCCCTACAAACTATCAATACCCATACAACTTCTGAATATCCGTACAACTCTGAATATGCCTATTTTTTCTTTCTACAACCCCATTTTGTTGTGGGATATACCTATAAGTAAATTGCTGACCTCAAGCACTTAACTTTCAAGCTTGTTTCTATTTCAATAAAAGCCTTGAAAAAGTACTCAAACATGTCACTCTTTTCCTTCATAAAATACACCCATAGCTTTCTTGAACAATCATCATTGCTACCACACCAAGAGATATGTTTTGTGTAGGGCCCCAAATATTTGTATGCACAACATTAAGTATATTTCTACTCGCATCTTTATCGTGTGGAAAACATTGTCTTGTATGCTTTTCAAACCGATATGCTTCACACACTTAATGAAATTCTGCAACTCTAAAAGTAGGCAACCTTGTAACCAATCCTTTAGATTGCATTAATCTCAGTCTTTGTACATTTGTATTTCCAATATGTTTGCGCCATATTTCAATGTCTTTCACCACTCCTTTACCTTTAGTATACATAGCATTATTCATAGTACGAATTTCAATATATCTAAGGTGAACATGCAACCAACTATACTTCCTTTTGTGACCAACATACACTAAGCATTAAAGTCTTCCACAAAGTAACCTTTTGTATTAAATCAAATTTCCAGCCCTTGATCTACCATCTAGTCAATATATACTAAATTCTTTGTGATGGATGGCACATATAATATATCTGACAGATTCTTTGTCTGACCATTATGCAAGGACAAGGGAACTTTTTCAATGTGTGAAATTGGGTGGCATGAGTTATCACATGTTTGCACATCTCTCCAAACCATTCAACATGGCTGGTCATAAGATTAGATACATATGAATAAACATACCATATATAATCATATATCCCCTTTCCTATAACAATATTCATCATATGTTGCATAAGAAACAGATACTCATTTTTGTCTTCATTCTATCATGAAGACGATACATAGTTTTCTTGTTGTAATTTATCACTACAAAAACCATCCTTCTTAATATAACATTAGGTTGTAATATGACCTATTTCGCCATAATAATGACAAACAATACTAGAATTTCTAGAGCTTCTATTCTACCATCCATGTCTTTCCCTAGAGCTCCCCTTATCTCTAAAGTTTCCACAACCTCTTAAAATCTTCATTTTACCAAATTGTTGATTTAATCCATTTTACTAGTTATTATCACTAGCACGTTCCAGACCATGGCCTCTTGAAGAGAATCTACCATGTCCCCTTCATAAACTTAAGTAAAATTCTTGGACCTATCTATTACTTATTTTAGATGATTCACCCTTCATCTTGATCTCATAAGAGAGACAAACTCATCAAAACTAAAATTGGCTTCCGTATATACAGAGCAACGATAAATAATTTCCAAGCCTTCTCAGTATTAAGGCCACCCAAAGTAGATGAAACCAAATCATCATCATTATGCATTGCATCAAAAGCTACTACGGCATTTGCAATACTTATCACTTTCAAAATATACGCATTTACATACATCTTCTCTTTGTTCAAAGTATTCAACTCTTGCTTGAGTTGAAATTTATGTGCCTTTGAAAAACATGTTCTCACATATTATTCAAGCTACATATGAAATTTCTTCATTTTTTTATATCCCATGATAGCATTATCAAAATGACTAAAATACCCAATACATCACATTTTTATATTTTATATTCCATTCTTTCCACGCCTTTAATTTTTCTATAATTGCAGGATTACTTAGCATCATCGGCTTCTTTTCTTCACCTGAAACAAACTCATAGAGACCTTTTCTAGTAGTGAAGTTTTTCATAGAAACTATCTAGTGTTTACTTCCAAGAAAACACCTCAGAACTTACAGATTTAAAATATGTAATGTGTGCATTCACTTTTGGATGACACAACTAAAATCATGGTATACCTTGAAACTATTGTTTGCAACATTGCAGGTCTAAAACGAAGGTTGAAACAGCCTCAGATAGCCAAAAAAGTCTTTGTGAAAATGTCAGTTGTCTAATCCTGTGTGCTGACATATACCAAGTCAATCTCTCTTGCAAGTACCTTCTCTCACACAAACTGGTAGTGCACCTCAATGTGTTTTTTCCTAGCATGGAATACTAGATTCCTAACTAGCTGTATGTTGCACATCCAAAACACCTAATAACTTTTGGAGCCATACCACCTCACATGTTGCCATAGCAGCACCTCTATACTCAACCTTTGTACTCAATAAAGAAACTATAGGTTGCTTTTTGTTGCTCCATGTAACTGTTGCACTACCAATGGAAAACATGAATCCACTAGCATATCATCTATCTGACATGCTACCAACCCAATCTACATCTATGTATCCAAAGACCTGTACATCCTGACCTGCCTCATTAAAAAATCCATAATGTAAAGTGGACTTCACATACCTCAATATGCTTCTAACTCCATCCAAATGAGGCTTTCTAGGCATCGGCATAAACTGACTGACAAGGCCAATAGCATAGCTCAAGTCTCTGGCCTTGTGATACTCATGTAAATAAGACTCCCTACTATCCTCCTAAACATAGTAGGGTCTTCTATCTCATCCCCAATGTCTGCACTCAACTTCACATTTTGCTCCAATGGTACTGAAAGAGGCTTACGTGCTGTCATACCATACTTGGATAATATATCCAAGCCATACTGCCTTTGGAATAGCCATATACCATCATCACATCCGATCACCTCAATACCAAGAAAGTATCTCAGCTCACCCAAATCCTTCATCTCAAACTTCTTCTTCAAGAAGTCCTTAACTTCAACAATCCCATTATCACTGTCACCTATAATAATCAAGCCATCCACATAGATGACTATGATGACCAAACCTGCATCTCCCCTTCTCATATAAAGTGAGTAATTAGCATCAAAAATAAAAAGCCAATATTGATAAGATACTATCCCCGATCTTGTCAAACCATGCTCTAGGTGCTTGCTTTAGCCCATAGAGTGTCTTCTTTAACCTGCACAAATATGTGGGATGCTCTATATCCTCATAACCTGCTCGCTACTCCATATACAGGTCTTCTTGTATTTCACCATGCAAGAAGGCATTCTTAACATCCATTTGCTGCAACCTCCAACCTTTGGCTGCTACCAAGGCAATCACGCATCTAACACTTGCCATCTTAGCAACTAGACTGAATGTAGAGTTCATACTCTATGCCATATGTTTGAGCATAGACTTTTGCAACTAGCCTAGCCTTATACCCACTAATTGAACCATTTGCATTATTTTTGACTTTGTAAACCCACTTATAGCTAATTGCTTTCTTGCTCTTAGGCAGGGGTACCAAATCCCAAGTCTTATTGACTTCTAATGTAGCCATCTCCTCATCCATTGATGCATCCCAATCAGCATGACCAACAGCATCCTCAAAACAAGTGGACTCAACATCCTCAACTACCTTCACCATATAAGCATAATGGTAAGATGCATAGCCTTAAAAACCAAATCTTTTGATAGGGTATCTGACCTTGCTAGACCTGTGTACCACTAGATCACTCAGTGGAGTCTTTACATTACTATGTGCTCTCTATACACCTAGTGTCCTGACTAAGCAATACCAAGGTCATCATCCAAACTCTCTAAACCACTAGAATCTCCATCAAATCCCAAATGACTAGTAGATGCATCATTACCATCCAACACTTTCTTCTTTCCTTTGTCTTTAGTTGCAACACTTGTAGATCCACCTAAAGATATGGGGCTACTCCTTAGTTTCCTAGACCAAGGGCTAATTGTAGATGTAGTACCATATGATGTTTCTAGTCCACTAAGACTCCATGATTATTGCTTTTCTTTCTACACATAGCTATCATGATCATTATCATTATCTAATATATCACCAGCAGGTGCATACAAACTGCTCATCTCATCAAAAATAACATACATGCTCACTCTGAACTCACCTATGATAACAAGGTTATAACAACAATACCCTTTTTGCTCTAAAGAGTATCCAATAGAAATACATTTTCAGCCTTTGGATCAAGCTTCTTTCACAGCTCATCTAGCACATGAATATATACACTATAGCCAAATACTTTCAAGTGTGATACATCAGGCTTCTTGTCTAGAAAGCATTCTTTGAGGGTCATCCCATGAACTGCAAGTATGGGAATTCTATTCATAATATAGACAACAATATGAATAGCTTCAAACCATTTTGGCATATTCTTTTCAGTCATCAATGCCTGTGCAACTTCTGCAATATGCCTATTTTTTCTTTTTGCAACTCCATTTTGCTGTGGGGTATACCTGCAAGTAAATTGCCTCTTTATCCCATGAGACCTTAAGAAGCCACTAAACTCATTATAGAGGTACTCTCCCCCTCCATCTAATCTCAAGCACTTGACTTTCAAGTAGGTTTCTGCTTCAATAGTTGCCTTGAAAGATTTGAAGTACTCAAATACATCACTCTTTTTCTTTATGAAATATACCCATAGCTTCCTTGAACAATCATCAATAAATGTGACAAAGTATTTGCTGCCACCAAGAGACAGATTCTGTGTAGGCCCCCAAACATCTGTATGCACTACATGAAGTATATTTCTACTCACTTCTTTGTCATTTGAAAAGGGTTATCTTGCCTACTTACCAAACTAACATGCTTCACACACTTTATGAATTTTTGCAACTCTAAAAGAAGGGAATCCTATAGCCAATCCTTTGGACTGCATTAATTTCAACCTTTGTAAATTTGCATGTCCAATATGTTTATGCCATATTTCAATGTCTGTAACCACTCCTTTTCCTTTAGCATACATAGCAGCATCCATTGCAGGAATTCCAATATCGAAAGTGAACATGCAGCCAACTCTACTTCCTTTCGCAACCAACCTGCACTTATCATTAAAGTCTTCTACAAAACAATATTTTGCATTGAATCAAAACTGCAACCTTTGCTCTACCATTTGGACAACAGCCACTAGATTCTTTGTGATTGATGGCACATGTAATACATCTGTCTAACTCTTTGTCTGGCCATCATGCAAGGATAAGGAAACATTTCCAATGTGTGAAATTGGGTGGCATGAATCATCATCTGTCTACACATAACCTGGATTTGGTAAGTCCTGCATCTCTCCAAACCATTCAACATGATTAGTCATATGATTAGATGCACCTGAATGGACATACCATACATCATCATGTGTCCCCTTTCCTATATTCAAAGAGGAGAGAGAGACAGGGAAACACCATATCCATGAGCCTTCAGGCTCTCAAAGTCCTTTCTTCATGTTCCACACTCTCTAAACTAAAAAGCACACACAATACAAAGATAAAGTGACCTAGTGTAGATGTAGACTAGATAGACTAACTCTAGTCAAGTCTCTAACTGACTACTAACCCGACTTATTTAATGTAGTCACATGTAGACAGTTGCACACACTAGCTGTCATAGATGTCGGTCATAGATAAAGACACACTGACGGTAAGCTTGATTTCTAACACTCCCCCTCAAGCTCAAAACAAAACTCAAATCATATGCATCACTCCAAGTAGCTGTCTAAAGTGAATGAACTTATCTTTACCAAGTGATTTGGTAAAGATGTCTGCTACCTGGTCTTCAGTCTTCACATGCTCCAAGTCAATTTGATCTGCTAAAACCATTTCCCTGATGAAATGGTAGTGAACCTCAATGTGTTTTGATCTTACATGATAAACAGGATTTCTTGCTAATATGACACTGCTCAAATTGTCACAGTACAGCTTGACTTTGCTGTCCAAGCGTACTCCCAAGTCATTCAGCAACTTCTGTAACCACTTAGCTTCACAGGTGCAGCCTTACCACGATACTCTACTTCCGTATTGGACAATGCAACTGTAGGCTGTTTCTTACTCTGCCAACTGATCATGTTACTACCCAATCCAAATGCATAGCTGCTGGTTGACCTCCTGTCATACATGCAACCAGCCCAGTCAGCATCAGTGTACCCCATCAAGTCAAGGGGTTTCCCATATGCATAAAATAGCCCATGATCTGTGGTACTCTTTACATATCTCAGAATTCTCCTGACTGCATCCAAGTGTGGTTTGTGAGGCTTCTGCATGAACTGACTGATCAGCCCCACAATATAACTCAAGTCAGGTCTAGTGATCGTGAGATAGATCAAGCTGCCTACCATCTGTCTCTACATAGTAACATTCTCAATCTCTGTCCCAACATCAATCTGCAGCTTGACATTCTGCTCCAAAGGCGTATCCATAGGCTTGCAATCAGCCATACCATATTTCTGTAACATGTCATGAGCATACTGCTTCTGTAGCAGCCATATGCCTTGAGGTGTAGAGATAACCTCAATCCCCAAAAAATATTTCAGCTCTCCAAGATCCTTGACCTTAAACTCGGCCTATAAACATGTCTTTATTTATGCAATCCCATTTTCATCATCTCCTGTAATGATTAAGTCATAAACATAGACAACTAGGAAAACATAGCCACTATATGTCTTCTTCACAAACAGACTATGATCAGCATCTCCCAATCGGAAACCATGTTGCTATAAATAATTGCTGATGCGAGCATTCCATGCCCTGGGTGCCTATTTCAGCCCATATAATGCCTTTTTCAGCCAACATACATGTGCTGGAAATTCTGATGTACATAGCCTTCAGGCTGTTCCATGTAAACTTCTTCCTGTAATTCTCCATTGAGAAATGCATTCTTTACGTCCATCTGCCATAGTTTCTAGCCTCTAGTTGCTGCCAAAGCAATCACAGTTCTCACTGTAGCCATCTTTGCTACAGGGCTGAAAGTCTCCTCATAATCAAGAGCATACTGCTGTGCATACCCTTTTGCAACCAGCCTGGCCTTATATCTTTCCAATGATCCATCTGATTTACATTTTACCTTATACACCCACTTGCATCCAATAGGTGTTTTGCCCTCAGGCAACTGTATCAAATCCCATGTACCATTTTCAGCCAAAGCTGAATATTCCACATCCATAGCAACATGCCAATTCTCATCTGCAAAACTGCCTCATCAAACTTACTTGGTTCTCTAAAACCTGTTACTTTTGTCATATAAGCCTAATGACAGGCTGAATATCCAATGTAAGTATACCTGTCAACAGGTCGTCTGACCCTCTCTGATCTCCTGAGCTATGGCTCACTGTGAGCTTGCCTCTCATGAGGCGGCACATAACGGCTCTGCCTAGCACCTGGCGTCATAACAGATGGAATCCCCAATTCACTGTCTAAGCTGTCACTGCTAGATGAATCATAACCTACAGTGAGTGGACCTGTTACATCTTCAAAAACCTTTTCTTTTCCCTTATCTATTCTCCCCCTCACTGACATATCCGTGTCAGTGGATGCAGTAGTGCGACTTTGCAATCGTCCTGTCCAAGGACTCACTGTAGATGATACATCACCTGTCTGACCACTCATGGAAGTACTCTCTGCAGGAGTATTTTCAGCATGACTCATACTGGGCGAGCCATTAGTAGGCACTACAACATGATTCCCATACCAGGATGCTAACTATCAAATACCACATCTCTGCTTATGAGTGTCTCATGCGAAGAAGGTACATGACACTTATAAGCTTTCCGTTCCTGTGCATATCCTATAAATACACTTTTCACTGCCTTAGGATCCAATTTCTTCCTCTTCTCATCGAGTATATGCACATATGCAATGCTGCCAAATACCTTCAAGTGCGAAATATCAGGTTTATGACCATACAGCCGTTCATACGGAGTGACATCATGAATCCCTGCTGTAGGGGTTCGATTCAGCACATAGACAGCAGTCATCACTACTTAAGCCCAATAACCATTTGGCAGACATTTTTCATTCAGCATAGTTCTAGCTGACTCCATCAAAACCCTATTTTTCCTCTCTACAACACCGTTTTGCTGCGGTGTATAACTACATGTGAGCTGTCTTCTGATCCCATATTTTGCAAGATAGTTGTCAAAGTAATTTGAGACATATTCACCTCCTCCATCTGATCTCAAGCATGATGTGTAACAGCCCAATTCATTTTCAACATGCTTCTTGAAGTCTTTGAATGCATCAAACACATCATCCTTATGCTTTAAAATATAAAGCCAAGTGTACCTGCTGAAATCATCAATGAATGAGACATAATACCATGCACCTCCAAAAGAAGCATTATGTGAAGGACCCCAGACATTAGAGTGCACCAACTGTAAAGGCCTAGTGTTGTTTTTTACATGTCTCATGAAAGGAAACTGTGCCTGCTTCCCAAACTGACATGCAGGGCATACATGACCAAAATCATTATACTTGAATTTAGGTAATCCAAGTACTACTTCCTTCTACTGCATAGATTTTAGCTTTTGTACATTGACATGTCCAATCCGCTTGTGCCAAATCTCTACATCCCGAATGGCACTCTCACCATGAGCAAACATGGCTGCCTTAAGCCCCGGAATGGTCGCATCCAATGTAAACATCCTGCCATCCCTTCTACCCTTGGCAATTAACTTGCAGCCATTTCCATACTCCTCAATGAAACACCCATCTTTGTTAAACCTCACTTGCAAATTCTGTTCTACCATTTGACCCACAGACAACAGATTCTTTGTTATGGTCGGTACATGTAATACATCATGCAGGCCTTTCTTCTTGCCATCAGGCATCATAAGAGGAACAATCCCTTTATGCTTTATGTCATGTTGGGTGTCATCCCCAGTGCATACATGACCATGTGTACCTGCAACCATCTCATCAAACCACTCTCCATGCGGTGTCATGTGGTTTGACGCTCCAGAGTCAATGTACCATCTGTCATCTCTATCATGTCTCGATGCATTTTTAGATACATGCTGCATGGCAAAGAGTCTATCAACTCACTCATCATGAGCACCACTGGAAGATGCATAGTGCCCATGTTGTCTGCCCTTTGCCTTCATATCTCCCTGCTTCTTGTAACAATCCTTTGCAATATGCCCATACCGGCCACAATAATGGCAATCCTTGTCCCTGTTGGACTGATCAAATGACTGTCATGAACCAGATCCACCACCTCTACCTCAGGGTGATCTCCCCCTGCCTCTAAACCCACCAGATCCACGTTGGCTTTGTGTATTTGCACCATGCCAATTACTCTACTGCTGTTGTTGTCCATAAGCATTACAAGTGTCACCACGACCTCGAAATGAACCATGACCTCTAGATCCTCTACCACGCTGGCTAGAGTATAACACAGTGTCTCTACTCTAAGATGCACTGGAACCTATATTCAAACCAAGTTTGACTTCCTCATGCAGCAACAAGGCAACTAGCTCTTCCCAGCTAGGGGGCTCTTCTCTGACAGAAATGGAAGTGTCAAAAGCTTTGTACTCTTTCCCTAAGCCATTCAAGGCAACAGCAATCATATCATCTTCTGATACACTTGAGCCAATGGTAGCAAGTTGATCAGCTATGGTCTTAATCTCCGTGGTATACACCTAGATGCTCTTGCCATTCCTAGACATGTTGTTGAACTGTTGTTTCAACTGGATCTTCCTTGCATGTGTCATGGTACCATAATTTTTCATCAGTATGTCCCAAGCATCCTTCGGAGTCTCACATCTACTGATTTGAATTACCATAGCATCAGATATACATAAAGAAAACCAATGCAACACCTTGCATGCTCTTTCATTCCATAGCCTGTAAGCTCTTTTCTGTTCATTTGTTGGATTGTATGCAGGCAACTCAGGAGCAGCCTCATCTCCTGTACATAGATCCCAATAACCTCTGCCAACCAGAAAGTTTTTCACTCTAAATTTCCATAATGCAAAGTTCTTGTTGTCCAACTTCTCTCCAACTATCTGAGTGATATTGTCACTCCCATGTGCATTAGCCATGATGCAATAGACTGTCTATCAAGTGCATGACTCCCTGCAGACCAATAACTATGACTGACCAAGTTCAGTCCGTAATAGTTTATGACAGTTTCTACACTAAATTGCAGAAAAAAAACAGGGTATTTCAGCCCACTGACACCCCAAAACCACCCACAAACAAGTGGTCTCAACTGTAGGTATAACTGTTAATACATAAGCTATGTGTTTGCTTCAACTTAAGCTTCTGTAACCTCACTGCCAGGGTACATACATGCACTCTGAAAACTGTAAACTGTGAGTGGGGCAGCAATTTCAAGTCCAAAACTGAGTGGAAATCATGTCATACATGTTCCAAAACCTTCCAGATATCTGCTAGTACATTTGGCAGTCAAGATATGAGCATAGAGGCACAGAACAGTGCATAACCAGCACATACAAGTGTCAACAGATTTAGTTGCAGGTTGCAGTCAACCAAAATTCAGCGTAACAAGCTCCAAGCAGCTCCAAAATGTCTTCCGACCATGTCATACATTTACTTTGTAGTGGCAAGTTCAATACATGAGCATCTGAGTAGGCATAAACAACCTGTCTTCATTGACCAATGGCATAAACTTCATGAGCTGTTTGTAATTAACCAAGACAGTGTGACTGCATTTACTTTAGCTTCAGAATTCAGTTTTCAATGATGTTGATTGCTTGCTTCAATCCTCCATACATTTAGCATGTATAGGTCAGTTCATATAGATGATGGAACCCCCAAGATGACCTGTATTGCTTCAGTAATACACAATGCTTGTCATTGACTGTGTATGACAGTTTTCAGCCTGTCAATGATTTTCAAATCTGAGTATTCTGAGCAAGAAATCTCAGCTCCAAGACATTTGATCCAATGTATACATGCTTTGACACATTCTTGTGCTCCAAAGATGCCTTCTGAGTGTAGTATAAGGCTCATGTATGTCAATAATGACTTAATGCATGCTGTCCATTCATGTTTACAGCAGTTCAGAACTGATTACAGGTCTGTTCTATTACTCCAGCTCATAACAGTGCTCCCACACAAGCATTTACCTCTTGTACGCTTCAGATACCTTCAAGAGTGAGCATACATGCCCTATGAGTCTTGTCCAGGTGCCCCATTGAAGTTTGACAGGTTGCAATCCACCCAGCTCAACAGGTGCAATTCACGCTGATTTTCAGATCTGGTTGACACCTGGTCCTCCTCATCATGAGGCTCAATGACCACTTACATATGCTCAAAGATGCCCACCAAGGCTTCCAAAAAGGCCTCAACCACTATGATAAAGCATGGAGTCCAAAATGAGCAAATGCATACCTTGACAGAGTAATGGCAGCCTGTTTTGTTTTCAAAAAACCTTGTTCTTCAGCTTCTTCAAGTCTTCTTGACTCCCTCCTGCTCCAAAGAGCTCAACCTGGCAAAGCTCTGATACCATGTTCAAAGAGGAGAGAGAGACAGAGAAACACCATATCCATGAGCCTTCAGGCTCTCAAAGTCCTTTCTTCATGTTCCACACTCTCGAAACTAAAAAGCACACACAATACAAAGATAAAGTGACCTAGTGTAGATGTAGACTAGACAGACTAACTCTAGTCAGGTCACTAACTGACTACTAACCCAACTTATTTAATGTAGTCACATGTAGACAGTTGCACACACTAGCTGTCATAGATGTCGGCCATAGATAAAGACACACTGATGGTGAGCTTGATTTCTAACATCCTATAATTGCATTCATCATATAAGGCATAGCAAACAAACACTCAATTTTTTTCTTCATTCTATCGTGAAGACAATGCATAGTTTCCTTACTGCAATTTACTACTACGAATGTCATCCTTCTTAGCATAACAATGGGTTGCAATATGACCTCTTTTGCCATAATAATGGCAAACAATAGCAAAATTTCTAGAACCTCTATTCTGTCATCCACCTCTTTCTCTAGAGCTCCCCCTACCTTGAAAGTTTCCTTGGCCTCCTAAAGCCTGCATTTCACCAAATTGCTAATTTAACCTATTTTTCTAGTTATCGCTAGCATGTCCCATACCACAATCACTCAAAGAGGATCTACCATGTCTCCTTCCTAAACTTGAGTAAAATTCTTGGACCTATTCACCATTTCTTTCAGACAAGTCACATCTTTTCGATAATCATGAGAAAGACCAGCTCATCAAAATCTAGAAATGGCTTCTGTACTTATACATAAGTGACAAATTATTTTCAAGTCTTCTCATTATTAAGGCCACTCAAAGTGGATGAAACCAAATCATCATCATCATACATTACATCAATCACTGCTAAAGCATCTACAATGCTCCTCACCTTCAAAACATACTCACTGATAGACATTTTCCCTTTCTTCAAGGTATTCAAATCTTGCTTGAGTTGAGTCTTTCGTGCCTTTGTATTTACTAAAAACATATTCTCAAAAATTATCCAAGCTTCATGTGAAGTTTCTACATTCTTGATATGTCCCAGCATAGTACTACCAATGACCACAGATAGGCAATACATCACATTTTTGTCTTTTGCATTCCATTCTTTGCATGCCTTTAATTCATATGTAGTCCGAGGGATACTCAACTCTAGCTCCTTTTCTTCACCTGAAATAAACTCATAAAGGCCCTTTCCAATGAGGAAGTTCATCACACAAAACTTCCATGAAGGGTAGTTGTTATTATCGAGCTTCTCAATAATGGGATTTCCACTGCTCTCTACCATTATCACAAAAATGATATAAAACAACAATCAAGTCTTTTGCAACCTTTCAACAAGTGTACAACAATACACAAGCAATCTTTTTCAATGAGATTGCTCAACAATACTTACAATTTGCAACCTGTTTGCATATAAAACTTATGTTTCTTCTTGGCAAATACCTCAAAAATTACAGATTCGAAATTTGCAACTTGTGCATCCACTTTCGGTGGACATAGCCAAAATCACAGTATACCTTGAAACTATTGTCTGCAACCTTGCGGCTCTAAAATGGGACATGAAATGGTCTTAGATGCTCAAAAAAACTGTGGGAAAGTCCTAAATGAATTATCTATAGAATATACAATGCTCTACTCGCACACCAAAACTCACAGCAATATGAGATTTTTACTCTACCCTGCTTTTGGGGCCTCCACATGCACTATCCAAGAGAAAGAGTGGAAGAATGGAAGAGCTTATTACCCATTGCTTACTTGCTTTAAACCTTGCTTTTTCTCCTTCACTTAGACCTTCAAAACCAACCTCTCTCAGTGGTGCCACTCCAATACCATGTCAAGAATCGTGTGGTGGGGGGACTTGCTTGAGCTACTACACCAAACACACATTGTACACACAAGAGAAAGCTCACTCAAGTACATAAGAAGAGAGATGGAGTCCAAACATTTTCTTGTTGGTTTCTTCTTCTTCTTTCACACACTATATGTTGAGATATCGACCTCCACTCGTGATATGCCAGGGTGACCGTTGTGCATTTATGTCACCGACGTGTCAGTTGTAGATGCGGTTGGTACACCGCCCATGAATAATAGCTACATGACAGCTATCCTTATCTACTCTAGTTCATAGCTCAGTTAGTATGCAACCTTAGTTAGTTGAGTTTGGTTTGAGACCCATATATAGGGTTCTTCTATTTCTTTGTAAGAGAGTTCTTTTTTTGGCTTACACAACTAAGAAGAGGAAAACTGTTTTCAACCTCCACCCTTGTGTATATTCCCCCATTGTGCAAGCAAGAAAGCTACAAGTGAGACTCCTTCTTTCTCTCCCACAATCTTGACATGGTATCAGAGCCTTGTTCGTGGTAAGGAGCTTAAGAAAGCAAGCCAAGCTCGCGGTGTTCTGGTAAGAGAAGCAGTGTTGCTTTCATTTTTTCTGTTTTGGGAGCAGATCTCTGCAGGCAACACAGCCAAAAATTACAAGAGTGCATTGTCTCAGGTTGAGACGCCCTTCGCGGTGAAGCAAGAGGGCAGTATATGCTGCGGGACGGGGCTTTAGCCCTCAGCGACCCTGTTTTTTTTATTTGAGGCCATTTCGAGGCCTGTTTTGGAGGCGGAAGTTTTCTGCACGCACTCAGGAAAAGGCCCAGTTTTATGCTCTGCAACCAGTGTTCTACAGTGTGACAGAATTTTTTGCAGTGTTCTGTAATGGCGTCTGATTCTCTCTCACAGATTGTCACTGAAAAGCTTGACAAGAACAACTTCCAAGCATGGAAGTTTAGAATGACGAATTTCCTTATGGGAAAAGGATATTGGGAATTTGTTGCAGGAAATGAAGAAGAACTAGTTCTTCCTGATGTTCCCAAACGTGGTAACTCTAGAGGCAGGGGGAGCCAAAGAGGTCGTGATGGATGGCAAAGAGGCCAAAATGCAAACAGCAATGTTGAATGCTACTACTGTGGTAAAATGGGTCATATGGCTAAAGACTGCTATAAAAAGCAGAATGACATCATGAATGGGAAATTGCAACAAGGGAATTATGTATCTTCTAGTAGACAGGGTGATGACAGAAATGAGCATTTGTTTATGGTGCAGCACATGAACAATTCTGTGACAAGTGCAGAAGAAAGCAACGATGTGTGGTATGTTGACTCAGGTGTATCAAACCACATGACAGGTCATGCAGAATGGATAGAGGATGCAAGGAAAATGGAAAAACTAGGATTTGTGGAGACTGGTGATGATACTGCACATCCTATTGTGCAGATTGGAAAAATTCATTTGTCTATGCAGGATGGGAAAAAGAAATACATGTCCGATGTATTTCATGTCCCGAATATCACCAAGAATCTGGTTTCTGTTGGTCAAATGGTTGAGCAGGGCTTGCAGGTCAGATTTAATCCTCATGGATGCTTTGTTGAGGATATGAAAAATAAAGGTTGCTTGATAGCAAAAGGAAAGAAGAAGGGCAGAATGTTTACGTTGGATGCAGACATGTCTGAATTGAGTGCAGCAATGTTTGCACATGGGACCGGTGTAGTTGCAGATATTGATATCTGGCATAAACGCATTGGTCATGTTAATGTACAGCGACTTAAATTAATGCAGACCCAAAATATTGTTGCAGGATTACCTAAATTCAAGGTTGCAGAAATGCACAAGGTATGTGAAGCCTGTCAGTTTGGAAAACAGGCAAGGAAACCATTTCCTAGACATGTTCAAGAGAGTAAGAAGCCATTGGAATTAATCCACTCTGATGTGTGGACTACTAAAGCTTCATCTCTTGGAGACTGTCATTATTTTGCCACTTTTATTGATGACTATAGCATAAAAGTTTGGGTGTATTTTATGAAAAAGAAAAGTGAAGTTTCTGGGCATTTCAAAACTCTTAAAGCTATGGTTGAAAAAGAAACAGGCCTGCAAATAAAATGCCTAAGGTCAGATGGAGGGGGAGAGTACCTCTCAAATGAGTTTGCAAGGTTCTTGCAGGAGCATGGCATAAAGCAGCAATATTCATGTAGTCATACTCCACAACAAAATGGAATTGCAGAAAGGAAAAACAGGCATATTGGAGAGGTATCTCGCGCCATGCTCAACGAAAAAGACTTGCCAGATTTTTACTGGGCTGAAGCAGTTGCTACAGCAGTCTACATAATGAATAGGACTCCCACTGTAGCAATACATGGGATGACTCCAGAGGAGAGGTATACTGGTAGGAAACCAGATATTTCTCATTTGAAGATTTTTGGTTGCATTGCCTATGTTCATGTGCCAGATGAGTTGAGATCCAAGTTGGATCCAAAAGCTGAGAAGTGCATCTTTATTGGTTACTCTCTATAGAGCAGAAAGGGTATAGATGCTATAATCCTTCTACTCGTAAGCTTACAGTGAGCAGAGATGTTGTTTTTTATGAGATTAGTAGCTGGTATAAACCATAAATGTGATTGATGATGTAGATGCACAAAATGGTAATGCTGCAAGAATTCACAGCAGCAGTCACAAAATATTAGTGGACCTGGAGTGTCCTCTAGCAGTGGTTCATATTCTTCGCCATGGACAGGCAGATTGAGATCAGGAGAATCTCCTCAAAACAATGCAGATAGTGGTATGCAGGTTTCAAGAAAAGGAAAAGAGAAGGTAGATCAGCCCATGTTTGATGTAAATGCAGGTCACTCTTATGTGGATGGTGAATCTAGTGGCTCAGAACAGAGCATTGATGATGAGTTGGGTATTCCTTCTATTGTTACACCTGGAGTAAGGAAGACCAGTGATGTTTTGAGAGCACCTGGGAGTGAACCTACTTTGCGCAGGTCTACCAAAGCTAGGTATTCTGTGGATAGGCTGAAATATGATGGATTTACAGCCATTCACTATTCCTATATGGTCAAAGTGATACATGAACCAGAACCCACTTCTTTTGAGCAAGCCATGGGAAAATAAAAATGGGAGAAAGCCATGGATGAAGAAATGGATGCCTTGGAAGCAAATGCTACATGGGAATTGGTACCTTTGCCTAAAGGTAAGAATGCAATTGGCTGTAAGTGGGTTTATAAGGTGAAGCACAATGCAGATGGTTCTGTGAACAAATACAAGACAAGATTAGTAGTCAAGGGGTATGCACAACATATGGCATTGATTATGAAGAAACATTCAGTCCGGTTGCAAGGATGGCAACCGTAAGAGCAGTCATTGCTATGCCTGCATCAAAGGGATGGTCTTTACATCAAATGGATGTAAAGAATGCCTTCTTGCATGGTGATTTGCAAGAAGAGGTCTATATGGAGCAGCCACCAGGTTATTTGCATGTTGTTCATCCTGAGTTTGTTTGCAGGTTGAAGAAAGCCTTGTATGGCTTGAAGCAAGCACCTAGAGCATGGTCTGACAAGATAGGACAGTATCTTGTCACTATTGGCTTTCAGATTTCCAAGGAAGATTTCTCACTTTATGTGAGAAAAACAAATAAATGTATTATGCTACTTGTCATTTATGTTGATGATTTGATTATGACAGGTGACAGTGATGAAGATATCCTTCATGTGAAAATGCTATTGAAGCAGAAGTTTGAGATGAAGGATTTGGGAGAGCTGCGTTATTTCTTGGGTATTGAGGTGATTAGATCACCAAGTGGGATACAGCTCTTGCAGAGGTAGTATGGATTGGACATGCTGTCCAAATATGGGATGACAGGCTGTAAGCCTATTTCAGTTCCTTTGGAGCAGAATGTGAAGCTGAGCGCAGATGCAGGTGAGCTTCTGGAAGACCCTACTATGTACAGACGCATAGTAGGAAGTTTGATTTATATAACTATTACCAGGCCAGACTTGAGCTATGCTGTTGGATTGGTAAGTCAGTTTATGCAGGCTCCAAGGAAACCACATTTGGATGCGACTAGACGCATACTCAGATATGTGAAGTCCACATTGTAGTATGGACTATTTTATGAGACTGGGGTTCAGATACAGTTGCATGGATACACTGATGCTGATTTGAGACCATTTCGGGGCCTGTTTTGGAGGCGGAAGTTTTCTGCAAGCACTCAGGAAAAGGCCCGGTTTTATGTTGTGCAGCCACTGTTCTACAGGTCGGTGAAAAGTTACTGTAGAAATTGCATCGTATGCTTGTGCGCAGAGACATTGGGAGTTACAGAATCATCCCTGTTGCCTGTTGATGCAAAATCGTCACTAGGAAGTAACTGTGTGGTCAAATACCACTTTTGCCAGTTTTGCAGATTTTCCCTTGTGAGGGTGAAGCTGTGTTTTTTGCAGTGACAGAATTTTTTGCAGTGTTCTATAATGGCGTCTGATTCTCTTTCACAGATTGTAACTGAAAAGCTTGACAATAACAACTTCCAAGCATGGAAGTTTAGAATGACGAATTTCCTTATGGGAAAAGGATATTGGGAATTTGTTGCAGGAAATGAAGAAGAACCAGTTCTTCCTGATGTTCCCAATCAACAGCAAATGCAGGCATTTAAAGCATGGCATGAGAGAGCCAGGAAAGTTATGTACTGGTTGTCTATCAGCATTTCAGACTCTATGATTGTGCATATTCAAGATGCAAGTACGCCAAAGGAGGCATGGGATACTTTGTCAAAAATGTATAGCACAAATATGCAAGCCAGGAAAATGCAGTTCAAGCAAGAGTTGCACAATGTGCAAAGAGAAAGTATGAGCATCAATGACTACCACATGAAGGTGAAGAAGATTGCAGATGCACTTGCTTCCATTGGGTCGCCAGTGGAAGATGATGATTTAGTCTCAGTGACCTTGAATGGTCTAGGAAAGGATTATGCACAGTTTCGAACATCCATTTCCGTCCGTGAAAGATTTCCTGATTTTGAGGAGTTGATTGCTCTTCTAATTTCTGAGGAGCAGAGAAATGGTGGTGCATCTTCTTCAGGAGGAACTTCAAAAGAAGCTGTCTTCTACTCAAATGCTGGAAGAGGTAGAGGCAGAGGTAGAGGAGGCCGATTTGGAGGCCGTGGCAGAAATCAGAATATGCAGCAAACTCAAGAAAACCAGTCCTATGGAGGAGGCGTGGTAACTCTAGAGGCAGGGGGAGCCAAAGAGGTCGTGGTGGATGGCAAAGAGGTCAAAATGCAAATAGTAATGTTGAATGCTACTACTGTGGTAAAATGGGTCATATGGCTAAAGACTGCTATAAAAAGCAGAATGACATCATGAATGGAAAACTGCAACAAGGGAATTATGCATCTTCTAGTAGACAGGGTGATGACAGAAATGAGCATTTGTTCATGGTGCAGCACATGAACAATTCTGTGACAAGTGCAGAAGAAAGCAATGATGTATGGTATGTTGACTCAGGTGTATCAAACCACATGACAGGTCATGCAGAATGGATGGAGGATGCAAGGAAAATGGAAAAACCAGGATTTGTGGAGACTGGTGATGATACTGCACATCCTATTGTGCAGATTGGAAAAATTCATTTGTCTATGCAGGATGGGAAAAAGAAATACATGTCCGATGTATTTCATGTCCCGAATATCACCAAGAATCTGGTTTCTGTTGGTCAAATGGTTGAGCAAGGCTTGCAGGTCAGATTTAATCCTCATGGATGCTTTGTTGAGGATATGAAAAATAAAGGTCGCTTGATAGCAAAAGGAAAGAAGAAGGGCAGAATAATTACGTTGGATGCAGACATGTCTGAATTGAGTGCAGCAATGTTTGCACATGGGATCGGTGTAGTTGCAGATATTGATATCTGGCATAAACGCATTGGTCATGTTAATGTACAGCGACTTAAATCAATGCAGGCCCAAAATATTGTTGCAGGATTGCCAAAATTCAAGGTTGCAGAAATACATAAGGTATGTGAAGCCTATCAGTTTGGAAAACAGGCAAGGAAACCATTATGTTCAAGAGAGTAAGAAGCCATTGGAATTAATCCACTCTGATGTGTGGACTACTAAAGCTGCATCTCTTGGAGGATGTCATTATTTTGTCACTTTTATTGATGACTATAGCAGAAAAGTTTGGGTGTATTTTATGAAAAAGAAAAGTGAAGTTTTTGGGCATTTCAAAACTCTTAAAGCTATGGTTGAAAAAGAAACAGGCCTGCAAATAAAATGCCTAAGGTCAGATGGAGGGGGAGAGTACCTCTCAAATGACTTTGCAAGGTTCTTACAGGAGCATGGCATAAAGCAGCAATATTCATGCAGTCATACCCCACAGCAAAATGGAATTGCAGAAAGAAAAACAGGCATATTCGAGAGGTATCTCATGCCATGCTCAATGAAAAAGACTTGCCAGATTTTTATTGGGCTGAAGCAGTTGCTACAGCAGTCTATATAATGAACAGGACTCCTACTGCAGCAATACATGGGATGACTCCAGAGGAGAGGTATACTGGTAGGAAACCAGATATTTCTCATTTGAAAATTTTTGGTTGCATTGCCTATGTACATGTGCCAGATGAGTTGAGATCCAAGTTGGATCCAAAAGCTGAGAAGTGCATCTTTATTGGTTACTCTCTGCAGCAAAAAGGGTATAGATGCTATAACCCTTCTACTCGTAAGTTTACAGTGAGCAGAGATGTTGTTTTTGATGAGATGAGTAGCTAGTATAAACCAGTAAATGTGATTGATGATGTAGATGCACAAAATGGTAATGCTGCACAGAATTCACAGCAGCAGTCACAAAATATTAGTGGACCTGGAGCGTCCTCTAGCAGTGGTTCACATTCTTCGCCATGGACAGGCAGATTGAGATCAGGAGAATCTTCTCAAAGCAATGCAGATAGTGGTATGTAGGTATCACGAAAAGGAAAAGAGAAGGTAGATCAGCCCATGTTTGATGTGAATGCAGGTCACTCTTATGTGGATGGTGAATCCAGTGGCTTAGAACAGAGCATTGATGATGAGTTGGGTATTCCTTCTATTGTTACACCTGGAGTAAGGAAGACTAGGGATGTTGTGAGAGCACCTGGGAGTGAACCTACTTTGCACAGGTCAACCAGAGTTAGGTATCCTGTGGATAGGCTGAAATATGATGGATTTACAGCCATTCACTATGCATATATGGTCAAAGTGATACAGGAACCAGAACCCACTTCTTTTGAGCAAGCCATGGGAAAATAAAAATGGGAGAAAGCCATGGATGAAGAAATGGATGCCTTGGAAGCAAATGCTACATGGGAATTGGTACCTTTGCCTAAAGGTAAAAATGCAATTGGCTGTAAGTGGGTTTATAAGGTGAAGCACAATGCAGATGGTTCTGTGAATAGATACAAGGCAAGATTAGTAGTCAAGGGGTATGCACAAACATATGGCATTGATTATGAAGAAACATTCAGTCCGGTTGCAAGGATGGCAACCGTAAGAGCAGTCATTGCTATGGCTGCATCAAAGGGATGGTCTTTACATCAGATGGATGTAAAGAATGCCTTCTTGCATGGTGATTTGCAAGAAGAGGTCTATATGGAGCAGCCACCAGGTTATGTGCATGCTATTCATCCTGAGTTTGTTTGCAGGTTGAAGAAAGCCTTGTATGGCTTGAAGCAAGCACCTAGAGCATGGTCTGACAAGATAGGACAGTATCTTGTCACTATTGGCTTTCAGATTTCCAAGGCAGACTTCTCACTTTATGTGAGAAAAACAGAGAAAGGTATTATGCTACTTGTCATTTATGTTGATGATTTGATTGTGATAGGTGACAGTGACGAAGATATCCTTCATGTGAAAATGCTATTGAAGCAGAAGTTTGAAATGAAGGATTTGGGAGAGCTGCGTTATTTCTTGGGTATTGAGGTGATTAGATCACCAAGTGGGATACAGCTCTTGCAGAGGCAGTATGGATTGGACATGCTGTCCAAATATGGGATGACAGGCTGTAAGCCTATTTCAGTTCCTTTGGAGCAGAATGTGAAGCTGAGCGTAGATGCAGGTGAGCTTTTGGAAGACCCTACTATGTACAGACGCATAGTAGGAAGCTTGATTTATATGACTATTACCAGGACAGATTTGAGCTATGCTGTTGGATTGGTAAGTCAGTTTATGCAGGCTCCAAGGAAACCGCATTTGGATGCGGCTAGACGCATACTCAGGTATGTGAAGTCCACATTGCAGTATGGACTATTTTATGAGACTGGGGTTCAGATACAGTTGCATGGATACACTAATGTTGATTGGGCTGGTAGCATTTCTGATAGACGTTCTACCAGTGGATATGTGTTCTCTTTTGGGAGTGTTGCAGTCACTTGGAGCAGCAAGAAACAGCCTACAGTTGCCTTGTCGAGCACAGAGGCTGAGTACAGGGGTGCAGCAATGGCTACATGTGAGGTAGCTTGGTTGCATAAGCTACTTTATGATATGCATCAGTCTACAGATGGACCAGTTGTCATTTATTGTGACAACATGAGTAGTATACACTTGGCAAATAACCCAGTCTATCATGCTAGAACAAAGCACATTGAGGTGCATTATCACTATGTGCGGGAGAGGGTTTTACTAGGTCTTATTAATCTAGTTTATGTCAGCACAGAGGATCAGATAGCTGACATATTTATGAAGGCATTGGGCGCAGAGAAGCTGCGCAAGTTCAGAGACCTGCTTGGTGTGCAGGAATTGGGATTGAGCTCGAGGGTGAGTGTTGAGATATCGAGCTCCACTTGTGATATGCCAGGGTGACCGTTGTGCATTTATGTCACCAACGTGTTAGTTGCAGATGCGGTTGGTATACCGCCCATGAATAATAGCTACATGATAGCTATCCTTATCTACTCTAGTTCGTTCGTGGCTCAGTTAGTATGCCATCTTAGTTAGTTGAGTTTGGTTTGAGACCCATATTTAGGGTTCTTCTATTTCTTTGTATGAGAGTTCTTTTGGCTTACACAACTAAGAAGAGGAAAACTGTTTTCAGCCTCCACCCTTGTGTGTATTCCCCCATTGTGCAAGCAAGAAAGCTACAAGTGAGACTCCTTCCTTCTCTCCCACAATCTTGACAATATATGGTATGGGTACTATAAGTGTAACTAATATACGAGCGACTAGGCAAAGGCACCTTTACCCCAATACTAGTATGGATGTGATCTAAGAGCTTGGGCACCTTTTTTAATGTTGAATTTCTACATCTAGGGATGAGAGAGAGTGTGCCTGTGAGAGAGAGAAGCACCTTTTTGAACATTGAATTTCTATATCATTGGCTCTATGTGTGTGTGTACATGTGTACATGTGTGCGTGAGAAACAAGACAAATAAGGAGGGAATAAGACGAGAGGGAAGTTTGAGGTACCCAAATTTTTTGTGATTTGAATTTAGATTCAATATCATTATCATTGATCACCATCATGTCATTAGTGTGAAGTGGATGAGACGCTATGACATTAATATAAATGCTATCATAATTACATGGGAAGAATGATCACATTTGGCGGGTAATTGTCGAGACCTAATACGGGCCCAACACTGGCTCTAAGCACTAGCTGGGCCTCTCTACACTCAAAGAACACACCCCCTTGGCCTCGCGGCCAGGAGCATCTAAGGGACACACTGCCCTAACTTCTATCGTGAATTTCGTGTTTGTTTTGGACTATGGTCTAATGATTAAGCCTTTTCCACACTCCTCAAAGGGATTCCCTACACATATATCAATGTAAAGACACCTCGTAACACAGATAGAGGGAGGCTCCCCTCGGCTGAATGCTGTGGCCCCACTACAACTCTCCTACATCTAGGGGATTGGCCCCTCAATGCGTCGCTAACATAAATAACATGTGTGTCACAAACTCCACTCTTGTTTTCAAATGTTCCAAGAGATAAGATATTTCCTCACTTAAAAATTACCCAAAGAACCCGATCGTCTAAACCAACAGCTCAGGTATCTCACATACTCCATGTTGGTCATATGTATAAATACAATTGCAATGTATCCAAGAATGACACCATGTGATATGCACAATGCAGCTATGTATGAATCAAAGTGCTCAAACATTTAATGATTTGGCAAACAACATTGTGAAGTGCAAAGACATTTCTTTCAATGATTTCAGCCTACACGTAATGCTGCATTGCTAAGGGTCAGCATCGAGCATTCTCGTGTTGTTGGACCCTCTTAAACTTAAATTATGAATTTCTTATATGGTATGCACAAGAAAATAGATGAGAATTTCAAATGTTATCAGCAACTAATCACCCTCAAAACCCCTCGTTCCCGCTACCATTTAGGTCGTTCATCATTGATTGATAAGTGTAGATAAAAGTGGTTTTTTCATGTGTTTTTCTTGAAAAAGCGGTAAATACTATACTTTAACATAGAGACAATGTTGAACTGAGGATTATCCTTCATGCTCCAACAATGCCATACATCCACGAACATAATGCATATTTTTTCTTAATTTTCTAACTTAAAAACCTAATTTTTTCTATTTCTCTTCATTTATTTAAATAAAAATTTTGATATTTTTGATTTCTGGGTTGGGACTAATCACAATCACTGAGAATTGATTTTTTATCCATTTCTAATCTATATGAACCCCAAAATCACAGTAAAATCCCCAAAATTTATCATTTCTATGAAAATCACATAATTGCAGGTTTTGCGTGTTTTGATATAAATCATTATATTACTAGTTTTTTTATTTTATTTAATATTTATGATAGATTTTAGTATTATTAATAAAATCCGACCATTTCCAAACAATTCCATCAAACATTTATCATAAAACAAATAAATCTATTACTTACGCATAGAAACACGTTTTTGGAGACACATATTTTATGGTTGGGAGGCTGCTAATGCTCATTCTTGGTCGATGACGCTCTCTCATAGCCTGATCTACAATCTTATTCGCTCCAATACCATCATTCTATATGCATCTTGCATCAAACTCCTTCCCCCTCTCTCGTAGAATCACGTGTATGAACAGGCAGCAAGAGGAGAGAGAGACTAAAAATCGGAATTTTTATTCCCTCCATGAAAATCAGCATGCTTACACCCAAAACAAAGCCCTTAGAGAGTAGCCCATGAATGTGCAGTCAATACTCTCTCAACCCCACTATCGAAGAGGCACAAAATCCCCACAAAATGGGGCGCAAAAAAATTTGTGCCCCCTCCCTCCTCACGACTAAAATTTTGGGTTTTTCCTCCTTAATCAAGCTTAAGGTTTTAAAGTTTAAAATATCTAGTTCATCTTCTCATGTTCACACTACAACCAAAGTGGATTTTTCGCTTTCGGAGGGGCAAACGAGCTCGAATTTGTGGTTGGATCGCTTCGTGACATCGAAATCCATAAACCTAAGACTCGTGACGTACTTTCTGGCTCTCAGATCATGTAGCTGCTTCATAATGCGAAGCCTTGCGTGGATTAAATGGGGGCTCAAACGCATTCCGATCGACGAATAGAGACTTGCATTGGCTTCTTGGCATTGAATCCATCTAGGAAAACTCCAGCTCATCGATCCGCAATTGTTTCATTTTGCATGAAGATTTGGTGTTTTATAGCCTCTCGAGCTCTTTTCCGCTTCAAAAAGGGTCTTTAAAATCTGCTCTCAGTAATGATGCTTATCATCCTACAGTCCTATGATTTAGTGGAGCTTGTGTGATGACTGAGGTGATAGACCATCCTAAAGCTTAGTGATGCCTCCAAGCTTTCTATTCATGGAAAACCTGAGTTGGTCAAGGTACATGCACATTGGGATAAACTGAATGCACACATCTGCTCCTCTCTCTCTCTCTCTCTCTCTCTCTCTCTCTCTCTCTCTCTCTCTCTCTCTCTCTCTCTCTCTCTCTCTCTCTCTCTCTCTCTCTCTCTCTCTCTCTCTCTCTCTCTCTCTCTCTCTCTCTCTCTCTCTCTCTCTCTCTCTCTCTCTCTCTCTCTCTCTCTCTCTCTCTCTCTCTCTCTCTCTCTCTCTCTCTCTCTCTCTCCACCCATTATAGGTCACATCAAGCACTTGTTATTGCTCACAAGACATGGTTGGAATTAGACCACTTGTATAATAAGATGACCATTATGAAACAAGTGTCTCGAGAGGTACAAATGCGGACATTGAACATGTCCAAGTCCACTTCCATGTGCAGAAGCATGTCAATAAGATTTAGAAATTGCGAATGCAGGCCCAAAACAAAGGAAAGGTGATTACCTCAAAGGACACCAAGAGTTTGCCAACACAAATGCACCTTACAAGAATGGTATATTGGAGCGAAAGAGTGGCAGTACAATCGAGATGGCATAGACTATGATGGAGCATTAGTAGACACCTCAATGTCTATGGGCCAAAGTAGTGGCCACCACCATCCATATATGTAATCAACCAGCTACATTAGCCCTGGTTGGTAAGCCACCTTTTTGTTAAAATATTAAGGATGCATGCTAGGGTGGATCACCAATGACCAAGTAGACAATCATAATGAGACATAAGTAATGACAAAGAAGATCGACGGATATTATTCAAGCATAATGAAAGTACAATTGAATGAGTATGATGGATGGAATGAGTGTGGGGATGAGTGCCTTTTATAGTCTTACAGGTAGGTGGTATTGGTAGGTGGAAAAAGGTGGAAAGGGACCATGGTATTCACCAATTATGGTTTTAATAAACCATGCATACATAACCTAGTCTAAGGCTTTTTTTGCAACGTGATCCTTTGCCTTGTTTTTCATTACAAAGGGGCTATAAAGTGGGTGTGATTACACATTTCTCAACACCCCTCCTCAATTACAACCAAGAAAGACACTGAGTATACAAAGGCTGTCACAAGGCCTCAGTAAGTGTGTAGAGGTTGTAGTGCAAAGGTTACATGAGGAGTACAAGAGCTTATGGTAAGAACATTAGGCAAGTACACATTTAAAACCTTAAAAAGTCTATTAGAAAATGAGCTACAAAAGAGGGACTGGTGAGTCCTATCCTTTTGCTTTTGGGTGTCTTCTTCTCCATTGTTGTCTTCATCTTCTTTGATTTTTGCAAGATATGCTCTTTGAGATCTTTTCTTAGCATGACAAAACTTCTCAATATGCCCAGTTCTTTTACAAAAATCACAAACTATGCCCTTCTTCCCTTTGTCCTTCACATAGAGGAGTTCTTGGTCTCCTCTTGAGGTGCTTGCTTCTCCTTTTCTCTTGATCTTATTTTCCTCTTCAAGGAGAGAATCTTTGATATCCACGAGCTTCGGCTTTGGCATATTGATTAATGTGGTAGACGCATTATCATACTCAGGTGGAATAGTTTTGAGAAGTAATCCAATGCAAATGTCTTCATCCATCTTCAAGTTGATTCCTGCAAGTTGTGTCAACAAGCTTTCCATATAATTCAAATGAGTTGCAAGTGCAGTACTGTTTTTCATATCAATCCTAAAAAATTCAATTAGCAAGTCATATTTGGAGGATTTTGAGTGAGCTCCAAACAAGGTTTCTAACCAATCCCATGTTGCTTAAGAGGTTTCACAATCATCAACATGATGAATGTAGCTATCATCAAATTCGAGCTTATGAGCCTTATCATCATTTTTATCCCATATTACTAAGAGTGCAGCTTCCCTTGGTTTCTTCTCTTGACCACTTGTGATTTAGCACAAGCCTTTCTTTATCACGATCAGTTTGATCCTAGTTTTCCATGTGTGGAACTCGACACCCTTGAATCAGCATGAGGGTGAATCTTTGCCCATTTTTTTGGCAGGAGAAATAGCAATTAACTAAGAGTAGACCAATAAGAGAGTTGAAGTTGAGTATGTCAAAAGACACAAGAAGCACTAGTGCCAAAAAGCACTATGTGAGTATCAAGAGATAGTAGCAAGTTGAGCCTTTGATGTTCAATCTCAAGGTTGAATCCCTTCCTTGGTTATTTGTTGTGAGAGCTCTATTAGAAACTGAGTGTTGGGGCAGATTAGAGAGTCGGTGACTTGATTAGAGCGAAAGGAGTGAGAGAAAGAAGTGAAGCATGAGCCTGAAGTTTGATAGCTGTGGCTGCCCTCTTTAGGACTTTGATAGGCGACTAATATTTTTCCCACAGCAGATAGAGGAGTGAGTCATTTGTCCCAATACTTGATGAGGAAGAGGCTCAAGTGTCAAGCTTCAAAAGCCCTATGATGTTGTATCAACATCATTGCACGTGCAAGACAAATGGATGGTACGACTAGAGAAGGCACAAAAAATGGTAGTGGGATGATACAGACACAATGCTGGAATATGAGAAGCAAGAAGAGAGGTTGCTCAAAGTTTGCATACATATTAATGAGGCCTCTACTCACTCTTTTGGCTTGTATACATTAGGGTTAGGATTAGGGTTACCACTAGAAGTTATGTATCCTACCTACCTTTATGGCTTATTACCGATCCTTTTGGTAATGTATGCATATCAATTAGGCTAACTAGTCCTTGTCTAGTCAAATGCGAATAGAAGTTACATGCTAGAGCACAACCCTCACGTCCATTGTGAGTCTTCTAACCTAACTTCATAATATATTACAATTTGCACAAGAATGAGCCCAACTCTCATGTAATGTTATCAAAATAATAAAATTTGTGTATTCTTTTGAAATAAATGGAATAAATTACAATTTGAACATTACTAAAGCCCAAAAAAATATTTTTCAAAAATAAATTCTAGTCCTTAACTTGTGTGCTTCTATTTTGACTTTGACTTAAGAATTTATTATCAATTCAAGAGCTTCAACCACTTTATATCTAACTATTTCTCACCTAGCTATCTTATGAGTATCTTATACTTCAACTTTAAGCTAACCATGTATTCTTTCTCCTTATCCAAGAAAGCAAAGAATATAAGATTAGTTCAAGATATAGTGAACTTGCCTACTTACCTTTCCAAGTTGTAGTCCAAACTTTAAAGCTTGGAGATGGTTTCACAATCCACATAATGCACTCCTCAAACAAACATCTCGACTTGTTTGCATGCACATTGAGTACACCTACTATTGGGAAAAGAAGATGGCGAAGAAAAGGAGAAGAATAAGTTGTAGTAGAGCTTTGCCTCTTCAGGTCCCTCACTCTCACTCACCAATTTTGGTCACATACAACTCCATTTTCAACCTCTTACCAAATGGGAAGAAAATAAGAGAATCAAGATAGGTAGATGAGCTTTGCTTCATCAAGCCCCACAATCATGCACTCACTCTCACCTCTCTCTCTCCTCTCCCAATGATAGGTAGATTTTATAGAAGATGACAAGGAAAAAGAGAGGTTGTTTAAAGTTTGCATACATATGAATGAGGCCTCTATTCACTTTTTGGGCTATTATAGATTAGGGTTAGGGTTAAGGTTTCCAATAAAGTTTGGGCATCCTACCCACTTTTGTAGTGTATGATTGGTCCTTTCAATAGTATATGCATAGCACTTAGGTTAATTAGATGTAGTCTAGTCAGGTGAATAGAAGTTGCATGTTCGCAACCCTCATGTCCATTGTAGGTCTTCTAATCTAACTTCAAGAGATATTGCAATCTACACAAGAGTGAGCTCACTCTCACATTGTGTTACAAGAATAACAATATTCGTGTATTTTCTTGAAATAAATAAAGATATCTGCAACCTATTCATCAATCTTCACATGCATGAGATCTACTCTCCCTGCAAGAACCATCTCTCTGATAAAGTGGTAGTGTACCTCAATGTGTTTAGTCCTGGAATGGTATACTAGATTTGTTGCCACGAGTACACTACTGAGATTGTCGCATAACAAGGTCACTGGAGCATCCACCTATATGTCCAAATCAGCCATAAGCTTGAGCAGCCATGCAATCTCACATGCTGCCAATGCAGCACCCCTATACTCAGCCTCGGTACTAGAAAATGCAACCATAGGTTTCTTTTTCTTGCTCCAGCTAATCATTCCGCTTCCAAAGCCAAAAGCATAACCACTCGTAGATCTGTGATCATATGAGCATCCTGCCCAATCTGCATCTGTGTGTCCAACCAATGTCAAGGGCTTATCTTTCACATAGAATATCCCATAATCTACAGTGGACTTAAGATATCTCATAATCCACCTAACAGCATCCAAATGTGGCTTTATGGGCTTTTGCATGAACTAACTTATGAGCCCAACTACACAACTCAAGTCGCCTAGTGATAGTCAAGTAGATCATACTACCAACCGTCTGTTTGTACAGAGTCACATCATCAATTTCAGCTCCAGTGCTAATGTCCAACTTGACATTCTGATCAAGAGGTGTATCCAGTGGTTTACATTCAGCCATGCCATATTTCTTCAGCATTTCCATGGCATAGTGTTTCTTCATTAGCCATAAACCATTTTCAACTTTGATCACCTCAATACCCAATAAATACTTCAATTCACCTAAGTCGTTCATGTCAAATTTAGATTTCAGCATCTGCATAACATGTTGTATCCCGAAGTCATCATCACTTTGTGATAATCAAGTCATCAACATAGATGACCAACAAACAAACTATGATTAGCCCTGTCAACAGTAAATCCCAAACTCTACAAGTAATTACTGATCCTTGCACCACTCTCGGAGCCTGCTTTAGCCCATACAACGCTTTTTTTAGCTTACATACATAATGCTGAAAATTAGAGTGTACATACCCTTCAGGCTGATCCATATAAACATCCTCTTCCAAGTCACCATTGAGGAAAGCATTCTTCACGTCCATTTGCTACAATTTCTAGCCTTTAACAGTAGCCAATGTGATCAATGTTCTTATGGTTGCCATCTTGGCAACAAGTTTGAATGTTTCCTCATAGTCTAACCCATACTGATGGGCATATCCCTTTGTGACCAGCTTGCCTTTGTACCTCTCTACACTACCATCTGACTTGTATTTAATCTTGTAGACCCATTTGCAACCAATGGTCTTCTTTCCTTCTGGCAGTGGCACAAGATCCCAAATACTATTTTCAGCCAAAGCATCTATCTCCTCATCCATAGCTGTGCACCAATTTTTATACATCACTGCTTTAGAAAATGTAGCATGCTCTTTTGACCTCTGTCACCTTTGTCGTATAAGGAAAATGCTTCGTAGAAAAACCACTGTAAGTCAACCTATCCACAAGGTACCTGACTCTGTGCAATTGTCTAAGCTGTGGTGCACTACTCGATTCCCCTCTCTCATGAGGTGGAGTGTATCTGCTCTACCTAGTGCCAGGCATATACACTGTCGGAGTACCAAGCTAATGTGAAATGCCACATGTCATCACACCAAATGCATCATCAGAAGCTTTTTCTTTCCCTTTACTGTCCATCACATCATATCTCCTCATCACTAACATACTAGTGTCAGGACGGTGAGTCAGAGCTTCGTAATCTCCCTGTCCATGGAGATACCATCGAACTGCTAGAGCTTGTCAAAGCAATACTCTGTTGCAAATCAACTATAGATACATGTGTAGAAGGCATATCTGATGGCATTGTAGCCGGTGATGCATACCAAGAGGCCATCTCATCAAAGATGACATCTATGCTCACTAACGTATCCTGAGTAGAGGGATCATAGCATTTGTATGCCTTCTTCCCCTGCGAATATCCAATAAAGACACACTTATGTGCTTTCGGATCTAGCTTTTTCCTTTTCTCATTAGGTATGTACACATAAGCAAGATAGCCAAATACTTTCATGTGACTCACATCAGGCTTGTAGCCATATAGTTTCTCAAATGGTGTCATCTCATCAATACCTATAGTGGGAGTCTTGTTCAAGATATACATGGCTGTCATAACGGCCTCAGCCCAATAATAGAGTGGCATACTCTTCTCATTCATCATTGCTTGAGTAGCTTCCATCAATACCATGTTCTTCCATTTAGCTACCCCATTCTACTAAGGAGTGTAGCTATAGCAGGTAAGCTGCCTACGTATGCAATTTTCAACCAAAAAACTATCAAACTCATTTGACACATACTCCCCACCACTGTCTGATCTCAAGCAAGTGATATAACAATCAAATTCATTTTCAACCTGCTTTTTGAACTACTGAAAAATAGCAAACACCTCATCCTTTGTTTTCAATATATAAACCCCAAGTATAACAACTGTAATCATCAATAAATGTCACATAGTACCTAGAGTCTCCCATGGATGCATTATGGGCTGACCCCCACACATCAGTGTGAACTAACTGTAATGGTCAGGTACTATTTCTTACATGCATGAAAAATGGCAACCTCGACTATTTGCCAAACTGCCAAGCATCACAGGCATGACCAATATCTGTATACTGAAACTTGGGTAAACCTGTCACAAGTTATTTCTTCTGCATCATTTGCAGTGGCTAAAGATTAACATGTTCCACTCTCTTATGCCATATTTCCAAGTCTCTAATCATGCCAGAGCCATGGGCAAACATTGTTGATTTCAGATGTGGCAAAGTGGCATCAAGAGTAAACATCTTGCCATTCCTATGACCGTGAGCAATCAATTTGCAGCCATTACCAAACTCCTCAATGAAGCATCCATGCTTGTTAAATCGGACCTACAAATTCTGCTCAGTCATCTGATCCACAGACAATAGATTTTTAGTCATTGACGGGACATGCAATACATCATGTAAGTTCTTCTTCCTGCCATCATGGATTACCAAAGGTACATTGCCTTTATGTTCTATGCTATGATGCGTGTCATCCCCTGTGTATAATAGCCATTCTTCTTAGGAACCATATTTGTAAACTAGACACCATGAGGTTTCATATGATTCGATGCCCCTGAATCAATGTACCAAACTGCATCCTCATGAGACTTCTTAGCAGCCCTATCTTTCACATATGTCATGGCAAACAATCTATCCGCATATACACCTTTTGCCTCTGACTAGATGATGCAAAATGTCCATGATGTTTGCCTCTTTGATTGCCCTACTTCTTCCAACAGTCCTCGGCAATATGACCGTACTTTCCATAATAGTGACAATCCTTATCCTTATTAGGATTGTCAGATGGGTGATGTTGCTGCTAGGGGCCTCTACCTCTAGGGCCAGATCTCCCCCTGCCTCGGAAATTTCCACCTCCTCGTGCATTTGAACCCTGCTAGTTATTATTGCCATACGAGACACTTTGCTGGCCTCCTCTGCCAAAACCATAACCTCTACCACGGTTGCCACATCCGCGTCGATTCGAATAAAAGATAGCATCCTTGTTCTTGGAGCTACCAGAACATGTAGCCAAACCCAATTTAACTTCCTCATGAATGAGCAATGCAAGTAGCTCATTAAAATCTGGCATTGCAGTCCACACAGATATGGAGGTATTGAATGACTTATATTCAGGTCCCAAACCATTTAAATCACTACAACCATGTCTTCATCCACAACATGGGTGCCAATGGATGCCAACTGATCCATAATGGTCTTAATCTATGTGACATAAATCATGTATAGATCTACCTTTTCTGTCCATGTTGTTAAATTTCTACTTTAATTGTATATTTTTGGCACTTGTAGTTGTGCCATAATATCTAATCAAATGTTTCATGCATCTTCTAGTGACTTTCAGTTCATGATCTACATCACCATAGCATCTGAGATACATAGAGATGACCAATGTAAAACCCTGCGAGCTCTTTCTGTCCAAGCTCGGTGTACTCATCTTTGATCAGCTATAGGCCTCTCTAGGAGCTTGAGTTCATCTTCTACTCTAGTCACCAACTCACAGTACCCTTTACCTATCAAGAAGTTCTCCATGCGGAACTTCCATATGGCATAATTGTTACTATCAAGCTTTTCCCCCACTATCTGGGTTATGTTGTCGGTCCTATCTGCATTAGCCATATTGTACCAGACAATATCTAGTCATTGTCTGACTTCCTACAAGCCAACAATTCTAACTGACTAACTACAATCTCTAACTATTTATGATAGTTTTCTACAACAAATTCACTACTAAAACCACAGTATTTTAGCCCCTTAACATCTCAATTCCATCCACAAACATGTGGCATAACCCATAGGTACATCAGTCAACACATAGATCATGTAGGTGCTTTAACACTATCTCATGCAACCTTACTGCAGTCAAGCAAACATGTAATCTAAAATTTGCATACTTTCAATAACCAATAGCTAATTCAAAACAAAAGTTTGTACATGTCATACATGCTCCAAAAAATCTCAAACATCTACTAGTACATGTAGAAGTCCATACATGATCATACACACACAAACTGGTGCATATACATCAAGTACAAGTGTCATAAATCTGCTCACTAGTTGCAAATAGCCAAGACACTAAAAACCAAGGTGTACTTTAGCTCAAGAATGTCCTCAAATATCGGCATCCATAAACTCTGCCTTCAAGAAGCAATATCATATAATGCATTTACTATTTGTAACCAGCCAAGTAGATGTCAATGCATTTGTTTCAAACTTCAACCTTCAGCATTCAGTAGCCTCCAATACTCTTCTTAATCCACCAGGCATTCAGAAGACACATGCCAGGTTATACAAATGACATAAGCATCCTAATGTCATGTATTGCTTCAATAAAAGACAATGCTTGCTGTCCATAGTAAATGATAGTTTTTAGCCTGTGAAAAATTTCCAGATCTGAGTATTTTAGCAAAAATTTCCAACTCCAAGGCACAAAATAAAACCCATAGTCCTTGCATATATCTATGCTCCAATGATGCTTCTAGGTTTGTTAGAGAGCTCCATGCTCATGTCAGAGATACATACATGCTGTATGTTGTTTGATACAGTAGACAGTCTTTAATTCTAGACTTGTAACCAGTTGTTCCAGCTCATATATCATCTCCAAACCAAGAAATAGCATATCAAGACATCAAAGGACCTTCAAAGAAGCATTTCCAAGCAATATATAGCCTAGTAAGTGTCTGTTGAGTTTGTTGGCAGCCAAGGAGACTCCCTCAGCATCAGGCACAAACATGCAGACTGGTATGATGATCACAGCAATAGCTCCACGATGAAATGATGACCAATGCTTACTCTTGAGTTCTCACTAAAGCCTCCACAATGTTCCAGACAAGTCACAGACAACCTCTTGAGCAATGGCAAACCAAATGATACAATGCATACCTTCAATAGGAGCATGTCTGCTTCACAATCTCTTGTTAAGAACCCTGAATCTTCAAGTTCTAAGTCTACTTCACAAATGCTATCCACCACAAAGCCCATTCATGGCTCTGATACCATGTTGAAAGAGAGAGATAGAGATTTGAACCAATAGAGAGGAGTTGCATACTCTCTTCTCTTTCTTTTTTATTATATCACTAACTCATCAAATTGAAGTGAATACAACACACTAGGGTCTATAAGACCATTCACACAAATTACAAACTAAGTCTAAAGTCACCGACTTATTTAATGTATGCATGTAGCATAGCTGGACAAGCTAAGTGTCGGGTACACACAACCTATCGATAGTAGAGCTGAGCTTGGTCTTATAACATTACAAAAGTTTAAAAAATCATTTTTCAAAAATAAATATCCATACTTGGCTTGTATGCTTTTATTTTGACTTTAGCTTGATTTTGCATCCTTCTTTGCTCTTTAAGGTTAACATTAACCCCTCTTAGATGGTGCAACTCCCTTGGCACTCCAAGTGGTCAATGAAGCCTTATGTTTGCCTCAAATAGGTCACCTCAAGCAAGCCACATTGATGCCTCTCAATAGGTTACCCTATGCAAATTACAATCTTGAATAGCTCATGTGTGGACCATATGCCTTTGTGTCTTGTATGTGTCAAGATTGTGGGAGAGAAGGAAGGAGTCTCACTTGAAGCTTTCTTGCTTGCACAATGGGGGAATACACACAAGGGTGGAGGCTGAAAACAGTTTTTCTCTTCTTAGTTGTGTAAGCCAAAAGAACTCACTACAAAGAAAATAGGAGAACCCTATATATGTCAAGATTGTGGGAGAGAAGGAAGGAGTCTCACTTGTAGCTTTCTTGCTTGCACAATGGGGGAATACACACAACGGTGGAGGCTGAAAACAGTTTTCCTCTTCTTAGTTGTGGAAGCCAAAAGAACTCTCGTACAAAGAAAAATAGAAGAACCCTAAATATAGGTCTCAAACCAAACTCAACTAACTAAGGTGGCATACTAACTGAGCCACGAACTAGAGTAGATAAGGATAGCTATCATGTAGCTATTATTCAGGGGCGGTGTACCAACCGCATCTGCAACTGACAAGTCGGTGACATAAATACACAACCGTCACCCTGGCGTATCACGAGTGGAGCTCGATATCTCAACACTCCCCCTCGAGCTCAATCCCAATTCCTGCACACCAAGCAGGTCTCTGAACTTGCGCAGCTTCTCTGCGCCCAATGCCTTCGTGAATATGTCAGCTACCTGATCCTCTGTGCTGACATAAACTAGATCAATAAGACCTAGTAAAACCCTCTCTCGCACATAGTGATAATGCACCTCAATGTGCTTTGTTCTAGCATAATAGATTGGGTTATTTGCCAAGTGTATACTACTCATGTTGTCACAATAAATGACAACTGGCCCATCTGTAGACTGATGCATATCATAAAGTAGCTTATGCAACCAACCTACCTCACATGCAGCCATTGCTGCACCCCTGTACTCAGCCTCTGTGCTCGACAAGGCAACTGTAGGCTGTTTCTTGCTGCTCCAAGTGACTGCAGCACTCCCAAAAGAGAACACATATCCACTGGTAGATCGTCTATCAGAAATACTACCAGCCCAATCAGCATCAGTGTATCCATGCAACTGTATCTGAACCCCAGTCTCATAAAATAGTCCATACTGCAATGTGGACTTCACATACCTGAGTATGCGTCTAGCCGCATCCAAATGTGGTTTCCTTGGAGCCTGCATAAACTGACTTACCAATCCAACAACATAGCTCAAATCTGGCCTGGTAATAGTCATATAAATTAAACTTCCTACTATGCGTCTGTACATAGTAGGGTCTTCTAGAAGCTCACCTGCATCTGTGCTCAGCTTCACATTCTGCTCCAAAGGAACTGAAATAGGCTTACAGCCTGTCATCCCATATTTGGACAGCATGTCCAATCCATACTGCCTCTGCAAGAGCTGTATCCCACTTGGTGATCTAATCACCTCAATGCCCAAGAAATAACGCAGCTCTCCCAAATCCTTCATCTCAAACTTCTGCTTCAATAGCATTTTCACATGAAGGATATCTTCATCACTGTCACCTGTCATAATCAAATCATCAACATAAATGACAAGTAGCATAATACCTTTCTCTGTTTTTCTCACATAAAGTGAGAAATCTGCCTTGGAAATCTGAAAGCCAATAGTGACAAGATACTGTCCTATCTTGTCAAACCATGCTCTAGGTGCTTGCTTCAAGCCATACAAGGCTTTCTTCAACCTGCAAACAAACTCAGGATGAACAGCATGCACATAACCTGGTGGCTGCTCCATATAGACCTCTTCTTGCAAATCACCATGCAAGAAGGCATTCTTTACATCCATCTGATGTAAAGACCATCCCTTTGATGCAGCCATAGCAATGACTGCTCTTACAGTTGCCATCCTTGCAACTGGACTGAATGTTTCTTCATAGTCAATGCCATATGTTTGTGCATACCCCTTGACTACTAATCTTGCCTTGTATCTGTTCACAGAACCATCTGCATTGTGCTTCACCTTATAAACCCACTTACAGCCAATTGCATTCTTACCTTTAGGCAAAGGTACTAACTCCGATGTAGCATTTGCTTCCAAGGCATCCATTTCTTCATCCATGGCTTTCTCCCATTTTTCTTTTCCCATGGCTTGCTCAAAAGAAGTGGGTTCTGGTTCCTGTATCACCTTGACCATATATGCATAGTGAATGGCTGTAAATCCATCATATTTTAGCCTATCCACAGGATACCTAACTCTGGTAGACCTGCGCAAAGTGGGTTCACTCCCAGATGCTCTCAAAACATCCCTGGTCTTCCTTACTCCAGGTGTAACAATAGAAGGAATACCCAACTCATCATCAATGCTCTGTTCTGAGCCACTGGATTCACCATCCACATAAGAGTGACCTGCATTCACATCAAACATGGGCTGATCTACCTTCTCTTTTCCTTTTCGTGATACCTACATACCACTATCTGCATTACTTTGAGAAGATTCTCCTGATCTCAATCTGCCTGTCCATGGCGAAGAATGTGAACCACTGCTAGAGGACGCTCCAGGTCCACTAATATTTTGTGACTGCTACTGTGAATTCTGTGTAGCATTACCATTTTGTGCATCTACATCATCAATCACATTTACTGGTTTATACCAGCTACTCATCTCATCAAAAACAACATCTCTGCTCACTGTAAACTTACGAGTAGAAGGGTTATAGCATCTATACCCTTTTTGTTGCTGAGAGTAACCAATAAAGATGCACTTCTCAGCTTTTGGATCCAACTTGGATCTCAACTCATCTGGCACATGTACATAGGCAATGCAACCAAAAATTTTCAAATGAGAAATATCTGGTTTCCTACCAGTATACCTCTCCTCTGGAGTCATTCCATGTATTGCTGCAGTGGGAGTCCTGTTCATTATGTAGACTGCTGTAGCAACTGCTTCAACCCAATAAAAATCTGGCAGGTCTTTTTCATTTAGCATGGCACGAGACACCTCTCCAATATGTCTGTTTTTTCTTTCTGCAATTCCATTTTGCTGTGGGGTATGACTGCATGAATATTGCTGCTTTATGCCATGCTCCTGCAAGAACCTTGCAAACTCATTTGAGAGGTACTCTCCCCCTCCATCTGACCTTAGGCATTTTACTTGCAGGCCTGTTTCTTTTTCAACCATAGCTTTAAGAGTTTTGAAATGCCCAAAAACTTCACTTTTCTTTTTCATAAAATACACCCAAACTTTTCTGCTATAGTCATCAATAAAAGTGACAAAATAATGACAGCCTCCAAGAGATGCAGCTTTAGTAGTCCACACATCAGAGTGGATTAATTCCAATGGCTTCTTACTCTCTTGAACATGTCTAGGAAATGGTTTCCTTGCCTGTTTTCCAAACTGACAGGCTTCACATACCTTATGCATTTCTGCAACCTTGAATTTAGGCAATCCTGCAACAATATTTTGGGCCTGCATTGATTTAAGTCGCTGTACATTAACATGACAAATGCGTTTATGCTAGATATCAATATCTGCAACTACACCGGTCCCATGTGCAAACATTGCTGCACTCAATTCAGACATGTCTGCATCCAACGTAAACATTCTGCCCTTCTTCTTTCCTTTTGCTATCAAGCGACCTTTATTTTTCATATCCTCAACAAAGCATCCATGAGGATTAAATCTGACCTGCAAGCCCTGCTCAACCATTTGACCGACAGAAACCAGATTCTTGGTGATATTCGGGACATGAAATACATCGGACAGGTATTTCTTTTTCCCATCCTGCATAGACAAGGGAATTTTTCCAATCTGCACAATCGGATGTGCAGTATCATCACGAGTCTCCACAAATCCTGGTTTTTCCATTTTCCTTGCATCCTCCATCCATTCTGCATGACCTGTCATGTGGTTTGATGCACCTGAGTCAACATACCATACATCATTGCTTTCTTCTGCACTTGTCACAGAATTGTTCATGTGCTGCACCATAAACAAATGCTCATTTCTGTCATCACCCTGTCTACTAGAAGATGCATAATTTCCTTATTGCAGTTTTCCATTCATGATGTCATTCTGCTTTTTATAGCAGTCTTTAGCCATATGACCCATTTTACCACAGTAGTAGCATTCAACATTATTGTTTGCATTTTGACCTCTTTGCCATCCACCACGACCTCTTTGGCTCCCCCTGCCTCTAGAGTTACCACGTCCTCCTCCATAGGACTGGTTTTCTTGAGTTTGCTGCATATTCTGATTTCTACCACAGCCTCCAAAGCGGCCTCCTCTACCTCTGCCTCTACCTCTTCCAGCATTTGAGTAGAAGACAGCTTCTTTTGAAGTTCCTCCTGAAGAAGATGCACCACCATTTCTCTGTTCCTCAAAAATTAGAAGAGCAATCAACTCCTCAAAATCAGGAAATCTTTCATGAACTGAAATGGATGTCCGAAACTGTGCATAATCCTTTCCTAGACCATTCAAGGTCATAGAAACTAAATCATCATCTTCCACTGGTGACCCAATGGAAGCAAGTGCATCTGCAATCTTCTTCACCTTCGTGTGGTAGTCGTTGATGCTCATATTTTCTCTTTGCACATTGTGCAACTCTTGCTTGAGCTGCATTTTCCTGGCTTGCGTATTTATGCTATACATCTTTGACAAAGTATCCCATGCCTCCTTTGGCGTACTTGCATCCTGAATATGCACAATCATAGAGTCTGAAATACTGATAGACAGCCAGTACATAACTTTCCTGGCTCTCTCATGCCATGCTTTGAATGCCTGCATTTGCTGTTGATTGGGAACATCAGGAAGAACTGGTTCTTCTTCATTTCCTGCAACAAACTCCCAATATCCTTTTCCCATAAGGAAATTCGTCATTCTAAACTTCCATGCTTGGAAGTTGTTCTTGTCAAGCTTTTCAGTGACAATCTGTGAGAGAGAATCAGACGCCATTACAAAATACTGCAAAAACTTCTGTCACTGCAAAGAACACAGCTTCAGCCTCACAAGGGCAAATCTGCAAAACTGGCGAAAGTGGTATTTGACCACACAGTCACTTCCTAGTGACGATTTTGCATAAACAGGAACCAAGGATGATTCTGTAACTCCCAATGTCTCTGCACATAAGCATACGATGCAATTTCTACAGTAACTTTTCACCGACCTGTAGAACAGTGCCTGCACAGCATAAAATTGGGCTTTTTCCTGAGTGCGTGCAGAAAACTTCCGCCTCCAAAACAGGCCCCGAAATGGCCTCAAATCAAAAAAACAAGGTCGCCAAGGGCTAAAGCCCTTACCCGCAACATATACTGCCCTCTTGCTTCACCGCGAAGGGCGTCTCAACCTGAGACAATGCACTCCGGCACTTTCCGGCTGTGCTACCTGCAGAGATCTGCTCCCAAAACAGAAAATGAAAGCAACACTGCTCCTCTTACCAGAACACCGCGAGCTTGGCTTGCTTTCTTGAGCTCCTTACCACGAACAAGGCTCTGATACCATGTCAAGATTGTGGGAGAGAAGGAAGGAGTCTCACTTGTAGCTTTCTTGCTTGCACAATGGGGGAATACACATAAGGGTGGAGGCTGAAAACAGTTTTCCTCTTCTTAGTTGTGGAAGCCAAAAGAAGTCTCGTACAAAGAAAAATAGAAGAACCCTAAATATAGGTCTCAAACCAAACTCAACTAACTAAGGTGGCATACTAACTAAGCCACGAACTAGAGTAGATAAGGATAGCTATCATGTAGCTATTATTCAGGGGTGGTGTACCAACCGCATATGCAACTGACAAGTCGGTGACATAAATATACAACGGTCACCCTGGCGTATCACGAGTGGAGCTCGATATCTCAACAATATATGGGTCTCAAACCAAACTCAACTAACTAAGGTGGCATACTAACTGAGCCACGAACTAGAGTAGATAAGGATAGCTATCATGTAGCTATTATTCATGGGCGGTGTACCAACCGCGTCTGCAACTGACAAGTCGGTGACATAAATACACAACCGTCACCCTGGCGTATCATGAGTGGAGCTCGATATCTCAACACTCCCCCTCGAGCTCAATCCCAATTCCTGCACACCAAGCAGGTCTCTGAACTTGCGAGCTTCTCTGCGCCCAATGCCTTCGTGAATATGTCAGCTACCTGATCCTCTGTGCTGACATAAACTAGATCAATAAGACCTAGTAAAACCCTCTCTCGCACATAGTGATAATGCACCTTAATGTGCTTTGTTCTAGCATGATAGACTGGGTTATTTGCCAAGTGTATATTACTCATGTTGTCACAATAAATGACAACTGGCCCATCTGTAGGCTGATGCATATCATAAAGTAGCTTATGCAACCAAGCTACCTCACATGCAGCCATTGCTGCACCCCTGTACTCGGTCTCTGTGCTCGACAAGGCAACTGTAGGTTGTTTCTTGCTGCTCCAAGTGACTGCAGCACTCCCAAAAGAGAACACATATCCACTGGTAGATCGTCTATCAGAAATACTACCAGCCCAATCAGCATCAGTGTATCCATGCAGCTGTATCTGAACCCCAGTCTCATAAAATAGTCCATACTGCAATGTGGATTTCACATACCTGAGTATGCGTCTAGCCGCATCCAAATGCGATTTCCTTTGCTATCAAGCGACATTTATTTTTCATATCCTCAACAAAGCATCCATGAGGATTAAATCTGACCTGCAAGCCCTGCTCAACCATTTGACCAACAGAAACCAGATTCTTGGTGATATTCGGGACATGAAATACATCGGACAGGTATTTCTTTTTCCCATCTTGCATAGACAAATGAATTTTTCCAGCAGTATCATCACCAGTCTCCACAAATCCTGGTTTTTCCATTTTTCTTGCATCCTCCATCCATTCTGCATGACCTGTCATGTGGTTTGATGCACCTGAGTCAACATACCATACATCATTGCTTTCTTCTCCACTTGTCACAGAATTGTTCATGTGCTGCACCATAAACAAATGCTCATTTCTGTCATCACCCTGTCTACTAGAAGATGCATAATTCCCTTGTTGCAGTTTTCCATTCATGATGTCATTCTGCTTTTTATAGCAGTCTTTAGCCATATGACCCATTTTACCACAGTAGTAGCATTCAACATTATTGTTTGCATTTTGGCCTCTTTGCCATCCACCACGACCTCTTTGGCTCCCCCTGCCTCTAGAGTTACCACGTCTTCCTCCATAGGACTGGTTTTCTTGAGTTTGCTGCATATTCTGATTTCTACCACGGCCTCCATATCGGCCTCCTCTACCTCTGCCTCTACCTCTTCCAGCATTTGAGTAGAAGATAGTTTCTTTTGAAGTTCCTCCTGAAGAAGATGCACCACCATTTCTCTGCTCCTCAGAAATTAGAAGAGCAATCAACTCCTCAAAATCAGGAAATCTTTCACGAACTGAAATGGATGTCCGAAACTGTGCATAATCCTTTCCTAGACCATTCAAGGTCACGGAAACTAAATCATCATCTTCCACTGGCGACCCAATGGAAGCAAGTGCATCTGCAATCTTCTTCACCTTCATGTGGTAGTCATTGATGCTCATATTTTCTCTTTGCACATTATGCAACTCTTGCTTGAGCTGCATTTTCCTGGCTTGCGTATTTGTGCTATACATTTTTGACAAAGTATCCCATGCCTCCTTTGGCGTACTTGCATCCTGAATATGCACAATCATAGAATCTGAAATGCTGATAGACAGCCAATACATAACTTTCCTGGCTCTCTCATGCCATGCTTTAAATGCCTGCATTTTTGCTGTTTATTGGGAACATCAGGAAGAACTAGTTCTTCTTCATTTCCTGCAACAAATTCCCAATATCCTTTTCCCATAAGGAAATTCGTCATTCTAAACTTCCATGCTTGGAAGTTGTTCTTGTCAAGCTTTTCAGTGACAATCTGTGAAAGAGAATCAGACGCCATTACAAAACACTGCAAAAAATTCTGTCACTGCAAAAAAACACAGCTTCACCCTCACAAGGGCAAATCTGCAAAACTGGCGAAAGTGGTATTTGACCACACAGTCACTTCCTAGTGACGATTTTGCATAAACAGGAACCAAGGATGATTCTGTAACTCCCAATTTCTCTGCACATAAGCATACGATGCAATTTCTGTGGTAACTTTTCACCGACCTGTAGAACAGTGGTCGCACAGCATAAAACTGGGCCTTTTCCTGAGTGCGTGCAGAAAACTTCCGCCTCCAAAACAGGCCCCGAAATGGCCTCAAATCAAAAAAACAATATACTGCCCTCTTGCTTCACCGCGAAGGGCGTCTCAACCTGAGACAATGCACTCCGGCACTTTCCGGCTGTGCTACCTGCAGAGATCTGCTCCCTAAACAGAAAATGAAAGCAACACTGCTCCTCTTACCAGAACACCGCGAGCTTGGCTTGCTTTCTTGAGCTCCTTACCACGAACAAGGCTCTGATACCATGTCAAGATTGTGGGAGAGAAGGAAGCAGTCTCACTTGAAGCTTTCTTGCTTGCACAATGGGGGAATGCACACAAGGGTGGAGGCTGAAAACAGTTTTTCTCTTCTTAGTTGTGTAAGCCAAAAGAACTCACTACAAAGAAAATAGGAGAACCCTATATATGGGTCTCAAACCAAACTCAACTAACTAAGGTGGCATACTAACTGAGCCACGAACTAGAGTAGATAAGGATAGCTATCATGTAGCTATTATTCATGGGCGGTGTACCAACCGCGTCTGCAACTGACAAGTCGGTGACATAAATACACAACGGTCACCCTGGCGTATCACGAGTGGAGCTCGATATCTCAACAGTATGCCTATGTGATGATTGACTAATACACTATGTGCATAAGTGATTAAGTGATCATGTATGGACCATATGCCTTTGTGTCTTGTATGCCTATGTGATGATTGACTAATGCACTATGTGCCTAAGTGATCATGTTTTTGTGTCTCTATCTCTTTAAGCACCCTAGATAAGTGAGACACAAATAGACTAAGGCAAGCATGAGATCAATGCAAGCTATTTATATATATGCCCCACTATGCCTATTTTCCCCTCTGAGTGCTTGTTTGCACCCTTAATGCATGTTCCCCCTTTCCCCCCTCAATAGAGACATGATGCTTCCAATGCCATTTTAATTATGTTTGTAGATGATTACTCAAACATAAATATCAAGGTTTTTGCATTTTTTGTATTTTTTTTAAGTCTAGGTTTAGTATTTTATTCTAGCCTATCCTATCCTACTCAATCCTTCTCAATCTAAATCCATAAAATCCACTCCTCAATTATCCAATTTTCCTAAACTAGTCACTTATATTTCAAAGTAAGCAAGTCGAAACTATAAGAGATTGGCTCCTCACTATTCCATTGCACACTCAATCGGAAAAGCCTCATATTCCATGATACAATAGGAGTATGAGCACCTTGGTGGTCAATTATGTCCTTATCTTGGCAAGAAAACCAAAATGTTGGGTCATTGGATGGAATTCTTATCAATTTAAGAGTTTCCATAACTTTGGATCTAACCATCTCTCACATAGCTATCTCATACTCCAACTCTAAATTAGGCATGGATCCTTTCTCCCTATCCAAGAAGGCAAAGAATATAAGAATAGCTCAAGATGTAGTGAATTCACCCTCTCAACTGCATATCTTCCCACAATGTAACCCAAGCTTGAAAGCTTGAAGTTTGGTTTCACGATCCTTGCAATGCACTCCTCTAATGAACACAACTTCACACTTGCATCAAGAGCCCACCATTGAGACAAGAAAATGGAGAAGATGAAGGAGAAAAAGAAGTCATAGCATAGCATCTCCTTGCTAAGTCCCTCATTCTCACTCACCAGTCTCCCTCACATAGATCCACTCTCAACCTCTTACCAAATGGGAAGAAGAGAAGAAAAGCAAGAGATGGAGATGAGCTTTGCTTCATCAAGCCTCTCTCTCTCTCTCTCTCTCTCTCTCTCTCTCTCTCTCTCTCTCTCTCTCTCTCTCTCTCTCTCTCTCTCTCTCTCTCTCTCTCTCTCTCTCTCTCTCTCTCTCTCTCTCTCTCTCTCTCTCTCTCTCTCTCTCTCTCTCTCTCTCTCTCTCTCTCTCTCTCTCTCTCTCTCTCTCTCTCTCTCTCTCTCTCTCTCAACAATAGTTACATAAGAACCAAGAAGAGGAGTTCCTCAAAGTTTGTATACACATGTAGGAGGCCTATATTCACTTTTTTGGATTTTATACATTGGGATTAGGGTTAGGGATTTCACCAAAGGTTGGGTACCCTACTCACCTTTATGGCTTATGACCAGTCCTTTCAATAATGGATGCATACCACTTAGGTTAACTAGAGTTACTCTAGTCAAAAGTGGATAGAAGTTATATGCCTACAACCCTCATGTTCATTTTCAATCTTCTAACCTAACTTTGACGTAATGTTAGAATATATATAATGTTTGCACATCCACTTAAATTAAATATAATACATTACATTTTACACATTATAGAAGGCCACAAAATGTCATTTTTCAAAAATAAATATTGGTACTTGACTTGCATGCTTCAATTTTGACTCTGACTTGACTTTGCATTCTTCTTGAGTCCTTAATGTTAATAAACAAATATACATGTGTCCACTCAAAAACTTTAATATACTAGAACAACATGAAATGTCTTCATCTACACAAGGCCACCCTACATTCATCAACTTGGACATGCTTACACACACCCTTTATGTAGCCATTTGAACCCACGTCAACACACACACAACCACTTAAACACACACACACACATTAAAGAAATGACCTAACCAACAAAATTATACACATAATAAACTGCAAAATTATATACAATCACACTTATACACATACTTGAATGCATCATGCACACACACACATGTGCACATTATAGTAATGTTTTTTATAGGTCCACCTGCCCACATGTACTGATAGATGTAACTTTTTTAAAAACTTCGATTTGTTTTAGTGAAAACTCTATTTGTAAATGTACTCTATATCACAACCAAAAATCCATGAGTGAAATGTGTTTTAATGGAGACTATACTTCTAAATGTAATTTATATCACAACCAAAAATTCATGAGCGAAATGTGTTCTATATATCCACAAAAGCTTATATGAAAATAGACATTTAAGGCTAGTAGGGCCTCTTGGTAGCCTAGGATCTCTTCTTTGGAATAATACATGGACATGCTACTCTTATAAAAATGTACCTTTTTTTCCTCATAGCCTCCTATTAGTAGCATCTTCCCTCCCTCATTTAGGTATCACTCTCCATCTTGAGTGAAGCTCCCTCTACAACTTAAATCTAATGGCCTCCTCATTGCAATAAGCTATAGTGAATAGCAAGCAACCTATTAATGGCTTGCTTGGTATCTACTCTACATGTAATTTATTGTGGCATGGCATGGTAGGAGTGTTTGATGCTATTAATGTGGAAAACCCACATACTCCAAGAACAATATGCACATGTTTCTTTAATTTGATGGGCTATGTTATCTAGCTATTATGTTTTTCATGCAACATGATGCCACATTGGTGCCTAGTCTTTTCCGGTCATTATTCCCTTTATCATCATGTCTATCTCTAATTGTACGTGCATGAGAAGCATAAATTATATCAATGTTCTTCCTATTCACAACTATTTCGTTCTTCTGTAAGCAAGTCTCCCTCTACATCAGAGCATTTAAAGCCATTTTCAAAAGTATTAGCACCTATTGAATTATAGAATGTATCCTAAGACTCAAGTAGTGTGACAATCAAGAATAAAGACTTAATGTTGTCCTCAAACTTAATACTCTATGAGGTAAGCTAGTTGAAAATGGAGTAGAATCATTCAAATGAGTGGACAAAGGAGTATCCTCCTTCATACAAAGGTCCACAAGCTCCTTTAGTCAATAAAAATGTGAAGCAGAACTTTGTTTGTCATAAAGATCACATATCTTTTTCCATAAATCATAAGCACCACCTTCAATTGTAATTACATTGAAGTAAATGTACTTTGACAAAGGTAAGATCATTGTGGGCTTGCATAGCTCATCAAGCTAATCCTAGTTATCTCTATCTCAATCTTCTGGTTTTATTCCCTTGGTTTTCAATGGCCTAACTTGTTTCTTTTGCACCAATAATTGCCAAAGTTAGTCTTCTAATATTGGAATATGGGCTACTATAAAAACAATAAATCAGCCCCAACACTAGGCCAAAAAGCAAATAACAGGAGGAAAACTAAGCCAATACACGATTGTCCACAAGTAAGAAGTATAGAGTGCTCAATACAAGTGTCTGGTTTCAAAGAAACTACTCAAATCTAAATTTCACATGGCTATCCATAAAACTATAGTAAATAATCGTAGGCAAAAGATCAAAATGCAAAGCATCCATTGTCAAGTATATTAAGCTAGCATAAAATGCAACTAGCAATGCAAGATGCTATCAAAAACCCAAAGATATCAAATACATAGATGCAGTCTCAAGCAAAAGAGTAGCATGTACATAAGCCAATGGTTCATAAGAGATCTCCAAAAGTAATAGAGATCCACCAATTTGCAACTAACTTGCTACATATGAACAATGTAGCTCAAGTACATAACAAAGCATGCATCTAAATTTGACAAACTCGTCTGATAGGAGGAAGTATTTGGTGTACAAATCAAAGCTAAATCAGCCCACAATCATCAATGTCTGTAAGGATAGTGTATACCAAAACCAATTGTGCATATATACATAGGCTCCCATTGTCTCGAATAAACCAAGCTCTACAATGAGAAATATCGAAGTCCTAGCACTAAGGCAAATCTAGAATGGCCAAGAGCAAATCAAAGCTCAATACATGTGTCTCATAACATCCAAGTGCCCAAAGACATAAATCAATACATCCAAGAGCATATGCCTACAATAGGCCTTCGAGCTCGTAAATGGGAAACCACTAAAGCAAATAGCCACTACAAGATTATATCCAATGGAGCTCAAGTCCAAATCTGAGATATCCAAGCATAATAATCAAATCCAAGCATCAAGACATCCATGTAGCATCCCCAAAGCGCTAGTATGCATTCAATACATAAGCTTTCATAGTCTATGCTTGATGTCCCTAGGGTATGACAGCAAATAACCCTTCAAATATGGAGCTATTTGAGCTCTAAGAGATCCAAATTTCTTTCCCAAGCATCAAATCATCAATTGGGCATTAAAATAGCATCACATAAGCATTAGTGAAGCAATAGCATCAAAATACATGCTACCCAAAGAGTATACATCATGTCTATCTTGAATAATAAGGTTTCAAAGAGTGCTCAAGAATAAGTCCTTCAATGCTAGGAACAATGCCAAAGGGTTAACCAAAGCTTAGTTGTTGCAACTGTGAGTAGAGCAGCAATGGTAGATCAACTCCAAAATTGGTGCAAGTCACATTGGCTCTCTTGGGGCTTGCTAATGCTACTCTAAAGCTTAATGATCAGTTACCACCATGAAAACTATGAATGAAGCTCTCTTCTACAGGCTCTAAAGTGAATGTTGGTGAACCTCCTCAAATGCCCACTGTAATACCGGTTGAAAGGTGGAGTAAGAGTGAGATCACAAGTAGAAGCAAGAGAAAGTAAGAGCTATGGAGGCTCAAGAAAGAGAGAGAGCAAGAAAATATGTGGGAACTCCAACAATCACAATGTGTAACCTGCCCTCCCTTATTCTATTATCATAGAAAGAATAAAGAATAAAATGATAGTGATGAGCAGCCACTACTTGCAATATACAAGTGTGTGGGCATTATGTACAAAGTAAATGTAAGCAGCTAGGCACATGTGGCCATTAACCCCCACATGCGAGAAAGCTTATGTTTCTCACCCCAACTATATGATGGGGTGGAAATAGGAGACATGTGGTAGTGGGATTAGTGATTTCCACCACATGTCCCTTGTATAGTATGCATTCCTCTCCCTCCAAAAAGGAGGTGAAGCTCATGTTGCCTTTCAACGTCTTGGTCAATCCTCTTGGTATAACCAATGGACTTCCTTCCCTTGGCCCTCCTACTCCACTATGATGGAACCCCCTGTGTCGATCATCTCTACAAGTCATACTAGCAACTACCCCACACAAGCCAACTCCATAATCATGTGAATGGCTTTGATCTCTCAATGAATGCTAATGGATCTGAATACCAGTATGGGCATCCACATTGGTAGGAGTGAAATCGTGAGGGACAAAGGATCATCAATTAGATTCTAGCACCAATTAGCATCTAGCAACAGACGTTGCATCAACCCTTTCTATCCATTCAAGCTAACCCTCTTTTCCTCAATAACAATGCACCACCATAACATATTTCAAGTAATTTGTCATTTGGCTTCTAGCAAGTTGGTATCTCTCTCCCCCCTTCTAGAAATAGTCATGATCATGGCTTCCACAAAGCTGACATGCATGGAATCTTTATGTTTCAAGTGGGGAAACATGTCGCAATCCCCCCCCCCCAAAAGGTCATAGGGAATCCCTAAGCACCCAAAAGGAGCTGAGAACATGAATAGCAACTTAGTGGATATAGAGAAATTTCCCCAAGGAGCCCATACCTAGTCAACAAATAAGAAGTCAAAAAACCCTTTAATGAGGGGGAAGGTACTGTTATGTCGCTCTATCATATCGAAATTATAGATAGAGTCTTTTTGAAATATCGTTATCAGGACCTGATAGGGCTCTAGGATGGGGCCAAAACCCCAACAGAGGTCCTAAGGACTAGGATTAAGGAAAACTGATGGCCTCTTGGCATCCAAATGAAATTGGCCAGATATCTTCAAATAATTATTTTATTTTTTTGTTTGAGATGAAGGATATGGCTGGCAATGTACTCTCGTATGAGTAGTGGATGCTCCATAACTCACCCCTTAACTTTTTTTAAATGGAATCTCAATTTCAATCCCAAAGGACCCGAGCCCACCAACTTCCTAGTGTGGGTTGAATTTCCAAATCTTCCTAACCCCCTCTACTAGGTCCTAGGTACCATAGCTTCCCCTCTAAGAAGAGTACAAGGCCTACACCCCACATTTGACATTAATCCCAAATTGCAACCCTAAATTTTGATAGATGTAGACATCAATAACAAGGTAGAGAGACCATAATGATGAAGAACTCAAAGGGATAATCTAATTGAGCACAACCAATCATTTACAAGAACGTACCTAATGCTTGTTTCAAATGCATGAAAAATGGCATTTTATGATAGATTTCCGAGAGTGGGGAGGATCCAGAAAAAAGGAAGATAAAAAAGCCTCCTCCGTTGATATAGATAGACATAAGTTTAAAAAAGGTCAGAATAAAAAATGAAAACAACCTACCAATAGGGGAATCCGAACCAACAAAAGGGTCCTATAGAGGGAGTAGCAATAATAAATATACTGTTCTCATGATTAATCCTAAGAAGAAGGTAGAGGACAACAAAAGTAACTCTAGGAATCTCAAAAGGGGACACTAATTTAGATAATTCTAAAGATCAATCTATAGGTTGAACACAATTCTTTCAAGACACACCAATGTAGGAGGATACGTTTGAAAAAGAGATCAATGATCTCGACATGAGCAAACTACAGGAGGAGGAACTAAAGGAGGGGAAGGCAAATGATAATTTGGTAGCAAAAGAGGAAGCCTTGCCAATGCTTGTAGCACAACAATCAACAATTAACACGTATACTAAGAGTCCCTCCCCTTCTCAACACTTCGCCAATAGTGCAAGTAGTAATAAATGTAGGCATTCCAATGTGGGTCTAGCACTAATAGCCCTAATGTGAAATCTAAGGGATCCCTAGGTAAGGGTAGTTAATCCAAATCAAGCAAGAAATAATGATGAACAAGCTTAGAATTTTGTCCTATGAATCTAAGGGTTTGACTAATCTCTGTAGAGCTATGATCATTAGTAATTGGCTACATCAGGAAAGCATCAAACCTTTTTTCATCTATTTACATGAGGTTGAAGTTGCTAGAGAATAACTCTTCAAAAACTTAAAAACTATATCCAAAGAGTTTGATTGGGTCTCTGTTGACCATGTTGGAGGAAGTGGGGGAATGGCGATTGGTATTAACAAAAAAGTTTTGCCTTTTTCTAACAAGGTGTTGAAGGACCCGAATCACAACTAGATAGCAACCACCCTCAACACTAAGTAAGAAATAGCAATGGTTTCCATGTATGCTCTTGGCTCACATAGCAGTACGGCTAAGACCTGGCACTCACTCAAGAGCTTACTCTACGCTATTATACTTAGCGGAGACTCCAATATGGTAGAATCACTTACAAGAATGTTAGTGGCCTTTATGAACTGCTAATAGAAAGTGTTACACACAATCACTCTCTTAGATCATAAACCAATCCTCACTACCCTTGCCCATGCATCTATCTCTACCTCAAGAGCTAATTGGTTCCATGTGGACCCTAACATGTTTCAATTTAAGCATGTATGACATGAGATCAAGAAAATCTAGGATACTCATTTCCCAACAATAGGCAGCCCCCACACTGAAGCTATAAAGGAATCCCAACACATTCTTAGTCGGCCTAAACTCACCTTAACCAAGGTTAGGTAAGAGTAGAGGGCCAAAAGTCTTCAAATTTATTTCAAGGAGTGGTGGATTGCTAAGAGGGACAAATTCTCAAAAGAGAACTTTAAAGTTCTCAAGCAGAAGAAAGGTAGAGACAGGATACATGACTCCCCTTCTTATTAAAAAATATGGTTCTTTGGCCTGCAACTAGACTGAGAACCTAACAATAGCTTATGATCATTTCTATAATATCGTCATAAGCCTAGGGACAAACATTGAAAGCTAGATATTGCGCCAAAGCTCAAGTTGTAGGATGTCAAAAAAGGGTTGTTTCTCTAAAATTAGGGCTCATAGTAAACTCTAACTTTACCCTTCTTGAATTAGGGGACACAATTGATTCTCTAGCCAAAGGAAAATCCCCTAGCTTAGATGGATTGCCCAATGAATTCTACCATTACTTCAAAGAATTCCTAATTCACCTGTTACTGAAGTAGGGAAGGAGGCAATTCACTATGGAGCTCTACCCTCTATGGTAAATGCTTGGCAGGAGGGGGGGTCACTCATGAAGATATGTGTGTATCACATGGGTTCAATTTAAGAAAAATTTTAAGTATTACTTTTATACATTTTTTACATAGAGAAGGATGTAATATAAAGTGATTATTTACAGATTGAATAGAAAAGGGTTGTGTTTTATCCAAGAAAAATTCACAAATAAGGGTATTTATAAATAGTCATTGAACACATATGATATAGAGGATATATATATATATAGTGAAACCCCCAAGGGTAAATGAAGGTGTTGTCAAACTAATCTAGAAAAAGGATGACAAATAATTTCTTGGGAACTAGAGGCCTATTACATGTCTTACCTCATCCTACAAAATTTTTACCAAAGCCTTGTCCAGTGACTTACATCCCCTAACAAAATGGGTTAGGAAAGAACAAAAAGGGTTCATAAAAAGGAGATACATCCTATATGCAATTATAAGCCTATGGAAAGGGCTAGAGTGTGTGCAAAAGAACAACATGGCTGGAATGGGACTTTGATAAAGCGTACGACAGGTTGGAATGGGACTTCATTCTACAATTCCTAGCTAACATTTTGAAAATTGACTTTGATAACAACCTAGAATGGGACTTCATTCTAGTTACTTAGTTGACTTGGGGCTTGGTAGAAGATATTTCAAGTTTATCTCAGATCTGTTTGGCACATGGGTGGCATGCAATGTGGAGTGAGGGCTTCAATCTCAAGGCAAGCACAACTTGACCTACATCATTTGTGACAGTGCAAAGAGTTTCTTTGATCCTTTCCCATCTCTTCAAGTCTAGCAACTCCCTCCTGTTGAGTTGTTGAAGCACATCTAGTGTGATAGCTCTCTCCCCATTCAAGTCACTCTCCATCAATATGTAGCTCTTTCGGTTGAATGAGATGTACTTTGGTGAGGTAAAATTCAATGGATTTGGCCCAAAGCTACCACTTTCTTGTGGTGTTGTATCATTCTCTTCAACATAAGTATCATGTATCTCATCCTCCTCGCTTGATGTTTCAACTGATGTTTCCTCGTTGGTATCAGCAACAAGAAGTTCTAGCTAACTTCTTCTAGCACACTTTGTAAATCCAAACCTCAGGGTGTGGCTTCTTAGTGATTGCCAATGTACCTTCATATAAACTAAAAGTATTATCCATAAGGACCTTAAGCCCACATCTCCTAAAAGGTACCAAGTTCCTAAACTTCAAGACTTAAGAGTTGGATCACACCAACTTTTACGCTTCCAACAATGTGTTACTTTTCCTTGTGTCTGGTGGAATATTGCATTAACATCTAGTTTATACAAAAAGGAAGTATTAATACTATAAAGGGTTAACAAAACACCCAGCCCCGCCCCTTGAGATGCAACATTGTTTTTGTGGTGAAAGGGGGGCTACCTTGGCCCCATAAAGCTGGGTTGTGGTTAGATCTAAGAGTCGGATTGGGCTAGCTACAACAAGGGTAAGAGGACCATAACAATGTGCTAGGCTTCCTTGTTGTCACGTTAGGCTGAGGCCGAGGACAAGTAACTCAATGGCAATGCAATGGCTTCGCCCATCATTTTAATGATAATCAATTGCGATTAGACAATGGGAGATTTGGAGGGAACATGCTCCTTGGTGATTGGTTGTCCACAATTACCTCCACTAACCGTGTGATAGAACCTCACTTTTTCTTGTGTGTAGCAAGGTGAGTAGGGGACTTGGATAGTCCTATAGACTCCACCATTGATGGGTGCGACCCAACATCAGTGGGGGGTAGTGGGGTTTTACTTCCCCCCTGCCTCCCCGCCCCCCCCAAAAACTAATGTTGCCAACCCTAAGAGCTAGGTCACACCAACTCTACGAGGAGAAGAAAAGTTTATCAGCATGCTTCAATTCCTTTTGGTCAGAAGGGCTATAGCACACCTGAATACCAAAAAGCATCACATTAATGGCTAACAGAGACAAAAAATTGGACCACAATTGGTATATGACTCTGCCAAAATCTCTTGATGAAGCAATCAACATCATTCATTTCCTTTAACCCTGCTAGCTCTATACTAAACATCCCTTTTCCTCAAGGTTTTGTGGTGTTAGTGAGATGGCTACTCACCCTTTTCTGTCACTATGTTTGTGAGGGAAGGGTGGTCACTGGTTACCATCCGTCGCCCCCCGTCCCCCCCAAAAGGAGGTGCCACCCAGCTCTATGGAACAGTGAACTTGATGAGATCCCATTTCACATCATCTAGAGTCTAGCTTCGTAGACGTTTTTAATAAGCATTAGATATGATATTTGCATCCATGGAAAATAAAAATCCTGGCCCTTTCATGAGCATTGGTCCCTGGTGAGTTGGCCGAAATTTTTTCACGTGCATCCAAACAAGCCGTACAGCCTATTGGGAGGGCTCTCAGGGTGGGTCCGGGCTCCCAAGGGCGTTGCAACTTGCGCACACATGGGAAAATACAAAAAAAAGAAGTAAAAAACCCATTACCGACAAAGAAGAAAAAGAGAAAAAACAAGAGTTTTAGGAACGCGTGCAATGTCCTTAATAAATAAAACTATATATCCTTATTTTTGAAGTGCGGTATCCTTTTACATAAACACGAAAAAGGGATATCGCTGACGTGGATATCAACCGGGGACCCCGCGGCCGCCGGCTACGTGTCAGTCGTTGGCCGTCCGCCCCGAGTCCCGATATGGTGGTCCAGCCGTGCTGACAAGCCGTACGGAGACACGTGTCAGCCTCCAAACCTCTCAGGCCGGCTGTTTTGCTCCTTGGGCACATGCTCCTGAGTCCTGAGTCCTCGGGGACTTGCTAAGGAGCGCTAGTAGCTACTATCTCCCACGCCGTGTTCATACAAAATCTGAGGCTTATTGTAAAATGAATTGGTAGTGGCAAATTTTCAAGAAACATCTTCAAACTTTACCATTCACATGTCGAGAGGAACAAACTTTAGAGCCCTAGCTATGGGATGGGTGTGTTGCATGTGTAGAGGAAGCACCTATACAGCCCCTGCAAGATGCATGGACAAATCACACCCTCATCTGGGTCTTAGAGTCACTGATATTGCAAAGTATGTTGACTTCGAACTTTTGGTGTATGCCGAAGGAGAGGAAACTGCAAGGTGCTTGCATTTAATACCCTAGGGACTCTGGCTCTCCAATAAATTTGGGAGGCAACAAACCTAACTCCTATCGCAAGGAATCAAAAAGGAAGTTGAATGGAGAACAATCAAAGCTAAAGCTTGGAATTGCATATGTATTTAGATGCGAAAATGGTAAGTTCTATTAATAGCAATAGATAAAGGCAATTACAAATATACTAGGCTTTCCTTAGTGCCTTTTGAAGATTATCAAAACCCTCCATACTCGAATTACCAAGCTTGCAAGATAACTCCCAAAACCAAGAGTTTCTAGCAACTATTGCTAACCAAGTGACTTCTTTGAGCTCATCATTGAAGCAAGCTTGCACACAAGATTCCTAGACTGAGAGCAAAGTATGAAGCCTGATTGACTAATAAACCAACCTTTTTGTATTGCTTTTAAAGCTAAAGTTCCCAAAAATCCAAAAGATTAGTTGATTTCGCCCAACAAATGAGGTCTACAAATCACCTACCTTCAAGACTTTCCCGCTCTGTAATCATCCCAAAAAAAAGTGAGAAATTGTCTCATCTTCGCCACAAGAGCATTTCCCATCAATCATACCCCTTGTTTTGAGGTTATTGCACGATAGAATTGCTCCGACCATCACCTTCCATGGGAAGATGCAATCATTGAGAGGAAATTCCTATGCCTAGGTGTCGTAAAGGCTTCAATACTATGGTGGGCATATCTATGCCCCAATTGTTGCATGCCTTTGCTATTCTGTGCTGATTTGCTAGCCATACTCCATTAAGATGCCTTGTACTTAGTGCATGCCTTAGTAGTTTCCCAATAATTTCTAAATAGTATTGGTTGCATGATCCTCAGTCTTGTGTACCCAACTAGGCTAGTGCCTTTTGATTGAGATAAGTGCCCAAGTCTACTTGTCAAATTTGGTTAAGTTCCATATAGTCATAACCTCTTTGATGAAAACTTGTTTCCCTTTGGAATTGAACCAATGGCAAAAAAGTGAAACCCTTTTCTTTGATGAAAACTTGTTTCCCTTTGAAAACTTGTTTCCCTTTGGAATTGAACCAATGGCAAAAAGTGAAACCCTTTTCTTATTAAATCCATTCCTCTTCTCCTAATTTCAATTGGAGGGGGGCTGAAAGATTCCTGTCCAAAAAATGTTTTCCTCCATACATGCCTACCTAATATCCTTATTGGGCTTAGCTCTACTTAGGATTTCTTCCCACGATTGTATAAAACTACCCATGATGCTAGTTGCCTTTATCTTCATGATTGCATGTGAGCAGAATAAGTCCTGATCTCTTAGTCCCTAGGCAATGCAAAATCCTTGAGTTATTCCATGCAAGTAGATCCATAAGCATGAGAAACCATGGGCTTTTAGCATCCATACACCTATCAAAAAGTAACGTATCTCTAAGTACACATCTCTTACTAGAGTTGATTAGTTGGAGGCCTCCCACATCTTTTCGTAGCTTCAAGTTGCCCATCAAGTTCAGAACCAAATATCTGCTTTTTTATTTTTGCCCCAATGGAATTCACCAATGATTGTGTCCCACTATTATGAAGCCTATTATTCCATACCATCAATGGAAGATATAATGCTAGAGCCAGATATATAAAGACACACAAGAACTTGAGCCTATGCCAACAAGATCTGTTCCATCTCTTGATTTTAGCCCTCAGTTTTTCCATCACACAATTCAATTCTACTACTTTCATGTATATCAATACCAAGAGGGTGACCCAACTACCTAAATGTTGGGAGTAAAGGCACCTCCGCCTAGCCACTCATGTATTACTACACTAGCAGTACATGCACCTACACACTACAGGGCAGTGGGTGCCAATCATTGTCACTTCATTCTTTGTTCTTTCAGTGACATTTGAATAAAGGAAGGCCAGTCACACATTGTGACTCTTGGAGTTCCCACATTTGGAGTCTCTCTGTTTCTTGCTCTTGCTCCATCCGCCATAGCTCTCTCCTCCATGCTCTCTTGCTCGATCCTTCTCACCTTTCAACTGGTATCAGAGCTTGGCTCTTCAGGGTCTTGAACTTGGTTGAGCACTCCTTCAACATTCATTCAAATACCTACACTCTTGTATTCACTCTTGGTAGCCATAGTCACACCTTTCGAGCTTCCGGTCGGGTCTCATCCTTCTCGGGCAAGCATTGGGCAAGCATTGGGCCTTTTCGGGTCTCATCCTTCTCGGGCAAGCATTGGGCCTTCTTGGACAACCTTAGGGCATTCATTATTTCACGGGGTTTGAAGAACAGGGCAGCCATGGCTCAGCCCATGAAGGTTTGGAACTCGGCTCTCTCTCTTCTATGACTATTGAGGGCTCTTGGGAAGCTTCTTTGGGAGCCATAGAAGCTCCCTAACCATCAAGTAGTGCCCAACTCCCTTAGCAACATCAAAAACATGATTTCAGCAGGTTGCCCCATTTTCTCAACCTATCAAAAACGTGGCCTTCATCTCCAGCACCTCTTTGGGACATTGTCACTACACAAAGGTCTCATTTGAGGCATAGGAAAATGCTTCAACCATGGCATTGAAGGCTTGAGCTTTTGGCATTGACATTTGGGTATGATATACTTCAGTCCAGAACTCTCATAACAGTCCACAGGCAGCCCCAAATAGTGCTACATTAGCATTTGATGTTTATGCTTGCTTGGTACTAGCTATTGATGGCATTTGGTACCCAAATCATGCCCGGATGTTATGGGAAGCTATGCATATGGTATGCCCTTGATTTGGTGCGGATTTTGGCCCTTTTTATGCTCATTTTGATAGTGAATTTACTGATGTAATTGAAGCTATTTAACTCGGGTTATGTTATGTCTATTGGTCTTGGGTGCTTCCTAGATGCTTGTTATGACTATTTGGATGCAAATGGAGGTTGGCAAATGTATAGTATGGTTTCGGAATATATTTTGAGCCTCGTTTGAGCTCTATATCGGTTGGCATTTACTTGACATTGGTCTACACTAGCATGCTTTGTGACAGAGGTTATACCTATTGTCTATGCATAACCCATTGGTACATGCTTTCAAGCATATATGTCAATGATGCATGCTACCTACATTGTTTGAGCTTCTTTGCCACTTGGAGCTTCAATTGGGCTTGTACTTGGATACTTTGGAATCTCTTTTGGATGTTTCTTAGCTTGTCAAAGGTTGACTTGGGTTTGTACATGATGTACTTAGATACTATCAAATGCTTGATCACTTACATGCTCTTGGTGCTCTCATGATGTATAGTCTTGGCTATGAGATGGCTTGTGCATTTACATGCTATCTCTCAGCTTGGTTGCTCATTTGCCATTGAATTTTTTGCTAGTGGGAGCTTTATGCTTATGGTCTTGGATTTATCCAGAGCTTGCAGGTTATGCATTTGAGCTATTACTTGAGATTTGAGACTGAGATCTCTTACACATCCTTGACTATGATATTTGTTTGGTAGATGTTTCCATGTCTGCTCTTGGATACTTATGAGCTGATTTGATCCATCTTCATTGAGCATACACTAACGTTTGTCAAGTCTTGCCAGTGGTGTGTACATCTTGCTTATTACTCAGGGGATGTATCAGTTGTACTAATGGACTCTCTTGACACATTTGGGTGTTTGACTCATGTTCATTGGCTGTCATAGTGCCTCTGCTATACTCACTTGATGCAGGATTGGACTTGGCACTCACTGTTGTCATGGGATCTCTATTAGCTCACTGTTTGCTCTCATTTACTCGCTATTATCATTTATTACAACAAGTTGTTTTATGTAGACTATGATGTATTTACTAAGCTTATTCATGTCCTTTTGATGTACTTTTGGTACTATTTGGTGGATAGCTAGTCATTCTAGCAGTTTCTCTTATTTTCAACTTGTTTTGGTAGTGGTTTTGGCCTGTTTACTACTAATTACAACAGGTTATTTTCTACATAGTCTGCCTCTGTTTGACTCATTATGGCTGGTCATCTCAAAGATACGGATTTTTTTAACATTGCCAAGTTGGATGGCACCAACTATGGCTACTAGGAATCTCAAATATGATAGGTTTTGGTACAGAAATTGCAGATTAAGACACTAAGAAACCAAGGTATTAAACCTGAGAATATGGATGATGATGACTCGGCTAATTTAGGTGTAGTATGCAAGTCCACTATCATTTTATCACTCTGTGAAGAGGTCCATAGTAATGTTTTTGAAGATGAAGATCAAAGTGCATGGAATCTATGGGGAAATATTCAGGAACTTTATGCAAAGCAGAGCCTTGCTTCACTGTAATATTTCCACACAATAAAAGTTAGTTGGTTAGTTCGAAACTTAGTTAGTCAAGTAATAAGTTAGTAAGATTACTAACTAAAGACTAACTAAAGTAAAAAACTAACTAACGTTAATACTTAAGATTTTTATTTAATTAAAAAATATATATTAAAAAATCAAGAGTCGTAAATCTGATATTTTTCTTGGATTGACAAGGACCATAGCCACCCTTCACGTAAGTTACAACATGAACGAGACTTATGAGCTATATTAATCACTAGTGTTAATGTGTATAGACCACCGTGCCGTAGGACTCATCAGGGCTTCTATCCACCCGCTTTCCTTAATAGCTTTAGTTTTCTAATTAGGTCCTACCAAATTTATGTGTGACACTTAAAGTCAGCTTCATTAATTAAGCCTTTTAGGGACCATGGTTCGTTTACATAACTTATAGTACATACACAAAAACAAAGCAAGCAATCTATTAACAAAAAAGTTCAAACAAGTTCCTTAACTTATCTTCAAGTTAATATTTATCTCTCGCCCATACAGGAGAACTTATGTATCCCTTCTGTCCAATAGAAGTATCCCTTCTACCCTGCAGAAGTAACTGGTCCAAATCACATGGCACCACAAATTCTATCCTTTATCTAGAATAGGATCTCCCAACATGCCCAGACGTTGGGGGCCACTGAGGTCTTCAATTCCATTCTAGACCTAGCAAGGGGTTTAGAGCTCCATCTGACCCGCAAGATGTCTAGGAGCGAAACATCATTCCCGTGTGGTTGGCCTTTTCACCACTCGACCTTCGGCCCATGAATTGAGCAGTGCCCTCTCGGGTTAATCCGCAATGCGATCATGGAGGCGATCCACCCGTGCAATATATCCTTCCTTAATTAAATCCTTTAAGAATCCAGCACAACAAGGCATTCAGGCCTAATATCATTTTCTAGAAAAACATTCATTTATCCCCATGGCAACTTGTCATCACAGACCCTTGCCATGCATTTAGCATAAATCACACACACTTGGAATAATCATCCAAACAACAAACTAACAACCAGTTGAATGTAAAAGCATTTGGGATGTTGTTAGATCAACCAACAAAAAACCAATTGTATTCTTGCCAAACAATGCAAGAATAGTCGCGATAACATTACCATCACATGTATATTCTTCCCCTTGGGATCAAAGAGCGATTCTATGTAAAATTTACTTAACACTTGTATGCATAATTTTTAATGACATGATTATGCCATCCATAACCCTTGACCGATTCCTCCTTGTAATTGCTCTATCAATGAACAAGCCATATGCAACTAAGTGCAATTAACTTTCCTTAATACATGCACTTTGCAAGCTCGATCCTTTGAATACGTGAGATAAAATTTATCCCTTCCGATGACCTATACTCGTGCATCATAGTATGGGGCCTAACATATCTCATACGAGAATCAAAACAAGCATCTATCAATTTGGAAATACATTACTTACAACTGGAACCGCAGTTGGATTGACAATGATGCCTTTGCTTGAATCTTCATTAGTGGTTGTGGGATTGCCATCCGCACATGACATTCTTCGCTTGGGGGCCATTGTTCGCAAGTAGACTCAAGAGATAAAGAAGGCGGAATAGATTCGAGATAGGAGAGTGTAAGAGAAGATGGCTAAGTCGAGAATCAAGATTGAGGGAATTGTACAGCCTCTCGGGGTAACTCTTCTCTCTCTCTCTCTCTCTCTCTCTCTCTCTCTCTCTCTCTCTCTCTCTCTCTCTCTCTCTCTCTCTCTCTCTCTCTCTCTCTCTCTCTCTCTCTCTCTCTCTCTCTCTCTCTCTCTCTCTCACGATCCCTTGGAGGATATCCTTCTCTCTACCTCTCTCTCACAGCCTCTTGGGGTCTCCTTATGCTCCCTTTGTGCCTCCCCATGCCTCATATTTATAGTGAATTAGAGAAGTCTAGGGCTTGTGGCTGAAAAGTGGAGCTCTTTGTGGAGGGGGATTTTGGAAAGATCGGTGATCTAATGCTCAGATCATAAATCTGATGGTCTTAGTTCACTCCTTCTTCTTTTCTCTGTTCGAAGTGTTGTTTTCTGTCTATAGACTGCAATCGCGGCGCACGCGATTTCGCAAATCCCTCTCTTTATTTTTTTCTTTTGATAAAATCTCCAAATTTGACTAAAACATCACTTGTCTTTTCTTTTAAATGACATCCAGTTCTAGAAATCTCCATATCCTTTTTAGAATAATATCTAAAATATATTAGTTTTGCCCAAAATCTAATATTTTTGGACCATCCAAACCATACACATTAATACTAGTGATTAATATAGCTCATAAGTCTCGTTCACGTTGTAATTAATGTGAAGGGTGGCTACGATCCTTGTCAATCTGAGAAAAATATATAATTTACGACTCTCAATTTTTTATGCATATTTTTAATTAAATAAAAATCCTTAATTATTAATGTTAGTTAGTTTTTTTCTTTTTTAGTTAGTTCTGGAGATTTTATCAAAAGAAAAAATTAAGAGAGAGATTTGCGAAATCGCGTGCGCCGCGATCGCAGTCTACAAATAGAAAACAACACTTGGAATAGAGAAAAGAAGAAGGAGTGAACTAAGAGATTTCTAACCAAGTGTCTTGTCGGAGCCAATGGAACCATCAGATTTATGATCTGAGCGCATCAGATCACTGATCTTTCCAAGATCCCCCTCCACAAAGAGCTCCACTTCTCAGCCACAAGCCCTCTTCTCTAATTCACTATAAATATGAGGCATGGGGAGGCACAAGGGAGCATAAGGAGATCGCGAGAGGCTGCAAGAGAGAGGTTAAGTGGCGCATCCCTCTCATTTCCCATTCTCTTTGAACCAAGTGCGGCATGGGTCTGCTTCGGCTTGGGTATCTTTACGTAAAGTAGGATGTCCAGGATCCGACGCTAGAATGCTCTTAGGAGACCTTGGCCACTAGGAGCCCAGATTTTAGGTCGATCCTAGTGGGTTCGACCATAAACATTCCATTGCGAGGCAGATTTCGGAAAACCCTAGTCAATAAAACTCGAAACATTCCCTAGGAGTGCCGGGGAGTGATGCTTAGATTCGTTTCTTGATAGACCGCTAAAAGCGTGCCTCGACAGTCAATGGGTAGGCACCTTACAATTGGTATCAGAGCGAAACTTCGTAATGACGCGTGATTGATTAAGGTATGGTTCATAGACATATCCTAAACAAAATAATCTAAGTGGTATGGCTTGATTGTTAGGCACTCCCTGCACCCATAAATGCTGACATGCAAGAGAAAAATTTTCTTCGCAAGCAAATTAAGGCACCTGAGTTTGATGGAGAAGGAATATATGTTGCAACTGAGGCAGAGATATGGATTGAGTCGATGGATGATTATTTTGCTACTTCGGGAACTGCTTCTACCAATCAAGCAATGATAGCCAAACTTGATGCCAGGAGGCATATTTCACGGTGGATTCCGTGCCACGGTGGATTCCGTGAGGTTTTACGGTGGATTCCGTAAACTTTGATTATCGGGGCTCATACACAAAGTGGATTCTTTGTGGAAGAAGTTGATGGGGATGCCTATCCTTTTCAGGCGTTTCATTAATTTAGTATGTACATGGGTGATTCCATAGCGTGTGATTCTGCAAAATGCATATTAAATTAATAAACATTTATGAGTTTAGAGTGCGCACTCGTAATAAATTAAGGTTAGGATTGATTTCTAACTAGTTGATTTATTTATGTAGCTGAAGACTGCTAGGTATTCACTTTTGTTGGTTTAATTGTATTATTTTACTAACGATTGTGAATGCTTCAGTTGATGTGTAGAGATAGCAACAGTGGCGGAGGAAAGCATTGGAGGATAGCGAGTATTCGAGTTATCACTTATATTTTGATGGGCGCATACCTTAGGCATGGCGCCTATATTTTGTCGCACCTATTTATTGAGGCGTTGGATATTTGTTTATTATTTTGTATGCGCATGGGCACACGATTATGTTATGTGTACTTGGACATTGTATTGGGTATGCCTGACTCTTTGGGCACTGCCCATTAGCTTTATTTCTATTTTGTGCTAAAGCAAACTCAAAAGCCAAAAGCTTGCTATTTTGTAATTTGGGCTATTATTTGAGCTTGAAGATGATTAATACATAAAATACATGCTTTCTGGAGCGCTCACATAAGGCATGGGAGGAGATTGCATCCAATTGGTCTCTTGTTCATGTCGTGCATGCTTTTTACCTTGAGTTTTGTGCAAAAAGTAGAGTTCTTTTGTTCTTGGGGACCTTCCCGCATTCACTACGCGAGCGTACAGCATCCGATCTGCGCACCAGTGGTATCAGAGCTAAGCTGAGATCGAGAGCTTCCAATCGCTACCCATCTTGTGCGAAGGCGGAGCTCCTGGAATGATCGATCTCTACGGTCAATCTCATCGCGAACGGTCGATACGGGTGGATTCCAGGCGGTCAAGAACCTCTGTTTCCATCATCTGATCGCGAAGGACCGGCCTGCAAGGACGGAGGACCACTCCTACATCCTCTTCTTCAAGTCGTCAAGAAACAGAGATAAGCTCTCATAACCTCAAAAGTTTAAGCTTAATTCAAAAGCTTAAGTAAGCTTAAAAAGCTTACTTAATAGCTTAAGCTCTAAAATCTTGACGTCTGTGGCCGCGGCATGTTGCGTCAGCAGTCGGGCAGAAAAAACGGCCCTCCCCCTACATTTTGACGAAATTGTTTCACTAAGCTTAAAGCTTAGTCTCTTAAGCTTCCAATCACACAAGCCACATAAGTTCTGCAAGTCTACAAAGTTTTAATTCTGCAAGTCTTCTAAGTCACTCAAGTTCTGCAAGTTCTGGTACTCTGCAAGTCACATAAGTCTGCAACTCTACAAGTCAGACAAGTCACCTGAAGTCAGAATTGACTTCTGTCTAAAACTCCTAGAAGGACTGTTCCTGTGCAGAAACTCCGAACTGCAAAGTTGTTCTCTGGAAGGTACTGTTCGCATACGCAGCCTTACTGAACCAGTTTCAGCACACGCAAAAGATCAAAACGCAGATTTTTCAAAGATTACAAATCCCGCAATAGCCAAAGACGAGGATTGTAAAAGCCACACATAAAAATATATAAGCCTTGTACACCCGATCTTGAGCTACGCTCATCCCGCTAATTGGATTTTGAGAGTGTGAGGTCTTTTGAAGTTTTGTAGGATGACGGAACCACATATGGATGATTTAATGGCTGAAGGCGATCTTCCTGAACCTACGATGGAGTAAAAGCTGGATTTAATTATGATGCAGTTGGATGAAGAACGACGAGTTAGGCAAGCATTGCAAGCTCAATTGGCTAATTTACAAAGATCGACTACCGACAAAGAGGAACCACAATCTGAAGATCTTATTCGACGTACCATCGACGCAACTCTCGAAGCTCAATCCATCCGCAAAGAAACAAAAATAAGTAAAAGAAATTTCAAATTCTGTACTTTCAATGGCACTCGAGATGGAAAAACTGTTCTTGCATTCATCAGTCAGTTTGATGATTACTTTCATGAGGAAACATACGCAGAAAAAGATAAAATCAAGTGTGTCACTAATCATTTAGTGGATAGAGCATCTCTTTGGTGGACCGTGGTTCGTAAGAGTATAGATTGTCCCACTACCTGGGAGAATTTCAAAAAGAAGTTTATGCAGAATTTCCTTCCTCCACAATTTCATGAAAAAGCCATAAAGCAATGGGACCTTCTTCAACAAAGAGATCGTGAGTCTATTCCTAAGTATACCAAACGCTTTTGGAATGCATTACTCCAGTTACGCATGCTTGAAGACGTACCTGAAGCGACACACAAGTGCAAGTATATGTCTGGATTACTTGGGCATTACTATGCTGAAGTTAATATGTTCAAGCCTGCAACTCTTGAAGACGCAATTTCTTTAGCTCATGACACTGAAGACAAGCTTCGAGGAAGAGACAAGCATCCATAACAATTTCAAACCAATGGTAACTATGGATCTAAGCAATTCAACTCAAATTTTAGAAGATTTAATCAAGGTCATTTTCCTTCATCATCTTTCCGTAAGTCTTGGGCAAAACCACCTGCTTTACCATCCAATACCAATCAAAACTCCAAGCAAATTCCACAACCAAATCCTAATATTCCTAGACTTCCCGCCATTGCAAACAATGTAACTAAAGCCAAACCTATAGTGTGTTACAAATGCCACCAACCTAGGCATCTAGCAGCTAATTGCCAATCGAAGAAGCCACCTATCCATATCAACTACCTTGGAGCAATGGAAGATGACGAACATGAAGAAATGCCTGATTTCACAGAAGATGAGGACGACATTACTACTCCTTCGGATACTTTACCAGGTATGCCAACTCCACATTCTTTATTGACAATGAAATGTTTAGTGCATGGAAAAGAAAAGATTATTTTGCATGATGATGATAGTACTCATGATTTTATTTTTGCAAAGCTAGTGAAAGAATTGAAATTACAGACTATACCTACGCATTATCACATTAAAGCAACATTTTTAGGCACAAGGTATAATGGAACACAAGAGGTGCATGATTTAGAAATTCAAATTGGTGAATACACTGAAAGAAGGAATTTTGTAGTTGTACCATTACAGTCGAGTGATATTATTTTAGGTATGCCTTGGCGTCGTCAGCATAACCCTGATATAGATTATTCCACGCATTCAATTAATATTCAATTTCAAGGAAAACATATTACATTGTATGGTATGCATGCATCTAATGCTTTTCCACTGCTCTCATACTCAAGCTAAACGTGTATTACACAAAAGTAGTAAATCTTATCTCATTTGGGTGAATGAACTGCAAGTTAAAGAAAACCATATGCACCCTAGGCATAAAGAATTTCTTGCACACTTTAAAGACTGTTTTGCAGAAGATCTACCACCTGGTTTACCTCTTTCACGTCCAAAAGACCACAAAATAGATTTGATTCCTGGTACACAACCACCTTGTAAAGCACCATATAGGCATAACCAGATAGAACAAAAAGAAATTCAAAATCAAGTTGAGGAATTACTAAATAGAGGATTGATTAGACCTAGTAGTTCTCCATTTGGTGCACCTGTTTTGTTGGTAAAGAAAAAGAATAATACTTATCGTATGTGCATTGACTATCGTGCTTTAAATAAGATCACTGTAAAGAATAGGTATCCAATTCCTAGAGTCGATGACCTTATGGATAAACTGCAAGGTTCTGCCATATTTAGTAAAATAGACCTTAAATCTGGTTATCATCAGGTGAGATTAGATAAGTCTGACATATTCAAGACTGCATTTAGAACACAATTTGGTCATTATGAATTTTTAGTGATGCCTTTCAGATTGACTAATGCACCTGCTACATTTAGTAGAATGATGAACCGTATATTTTTGAAATATCAGCATTGTATTATTGTATTCTTTGATGATATTTTGGTGTTTAGTCAAAATGAGAAAGAACATTATGAACATTTGTCCTTGGTTTTCAAGTTATTGAAAGATAATCAATTGTATGCTAATCCGGAAAAGAGTGAGTTCTTTAAAATAGAAATTGAATATTTAGGTCATATTGTATCATCTGATGGTATTAAGGTTGACCTTAAGAAAATAGAAGCAATATTGAACTGGCCTATACCTAAAAATGTGAATGAGTTACGATCTTTCCTAGGTCTTGCTAGTTTTTACAGAAAGTTTGTGCGTAATTTTTCATTACTTGCTTTGCCTTTGACTAAACTTTTAAAGAAAGGTATTGTTTATCATTGGTCTGCTAATCAACAGAAATCTTTTGACTTATTGAAACATGCATTAACCCATGCTCCTGTATTACAACTGCCTGATTTTAATAGACCATTCTTTTTAGTAGTTACTGATGCTAGCGGATCTGGAATAGGAGCCGTACTTATGCAAGACAATCATCCCATAGCCTATTCTAGTTGTAAACTGAAACCCTCCGAACTTAAATATTTCACATATGATAAAGAATTATTAGCTGTAGTACAAGCTTTAAGACAATGGAAACATTATTTAATGGGTTCTGAGTGTATGATTAAGACCAATCAACAAAGTATTAGACATTTACTTAGCCAACCCCAAATATCTGACCGACATATCAAATGGGTAGCCTTTATTCAGAGTTTTCATCCCATCATTCAATATCAACCCGGTAAAGAAAATGTAGTGGCTGATGCATTAAGTAGAAGACCCACCATTCATAATATTTCTGTTATATCATTTGATTCTTTAAATTCTATGAAAGGTACTTATCATCAGGACATTACTTTTCATGCTGACTGGAATAAATTAGTTGGAAATAACTGGATTCCTATTGATTCACTATCTTATAATGATGGATTCATGTTTTATGAAAAGAGATTATGTGGTACAGTTCCATTTAGATCTTTTGTTTTGAATGAGATTCATTGTCCTCCATATCAAGGCCATAGAGGTATCATATCTACTTTACGTACATTAACTGAAGATTTTTATTGGCCACATATGGACACTGATGTATCTAACTTTGTTTTTGAATGTTTGATTTGTCAAAGAGTTAAGAGACATCATGGTAAATAGTATGGATTACTTATGCCTTTATCTATTCCATCGAGACCATGGGAACAGTTTTCTATGGATTTTATTACTGGTTTACCTAATACTAAAGCTAACCATGATATGATTTGGACTGTAGTAGACAGGTTTAGTAAACAAGCATATTTCATTCCATGTAAGAAAACTTTAACAACATCTCAGGCAGCACAATTGTTTTTGAAAACTGTTTTTACTAACCATGGATTACCAAAAGTTATTATTTCTGATCGTGATTCTAGATTTTGTAACAATTTCTGGATTACTTTGTTTGCTAACCTAGGAACAAAAATTGATTTCTCATCTGCATTTCATCCTGAAACTAATGGACAAACAGAAGCCACTAACAATACTATTTTAGATCTTTTATGTGCTTACACTATTTCTAAACCACAGACATGGGACACACATTTGCATTTACTGCAGTTTGCATATAACAATACACCACACACATCTACAAAGAAAGCACCGTTTGAAGTGATTTATGGTTATAGATTGTCTACACCTATTGCATCTTTATCAAATAGAATTCAGAGTGCTGATGATATTGCTACTATGCACGCTACTATTTTTTATGAGGTTAAAGACATGATTGCCAAAGCCCAGCAATCATATACCAAACAAGCCAATAAGAAAAGACAAGCAATGAATTTTAAAGTTGATGACTATGTTTGGTTGAGAATATAAAAACGTAAATTACAAAGTGTAGATAGACACCCAGTTGTCAAATTAGCACCGGAAAATTCACAACACATTTCACATTAGTTTATTGAGACCCTTTAGAGGCCAATTACCTGTGCATCCTGTTTATGAAAACCCACCTTTGTTAGAGGAAGAGACTGAAATACTTGAACCTGAAGCTATCATAGATATTGACTTTATGACCACTAGAACTGGCTGAAGATATTCTAGATATTTAGTCAAGTTTAAGAACCATCCTGTAGAGAAAGCCCAATGGATGCACGCTAGAGACTTAAATGCTTTCCCCACTCTGCTAGCTCCACATTGAGCTAATAGCAATTGAGGTCAATTGCTATCCCACCCCGGGGGTATGATGCCAGGAGGCATATTTCACGATGGATTCCGTGCCACGGTGGATTCCGTGAGGTTTTACGGTGGATTCCGTAAACTTTGATGACCAGGGCTCATACACAAAGTGGATTCTTTGTGCGAGAAGTTGATGGGGATGCCTATCCTTTTTCGGATTGATTTCTAACCAGTTGATTTATTTATGTAGCTGAAGACTGCTAGGTATTCACTTTTGTCGGTTTAATTGTATTATTTTACTAACGATTGTGAATGCTTCAGTTGATGTGTAGAGATAGCAACAGTGGCGGAGGAAAGCATTGGAGGATAGCGAGTATTCGAGTTATCACTTATATTTGGATGGGCGCATACCTTAGGCATGGCGCCTATATTTTGTCGCACCTATTTATTGAGGCATTGGATATTTGTTTATTATTTTGTATGCGCATGGGCGCACGATTATGTTATTTGTACTTGGACATTGTATTGGGTATGCCTGACTCTTTGGGCACCGCCCATTAGCTTTATTTCTATTTTGTGCTAAAGCAAACTCAAAAGCCAAAAGCTTACTATTTTGTAATTTGGGCTATTATTTGAGTTTGAAGATGATTAATACATAAAATACATGCTTTGTGGAGTGCTTACACAAGGCATGGAGGGAGATTGCACCCAATTGGTCTCTTGTTCATGTCGTGCATGCTTTTTACCTTGAGTTTTGTGCAAAAAGTAGAGTTCTTTTATTCTTAGGGACCTTCCGGCATTCACTACGCGAGCATACAGCATCCGATCTGCCCACCAAAACTTAAGCTAGTTGGCCAGGCTCAATTATGGTGGAAGGAATGGTGCAAGGATCAAGGTATTTTCGAAGCTACTATCATTTGGGCTCAGTTGAAAGATAATGTACGCAGACGATACCTACCACCAACCTACCAGACTTTGAGGATGAATGAATTTTTCAAGCTCAAGCAGCTAGAATTAACCTTGGAAGATTACTACTCAAAGTTTCTAACCCTACTAAAATATGCACCACCTATGGATATTGCATAGCAAGTATCCAGGTTTTGCCATGGCCTAAACACTCCTCTGAACCACCGTCTTGAAGCAATGCATCCAACGGACTTGCAAGATGCATTACTCCATGTGGGAGATTTCGCTCAACCACCAAGACCCACGGATCGCTTATTGTTTCAAGCGTTCCAAGTCGAGCACTAATGGCTACCTCTCACATAACCGACGCGCCATCCATATCTACGGGTGTAGTGAGCTTACCTTGATGCCGAAATGAGTTGCCTCCTCTCTCGCGCACTTCGGTAGCTCCACAATCCAAGTGCAAGCTTCAAGCAAGCTCCATCCTCAAGCTCCATGCTCCAAGCTCCATAGTCACGAGCAAGACAAGAGAAGAGAAGAAGAGAGGGGAAGATGGAGAGCTTCTCCTCCCCGGTCCCTCACCCTCACACTCTCACACTCCCTCTCTCAAGCACAAGCTCAAGCAAGCAGGAACAAGAAGAAGAAGAAGAAGAAGAAGAAGAAGAGAGCCACTTTTGGCCACACACAAGAATGAGCTTCTCATTCACTTTTCAACTTTATATACAAAACCCTAAATCCCTTTTGGACGATCATCCCCTTATCCCCTTTTTTACATGGTTGGATGTGGCCTAGGCCCTTTTTCCCATTGTCCTTCTATCTTCCTAGCTTCCTTTCCACCGCCCGTCTACATTTACAAATTGCACGGGTGAGAGCCCAGCGCTCCTTAAATTAAATCATGATGCGCTTGCGCTCTTTTACAAAAGTATTGACTTGCGCCTTTTCTTGTGCGCCTTTTTTCCTTATTTAGGACTTTTCTGCGCTTCTTGTGTGTCTAGATTTTTCTTGGCGCACCTTCGCCTTCTGTTTCACTTTGCCTTGGTCTTTGTCTTCTGCTTTAGCTTTTCCAAATTTTCCACCTTGTTCGTCTGACGGTTAACATTACCCCCCTCCTAGACGAGTGCTAGTCCCATGGCACTCACCGTCGTAGGTAGCAAGCTTTGGCATGCATTGAAGACGCAGGTGGAAGGGATATCGGTGCTTGCCATGGAGGAGTGTTGGTGGTGGTGTGGAGGAAGGTCGTTGGGGGCATGTTGGTGGCCTAGGTGGCTAGTGGTAGGGTTGTTGGAGTTGGTGGTAGGACTGTTCTTTGTTGGGGATTGCACTAATGGCCAACACAAGTGTTAGTTTGTTGGAGATTCTGCACATGAAGATTCTTGGCGGGCTTGCAAGATGATAAAGTATAAGAATTCAGAGATGGGTGTCGATGAAGAGCGAACGACAGCTTCGTTGGAGTCTTCAATACCTGCAATTGAAAACCTCTCATAGGTGGTCTCTCCCTAGCGGTAGTGCTATCTTCTCTATCGTGCACAAAACATAGTTCAATTAGTTTGGGAGACAGCTCAAGCTCTAAGCAAGTTGAGAGTATTGTCTTGCACTTGAGGACCCAAACTATGTAGATATTTTGGTGTAGATATTATGTGAGTGATCGTGCATACTTAGATATTACGTAGTTAGAAGACCACGGGCTGGTTTCTCGTAACAATGTGTGGATGAAGCAAAGTTGTCCATGTTGAGAAGAAGTACACATGGAGGTATATGAGACATCCTTTGCGTTGTGACTGCACGACATAGCATAATTGAACACAGGGACACCGCACTTTCAATAACAGCTGGGAGCTATTGGACTTGCTTGATGAGGACGGTGTACTTTTCATGGCCATTCGTGTGGTGCTTACCACAATTGATTGCAATGGTATTAAGGCAGAGTGCAAGAGGGAATCCTGCGAATGGGTCAAGGTGACAGGTCCAACCATAGGCGAGACAAGCTCCCTAGGTATGTTCTGCCCTTGATGTGCCCTGAACAATTGTGGTTGATGCTAAAGGGCTAGGGGACTAGGGACGGAGCCAGCCGACCAAGGTCATTGGACATACCTAATTTGAGGACCCCTAGGTGTTGTGCTGTGATCGTGGGTGCTTCGTATCGTTTCGTTCTTTTCTTTTCTTTTTTCCTTTTCCGTTTTCTTTTTCGTTTCTTTTTCTTGTTCTTTTTTCTTTCTTTCTTTCTTTCTTTCTTTCTTTCTTTCTTTTTGGACTTGCCTGAGTACAACCATTGCAATATGTTGAGGCTATCATCCTTTCAATGGATTGGGAAATGTCAAGCTTCGAAGGCTTAGAAAATGGATATTACAGTGATGATTTTGCCTAGCCTCGTTGTTAGAGAAGCAGTTGTTGAGATGGGGTGATACACTTGAGATTTTGCAAGCCTCTTTGGAACGTGCGATGTTGGTACAATTGAGGTAACAGCTGCCTGAGTGCCTGGCATAGAGTGTAACCCAAAAAGAGGAAGTGGTTAAGATCATGCTTTGGGCCATGCGATGTGGGCACTCGTAAGGGTAATTTTTGCTTTCGATAGCGTGGCTTTGTCGCGGCTCTTTGTGAGGTTAGTGGTCTTGTGGTGACTTGGGCATTGAACACGTTCGCACGAAGACCTGCATCCACTTGTCACTTCATGAGAGTATATGCAAGTCGCATGCATCAAGTACAACGAACAGATGCAATCATGTCAAGATATTACTTTATCGAAATCCTATGATGCTGATTGCAATGCGTATTTCAGTGCTTGTTAAAGACGTGGCATATATTAGCAATAGGTAAGGAAAGTGTATAGATGTGAGGAGCGTGGCCCTTTAACCATTTAAAGACAAAAAGTTACGGCAGGATGGCCTTTGTTAAGCTACTTATATATCATAGGGGCTACTCTATTTGCATGAGGCGGGGCAAGTTCGGGTGGTCATGGGACTGAGGCTGTGCCGGTGAGGGGCTCCTGTGAGGCTGGGCAGGGAAGATGTCGGCCAGGACCCAGATGGTGTAGTCCCTGGCCGCAACTGTTTCTAGAATGCTTTTAAAAATGCATCAAATTCCTACTTGTCTCGAGCTGCCCTCTACTCTTTCGAGCACCTGGTGCCTGAGCGTCTGGTGGAAGCATGCACAGCTGGTGTTGCCACACCTCGTGTGCTCCCTTCAGCCCTCGTCCTCTTGGATTGGGGGGCTTTCGGTCTACGTCTTGGGCGGTGTTGTTTGGGGACTCTTTTTGGCATGTACCTCTTTAGAGTAGGCACATAGGGTTCTGGTGGGGGCACTAGTGCCTTATGCCCTTTCCGATGGCGGAGAGCTTCCTTAAATGCTAGCTACACTATGTGGTCCATGATTGCTACCATAGAGGGACCTGCAAAATGTGAACCAAGGATTAGGCCCTGAGGCAGGATAAAACTATTCGCATGGAAGGGATTATACAATGGGTTATCAAGCGCATATGACAAGGAGGGGAGAGGTGAGGCATGCAGTGTTTGTTGTAGAGGGATGGCCCCCATGATGATGTTCGTTTTGCCTCCAACCATTAGCAGATCTTGACTTATGCTAAGTTGGGTGGACTGGTTGTCATGGAGTGGGGCAAGGCTCATCCTCGAAAGGATAGACCGGAAAGGGGGAAAGGTGTATAAAGGGACGGTACCCCGTCTACACCATCAGAGATGTTGCTCAGGGGCTTCCTATGGCAGCAATGAGGGTTGCATGCCCTCCACCTAGAGGCGGGAATGGTCACACGACTTCTAAATGTGTGGTGAGAGAAGGACCTGAGGAGCTTACCCTGTCAAACCCCACTCTTCCCCCTGTGCTTGACTATCATTGCTTGTGTGTGTTGATATTGTCTATACAGGGTCACAAAATTCATTGTTTATTTATATACATATTTGCGAATCCATGTCACTTCACGAGGATAAAAGCCAATTGTAGAACTCCGGATTGTACTAGAGTGTGGCACATGCATCCAGTACTCATGGCAGCTTACTCAATAACGATAGATATTTTGCAACATTGAGTAGCATGGCACCTTGTCCGAGTCTACTAGCAACATGTAACTCCTCCTCTCAGTGAGAACCTTATCAGCCAGAGAGTTCTCTTGGCTAGTTCCAGCTAAGTCCATACCCCGAATGGCAGTCAGCACTCGAAAGGAAGTTGGTGCAACATAGGTTGGGTCTCTTTCAGACCGGCCATTTGGCCAATCGCTCCTCTGAGACTGTCATAATCTAGGCTCCTAGTTCGGTTTTCAAACCAACACGGTTTTCAAACCAACGTTTTTCAAATTGACTTCGACCCTCTGATTGTCGCTTTAGTTGCTCTATCTCTAAGAGATTTGGTTGGCAGAGCACATCATTGAATGTTACAGTTAAGCATAGTTCGTCGACTTCCTCGTCAGAGATGAGTAGCATGTGTTCATGTAGGAGCCTGTCGTAGTGCTCGTCAAGATGTTCTTGCTCTTCCCAGGATAGGGGAAATGGCAAGTATTCTTCAAGCTGCTCCTTAGGGAATGCACCCATGTCTGCCAGGACATAGACATGTGCGAACACCTTGAGCTTAGCATCCAACTCAATTAAGCATTCTGCGACACTTCTATGTTCAATGAGGGCTTGCTCGGTTGCTATCTCATGCAAAGTTCTAGGAGTTTCCCTAGGCTTTAGCATAGCTGGGGGCTCAGGCCTAGATGAGCAAGATTGGTCAATGCTAGGGTTGCTTATACTCTCGAGGTTTCCATGTTTCTCCTGAGGCTTTGTTATTGCGTCATGGTTCTCCTTAGATGTGACTGGTATACATTTGTCACCGTGTTGTGACAGTGTTGTATCCACTCTTGATTGGTCAATGAGAGTTCTATTGTCAGTGGATTGAGTGTTGAAAGCAACCGTTGATGGTAACGGCTGCTTTGATTTTTCAGAGCACACGGATGTGTCTGAGGTTTCACTGCTATTAGGAGAGACATCAATGGGTTCATTGGTGGATGAACTCGATGCTTTATTCCTCAGCTCTCCAACGCTCTTGGTCTCAATGTTCTTGGGGTCCACAACCACCTATAACTGGTGTTGTTTTCGCTATTTTCTCCTCTTTTTCTTGGTCAGTGAAGGTGCATAGCTTAACGACTCAAGACCCTGAACTAGGTCAGCCGTTGATGTGCTTGGTTGGGCCTCAGCTTTCCTCTTCTCTGGTGTGTTCTCATGGGACGTAGCTGCACCCTGATGGATAACCTTGCTAGGTTGATTGGTCAGATGTGCCATCTCGGCCACATCTTTGAGAGGTTTCTCCTCAAGCCTAGGCTTTAGGTGCTTTGGAAGGGCTGGAGTTGTCAAGGATACTAGTTGTGGCACCTCCTCCCCAAGTGAACTGCTAAGGACACATTCCACAAGGGGTGTTGTCACGGCCAAGGGCTGTGACTGCTGTGATCCCTAATTGGAAGTAGTAGTAGCTAGTCCATTGGGCTGGCTACTCTTGGTGGATTGCAGTGTCAAGTCCCTAGGGCGATCGGAAGTGGTCGTATCTTTTGTTGCCCTTTGAGCATTCACCTGTGATCGAGCATGAGTTGATCTAGTCACATTAGGTTGCATAGACATATCCTTGGGTCGAGAGCTACGGATGGTGTCATATCCCACCTCTTGGACATTTGGAAGCTTAGATGGAGATAGAGATTGGGATTGAGCAGCCGCCCTTGACGACTGCTATTGTGCTTCCTGTGTCCATTTGGAAAAAGAGGGTGTAGGAGATCTAGGGCTCTTAGGTGGACTTGGCACTGGCTGAATGATTTGCTCAAGGCTATTAGACGATTGTGCCATTTGCTTTGTTGAGCAATTAGCCTTCTCACGAGTAGCATTGTGCCTTTGATACTCATTATCCTCTTGGGAATTCAAAAGCTCCTTGAGCACTAGTGGTCTTTGTGCACGCTCAATGGTTACGTATGACATCTTCTTATTAAGCATGCTAGGCTGAGGCTCTTTCTTTCGAACACTCATGTTTGGTTTCTTGCCTCGAGACTTGGAGTTTCTCTTAGATTTCCTCCTGTGCTTCATTGCTTTTGATGCAATCTGGCCTTCAGCTGATAGAGGTGGTTTAGCAAGGGGTTTTGGTACCCAAATCCATCGGTTACCTGCATAATACCCTTGAGCACGTAGCAACGCTTTGGATATCCATCTCGGTGTTGTATTAGCTCTCCACCAATTCCTTCATCTATAAGGTTTGGGCTTCTTTTGGGGTCTTCTACAATATTTATAAGTCCAACGCAGGTCCTTGGCATTGGCTCCTGACCTTCTTGTTTCAGACATGGCCTCACTCATTGGTTCTCGTTGTTCGACCTGTGCTTCTATCAACTCTTCCAACAAGTCCTTGCTCTCATTAGCAAGCTTGACTGTTATGTCAACACCTTCCTTGCCTTTCCCTCGAGGTTCGATGAGGTCACCCTTGCTAAAGGTTGTGACTATCCTCACACCCGGTAGTGTCAGGTGTATCCTCTGTGCTACATAGTCGGCCTCACACTTGGTCACCCTTTTGAAGGGTCTTCCTAGGAGGGTTTCCTTCCCGCAATTAGCACTATTTGGAGGAACATGAAATGGGATAGGAAAGCTTTCAGTTTCAATTGTCGCAAGGATTTTTCAATTCCCTATGAGTGCTTGTGGGTGTTCCCCGTAAGAGCTAAGAGTTGCATTAGTCGATGTGAGCTCTAGTTGGCCTAGTAGGGTCCATACTTCATAGGTCAAGATATTAAAATCAGCTCCTTCATCAATCAGAGCATCGATAGTGTGCTCTCTTTTCGCGGTGAGTTTGACCCTAAGATAAGCAGGCAGTACCATGTCTTCATCTTCCAGGTCTTGGCTTATAAATTTAAGCCTTCTAACAAATGCCCTTGAGTCCCCAACTGCACAACCAGATGTGGATTCTCCACTGATGTCTTGCATCGCCTGTGTAGTGCTATTCAAGGTGCATCTATCGTTAGGACTATCATATCTAGTCATCCTCGTTGTTGTAGCTTGATGTTGTTGCTTTCCGCTTTGACCAAATGCAGTCCGAATGCAACACGTACGCGTTTTGTTAGTGTGGCCTTTTTGCCCTTGTTGGCTAGATTGGCCCATTGAGGTTCTAGGGTCTCTATTTGTCTCTGTTCGGGTATGGGCTTTTGGTTGCTCTTTTGCAAGTGAGAATCCATGCTCATGTAGAGCCATTACTACACTAGGGTCCAATTTCGAGGACCTATTACGGCGTGCATTTTCTCTCCAACCTACTTGGGGGAAGTGCGGAGGGGACAGAGCCCCCTTTGCGGGGGTCCGGGTGGCAATCCTCCTCGGCCCGCAGGGCTATTACGATAAACACCATGCGTGATTTGAAGGACCATTTATAGCCAAATTTTGAACTACTTGCTCTAAGTTTCAGCCTCGTGATCGATTTATTATATGGTTTCGGCTCTATATGGTCTCTCGATCAGTTTCAGGGTCTATAGGTTAAAATTTGAAAAAATCCAAATTCAGCCTAACAGGTCCGAATTGCAGGGGCCGAATGCCCGATTCGGCCCGTCTGAGGGTCGAGGGCCGAATGAGAAAGGGTCGAATATCAAATTCAGCTAGTCCAAGTGTGGTTGTCCGAGGGCCGAGTGTCCGAGTGGGCTGAGGGCTGAGTGGTGAATTCGGTCGTGTCGAATGTCAAGTTGTCTGAGTGGGGTTGGGCCGAGTCGACAGGGCCAAGGGCCGAATTTCAAAGTTGGTCCGAATGGTTGATTCGAATGGGCCGAGCGGTGGGTGTCCGAGTTGAGTGGCTCGAGGGCCGAATTTTGACGCATCCGAGTTGAGTGGTCCAAGTGGTAGTGGGCCGAGGGCCAATTTTGGAACTCAGCCTAAAATCGTCGTCGCTCGGACTGGCCGAACACGGCGCGACTTTGGCCGGCGCAACGATAAATCGCTCGAATCACACGATTCAGGTCACGGCCTATCACACACACCTCCAGATCAAAGCTATGGATGGAGGGGAAGAGTTGTATATACCTGGAATAGCCAATAAACTCCAAAATGCAAATCGGCAACCAAATCAAACCCTCATGCCCTATTATGACAATAGAAACCCTGATGCTTGTTTTTCTTCTTTTTCTTTGTTTTTCCTACCCTAATGCACCCAAATCACAAAGCAAATAACTACACTACTCCAACATGCTTTTCCTAATCCAAAAAACCAAAAACCTACTTGCTAAGGAGATCGAATACCTCTTCAAACTCCCTCGCTTCCTACCTATCTACCTCAAGCATCGGTTCGGGGGGAAACTCTTAATTGGATGCTTAATTCGAAGCACGCAAGCGCTCAAGGCTTGAATCCATTGGTCCCGGCAACAGAACCAAAATGTGGGAGCTTTCGCTCAACCGCCAAGACCCACAGACCGCTTATTGTTTCAAGCGTTCCAAGCCGAGCACTAATGGCTACCTCTCACATAGCCGATGCGCCATCCATATCTACACGTGTAGTGAGCTTACCTTGATGCCGAAATGAGTTGCCTCCTCTCTCGTGCACTCTGGTAGCTCCACGATCCAAGTGCAAGCTTCAAGCAAGCTCCATCCTCAAGCTCCACGCTCCAAGCTCCATAGCCGCGATCAAGACAAGAGAAGAGAAGAAGAGATGGAAAGATGGAGAGCTTCTCCTCCCCGGTCCCTCACCCTCTCACACACTCACTCCCTCACACTCTCGCACTCCCTCTCTCAAGAACAAGCTCAAGCAAGCAGGAACAAGAACAAAAGGAAGAAGAAGAAGAAGAAGAAGAAGAGAGCCACTTTTGGCCACACACAAGAATGAGCTTCTCATTCACTTTTCAACTTTATATACAAAACCCTAAATCCCTTTTGGGTGGTCATCCCCTTATCCCCTTTTTTACATGGCCGGCCATGGCCTAGCCATTTTTCCCATTGTCCTTCTATCTTCCTAGCTTCATTTCCACTGCCTGTCTACATTTACAAATTGCACAGGTGAGATCCCGACACTCCTTAAATTAAATCATAATGCACTTGCACTCTTTTACAAAAGTATTGACTTGCGCTTTTCCTTGTGCGCATTTTTCCCTTATTTAGGACTTTTCTGTGCTTCTTATGTTTCTAGATTTTTCTTGGCACGCCTTGGTCTTCCGTTTCACTTTGCCTTGGCCTTTGTCTTCTGCTTTAGCTTTTCCAGATTTTCCACCTTGTTCGTCTAATGTTTAACACTCTGAGCGAATCCAATCATCCAAGAACTTAAATCAGACAATTTTAGCAAAGATGACTCCTGAGATCAAGGTAAGAGATGCCATACGTGCGGAAAGATAGGGTATATCCGTAGGAGATGTCTCTATCGTCTATGTTTCCACTGTAATGAGGTAGGACACATCCAAGCAAATTGCCCTGACTTAAGTCCGGAAGACATTCCAAGAAAACAAAGCTACACATATGTAGTCTATGGATATATAGAGGAATCGGATGAAGACGAAGACCTAGAACCTACAACACCTCTTCAAGATGATTAGCAATCCTAGAAATTTTATCGATATGAAATACAATTTGTATTGGAATAAAATTTACTCTTGTAACTACAGTTAACCTGAGTAATATGAGTTGCATCTATTTTGAGCCTAGAACTTGCAAATGATTAGAGATACTCCGGCAAGGAATGACAGTTATAACGTGCAATGAATTTCTATTAAGTTGTTTCTTCTCAACTAATAGAGATTGGGTCTTACCAGAATGTTGAAGCTTGGAAGTATTCTTTAGTATTACAAGCAAAGCCAATTGTCCATGGAGCTCAGTCCCGAACTAAGAAGAGGACAATCTGGGAACGCAATTTCCGAGATAAAGGACCACTCCAATCTACTAAAAGGATCCTAGGACAATTTGGTCTAATCAAGGAAATCCCACCAAGGACAACCATGAATCTTGTGACCACAAGTGATAAAGTCCCGTGATGTTTCTATTGCAGGGAGTTAGGTCATTTCAAAAGGGAATGTCCAAAGCACCCTAAACACCGATGCTCTGAGTGCCACAACATTGGACATAACTACATCAATTGTCCCAATAGAACTCGAAGAGAACTTGAGCTTACAAGAAATGAAGTTGTATAAGCTCCAGTGATCTAGAATATACTAGGTGCCTAGGAAAAACCTAAAAGATATCCATGAGATGTAACTACAATAAATTTTCTATTGTAATCAAGACTTGGACATATCAAATACAATAGGTTGTTGTTTCAAAAGACCGCATGCCTGTGAGTGATCAGAGTAGCGCAACGAAAGCATGGTGGGCCCATAACCCACAAGTTCCAAAATGATACCCCCGGTTTCTCTCGAGATGAGGACATCTCGATTTCTCTAACAGGAGGAGGATGTAATATTTCCACACAATAAAAGTTAGCTAATTAGTTCGAAAGTTAGTTAGTCAATTAATAAGTTAGTAAGATTACTAACTAAAGACTAACTAAAGTAAAAAACTAACTAATGTTAATGATTAAGGATTTTTATTTAATTAAAAATATATGTAAAAAAATCGAAAGTCGTAAATCCGATATTTTTCTCAATTTGACAAGGACCATAGCCACCCTTCATGTAAATTATAATGTGAACGAGACTTATGAACTATATTAATCACTAGCATTAATGTGTATCGTTTGTATGGTCCAAAAATATTAGATTTTGGGCAAAACTAGTATATTTTAGATATTTTAGATATTATTCTAAAAAAAATATGGAGATTTCTAGATCTGGATGTCATTTAAAAGAAAAGATAAGTGATGTTTTAGTTAGTTTTTGAGATTTTATCAAAAGAAAAAAAATAAGAGAGAGATTTGCAAAATCGCGCACGCTGCGATCGTAGTCTATAGATAGAAAACAACACTTGGAACAGAGAAAATAAGAAGGAGTGAACTAAGAGATTTCTAACCAAGTGTCAAGTGTCTTGGGGTTTTACCCCCCCCTCTTTCGAAGCCAATGGAACCATCAGATTTACGATCTGAGCATCAGATTGCTGATCTTTCCAAGACCCATCTCCACAAAGAGCTCCACTTCTTAGCCACAAGCCCTATTCTCTAATTCACTATAAATATGAGGCATGGGGAGGCACAAGGAAGCATAAGGAGACCCTAAGAGGTTGCGAGAGAGAGGTAGAGAGAAGGATACCCTCCAAGAGATCATGAGAGAGAGCTTGAGAGAGAGAGAGAGAGAGAGAGAAGAGTTACCCCAAGAGGCTGCACAATTCCCTCAATCTTGATTCTCGACTTAGCCATCTTCTCTTACACTCTCCTATCTCGAATCTATTCCGCCTTCTTTATCTCTTGAGTCTACTTGCGAACGATGGCCCCCAAGCAAAGAATGTCATGTGCAGATGGCAATCCCACAACCAGCAATGAAGCTTTAGGCAAAGGCATCAATGTCAATCCAATTGCGGTTCCGGTCGTAAGTAATGTATTTCCAAATTGATAGATGCTTGTTTTGATTCTCATATGAGATATGTTAGGCCTCTTACTATGATCCACGAGTATAGGTAATCGGAAGTGATAAATTTTATCTCATGTATTCAAAGGATCGAGCTTGCAAATTGCATGTATTAAGGAAAGTTAATTGCACCTAGTTGCATATGGCTTGTTCATTGATAGAGCAATTACAAGGAGGAATCGGTCAAGGGTTATGGATGGCATAATCATGACATTAAAAATTATGCATACAAGTGTTAAGTAAATTTTACATAGAATCGCTCTTTGATCCCAAGGGGAAGAATATACATGCGATGGTAATGTTATCGCGACTATTCTTGCATTGTTTGGCAAGAATACAATTGGTTTTTTGTTGGTTGATCTAACAACGTCCCAAATGCTTTTACATTCAACTGGTTGTTAGTTTGTTGTTTGGATGATTATTCCAAGTGTGTGTGATTTATGCTAAATGCATGGCAAGGGTCTGTGATGACAAGTTGCCATGGGGATAAATGAATGTTTTTCTAGAAAATGATATTAGGCCTGAATGCCTTGTTGTGCTGGATTCTTAAAGGATTTAATTAAGGAAGGATATATTGCATGGGTGGATCGCCTCCATGATCGCATTGCGGATTAACCCGAGAGGACACTACTCGATTCATGGGCCGAAGGTCGAGTGGTGAAAAGGCCAACCACATGGGAATGATGTTTCGCTCCTAGATAGCTTGCGGGTCGGGTGGAGCTTTAGATGTCCCTTGCTAGGTCTAGAATGGAATTGAAGATCTCAGTGGCCCCCAACATCTGGGCATGTTGGGAGATCCTATTCTAGATAAGGATAGAATTTGTGGTGCCATGTGATTTGGACCAGTTACTTCTGCAGGGCAGAAGGGATACTTCTGTTGGACAGAAGGGATACATAATTTCTCCTATATGGACGGGACACAAGGATTAACTTGAAGATAAGTTAAGGAACTTGTTTGAACTTGTTTGTTAATAGATTTCTTGCTCTGTTTTTGTGTCTATGCTATAAGTTATGCGAACGAACCATGTTCCCTAAAAGACTTAATTAATGAAGCTGACTTTAAGTGTCACACATAAATGTGGTAGGACCTAATTAGAAAACTAAAGCTATTAAGGGAAGCGGGTGGGCGGAACCCCCGACGGGTCCATCCTATGGCACGGTGGTCCCAGAGAACTGGGAGGCTTCTCACAAGATTTTACTGTCATGCGACCTTTAGAAATTGTTAGGATAGAACCCCAATTCATGCCATTTTAGGGGACAAGAATGGGACTATGCCCTACAAGCAGAGAGGTTGAGCAGCGCATCCCTCTCATTTCACATTCTCTTTGAACCAAGTGCGGCATGGATCTGCTTTGGCTTGGGTATCTCTACATAAAGTAGGATGTCCAAGATCCAACGCTAGAATGCTGTTAGGAGACCTTGGCCACTAGGAGCCCGGATTTCAAGTCAATCCTAGAGGGTTCGGCCGTGAACGTTACGTTGTGAGGCGGATTCAGGAGACCCTAGGCGACAAAACTCGAAACAATCCCTGGGAGTGCCGGGCAACGACGCTTAGATTCATTTCTCGATAGACCGCTTAAAGCGTGCCTGGATAGCCAATGGGCGGGCACCTTACATTCACAAATGTATTGGCTTAAACCATTGATGGATCTCCGCATGGAGGGGACCCCATTGTCTACTCACTTTAGCCAGTTTCATTCTATCATGAAGAATCTGCTTCAACAGGTTATTGAGTTTCAGAATAATCTACATCCTTTATTTCTGCTTGGCACTTTACCTGAGTCTTGGGATGTATTTCGCATTGCGATCTATATCAACAAACTTGATGGGCTGAAATTGCAACATGTAGAGAGTGCTCTTTTGACTGAAGAAATTAACAGAAAAAACAATAATGCTTCATGCAGTTCACATGAATTATCCATTAGAGGTGGCAGAAGTGGCAAGAAAGATAATGATTGTCATGGGAAGGACTCTCAGAAGTCCCCCGGTTTAAATCAAGTGGATGTAGCAAGTCGGTGGATGTAAGTCTGATCTTACATGCCACTATTGTGGAAAAGCAAGGCACATATGACTGCAGTACCATAAGATGTGCAATGACAAGTGCAAAGAAAAGGGAAAAAAAAATTGCAAGAGAAATCCCATGATCGAAGCACTGTACCTACAAAGTCCAGCATAAAGATCGAGGAGATAAATGTCATGTAGCTTGAGGAGTCCGACGATGACTACATCTTAGCAGCCTCTTCATGTGATGCCTCTCAACTGATCGAGGCTCAGTCTATTGGCTCTTGGATTCAGGTGTGTCTTTTCATGTGTCTTTTCAGGTGTGTCTTTTCATGTGAGTGGTTTCATACCTATCACAGTGTATCTAGTACTATGCGCTTAGGTGATGATAGGTCTCTTGCTATCATTGGCATTGGTGATGTCACTCTACAGTTTCCCTTTGGTAGCACTTTTATTCTGCATAATCTATGTCATGTACCTACACTAGCTAAAAGCCTTATGTATGCTGGGCACCTTGATGATGCAGGTTATCATATATGCTTTGGTGATTGTGTATGGAAGATAACTCATGACAGGCTTGTTCTTGCAAGAGGTGCCAAGTCTGCCAGCCTCTACCCCTTGGTTGTATCTAATACTATTGACCTAGCCATAGTGCTATGGATTCGTGCTTATACACAAAGAAAGTTCATGATGGATCTTTATTAATTTTGGTACTCTATGTGAATGACATGCTTTTGGCAAGGAAAGCTCATGATGAGCTAGATGCTCTTAAGACTCAGCTCAAGAAGGGCTTTGAGATAAAAGATTTGGGACAGGCCTCTCATATTCTTGGTATGTGCATTACATGTGATAGGCATCAAGGACTACTCTATCTATCATAGAGAGACTACATTCATAAAGTCCTTGAGAGCTTTTGTATGCAAGATGTAAAGCCTATTGGTTGTCCATTGCATTTTCATGTGAATGTATCATAGGCTGATTGTCCACAGACAGCAGACATATGAGCAAAGGGCTGAGATGGCCAAGATTCCCTATGCATCCACAATGGGCAGTTTTATATATACCATGATAGCCACCCGTCCAAATATTGCTTTTGCAATTGGTGCTATGGCACATTATATTGCTACACTTGGCAAGAGGCATTGGGACGCCATGAAGGGTATCATGAGGTACCTGAAGGGCAATGCTGATATGTGCATATGTTATGGCAGCCAGGATACAGGAGTCGTGAGATACACTAACTCAAACTATGCAGGATATACAAATAGTAGGAAGTCCACCTCTGGCTATGTGTTCACTTTTGCTGGAGATGCTATTTCATGGATGTCCAGGGTGTAGAAATGCACGGCCCTTTCTACTATAGAGGCCAAGTATGTTGCATCCATTGAGGCTTGCAAGGAGGCCATTTGGTTGGGTCATTTGGTTGCTGACCTTGGTATTGCATATATTATCCCTAGACTGCATTCCGATTGGAGTTTCCACATTTGGAGTCTCTCTCTTTCTTGCTATTGCTCCATCCACCGTAGCTCTCACTCCGTGCTCTCTTGCTCAATCCTTCTCACCTTTCACTAAATATATTTTCCCTTTTTTGTTACTCTCCCATTCCAATTTAGCTCTTCTAGATTGTCCTCTGAGGCACTTATTAGAGTGTAATGTTATCAATCGGCAATGTTAGGATGACTGGCTATCATGGCATACATCAAACTGCCCATTGCACATGCATAAGAGTTATTGACCATCTCGGCCTTCTGCGCATTAGTTATAGACAATCGGCCTAACTAACCTTTACATGAGAAGGTAAAGGACAACCAATAGGCTTAACATCTTGTAGATGAAACCGCTCAAGGACCTTTTGGATGTACTCCTTTTGTGACAAGTAGAGAAGCCCCTTAGAGCGATCGCACATAATGTGTATCCCAAGGATACATGAGGCATGTCCCATATCATTTATCTCAAAGCTCTTCTTGAGCTAACCTTTCAAAGCATCTTGCTCATCATGAGCACTCCCAACAATCAACATATCATCCACATTGAGGATCAAAATCATAAGGCTACCATCATGAGACTTCTTTGTGTATAAACACGGATCCATATCACTATGGGAATATCCCTGGGAATGTATAAAAGCATCAAACTTGTGGAACCATTCCCTAGGTGGCTACTTAAGGTCATAAAGGCTCTTTCTCAATTTGCATACTAGGTGATCCTTGCCATGTTCTGTAAAGCCCTTAGGCTACTCCATGTAAATCTTATCATTCAAGTCCCCATGAAGAAAAGGTGTCTCGACATCCATCTAATAAAGATCCAAGTCAAGTTGAGCAACTAAAGCCAGTACCAAGTGTAGGGTAGTCATCTTCACAACAAGAAGACTTCATCAAAGTCCACACCATGTTTCTTCTTGAAGCCCTTAGCAATCAATCCAGCCTTGTATCCCACCTTGGGGCATCTAGGCATACTTTTTAACACCCACTTGCATGGCAAAGCACGCTTGCCACTAGGCAAAGGAACCAAATACCACATATGATTTTTGTATCGTGAGTCATACTCTAACTGTATAGCCCTCTCCCAAGAGTGACTATCACCTCTACACATGGCCATCAAGGGAGCTCTCTCACTCAACTACCAAGACCCACGGACCGCTTATTGTTTCAAGTGTTTCAAGCCGATCACTAATGGCTACCTCTCACATAGCCGCGCGCTATTTCTCTCTATGAGTGCTCCATGCCCGATCAAGTTGCCTTCTCTCCCAAGCACTCCGATAGCTCCACGATCCAAGTGCAAGCTTCAAGCAAGCTCCATGCTCCAAGCTCCATCACCCCCTGCGAGCAAGAGAAGAGAAGAGAAGAGAAGAGAAGAAGAGAGGAGAAGATGGAGAGCTTCTCCACCACAGTCCCTCGCCCTCACACACTCACTCCCTCACACTCTCACACACTCTCTCTCAAGCACAAGCTCAAGCAAGCAAGAACAAGAAGAAGAAGAAGCAGAAGAAGAAGAGAAGGAGGAGGAGGAAGAGGAGGAGAGCTACTTTTGGTCACACACAAGAATGAGCTTCTCATTCACTTTTCAACTTTATATACAAAACTCTAATTCCCTTTTGGGCAGTCATCCCCTTATCCCCTTTTTTAGATGGCCAGCCGTGGCCTAGGCCTTTTGTCCCATTGTCATCCTATCTTTCTAGCTTCCTTCCTACCACCCATCTACCTTTACAATTTGCATGGGTAAGAGCCCAACACTCTTAAAATAAATCATGGTGCGCCTATGCTCTTTTACAAAGGTATTGACTTGTGCTTTTTCTTGTGCGCCTTTCTCCTTGATTTAGGACTTTTCTACATTTCTTGTGTTTCCATATTTTTCTTGGCATACCTTCATCTTCCGTTTCACTTTTGCCTTAGCCTTGTCTTCTACTTTAGATTTTTCAAATTTTTCACCTTGTTCGTTTGAGGGCTAACATTACCCCTCCTAGATGAGTGCCAATCCCATGGCACAACGCTCTCCGTCGTAGATAGCAGGCTTTGGTATGCACCAAAGACGTGGTTGAAAGGGACTGTTGTGGTTTGCCATTGAGGAGTTGTAGTGATGGTCTGGATGAAGGTCATTGGGGTTACTTTGTTGGTAGGATTTGATGGTGATAGGGTTGTTGTAGTTGGAGATAGGGTTTGTCTTTGTTGGGAGTTGCACTCATGACTGTCACAGGTGTTGGTGTTCTAGGGTTTCTATGTGCGACGATTCTTTGGAGGGCTTATATGATGATAAAGGATAAGAATTTAGAGTCGAGTGTTGATGAAGAACTTATGACACTTTCGTTGGAGTCTTCAATACCTGCAATTGAAAAACTCTCGTATATGGTCTCTCCCTAGGAGTAGTGCTATTCTTCTTATCATGCATAAGACGTAGTTTGATTAGTTTGGGAGACAATACTCTAAGCAGGCTGAGAGTATTGTCTTATACTTGAGGACCCAAACTGTGTATAGATTGTGATGCAAATATTATGTGAGTGCACGTGTGTACGTAGATAGTATGTAGTTAGAAGACTGTTGATTAGGTTCCTCGTAGCAGTGTGTGGATGAAGCAAGGGTTCAATGGGGTGGAAAAAAATATTGATGTTGAGGAGAAGTACACTTAAAGGCTTCTTGAGACATCATTTGTGATTTTGACAACATGACATAGCATACTTGAGCTCATTGATGCCTTAGCTTTTCGTAGCTAGTGGCTACTTGTAGTGGTTGAAGAGTACAGTGTACTTTCCATGGTCTTCCATGCCTTGATGACCACTGTTGATTGCAATGGCACTAAGATGAAGTGCGAAAAAGAATTGTGCAAATGGTTTAGGGTGACAGGTCTAACTATATGCAAGACAACCTCCATAGGTATGTCCTGCCCTTGATGTGCCCTGAACAATTGTGGGGGATGTGCAAAGGGCTAGGGGACTACGGACGGAGCCAGCTGACCAAGGTCACTGGACATACCCAATTTGAGGACCCCGAGGTGTTGTGTTGTGTTTGTGAGTGCTTTTTTTCTTTTCTTTTCTTTTCTTTTTGTTTTCTTTTTTTTCTCTTTTTTCTCTCTTTTTTTTGATAAAATGAATACAACCAATGCAATGCATTGAGGTTATCAACCTTTCATTTGGACTGAGAAATGTGGAGATCCAAAGGCTATGAAAAATGAATATTACAAGGTTGATTGTGTTACTAGCCTCGATGCTAGAGGAACAATTGTTGAGATGGAGAGATACACTTGAGATTTTGCAAACTTCTTTGTAACATGTGAGACATCGATACAATTAAGGTAGCAACTACAGTGATCCAGATGTAGAGTTTGGCCAAGAAAGAGAGAGTAGCCAATGACTATGCTTTGGGCCATGCTCAAATGTGATGTGAGCTTTTTCTGCAGGGGTGATTTTCTCTTCCAGCAATGGGGCTTTGGTCATGGCTCTTTGTTTTTGGCATTTCTGTTGCTTTTTTTGTAATAGTTCTTTGTGGGGTTGGTGGTCTTGTGGTGTCTTGGACATTGAACGCTTTTGTACAAAGGCTTGTGTTGTCTTGTATCCACTTGACAACTCGTGAGAGTACATGCAAGTCATATGCTTCAATCATAATGAATAGGTGCAGCTCAAAAAGACATCACTTTTATCAAAATCCCATAGTGTTGACTTTGATGCATATCACTTGCGATTGATTATCATTTCTTATGTGTGTGCTGTTTTTTTTTTTGTATTATCTATACACGGTCACAAAACACATTGTTTATTTATATACACGTTTATAAATCCATGTCACTTCGTGAGGATAAAAACCAATTGTAGAACTCAGGATTGTACTGGAGTGTGGCACACGCATCTAGTACTCATGGCAGCCTACTCAATAACAACAGATATTTTGCAACATCGAGTAGCATGGTACCTTGTCTGAGTCTACTAGCAACAAGTAGCTCCTCCCTCTTGAAAAAAACCATATCGGTTTACCATACGGGCCCTACTTTTGAGGCTTATCAGTTCATTATTTCAAATGTGAGCTTTACAGCTTTAGCTGATATTCCTTTTATTGCTACTTTAAAAATTAAAGTAATTTCAATGTATTATGAAAAGCCTAGATTATTACTTTTATGGCTATAGTATAGCAGAGTTGTTGTTGAGCTAGCTTATTTGAAACAATACTTTTGTTTCATAAAAGCTATTACCGATGCATTAAACCTGAATGCAACATAATAGAGATTTGTGATCATGAAAAATTATACAAGCTAATGTCAATTTACATGAACCAAAACGAATGCCCTATAAAGCCATTTGTCAAGCACCACATCAGCAGGTAGCCAATATCTATTAATGATACATGCTCTAACACACATTACATTTATTATCCTCAGTGAGAATTTTATCAATCAGAGAGTTCTCTTGGCTAGCTCCAGCTAAGTCCATACCCCAAACGGTAGTCAATACCCGAAAGGAAGTTGGCGCCACACAGATCCGGGTCTCTTTGAGACTGCCATTTGGCCAATCGCTCCTCTAAGACTATTGTCATAATCTAGGCTCTAAGTTTGGCCATTGTAGCACGATTTTAGAACCAACATTTTTCAAATTGACGTCGATCCTCTGATTGTCACTTTAGTTGCTCTATATCTAAGAGATTTTGTTAGCAAAGCGCTTTGTTGAATGTCACAGTTAAGCATAGTTCGTCAACCTTCTCGTCAAAGATGAGTTGCATGCGTTCATGTAGGAGCTTGTCATAGTGCTCATTAAGATATTCCTGCTCTTCCCAGGATAGCAGATATGGCAAGTACTCCTCAAGTTGCTCCCAAGGGAATGTGCCCATGTCTGCAAGGACATAAGCATGTGCGAATAGTTTGAGTTTAGCCTCCAACTCGGTCAAGCACTCTGTGACACTTCTATGTTCTATGAAGGCTTGCACGGTTGCTATCTCATGCAAGGTTTTGGGAGTTTCCCTAGGCTTTAGCATAGCTGGGGACTCAGGCCTAGATGAACAAGATTGATCAATGCTAGTATTGCTTATGTTCTTGGTGTTTTCATGTTTCTCTTGAGGCTTTGCTGCTATTGTGTCATGGTTCTCCTCGGATATGACTGGTATAGTTTTGTCAACATGTTGTGACAGTGGCATATCCACTCTTGATTGGTCAATGTAAGTTCTATTGCCGGTGAATTGAGTGTTGCAAGGAATTGTTGATGGTAATGGTTGCTTTGACTTGTCAGAACACACGGATGTGTCTGAGGTTTAACTGCTGTTAGGAGAGATGGTAACCCCTGTTCTCAATGCTTTCTTCCTCAGCTCTTCAACACTCTTGGTCTCAATCTTCCTACTGTTTACAGCCACTTGCAATTGCCTTTGTTTTCTCCTCTTTTTGTTGGGAAATTTAGGTGTATCCTTTAAAGACTCAAGACCCTGAACCACGTCAATCGCGTTGATGTGCTTGGTTGGGCCTCAACATTCTCTTTCTCTAGTGTGTCCTCATGGGACATATCTGTGGCCTGTTGAATAGCCTCGCTAGGTTTTGAGGATACAACTACCTCTCTTTGTAGAGAGTTTAGCAACTTCTCTTTTTTTAAGCCCCTCATCCTATTGCATTAGCAGTTGCTTCGAGTCAAGGGGCGTTTGCTCTAGGCTCTTGTCCTTACCCATTGGAACATGCCTCCGTTGCTTCTTATTAATGCGGGTGGTGTGCTTAGAGCCAATATCCTTGACAGCACCTAAAGCCTAGGATATTGGTTGTGACACTCGCACAATACCCACACTGATAATATTGCTTCTTATCAGTGCAAATATTAGTGGTGAATTGCTAAGGACATGTTCTGCAAGGGGCATCGTCATGGCCAAAGTCTATGACTACTGTGATTCCTAATTAGAAGTAGTAGCGGCTAGTTCATGGGCTGGCCACTATTGGTAGATTGCGGTGTCAAGTTTAAGTAGATTAGAAGTGGTCGTGTCTTTTGTTGCTCTTTGCGCATTCACTTGTGCAGATTGAGTCACAGTGGATTTCACAGGCATATCCTTAGGCCGAGATCTCAGGGTGGTGTCATGTCCCTGGTTTATTCACAAGATGCAGCAATGCTTGGTGGTCACAAAAAAGGTGAAAAGCATGGCTAGGAGGTAGTGTCGAAACTTCTTTACAGCAAATACCATGGCAAACCCCTCCCTTTCTGTGGTGGATTAATTCATCTTTGTGTTAGTGAGCTGCCTACTAGCAAAACTCATGGGGTAATCTAAGTTATGTTTACCAAGCTAGCATAAGACAGCTCCAATAGAAAATTTAGATGCGTCTATATGCACGTGGAACATGATGCTCCAACCTGGGGATTGTAAGATTGGTGCGATTGTAAGAGCCTTTTTCAATTCCTCATATGCCTATTGGCACTTGTTGGTCCACTCGAATACGATTAGTAGCTTGTACAATGGTCTCGCAATCAATGTGTAATTCAACACGAAGCACTAATAGTACCCTGTGTGGCCTAAGAAACATTGAACTCCCTTATAATCCTTGGGTAGCAACAAGTCAACAATGACCTTGACTTTTGAAAAGTGAGTGGCTATGCCATTCTTGGACACTACGTGCCCTAGAATGCATCCATGCTTGACCCAGAACTAGCACTTCAAGGGGTTCAATGATAGGTTGTAAAGCTAACATCATTCAAAGAGTGCTTATAGCCTTTCCAAGTGTTCTGCCCAGCTAGAGTGCACACATAGGTCGTGTCTACAAACACCTCTAGCTCTCATCTAAGCATATCTTTGAAGATGGTATACATTAGACGCTGAAAGATTGTATGTGCGTTCATTAACCCAAAGGGCATTACAATATAAGCGAAGACACCCCACTCGGTGGCAAACGCGGTCTTGTGCCTATCATCAGGATGTACTTGCACTTGGTTTATCATGAGAAGCCATCCAGAAAGCTGTAGGCCTCTTTACCTACTACCCTTTTGAGCATGTGCTCCATGTATGGTAATGGGTAAATATCCCTTTTTGTCGTAGCGTTAACCTTCTTATAGTTCACGCACACTCATATCTTCCCATTCTTCTTCATGACTATCACGATCAGTGATACCCAATCCGTGTGCTCTATTTCACAGATGAATCTTGCCCTCATTAGCTTATCGATTTCCTCCTTCATGGCTTGGGCATGTTTTGGATTCATAGGGTACGGTCATTGTTTTACAGGTACCACATCAGGGTCCATTGGTATGTTATGTGTCACTACTCTAGGATCCACTCCTTTGAGCTCATCTAAGGACCAGGAAAACACGTCCACGTACTCTTCTAAGAGCGCAATGAGAATGGCCTCTTCCCCCTTAGTCAGGTTGTTAGCTATAAACACAGGTCGAGACTTCTCACCTTCCCCTGCCATGTTGACTTCCTTGACCTTGGTGGGTCCCTCGATCAACTCACTTGTCTGTCCTTGTCTTTTTGCCCCCAGTAGGATCACTACCCTATCACCTTTCTTAAACTTCATAAAGCTTTTCGGTAGGTCCTACAGTTTATTTTGTTGGTCTACCTCCGACTTCTTTGTCTGTCCTCTCCTTTCTTCCTTCAATCGTCTGCATCTCAGGTGGACTAGCAGGTCCCCCTTGGTGCGTTTGGTCCTAAGAGGTCGTGGGTCGCTCTTTGTACTAACCTCCAATTCAAAATTAAACCCGCAATCGTCACTAGAGGAAGGAGTTTCTCCTGAGGGACATATCTCAATGGGTGCGTATGTCCTAAGCAAGAGTGTTGTGGGTAGTTGGGCTATCCCTGCTAGTTCGTAATCTATTGCTCCTATGTGCTCCAACCAGGAGCGATCTCACTCCATCCGCATAACTCCTCTCTCAATCTTGTAAGCACTCCCTTTCTTAGGCTTGGAGTCCGCTCTTATCTACTTTATCACTCTTCCCTCAGTGTCGTACTCTACGGTGTCTATCTCTTCTTCGTTTTCCTCACTAAAACAGAGAGGCAATCCTCGTACTCATTGTCAAAACTGTCACCTTCTAATAGCTCATCATCTCCTAGACTCTCATCTCTAGCTTCTCCCTCATTGGTGACTAAGGCCCAATTATACATTAAGTTCAGGTCATGCACCTTAGTCCATTTCCACTTAGGTTCGTCCAGGAGGTCCCTGAGGGGCTTGAGATTAGCGACGGGATTACCAGTCAATTTTCATGTTAGATACTCGAGGATCTAGTGAAGTTCTAGCCTATAATGCTAGGAACATGGAAAGAGATAGGTCTAGGTCTTCGGCTGCTCGAGCTCCTGGCCATCATACAGAGTGGCATTGTGGGCTCCCTCTTTGACACACTCGCAATTTTTGCAGCTTGTTTGTACGTCTCCTCTTCATCTGAGAATGGAAGATCGATAGTCGCTAGGATGTGCATCCAATCTCACTCATCCTCAGGGCAAGAGATGTATTTGTCAGTGGTAGCATGCTCCATCAGTTCTTCCACCTAGTGTTTCAACTCCTGCCATAGCGTAAGGCATTGCCTGAGCAGGTCTCCTAAACTTAGAGTAATGGGGTGGTCACTAACATCGCGAGGAGGTTGCTGATTGCTTGCCTCTCTCCTAGGTTTACGCTTCTTGGCCATTGGTCTTGACTAACTAGTTGGCCCATAGCATCTAAACTTGGCCTAGGTTGCACCACCTGTGGCACAGGTGCATCTCTCGACCTTGGTCATGCAAGTGAGATTGGCATGCTCACGCTAGAGAAATCCTTGATCTCGTCCTCTAAGATAGGCTTAGCATCCTTGAGGTGCTCCTGGGCTTCCTTTACCCACTCCTTGACTTTGGCTATTGCCTCGAGTTGGAGCCTAGGGTGAGGATACCCCCTACCTTGGCACTCCCTTTCTCTACCGTCTTTGGGGCGGTGGTCTCTGCCTCTGCATCCGTGACCTTCTTGCCGGTCACTAGCGTTGTCGCATCCTCATTCTTAAGTGTGACCTTTGTGTTAGTTTTTTTCTTCCTTCTCCTTCGGCTCTTCTTTCCTATGGAGGCTGCGTCTAAGTTGCTAGGCCCAGGCAATGATATGCATGCCTGCTTCGTCTATACTCTAGTCATGACATGCACTGGGATGGGTGTGTCCTTGATGTCGAATGTCTCGACCCCAAACAGCCCTAAAGGCACTGATGGCATGATTGTCGAGCTAGAGGATGGCTTCCTTCTAGGGCAATCGGCGAAGATATGAGTGATGCCGCACTCAACACATCTGACATCGGCTTTTTCCCTATTTGCTTGTTCTCTCTTTGGACAGCATGATGAGATATAGCCTGGGTGACCACAAGTCCAACATGAGATTGGATCGCCCTGCAAATGTTGAGATATCGAGCTCCACTCGTGATACGCCAGGGTGACCGTTGTATATTTATGTCACCGACTTGTCAGTTGCAGATGCGGTTGGTACACCGCCCATGAATAATAGCTACATGATAGCTATCCTTATCTACTCTAGTTCGTGGCTCAGTTAGTATGCCACCGTAGTTAGTTGAGTTTGGTTTTGAGACCCATATAGAGGGTTCTTCTATTTCTTTGTACTTGAGTTCTTTTGGCTTACACAACTAAGAAGAGGAAAACTGTTTTCAGCCTCCACCCTTGTGTGTCTTCCCCCATTGTGCAAGCAAGAAAGCTTCAAGCGAGACTCCTTCCTTCTCTCCCACAATCTTGACATGGTATCAGAGCCTTGTTCGTGGTAAGGAGCTCAAGAAAGCAAGCCAAGCTCGCGGTGGTCTGGTAAGAGGAGCAGTGTTGCTTTCATTTCCTGTTTTGGGAGCAGATCTCTGCAGGTAGCACAGCCGGAAATTGCAGGAGTGCATTGTCTCAGGTTGAGACGCCCTTCGCGGTGAAGCAAGAGGGCAGTATATGTTGCGGGAGTGGGCTTTAGCCCTTAGCGACCTTGTTTTTTTGATTTGAGGCCATTTCGGGGCCTGTTTTGCAGACGGAAGTTTTCTGCACGCACTCAAGAAAAGGCTCAGTTTTATGCTGTGCGACCACTGTTCTACAGGTCGGTGAAAAGTTACTGTAGAAATTGCATCGTATGCTTGTGCGCAGAGACATTGGGAGTTTCAGAATCATCCTTGGTTCCTGTTTATGCAAAATCGTCACTAGGAAGTGACTGTGTGGTCAAATACCACTTTCGCCAGTTTTGCAGATTTGCCCTTGTGAGGGTGAAGCTGTGTTTTTTGCAGTGACAGAATTTCTTGCAGTATTCTGTAATGGCGTCTGATTCTCTTTCACAGATTGTCACTGAAAAGCTTGACAATAACAACTTCCAGGCATGGAAGTTTAGAATGACGAATTTCCTTATGGGAAAAGGATATTGGGAATTTGTTGCAGGAAATGAAGAAGAACCAGTTCTTCCTGATGTTCCCAATCAACAACAAATGCAGGCATTTAAAACATGGCATGAGAGAGCCAGGAAAGTTATGTATTGGCTGTCTATCAGTATTTCAGACTCTATGATTGTGCATATTCAGGATGCAAGTACGCCAAAGGAGGCATGGGATACTTTGTCAAAAATGTATAGCACAAATACGCAAGCCAGGAAAATGCAGCTCAAGCAAGAGTTGCATAATGTGCAAAGAGAAAGTATGAGTATCAACGACTACCACATGAAGGTGAAGAAGATTGCAGATGCACTTGCTTCCATTGGGTCGCCAGTGGAAGATGATGATTTAGTTTCCGTGACCTTGAATGGTCTAGGAAAGGATTATGCACAGTTTCGGACATCCATTTCAGTTCGTGAAAGATTTCCTGATTTTGAGGAGTTGATTGCTCTTCTAATTTCTGAGGAACAGAGAAATGGTGGTGCATCTTCTTCAGGAGGAACTTCAAAAGAAGCTGTCTTCTACTCAAATGCTGGAAGAGGTAGAGGCAGAGGTAGAGGAGGCCGATTTGGAGGCCGTGGCAGAAATCAGAATATGCAGCAAACTCAAGAAAACCAGTCCTATGGAGGAGGACGTGGTAACTCTAGAGGCAGGGGGAGCCAAAGAGGTCGTGGTGGATGGCAAAGAGGCCAAAATGCAAACTGTAATGTTGAATGCTACTACTGTGGTAAAATGGGTCATATGGCTAAAGACTGCTATAAAAAGCAGAATGACATCATGAATGGAAAACTGCAACAAGGGAATTATGCATCTTCTAGTAGACAGGGTGATGACAGAAATGAGCATTTGTTCATGGTGCAGCACATGAACAATTCTATGACAAGTGCAGAAGAAAGCAATGATGTATGGTATGTTGACTCAGGTGCATCAAACCACATGACAGGTCATGCAGAATGGATGGAGGATGCAAGGAAAATGGAAAAACCAGGATTTGTGGAGACTGGTGATGATACTGCACATCCTATTGTGCAGATTGGAAAAATTCCCTTGTCTATGCAGGGTGGGAAAAAGAAATACCTGTCCGATGTATTTCATGTCCCGAATATCACCAAGAATCTGGTTTCAGTTGGTCAAATGGTTGAACAGGGCTTGCAGGTCAGATTTAATCCTCATGGATGCTTTGTTGAGGATATGAAAAATAAAGGTCGCTTGATAGCAAAAGGAAAGAAGAAGGGCAGAATGTTTACATTGGATGCAGACATGTCTGAATTGAGTGCAGCAATGTTTGCACATGGGACCGGTGTAGTTGCAGATATTGATATCTGGCATAAACGCATTGGTCATGTTAATGTACAGCGACTTAAATCAATGCAGGCCCAAAATATTGTTGCAGGATTGCCCAAATTCAAGGTTGCAGAAATGCATAAGGTATGTGAAGCCTGTCAGTTTGGAAAACAGGCAAGGAAACCATTTCCTAGACATGTTCAAGAGAGTGAGAAGCCATTGGAATTAATCCACTCTGATGTGTGGACTACTAAAGCTGCATCTCTTGGAGGCTGTCATTATTTTGTCACTTTTATTGATGACTATAGCAGAAAAGTTTGGGTGTATTTTATGAAAAAGAAAAGTGAAGTTTTTGGGCATTTCAAAACTCTTAAAGCTATGGCTGAAAAAGAAACAGGTCTGCAAATAAAATGCCTAAGGTCAGATGGAGGGGGAGAGTACCTCTCAAATGAGTTTGCAAGGTTCTTGCAGGAGCATGGCATAAAGCAGCAATATTCATGCAGTTATACCCCACAACAAAATGGAATTGCAGAAAGGAAAAACAGGCATATTGGAGAGGTATCTCGTGCCATGCTCAATGAAAAAGACTTGCCAGATTTTTATTGGGCTGAAGCAGTTGCTACAGCAGTCTACATAATGAACAGGACTCCCACTGCAGCAATACATGGAATGACTCCAGAGGAGAGGTATACTGGTAGGAAACCAGATATTTCTCATTTGAAAATTTTTGGTTGCATTGCTTATGTACATGTGCCAGATGAGCTGAGATCCAAGTTGGATCCAAAAGCTGAGAAGTGCATCTTTATTGGTTACTCTCTGCAGCAAAAAGGGTATAGATGCTATAACCCTTCTACTCGTAAGTTTACAGTGAGCAGAGATGTTGTTTTTGATGAGATGAGTAGCTGGTATAAACCAGTAAATGTGATTGATGATGTAGATGCACAAAATGGTAATGCTGCACAGAATTCACAGCAGCAGTCACAAAATATTAGTGGACCTGGAGCGTCCTCTAGCAGTGGTTCACATTCTTCGCCATGGACAGGCAGATTGAGATCAGGAGAATCTTCTCAAAGTAATGCAGATAGTGGTATGCAGGTATCACGAAAAGGAAAAGAGAAGGTTGATCAGCCCATGTTTGATGTGAATGCAGGTCACTCTTATGTGGATGGTGAATCCAGTGGCTCAGAACAGAGCATTGATGATGAGTTGGGTATTCCTTCTATTGTTACACCTGGAGTAAGGAAGACTAGGGATGTTTTGAGAGCACCTGGGAGTGAACCCACTTTGCGCAGGTCTACCAGAGTTAGGTATCCTGTGGATAGGCTGAAATATGATGGATTTACAGCCATTCACTATGCATATATGGTCAAGGTGATACAGGAACCAGAACCCACTTCTTTTGAGCAAGCCATGGGAAAAGAAAAATGGGAGAAAGCCATGGATGAAGAAATGGATGCCTTGGAAGCAAACGCTACATGGGAATTGGTACCTTTGCCTAAAGGTAAGAATGCAATTGGCTGTAAGTGGGTTTATAAGGTGAAGCACAATGCTGATGGTTCTGTGAACAGATACAAGGCAAGATTAGTAGTCAAGGGGTATGCACAAACATATGGCATTGACTATGAAGAAACATTCAGTCCGGTTGCAAGGATGGCAACCGTAAGAGCAGTCATTGCTATGGCTGCATCAAAGGGATGGTCTTTACATCAGATGGATGTAAAGAATGCCTTCTTGCATGGTGATTTGCAAGAAGAGGTCTATATGGAGCAGCCACCAGGTTATGTGCATGTTGTTCATCCTGAGTTTGTTTGCAGGTTGAAGAAAGCCTTGTATGGTTTAAAGCAAGCACCTAGAGCATGGTCTGACAAGATAGGACAGTATCTTGTCACTATTGGCTTTCAGATTTCCAAGGCAGATTTCTCACTTTATGTGAGAAAAACAGAGAAAGGTATTATGCTACTTGTCATTTATGTTGATGATTTGATTATGACAGGTGACAGTGATGAAGATATCCTTCATGTGAAAATGCTATTGAAGCAGAAGTTTGAGATGAAGGATTTGGGAGAGCTGCGTTATTTCTTGGGCATTGAGGTGATTAGATCACCAAGTGGGATACAGCTCTTGCAGAGGCAGTATGGATTGGACATGCTGTCCAAATATGGGATGACAAGCTGTAAGCCTATTTCAGTTCCTTTGGAGCAGAATGTGAAGCTGAGCGCAGATGCAGGTGAGCTTCTGGAAGACCCTACTATGTACAGACGCATAGTAGGAAGCTTGATTTATATGACTATTACCAGGCCAGATTTGAGCTATGCTGTTGGATTGGTAAGTCAGTTTATGCAGGCTCCAAGGAAACCGCATTTGGATGCAGCTAGACGCATACTCAGGTATGTGAAGTCCACATTGCAGTATGGACTATTTTATGAGACTGGGGTTCAGATACAGTTGCATGGATACACTGATGCTGATTGGGCTGATAGTATTTCTGATAGACGATCTACCAGTGGATATGTATTCTCTTTTGGGAGTGCTGCAGTCACTTGGAGCAGCAAGAAACAGCCTACAGTTGCCTTGTCGAGCACAGAGGCTGAGTACAGGGGTGCAGCAATGGCTGCATGTGAGGTAGCTTGGTTGCATAAGCTACTTTATGATATGCATCAGTCTACAGATGGGCCAGTTGTCATTTATTGTGACAACATGAGTAGTATACACTTGGCAAATAACCCAGTCTATCATGCTAGAACAAAGCACATTGAGGTGCATTATCACTATGTGCGAGAGAGGGTTTTACTAGGTCTTATTGATCTAGTTTATGTCAGCACAGAGGATCAGGTAGCTGACATATTCACGAAGGCATTGGGCGCAGAGAAGCTGCACAAGTTCAGAGACCTGCTTGGTGTGCAGGAATTGGGATTGAGCTCGAGGGGGAGTGTTGAGATATCGAGCTCCACTCGTGATACGCCAGGGTGACCGTTGTATATTTATGTCACCGACTTGTCAGTTGCAGATGCGGTTGGTACACCGCCCATGAATAATAGCTACATGATAGCTATCCTTATCTACTCTAGTTCGTGGCTCAGTTAGTATGCCACCGTAGTTAGTTGAGTTTGGTTTTGAGACCCATATAGAGGGTTCTTCTATTTCTTTGTACTTGAGTTCTTTTGGCTTACACAACTAAGAAGAGGAAAACTGTTTTCAGCCTCCACCCTTGTGTGTCTTCCCCCATTGTGCAAGCAAGAAAGCTTCAAGCGAGACTCCTTCCTTCTCTCCCACAATCTTGACAGCAAATCCTTTGCCCCTACCTCTACCTAGCACCATCACCAATACTAGTTGATAGTCCATCAGGACTAGATTTCCCTCTTCGTCGTATGAAACGTAAGGGTTTACATAGGCTTCGTCTTCATTAGGCTTCTCCACATAGTGGACTAGAGCATTGCTTTGGTGGATGGGTTACATAGGGTCTTGGTGGCATGGGTATGCCTGTTGAGTTGATCTCCATCCTGGCGATGACTAGTTTTGCGTCGTTTGGTGCTAGGAGTGCTAGCTGGGTTCCTATTCCAAAGAAATTTGGTGGCATGTTCCCTAGGTACGACGAGAAATCATTTTGGGGTGCGCAAATAGAACAAAACAATCATACAAGTATGGCTACCCCCTTGGCTTATGTCTACGACCTGGTATGGCTCTAAGTACGCTACTCCTAAGGATTTTTTGGGGTCTATGCTGCTCCCTCTACCATATAAGGTCAATTTTTGGCTCTAAATCAAGTCGGTCTCTTGGCCAGTCTCTTGGCCAGGCTACTAGAGGTCGCTTCTAGACTGTACAATTGCAGTTTTCTCTGATTTTTGGCTTCGATGAGTTGGATCGGGTTTTTAGAGGTGCACTGGGATGATGTACCATGACTAATGGGCAAGTGGTCTTGGTTTAGTCTTTTTGTGTTCTGCCCTGGTGGTCTGATTCCTAGAATCGGACTATCCGATTCTGGGTGGTCTAATTCTGGGTGTCGAATGGTCTAAGTCTAGCATGTCCGATCGAACCAGGCTAGTCTGACTTGCATTTTTTGGGTCTGATTGAAGTTTTCTCTAACTATGGTGTAGGTCGAGGCGTGTCCAATTGGACAAGTTGTGTGATTGGTTGGTGGGGAGTCCAATTGGATGAGGTTGGTCCGCCGACTCAGATGGTCCTACTAGACAAGCGGTCCGATTGGACCAAGGGGTATGGTGGTCTGACTCTCGCAATCGGATGGTCCCAACTCTCCCAGTCTGACGGTCTGACTGCCCGATATTGTGGGAGTCGGCTAGGACACAACGGTCCTTGATTGTGAGCCCAATGGCACAATGCGATGATTTTTTGTCAATTTCTCCCTGCAGTGGTTGCGGCTGCCTATAGGACTTTCCAAATTGCAAGAATGGCATATAAGGAAGGATTACACATACCTAAATCAAAGGAATAGCTCCAAAATCGAGTGCCCCAATCTCTTCTACTCAGCAGCTCTCTCTCTCTCTCTCTCTCTCTCTCTCTCTCTCTCTCTCTCTCTCTCTCTCTCTCTCTCTCTCTCTCTCTCTCTCTCTCTCTCTCTCTCTCTCTCTCTCTCTCTCTCTCTCTCTCTCTCTCTCTCTGTCTCTCTCTCAAGCTCTCCTTAATCTCTCAAATGCAAAATGAGGTCTCCCTTGCCACTCCTGGCCTCTTATTGCCCTGCCCAAGTCTGCATTCACCTTAAACTTGCTCATCTTACCAACATTTAACCCAAGATTTCATTTTTTACCCTTCTTTTCCATGTTTCAGCCTGTTATACAATAGCAAAAACCCTAATCTACGCTCACTCTATTTTGCTCCTATCCTACCTAAATGCAAACAAAAATCACAAGACAATGCTTGGGCTGAATCAACCTACTCATCTACACATCAGAAACCCAAAATACTTACTTGTTTTGATGATTAGAATGCCTAAATCTCCTATCTACCTCAAGCATTGGTTTGGGGATGAAACCCTACTTCCATGTTCGATTTGAAGTGCGCAGTGCTCAAGGCTCGAATCTGTGGGTCCCGGCAACGAAACCAAAATGAAGGGAACTCTCTCGCTCAACCCCCAAGACCTACGAATGACTTATTGGTCAAGTGTTTCAAGTCGAGCGGCCATGGCTACCTCTCACATAGCCGACACGCTCTCCCTACCTATGGGGTGTAGTGACCTTACCTTGATGCCCGATTGAGTACCCTCCTCTCCCATGCACACTGGTAGCTCCACGATCCTCAATGCAAGCTCAAGCAACCTCAATCCCTCTCCATCAAGCTCTATCCTCCATAGTCGCATGAGACAAGAGAAGAGAAGAGAAGAGAAGAATATGAAGAGAGGAGATGGGGAGCTTCTTCTCCTCAATCCCTCACTCTCACACACTCACTCTCTCACTCTCTCACACCCTCACTCCCTCACTCAAGCACACATAAGAAGGCAAGAAGAAGAGAAGAAGAAGAAGCTTCTTTTTGCCAACACTAAGAATGAGAGTTTCCATTAACTTTTTGGTTTATATACATGCCCTCTTTCCCTTGGGCGGTCATCCCCTTTTTATATGGCCGGTCATGGCCTAGGCCATTTTTCCCTTTGCCCTAACTTTCTAGCTTAGTCCTAGCACCCATCCATGGTTACAAATTGCATAGGAGGGAGCCTGGTGCTCTTTTACAAAGATTTTGGCTGCACCTTTATATTTAAAGGTGTGCCTTCTTGCTTTTGGATTTTTGGTAGCTTCCATGGTTGCTCCTTGGACTCTTGGTGGTTGTTCCCATGCTTTTAGAATTGTGAGACGCCTTTTCCTTTTTACCACCTTGTGCTTTTCCTCTTGATGCCTCTTTTTCCACTTTCTCTGCTCTGCAGTAAACACTCTAGCTTAAACATTCAACTCACCACGAAGGGATGGAGATAAAAGGAAAAAAGAGAATGGATAAAGCTTCACTATCCACAAGTACCTCACCCTACACACACTCTCCTTCTTCTTTATTCTCATACATATGGATAATAGTGAAGGGAGAAGCCCAAGTGGAAGCATGAGCAAGCGGAAGCAAGAGAGGTGTGTGCTATGGTGGATGGAGCAAGAGAGCAAGAGAGAGAGAGAGAATCAAGATGTGGGAACTCCAATGGTCACAATGTGTGACCTCCCTTTATTCAAATTTCACTAAAAGAATAAAGAATGAAGTGATAATGATGGGCATCCACCACTTGCATTGTGCAAGTGCGGGTACTGTCAATGTAGTAATACATAAGCAGCTACGTACATGTGTCTTTACCCCTAAAAACCTCATACTTAAAGGCAAATGTGCCTCGAGTGAAGAGGGAACGAGAAAAAAAGTGGTAAAGTACAATGTGTATATAGAGTATGACAGAATAAGGAATAGAGGTCATCTCATCCAATACCCATCAACTTCCTAAGGAAGGCAAAGCGCTCTGTTGAGAGACTTTTCATGAGTAGATCTACAAGATTTTGGTCAGTTGAGATCTTGACAAGTTTAATAGACTTGGCCTCAATGACCTCTCTAATAAAGTGGTATCACACCTCAATGTGCTTCGTCTTCACATGGAAGATTGGATCCTTTTAGGCTTAATGCGCTTGCATTTGATAGGCCTAATCAGATATTTTTGTACCAAAACCTACCAAATTTGGGTCTTCTAATAGCCGTAATTGCTACCATCTAGTTTTTCAATGTTGAAGACGGCAGTGTCATTTTGAATGAGTAGCCATATACTGCAAGAAAAAGAGGCACAATATAGACCAAACAGGTTGTTGTAGTACTTGTAAACATCCCCAAAAGCACTACCAAAATAAGCTGAAAACAAGAGACATAGACCAAATAATGAGCTATCCACAAACTATGACCAAAATAGCATCAAATAGAGAAGATTTCTCTCATAAATAATATGACAATTTGCAGTACGTGAGTAGAAGTTGAAGTAGCTCAAGCTCAATTGCAAATAAGATCCAAAGCTCAATGTAACATTCAAGTGTTAAGTAATAGCTCCCACTAGAGCAAAAGTCAAATGCCAAACGAGCAAACAAACCTCAAATCCTCATGTGAGTTGCATCCAAGCATCCAAGTTACATCAAATACATAGCTGGGAGCATAAGACCCAATAAAATCTTCAGGCTCGTAAGGTCTAGACCTCTAAAGCGTCCAATGAAGTAATTGACAACAAATGTCAAATGTCTACATCCAATGAAGTAATTGACAACCAATGTCAAAACTGCATCCAATGAAGTAATTGACAACCAATGTCAAATGTCCTAAGCTCAAATCAAAGCTCAAATGCATTCAATGGCAAGCATAGAGCTTCAATGTCATGCATCAATACATCCGATAGAATGTCCAAATAGCATGAAGTAACAATAGGCATAGATTGTCCATGTTAAAAGCTTGCTATCCAGTGTATGTACAATAGTAAAGTAACAGTCAAGTCTGAACAAAAATGAGCTCAATAGAAGCCCAAAAGTATTCTAGGAGCATGGCCAAGCCTGTGGCATCAACCATAGACATTAATGTATCATTCCACGTAGCCTAGAAGCATCAACAAGCAATAGGCATATGCTTTCTCTGATAAAATAGCCTTCAGCCCTACTTATTGCAGTAGTAAAATTGACAATAAAACTGAGCCAAATATGGGCTGAAATCAATCCAAAAGCATTCCAATACATTGGCCAAACATTCCACAAGTGTCTAGCATCAAATGAGCATCTCAAGAGCATCATATAAGCCAAGAGCATGACATTTCCCAAACAAATAGCATTCAGCTCTATTATGACAATAGTGATATCTATGAGAAAATTGAGCTAAAAGAGTGCTCAAATCAGTCCAGCAACATCTCAAACCAATGATATATGATCCCCCAAGTATCCGTCAATAAAACATAGGTATACGGGCATCCGAGGAAGCATGCACAAGCTCCGAACATTGAAGATATGGTTGTCCATGTTTTATGACAACATGCTTCTCTATTTGCATAGTTAATAGCTGAAGCCCAATGACTCGAAACCAATACTCAATGTTAATGTTCAATGCCAGGGGAGTGGTAAACAATGCCAAAGCCTTTGTCCAATGCCGAGGAGTGGTTGAGCTAGCACAAGTGCTTGAAAATGGCCATAGCTAAAAAAACGTTTTTATATTTCTAACCCTCAATACTGAGCTAAATACTCCCTGGAATAAGCTCAATGTAGACTCAAGAATGCCGTGAGATAGCCCCAATAGGTCGTGAGAAGTCTTAGAGCAATGAGAGCTCAATATGAACCTCAAGAACTAGAATGGCTACCAATGGTGAAACCCTATTATAGGTAACCCAAATGAGAGCTTAAGCAATGTTGAATTGAGCTTGATCTCACAAAAAGAAGGCTCTAATACCAGTTGAAGGGAGAAGCCCAAGTGGAAGCACGAGCAAGTGAGAGTAAGAGAGGTGTGAGCTATGGTAGATGGAGCGAGAGAGCAAGAGAGAGAGACTCAATATGTTGAAACTCCAACAGTCACAATGTGTGACCGACCTTCCCTTTATTCAAATGTCACTGAAAGAATAAAGAATGAAGTGATAGTGATGGGTGCTTGCTGCCTACATTGTGCAGGTTAGGGTATTATTAGTGTAGTAATACACTGGCAGCTAGGCACAAGTGCATTTACCCCCAACAAATAGAGTAGTAAAAGAGGGGAATGGGAAAACCCTAACCCTAGAAATCATGTATGAAAGGGATGAAAAAAAATAGAATAGGTTATTCATGTGGGCACTAACTTTGCTTCCTATTTGGGCATCTAGCCCTCTTTGTGACCACATTATCATTCTTCTCTCATTTTGCATGCATCTAGACCTTAGTCTTCAAAGGAAAATAATGGTTTCAATGTTTTTTTCCTAAGATAACCTCATTGAGTACCAATACCACTAATAGAGTTGTCTCCTTAGGTAGATGTAAAAAAGATTTCCATATACTCCATTGCAATGGCTCCCTTTCCCCCCAACATTGAGAGAGAGAGAGAGAGAGAGAGAGAGAGAGAGAGAGAGAGAGAGAGAGAGAGAGAGAATACCATTTATTACTATGAAAATAAGATGGTATTTATTTATTAATTTTGTGGATTTTTATTTGTTATCCATTGGGCATAATGTAGCCAGTGTTACATGTGTGCAATATGCAACAAATCACTAGTTATTTATATCTTTATTTTGTGGATTTTCATTTCTCTATTCGTCGCGTAATAGTAACTTGTTGCATGTTGTGCATGCATGTAACACTAGTCATATTATGCATGGTGGATAAATGGCAATGTGTTTTGTGTTTTTTGTGAGAAGATCATTAAAAGAAACGAACATGCAATTAATTTTGTATTTATTATTGAAGTGCATTTTGATACATGGGATTATTATTATTTTGGGTGTTACTATTAGCAGGTTTATTTACGTGCTCATATATAGATTTGTTTATTACTATTGTATACTAAGGCTTAAGGGCAAGATAAGTATCTTTGTGACATTAGATCTATAGGGAGATAGGTATTAGAAAATTAGTAGACAAAAGCATTTCTTTCATGTAAGGAGAGCAAAAAGCCCAAAATGACTCTTTTCATGGTTTTTGAGCAAAGCAACTAAGAAATATAAATCCACAAACACATGCATAAAGGAAGTGCTCACTCATGCATGGGGGGAGGTTGTACCCATTCTCTTGTTATGCACCCTTGGCTCTATTTCTTTGTAATTTCCTTATAAGGTCTCAAATTTTATTGATTAATTCTTTATTGTATACTGGAGGGAACACACACACGCACGCACATTATGCACATGTGATTAGTAGTCCTTACATTGTCATATAATGCTACATATGTACAATAGGATGTATACCAACCACCCTACAACCATAAGATGCTATGCATACTTATACATGCTATGGGCATGCCATAAACATGTAAGCTTTTTAGACACACAACATCTTTTCATGCCTCTCCTAGCACATACATGGCCTAATGATACTTATGCTATACATTTCACAATATGTATGTCATCTTATATTATACTTGCTAAGTCTCTTATAGCATATTGTACTATAATCAAATGTGTATAACTACATGGTCAATATTCCCATAACCTATGTCAGCAACTATGCATGTATGCAATAGTTTTTTTCCACCATGTGTGGCACCAAGATCTAAAGCAATTCGTTTCCACCCTATAGCATCTCAATGTGGATGTACTACCATATTCTGTCATGAATACAGGCATGAATCAACTCCACAACAATGATTCCTTCATAGTATGCCATGTGGTATGCATGCCCATGCATGTACTTCTATGCTTTCATCTAATTGGTCATACAGTAAGAGCTTATTTGTACAATTTTATGCTAATTAATCATGGATGTGGTTATGTAGAGCAACTAAAAAGCACAAAATTATACTTACTCATTTTTCTCTAATAGCTACTACAATTGTTGCCAAATCCTACCTACACCTCTCCCCTTTTTAAAATGTATTTTATACTGTTGTATTCACCTAGATTGTAGCATGTGCAAGAATATGTCTAGGCTCTTATCCACATTTGGTGTATGACTTAAAAGGGAATAGCAACCAAGCATGAATGTTGATACATGTGATGCAAACCTATTTGTTAGTTCTTACGAATACATGGGTTTGTTTGATTCACAAGTACCAATTCTGTCCTCTATATATATTGTGGCAAATTTTTGAAACTCTATTCCTTATCCTCAATTGTATTATGCTATGTTAAATAGATCAATTTGATTATTTTTTGCAACTCCTTGGCACTGACTTGGCTTTGCAAATGGAAATTTTAGAAAGATATTACCAAGTTATGAAGTGAAAATATGTTAAACAACACGTCCATGCATCAAATGTACAACACACTATGTAGTGTTATACTCTTAATTGTTAATGCCTCTTGTAACACACTCCCTTGGGAAGGTTCTTATTACACCCTATCCCTATAATGCTATCGTGACAAACTATATTATCAAACATGTATCTATGGCATGGCATCCTAAACTTGTTTTGATGGCATACCATGAGCTGCTACCACCACCTTTCATTTTTGTTCAACATTGTCTACTACATTGGTCCATTCCATAGGATAATTGTCAACATCGGCCATGTTGCTATTCAATGTCAACTAGACAATAAAATGCTTTTGTTGCTATAGTTGGGTACCTCCAATTAGTTGAAGCTATACCATGTTTCTCTTTCAAGCCCTAATACAATTATTTTCAAGCTTAGAATACTAATAGAAGATCTTGATTGTTTAGTAAAAGACGATGAACAAAATCTTAGCCAATGCATAGACTCTCTCAAAGGGATACTCAAGAACCTTTTCAAATAAAAATATAACATTTTAGGATGAAAACCCAGAACCAAAAAGGTTTGTGGATGTTGCCATGCCTTCCTCGGCTATCCCTACTCAACAAAAAACCTTGCTTCCTATAGACTATATAGAAGCAAATGCAAAGTTTCTTAACACCACCTAGGAAATCCTTAAGTGGGTTAAGGGGTTTGATCATTGGTCATATGTGGATGCTTTTATTCCTCCATGTACTTTAGAAGCATATCTCCAAGTATACAGACACCAACCTTAGTCATATGGTGCATTTACACTAGCAATCCCAAACTCCATTGAGATGTGGGTCCTTCTACTAGAGGAGACAATATATCTATTGCAAAAAGGTATTATGCCAATCTAGCACATGCTAGGATCTCTACCCTTAGCAGGACAACCATATTGAATGGACCCTTATCCATGAGCCTATTTGAAGCTAATAGGTGCTAATCACATTTGTCTTGACCAAATCTACAAGGTTGATTGATGGAAAACGTGATGCAAAGTTTCTCTACAATGTCTTCAACTACTTAAGACCATTCATAAAATTTTGTTGTGATTTGGTTGGACACAAATTCAAAGTGCAAGAACAACTCAATTCTTTGGTTTGATCATGCACTCTGGTTTTCCATGCACAATGTTGATGCATTCTTTCAAGCAAAGACACTTTGAGAGTCAATGCTTCTCTTTTTCAAGTGGATAACTCAAAGACACATGATACTATAAATGCAACATTAGTTTTCTCGTACTTTCAAGAAATGGTCCTTATAGTGAAGAATCTTATGTTGAACAAGAATATTCAAAGTCTACTTCACAACATTAGAGGGGACGATGCTAGGCTTATTGAGAAATGTTTCAGCATTAGGAAGAATACCAACCCCACTAGTAGTAATATCTCGTAGTGCAATATGTAGAGTTCTTCTCATGGTGGCAAGCAACATACATCCTCCAGGACAATATGAGACAATAAGTTTTGGCACTCAAACTCAGGATAGGCCTCCATTAAAACAACTATAATGTCTCGCAATATCTTAAAAGAAAAGGCATGCTCTTGGAAGATTGCAGCTTCATTACTAAATGATTACTTTTTAAATAACTTTGCAGATGGTCAATCAGGACAATCATGGCAAGAGGACTATTCTAGCAACAGAGTCTCATGCAAAATCTACTCATATCACATATTGTAATAAGGTCCTAGACTTGGTCAAACCCAAGAAGTGCTTCAAGGAATTCTTATTCTACTCAACCATCCTATCTAGCCTCTTCTTTTTTAGGATATTGTGTTTGGTTGAAAATTTTTCCACTCTCTCAAATATATGCCCTATCTACCTCATGATGCTTCTTGTAATCCTCTATCGCTTTTTTATAACTGCCATAAATATGACGCTCAATTCTACTTCCTGGATTCTAAACATGTTGGCACCTCCAACGTTGACATTGTATCTAACAATTAACTCAAGCTTTTATTTTCAAAAGGCCTCTCATATTCCCTCCAAAACCTTGACTTTAGTGAGGCTTTGAAATCACTTATGCAAGGTTTTGGTGAATTCTTGAATTTAGAATGACCTGATTTAATATATTTACTTAAACCAACTTTAAGATTTATGTCTTGCAGTGTTACCCATATCCTCTCATTGTGCAAAGAAGTAATGAGGATTTTATGTGATGAACTTAATAAAAAAGTGGCCATGCTTACTGGAATAAACATAGATAATTAATTCTTGTGAATACACTTTTATTAAATCTCCTCAACTATATCTTAGTGCATATTTGATAAACATCAAGAAATGATATGAGAGCATCCCACATAATGATGATCATGTGCTCATAAACGTGATCAATACTATGATTACCTAGACATTCAAGAGAAGAATGAACAACTTCCTTTGTGAATGTAATAATTCATGCCATTAGACTAGCAAAAAATAATTGTAGCATCATTTGTTATCATTAAAGAATATCAACATCTTAGCTCTTGGTGTTGGGGGTAAAGGTGCCTCCACTTAGTCGCCCGTGTACTACACTAACAGTACTCGCATATGCACACTACAGGCAGTGGGTGCCCATCACCGTCACTTTATTCTTTATTCTTTTAGTGACATATGAATAAAGGGAAGTCCGGTCACACATTGTGACTATTGGAGTTCCCACATTGTGAGTCTCTCTCTCTCTTGCTCTTGCTCTCCCACCATAGCTCTCCCATGCAAGCTTCAATTCTTCTCACCTTTCAATTGATATCAGAGCATGGTTGTTTGAGCATTTGAGCTTGGTCCGTGACTCCTTTAGCATTCATTCAAATCGCTACACCATTGGTTCTCACTCTTGGCAGCCATATCTGACTCCTTCAAGCCGATCGGCTTCCCAAGCACCTACCCGGCCCATTTGGGCACCCTCAAGGCATTCCTTCAAAGGTATTGAAGCATTATTTTGAGTGTTTATTTCAGTTTGCACGGTATAGAAGGAAGGGGCAGCCATAGCTCCCAACCATTGGAGCTTCCCCATTTCATATCTTGGCTCCTGCATGATTAGGCTTGACAAGGCTTTGTGTAGGCCTTCTTTAGGCCCTACTTGAGTCCCCCCTTCCACCTCATTAATGCCATGTGGACCAGCAGCATACCCAAGAACATCAACCCTGTTTGTGCCAGCTTGAAGACCTGCAAAAATTCATTTTTTACTTCAGCCCTCCCTTGGCACTTATTGGCAGCTTGAAAACACTTCATTTAGCACTTGGGAACACCCCCTTGATGCTCGGCATTGGTGGTTTAGCATTGGCATTGATTTGTGGACTAATTTACCTCAATCTAGGACTATTTTCCACAGTCCACAGGCAACCACAAATAGTGTTACATCGGCACTTTATGTTTATGCTTGGATAGCATTGATATTTTATGTCTGATTGGTCCCAAATGGTCCTCGAATGTTAGGGGAATGTATGCCTATTGATTGACCATCATTTGGAACTGACTTAGTGGCATGAAATACTCAGTTTTACACAATAAATCACTGATGTACACTCCAAGGCTGAAGCTTATTTAGTCACTTTATGCTTTGCCTTTTGGCACAGGTGCTTTCCAAGTGTTTCATATGACTATTGAGATGCAAATGAAGGTTGGCAAATGCTTTGGATGGTTCCAAAATGTATTTTGAGCCTTGTTTAAGCTCCGTATTGGTTGGCATTAACTTGACATTGGTACAGAGGTTATAATTATGGTCTATGTATGACCCATTGGTATATGCTTGATGCTTATGGTACCTACACATGCTAGTTATATTGTTTGGACTTGAATGTTATTGGAGCTTTGTTTGGGCTTGACTTTGGATATTTAGGAGCTTATTTTGGTCTTCATCAGAGATTTATTGGGATTGTCTTCATGACATTGGATGCTATCATTGGATACTTGACTGCTCATATGCTCTGGATATCTTACTGATGTATGATCTTGGATACTCCATCACTAGTGCTCTTATATGCTTTGTTTGAGCTTATTTTCTTGACACTTATGGCTTTTGTGGTAGTGGGAGCATCTTTGTATGGTTATCAGACATTGAGCAGTGCGGGTTATGCATATTAAGCTTTTGGATACTTGAGACTGGGATCTCCTTGTGGATGATGTATAGTTGATATGCCTTGGTCCGTGATGTCCTTGGGCTGATTCGGCTTTGTATTCACTGAGCAGACACCTACTTGTGTCAGGTCTTGGCAATGGTATGTACATTTTGCCCTATTGATTGGGGGGTATATTGACTTTACTAACGGACTTTGTATGACATGCTTGGGTGTTGGCTCATGTTAGTTTGACTATTACATGCTTGTTGATGCTCGCTTGATGCTGGTCTTGCATTGACAGTTAGTGGTTGCATAACTCATCAAGCTCCATCCATTTGTCATTAGTCATAGTTTTAGGCTACTCTCCACTCAACCTTAGTGGCTTTATCTATGATTTCTACACCAATACATGCCAAAATTGGATCTTCCAATAGGCATAATTCGTACCATCAAGCTTAGTGATGTTGAAGATAGCATTATCAGTGGAAGAAGATGCCATACTACAAGCTAGAACAGTGCAGACAGTTCAAAACTGCTTGTTGTAAATTATAGAAAATGACTAAAAAACCACCAAAACCAAGGCAAAATGGCAAGAAATGAGTATTTAATGATGTTGCCAACCAAGTACCATCAAAAGTACATCAAACCAGGATGATTCAACATGAAAAATATATCACAGTCCAGAGATATATGCTTGCTATAATAATTTACAATAGCGTACAATGAAAACTGACAGTAGGCAAAAAACAATATTCCGCCCTACCATCTGGGGAGGGGCATAGGGGGTGGTCAACCGATGCTTAATACCCCTCTCATCACATAACTGCTCAAAAGAATGTGAGACATACTCACCCCCCTTATTTGTCCTTAGGTATTTCAGCCTATGCCTAGACTGGTTTTCTGCGGCAAGCCATCTCTGAAAAACTACCAGTACATCAGACTTTTGCTTTATAGGATAAGCCCATACTTACGTGAAAAATCATCTATGAAAGTAACAAAATACTTCGCACCACCCATAGACTGACAGGGCATGGACCCATAGACATAAAATAAACCAAAGCCAAGGGCTCACTCATGCGTGACATACTAGACTTCTTATGCGTAGACCTAGTCTGCTTGCCATAAAGACAATGATCACAAGAATAAAAAATGAGAATAGTCAAGGGGCGATAAGTACTGCAAACCAGAAAGCATTTTCATTCCCTTAACGGACATGTGCCCCAAATGGGCATGCCAAAGAGATACATAAGGTAAAGACGCCACAGACAAAGCATGATTAATTGTAGATCCAAAAACAACTAAGGGGTAGAGGCTGCCAGTCTTGGCACCTCTCGCAAGTACAAGCTTGCCACAAGTAATATTCTATGCAGAGTCTCCAAAAGATACATGATATCCTGCGTCATCAAGCTGTCCAGCACATGAGACTGCGTGTCAATACAGGGACATGTGACATACATCGTGCATAACAAAACTATTGCTAGAAGGAAACTGCAGCCTACTAACATCACCAATGCCAACAATCTCAAGAGACCTGTCATCACCCAAGCACACAGAACCCAAAACAGAACGGTATGAATGGAGCCACTCTCAGCAAGGTGTCACATTAAAGGATGCACTTGAGTCCAAGAGCCAACACTGTGTATACATAGAGTGTATCTATATCATCTGCAAAGCACTAGATGAAGCTGCTGCATGGATATAATCCCCATCGCTATAATTGGGTTGCATAACATTGATCTCTTCAATTTTAACACTTGACTTAGCAGATACTATGATGCAATCAGAAGACTTTTCCTATACTTTCTCTCTCCCCTTGTCTTTGCATCTTTCATTGCGCAATTCATGACACTATGGCCTTATGTGGCCTTTCTTCCCACAATGATCACAAGTCAGATTGGTATTTCTCCCACAAGACGTACTACGTGACTTGCCACGTGACTTAGACCGAGATTTCTACAAATCTCATCCATGGTCATTCTTTGCATTTCCATCATGTCGACCTCTCTAACTGTCAAAGCATGAGACACATGACAGACATCCAAATTCTTACAATTTATCTCTTCCTGTAGAAGAGAGCTCTCAATATCAGATAGCTTCATAGTAGTGGCACAAGCACACAAGGCAATGCGAAATACATCCCAACACTCATTAAGAGTTCCAAGCAAGAACAATGGAGTGACATCCCCTTTGAAATCAATGCCCTGCAAAACCAAGTTCTTAAGAATAGCATGAAACTAGCTCAGATGAGCTGACATGGTCACATTCTCTTTCATGCGGAGATCCATAAGTTGTTTCAGTCATTACATTTGACTTGCAGGACTTTGCTTATCATAGAGGTTCTTGATCTTATCCTAGAATAGGACCATCCAGGAGAGGGTTCGCAGTATGCTTAGCCATGTAGGCCTACCCCAGCACTTTTGGGCTGAGGCAGTTACGACTGCCATGCATATCATCAATAGATCGCTTTGTAGTGCCATTGATTTCCAGGTGGCAAAGGAGGTATGTACAAGAAAGCCTCCCTCTTATGCGCATTTACGTATCTTTGGATGTGAGGCATTTTGTCATGTGTCTAAGGACAAGTATCCAAGGACAAGCATAACAAGCTGGATCCTAAGAGTGTTTAAAGGTATATTCCTTGGCTATGGTGATGCAGGAGAGATGGGTTACCATCCATGGGATCTGCGGGTCTGAAAAGTCATCAACAGCCACCATGATGTAGTTTTCCATGAAGACAAGATGCATAGGCAGCCTGAGAAGATAGTGGAGATACGCATGGTTATATTTCAAGAGGAGCCACGAGCTCCCGTACAGCCAGCTGGACAGCCTGCAACAACAGTAGGCACTCATGGCCAGCATGTTGGACAGAATGTTGGGTAGGCAGCAGAGCCCGCAGTGCGGCGATCTACTAGAGATAGACGCCCCCTTGACAGACTTTAGCCCTCAATGCATTATGTCTTGGTTATAGATGCAGGAGAGCCTTTCACTTATGATGAGGCTATGCGCAGGGGTGATAGTCACTCCTGGAAGAGGGCTATGCAGTCTGAGATGGACTCCTTGCATAAGAATGAGATTTGAGATTTGGTTTCCTTGCCTAGTGGCAAGAAGGCTTTGCCATGCAAATGGGTGTATAAGTTGAAGAGTACCCTTGGACACCCCAAGCCGGCTTATAAGGCAAGACTTGTTGCTAAAGGTTTTAAACAAGAGTATGGAGTTGACTTTAATGAAGTCTTTTTTCCTGTGGTTAAGATAACCGCCCTCCACTCGGTTTTGGTCTTAGTTGCGCAGCTTGACTTGGACTTATATTAGATGAATGTCAAGACAATATTTTTACATGGGGATTTGCATGATGAGATTTACATGGAGCAGCCTAAGGGCTTTGCAAAGCCTGGCAAGGAGCACCTAGTATGCAGGTTGAAGAAAAGTCTTTATGGCTTAAAGTAAGCACCTAGAGAATGGTACCATAAGTTTGATGCTTTTATGCAGTCTCAGGGCTACAGCCGTAGTGCTATGGATTTGTGCTTATACACGAAGAAAGCTTGTGATGGATCTTTGCTTATTTTGGTACTTTATGTGGATGACATGCTATTAGTAGGGAAAGCTCATATTGAGCTAGATGTTCTTAAGGCGTAGCTCAAGAAGAGCTTTGAGATGAATGATCTAGGACAAGCCTCTCACATACTTGGTATGTGCATTAGACGTGACAGGCATCATAAACTCCTCTACTTGTCACAAAGGAGTCGACTAAATTCATAAAGACATTGAGCGCTTCCGCATGCAGGATGTGAAGCCTATTGGCTGTCCATTGCCTTCTTATGTGAAGGTATCACGGGCCAATTGTCCGCAGACAAATGAGTAGAGGGCCGAGATGGCCAAGATTCCATATGCATCTACAATGGGAAGTCTTATATATACCATGATAGTGTTACAAAGCGGAACACGTGGCAAATCTAGCAAATCAAACATCTCAACTATTAAATACAAACAACATTATAATACATAAGAGAGTTTGAATAACTCAATAGATTGAGAAAGACAAGAGAAAAATGCACGATTGGGCCCAACCTCCTCCATGGCAAAAGCCATGGTTTGCCATCCTTAATTATATATTATAGTTTTAGATGGATATTTGCATTCATATCTTACATATAATTACAAAGAAAGTACAAATATCAATTGAAATACAGAGTTTTAAGAGTCAAGAGGTATCCTATAACATGCTGTAGGAAATTATGTGCTCTGAATCTTGACTTTTTACATCACCATCGCGTCTGGAGCGTGCCAAAACCCTCAAAACGACTCTTGAAGCTCAATTTTCACCATGTTCTCCTGTTTTGCACACGATCCTATTGCTTTTATAAAGAAAGCTGGAAAAGCTTTCTAAACTTAACCACATAAAGAAAGCTTATTTCAATAAAACCATATCTTAAATCTCATATTTAATATAATCTATATTAAAAATAAATTAATTAATAGTGCTAAATACAATGATCTAATTATTACTAAAGAAGTTTAAACTTATAACTTACAAATAGGTTAATAATTTTAATAATACAATATCATATAAATATATAATATTATATATTATACTTAAGATAACTAATCATAATTATGAAATTTACGTTTGGACTTATGCTAATGCTACCCAAAGCCATCGCTACCTACTCTACACATCAACTGAAGCATTCACAATTGTTTATAAATAAAATAAACAAACAATAGTGAATACCTAGTAGTCTTCAGCTACAAATCAACTTCTCGCACAGGAAATCCACCTTGTGTATGAGCCCTGTCAAATACATATAGTTTTACAGAATCCATCGAAAAACCTCACGGAATCCAGTGTGGAATATGCCTTCTGGCATCATAAACAAACAATAGTGAATACCTAGTAGTCTTCAACTACAAATCAACTTCTCGCACAAGGAATCTACCTTGTGTACGAGCCCCGACAAATACATATATTTTTACAGAATCTACAGTGGAATATGCCTTTTGGCATCAAATAGCCACTCATCTAGATATTGCCTTTGCAGTTGGTATTGTGGCACGCTATATGGATACACTTGGCAAGAAGCATTGGAATATCGTTAAGGGTATCATGAGGTATCTGAAGGGCATTGCAGATATGTGCATATACTATGGTAGCCAGGATACAGGAGTCGTGGGGTACACTGACTCTAATTATGTAGGACATGTAGATAGTAGGAAGTCTACTTCTGGCTATGTGTTCACCTATGTTGGAGGTGCTATCTCTTGGATGTCCATGGTGCAGAAGTATACGGCTCTTTCCACCATTGAGGTCGAATATGTTGCAGCCTGAGGCTTGCAAGGAGGCCATATCGTTAGGCCATTTGGTTCATGACCTTGGTATTGAATCTATCCCTATATTGCATTTGAATTCTATGAGTGTTATTCAGTTAGCCAATAATCTGATCTTCCATGTGAAGACGAAACATATTGAGGTGAGGTATCACTTCATACGTGGGGTCGTTGAGGACAAGTCTGTTGACCTTGTCAAGATCTCGACTGACCATAATCTTGCAGATCTGCTCACCAAAAGCCTCTCTACGGAGCGCTTTGCCTTTCTCAAGAGATTGATGGACATGGGATGAGATGACGTCTTTCCTCATCCTGTTGTATATGTGTACATGTTGTACTATCTTTTCTTTTTCTTTTTTACTCCTCACTAGAGAAGATTCGCATTTAAGTGGGAGGTTGTTAGGGTTAAAGGTGCTTCCACCTAGCCACCTGTGTATTACTACACTGGCAATACCTACGCTTGCACACTAGAAGCGGCAGGCGCTCGTCATCGTCACTTTATTCTTTATTTTTTTTAGTAATAGATGAATAAAGGGAAGATCGATCACACATTGTGATTGTTGGAGTTTCCACATTGTGAGTCTCTCTCTCTCTTGCTCTTGCTCTCCCGCCATAGCTCTCCTATGCAAGCTTCTGTCCTTCTCACCTTTCACTTGGATGGTTAACAATACTTTTGTCTCTCTTGGCGGGAAGATTAATATACAAGTCCATGACATCCTAATGGGGTTCTATTGTTCATCCCCTCTTGTGCAACTTGTTTTTCACATACTTTGAATACAATTTCCGCAAAGACTTGTACAAAGCAATAGATATGATATTCTATAAACTTTTCATACACCTTAAGGTATTATGATGATCACCTTATGATCAATGTTCCCAACCCTACCATCTTCTTAAGAGGCAATCCCAACCTCCCATTCACTATTTACAAAGGAGTTTTGGACTTCATGGAAAACAATTTCTTTTTCTTCAAATCTAGGCATTTCATCTCACTCTTGACTCAATTCCTTTAATATGGAATTCTCATGTGAATAGCATCATACAATCATACAATCCTATGATAAAAGGAAGAGACTCCTCATGACTATACAATAGATATATCCATTGAGCAAGCAATGGACCATCAAGATGGGCTTATAAGGCCTTAATGTCACAAATTGGACCTATTCTCTACTCAAACAACCATGCAAAACTAGCCCTTGTCAGCATTCAAGTAGTAGTAAAGAGCTACACAAGAAATGTGTTTTGCAAATCTAGACTTTGGAAGCTAGTGGTGAACATACTTTCATAGGACTTTCCTCAACTAAAGTTTTTTTGCCATGATAAGCAACAATGTGTATATTACAAGCCTACTACATGACACATGGGTGGGCCACAGGTACCACCCATTGTGTCTTGGTCCTAGATAGCATGTGTTTGGGTGGGCACTCACACAGACTCACTTGGTGGACTAATCAATTGTACCACACTCTCAATTTGGATATCCCATACACCATGGAATGGTAACATCATAACAACCTATTCTACTTTTTCTAGCCAGTTGATGCATATCTACTTTCCTTTCTTTCTTAATTTTGTATGCTAGTATGTTCTTGTAGTCCTCATAAAAACCAACCCATAACTACCTTTTTCATGGTAATAGAAATGATTTTTTCATTATTCTCATCCGCCTTAGGATTCACATTGTCTTATAATCCAAACATTATGCCTTCCTTTCAAGTATTAGGTTTAAAGTTACACATCATGGCAATACATGTAGCTTGAATTGTTATCGTAGGTTGAAATCGACCCTTCACATCACTATTACCTACCTCTTCCATAAAGAATAAATGATTTATGTATAGATCTTCTATCACCTTAGGATTCACAATTTGTTAAGTGTTACATGGTAACAATACACATAGCTTCAATTCCTACACATAATATTAATCCAACATGAACTTTAAATTTTGGTTTTTTACAGCATTACACAGCATACTCAACATCCTTGCTTTTATCATCCTATTCATATGCTTTGCAATACTACTTTTAAATATAATTACTAGTTGTTATAAGTTTTCTCTTTATCTCATATGCTTCACAAAAATTTCTAAACTCATGAGAGACATGTTCTCCACCATGATAAACTCTAAGATACTTAAGTCTCTTGCCAAACTGATTTTTTGCAAGTGCCATAATTTTTTAAAAATAAGACAATGCCTCATTTTTCCTATCCATTGTTCTGGCTACATTGCCAATGAATGTGATAAAATAGAATGCTACCCCTATAGACTTTGTAGGCATAAGTCAACATACATTGTTATACACTAAGTCAAGTGACTTACTTCTTTTCCTATTTAAGTTTTCCTTATGGGTTGAATTTGCATACTTTTAGAATATACAATGCTTTAAACCAAAATATAATAAAAATCAAGAGAAGACAAGTAATCCAAATGAGATAACATTAAAAAAAAAAAGACATATGTCCGAGCCTGTGATGCCACAAAGATACATTTGGTTCCTTGGTTGCTCCAATTTCATAATTTTTGACAAAAGATACATGCAGGGGATACAAAGTGACACTTTTGCCTCTTTTAGCAACAAATGGTTCCTTGTGGATTTTTTGTGATTGACTTTCAAAAGTTGTAGAGTATCCCAAGTCATCCAATTGACAAGTAGATATCAAGCTCTTAGTAAGCTCACATACATGGTGTACATTTTGAAGAGTGAGGGTAGATCCATTTTGAAAGGCAAATTGTACATCAGCTTCCCCCGATCCATGCATGTTGCTGTCGTATGATTAGAACCACTCCTTATGAGAAGTCACGTGAAAAGATACATTAGAATTAAGAATCCAATCTTAATCTAGTTATCTATCCAATGGAAATAGGATATATGCAAGAAGAGTGAAAGTAAATAGCATGTCACCATCGTCATTATGCATAGTCACTACATTGATTTATTCAATCTTTATCTTTCCTTTACCTCTTTCTTGTTAGCATCCCTATCCTCCTTTTTCTTTTCCTTTTGCTCTTGCTTTCATTCAATGTCTTTCTTAGACCTAGATTTGGTACATAGACTTGGTTTTTACCTTTGTACTATTTTTTTCCTCTTTCTTCTCAACTTGCCAATACCTAATCATTTCTACCTTGGTCCATAGAATTCCTGCATATTTGTTTATCCAATAAATTGCCCATAATATCATTATACTTCAACTCACCATCTGGAGTTACTGATGGTTGTTCTAAAAGTGTTCCACGATGCAGGTAAAGAACACACGAAAATGATTGTCTTAATCTCATATTCAAACTACAACTTTTGAGTTTGCATATGGTTGAATATGATGTTGACAGAATATGATTGAAGTCATGTATAGTGGTCTCATTCACAACTGTAAAGTATGCATATTCTATCAAGTGCGGGGTAGTAGTGGATTTGGCCATTGCATTAATATCTGACTAATCATCTTCAGACATGTTAGCTAGTTTTCTATCTATGCCTCTTATGGGCCTTAACTTCTTCTTTTGAATAAGGACTTCTTGTATTTGCTCCTTTCACGGATTGAAGTTGGTACCATAAAACTTCTTTATGTTATATAATTCTCTATCCATTGTAGAAGATGGAGCTATTTGTGTAAAACAACCAATTGTCAAGTGGAGATAATTGGAAAATAAGCAAATTGCACTATGAAGCTAGAAGATTTTAAGCAACACTTGCCCAATATAACCAAAACTGAGAGAATATATAAAATGAACCACTATGCAGCAATAATGCATATATCATTGTGTAAATGTTGTGAAAGTCACTGCATATAGTTAAAGCATGGCTTTATAGCATCAATGCTTCCTCACAAATATAGTAGCATAATAGCATCCAAATGTTTATAAGTATTCCCAAAACTACAACAATACATTAAGGAACAATGTTCTTGCTCATTCATGAGCAAATATGCATGGACAATATGACATATATATCAAAGTCTCTACTCCCATAACACTTGTTGCGTATAGTTGTAACCAACCACAACCTCCAAATTTGTGAAATTTGTAATTTGCAACTTGCATCAAACTACCAATAACTAGAAACTACTTGTGCCTAGTAGTTTATAATTGATTATCAATGCCTAATAACTTGTATACAACATCTCTACAATGGACATTGTAATCCTTGACCTATTTTAGAGTTTCTAAACAACCTATGCTAAATTGTGGAAAAATTCAAAATAGCATGTGCAACATTTACATGTAAAAAATGGATTTCAAAACAAGCTCAAATAGAAAAATGAAGTAGATCGTTGTTAGAATTTTTTGATCTCTTTGCATACGTCAAATATCTTGCAAAATAATGATTGTGGAAATTTTTGTTGGCAACATTGGCTGGAGACTCCCTCGCACTCTGATACTAGTTCTTGGAGCTATATGGAGAATGGACATTGCAAAGAGAGAGAGAGAGAGAGAGAGAGAGAGAGAGAGAGAGAGAGAGAGAGAGAGAGAGAGAGAGAGAGAGAGAGAGAGAGAGAGAGAGAGAGAGAGAGAGAGGTGATGGATGTGAGTGCAAATTAGGTGGGAGTGGAGAGCTTTTATAGTTGTTGAAAGAGAGTGGAGTAGGAACGTGTTGCAAGAGCCAAGCAATGGGCTTATTTCATAGGAAGGACATGGCTATTGTTACATAGCATGGATGAAGGCCTAGTTGAGCCATGTCATTTCTTTTCGGTGAGTTTTATGGACTAGTTAAAATAGCATTGTCATAAGCTCTTAGGCTTATCACAATTGGTTATCAAAGGTCCCTTAATACGAGGTTCCTTAGTAGTGCAAATGATCAAGTCTTGTTGTAGGGCCGTGTTATGATAATTGGCTGAGGGGTGAAGATTTCCATTTTTGCTCCTTTTGTGCTATGCACAATAGATTTTGCAAACCCATTCTTTGTAAGGTCTTTCACAAACAAACGTTGCGAGGTCTTTTAATGGTGCCTAGTTTGGGAATTACAAAGGGCATGTGAACCTCAGAAAGCACACATTTGGGTTACAAGTTGTGTTGCAATTGAGGCTGGTTACATACCAAGTGACGGACAGCCAAGCCCTGCCCAGAGTGTGGGCATGCACTTTTTGAAATTGGCACGGACATGGGCGTCATACCTCTACATACCAAATGGACATAGTTTATAAAAAAATAAAAAATAATAAACGTATAAAATTTTTTATTGGTTGCAAATACAAAAAGTGCACCCTTGTCCATCACTTTACAAAGTGAGAAGGGGAGACTCACTGTCCAAAAGTGAGCTGGGGGTTCACCTGTTTAGCAGGTAAACGACAGGTCATGTCCTCTCTAGTGTGTAAAGAATTGCGGATGCCCAACCCTAAAATAAGTGTTTTGATTGGTTAAAGCTTACAAAGTGGGTGTCCGTTGTTTGGTGTGTAACTAGCTTGAGTGTGCGACGGTGCAGGCTATATGATGCCAGTCTGCATTGGTACGTGAACCACCCCACCCCCCCCACCCCCCAATATGAAGAGTAAATGATGGCTAGGTTGCATATCAAGATCAAGCACGTGGTTCAATAACGTCCATGTGAACCCCCTTTGTGGAGGAAGCTGATAAGATAAGATCAAGGTTAATTAATGTTTAGGCGCTACATTAAGCACTGATTAGGCCGTACGCCCTGTGCAGAGAGCCGGCCGAAAGCGCGACTCTGGGGCAGCTGGCATTCTGATTTTAATTATAATTTCCGGTCCTCTCCATCGCTCAAATCTGCATTGCGAGAGGTACTCTGTCGCCCTTTCTTTTTGATTTTTCTTTTCCAGCATGCAGAACACGCACCCAGAAAAGAGAGAGAGAGAGAGAGAGAGAGAGAGAGTGTGTGTGTGTGTGTGTGTGTAGAGTCTTTTTTTGAAGCGAGCCATGCATACTCGGGTGGATAGGCCATTTCTTTCTTTTAGGCCATGCGTTAACGTCTCTTTCCTTTGTGTCTGAACAGGGAAAATGCATTTTGCGAATGTTGGGTCCCCTTTTTTGAAGTGCTTTTGAGACGGAGAGAGAAAGAAATGGAGAGAGGAAAGAAGGACAAACCCCCCTCATTGACAGATTGGTATCGAGGGGGACCTGAGAAATAATTGGCTGCATTGTTTGCAAGAAGATTAGGAAAGGTAGTGAGAAATAAGTGTAGAGGGCCCTGAGAAATAATTGGTGTGCATTGTTTGCAGATTAGGAAAGGTCCATTCTATGGAGAAATAAGTATAGAGAGGCTGAGAATTGGCTGAAGCTTGAGAGAGAGAGAGAGAGGACATCAGGATTCAGAAAGTGAACTGGCTAGAGACAGTGTGTGTGAACTGTCTAGAGAGAGAGTGTGTCTGTGCACAGTGTGTGAACTGGCTGGGAGAGAGAGATGATGAGGGGGCCAAGACCAATGTATGTCATCAACATACAAGTAAAAGCCCACTATAGTGTATGTGTGGGTAAATCCAGTCACCATTCTGGGGTGGCAATCGCAAACCTCTTGTTTTGTTTTCTTTTGGGGCCTTCTTTATCTTGATTCTTCAGCACTATAACATTCTCACATTCCCAATGCTAATGATTGACAGGTTTTTGGTGTTGGTGGGGGAAGGGAGGAGGGGTCCTCTCTACTTCCCCTGTTCTCTTGACATGAATATCCAACTCTCAGACCACCTGCCGCTTGGTTGCCTGGCAGCCTGACCTTCCCCTCTTCTTTAAATGTGCTGATCTCTCTCTCTCTCTCTCACACCTTTCCTTTATCTCAAGCCTTTTTACTACAGTCTACTACCCAACCCATCTCAGATTCCAAAGCTTCTACATTCCTCTCAAGACCCAGTTGGACCGGCTTACCTCATCAACCTCCCACCTACCAAACTCCTGTCAAGCTGCTAGCAAACCCACTGATTTGCATACCGATCTTTTTGCTCGTTAATGCTGTCTTTTTGTTGCTCCTGAGTATCGGCAGGTTATGGTGTTCCCAGCCCATGGTCGAACACAGTACATGGTGGGTGATGGGATTCCAGCAATGGCACTTGACTGTGCATTCGGTTTTGATTCATTAGCGCTATATCCAGAACCTTGCATTGGGCAGTTTTGAGCAGTGATGATTGAAATGGTTCCTGACCTGCTTATTCAGAGGGAGTAGGCACTTTATGCCTACTGATATCAACAAGTGTCTAGTCTCGAATGAGAAGAAACATTGGTGTAGACACAGGGTGATGCCATCGAGCCCCAGTGTAAGCTCTGAACAACGTTCCTGACACTCGCATTTTGGGGCTTGTCTGCGGAGTTAGCTATCAATGGATCTGGAGGCAACTGCAAACAGGGGTAGTCTTTCAGTGAGTTCCTCAATCATTAATTTCTTTGTACCGACAGTGGAGGGTCTGTGTAGATTCCATGTTCCGTTTTCCGTCTATGTACGAAATTGAAAGTTTACCAAAAGTTTGGGGTGAAGATACACAAATTGGTCTATGTGGTAACAGGCACAACTCTAATCTGACATTTGGGCCTGCCAAAGTTCCATGTAACCGGGATTGCTGCCGACTTGTATTCAAAATGTGTGTGTGTGTGTAGAACACAAGCGTGCTGATAAATGCGTCCTTGAATTCGTCTACTATATTCAAGTATCTTTCTGATTCTGGAGATGTTCATTCTCTACCATCACTTGCATACAAATTGCTGAACACAGGACTAGTAGGTGTTGCTGGTACTATGCAGCTCATTGGGTGTCTGGCTTCTTTTCTGTTGTATCTGATGAAACATCGCTCTTCTGAGTCCTCCGTCAGTGCAAAGCTTTCTTGTGCTGGCTTGTCATCAGGCGTACATTCTAGGATTGTGGTAAGTGTGTTCCAGTTGTGTTGCAGAAGCAACACCCAATTTTCGTCCAACCTAAACAGATGTAGCACTTGACACACATAGTTTAAAGAAACAGGACCAGTAATTTTTGCACTACCATGCAGAAGTGGGCAGCAAGAACTCTTTCAGTTTGTCTGGGGGCATGAACACACTCCCTGATGGATCCCAATAAGAAGAGTGAATTAAGGGAGGAAAGTCTTGCCTTTAGTAGGCAAGAGAGCAAAAATTGATTTTTGGTTGATAAACTATGAGCTAGGTTAATGCCCTTGGGATTGCTGTGGGAAGGTTTATCTGTTTGTCTCGAAAGAGAGTGGCTTAAATATTCTGCAAAACTGTGAAGATTTATGAGAAGGTCTTGAAGGTCATATAATTCCCTGCTGGGATACTTCATTAACTTGTTTCCAAGTAGCGGAGAATTCTAAGTGGTGTAGTTGCTTTTATTGAATTCATTTTGACTGTCTACAATATACGAGAAACATGGTTATGGTCTTGACATCCTTACATTTTGTGGTTTTCAGCTTTGAGAGGATTTCACAGTATTGAAAGATTGATTGAACGTATTTTGCAGGCAATGTTTGCATCTTTGCAAAAGTTGCTAATATCAGTTTTTTGGGTGCAGAAAACACCATGGATAACTGTGTTAACACTTGCATACCAAAGTTTTGGGGTTGTTTATGGAGATCTGAGCACTTCTCCTCTTTATGTCTATAAAAGCACATTTTTTGGAAACAAAGTGCGGCTGTCAGAAAGCGATGCTGAGATTTTGGGTGTGCTATCATTCATATTCTGGACTTTTACTTTGATCCCTGCTATAAAGTATGTCTTTATTGTGTTACGTGCAGATGATAACGGTGAAGGTGAGCAACAAATTCCTATTCAATCTGAACTTGTTCAATGTTTTCATGGAGGGAAAGTTAGTGCAGTGTGTAGGTTTAGGGTTGTTTTGCTGGTTTCATTACTATCAGAAGTGAGAGTCTATGCAAATAAGTTACAGACTCCTTTAGTTTGAAGAGAGAAATTGGTTTCTATATTAAGTGGATTTCTCCTTCTGTTGTAGGTGGCACATTTGCTTTGTATTCGCTCCTTTGCAGGCATGCAAAGGTTAGCCTTTTGCCCAACCAGCAGGCAGTAGATCAAGAGTTGTCAACATATAAGTTAGAGCAGTCACCTTCTACACATGGTTCACATGTTATTAAGTCTTTCTTGGAAGGTCATCAGCGCGTGCGCCTTGTTCTTCTTGTTGTTGTCTTGCTTGGTACATGTATGGTGATTGGTGATGGCGTTTTGACACCCACAATATCTGGTAACCACCTTTTCAAGCTTGTCAATTCTCTGTAACATAGATTCAGTTTAGTTTTAACCTTCAACTTATGACCCTCTTGTTTGCAGTTCTATCAGCAGTCTCTGGATTGAAAGTCAAAGCACAAGATCTTAATGAACGTAAGTATCAATCAGATTTCTCCTCTCTTTCCTTCTGAATGTGTGGTTGTGGCATTGCACGATACATGTAAGAGATGTCTAATGCTTGATATCTAACATACTGTATGCATTCATAGTTGCACATTAAAGAATGCTTTATCCTTATTGTTTGGGCTTGAATGTAAAATATTTGCTCCTACCTCGGAGGCGATGAAGAGAAATGAAAACAACCACCTTTGAAGCAGTAGTTTTTCCCTTTGCAATGAATTTTCTATACAACAAAACTGTACTTTTGTTGGTCCTGCCTTGTTCTCCATGGGATAATTGAATCTCATGGCAGTGTTTATGCATCTTGTTCAGCACTATAATTCTCTGATAGACTTTATTTGATCAAGTGGAATGTGCGAGTGAACAAGAGGATGGCTGGCATGAGGGTCATGTGTAGCACCCTAAGCATGTGTAGAGATCTACTTATTGGGGGTTGGGATGTGAGGAAACTTAATGAGGTGGTACAGATCATACTAAATAGATCCCCAGCTTGGGGATCAAGTTGTTAAGAAACATATTTGCTACCTGTTGTAGGAAATGTCTGAGAGATCTATGTGTTTCATAAGGGCATGATGAAAAGCTTGGATACAATATTCAAGAAATAATGATTATATTATTCAGGAAAAAACATGGTCCATTAAAAAAGAAAACGTGGTCAGTGACTATTTAAGGATGAGGCTGATGACAGTGAGTTTGCGGATGAGGAGACAGAGGTGAATGAGCCTTGAGGACCTGGGTACTGATGAGGCTTGATGCTTAGAGTCTTTTGGACTGAAGATTTAAGGTTTTAAGTTTGGGGTCTCATTACTTTTTGAGCATGTTTATTAGTAGTTATCATGTGATGTTGATTGTACTTTGTATGTTTGAGTTGTTTTTCATCTATGGCATTATGTTTTCTATTCCTCCGCTAGATTCACTCTTCTTTCTTCCTTCCTCACAAAACTAAACCATGAAATGATTTTCTGGAAAGCCAGACCTAAGAAATAAAGAAACTGACAGGGAGTCAGTTAGGGAGGGGTCTAGAGGTTATAAGTGGGAGGGGTCTACAAAGAGGTTAGATTAGGTCCTTTTGGTAAAGCTGTGTTCAAAATTCAAGCGCCTTGGGCGTACATGGGGTTATCCTTAGTTCTTCAAGTAGGGCGTCATAGAAAGGAGGCAAAGGCCACGATAAGGCATTAATAGTTAGTATGTTGATCTTGGATACAAGTTGTGTTTCAAGAGAGTTTTTCACGGTGTCTACCTTCCGGCTTGTCCTCGTGTACATAACAAATGAACTATCAAAGGCCCTAGTTCTTTGTAAAAGCACAGCTAGCTCTGTCAAGTGTAATGGAAGCTAATTTTATGCACGGTTAAGTCTTCAGTCTTACTTTTACTCTATTTGTGGATGGTATGCAATGTGCTACCTGGTCATTTCCCTTATGGTAATTCCTTTTTGTTGTGCTAAAACAGATGGCCAAGCTTTACCTCTAGTCAACATTCCATTCACATTATGCTGAACATTAGGCACATGGAAATCAAATTGTTTTTTCATCTATTACATAGGTAATATGCAGAGTGCATATAGAAACCTTAATACTTGAGTGTAATATCCTGAAACTGAATTTAAAATGCAACAATGCTGAAGATCTACCCATGGTTTTTATTCTGTATGATAATTATTTGCTTTTTCCTCTTTTTCACACGAACAGAGTAGATCGCTTGGTTGATTTCTAAGATCTGGTTTCTTTTGCAGATTATTTGGTCCTACTGGCTTGTATCATCTTGATTGGTTTATTTGCACTTCAGCACTATGGCACCCATAGGGTTGGTTTCATGTTTGCGCCTATTGTTATTGCTTGGCTTTTCTGTATCAGCACCATTGGAGTATATAACATACTCCGATGGAACCCTGGTGTCTTCAAAGCTTTATCACCATACTACATGTATAATTTTCTGAAGAAGACAGGAAAGGAAGGATGGATTTCCTTGGGAGGTGTTGTTCTTTGCATAACTGGTAAGCTTACCACAGGATTTTGTATCACGTGATGCTACTTTGGTACAGGAAACCTCATTTACACCTAGCTTTGTGTTTTTGAAAGTTTCAAGAATTCATGTTTCTTCAGAAGTAGATAAACACATTGTAAGAGGGAAACAATAGGAAAGATAAAAACATACATCAATATATTCACTGAGACTGTTAACATCCTACTGATTCTAAGTTTTGTGCTACGCTTTGGCTTAAAGCTCTAAATTACAGCTGAAGAGTCCAGAGGGTGTAATTGTTTCCTAGAAACTTGTGCAAACTGTTTATCATGTGTATAAGAAGACCGTTCACATCTCCAACCAAAGGAAAAACTACTCATGCTGTCAGTCGCAAAATTTTAAACTTTAGGTGTTTTATTCTTGCTCATGACACCAGAATCCTCACATATAGCAAGCCAAAATATTATCTGCTGCTTGTTACATATGATTCTTTTCTATGTGTGCATTTTCTTCTAAGGTGCCTTTCCTCAGATATGATACTTGCAGTATTGGTCATGGACACATGAAAGGGCAGGGGAATTGGATATTGATGAAGTGATTAAACCTTGAATTTAACAGTGTTAACATTGTTCTCACTTACAGGCTTAACAACTAGTCAAAGTTACATATGATAAACATTCAAGCTAGAAGGTTATATGAATATATATGAGGCCAGTATAGATTCACGCAAAGTTGTTTGACCAGATTTTGTATATGTGCTTGCAAATTAAGTGGTTTTTAACTTAAGTGCTTGCAAATTAAGCCATTAAAGAAGGCATACCCAAAGCCATCTGTATGTCGTGCAGATGGAGAACTTGCTGTGTTGATCCTGTCTGAATGGAAGCCCCCCCATGAAGTTAAGCCCATGGACTGTAGAGAGCATGGATGAGATATTCTAGAGCTCTGCCAAAGTCTAGGGGTACTGGTTCCATTCCTTGAAAACAAATGAGGAGCTGACTGTCCAGATTTGCTAGTCTTCTCCCATGCCTCAGTGTGTAACTTCAAGGTAAACAGATTAGAGTTTTCAGAGAATGCTTGCAACCATAGCAAGGAGGAACATGAAATAGGAATGAGGAATGGGAATGCGAAAGTTGTGGAATTGCCATTCCTTGTTACAATGTACACTATGGAGGAACATGGAATGGTAAGGAATTGGCATTGGCATGCCTAAGGCTGAAAATGACGTTTTTGTGTTGCTATAGCTTGCACGTGTATCAGAGTTATTTGATGTTAGCTGAACCGAAATGTTTTTTGGTAGACCCACAAGACGCTATTTTGTCATCTGCGCCTGCATAGTTGCAATATGAAGAGTCTTGTGTCAAGATGTAGGAAGTAAACATGAGAACCAGCTCAGCTGGTGAGGCCGAGACCTTGACAGCTTGATGAACTGATGTAATACTGCTATGGTCCACAACTGTATACTAAGCAAACAGTGAAGTGCAAATCTTCAAACTCAAGGAAATTTGACAACTCAGCCAACAGCCAAACTTGACTGAGAGCCTGACACAAACATGTCAGCTTCTGTGTGTCTAATAGCATTTGAGAAGACTGATTTAGCAGCCACATGCATACGATTGCTTAATGATGTGGGCCAGAACTGTTGTCACTTAGTCTGACAAGTCATATGGGTAGTCTTTAGCAAACATTACAATAGGAAGTGTATGATTATCTGCTCCCTCATTAGTTAGGCCCTAAAATAACAAGCCTTCTCTAGTCATAGAAATGCGATCCAATGACGTCTTCCAAATAGACATGATTATTGTTTTTTTTTTGGGACCTTTCGGTGCTCTCCTTTGCAGTATTAGGATACCCTTTAATTATGTTTTACAAATGAAATATGAGTGCTTGTACCTGTGGTGTATGACATGGTATGATGTGACAGGTGCAGAGGCCATGTATGCGGACTTGGGACATTTCTCCCAGCTCTCAATTAAGGTATTAGCAGTGCACTTTTTGCTTTTTTTAAAATATATGAAGTTTGTCCCTGTTGGTGACATATGAGCTACGCCCCTGCAGATAGCTTTTACATGTGCAGTCTACCCTTGTTTGATTCTGGCCTACATGGGTCAAGCAGCATTTCTGTCTAGACATCCTGCGGATGTTGAACGAACTTTTTACATGTCCATTCCAAGTAAATCTCTTTATTTTGAGCAATCAATGCAATGTAACGTGCCTTTTAAATTGCTGTTGGCACTTACTGATAAAGAGATGCCTGTGCAGAGCCTGTTTTCTGGCCAGTTTTTGTGATTGCCACTCTAGCAGCTGTTGTTGGAAGCCAGGCGGTTATATCAGCAACCTTTTCCATCATCAAACAGTCTCAATCTTTAGGGTGCTTTCCCCGTGTAAAAATCATGCACACCTCCAATCATATTTCTGGACAGATATATATACCGGAGATAAATTGGATTCTCATGCTTTTGTGTCTCGCCATTACAGTTGGATTCAGGGATACCATTTTGATAGGAAATGCTTATGGTGAGTGTTGATGTTGTTTGCAATTTAAATCCTTTACTTCTTGTCAGTTATTGTAACTAGGTGCAATCTTGATTCCAGAGTAAATTAACGTAGGTTGGTAACTGACTTCATTATGGGATTTTGCTGTCCCAGGTCTTGCAGTTGTCACAGTTATGCTTGTCACAACATGCCTAATGTTTTTAGTGATGGTGGTGGTGTGGCAAAAGAATGTGGTGATTGCTCTGGCCTTCCTGCTATTTTTTGGCTCCATTGAGTGCCTTTATATTTCAGCCTCTTTGAGTAAAGTACATGAAGGAGGTTGGGTTCCTCTTGTTCTCTCCATTATATTCATGGCTATCATGTACATTTGGCACTATGGATTCAGAAAGAAATACGAGTTTGATGTACAGAACAAGGTTTCCATGAAATGGTTACTCACTCTTGGTCCGAGTCTTGGGATCGCTCGAGTACCAGGAGTAGGCCTGATCTACACTGATTTGGTTACTGGAGTTCCAGCCATATTCTCACATTTTGTAACGAACTTTCCTGCTTTTCACCGGGTTCTGGTGTTTGTTTGTGTTAAATACGTCCCTGTACCTTATGTGCCTATAGAAGAGCGCTGCCTTATTGGGCGTATAGGCCCTAAAGAGTTCCGCATGTTCAGATGCATTGTTAGGTATGGCTATCGGGAGGTTCAGAATGATGGCCATGACTTTGAGAATCAGCTTGTCTTAAAACTTGCTGAGTTTATTCAGACAGAGTCGACAAGCCCATCGGCACATAATGAAGTCACAGTGGATGGTAGGATGGCTGTCATTGGAATGCCCGCACACGGTCTGAAGATTGTATCTTCTAACAATAATGACACAATGGACAGTTCATCGTCTCTAAATATGTCCTACAGCAAGTCTCCCAACAGCAGTTTTCATGATATTGATGAACCAGACTCACCCCAGTTAGTTCGAAGAAAGAAAGTCAGGTTTGAGATCCCAGCTAGCCCAGACATTGATCCAGGTGTCAGGGATGAGCTTACCGAGCTCGTTGAAGCGAAGGATGCTGGTGTAACATATATACTAGGGCATGCGTATGTGCAGGCTAAACGGAACTCATCTTTCCTGAAAAAATTTGTAATCAATGTGGCCTACAACTTTCTGAGGAACAACTGCCGACGTCCAACTCTTGCTTTGAGCATACCTCATCTCTGTTTGATAGAGGTAGGTATGATTTACTCAGTGTGAAGCTATAATGGATAGATAGGATTGCCCCATGTTGTAAATCTGGAAAACAACAGGCTTCGAGTAGAGACCAAACTTTCTGTTACGTGATTTCGAGACAGAAATCACATGTATGTAACTTCATAGCCACCATAAAAAACTATGGTGGACTACAAATGCGTATCATCAAAAGAGCGGACAGGTAGAAGAAGCCATACAACTGTGTGCAGTAATACAGAGAGCAGCAGTTTCTGGATTGTGTGTTTGGTTTTGACAGGTTTGGCAAAACATGATATTTGAGCATAACATTTTCTCATGCACAGGTTCCTTGTATTCACTTGTAAGGCTTTCTTCTTTATGTCTTTTTGCAGGTTCCTGTAGTCTTGATAGTCTTGACTAAATGTCTGAAACCCTTTGTGTCTTTGAACACTTGTTCCATTCATGAGGACATTGAGGTTCAAGACTAGTGTGTACCCGAGAACCCTATACCATGTATACAGGAGTCAGATCGCTGACCTATGTACTTTATCATCAATACACAGCAGCAGCCCATTCTACTTCCTCGCTTCCATATCTCGTGCCTCTGCTAACCATACATCCTACAATACCCAAACTTAGTCTCCCCTTCAGGCTCATGCCACTCTTCTTGCCACCTGCGATCAGCTTGAGCTGTGTGCTTCCTTCAATTGGAGGGGTTTCATGCTTTGCTAGCCCAACAATAGCCCTCACATCCTTCATTCATTGTACAGCAGTCAGATGGCTGATATGTGTTCCCTGGGTCATCATGTGTTCCCTGGGTCATAATGGGTACTTTTATCATCTATACAGGATTATCATCTATACAGGATTCACGCTTTGCTAGTCCAACAATAGCCCTCAGCCCATACCATGTATACAGGAGTCAGATGGCTGACATATGATATGTTCGTCAGGTTGTAATGGGTACCCATATCATTGCCTGCTGTGTATGCACACCCACAAATCAAGAACTAACTTGTAAACTTCAAAGCGACATGATAGACATGAGCTTCATTTTACACTTGTGTTTCAAATGCTTTAAAATAGAATTGTGATATAAGACAGTTTACTTTCATAAATGAGATCCACTATTACTTAAATTTGGGCAGTAATCGCCAAAAGGATTTTTGTTTTCATTCTTATCTGCTTTGCCATTAGCTCCACTTGCCCTTGGCTTTCCCCCATCTTGCTTCTAGATGCATGACTAGATGTATGAGCCCAAACATGCATTTATCATGGGGGTTGCATTCCAACTCTAGATAGCTGCCCCTAGGCCAACACAACTCAATGAGGCATATGCTAGAAATGTGACTCTTCCCCACTCTTCTTGCTAGGGATGAATATTGGCTATATGAGCCATGGTTTCATCAAGCCATGATGTATGATACTATTGGATGCCTCAAAGACAGTGCATGGAAAAAAGTGTTGCTCTCCATCGTGAAAATGTACGGTTGTGCATTGTTTGTGGGAAAACACAAAGGTTGTTAGAACCACACTTGAAAGAAAGAGTATCGTAAGCAACTTTACCTTTGAGCAAAGGCTAATAAAATTTATAAAAACTAAGTGGGTTCTAATGAACGACATGAACACCAAGTGGGTTACGTCGAACAAGACTTGTGCATGTACAATGTCAAGCTCTTGATAGGACATTCATAGTAAGTTTATGAAATTTTCCTATGTGGGAAAAAGTAGCTTTTTTTCTTGTTATTCCTTATAGTGTTTAACATTGTGGGCTTTTGTGAGGGAGAGTTTGCATACCTAGCTAAGTGTAGTTGGAGATAAAAGGCCAATTTCCCTATATTGTTTCAACATCGATAACTTTTGCAAGGGAGGGACCACATACCTAGCTAAGTGTTGTTGGGGCCCCCCTTGTAGAAGCTCACTATGTTATTGTAGTACATAGTATGGGAATTATGGTTTGAATTGGTCTACAACTTCTTGTGGTTGTACCCACCCATTAGGGTCAATTGTAAGCATGAGAAATTGACTTGAAGATGCATTTGCAATTGATGACAATCCATAATGGTCCATAATTTGAAATTGGATGTATTGGATGTAGCTAGTGCTAACTCCATATCACACGTGTTTTTCAATAGGAAGATCCCTTGTAGATGTGTGGTTTTTAAAAACATGCTCCCCTTCAAAATGGAAGGCCCAAAAATGCCATATTTTGTAGGCCATGAGATAATCTTTTCCTTCTTTTTATTAGGCATTGAGGCCTTGCCAATAGTAGGAACTCATGATAACTTTGTGTGCATGCGGGATTTTGGACTCAAGTAGCAAATTCATGTCTTATGGCAATGCACTTTGTGGTAGTGCTAAATAGTTTATATTGGATGAATATCAAAATACAATAAGTGGTGAACAAGATGTTAGCCATTTGGTAGCTTTCTTAAGAAAGGTCAAGTGTGAGATGATAACTTTTCTCTAGATGTAAGACTCAAACGTGGACAAGAATTTTATATGCCATTGTCGGTTCCATACATAGTAAGCAAATTACTAGGGCCATTGTTATAGTGGAACAATCTTGTTTTTGCAAGATTAGATGGCAACTTAACTCAATTTGTGATGGATTTGATTTGATGTTTAAAAATATTGATTCAATACCCTAGCTAAAATGATGCTATTCTTGTTATTTAGTATTAAAATAATGTAAGTTGGCCTATCTCTTGATAGAATTTCTTTTTACTCATGAGGACTTTATATCATCCATTCCAATGTGGTTAAATCTTTCACGAGTCTTAGGACTCGAATCACAATTGTCTTTGCTAGCCTTGGAGCTCAAATCACATTTATGTTTAAATCCTTCATTAGCCTTAGAGCTCAAATCACATTTATGTTTAAATCCTTCATTAGCCTTAGGACATATCACACTTAGTCTTCACTATATAGAAGCCCTTTTGAGTGGCGTGAAAGAATTTGATTTCAATATCTTGAGGTAACGAAAACTAACATATCCTTTGTCATAAGGGTGAAATGTACAAACCAACAAGGATCTCACATTTCTATTTTATGTATTAGAACTTCACTCTTAGGTAAGCTATCCCATGGTTATGAGCTCATTAAACCCATATTGATGGTTTTCACTATGGAAGCATACTAACGTGTTAACATTCCATTTGTTTGGAGTTAAATATTATTTTTAGCTATATGCACTAGCCCATTGGAAGTTTATTGAACTAACCTCTTAATATAATCTATTTCATTTTTCATTTTAGTTCTCTCTTGCAAGCCTCAAGTTTAGCACTAGCCTCTTAGTGTCATCTATTTCCTTTTGCATTTCAATTCCCTCCTTGTGTGGCTATGATCAAGTCCAATACTTTATTAAGGGTGTTCAATCCTTGGTCTTTGAGAGTCCGTAGCTGGAGTTTAGCACTAGCCTCTTAGTGTCATCTATTTCCTTTTGCATTTCAATTCCCTCCTTGTGTGGCTATGATCAAGTCCAATACTTTATTAAGGGTGTTCAATCCTTGGTCTTTCAGAGTCCGTAGCTTATGATCAATGGCTAATGTTTACATTTGAGTTCTATCAAAGGGAAGTCTTTGCTTCACTTTTTTGTAAGAACTCCATCAAATCCTAATGGAACCTCTTCAATGCCTCTTTCGATTGCTATCCCACAATGTCTCTTTGAATGACTTCTTGACCCACTAGCTCTATGGTATGGTCCATTAGTTGTAGGGTAGGAATATCATTAAACTTTTGATTCTCTACATCTCACTTCGTAACAGAAGAGATCTACTTGCCACTATGGATTCAATCTTATGTCCACTCAAGTGCATAAACTAGCTTTAGGGTCCATGTATCCAAATTGGTAAATAGGGTTCCTTCTACAAGAATAAGAATTCTTAATGGTTTCTTGTCTTGGTTCATGCAAGTTCTTTTTGTTTCTTTAGGAGAAATGTAATTTGGTTTTGGATCTATGTCTTAGATATTCCTTCTTTCTCTTAGATTTCTAGTACTTTCTCTTAGATTTCTAGTTCATGTCTGGCCTCTCTCTTAGATTTTTAGGTTTGGATTCTAGTTGAAGTCTATCCTTTCTCTTAGATTTCTAGGTTTCGATCTCTATCTTAGGTGCCCCCTCTTTTTCTTAGATTTCTAGTTTAGCTCTATCCTTGAGTTTTATCTCTTGCTTATTTAGGTTAAGTGTTGATATCCCATAGTTTCTTAGGGTCCTTGATTACAAGAGTAAGTGGGGTACCCTTGTGCATCTTCGAGTATCATTGATCACTATAAGGCTCACTCTTGCAATTTCAAGAGGTATTTGATGTGATAGTCCTAGGTTGGATCCAACATTCGTTTTTAGTACAAATTTAGAAGATGGGTAATGGTTCCTCTTAGCAAGGTTTGAGTTTATAACCAAGGCTCTTGAGTTTAAACCTAATGCTCTAGGGAAAGACTTGTGGGTCAAAATTTCACAAATTCAAGCGATCAAGTTTGTAAGCTTTCAAGGTTTCATTAGACATCCAATGCCTTGCTTGTGCCACAATCCCATGAGATGTTCAAGTGCTTGTTGCCTTCTTAACTCAATACAAACAATGTAATCCTTTAATAACTTCAAGTTGATAATTTAATGCAATAATGCAAGCCCATGCATGATCCACATTCATTCATTGTCAATGCCTGGCATGTGCCACAATTCAACAAATGTTCAATTGCTATTTCAATCATTTTTGCCTAGTCTGAGAGCAAACACAATTTCCATTGTGCTTATGTATTGTGCCAATTGCAATAGTTACACAAGCAAGGAGTCAAATTGAAAGATAAGCTACGAGGTGTTCAATAGTGATGGAGGTGAATCTACGTCCATGATCGTGGAGATGAACCAACTTGCAATTTTGTTTTAGCTAATGAAACTTGTAGATGACTAAGAAAAAACTAGTCCCACACTTCTCCATTAGGTGCAACATGGATCTAGCTAGGTTGTGTTAGAGAATATGTTGTCCATGTAGTCATAATGATACTTTTTATAGGTAGTTGTTAAAGAGCACTCTAAACTTGGGAGAAAGCAAGTTGTTTTTTCTTAGGTGATGATTGTTTTCTTGCATGAGTCTTGAGAAGTAGCCAAATCCAACAAAAGACGTGGATATGGACTATTGTAATATGAATGACCATGCCCATAACCCTATAATGGTCGTATGACTTCTATATTATAAAATTGAAAACTATTAAGACTTTTTTAAGGAGTGAGCCCCTCATTCTACAAGATTACATAGATCTCATACACCCAAGTGATATATAAGAAAACAAGAAATCATTTCACCTAATGGCCATTGTGGTTCTTGAAATCAATACAAAGAAGTTCTAAAAATTTACGTCAACTTGTCTTCAATACTTCCACAACTAGTTGCTCTTTGGCCACTTCTTTCTTGACTTGTCTTTGATCTATACTTTTTATCCTTTGGGTTAACCCCTATCATCTAATGGGCTTTCTCATGATAGGATCTAAATGTTCTAATTAGTTTGATCACTCCTACTCACCAAGTTTAGTCTATTTAAAGTCATCAAGGCATATGTAGGCCCCCCTAATCAGTTCTATCATTCTAAGTTAGTATAAATAAAGATATTGATGTAGGTAGTCCCAGGCATGTGTGAATTATGGTAGCCACCTTGATGACTATTTCGAAAGTATGCATATTCCAGCTTATAATGAAAGCATATGCATAATTAGTCCTACAATTGTCCATGTGGAGAAATGTGTGTTTGTGTGTGCAGGTGTGCATGCACACAAGCACGTATGTGTAGACTAATGTGAGTGATAAAATTACCACATATGAAATGCAAGTGAGTTTGTGTGAGTATGAGAGAATGAGGATGGGAATGTGAATTGTGGTTGAATCTATATGTATACTTAAAAAAAGATATAGTAGCTATTGTGATACATTAGATCCATAGAAAGTAAGGTGAATGCTATATAGAATGCATACAATATGGAGAATAAGTGAATGATATCCAAAATGTGGGGGATGGTGTGTCAATGTGTGCATGTGTGGGAATGTGTATGCATGTTTGTGTGTGCACACCTATATGCATGGCTCATATAAGAACCTAGCTAGGGGTTCAGACCACTATAATATTTTGCTTGTATCTAAAATTGTTTCAAAAATTTGCTAGATCCTAACTACGCAAGTGCTCTAAACAAACAAAGTTACAAACTTCAATACTACTAAAGGAATATTGGGTGTAATTTCACATGCAATATATAGCGAGACATGCTAATGGTCTAGTATCTCTCTCAATCCACAACGTGCAAACATTAAGGTCATTTGTAGTTGGGCCATGCTTTTCTGATCTAATGTTGTCTATTAGATACAAAAATTGTAACACACAAAAAGGAAGGTTGTGTGTGTGTGTGTGTGCGCGCGTGCGTGCGCACGCATGTGTGTGGATGAAAACATTATAGATATTTATCATACATTACATTATGATGTTTCCATGCCTGTGTTATACATTAAAACACCTTGCAAATGTAAAATTTTTAGTTTTAGAAATGTCTAAAATAACTATGCACAACATAGTCTTGGAAAAAAAAAAGTATGCACAACATGAGATTGTGAATCAAATATTTTTATCACAACATATGTCTATGTAAGAAATTGTACCATGATGACTCGATTAGGTTACACATCATGATCTTTGTCCAACCTTTGAGAAGTTAAAATGATGTGTCTATGTATTGCTTTTTGTTTTCTTTTTTTGTCAAGGAATATGTACCACTCATTGTCCTTCATATCTCTCTCTTTCAGGTTCTAAAATGCATTTTTTTACTTATCTACATGCAATGCAAAGAGGAAATGTGTGTGATGAGAGAAAAAAGAGAAATAATGTATGATTTAAGCTTCAAGTTTTAGTCTTGCATTTTATATAGTGATCTTGCAAATCTTATAATACTCCCACCAATTTATAATTCTTAGCATTGTCATTGCATAGTGTGGTTGTGTAAGTGGAGAAACTAATATCAAGAGCTTGTCCTTTCATTTTTTGCTACAATCAAGTCAAGTAGAAGTGAGGATTTGTGTTGGATCCACCATCAATAGTTCATTTGCACTTGCAATAGCAAGGGTGGCTTGGAAAAAGTGGAGTGTTGTAAGAAGGGTAGAGCGCATTTGCAAAATCAAACCAATCCTTGAATCTATTGTCAACAAGGGTATCGGGCTACCCTTGATGTGACAAGTCCTTATGTAAGCCCCAATATTCAATTAATAAGAAACCCATTTTGCATGTAAGAATTAGCTTCTTATGACCCTTAACACTCTTTACATTTGACTATTTAGATAGGAGAGGTGGTGCATCTTAAGACTCCACACCTTGTGCATTAACAAAGGGAGGTATAAGGCAAAGCTGAAATAGATGTGCAATGGAATCTAATGAGAAAGTGAAGTCATTACTCAATGGTCTAGCATATAGAGCATGCTTTTAAAGGATTATCTCATTTTCCAATACCTTTCCCATGACATTGTAAGTGGCATTTAGCGTTTTCTATTGCTTCTCCAATCTTTGCTCCATTATATCATATTTTATTATTGGTCTTCTTTATGATAACAATGTAATTTTGAAAGTGTCTGTAGCTTGAGTCACTTTGCAAGTTCAAAGTTACTTTCAAAAAGTAAAATGAATTATTTGGCCCTTTGATAAAAGGAAGGTTTAAATACAAGGAGGAGGCTTGATACTATGATTCCTTCTCCATGTACTTACCTTGTTTCTTAGAATTATGAGGAAAAATGTACATGCTATTTTGTGCATGACGTGAGAAAATAACAATATTTAGGGTTTTGCACCATCATTTTCTCATAAGTAGAAGAGTGATGTTTCTGATGATGTGAAAAGTTTTTAGTAGTTCATAAGTTTGTCTTTTATGTAAGGTACTCCCTTTAGAGAAAAAGTTACCCTATGAGTGATAAGTCTATAAGCAATCCATATAACGTTCCTCCAAATCTTCTAGATTGTTGTCTAAAAATGAGTTCGCATAAGACCAACAAATGAGGAGAAAACATTTGCACTTGAGCACTCATTGCCTTAATTTGAGACCTACTAGTTGTCATCACTTTCAAGGAAATGTAAAAGGCAAATGTACCACTTATCATAACTTTCATGGAAATCTATTAAACAGGTTGGTAGAACAATAATTGGCTTTACACGTCATCTTGAACACGATGTCCAATCCTTACAAGCATGTGCAAATGAGAGGTGCAAATCACATCATTCTCCACCCATAGAGGAAGGAGACACCTTGTATCAAATATAACATGGTTTCTTTCAATTCACACTTTCTACAACAATGCACACCACGTGTATTTGAGATCTTTCATTCACTACTATGAAAGTGAAGTTGACAAAAACCATCGTTTTCCTCTTTAGGCATATGTATTAGCAATGGAATCCTAGAATATTGTCATCATCACAAACACAAATTATTCTTATCAAGCAAGCGACCTTACAATAGGTATGCATCAAATTTTCCATTATGTTTTGAGCTAATTAAAAAATTGTTATGGTGCTTCCACTTGAAACTTTGTAAATAGTAAAACATATCATGTTTCTTCAATAATATTTGGTACCATAATCATTAATATCTCCACAACTTTATTTTGTGCAACTACAAATATAAGAATTTCTTGATTATTGCCTTTTTGTTTCCTTGATTTAGGGCACTTAATAGCAGAGGATGAGAGAATGTATCCCACCCAAAAGAAATCCAATTGGTTTGTAGATTCCAAGTCAAACATGATGTCATTGAGTTATTTATCATGCTCCTTTTTAAAGGTAAAAAAGATGTTTATGCTTATGCACTATGGTCTAGAAAATAATTTCAATTTTTCTGCCTATCATTCACTCACTCTCTCCACTGTATCTCCCTTTCTTCTCTCACAGACACTCTCTCTTCTTACTCTCTCTCAATTCTTACTCTATCGCTTTTACCTCTTACAATCTCCATCTATATTACTTCCCTCTCTATCTCACTATTTTATCCCTCCCTCCCTCCCTCCCTCCCTCCCTCCCTCCCTCAATACTCAAATGATAAAACATTCCCCCCAAGCCTTGTAGTATAAGGATTTATATAGCCTTTCAACCCCCTCCCCCCAAACCTCTATTCAACATACTTTGCTCCATCTGTGTTCGAACTTTGTGTGATGTCTTCTTGCATTTAGTATAGCCATGCAGAGCTTTTGGGGGAGGAGATGACATTGTTATGTTCAACAAGCTTGATGAGGACGGTATGGATGGGACCTAGTGATAATGATAGACTACTCACTCGGGGGGGAGATTAAGACTGACGCAATGGTGGCTAGCTACATACTCTCCTACTTGGAGGAATCGAGATGCCCTATTCTTGAGAGAAACTAGGGTTATCGTTTATTTATCGTGAGTCGTATCTTGTGGGATAGGACCCACCATGCTTTCATTACACTACTCTAATTACACGCAAGCAATTAGAATTCAAAGTGATACTATGAATTTAGAAATAGGTTTATTGCAATATATTATGGCTAAATTCATTAGAAGAGTAGGACCCATTACAAGTATAAAGGCTTATTGCATCTTAGAAAGAACTTTCTAGGGTCCTTACTCATCCTCAAAGGGTATAATGAGCTTAGTGTCTTCATCATTATTTGGTTCTTGGAATATATTGAATGCTGAACTTGTGCAAGTTCGCTTCTCTACTAGTTTCTTATCTTCTTGATCCAATTCAAGGCAATCGGCTTGGATATGGCCTAGCTCACTATAATGAAAACATCAATGAGTGGGGCATCTTCTTAGGTAGTGCCCTAACTATCCAGATTTATGGCACCTCTTTCCATGGTCCTTTGGATCATCAAAGTCTTCCTTAGAGTACCTTGAGAGGTAGTTACCTTCAAGACATTGGCCTCTATTTGAACTAATCAAAGCTTTGGCTCTAAGGAGAGTGACTTGAAGATCTGTAAAGAGACATGTTTGGGAAAGTTGCACAACTGCCATGTAGGCTTCGGCTTTGATCTAGTATTTTCTTGCATTATCAAATGGTATAGATGTTAATTTTTCAAGCCTTCTACTTCAAAAATTTGGATGTGAGCAGATATTTTATGATTTCAGAAGTAGAGCCTAGGGTTGAAGTTGATGTAGTCATGAAACTCAATTTGCATTCAATCAAGCTATGGTCTTTAAATGTGCGTACACCACGTTATGGTTGAAATGGCATTTGTCAAAAAGCTAATTATGAGGGTTAATAAACTCTTAGGGAGATTAGAAACCCTCAATGAGCTTTTCACTCATTGGTATCGAAAGCTCCCTATGTCACATTGACTAGGACATTTGTGGCAAGCATGGGTTCAATGTCAAGTGGCAAACAAGTGCAATTGAAGATTGAGTAATTGTGGTTGGGTCTTCTCAATCTCAATCATACCTTTCGCCCCACGCAACCTATCTTCTAGGCTCTCGATCAAGATCCAATCCTTGACTATTCTTATGAATTCATCAACTCTATTTGCAATCCACTTTCAGCACATGGTACATGAAATGAGATAGGTGCATATACAAAGAAGATGACTATGAACTTAGTTTTCTTGGCTTATCATACAGAGGATTTATGCCATTATTCATATATATATATATATATATACATGTGAATCACATCTTCACTAGTTAATAGTCACACATTTTTAAAAAATGCGAAAAGGTATTATGTATTAAAATGGGGATATAACGTGGGGTAATTACAAGTCCTTTTGAGGAAGCGTGTGTATAAATAAATAAATAAATAAATAAATATATGGAGAGAGAGAGAGAGAGAGAGAGAGAGCGCCTGGCTCCGGCCACTTATTAAGTTATAAGAAGTACGCCCCATTGGGTTATACTTTATAACGGAAAATTTTGGAAGATCGGAACGTTTTAAATGCTTTATATTTTAAAATCTGAAAATCTTTCATGAAAATTAGCAATTCATTCTACATTGGGAGTCGGGAGTCGGGACGAAGAGCCTGGGAACGACCCCTAAGAACAATGTGGACGTGACAGACTTTGCAGACTGACACGTGTCGTGCGTCGAAGCCATTTGACACATAGTCAGCGTCGGCGCGTTTGCCTCGCGCGGCCCGGCTACCAACCGGCTGTTGCCGGTGGGCCTACTATCCAATTCCCAGGTGATACGCACGTCAGCAAAATCTTCTTTTTTGGGATTGTGTAAAATGCACTTTTATCCAAAAAAAAAGAAAATAGAGAAGGCACGCGTTCTGATGATGCAAATGTGTCTTTATTAATATATTTAAATCTTACCGTATTATTTAAAAAAACTTGTTTTTTTGTTAAATTTCCAAATTCCCATGCGTACAAACTTCTTTGGACCCATCCTCCCTCCATGTTTGGAGAGTGGATCCACCTCATAAGATAGAAGCCCTTCTAGAGCCTGTCACCAATGCTCATGAAAATCTGATAATTCCTTTCAAAAAAACTAGGTTGACACGTGCAGCTCAATAAATGAAAGGAGTACGAAGTTCTATATGTAGTTCTTGCCACCTATTTGCACAAAATTTCGACTACATGTTTCTTGACATTCTTTCTTTGGTCAGTTTCGTATTCGTCTTGGGCTCTTTTGATGAAGAAGCCACACGGCCCTATGTTTAGAGAACTGTCTCTCCAAAATCTGTCATTTCTAGGCTTTGATTGAAGGTCTTGAATAAATAGCCTTGCCTGCATGCAAGGATAAAGGTTTTTCCTTTTTTAATAGTAATTTTAATAAAATAAATAAACAATAATAGTACTTTAAAAACTAAAAAAAAAGACATGAGAAAACATAGCATGCCGAAGAGTTGGTACAAATCTCTTCGTAATTAAATAATTATGGGAGAAGGTGCCATTTCCCTGTCCATTCAAAATATCCGATTTGTTGAAGTTTTATGTTTTCGTTTTTTCCAATACGTTCGAAAGTTCGTTATGCTTTCGTTTTAGCCATACATTCAAAAGATCATTTTTTCACTACTATTTAACTATTAACTAACATAAGTTTATCTACTAATAGTGCAACTATTAATTACATACTAACTATTACAAATACTATTGATATTACAAAAGTGTATCTAATTTACTAATTACACTAGAACTATTGAAATTACTAACGAAAACATAAATAATCATGTTGACTAATTATATATAATAAACTAATCACGTTGACTAATTATAGCAAGCTAATCTTGACAAAACTAACTATTCTAAGGACAGATGAAGACTAACTAATGATGTTGACTAATTATAATAAACTAAAAAGACGAATGACAAAATTGTTAAACTAATCCTAAAAAGAATGAATGACGAAGATTTGAATCTAACCTTAATAAGCTATAAAGATGAAGGAAAACATTGTTTAAACTAATCCTAAAAAGAACGAATGGCGAATATTTGAATATAACCTTTTGTCTTGCAAACGTGATGACCAAGGAACTGATATACGAGTCTCCACACACTTGTGTATGACCTTCCTCTCTCCTCAAATAAGAGACGAATTTCGTAGGAATGATCCATACTACTTAACTCTCCCTCCCCTTTATATAAGGTTAATGCTTCCCAACATTCAAAGCTTTTCTTTAAGTTTTTTAAAGCTTTTGTAGTTTACAAACTTGAAAAGTCTAAAAGCTTTCAAACGTTTAAGCTTTTCTTAAAAAGTTTTTCTTTAATTTTGGGTGTACGGTTATTTTTTAACCCAAAAAAATAACAAAAAGATAATTACAAAACGTCACATAACTACACCTATAATAGGCATTTTTAAACCCAAAAAATAACAAAAAAGATAATTACAAAATGTCACATAGCTGCACTTGTAAAAAGGATTGACATATCATATTTTCTACGCATTAAAAAATTTGGTCATGAAAAACCAAGGCAAGATGATTAAAGGTGGAGCCTAGAAGCTCATCAACTTCTTTGGTCCTTAGGGCCTCAGGCTTGGGAGCTCACAAAGTTTAAAGTCCCATTATGTGAATTGCCCTTTTAAATTTGTTAGTTGATGACTCTCTAAAGTCCCATTATGTGAATTATTCTTTTGAAGTTTTAGGAGAAAACCTACAAAATTTGTTAGTTGATGCCTCTCTAAATATAATTGTTTAGAATCTTCCAAACTTTAGCCTCTCCCGAGTCTTCTTCTCAACCATAAGGTCCTACACAAATGTCCACACAATAATACAAACAATTAAAATTGGCAAAGTCTCTGCACATATTCTTGTGAATTATCTTTTAAGAATTTGAGGAAACATTGGCCAAACTTTGAGTTTAAGGTCTTTGTATTGCTTTTGGAAAATGTGTGTTTTCTTGACCAGTCTTGTTGGAACCCATATACGAATCTTTCAAATAAAAATAATAAGTCTTTAAGGCATTTTCACGGTGTTTTTCCATCTTTTCAAAATGAGATGGTTTAAAATTTGAAGGCTTTACAAGGTCAAACAACCTAATCCACCTTGATTGAGTTGAACTATGCACAAGCAGTATTGCTTATAGTTAAATTAATGCAGTTCAATAGTAATTTAGAAGCATCAAATCTTCTAGATTACATCTTGCTTCACTTGGGGGGTGTGTATGTGTGTGAGAGAAAATGACCAAATAATTAATAAATGATACTATTTCGAGATGCCAATGTTGAAGAACAATAGATTGATGGTAGGGTTTAACCATTTCATGCTTTCTACAAAGCAAAACTTAAGATAAAGTTGAATAGTATATTAGATTGATGGTAGGGTTTAACCATTTCATGCTTTCTACAAAGCAAAACTTAAGATGAAGTTGAGTAGTATATTAGATTAGCAAGGAGTACATCATGGGCATGCAATAAATAGGAAGAAAGAACAAGAGTCCTTAAGAGATGGATAGGCAATGTTTGTACATGAGGGGTAATGCATGCCACCTACAAATATAACAAAGTGTATTGTTAGTGAGAGCTAAAACAACATATTTTGATTGCATATGCCAACAATATTTTTGGTTGCCATTCCCTCAATAGCCACAATTATCACATGATTTTGTTTCTTGATGATATCAATACTTGAGTTTGGCAACCCTAAGTATAGTAATCATGTACTATATGTTTCATAAAAGGAATATAGCTAATTTCTCTATCTATAGTGTTTACAGTCACTATTGGTGTTTCAAACTTGTCTTTGTCAAGCTCATATTTATAATTTATAATCTAAGAGGGCTAGATGCCAACATTAGGTATTTAGAAGTTTAACCATGTTAATTGTCCCAAATCTTGGATTGAAAATCATGATGGTGGTATTACCTAGTGTTCGTTATATAGCCACCATGTCTTATTATTTATTGCAATTCTTTCCTATCATCGACAAGTTTTCACTAGTGATTTGGTGGTAGGATGATTAGCTGAGAAGTTTGCATACATAACCATTTATGATGTATGAGTTATAGATTTTGAACATGCACTATCCTTTATAATAGTATGATATAGTCTAGCCACTAATATAGTATTATGCTGTGCAATAAAAGCATCATCGACACATTGTTGAGATGTTGAGCTCTACATGAGCTGGCATCCACTAGGCACCTTGATGATGTGGTAGGATATTATTCACAGGCATGTTAGGTGATCGACATGAGAATATGCTAGTGATTCTATAGTTGGACTACACCCGTGGAGTCCATCCTTGGTTATGGCATATTTATTGTGTCACCTCTTCTTTCCTTATTAGCGGGTTCACACTTAGTGAACATGTGTACTTATGTTGTGGTACTTTCATATTAGTCTTTTATTATGTTGTGGACTTAGTTTTTTTGTGTGGAAGATGAAGAATAAGATTTCAACCCTATCTCTTTGTGTTCACAAGTCTCCATTGCTTTTGTATGTGTGCTATTGGGTTTTGCACCTCTCTCTCCTCTTATCTATTTTCATGGTATCAGAGCCATCCCATAGCTAAGCAGAGCTCGATTGAATATTGAGTTGAAGATGTTGGAGCATGAAAGCAAGCAGTGGGTGTAAGAAGCTTCTCCACCTTGATTGATTCACCTTAAGTTATAGCTACATGAGGCTCTTGAGGCTAGCAAGGCTGCAGTCTATGATTCTAGTGAAACTTGGTGAGTAGGAAGAACAATGTATGTACTACAAATAGTTATTTTTAGCATCTGAGATAATTTTGGCCTTTATTTTGGACCTGCAAGTGGTCCTGAAAGTAATTTAGGATGTATTGTAGTATTGGTTATATCGACTGTTTTACAAGTGTGTAGGTTATAGATTTCAAAATTTATAAGGTTTCTAGCGTTTGCTGGGTTGCAGACATAAAAGGCATTTGTATATAGATTGCAAGTTTCAGTTATTATTATGCAGCTAGTGAAAAAGGTTGTGTGTTTAGCTGTGGTGTATATAGTATCATCTTGCTTGCAAATTGTAGTTTTTACAAGTTTGTTTGTTTTGTCAAAATGTCTGTCAACTTCAACCAAATTGTTAGTGAGAAGCTTGATGAGAACAATTGTCCTACACGAAAGTTTAGGATGTCAAATTTCCTAAAGAGCAAAGGTGTTTAGAATCACATTGAAGGAGACATGGCAGTAGCACCCGAAGTTCCTACGTGAAATGCTACTATAGAACAAGGCTAGAAAAGATTGGGAGCAGGCACATAGTAAACTCATGTATTGGTTGTCTATTAGTATCACATATAGCATTATGGGCCATTTGTAGAAATTAGATACCCGTGCTATTGCGTGGAAGAATTTGGCAAGGTTGTTCAAAGCAGTAAATATAAAGGTCAGAAAGTTGCAACTCAAGTCAAGTGAAAAGAGGAAACCTTCCATTAATGGTTATGCCTTGAAGATCAAGAGTATTGTGAAAGCTCTTAAATCTATCATTGTGGTAGTTGATGATGATGATATTGTGTATGCATGCTTAGATGGACTGGAGATGAATACAAGAGCTTTAGGTCACCTGTGATTATGATGTCGGAAGGGTTTTAGTTGAAAGGTCGTATCCACTGGGGATTAGAGAGAGAGAAGTAAGTAGAGAATAGGAGATAGAAGAGAAGAAAAAGAATAGACAAGAGGTACACAAGATAAAGACAAAGATCAATGAATCAAAGCACTATGTATTGAGAGAACCTGAGAAGATAAACAAAATCCTTGTTTAGGACTACTTGGAAGCAATCTCCAAGCGTTAGATCTCTTGGAGCTCCTTGGTAGACTAAAAATACGCACCAAACACTAGCTTCTTCTCTACTACTCAGACAACAAATCTGATGGTTTTCTTGGCTTCGAAAGGGGGATAAAATCCTAGGACATATGTTTAGAATTCTTTCAAATCACTCCTTCTTATTCTTGTCATTCTTTAAAGTGCTGTTTGTTGCTTGTAAACTGCGATCGCACGTTAGGCAATTTTGGAAGCCCTTCTTTTTGCATGAGATCTCCAAAACTGGTTGAAAAAGCAACTTGCTTTTTGCATATCACCCTATTCTAGAAGTTTTCTATGGCTTTTTAGGATATCTACAAGAAGAAATAATATCCAAAATAGGCTAAACTTGTCCAAAAATCCTGTAATTTGGAGCTAACCATACTATGCACACTAGCACTAATGACTAAGATGACATTGACTCTCTAGATTAATAAGAAAGATGGATGATGATGCACTCTAGGGTTTTTCACATCGTGTTCGTATAGCGGTACGACATTCATCACCTCTGAATCTGCACATCCTCCGGTATGTGCCAAAGTCCTAGTTGTCACCAGATTCTAAGTCCTCATCCTCTACAACCATATCCTTTGCTTCTTCATCTTCCATATCTTCTTGGCTAGCCCTTGTATCATGGCCACTATTTTCTTTCAGTTCTGGCAACTCATAAGTAGTAGATTCCCACCTCTTGAATAAATTGATTCTTTTCCTTGCTACCGAAAGTTTTATGTCTGTTCGATCTAGTTCATTTAATGCATAAGTAGCATTATCAAACACCTTCCTTACCACATAGGGTTCGAACCATCATTTGGAGACTTTACACATGGCAATATGCCCGTTGTCTAAACTGTTGTCATAAACCAGTACCCAATCCCCATCTTGTATGGTTATTGGCCTCAATCTATGTCTTTTGTCAAACCGTTTCTTGTTCTGTATCCTTGCCGCCCTTAACTTTGCAACTGCTGCCTCTATGTCTTCTGACTTTCTTTCCAACTGTCTAATATGTAAGGCCAACAACTCCTCTCAATTCAACTCCTCTTCCCAAGGTAGCTCACTCCATGTAACTCTCATCTCTTCTGGCATGATAGTTTTTTGACCGCACATCAATTCACTAGGCATATATCCTATAATAGCACTATGAGTTGTTCTGTTAGCCCGCAAAGCATAAGGGAGCAATCGTGGCCACTCTTTTACCTTCTCTTCACATGATTTTGCTAATGTCTTCACAGTAGGTGTATGATCTTTTTCACTTTTTCCATTTCCTTTAGGGTTATAAGTTGAAGTGAAAGCAAGCTTTATCCCTAGTCATGCAAAGAAATCATCAGCTTCATTTGCATTCTGTTCACCCCTATCTGCTGTAGAATTTCTTCTTAACACATTTCCACAAGTATCTATCTTTTAAGAAAAACCTATAGGCTTTCCTCTTGATCTTGTTAAACTCCTCATCCAACCACTCATCTCTCTTTGTTAATGTACTAAGGTATTGACTAGTTCTCAGCTACTCTCCTGCATGTTTGTATTCTAGAAACACTTCTACACAAGATACATAACATCTAAAGTGTTTTCTTTTTGTTGTCCAAGCATCTGCCAATGCTGTAGCAACTCCTTGCATTGCTAAATTCACTCTTACAACACTTATACTACTTGATAAACTAATTGCTGTATTTACTGCATTTAATGTTGTCATTGCACTCATGATAGCTGTACCTGTAGTTATAACAACTTCCAATTCAATTTCACCAATCAAAACATTATTTTCAGCTGCAAGAAAGTCATCTTTTTCCTCTTCCTCATCCATCGTTCCATCTTCGTTCTCATATAGCGTGCTCGAGATAACATATCTGCCACCACTGGGTCATCTCTTCCTGCAACATGCTAAAATTCAGGGTTCAAAGATTTGATGTATGCAATCCACCGGAGCATAGCAATGTCCAAGATAACACAACTAGTAATCATACTCAATACTGGAAAACGATCAGTCTCAATGACTACACGAGCACCCATGAAATACTCCTTATCACATTTAAGGACTGTCACAACTCCCCATAATTCTCTTTTTACCTATGGATACCTTCTTTGTCGTTCAGTCAATACTTTAACACAAAATCAAATCCCATATATTTTCCCTTCCTCATCATCTTGCCCATTTCCCACCATCCAATCCCCATTGGGCTTGTATCAAGTATAATAATGTTAGGTTTTCCATGTGAATAATAAGCCTTTCTCAATGTAGAAGTAGATTTCAAGAGCCATTTCAATTTCTTCATTGCTTTTTGATGCTTCCTTTCCCAGTGAAACCTGTGATCTTTTCTCAAGAGTTGATATAGAGCATCAACAACATGTGAAAAGTGAGGGACCATATCAAATAAAACACACATGTATCCAATAATCTATGCACCTCATATACATTCGTGCATACATCTTGCATTTTATCAATCCCATCTATTTTTGCTGGTGTTGGTCTTTGCCCATAAGGCTCACACATATGCCCAACAATCAAAACCTCTTGAACCCCGAAGACTAACTTTTGTCCAAAAAGAGTTAAATGCACCTCTTCTAGATGCGTCAAAATCCTTTCACAATCAACAATATGGTCTGCAACAAACTTCACGCACCCACGAGCATCCATCTCTTCATTCTTTTTATCCACTGCACACCCTTTGATTAGAACATCATCCAAGAAGGGCATTGTCAATTGTGGTATAAAATCCATGAGTACCCTATTCATAGCATTTGTCATGTGTGCCATTGAGTTCTTTCCACCTTGCGGGAGAGCACACATCCGTACTAACCCCAAGGGAGTGTTCATGGTTGTGATATCCCTGCTCTCAACTGTAAGTTGAAATTGTTCATACCCTAAGTAAAGATCACCAAAGAATAGATCGATTTGCCTGCAAAAGCCTCTGCAAATTCATCAACTACAGGACATGCACTCACATTTCAAATGGTTACTTTATTGACCAGCTGCATGTCTTGAATAAATCTCAAATCCCCATTCTTTTTGGGCATAATAAACCAACGATTTGAGTACAGGGCTAAAGGGGGCTCCAAGATCTTCATGTGAATCTTTTCATTTAGCAAATCCATTAGCTTTGGCAAGTAAGCTTTAGGCACTAGAATAGGCCTCAAGTTCCATGGTACATGTGGCACAATGAATATTACCATATGAGAGACAACATTTAGATCCATACAACCTATTTCAGCTGGCTAAAATGCAAATGCTTTCCCATGCCTAGCCAACATCTGTATAAAACAATCTGTTTTAATAGGAAAAAGAAACCCTTCTACACCAACTTTCAATTCCTATAATGTTTCAGTAGTATAAACTGATGACCTATATCTTTAGGATCCCATAAACTTGGCTACCTTGACACTTTCTCATATAGACTTTCACTGTCTGGTGGAAGCGGCAAAGCAACTAGTTTCACCTTTTTGTCAACCGTCTTATATTTTGTCTCCACAATTACTTCAACCCATTGTAATCCTTCTTGTTGAGCATACAATGCTATAGCATCATACTTGTTCAAAGAACATACTGACAATACTCTATTTTTAGCCTCATTTTTTGCATGTATAGTTGTTAAAATTTCAGCCATAGTGTTGGTATTATTTATCCCATAAAAGAGGCCTAAAATGCCTTTATTTTCAGCTAACAACTCTAATGCTCTTAGATAGGAGTTTAGCCTTGCACATAGCTTCCATAGGCTTAAATTGACATGAACTATTTGATATAAACTGAGAATAACCAATAGTAAATACATGCTTCATTCCATCAAGAGGCGAGTACATCCTCTAAATAGCACTAATGTAGATCAATTTCCTTTTGAAAAGCATAATGAGATTTCCAATGAGATCATTCCATGCCTTGAGTTGACCACATTGCCAAACTTCCTTGATTTGCAAAGTATGGACCATGTGCTTCAAGTATATGCTGCATAATAAGAAAGATTAGAAACCCAAAATGATGATATTTTTTTGTAGTGGTGACAATACTGACCATGTAGTGTGTTATGCTATTTGTAGTTTATGGCTCCACCATGGACTTATGAAATTTAGCAAAACTGTCTCTTTAAATGTATTGGCATCACCATCCCTAAACCTCAACTTTTGTATAAGAGCTGCTAATCTATCTAGGTGTATCCACACTTCTGCCATCGCAATTCTTGTTCATTCCCCATTACTCCAATCCGGAACAACAAGGTGCAACTTTTTCCATGCTTCATACTTCTCTGGTTGTTTTACAAGTATATTGCCTTCCTCATCTCGAGGTGGATATATAAACTTCCTAGCCTTGGGTCCACCAAAGCATGGTATACAAGGGATATTTCCATTCTTGCCCAATTTTTTCTCGTCCTTTTTTATTTCTACTTGGCCCACATGGAATCCAACTTCAGAGAGGACTTATTCTACGTTCTTGCATCATATAGCATCAACTTCTGACATGAGCTGTATCTTGTATGCAAGCATATATATTCATATACTAGCTTCTCAATTATTCTAAAAAAATGGCAGATGATTTTTGACTCCGAGAAGTGCTTAAAAATAGCCAAAAAATCCGAATTTTAGAAAAAAATAGACTTCGTCGAAGGCGACAGCTACAATCAGTACGATTTTAAGCGGCAATGCCCAAAAGTGCTTTAAAGACCCATCGAGCAACGGTTGGGGAATTTTCAAAATTTCTCAGCATGTCAGACAAGACTCTGGACAATGCCTGGCAGTGGGGGACTTCAAGATGGACACCGAGGAATTTTCAGATCACGAAACGGAGGCTGGACGATTGAATGGGGATGCCTAGGAGGCCAAGGACCACAAAGGCCAAGTATAAATGGACTTAGGAAACCCCAAAGGGTGTGACCCTTAGGGGCTTCCTTTGAGGGGGCCCCAAATCGATTTCGTGGGGGGGGGGAGGGGGTGCAATTTTTTCGTGACGATTTGTGGGAGGGGGGCTATGGGAGCTTCAAAGCATCCCCCAACAGATCAGATACATGATCTTCCTCCTGTCTACTCTCTCTATCGCCTGACTTCGTGCACGAGATGGCTGCCCAATTGCTGAGTTCCAGTTTTAGTCTTTCTCTCTCCTCTTCTCTCTCATGAAAGAGGCAATTCATGTGGGAAGAATCAAGAAGAGAATTAGGTGGTGAACGCTTGTCCCAACATGGTACGGATCACTCCTGAATCAATGGAGGGCTAGAGTTGGCTGTTCGAAGGTGGGACGAGCCTTGAATGAGGGCTGATTTGTAGTCCCAAATCATATTTTAAAACCCGCAAAGAATGAAAAAAAGGCTATTTTACAAAGGAAAATGTTTTTTTTTTAAAATATTTGATTGAGCCAATGTTGTTCTTATGGAGTGAAAATTGGTAGACATGCTGATACTATTTGTTCTATGCTTTCATAGTGAAAAAATCAGAAAACATAAATTCAAAATGCTGGAAATAATTTTTAGAAACTCGTAAAACACGGTTTTTATGAGAAAAATGGAGTTTTTGGTGTTTTCGGGTGGGATAAACCAATACACATGGGATAAAATGCTAATAAAATCTATCTTTCTGATGTTCTAAGAATTAAGAGCCATAATTTTGAAAATATATCAAAATTTTATTGGAAAAATAGAGGAAAATGAAGAAAAATAGAAAACAAATAGGAATATGCCTTAGAAAAAATATAATAAGTGGTTGTGAGTGTATGGTAGATGCAGAGCATGAGGTTTGGCCTCAATTTGCCTTATCTTTTTGTCATAGTGCGTGATTTATTACTTTTCATACATTAAACCATGACAAAACAACATCTATACACCCATGCAACGAAGTAAAACCTAAACGATGAGGGGGAGGAGGATTTTGTGCAACAGTTTGAGGGATGAAATAATACAAATTCTGATTGTTTTTTCTATGCATAGCATTTAGGAAACAACCTATTTGGAAATAAGGGATCTCGTAGCACAAGGTTTGCCTTGGTACTAGATTCTTACAATGAAGCATATACGTATTAGTTGGAATTCATGAAAAGACTATTTGCGTACCAGCACATAGGCTGATTTCGAAACATAACTGTTTGTGCACGATGAGACATCCACTATTGCATTGATCATACATATGGTATCAACTCCTGGAAATGCATAGCAGTTGTTTGAATTATAGTTGAGCCATGCTTGAGAGGGTGAGATTCCCTTTGCTGTAGGTTAGTTGTTTAATTCTTGGGGAAAATTATTGCTAAGGAAACATGGTATATCCTGGATCTCACTGAAAAAAAGAGGAGTCTTGTGCGAATGTGTTTATATGTAAAAGCAGCACATTGGGGGGACCAATCCCCAAGATGTAGGAGAGCTGAAGTGGGGCTGGGACAATCAGCTGATGGGGTGCCTCTTATGCATGTGATACGTGGCACTTATTGCCAATATGTGTGGGATACCCCCTTTGAGGGGTTTTGGGGAGGTGCTGTTGGACTCTTATCCAGCTACAAACGCAATATTAGATGTATCTAGTGTGCATTTAGTTATTAAGACACTCTTGGCCCGGGAGGCCATGTGGTGGTGGAGTTTTCTGTTGTGTGCATGAGGTCTGGCTAGTGCCATAGCTAGTGCCGGCCCATTTTTGGTCCCATCAGTGGTACGCTTGTCGGGAGCCACCTCAAAGTGGTGGTTTCTGAATTTAGGGTCTTTTGGGACCTACTTGTTAGTTGATGTCCTTTGAAGAGATCTGTCAAGCCGAACTCCAAAAACATGAGAGAGCCGAGAGGGCTAGACAGAGGGCCGAAATCAATAGTCATTATTCTCCTAAAAGGAGTAGTCCTAAACCTATTCAAGGGCGGGTCTTAGTAACCTTAGCCTGAATCAAAGTCCGTCAGGAGGTGGAAGTTCTAGTACTTCTCCCCTGTCGATTAATCTGCCTACTTTGAGTGGTGTGACAACTTTGCTTGTCTCGATTCCATTAGCAAATTCGATCATTGCCATGTCACAATCTATTGCAATCCCTGCGAAAACGACAAATTTGGCAGCCTTAGGTTTTTCCCTACCCATTTTTAATGGGTTAGTAGAAGAGGATGCAGAGCTTCATATAAGGGAGTTTCAAAAGTTGATGTTTAACTGCCGCATCCAAGATGAAGGGCATCTAATGATGTTCTTCAACATGACCCTGAAGGGAAGGGCAGCTATATGGTATCACAGCCTTGAGGTCGGAACCATAACCACCATGGAATTATTTTATGAAGCCTTTCGAAGGGAGTTCACCCCTGAGAGGGGTGGCCAATATTGGCTACGCGTGTTGATTTTGACATGCCAAGAACCGCATGAAGATATACGAGCGTATGCCAAGAAGATCAAAGAGGTTTTTCGTAAATTGGATGCCTCTACCCCTATCCCACTTACTGCCCAGTTACAATACTTCTTGCATGGTCTTGATTTTAACATCCAGGTGTAGCTGAGTAGTATTACCTTGGCGGATATAGACACTGCCATTAGACGAGCGCAAGAAATAGAATCCCGACTGCAAGCGGCCTATGTTTCTCAAACCAATCCCAATATGGTGTGAAGATTGTGGGAGAGAAGGAAGGAGTCTCACTTGTAGCTTTCTTGCTTGCACAATGGGAGAATACACACAAGGGTGGAGGCTGAAAACAGTTTTCCTCTTCTTAGTTTGTGTAAGCCAAAAGAAGTCTGATACAAAGAAATAGAAGAACCCTATATATGGGTCTCAAACCAAACTCAACTAACTAAGGTGGCATACTAACTGAGCCACGAACTAGAGTAGATAAGGATAGCTGTCATGTAGCTATTATTCATGGACGGTGTACCAACCGCATCTGCAACTGACAAGTCGGTGACATAAATGCACAACGGTCACCCTGGCATATCGCGAGTGGAGCTCGATATCTCAACACTCCCCCTCGAGCTCAATCCCAATTCTTGCACACCAAGCAGGTCTCTGAACTTGCGCAGCTTCTCTGCGCCCAATGCCTTCGTGAATATGTCAGCTACCTGATCCTCTGTGCTGACATAAACTAGATCAATAAGACCTAGTAAAACCCTCTCTGGCACATAGTGATAATGCACCTCAATGTGCTTTGTTCTAGCATGATAGACTGGGTTATTTGCCAAGTGTATACTACTCATGTTGTCACAATAAATGACAACTGGCCCATGTGTAGGCTGATGCATATCATAAAGTAGCTTATGCAACCAAGCTACCTCACATGCAGCCATCGCTGCACCCCTGTACTCGGCCTCTGTGCTCGACAAGGCAACTATAGGCTGTTTCTTGCTGCTCCAAGTGACTGCAGCACTCCCAAAAGAGAACACATATCCACTGGTAGATCGTCTATCAGAAATGCTACCAGCCCAATCAGCATCACTGTATCTATGCAACTGTATCTGAACCCCAGTCTCATAAAATAGTCCATACTGCAATGTGGACTTCACATACCTGAGTATGCGTCTAGCCGCATCCAAATGCGGTTTCCTTGGAGCTTGCATAAACTGACTTACCAATCCAACAACATAGCTCAAATCTGGCCTGGTAATAGTCATATAAATCAAGCTTCCTACTATGCGTCTGTACATAGTAGGGTCTTCCAGAAGCTCACCTGCATTTGTGCTCAGCTTCACATTCTGCTCCAAAGGAACTGAAATAGGCTTACAGCCTGTCATCCCATATTTGGACAGCATGTCCAATCCATACTGCCTCTGCAAGAGCTGTATCCCACTTGGTGATCTAATCACCTCAATGCCCAAGAAATAACGCAGCTCTCCCAAATCCTTCATCTCAAACTTTTGCTTCAATAGCATTTTCACATGAAGGATATCTTCATCACTGTCACCTGTCATAATCAAATCATCAACATAAATGACAAGCAACATAATACCTTTCTCTGTCTTTCTCACATAAAGTGAGAAATCTGCCTTGGAAATCTGAAAGCTAATAGTGACAAGATACTGCCCTATCTTGTCAGACCATGCTCTAGGTGCTTGCTTCAAGCCATACAAGGCTTTCTTCAACCTGCAAACAAACTCAGGATGAACAGCATGCACATAACCTGGTGGCTGCTCCATATAGACCTCTTCTTGCAAATCACCATGCAAGAAGGCATTCTTTACATCCATCTGATGTAAAGACCATCCCTTTGATGCAGCCATAGCAATGACTGCTCTTACGATTGCCATCCTTGCAACCGGACTGAATGTTTCTTCATAGTCAATGCCATATGTTTGTGCATATCCCTTGACTACTAATCTTGCCTTGTATCTGTTCACAGAACCATCTGCATTGTGGTTCACCTTATAAACTCACTTATAACCAATTGCATTCTTACCTTTAGGCAAAGGTACCAATTTCCATGTAGCATTTGCTTCGAAGGCATCCATTTCTTCATCCATGGCTTTCTCCTATTTTTCTTTTTCCATGGCTTGCTCAAAAGAAGTGGGTTCTGGTTCCTGTATCACTTTGACCATATATACATAGTGAATGGCTGTAAATCCATCATATGTCAGCCTATCCACAGGATACCTAACTCTGGTTGACCTGCGCAAAGTAGGTTCACTCCCAGGTGCTCTCAAAACATCCCTGGTCTTCCTTACTCCAGGTGTAACAATAGAAGGAATACCCAACTCATCATCAATGCTCTGTTCTGAGCCACTGGATTCACCATCCACATAAGAGTGACCTGCATTCACATCAACCATGGGCTGATCTACCTTCTCTTTTCCTTTTCGTGACACCTGCATACCACTATTTGCACTTCCTTGAGAAGATTCTCCTGATCTCAATCTGCCTGTCCATGGCGAAGAATGTGAACCACTGCTAGAGGACGCTCTAGGTCCACTAATATCTTGTGACTGCTGTTGAGAATTCTATGCAGCATTACCATTTTGTGCATCTACATCATCTATCACATTTACTGGTTTATACTAGCTACTCATCTCATCAAAAACAACATCTCTGCTCACTGTAAACTTACGAGTAGAAGGGTTATAGCATCTATACCCTTTTTGCTGCAGAGAGTAACCAATAAAGATGCACTTCTCAGCTTTTGGATCCAACTTGGATCTCAACTCATCTGGCACATGTACATAGGCAATGCAACCAAAAATTTTCAAATGAGAAATATGTGGTTTCCTACCAGTATACCTCTCCTCTGGAGTCATCCCATGTATTGCTGCAGTGGGAGTCCTGTTCATTATATAGACTGCTGTAGCAACTGCTTCAGCCCAATAAAAATCTGGCATATCTTTTTCATTGAGCATGGCACGAGATACCTCTCCAATATGCCTGTTTTTCCTTTCTGCAATTCCATTTTGTTGTGGGGTATGACTACATGAATATTGCTGCTTTATGCCATGCTCCTGTAAAAACCTCGCAAACTCATTTGAGAGGTACTCTCCCCCTCCATCTGACCTTAGGCATTTTATTTGCAGGCCTGTTTCTTTTTCAACCATAGCTTTAAGAGTTTTGAAATGCCCAAAAACTTCACTTTTCTTTTTCATAAAATACACCCAAACTTTTCTGCTATAGTCATCAATAAAAGTGACAAAATAATGACAGCCTCCAAGAGATGCAGCTTTAGTAGTCCACACATCAGAGTGGATTAATTCCAATGGCTTCTTACTCTCTTGAACATGTCTAGGAAATGGTTTCCTTGCCTGTTTTCCAAGCTGACAGGCTTCACATACCTTATGCATTTCTGCAACCTTGAATTTAGGCAATCCTGCAACAATGTTTTGGGCCTGCATTGATTTAAGTCGCTGTACATTAACATGACCAATGCGTTTATGCCTGATATCAATATCTGCAACTACACCGGTCCCATGTGCAAACATTGCTGCACTCAATTCAGGCATGTCTGCATCCAATGTAAACATTCTGCCCTTCTTCTTTCCTTTTGCTATCAAGAGACCTTTATTTTTCATATCCTCAACAAAGCATCCATGAGGATTAAATTTGACCTATAAGCCCTGCTCAACCATTTGACCAACAGAAACCAAATTCTTGGTGATATTCGGGACATGAAATACATCGGACATGTATTTCTTTTTCCCATCCTGCATAGACAAGGGAATTTTTCCAATCTGCACAATAGGATGTGCAGTATCATCACCAGTCTCCACAAATCCTGGTTTTTCCATTTTCCTTGCATCCTCCATCCATTCTGCATGACCTGTCATGTGGTTTGATGCACCTGAGTGTACATACCATACATCGTTGCTTTCTTCTGCACTTGTCACAGAATTGTTCATGTGATGCACCATAAACAAATGCTCATTTCTGTCATCACCCTGTCTACTAGAAGATGCATAATTTCCTTGTTGCAGTTTTTCATTCATGATGTCATTCTGCTTTTTATAGCAGTCTTTAGCCATATGACCCATTTTACCACAGTAGTAGCATTCAACATTGCTGTTTGCATTTTGGCCTCTTTGCCATCCACCACGACCTCTTTGGCTCCCCCTACCTCTAGAGTTACCACGTCCTCCTCCATAGGACTGGTTTTCTTGAGTTTGCTGCATATTTTGATTTCTGCCACGGCCTCCAAATCGGCTTCCTCTACCTTTGCCTCTACCTCTTCCAGCATTTGAGTAGAAGACAGTTTCTTTTGAAGTTCCTCCTGAAGAAGATGCACCACCATTTCTTTGCTCCTCAGAAATTAGAAGAGCAATCAACTCCTCAAAATCAGGAAATCTTTCACGAACTGAAATGGATGTCCGAAACTGTGCATAATCCTTTCCTAGACCATTCAAGGTCACAGAAACTAAATCATCATCTTCCACTGGCGACCCAATGGAAGCAAGTGCATCTGCAATCTTCTTCACCTTCATGTGGTAGTCATTGATGCTTATAATTTCTCTTTGCACATTATGCAACTCTTGCTTGAGCTGCATTTTCCTGGCTTGAGTATTTGTGCTGTACATTTTTGACAAAGTATCCCATACCTCCTTTGGCGTACTTGCATCCTGAATATGCACAATCATAGAGTCTAAAATACTGATAGACAGCCAGTACATAACTTTCCTGGCTCTCTCATGCCATGCTTTGAATGCCTGCATTTGCTGTTGATTGGGAACATCAGGAAGAACTGGTTCTTCTTCATTTCCTGCAACAAATTCCCAATATCCTTTTCCCATAAGAAAATTCGTCATTCTAAACTTCCATGCTTGGAAGTTGTTCTTGTCAAGCTTTTCAGTTACAATCTGTGAAAGAGAATCAGACGCCATTACAGAACATTGCAAAAAATTCTGTCACTGCAAAAAACACAGTTTCACCCTTACAAGGGCAAATCTGCAAGACTGGCGAAAGTGGTATTTGACCACACAGTCACTTCCTAGTGACGATTTTGCATAAACAGGAACCAAGGATGATTTTGTAATTCCCAATGTCTCTGCACATAAGCATACAATGCAATTTCTGTGGTAACTTTTCACCGACCTGTAGAACAGTGGTCGCACAGCATAAAACTGGGCCTTTTCCTGAGTGCGTGCAGAAAACTTCCGCCTCCAAAATAGGCCTCGAAATGGCCTCAAATAAAAAAAACAAGGTCGCAGAGGGCTAAAGCCCCCACTCGCAGCATATACTGCCCTCTTGCTTCACCGCGAAGGGCGTCTCAACCTGAGACAATGCACTCCTGCACTCTTCGGCTGTGCTGCATGCAGAGACTTGCTCCTAAAACAGAAAATGAAAGCAACACTGCTCCTCTTACCAGAACATCGCGAGCTTGGCTTGCTTTCTTGAGCTCCTTACCACGAACAAGGCTCTGATACCATGTCAAGATTGTGGGAGAGAAGAAAGGAGTCTCACTTGTAGCTTTCTTGCTTGCACAATGGGGGAATACACACAAGGGTGGAGGCTGAAAATAATTTTCCTCTTCTTAGTTTGTGTAAGCCAAAAGAAGTCTGATACAAAGAAATAGAAGAACCCTATATATGGGTCTCAAACCAAACTCAACTAACTAAGGTGGCATACTAACTGAGCCACGAACTAGAGTAGATAAGGATAGCTATCATGTAGCTATTATTCATGGACGGTGTACCAACCGCATCTGCAACTGACAAGTCGGTGACATAAATTCACAACGGTCACCCTGGCATATCGCGAGTGGAGCTCGATATCTCAACATATGGGTCTAGCATTGGGAAATAATTCGCAACCGATCAATGGCAATGGAAGCCAAGGGATAGGGATGGCCAACCCTAACAGGAGAGGGAACGTGGTGCCGAATGTGCCTTTATTGCCAGCTCCACCTAGTGTGACTATGCCTATGGCTAGTCAGATGCCTCCAAATGTGGGAGGCCAAGCAGCGAACCCCAAGGTCGTTCCTATGGGTTAGCAACCAATGCAACCAATGCCTAATCGAATTGTGTGGCCAAGGGACCAACGAGTAGAAGATTAGGGCTATGAGTCGAGTTTGTCAAATGTCCTTAGCAAAGTCAAGGACATGATGAAGCACTACATGGATATGATCTCTGAACAATATCGGAAAATAGCTATTGATGTTAATTTCTTAAAGAAACAACATAATTTGATAGGGAGTCGACACCCCGAAGAGGGTGCACCCTCTAGATTCAGCTACAAATAGTGTGGTGGGAAACATTATCCACGTAATTGCCCAAATGTCAAGTGTGACATTTGCGGGAAGTTCGGCCATTTAGCAACTACCTGTTGGAGCAAGATCAGTTTCCTCTAGCAAGGCAGTCGGCAACTAGGACTTGTTTATCATCGTATGCAAGGAAACAATTTCCAGCAAGATGATGGGCCGAAACAAATACTCCAAAGGGGTAAGGCTACTGTCAAAGAACTGCTAGGAGATAGTGGGGTGAGCCTCATCGAGGTTGTGCAAGTTAATGGCACTTAAGCTTCTAGCCTACGTGCCATAACAAGAGGCCAAAAAAATAGAGAAGGTGACAAAGATAATGTAAAACTTGTTGACGAAAATCCTAGGCAGGATGATAAAGGAATGCAAGTTCTAAATCTTGATAAGGAAGGGGGACCTCTGAAGCCAATAGAGAGTAAGGCTGACACCAAGAGAGATAAAGAGGTGTTGAGAAAGAAGGTGAGAGTTAAAAAAGAGGCAATAAAGATGGTGCAACGTCCTAAAGAGCAGATGGTTTGGCGCGAGAAGCGAGCTTTAGCAAATTATCACAAATTTGATTTAGCTAGCTTCCTTTCTGATGTTAAACCAGACATGAATCTCTTGCAACTAATCAATCTGTCGCCAGGAGTACACAAAGAATTTAAAAAGACCTTGTGTACGGGTTATATCTTAGAACCCTTGGGAATATCGTGGGTAGGGGATGACTGGTTTGAACATGCCGAAAAGCACTGCCCAAGGGTTGCAACCTATGTTGATGGAATTCTAGTGGGTAATGCTATCATCAACATAGGATCCTCAGTTAATATTATGAGTTATGAATTGATGGAGAGGTTGGGTCTTGTGATTCAGAAATATGCCTTCACAATCCTTAGAATGGCTGACGATAGGCTGAGACAACCGGAGGGCTGCATTACTAAAGTCCACATGACAGTTGCTAACATAGAATGCCTGTTGGACTTTAGGGTAATTCGATTTGCAGGGCGTCCGAGTTTCCAAGTATTGCTTGGTCGAACTTGGATTTTGCAAGCAGACTATCAAGTAGATATACCTGCTAGTAGATTGATATTTGGCAGAGGTGTAGACGTGTGGTAGTCGATGCATATCCTGAATCACCTCAAAGTAGCAAGCTCCCCTGTCTTCTATAGAGTTAGAGACAATGGAAGATGTGTCTACAAGTGAGACGTCATCGATTGACGAATCCAAAGAGGGATCGACCATAGAAGACCTCTATCAAGTAACGCTGAATAAGCCATTAGAAGCTCAAGATAGAATAAGGGACACGGATATTATCGAGCTAGACCTTGGTATGCCAGACGATGAGTGGCCAATAAAGCTAGGGTCCATGCTTAGTGCGGAGGAATGAGAGGATTATGTCACTATGATCCAAGAGTTCCGCAATATTTTTGCTTGGAGTTACGATGAACTTAAGGGCATTCCTCCCAGCCTCACTCTCCATACGATTCCATTGAAGGAAAGAAGCTATCCTGTGCGACAGAAAGTCAGGCAAATGCCATTTGAGTTGCAGGATGGGCTATTCGAGGAGTTACAAAAATTACGGAAAGTGGGTTTGATCTTCCCTGTGCAACACACTGAATGGTGTTCACCAGTTGTGATCAGGAAGAATAAAAATAATCAAATCTGGCTGTGTGTGGACTTTTGAGAGTTGAACAAGCAAACGGTTAAGGATTACTACCCACTGCCCTTTATCGACTAGATTCTGGATCAATTGGCGAGTAGGGAGATATATTCATTCATGGACTGTTTTGCAAGCTATAATCAGATGGTAATTGTAGAAGAGGATAAGCTCAAATCGACGTTCATAATAGTCTTTGGGACTTTGTGTATCATGTGATGGCATTTGGTCTATGCAATGCGCATGGTACTTGGCTATGAACTGCGATAAGACCTTTGGTGACATTTTCCCTGAGGAGCTGAAGGTATTTATTGATGATTTAGGGGCAGCCACTGTGAGAGAAAGGTAGATGATTATTTTACGAAAATGTTTTGAGCGATGCAGACAATTTTGCATAGCTCTCAATCCGAGGAAGTGAGTTTTTGGCGTACCTTATGGGCTCCTTGGGCTTCTGTTGGGCCATGTAGTTAGCTTGGTAGGGATTGTGACAGATCCTGAAAAGATCAAAGCTATAGTCGCCATGAGTCCTCGACGCACCCCCAAAGAAGTCCACAACTTTCTATCATCAGTTGGATATTATCGATGGTTCATAAACGCTTTGGTAGAAAGAACGTTGCCATTGAAAAATATGTTATCCTTCAACTGTTTATTTATGTGGAGTGACCCTTGTAAGGTGGCTTTCAAGGATATAAAGCAAGAACTCACAAGAGCACCTTTGTTGAAAGCACCGAAGAGGGGTGAAATTTTTATATATTTTCAGCAGCTACCATGCATAGAATTAGTTGATGTTTAGCGCAGATGTGGGAAGAGAAGTGGTATCACCTGATTGCTTTTGCCAGTCGAAAGCTGGGTGTATCCAAAGTTAATTATACTTATATGAAAAATTTGTGCCTTGCGATGGTCTTTGCAACTAAAAAGTTCAGGCAGCACTACATCCTTTATGAGAATGTTGTCGTTTATACGAAGGCAGAAGGGCCATGACTGCTGATGAATAAGCTACAACCGCTCGATCGTTTGGCAAAGTGGTTAATCACTTTGCAAGAGTTTGAGTATAGGTTAAGAGCAAGCCACCCAAGTTGTAGGGTATCGTAGAGTGCCTTATGGACTTTGGGGAACCAAAGGAAGCTCTGGCTGAAGGTAGTGACTGGGACTCATTGTTCAGGATTGACATGACATCTATTCCCTCCTGGTATGCAACGATAACACATTATTTGTCAATGGGAGAGACTGGAACTGGTCTATCAAAGTCAGAAAAGTGAAAGATCAAGCATCAAGCTACTTTAAAATTCATAGTAATCGCAGGCACGTTGTATCAGCAAGGGGTAGATGATATCTACCGTCGATGCGTAATGCGTGACGAGGTCCCTTTCCTCTTAGAAGAGTGCCATGACTCTGCTTGTGGAGGTCATTTTGTTGGGCGGATAACTGTGCAAAAAGCCTTGAGGGTGGGATATTGGTGGCTAGCCATCTTCCAAGATGCATTCGAGTACGTTAAAAGATGTGACATCTGCCAATGACATGATAGCCAAGAGAATAGAAAGTGACCACTCACTCCTATTATGGCGATCCTTTCGTTTGAGCAATGGGGGATCGACTTTGTGGGCCTTGTTACTCTGTTGTCCACTGCACAGAAAATATATATTATTATAGCAACTTATTATTTTACTAAGTGGTCAGAAGCACGTGCAACACGGCAAGATGATGCAAAGGAAATTGCCCAGTTTCCTATTAGAGCAAATAGTATGTCGATTTGGTCTGCCAAAAGAAATAGTATTGGACTGGGGGACACATTTTTTGAACAAAGTGATAAAAATCCTGACTAAGGCTTGGCACATCAAGCACAATAAAACAACCCCCTATAACGCGTCCCTGTAGTCTTTAATGATGAGGGTGGGATGGAGCCTAAAGTTCATCCTTTGAACATGCTGAACTTTGATTATCATAACTACAAGTAGAGGATGGTGGGCTATATAAACCCATTTTGGATGTACACATTGTACTTTGATGGGGTGTCCAGGGGTCCTACCAAGAAAGGGAGCATAGGGGTCGTGATTCAAGATCCTTGACGTAGAGTTGTCATGAAGTTAGCTGTTTTTCTTGGGGTTGGATTTACCAACAACATGGCGGAGTACAAAGCTCTTATTATGGGCCTGAATATTGCTAAGAAGGGCGGTGTTTGTCAGTTGTTAGTAAAGGGGCACTCTCAGTTGGTTTTAAACCAACTCAATGGGACTAACACTGTGCGAAATCCCATCCTCTCTATGTACCATTGTATTGCCATGTCCCTACTCGATGAATTCCAGAGAGTGTCTTTTCAGCTTGTTCCACGTAATTGGAACTGATTTGCGGATTCATTGGCAAATTTTTCTTATGAAGAAGACATTTTCTTCAATTGTGGTCCTAGTTCGGAAATATCCATTGATGATGAGATGGGACCCGGTCGACTGTGGGGTGTTCTATCAGAACATGCTCTATATGGCAGGCGGTGGCTGATTTGGGTGATGCAGAGGGTGGCCGAGACTCATTTACCTTTATTATCTTGGACCCATCAGTTGATTAGATGACATATAATGCATACATGTCTTGCGATTTATGCAGGAGGGATGGGTCACAATTTAATGCATTTAGTTTAGGGCTTGAGCCCTTGATTTTCCTAGGATGGTGTGCGTTGTTGTCTATCAGGGTTATTCCCAAGGGGATATGCATTATAATGTCTGATTTCTTTAGGCCAAGAGGGCCAATTAATTTGTCTGGTGCAGGTGCATTTGATGGTTTTCTGTTTTAGTGCTGTGGTTGACAAATTCTGTGGATCCTGGGGGAGCCATTGCGATGATGATGCTTCTTGTGGCCCATCCAGGTGGTATTTATCCTTTATGAGTACCTTGCTCTTTCACTATGTATGTCTAAGTACTTGTGGGGGATCTTTTTCTTTGTTGGGGACCGGCAATTTAGGCATGAAATCCCAAGTTTAGGTTTAGTATATTTGACGACGGTTTGAGTAGTTGCGACCTTTTGTCAAAGCATTGTTAGGCACTTAAAGACTTATCTTTGATAGTAGTCTTAGTGACCGTGTTCTACTAGCCTGCTAGGCGGCCATTCTAGGAGTTCTTGTCAGCTGTGAGGCAGATAGATATGCTTGCTAGAGAAAAAGAATTAATCTATAGAAGAAAAGTCTTGAATATCTGAAAGGAAAAAAAAAAACCACCTATGTACAGAGGTGTGTAAAAAGGGGTTCTAACCCCTCTAAACAGAAAAGGCAAGACAGAAAAATTTTTGAGCAGTTTACCATTGCCTTGTGAAGGCTTGGTAGGTTTCTAGGGATGAGACAAGACCCGGGGCCGATGCCTTGTCTTCCTAGGGGTGGCAACTAGCTGAAAAGCAAAGCAGATAAAAGAAGGTTGGAGCGAAAATAAAAGTGAGTGCTAGAAAAGGATTAAGTGTTGCCTCACGAGGGCTTGGTAGGTTCTTGGGTACCAAGATAGGACCTGAGGCTGATACCCTATTCTCCTTGGGTCACTACGCTTAGCTTCCTCCTTTTTACACGCCCAAGTATGGAACAAAAAGGCTTAAAAGGCCAATGTACTAAAAGAAAATCCTTCTTGATCAGGCTATAAGAGTTTTCGCCTAGTAGGAGCTCCTAGTTGAGTTGTCATTAGGTAGGTAGTTCAGACCACCACTTAGGATGACCTCTCTAATAGTTCTTTTTAGCTTGGCTGTGTTGGAGCAGTTGGTTAGTGACTAGCTTGGGCTTTCTGTTAGATTATGCTAGGCCTACTCCTCGTGGACTTCATGTCTGGGTTTTGGGGAGGGGGTAGGGTGAGCGTTGTGATGTGCTTTAATGTTGTATCAGCTTGATGCTTCCTTTGGTTGTTTTTGTGCAGATTTGTTTATGGGATTTGACAGGTTGAGTTGCCCTATCCAGTGGTCACCAATGATAGATGATTTTTGACTTTGAGAAGTGCTTAAAAATACCCAAAAAAATTCAAATTTCAGGGGAAAAATAGACTTCGTGAAAGGTGGCAACTGCAATCAGTACGATTTTAAGCGGCAATGCCTAAAAGTGCTTTAAAGACCCACTGAGAGACGGTTGGGAAATTTTCATAATTTCTCAGCATGTCAGATGAGACTCTGGGAGATGCTTGGTAGTGGGGGACTTCGAGATGGACGCCTAGGAAATTTTAGATCACGAAACGGAGGCTGGACAATCAAATAGGGATGCTCGGGAGGCCAAGAACCACAAAGGCTAAGTATAAATGGACTTAGGAAACCCCAAAGGATATGACCCTTAGGGGCTCCCTTTGAGGGGGCCCCAAATCAATTTTGTGGGGGGGGGGGGGGGGGGGTCCAATTTTTTTGCGCGGACCAGGAAATTGATGTCCTCCATGGTGCAGGTGACGATTTGTGGGAGGGGGGCTATGGGAGCTTCAAAGCATCCACCAATTGATCAGATACATGATCTTCCTCCTGTCTACGCTCTCTATCGCCTGGATTCGTGCACGAGATGGCTGCCTGGTTGCTAAGTTTTAGTTTTAGTCTTTCTCTCTCCTTTTTCTCTCTCCTGAAAGAGGCAATTCATGTGGGAAAAATCAAGAAGAGAATCAAGTGGTGAACACTTGTTCCGCATGGTACCGGATCACTCTTGAATCGATGGAGGGCTAGAGTTGGCTGTTCGGAGGTGGGCTGAGCCTTGAACGAGGGCTAATCTGCAGTTCTGAATTAGATTTTAAAACCCAAAAAGAAGGAAAAAAACGGTAACTCTATTTTACAAAGGAAAATTGTTTTTTTAAAAATATTTGATTGAGCCAATGTTGTTCTTATGGAGTGAAAATTGGTAGACATGTTGTTTATTGTTTGTTCTATGCTCGCATAGTGAAAAAATCAGAAAACATAAAGTCAAAATGCTGGAAATAATTTTTAAAAACTCATAAAATACGATTTTTATGAGAAAAATGAGATTTTTGGTGTTTTTGGGTGGGATAAACCAATACACATGGGATAAAATGCTAATAAAATCTATATTTCTATTGTTCTAAGAATTAAGAGCCACCGTTTTGAAAATATATCAATTTTTAAATAGGAAAAATAGGAAAAAATAGGAACATGTCTCATAAAAAATAAGAAAAAATATATTTAGTGGTTGTGAGTGTATGGTAGCTACAGAGCATGAGGTTTGGCCTCAGTTTTCCCTATCTTTTTGTCATTGTGCATGATTTATTGCTTTTCATACATTAAACCATGAAAAAATAACCTCTATACACCTATGCAACGAAGCAAAACCTAAACGATGAGGGGGAGGAGGATTTTGTGCAACAGTTTGAGGGCTGAAATAATACAAATTCTGATTGTTTTTTCTATGCATAGCATTTAGGAAACGGCCTATTTGGAAATAAGAGATCTAGTAGCACAAGGTTTGCCTTGGTGCTAGATTCTTGCAATGAAGCATATACGTATTAGTTGGAATTCATGAAAAGACTATTTGCATACCAGCACATAGGCTGATTTCGAAACATAACTATTTGTGCACGATGAGACATCCACTATTGCATTGATCATACATATGGTATCGACTCCTGGAAACGCATAGCAATTGTTTGAATTATAGTTGACCCACGCTTGAGAGGGTAAGATTCCCCTTGCCGTAGGTTAGCCGTTTGTTTCTTAGGGGAAATTATTGGTGAGGAAACATGGTGTCTCCTGGATCTCGCTAAAAAAAAGAGGAGGCTTGTGCGAATGTGTCTATATGTAAAAGCAACGCATCGAGGGGCCAATCCCTAAGATGTAGGAGAGCTACAGTGGTACCGCGAAAATCAGCCGCCGCCGATGGGGTGCATCCTATGTCTGTGATACGTGGTACTTATTGCCAATACGTGTGGGATATCCCCTTTGAGGGGTTTGGGGGAAGTGCCATTGGACTCTTATCCAACTACAAATGCAATATTAGATGTATCTAGTGTGCATTTAGTTATTATAGATGCTCTTGGCCTGCGAGGCCGTGTGGTGGTGGAGTTGTCTGTTGTGTGCGCATGAGGTCCGGTAGTGCCATAGCCTGTGTCGGCCCCTTTTTGGTCCCATCACCAAACAATGCAATGTGCAAAAGTGAACCCTTGTTAGTGTTATTTCCAAAATAGGGCACCGGTTTGGATCCATTAGAACTAGCATTCCATTTCTCATGACTTTTTGATCACGTGTTGGAGCACCTTGTTATTTTGCCTTGGCAAGCCATTATTTCTTTCCATCTTTTTCTTTCTTCCTAGTTTGCATGTAGTATATGCATGAAATTTTTGCTTTCGCTGCATTTGATAAACCAAACATACACTTCAATGTTTTTAAATCACCTGCAAGATGCCATTCAACTTGATAGTCCCCAAACTCCTTGATGTGTAAAATTGCTCCATGATTTTGCTATTGAATAACATTAGGTGTATTAGTGAGGTTAAAAAAAACTTTAAGTACCATGGTCCTCCTTTGGTACTTGAAATACTATAAGCCACCATATTTCATTCTCTGATTGCACACTGAAGTATAAAGGATGGTTTTCATCGATGTTGGGATCCAATGCTCGATTCATAAGTGTTATACTCACACATTCAAGTTTTTGCCCCTTAATAATCTCACTCTCATCAAGTTTAAGGAAGCTTGCCTCTATATTTTTCCATAGACATATTGTAGAACTTGACCATAGAAATCTGAACCCTGCATATCTGCAATACAAAGTTGTTGGATGCATTCAATACAAAGGCAACTTCTTTGGAACCATTCTTAAATATGTGTGTGTTCCATATGCATCGGCTCACCAATTAGTTCTAAAACTTTCTCATTTAGTTATTTTCAAGCCTTCTTCATGTGAAATGGTTTTGATAGAGGCATTACTCGCTTACTTTTGAAGAGTTTCTTAAAATCTGTATCCAAATGTTGATAGAGCATATTGTATGACTCAAAACTCATTCCCACCTTGTCACATAATTCTTGAGCATATGTAGCAGTAAGCAAGTTTCTCACATCCCTAAGTTGTTCACTTGTGACACCATCTACAATGTCCCTAAATTTATGATTTTCCAATGCATTTTTGACCATATACTTGCTTAGGAATTTGGCAATAGTATCATTCTCTGCATGAGGGAACATATTTCTCATTATAGCAAATTGACAATATATCCGTCTATGATATTGTCCACTTCCTTTGGTTAATTGGTGAATTGGTTTAAATAATCAGATGCGCCAACGTACTTCTTTGGTTTTTAAAGTGAGCCCAATCTTTGAAGTTTTTGTGAGTTTCCTCTTTATGTTTCGATTCTCCTTCTTCAACTCCATAACTTTAAACTGTAACTCCATATTCTGCAAGTGTGTAGCACGCATAGCATCTTCAATGATAGACATTGCTTGTTGTAGGCTCAGGTTCTCCCTATCCTTCTCAGCCAATAATCTATCCTTTTCCATTAAAGATTGCATATTCCCTTGTAATCTTGTCTACATATTTGTCACGATTTGATGAACCCCTACTAATCCTTGTGTGACAAGTCTGCATGTGTATCCATACAATCCTTCATTGCCTTCACAAACAAACTTTATGAATGATGTAAGTCCTTCAAATTGTGGTGGCCTTTGAGTGATTGGATTGGGTGGATAAATGCACCCATCAACCCAAAGTCCACATTTTTTTTCCTTGCATTTTTTTCTTGTTGCATCCTGTATCTTATTGCATCATCTCTTTTCACAGTCCTTTTGAACATTGGTGCATATTTATCCTCCAATTGCAAGTGAATATCTCTCTTTCTCTTGGTACATATCCTGCACTTGCATTCTGCAAAGAAAAATATATGCCAATTTTAACTTGGATTAACATTCAAATCACACAATTACACCCCTTTGATTCATGATATCTATGCTCTCTTTTACCCAGTTGGATCTTATCTCTTTCTCTTGATTTCAATCATGATAGACCCTAATCAACATGTATCTTAGCTTTTAGTCTACCTCTAATTAGCATAAAATCTTATCTTCTGTTCTATCCAAAATATTCACACACACACACACACACACACACACACACACAAAAAATTGATCAAAGATATTTAAACACATTTATGCAGAAGCTTGGCTAGTGGAGAACAATAACATCATCTTATCTTCTGCCCTTATTTACTCTCTATCACTCTATCACTTATTTTCTTAGTTCATCTCACACAGTCCTCTCTTCCCCCCCTTCTTCCTCCCTCTCTCTCTGTCTCTCTGTCTCTCTCTCTCTCTCTCTCTCTATGAATTGATGCTTAAGGATTAAACAACAACTATGAAGAATAATAACATCATAGAGATTAAAAAAATAAAGATACCTCCATTATCACTTGATTTCTTGTAGTATAGATTGTTGAAGAGAAAGATATCTTATAGCATAGTACTGAAGAGGGAGATTGCTTGTAGTCGGGTAGAGAGTGTTGTAGATAGAGATTATTTGATTTCAACAAATTGTATCAATACCACTCCTCAATGCTGCTTCAGAAGAACTCGTATGCAAGAAACCATATTCTAGAGGGAAGGAGAAGATTACACAAAATTTGAGACAAAACTAGAGCTTTGAGAGAGGGAATGAAAAAATGACTAGAAATATGCATATACTTGTCCAAAAAAGATAAAAATTTACAAGGAAACTCTCGAGTCAAAAAGGTGTCTTTGGGTAAAAAATAAGCTTAAAATATGATGTGTATATCATTTTATATCATTTTTTAACTTTGACCCTTTTAAGAAGCGATAATGAGAATGATTCTAATATATTTTAATGTTGAAAAGTCATGAGGGTATTAAAGAGTTGTATATCAATTATTGACTCTGTTTTTAGAGAAAATAGAACCGTATTTTTTTAGTTATGAGGATTTTGAAAAACAGTGACCTTATCCTACAGCTTGGGAATAAAATGATAGGTGAAATCTATTGAAAATACAAATATGGGATTTGCTTGATTGTAGAACATCTCTTATTATAATATTATTTGGGAGAAGCCAATAGATCTCATAAAAGAGTATGATTTGTTGAAAGACATGGATACATTTTTTTTAAATTTGACATTTTGACAATTGTTGGTGCTATCTCCTAATTGGCAGAAAGAGGTTCAAAAGCATTCTCATACGAACATGTGGTTTAAGGATTGCCAACCGTGCAACTACTATACCGAGACCAATAAAGCCCCAGAGCCTATGAAAGAAGTAAAGGCGGCCAATGCCTTCCTAGATCTTAGCACCCAGAGATTGGCATCTAGATAGTAGATGTTCCATTGCAAGTGCACTGATAGATGAAGGCTCTTCAGTGAGCATCATGACGGATGTGATGATAAAAGATTTGGGCCTACATTGCATGTAGTCTACTTAGTGGCTCATTAGATTGGAAAGTCAAAGCAGAATCAAGCCCTTAGGCATCCTTTCTTATGTCAAGACCACATTGCAGGATGAGATTACTAGCTAATGTATCTAGTGGTGAAGCCAAACTCTTATGGAACTTCTTACCCCATGTTGCTGGGTCTTCCATGGCTATTTGAAGTGTGAGAAAGTACTACATGCATCAAAGGAATCCTAACCCTAGGTAGGGGACCAAATTAAGTGGTTCTAAAGCTCTATGGTTCATAAAAGGGATATAGATTTACCTTCATAGAAGTCTCACTTGACTCTTCCAATGAAGAAGCGGGTGGAACATCAGCTGAATAAGATGATGTCAAGCAAATCTTTCCAAATAAATTTGAGGTACAATCCCTGACACTGGGGGTACTGTAAGCCACGTCCCAAAAGTTGCCAAAGTCACTATCAATGGTGGGTGAATATCTCTTGCTTGAACTAGGAATGTCTTTTGAAATGAATTTTGATAACAAGATTGAGGCATGTATGTACTGTTATCTCCATTATATGGCCACAATAGAGCTAGAGATAGAAGTAGAATATGCAACAGAGAGACTGTTCTTCTTCTATAGAGCTTCTTTAGAAATAGAGACATAGTCAAAAGGGAAAGAGGACAAAAGTGAAGCTCAAGATTTAGATAGTAAAGAGGAAAAATTTTTCCAATCAGAAGAGGATACAAATGAAACTAGATTCCTAGAGGCTTTAGAAGTTGAAGGTCCCATGTTGTTGGATGAAATGATGATGGTATCCTTTGGATTGATCATTTGAAGAGAAAGCTACTCTCTCTTGAAGGAGTTAGAAGCTATTTATGGGACCTTTATTCAAGAAGCGGAAGGTGAAAAGCAGTTAAACTTTATTGATGCAAAAGCAACTAAATGTCATTTGAAGCTGGGTACTAGTCTACTTGAAGAGGAGCTATCAATCCTTTGTGACCTATCAAAGGAGAACTTAGATATGTTTGCATGGTCTTATAAAGACTTGAATGTGATTGATCTCAGCACCACATTGATCTAGAGTCAGATGCCAAGCTAGTAAGGTAGGACAAATGTGCAGGGAGTGAGCTCGGAGCGGAAGCACACGAGTGGAAGCAAGAGCTATGGTGGAAGAAGTAAGATCAAGAGAGAGAGGCACACAAGATATGGGAACTCCAATAGTTACAATATGTGACTAGCCTTTCCTTTATTCAAATGTCACTAAAAGAATAAAGAATTAAGTGATAGTGATGGGTGTTCACCACCCGTAGTGTACATGTGTGGAGGTACTATTAGTGTCGTAATACATAGGCAGCTAGGCACATGTACCTTTACCCCAATAACTTCCAACTTAATAGTGAGGAGAGAACAGTAAAAAAATAACAAAGTACATATGTACATAAGTAACATGATGAGAAAAGATGTCATCTCATCCAACACCCATCAACTTTCTAAGAAAGGAAAAACACTTCATCGAGAGACTTTTCGTAAGTAGATCTATAGGATTTTGATTAGTTGAGATCTTGGCAAGGTCAACAGATTTGTCCTCAATGAACTCTTTGATGAAGTGGTAACACATCTCAATGTGTTTCATCTTTGCATCAAAGATTAAATTCTTGGCTGATTGGATAACATCATAGAATCTAAATGCATGTAGGAATTGCATCAGTAATATCAAGGTATGACAGCTTAACTAGAGAGCCTCCTTGAAAGCCTTAGTTATTGCAACATACTCAACCTTAGTAGTAGAGAGAGCCGTGTATTTATGCACCATTGACATCCAAGAAATAGCACCTCTAGAAAAGGTGAAGACATAGCCACATGTGGACTTCCTACTATTTGTATGTCCTGCATAATCAGAGGCAATGTGCCCCACAACTCCTATATCCTAGCCACCATAGCATATGAGTATAGGTGATGTGCCCTTCATGTACCTCATGATACCCTTAACGGTATTCCAATTCCATCTGCTAGGTGTAGCCATATAGCATGCCATAACTCCCACTATAAATGCTATGTTAGGATGAGTGGTTACCATGGCATACATCAAACTATCCACAATAGATGCACAAGGGATCTTGGCCATCTCGATCTTCTACTCATCAAAGTCTGTGGACAAACGATCTAAGTAACCTTCACATGAGAAGGTAGAGGATAGCCAGTAGACTTACCATCTTGCATATGAAACCACTTAAGGACTTTTTGGATATACTCATTTTATGACAGATAAAGGAGCCCCTTAGAGCGATCACACGTGATGCACATTCCAAAAATATGTGAGGTGTGTCCCATGTCCTTCATCTCAAAGCTCTACTTGAGTTGAGTTTTGAAGGCATCGAGCTCATCATGAGCTCTCCTAGCAATAAGCATATCATCCACATAGACTACCAAAATCATAAGGTTGCCATAACGAGCCTTCTTTATGTATAAACATGAATCCATAGCACTATGGCTATATCACTATCAATGCATAAAAGTATCAAAATTGTGGTACCATTCCATAGGTGCTTGCTTAAGTCCATAAAAGCTTTTTCTCAACTTATACGTTAGGTGTTCGTTGTCTTTTTCTTCAAAGCCCTTAGGATGCTGCATATAGATCTCATCATGCAAGTCCCCATGTAGAAAAGCCATCTTTACATCCATCTGATAAAGGTCCATATCTAGCCGAAAAGCATAGGGTTATCATTTTGACCACAAGAGAAAAGACTTAATCAAATTCAACACCATATTTTTGCTTGAAACCCTTAGCTACCAATTTGGCCTTAAAAGCGGGCTTGGGGCATCTGTGGATACTTTTTAGCTTGTATATCCACTTGCATGGCAGTGCCTTCTTGCCACTAGGTAAAGTAACCAAATCCCACATATGATTAGTCTGTAAGGAGTCAAACTTTGACTACATAGCCCTATCCCATGAGTGACTATCATCTTTGTGCATGGCCTCATTATAAGAGAGAGGCTCACTTGCATCTATCACCATAACAGAATCCATGGAGGGTGTAAAGCACTCATCCTAATGTCTAGCTCTAGTAGAGTGTCTCAAGGTACGTTGATCCTATAAAACATGCCAGGCATGGGCCATTGGAGCATTAGCTATTTCAGGCTATCTAGTTGGATGTATGAGAGTAGGAGGGTTTTCCTAAAAGATCATCTTGCATACCTCAATCACATGCTTAAGTTTCTTATGTATATTTTTCTCATGAAAAATGATATCATGGCTGCGGATAGCCTTGCAAGCTTGTAGATTCCATAGGCGATAGACCAACTCATCTACATTCCCATAACCAA